>NC_085124.1:7500000-8750000 GCF_030269925.1 Bombyx mori
AAACTTTGTATCCCATTTTACGAAAATTGCGCGTACGGAGGAGTATGAAATTTTCCACACTTATTTAGTATATAGAGAAGAAGTGCACAATGCTAATATTTTTTTAAATAATGCATAAAAGATACATTAAATCAATAAAGAAAATATTACACACAATACATACCATGTATTTGACGCACACACGCATGCATACTATTTATTGTCAAACTTTTGTTCTTGACGTCTGTGGTCAAATTGAGAATAGATTAAATATTGTTTGTCCTTTTTTTATATTTGTTTTTTATTAATTATTATTATTGTATTATTATTATTGTCCTTATTAATATTTTTTTATAGTGTAGCCTTGGCGAAATTTGTGATTATAGTATGTGTACAAACTTACAATTCCAATTCATTATAGTCGAATATCGACTACTGTGGGACCACTAGTTTTTCGATAATACTACAATAGCTTTGCAGACAATTCGGTATGATACCGCAACAAAGAATTCATTTCAATCCAATAACTATTAGATTATTTACACCCATTTGTGAATAGGTTCGTTTATTTCCGATACAGCTACCATTCGATGAATTTAATTTAATTTGTAGGTTTAGTACGTAACTGAAGGATCCCGCGAAGACTACGAGTTTTAAATTACACGGTACTCCGTGTTCATTGTAAACATACCCCGCTGTTATACAGAATAGGCTATGTTTATGCCGTGTACCGGTATTGCAAACGATATAAATCAATTTACCGTGCAATTACCTGAACGGGTTCTATTTTGTATTGATTGCGGGTACGTTTTATTAAAGGAACAGAATGCCATTGATCCGATTTTTTTCGTTTGTTTACCTATTGCAATGTCTTTGAAAACAATATTTACTATTTATGTATTTACGGTAGGGATACTTTTGTTTATCGAACCGTTCACGATATGCTTAGTTTAGTTTTTAGTGACTACTAGTGACTACTAGTGACTACTAGTGACTACTAGTGACTACTAGTGACTACTAGTGACTACTAGTAACTACTAGTGACTACTATATTTCGATTCTCATCTTTGTTGTAAACATTTTGAAATTTGATCATTCGGAGACGAGATGTACGTTATTTATCCTCCTCGTGAATGCTAGTTTAAGTTTATTACTAAGAATAAATATTATGTTATCGTATTTTGATAGATTCTTTTATTATTATTATTATGTTACTAATTGCAGCATCACACAAAATTTGCCAGATCACGTCTCTACTGTTTTTGTTTGTTTTTGTCTATGTTTTTAATAGAATATACAATTTCAAATACAAGCCGTTTTATATTACATAACTTTACATTTAGCTTTACTTTATCGATGGGAGCAAAAATACAATGAATTCCCATTATCATCTTTTTGTTTCTTATTGAGTTAAGTTCTCACGATGTGTTCCCAGTCTTGTTGAGGTATGTCTGAGGTATATTCTATCAAGAAATATTATAAAAGAATGTATAATTACTTAATAAAAACAGAACAATACAATATAGAAAATCCATACTTAACTACTTCCAATCTATTATTTGTTAACAATGATATGTACATTCTCCGGATTTAGGACTAGCTTTTGAATAGTTTACGGTTTTCGTTGTTCGTGATCGTATTAATAATAATATATAATAGTGAATATTGAGATACCAGTGTATCTTCTGTGCCTTCTCAATAATTTGGCGCAATATAAAGATTTGTTCGTGAGTTCCTCTTCCCTTCACAAATTCAGCTTGCTCAGGCGCAATTTCCCTCGAGAGATAGGCTGACAGTCTTATGTTGATTATGTGAAGAATCACCTTACTTGCATGCGATATTAAAGATATGAGTCGGTAATTGTTGCACTTCTTCGTGGACCCTTTTTTGTGCAGTGGAATGAAAATGGATTTCAACCAGTCTTCGGGCCATATGCCGGTCTCCTATATTTTACTACAGATAGTAAATAAGTCCTCAACTCCAGGTTCCCCCATCACTTTGAAGACTTCGATTGGGATTTCATCATAGCTTATGGCTTTATTAGATTTGAGATGTTTAATCGCCGCTCGTATTTCGTCCCGCATAACGTAGTAATATAGAAAATACATGTACTTAATGGATAGGCTAATATTTATATGAGTGTTGGACTGCCTAATAATAACGACAATATATAATAATGTTAATTTTAAATGCCCAGCGAAGCGGGCCACTACGGCTAGTTTGTTTAAAAAATAAGTTAACATCTGTTTAACTCGTACAATTACCTTGAACTTCGATTTATTTTTAGAATTTTCGAAAAAGTATTTAATTCAATTTTTAATAAAATCAATTAGTTAATTGTTAATATGAAATTAAATTTCTATAACCCTAAATATCTGCTTTTTATTTAAAGCGATACATACACCCACAGTCTGTACTTAAGCATTTTATTTTTTTATTTACAACGGTGTCAGCTTCCTACCTACCTAATTGAAACTGGACGCCATCGGCCAAGGACTCTGAAAATTCCAGGTACACTACAGTCCCGTCGCGTACCGTGAAAAACTTCAGTATTGTTTTGATAAAAAGCGTAGTATTACGAGAATATTAAGTAATACACTTCATCTCATAGTCATAATATATGAAGAATGAGTACTTTCCTTGCAAGCGAATTACAGGTCCCAGTTGAAAACGATGAACATGATTTATTGGTTGGTAGCAAATAGATCGCAATATCTCCTTTAATGTCTTTCTAGTGCATAATTTGTAAAAAGCAACATATTTTCAAGGAGAAATACATGAAGTCAGCGTCGGAACGGTACTTCGATAAGGCTATGCGTCATGATAATCGCCTTATCGTTGCCGCCGCTGACTACTCCCGGAATCCTGATCACGCAGGAGCCAGTCACCGTCGACGCCCTAGACACGTCCTTACGGATCCATCAGATCCAATAACCTTTGCATTAGACGCCTTCAGCTCTAACACTAGGAGCAGGCTTAGGGACCTCGGTAACCGTACTCGTCGAACTCGACAAAGAGTTCGCCATGCAACCTAACCCATGAATCAGCTCGCTGAGTTTCTCGCCGGATCTTCTCAGCGGGTCGCGATTCCGATCCGGTAGTAGATTCATTCGCGAAGCAGCTACTCTTGAGCTGTTAGGTCTCCTTCGGAGGCGCTCGGGTAGCTGTTAGCAAATCCCACCCCTCCTGGCTGAGCCTTTGCTCGCCCACCTGTCCTGGTGAAACTGGAAAGGCCTCCGGGCCACCAGTAATCCTTCAATCATAAAAAAAAATATATATATCTATATATTTTCAAGGCTGATAGAATTCAATGGAGATGTACATACATAATATGTACATATCTTTATACTTCACGAACTTTCCACCGTAATGATACTGTACCTCCACGTCACTTTACGAGAACAACGTCAAAGCTCAACAAAGGACAAAATTGCGAAAGTAAACATAAATCATAAAGGGCTTTATAAACTTTGTCGTGTCCCTCAGAGACCTTGTTATGATTTGTTTATTGTTTGCCGCTGCCCAATTTAAATGTTTGTTAATCCCTTACTGTATGTAATATGCGAAGTATTTTTTTATGCTATTTTTCTCCTCGATTATGCTTCTTTTTTAGGATTCCATAAGTAGTATGAAAAAAACTGATAATTCTATTATAACTAGAGGTCCCGCAGTAGTTGAAATTCGACTATAATTAATTGGAATTGTAAGTTTGTACACTATTATGATTGTATTTTATACTTCTATAATCACAAATTTCGCAAGGCGCTACACTATAAAAAAATATTAATAAGACAAACAATATTTAATCTATTCTCAATTTGACCACAGACGTCAACAACAAAGGTTTGACAATAAATAGTAGGCATGCGTGTGTGCGTCAAATACATGGTATGTAGTGTGTGTAATGTTTTCTTTATTGATTTAATGTATCTTTTTATGCATTATTTTAAAAATTTATTAGCATTGTGCACTTCTTCTCTATATTCTCTATAAGTGTGGAAAATTTCATACTCCTCCGTCCGTGCAATTTTCGTAAAAAGGGATACAAAGTTTTTGCTTCACGTATTAATATTTAGATTTCAACCTTTAAAAAATTCCACTGCCACCAAATACGGTTATATGATCTTCAAAAACACGTTCATTTATAAAAAGTATCAAAATCAACGTTTACGTGTCCTAATCAAGTTATATTGTATTACATGTAGTGTATGTATTCATTACAGGAGAGTCTGACACTGTCGGTCGCATCTTTATCAAGAGGCGATTAACCTATCATCAATCTCCGAGCAACAATGATTCCTTAACTAAGAACCGACGACACTGAATCCGTTGCTGTTGATAGAATATCCGTCAGATGGTCACTGTAAGCTTTGTTGATGTTTCTACGTGAATTTTGTACAGATAACATTTGCTTTTATTTATACTTAAATGTTTTGGTCTTTTCACTACAAGAACAATCGAGATTGGATCTAACTGGATCATTCCAATCAGGTGATCAAACTAATCTCGAGATATTACTTGGACTATTCAGCAGCTGTCCTTCTTATGATTCCTAGTAAATCCGAATGAACAAATGATTTATAGGAAAAATAGGAAGGTGAAACTCTTGTGTGCGTAGCGTAATACGCACTACTAGTAAAAAAAATGTAATATTAAAAAAAAATCTAAAATAAAAAAGACATGCCCGCTGAGTTTCTTGCCAATTCTTCTCAGGATGGAGGCTAGTCTTTGTGAATTGGCGGTAGTTCTTTTGACGTTCAACAAGTATGTACTTTCATATAAGTAGAACAAAAAAATTTTTTGATATGATTTCATTTGATTAAAATTAGTAGGAAGCTTCACTTGTTTATCGGGAGTGTTTAGCAAACGTCTAGCGTACAAGACAACCGGCACCAGAACAGAATGGAGTAGGTTAGAGGAGGCCTTTACCAACTGGCAAACGGACTTACAGAGAGTAAACAAGCACCAAATACACCAATTTAAATTTTCTAAAATACATATATATACATATATCAGTATAAGTGCAGTAATATAAGAAACTTAATTGTATATCTGTTTTCCGAATAAAGGGCTCTATTATTAGTAGGAAGCTTGTCAGGACGAAGGTGGAAGTTAATCGAGTGCTCCTACAACGAATAAAAATTTGAAGAAATAGAGTAGCTGAAACTAGCCACGGACCCCAAGGTTGATCTACTTACGATTTTAGTACGATAATAAATACAAATTTTTAAGCAACTTGATGCTTTGTTTTAAAAAGAAACTATATAGTCGAACAGACTTTTGGAATGTAAACGTTACTGTTTATTGCCTTTGAAACGATCCGACAAAATCATTGGCATTCGAAGCCCTCAGCGATTCTTCGAACAAAATACATTGATCATTTCTAATAAATACCAGAACAAAAGTTACGAAATTAACAATTCCACTATATTATACGAGTATTATTTAAAAACACTAAATTAGCGAATATGATAAAAAAAAAATAACCTCGAATTAAGAATCAAGAACATAGACTAGATAGGTGGAGGAGCTCACAGCCCACCTGGTGTTAAGTGGTTACTGGAGCCCATAGATATCTACAACGTAAATGCGCCACCCACCTTGAGATATAAGTTCTAAGGTCTCTCAGTAAAGTTACAACGGCTGCCGCACCCTTCAAACCGAAAGGCATTACTGCTTCACGGCAGAAATAGGCGGGGTGGTGGTAACTATCCGTGCGGACTCACAAGAGGTTCTATCACCAATAAAAATCGTACTTTAATTTATTTTAAAAAATCAAAAATTTTCTTAATCCATTCTAAGTAACTGATTACACAATGGATCATCATTAACAATCTCTTATGAAAACCTTAAGGCTCCGAAGACCATTAATCATAACCGTTCGTTTTAACTTTTATATTCAATATTAACATTTTAACTTACTAAATGCCAGCTTAAACTAATCTCGAAATATGTAGGATTCTATTTTATGAGTAAGTAACACGAATGTTTTATGAAGTACCAGGATTAAATTAAGCTGTTTTTAATGTTCCTAAAATATTTCCTTGTTAAAAATCGAAGAGCTTAATTCTGGATCTCGTAAAAATTCAAAATTGTTATTCGATTTTTGTACGGTACTGTAATTTTAGATAATGCAATCATTCTTCATTAATTGCGCGTGGTGGTCCCGGTGGAAATCAATCTCTTATTTGACGTCGCCGTCAATATTAATACTGGCAACAATCAACTTTGCACTGCAGCATTTTTATTTACAAAATAAATTAACATTCTTCTAATATTCTGTGCATTCTGAAAACTTTACAAATTTATTGAAATAATAGATACGAATAGACAGTAATTTTTTAAATCAATGCTATTTTTAAGCGTATTTATATTTCTTACTAGCGGCCCGCTCCGGCTCCGCTCGGGTCTTTAACAAAAATTTCAACGATATTTGACGTTGTTTTATTTTTTTAAATAAAAAAAACACCTATTGCGGCATAACTATAACAGCTAGACATATGCAGTCGCGACACTTTTTGTAAACAATAGTGTGTTCTACAAAGTCGTTGAACATTATTTTGTTCTATCATCAATAGTTTTCGCAGGGTACGCCATGTAAAGAATATTTTAGGTAATTTTTTTACACCTTGGGTCACATTATTGGGATTTTAGTACGGAAACCAATTTTTTTTCAAAAAATGTCCCTATGTCACTCGGGAATAGAGTAGCTTCCAAACAGTGAAAGAATTTTTCAAATAAGTTCAGTAGTTTCGGAGCCTATTCAATACAAACAAACAAACAAATCTTTCCTCTTTATGATATTAGTATAGATAACCAAATAATCTACATCACAAATAATTTAAGTTGGAATAGAAATTGGATTTTATAAGTTTAAAGCAACAAAAAACCTTCCTTGCACGGCGGCAGTATCACTACAAAATATCGATTGGCATCCGTAATCGTTCGCCCGCATGAATATTTATTGTTAATTTGTAAGAGCGATGGCTCCATACTCCCAAGGCGCATTGAAAGCAATATTTTATTATTTCGACATTATTATATCAGTATTTAATGGTCCCCGGTTAACCGTTCGATTTATGTTCGACTCTCGAATTCACATTAATGGTCACGAATTGACTTCGCAATACAGAAATTCCACTATACACAGTTATTTACGAGAGTCGTGATTTAAAATTTGAAATCAGATTCATCCTTTTCGTGTGTTTTATTGTTTCGTTCATTTTAATAGGCGCGAACCCTCACCTTTATAATGTAACCGTACATTTATCTAGATTCGATATCTCTGAATGGTCAGAGCAATAGATCAGAACTTTCTAGATTTTGCGCATTGACTAAATGTGTTATGTAGTTGTCTAATATATTATATTGGTTTTGTTTTATGTTAGAAGACCTTATTTGTGAATTGTTCTGTTCCATGATCAAAAATAACGGATATAGAACCCTCAAGCTATCTCACTACTCAATTCCTTAACATTTTCGTTAAGAAACCTATTTGCTGCATTTTTTATAAGCTAAGAAGAGCGTAAAAATATTAGCAATAATTACATTAACATTATAATATAATCTCTCGATTTAAGTGTATTATTTTGTATTAGTCTAATTTTCAATGACTCGGTTTTTTTTATCTTCATAAAAAGACAAAATATTACTGTTTGAAGTGTTCCAAGAGCTCAATCAATTTACTATCTACCCAATATAGACATGAATCGGCAAAAAAATATTACTTTACAACCAATAAAAAATATACATTTCTTAAATAAATTAACTCTATCTATCTATCTATCAGCCCATGGACGTCCACTGCTGGACATAGGCCTCCCCCAAGCCTCGCCACAAAGACCGGTCCTGCGCTGCCTGCATCCAGCGGATCCCCGCGAACCTTAATAGGTCGTCGGCCCACCTTGTGGGAGGCCTACCCACGCTACGTCTCCCAGTACGCGGTCGCCACTCAAGAACCTTCTGGCCCCAACGGCCATCTGTTCCGCGAGCAATGTGTCCTGCCCACTGCCACTTCAGTGTCGCAATCCTTTGGGCTATGTCGGTTACCATGGTTTTCCTGCGAATCTCCTTATTTCTGATTTGGTCTCGCAGGGAAACTCCGAGCATAGCCCTCTCCATTGCTCTTTGGGTGACCTTGAGCCTTCTCATAAGGCCCATTGTGAGCGACCACGTCTCAGTGCCATATGTCATCACTGGCAACACACACTGGTCAAAGACTTTCGTCTTGAGACACTGTGGTATTTGTGATGAAAAGATTTTACGTAGCTTTCCGAACGCTGCCCATCCGAGCTGGATTCGACGGTTGACCTCTTTTTCGAAGTTGGACTTACCTAGCTGGACAGTGTGTCCCAGGTAAATATAGTCGTCAACAACTTCGAGCGTAGAGCCTCCGATCTTTACTGGAGTGGGCGCTACATGAGCATTCAACATAATTTTTGTTTTTTCTTTGTTCATATTTAGACCCACTCGGATAGAAGCCCTACTGAGGTCTTTGAGCATTGTACTGAGGTCCTCCATGGTCTCGGCCATAATCACAATATCATCGGCGAACCGAAGGTGAGTTATGTACTCGCCGTTTATGTTGATGCCTAGTCCTTTCCAGTCCAGAACTTTGAAAACATCTTCCAGCGCAGCGGTAAATAGTTTCGGAGAAATAACATCTCCTTGCCTCACGCCCCGCTGCAGAAGGATAGGTTCTGAAGCCCGCTCCTGTACTCGGACTGACATAGTAGCGTTTTCATACAAACACCTCAACACTTCGATATACCGATAATCAATTTGGCACCGTTGGAGAGACTGTAACACGGCCCAGGTTTCAATCGAATCAAAGGCTTTCTCGTAGTCCACAAATGCTAAGCAAAGCGGCAGGTTATATTCCTCGGTCTTTTGTACAATCTGCCGCAACGTATGAATGTGGTCTACGGTACTATAGCCTTTTCGGAAACCGGCTTGTTCGGGTGGCTGGAAGTCATCAAACCTGCGCGCGAGACGGTTCGTAATAACTCTCGAGAACAACTTATAGACATGACTCAGAAGTGAGATGGGTCTATAATTCTTCAAACGAGTATTGTCACCCTTTTTGAAGAACAGTACCACCACACTTCTGGTCCATGCCAGGGGCACATTCCCATCGAGAATGACGGAATTAAATAAATTTTGTAGGGCCCGAAGGACTGGTTTTCCACCCGCCTTCAGAAGTTCGACGGTAATTCCATCCTCGCCCGGTGCCTTGTTGTCCTTAAGTTGCTTGAGAGCCATTCTAATCTCGCACAGGCTGATGTCGGGGATATCTTCGGTATAGTGTCGGACTAATCTAGCTCTTGGATCCTTTGCTAGATATTCCACGGGTTGTCGAGTAGATGTGTATAGCTGTCCATAGAACTTCTCGACCTCTCTCAAAAGCTCAGGCTTGGACGAAATGATCCTGCCATCATCGATCTTCAGTCTTGTCAACTGGCTTTTCCCAAGAGACAAATCTCTCGCGAACACCTTGGAGCCTTTGTTTCGTTCTATAGCCTCTTTAATACGCTCAGTATTAAAACGGCGTAGATCAAATTTAAGAGACTTTGAGATCTGTCTGTTGAGAGACCGATATTTAAACGAATCTTCTGAAGACTGCAAAATCATTCCGCGACGTTCTTCCATGAGTTTGAGAGTAGGGTCTGAGAGTTTTTTGGTTCTGTTTGTACGACGGGCTCCAAAAAACTTGGAACCAATCGTATGGACAGCATTCACAAACCCGTCATTGTAATCGTCCACGGAGCCTCCTAGGCAATCGAAGCGGTTTTGAAGTTCGAGCTGAAAGTGCCCAGAACTTTGGATCTGAGCTGGTGCTGGACGGAGCGTAGACCTTATCAGTCGGAATCTCTCAAGCTTAATATTGAGGTTCAATGTGCCTCTTACCATCCGATGATCACTTCCTGTTTTAACCATATTGATCACAGAGACATCATTGAATATTTGCCTTTTTGTCGACATAATGAAATCTATCTCATTTTTGATGGCACCATTGGGGCTCATCCAGGTCCACTTCCTGTGATTCCGTTTTTGGAAGAAAGAGTTCATCATAAATAATTCTTCTTTCTCCATGAAACCGGCAAGTAAGTTTCCCCGATGATTTCGATTCCCAAATCCAAATGGTCCCACTCGCAGCTCCCCCTCGGACCGTTTACCCAGTCTGGCGTTGAAATCCCCCATGACAATGGTGATGTGAGTTTTAAAGCTATGCATGGCTCTGGAAATGTCCTCATACATAGTCTCTACCTCATCGTCGGAGTGTGCCGAGGTCGGAGCGTAAACCTGTATGATCTTCAACGAATACTTTTTGGTGATTCTGAGTACAAGGTACGCCACCCTGGTTGACACACTCTCGATTTTGAGCACATTATTCACATGGGACTTGTGGACGAAAAATCCGACACCGCCTTGAGACAGATGATCACCTTCTCGAAAATAGAGCAAGTTACCGGACCTCAGAGTTATCGTGTCCTCTCCCTCTCTTCGGACTTCAGATAAGCCCACAATGTCCCACCGTAACCTGCTCAATTCTTCCTCGAGTTCCACAATCTTCTCATCGGTCCGCAGTGTTCGCACGTTGTATGTTGCCAGGTCCAGTCGTCGTTTTTTATGGTAGCCGGATCTCTGCCGGAGATTCTTAGCACCCCCTGCCCCGCCGTTACCTTGACCGCTACCGTAGCCAGGAATAGCGGAGCTGCCGGGGACTGGGGGCCAGTTTTTATTTGTGTCAGCCATGTTGGGGGGGGGTTGCCATAATCGCCACGCTTGGCATGCGGGTTGGCGATCGCAGTGTGCTGTTATGATACTCGGAGAACGCTGCTGCCCATTCTCTGGATAATCCCTTAGTCGCCTCTTACGACACCCACGGGAGGAGAAGGGGAGGTGTTATTCTTTTATCGAGGCCGACACCACACGACCTAACCTAACCTAACCTAACCTAAATAAATTAACGCTTTCAAATAATTATTCAAAGCGGCAATAATAATAATAATCTGTGGTAATTTCCGGACAACAAAAATACGAAACGTGGGTATTTATTGTAAATTTTATTGCAAATCATAGTTATTGTTATAACTTACGCGTAGGTGTCGTGGTTGATTCGATTCGATTGTTTAATATCGATATATCGATAGCAATTGATTAGGGTTCGAGATCAAAGATGCTTCCGCATGACGGCGGCCGATGCCTTCTAATAGATTAACGAGTACTCATTCGAATGTAAAACATGGGTGATGGATCTACATCCATTTTACAAGCTGTTATGCGTCGGGATATATGATCGTACTGGTTCGCATGTACTGCAATTCAATGAACGCTAAAATGTTTTGCTCTAAAAAAGCTTTTGTCTTTACCTGTCTATAGGAAGTGGTTTTCAAGATTTTTGTTTTTGTTAAAATTTATAATGGAAATATCACGCCGTCCGCCGTCTAATAGTTAAAAAATAAATAATAGTTTAAAAAAACTAATAAAATACGCTTTTATAGAAAATCCAACTAAAAAATAGAAAATAAATTTTAATAAATGTGAATTAAAAGTAGTGTAAGAATAAATGATTTTATTGTAAGAAAGCGTGGGGTACATGGTATAAGTAGTTATAAATATTTTATGAACAAAATATATGAATAGAGGGTTATTTTGATAATATAATGAAAAGCACCCCACACTTACAATTTATTTTCAATTTTTTAGTTGGATTTTCGATAAAAGCGTATTTTGTTAGTCTTTTTAAACTATTATTTATTTTTCTTTTTTTTTTCAATTTTTTTTAAAATGTTGAATTGTTATCGTTCCTTAATAAGTATACTAAATTTCGAGTTATTCCGACGTTTTGAAGGGGGTCAAAATCATGTTCAAAGATTCCGTTACAAACATACATACGTCTGAAGCTAATAAAAGCGTATTAAAAACTTTCTCGCGTTAACGTATCCTACATATATTAAATATGTTTATGTCTACAGCAAAAAAATTATTCTGTAATTTATGACTTCAAAAAGAATTTCCGCAAATGCTGATTAACCGAAAATGAATTTTAAAGAATATCTGGTGAGATGCAATTTGCTTGGCTAAAATTTTTATGATAATATATTTATATTTGTATATGTTTTGTAACTGGGCTGGATAATAATTTTTACCTCTAATTGTTTTTGGTAGTATTGTACTAGCTCCAAATAAACCAAGCTGAACGCGTCTGTACGTTAAAACGCACAGCCAACAATGTCATTAACGTTGTTAAGTGAATATACGTCAACATATTTCATGTTACGTACCATTGACTTTTAGGGAATGGGAATGAAAAACTGGTAATTGTTATTTTATCTCACAAAAGTTTGGGCACATATTTTACCATTTTTCATAGTAACATGCAAAAAATTTACTTCAAAATTTAAAAAAAAGAAGGTATACAGAGACATTATGTTAGAAACAAAACTCGAGATATCGGTTTAAACCGCGAATCACTTATCATCGATATCAGATTGTGACCCAATAGTATTAATGAAAGCTAGTCGGTAACCGGTAAATCGATTAGTTCCATCTCGATAGATACCATCGATATGTAGTTAGCTATCATTGTACGGAACCCGTTACCGGTAGTCTGGAGATTAATGATACGAGGTCCATTGTTTGAAATGCTAGAAAAATCATCTATTAAATCTACGCCGTCCGTCAATGACAAAGGTTGAGTCACAAAAGAGTGGGTATTGTTCACTTATCATTTGATGCACATTAGTATTTGTTATCGATCGCTAACTTCGTATAAAAAAAATTAATAACGACAACTTGCGGTTTTTTATTTTTGATCGGATTTTTTGAGATCGATCATTTAGTCAATTTTCATTTAATTCGTCAATTACAAAAAATTGTAAAGCTATCTGTGTGAACGACTAGTTTTTTGGGACAATTGTGCAAATAAAGTTTTTTTAAAAGTGCACTTAATTATTGTTAATATTAATGGAATTTAGTTCATAAATCCTAATTTCCACGGTTATGCATTAAAATTAATAATAAATTATCAATTTGTGTCCTTGGCTGCGCTAGCATTTTACCTGTCTACGTTTTCCATTTCCCAATTACAACAATTAATAAAATTCAATAGAGTTCGTTGCCATCAATTTATCTACACTTGCAACCAATTTCCCCGGAGACAGATTCAGTCTCTCCGTGCACTTTCGCGACAGATTTTTCGATCAAACTTTGAAATTAATTTAAAAGTTTCTATGTAGTTCTTAAAGTTAATCCAAACTGTCTAGTGTTATAAATTACAATTTTATGATTAAATTGAGAGCGATAAAATACCTGTGGTAAGTTATATTGATTTGTGCTACGTTCGCACGTGTCTTTTTGAACAATTACTATTTTAAATAAGTTAGTGACTATTTTTGAAGGAATTAAGAAATAAGATCATACAGCAAACAAAAAATATGAGAGAAATGATTTACAATAAGTTTTATTGCGACAGATGTTCAGATAGAAATATTTTATTTTAAGCGGCTACACATTATATGCCCCATACACATTCTACATAGTATTAAGTCGTACTCTGATTATATTTGAATAAAGACTAATTTACTAATGTTTACTTGAGGAAAAACATAAAACACAAAACTTCAGACGTTACCGATATTGAAAAAATTACCTATTAATATAAGATAATTGCGAGTCATAAAATATGTTTATTCTACTACTAGCGACCCGCCCTCGCTTCGCTTCGGAAACATTAAAACACACATGAAACCAAAAAAATAAAATAAAAATTTTTTGAAAAAAAGTAGCCTATGTTCATCAGGGACAATGTCGGCTTCTAATGGAAAAATAATTTTTCAAATCGGTCCAGTAGTTTCGGAGCCTATTCGAAACAAACAAACAAACAAATATTTCCTCTTTATAATATTAGTATAGACAAATATATGGATATGCGAACGTAATTTTTATTTCGGTTATCAAATACGACGTCCTGATATCGAATACGGATTTCGCGTGTATTTTTTTTTTTTTTTTTTTCGGAAAACGTTACTCCGAATTGAATGTTTCAACGGGTACATTTGCAATTTAAATTCGCCGCTTGGGAAAGCGTGTCTTCGATATTGACTCAGTGGATCGAAGTAGCTCGTCTGCAAGCTATGAATCTGTTTTATGAAGCTGATGTAGCTTCACCAATTTTTTTTTTTTTTATCAATTGAATAAATTTGAGTTTTTGTTGTCCAAAGAAAAGTAAAATGTAGATAGGGAAAGGTTTGTTTGTTTAAGAAAGGTAACATCTATCCACAGTTCCGTTCTCGTCACCACTGTCATTTTTAAAAGTTTAATTATATAATTTTATTTAATTAATAAGCTTTTAAAATAGTTGTATTTTTTTTTACCAATGTGGCCACCTATTTGGACGTAGTCATTGTCATTCGTGAACAAATGCTATGGTAGGGGTACAGCCAAACAGCTGCCTACTGCTGAGGGTTCTCCTCAAATTAACATCTGTATCTGTTAATCCATGTATTTAATAATTCCATCCCGTTTTTCGTTATTTTTTTTTAAATATTCACAAATCATTTTTGAATCCTAACTGGTCATATTTCCCTTCCTAGTCTAGATCAAGGATAACTAAAGTTAGGATCCAAGTTGTCTGAGTGGATCGCCGGCAGAGGTGCGAATAACAATTTGTGGTTGTGGCACAATTGAATCTCGATCAACTTGATCTAGGGTTTTAAGGTTAAAATCGATATTTTCGCTATTTTCAATAGTACTTGGCATCTTTTAACGGCAACAATCAAGTACACGCACTTATGACATTTTGAATTTAAGAAAATTAATTGCAATTTCATTGTTGTCACTATGATAGCATTATGTTTTTACAGTCAAAATCTGTTATAACGACATCGAAGGGACTGCTCATATTCAGTCGTAAAAACCGATAGTCGTAACAACCGGTGATGTTAAATGTGTATCGTGCAAGTACAAACAAATCGATAGGGAATTATTGGAAAAATATATTTACATAATACGCGATTTTTCTTCAATATTAATTTGTTTTCTTTTTCTTTGCGACATTTTGAAAGTTTCACGAATAACTCCACAAAGTTTTGGTGCGTCTTGTGTATAGATAAGTAACAAACTAACTGAAGAGATATGAAGAAGCGGGTTTTGACTACCGCATGCACGTGTTTTGTTTCTAAGAATTAGAAAAGACCCTACACTAAACTAAATCCTATTGTTTTCTTTCCTGATTTTAAAACCCAATGAAGACAAATGTGGATACCTATTTTTTTTTTTTTTTTTTTTTTATGATTGAAGGATTACTGGTGGCCCGGAGGCCTTTCCAGTTTCACCAGGACAGGTGGGCGAGCAAAGGCTCAGCCAGGAGGGGTGGGATTTGCTAACAGCTACCCGAGCGCCTCCGAAGGAGACCTAACAGCTCAAGAGCAGCTGCTTCGCGAATGAATCTACTACCGGATCGGAATCGCGACCCGCTGAGAAGATCCGGCGAGAAACTCAGCGAGCTGATTCATGGGTTAGGTTGCACGGCGAACTCTTTGTCGAGTTCGACGAGTACGGTTACCGAGGTCCCTAAGCCTGCTCCTAGAGCTGAAGGCGTCTAGTGCGAAGGTTATTGGATCTGATGGATCCGTAAGGACGTGTCTAGGGCGTCGACGGTGACTGGCTCCTGCATGATCAGGATTCGGGGAGTAGTCAGCGGCGGCTACGATAAGGCGATTATCATGACGCATAGCCTTATCGAAGTACCGTTCCGACGCTGACTTCATGTATTTCTGTATAGATTCGAGGCCCAGGTCGTCGTGTAGGTCAACGTTCCTCACGAACCACGGAGCTCCGACGGCTAACCTGCAAAAGCGGGATTGTAGAGATTGAAGGGTGTCTATGTGCGTGCGGGCCGCGTGAGCGAACACCACACTCGCGTAAGTCATGACGGGCCTTATGCAAGTTTTGTAAAGTGTCACCTTGTTCCGAAGGGACATTTTACTCCGCTTACAAATCATGGGGTAGAGTCTACCGAGAATAAACGCGGCACGGTCACGGACTGATTTTATATGCGGGCGGAATGTCATCGATGCATCCAGGGTAACGCCCAGGTACTTGACCTTCCTGGCCCAGGGTATGGATTGACTAAAGAGAGTAATCGGGGGTGTGAGATTCCTCCTCCTAATACGGGAGGAAATCCGTGTGGAGCTTCCCCTCTGAAAGAGCACCGCAGTACTTTTCGCTGGGTTGATGTCTATGCGCCATTTTCGGAACCACTGTCCTAGGGCTAGGGCTGCGCTCTGAAGCTTCTTCGCGATTAGGGACTTGTTTCTACTGGAATAGTAAACAGTCGTGTCGTCGGCGAATAAAGCTAAATGGGTCGGTGGCGACCGGGGAATATCGTTAACGAATAAGCTAAATAGGAGGGGTGAGAGGACAGAGCCTTGCGGGACTCCAGCTGTGAGAGGTCGTGGGGAGGAGCGGGTTCCCTCGACTCGATATCGAAAAGAGCGGTTCGACAAGAAGTCCCGTATGATGAGCACGAGACTATCCGGCACACCCATGTTGAATAGTTTGAAAATCAAACCGTTGTGCCAGACTTTGTCGAACGCTTTTGCGACGTCGAAGAAGAGAGCTCCCGTGTATAACGGTTTTGGTCGATTAAGCCCCACAAGAATGTGCTCCGTGAGGCGGTGCACCTGTTGAACGCATGAGTGATTTGTACGGAATCCGAATTGTTCATCGATGAGAATGCCCTTAGATGAGACAAAGTCTCTGAGGCGTTTGTAGAGCAGACGCTCATACAGTTTGCCTAGAGACATGAGGAGGCTAATCGGGCGGTAGCTCGTCGGATGATTTTTTGGTTTACCGGGTTTATGTATGCCGATAACGTCCGCTTCTTTCCACACCGCGGGAAAGATACAGTTCGCCATAGCGGCATTGAAAATAGATGCCAACATCACGATGAGTTGGACGGGTAGAAGTTTAATAACGCGGTTGGATATACCGTCGGAACCGGGAGCCTTGCGAGGACGTAGGTCTTTGATCAAGTCTTTAACTTCCATCGGGGTGACGGGTGGTAACACATCAGAGGGTGGCAAGGAGGCTCTGCGTTCTACCTCACTGTCTACTAATTCTACATGCACAGGGTCCACGGATTGAGTGCTGGGCGTGCACTGGGTTTGCAATGTATCGGCCAGCAGCTCTGCTTTTTCGTCATCATCGAACGCCGTGAGTCGGCCTGAGGGGCCTACGAGGGGGGGCATAGTTACTACCGTATCCGATTTGAGAGTACGAGCTAAGCGGTAGTAAGACCTTTGGGAGGGCGCGAGTCCTTCTAAGAAATCAGACCATCTGGCATCTCGGACTTCGGCGATGCGAGACTTTACGTCGCGTTGTAGGGCACGCATTCGAATACGATTTTCCGCGGTAGGATACCTGTCGTAGGCGCGTATCGAGGCGTTCTTAGCTCTAAGGAGTTCCCTAATATCGTCGGACAATTTGAAGCGGTGAAGGAAGTCCTCCGCTACAACTTGTTTCGATGACCTATCTAATGTCGAGGTGATGTGTGACGTTAAGATGTCTATGGCTTCAGCGGTATCCTGAGGAGACGGGGTAGAGTCCGGGCTAAACGGTAGCGATGGTGGATCAGATTCAGCCAGGCTGATGCCCAGCGTGTGCCAATCCACCACAGTCCTCGTGACGGGAACGGAATCGGAAGCGCGACCGAGCTTCATAACGACGGGACGGTGGTCTGAATCTAACTCTGAAACTACTTCGATCGAGTGTAAGCGCAGAGTTACGTTTTTTAATAACGCTATGTCGAGTATATCCGGGCGATGCGCGATATTTAGCGGGTAGTGAGTCGGGATTAGCGGAGCGACGATATCGAAGGCGAGATTATCGACTAACGCGTCAAGCCGCCTGCCATTCGGGGTTGTGGTGTGTGAGTTCCACCTAATGTGTTTACAATTTAGGTCGCCCGCCAGAATGACAGAGCTCCCCATGCCGAGCAGCGCCTCGATATCACTGCTTAGAACGATCTTATCCGGTGGAAGATAAACGGACGCGATAACGATCGGCGCGTGTCCCGTCAGTGAGATTCGGCACACTGATGCTTCGATATTAGCGAGCGCGGGAGGATCGAGTGGGACGCAATGCAGGGCTCTTCTATAGTAAATGACGGTACCACCACCACGAGCAGAGAGCCTGTCGTTCCTGACCATGTTATAGTTCGCGATTTTAGGGTCACGGCGCGCGGGCTTAAGTAGGGTCTCCTGCACTAAAAAGATATCAATTTGATGGTCACGCAAAAAGTCAGAAACCTGATCACGCTGATTTGCGAGACCGTAAGCGTTAAAAAATCCTATCGTTACGGATAGGGGCTTTATTCTACTTATATACGCCATTGATTACCGGCGGAGTGAGGGGAGGACGTACGTATTTAATGACGCGTATACGTCGGCGTATTCTTGCACAACGGCGATAAAGTGTTGTGCAGTGGAGGCAGAGCGAATGGCGTCGCCCAAAGCGTTAACGCGCTCAAAGTTGATCGACTGAAAGAAGTCGATCGCTAAAGCGAGATTGTCGGACGCGGTCGGAGGGCAAGTCGCGGGAGAGGGACGAGTCGCGGGGGCGGGACGAATCGCGGAGGAGGGAGTTGTAGCCGTGTTCATGTACGGCAGCGGTTTCGCCCAGGCCGAGACACTGGGCACCGGCGCCGGAACGAACGCTGGCTTAGCCTGCGACACAGAGGGTGCCGAGGCTTTGATGTCTGGGCCGGAAGCTCGGAGGCGGTTTTGGCGGGCGACGCGGCGATTTATTTTCGGGGCTCGGGGGCATCCGCGGTAATTTGCGGGGTGACCCTGTGTTCGACACAGGACGCAGCTAGGCGGTTCTGTTGCGGTTTTTTGATCGCGAGTGCATAGGGCCGTGGCGTGATCGCCTAAGCACTTGACGCATCGGGGGCGCGCGTGACAGTTACGGGAAGAATGCCCGTATAATTGGCAGTTATGGCACTGGCTAGGTGTGCCTTTCTTGTGTGGGGTTTCGACTGCGATTCCGGAAAGGCTACAGACCGTTCGGATGTTGAATATTTGCTTACCCTCGGGGGTAGGCTGGAGGGCGACGAGAACCATATTATATGGCTCCCTTCCGCGGCCTGTGTGCATGCGGTGTACGGAGTTAACCGGTAGGCCTTGTTCGAGAAGGTCGGCCTTGACGAGCTCGGCATCCAACTCTTTAGGGATGCCACGTATAACGGCACGGAGTTCGCGCTCCTCCTGGAGCGTATATGTGTGGAAACTTATACGCTCCTTACGGAGGTAAGAAGAGAGGGCCCTATGGTCGTCGGATGTTCGAACCTTAATTTGAATGCCGTTCGCGAGGTTACGGGCATTCGTAAAATTGATATTTTTGGCCTTAAGGGCCAGGGAAACTCGTTCCCAAGCTGCCTTCTCTTGAAGGATTACCGGGGGAGGGGTCTGGGCTTTATTTTGTGCCACCGGACGCGGCGACGGAGTGGCACGGGCTGGAGGCGCAACGGGAGTCTGAGGGCGGGGGCGCGACGCGTTCGCGGCTTTGCTAATTTTAGCGGCCGCGGGAGCTCGAGACTCCGCGGCACGCTTCTTACCCTTTTGCACCAGGGTGAATCCATCCGTCGATGAGGCGGGAGCGAGGTCGACCTCCATCTCCGAGTCAGAGTCGGAGGACGAGGAGGCGGGCGCAGGTGACCTATGAGTAGGTGTTTTGGACGGCGCGACGGAGGCCGCGGATGATCGCGCTGCTGGAACGGTGACCACGGCGGACGACGCAGCAGTTTTACTCGCCAGTATAGGCGACGCGGGAACGGCAGGCACGACGGAGGCTGCGGTGCTCGATGCAGAAGCTTTGCACGCAGGTACAGGCGACGCAGGAGCAGCGAGCTCGGTGGAGTCCACGAGAGGGCTCGCAGTGTGATCGGCCTTGAAGGCCTGAAACTCGGAAGTGAGCTTTGGGTAGCGAAGCCGGAGAAATTCCGCAAATACAGCGTCCATGATGTCTACGTGCCCAGGTGGGGCTACCCTGGGTCTTAGAAAACACTCGCCTTGCGGCGAGGCCCCAACTTCTCGGACCTGAGCGGTTCTATTGAACACAGGTGGCGATGCGGCACGATTACTGCAGGACAAAGAAAAATCACAACAAAACGGAAATAACAAAAAGAAACAAAACAATTAAACACTTCCAGGAAGACAGTTTGTCGGCAGATGTACCACGAACATAGAAATAACAAAAGGAAACAAAACAAATAAAAACTTCCAGGAAGAGCACTTAGTCGGCAGATGTACCACGAACACAGGCCGCGCGAACAATGGCCGGGCTACCAAAAGCCGGGCGAACAAAGGCCGGGCGATCGAGTGGTCGATGAGCACGTCCGCGCGTGACGGGTGCCTCTATCGGAATGTGGATACCTATTCAAATTGTTTACAATACAGCTTAGCCGGTCGTTCTAACAGATCTAATTCTCCAAAATATTAGTTAAATGTGGTCGTTTTATGAGGTATGTCGTTAATACCAATGTCGTAGAAAGCAATATTTTTAATAAGGCGGTCATATGGCATTCAGCCGGGACCTTTGTTCTTGGTTATTATAACCGGCATGTTGTATTAAACGATGTCGCAGTAAACGGTTTTGACTGTATATGCAAAGAACTCACAATCTGTCTGGTGTTTGGTTATCGGAGCTCATTAAGATCACAACATGTCTGCCGCCCCTTGAGACTTGAGGTCGAAGACTCAATTGTATTGTATAACGGCTTCCCACCCCTCAATCCGGAATGCATGACTGGTTCGTGCCATGTTGTTGCTTACGCATTTTTTGTGGGTGTTGTTTTAAGATACTGTTTTAATATTTCATCGCACAAATAACTTGAAAGCTTGTGTAAAGTACGTATATAATATATAACATGTACTTTCAACTACGTATTGTTTTAATACAGTACAATCCTGTCGCTTGATACGTGTACAATGGTGGCCTTATCCTTAATATTAGGCCCCGACGATTTCAATTGTCGTAGTTACACTACATTAAAATCAATCAATTATTTACTTTTGTTAAGTGAATTGTATTAAAATTTACAAATTGATTAAGATGCTCAGAAGGGACAAATGTAAACTTGACTGCGGTCCAGGTTTATTACTGGTAGTAGGACATCTTGTGAGTCCGCATGGGTAGGTACCACCAGCCTGTCTATTTCAGATTTCAGGCGTGAAGCAGTAATGCGTTTCGGTTTGAAGGGTGAGGCATCCGTTATAACTATACTGAGATCTTAGAACTCATATCTCAAGATGGGTGGCGGCATTTACGTTGTAAGTGTCTATGGGCTCCGGTAACCACTCAAAACCAGATGGGCCGTGAGTTCGTCTACCTATCTAGGCAATAAATTAAAAAAAAAAGGTTACTTACTACTTATTTTATATTTCGTATCACTGCATACATAAAATGTATTAAAAAAAGAGAAAACTTGTACAATCAAAATCTATATAGTTTCATAGAATACCATAACTCTCGGCAAGTACCTTGTAATATTCGTAACCCTCAATCACAGCAAACGCATTTAATAAAGGAGTTCAAAATAAATAAATGTACCTACACGTCGAAAATTAAATCAAGCTTGTTCATCGAAAAACTCAACGCCAGGTAAAGTTCCGTTTTATTTTCGCGAGCCCATAAATTTTATAATATCCGCTTCTGGTTAGCGGAGTCCTCCTTCCGGTAGCTTCGTTTGCATCAGTTAGATTACCCTCGGTTCAAAATTAAAAAGTACGGTGAGATACTAAAGGTACGTGAGTATTAAAATCTGTGGAAATAAATCTTGATTCTTCACTGATTTAGTTTAACGCTGAGAAAGGACTGAGTACTTAATAACTTGATGACGTTGGCTAATCTGTATTGGACAATGCTTCTTCTCCATCGCTCCCTCATTGCTGAGGATCGTGACTCCGTTTTAGCATGTCGACTGTTAGCCTCCATCGTTTCCGGTCAGTTGCCTGGTGTAGTGCAGCGCTAAGTGGTCCGCTGGTTTGCTCGGAGATCTGGTCGGACCAATGTTTGGGGCTCCGGCCTCTAGGACGTTTTTCTTCTACTTTCCCAGTGACCATCAGACGTTCCAAGTTGTCTACACCTCTGCGGGCAACGTGGCCAAAGTAGCGCATTATGCGTTGCAGACAGGTGGTGGACAATGCTAATTAAATAAAATACTTACATGAAATTCCGATTATTATCCAATATACTATGGCTTGGTAGTAATTAGAAATATCGGACAACCCTTAGTAGTAAGATTGTCGCCTTACTAACAACTTTAAACAAGCAACTAAATACATACTTTCTTGGCTTACCAATTGGTGTTGCTAGCGATCGCCTGACTGATGTCAAGAAATAGTGGTATATTTCTTTACATCATGGATTGAAACACACAAATAATGAAACTAGATCATGGATTGGAGATAACCCATAAACATTAATAATAATAATACGAGTTTTTGGTAGCTCTGAGATATCATAAATAACATTTCATATCTCTGCAAGAATATTAAACGAGAAAAAACCATAAAAAATTGAATCTCAGTCACGCAAAATTTAAGGTATCTGTGTAAAGGCAATAAGCGTCACAGAAAAGTTGAAATACGGTTTTGATATGTGAAAACTGGTATTGTATGTAGATTTTCTAATTCTGCACCATACAGCGACAGTAAACTAAAAGATTATAGAAAAATAGCGTCTTTAACAATAAATTGTGCCAAACACAACATCAGTATTTCTACGAATCAATGGCTATTAAATCGAAGTATCAGCTAGTGAAAAGAATGTGACAGAAATATTTTGTGGAAGAGTTCCTATATCATATGCTTCACTTGTATTGGTATTAAACATTATATTTAAATTCTTTGTACCTGTGTTGAGTAAGAATCTGCGTGAAATTGTATTTCATTTTAGCGCCATCATAAATTTCTTCATACAAGCTATAAAATGAAAGTACCTTATTTAACATTGAGTGTGTTGAGGAAGTACGTAAATTTTACATTACCAAACCTATTCAGGTATTCCGGGAAGTATATTCACTTTATAATTATACTCGTAAATGATGTTTTAGGGATGAACGCACACACACACACAAACACAAATCTTTAGATTTTTCTTGTGTGCGTATATACATACGGAGATGAGTAAAATACGGAGATGATCGTATACATACGTTTAAATACTATAATTTAAAAAAAATCATACACCTCATTCAACCATTTCCGTGTTAATAAATCTCACCTGTT
Source organism: Bombyx mori (assembly GCF_030269925.1). Lineage (NCBI taxonomy): Eukaryota > Metazoa > Arthropoda > Insecta > Lepidoptera > Bombycidae > Bombyx > Bombyx mori. Next base: position 7,523,274 of record NC_085124.1, read on the forward strand.
GGCGATTGAATAAATTATCACTTATTACCTATAGTGAAAATTAAGACACGATACTCAAGTCGGAGTGGGAGTGGAGCTCGCAATACTATTTTGTTTGCAAATCTGAGTGGTTCAGCACACATAACCACAGATTTAATGCAGGTCATCGTGTATTGCCTCGATTTTTTCCCTCCTCTACTTTATCCTTCAAGCCATAAAGTATGGCTGCATGGCTCCAACTTATCGGAATGGTGATATCCTCAATTATATCTTCTCTAACTTCAAGTATATCTTAAAAATGGAAACTCACACTAACTAAGTTATTGTACAGTTTTATATATGTAACTTGATATTTACCAAATGTACTACAGTTTTGAACTGAAGAGGCTCCTATTATACTTCACAAAATAAAACGATGATATTTTCTTAGAGACGTAATTTACGCATTGTATATCCGCTGAAAGCGTCAACTGAGGAGGCCTTTAAATTGAAGATACCGGAGAAGCACACATGAAGGTGAATTGAAAATAATCCGAGTAGAAAATTAATCCTTGATTACATCCCACTCCAACTCAGAATTGAGGGGTAGGTTGCCCAAAGATATAAGTATAAATGGAAAAGACAATCGAAGACAGTAAAATGAAATTCTCGATATCTCTGGTATAGATGATTTTAAGTAGATACTCACGAAGGAAGTAGTTAGTACCGAAATACTTAGTATCGACAAAAATAATGCAACGTACATAGTAACGATGTATTTATATTAGAGAAGTATAAATCAAAATTCATCCATTTGATTGCAAAAATAACAAATTTATAAACCGTAAATAAATTTAATGGTGGTATGACGTATTATAGACCCGAACGGGTAGGAACCGCCATTCTCCCTAATTCTACGGCGAAGCAGTAATGCGACGATTTCAAATCTAAAACATTGGATATAAAATTCAATTAAAACTTCCATTTCAAGCCTCAACGTGGGTGGAGGCATTCACGTTGTGATGTCTATGGTCTCCCCTAAGCACTTTACATCAGGTGTACGGTGAGCTACATTAACTATGTAAGAAATAAAACAAAACATCTTTGAGATATTTAAAATGAACTTTATGTGTTTTTTTTTTTTTTTTTTTTTCAAATAACCTTGGTACCTACTGTCGCCCCTAATGCATCGAATGAACTACATATCGACGCTTGAAAGGCAAACGTGACTAAGCAACAATAACTGCTTTGTACATAAATGATAGGCAATAACCATATTCGATGCGCAAAAAAAATATATTTCTAGGTCTATTAAAATCATTTCAATCCTACAGCTAGATTCGTTAAAATAGAATTTTTTTCAGGTATTTCTCAGGTATACTTTAAATTAATTTTAGCTTTAAATTAGTCTACTGTAAAGCTCACGCATTGTCGCTTAGTCACGTTTGTCTTTCAAGCGTCGATATATTTAAAGCTGCTTTCAGACTACGCTACAAAATAGTGACATATAGTATAGCAACGTATACATAGCCAATAATATATAGTACAGCACAGTGTGAACGTGTCCATAACAATGTATGGTGCACGATATCGTTATGCTATGAGTTATATACTATTATATTATAGCGTAGTCTGAAAGCAGCTTTACAGTAGCAAACTTTCCTGTCAATAATAATATAACATAAAAGCGATCGCTTCATTATTCTAGTGTTAGTAACACTGATTTCTGGACAGGGGGATCCGACTTCAAATCCCGACCACAGCGAACTGTCCCTTTAATTAATACTAACGTAAACTGGTCCCCCTCGCCATGAATATTATTAATATAATGATATGGAGTAGATACATCAGAATGATTAAACAATAAAAGGCTTAATTGCGCTTTTTGCTATATGTATAATACAATATTTTTAACTCAATATTTAATGCCCTTAATCTCTTTTACAATTAATATTAAAAATTAAACAGTAAACAGCAGTTAATAAGCTATATAAAACTCCACTCTCTCTCTCTCTCTCTCTCTCTCTCTCTCTCTCTCTCTCTCTCTCTCTCTCTCTCTCTCTCTCTCTCTCTCTCTCTCTCTCTCTCTCTCTCTCTCTCTTTACAGAAAATGACAGGCTTCACTCTGTGGCACTGAAGATAAATCCTTTTTAAAAACTATGACTATGACAAAAATATTTCTGGAGTACCTATAACAAATCTCAAGATTCACATAATATCCAACACATAATGCTTGCATATTCGTCTTGTAACATATACAAGACAAATACATATACAAGCATTATTTTTTCGTAGCTTGAGAACGTGTACCTCAAGAATTAACTTTTGGTCGAGTCTTGAGCTTTTTTGAACATTTTCTCTTATTTTTCCTTTTATTCAACCAGGTGGGATCAACGCAGTCCTTTCAAAAAAATCGTACAGAAACAGCGTTCATAATTCAAGATGAGGACAAAGAACTTTCATTGTTTATTATCCTATATTATTTTATTAAATATGCAAAATCGTAATAGATTAGTACTGCGATTGCATCTATTAGACTACTGCTGCAACAATATTCACCAAAAAAAATTATAAATTAAAATATATCTTGTACATTATCGTAGGCCTGCTTCTTCGATTATCAAAGAGCAAGTAGTGCTTTATAGTATCCACTATATAAAAGGTTACCTTTAATGACCTTTTATAAAAACAACAGATATATATTTTTTAAATTTACCTCGTGTGGTTTTATGTGAATATTGATATTTAATCCTTCAATAATTTATCCCCAGTGACAGCACAAATAGTTTCAATGTATTAAAATAGTAACTAAGTAAAACATAACAGAATGATCCAAAAAGGAAAGTTGATGCTAGAGAACAATGAACAAATTTTAAAGACAGAATTTCCAACATCAAGGCATAATATCAATATTGTCGGTTCCCAATTTATATTTTCGTTGAGAGATCCCCTCACTAAAAGATCAATTTCGCGCTTGGACAAGTTTAATGTAAACTTAAGTGCCTGGGGGAGATACCGCCAAATGAAAGCTGGCCCTGTTGCCTTAACAAATGTCTCTATGTTAGTGAAACCTCGGATCCGAGGAATTCTTATTGGAACTAGTCATTCCGAAACCAATAGGTAAGAGTCTTAAAACATTTCAAATATCGAAGATATGATACTCAATAAACACTTTGATATCGTTTACATTTTACTATTAGGTATCCATTTCCTTAAACCATTTCATGATGAGTAATTAATTCTGTACAATTATAATTCTATGCAGTTAAACATATAATTGTATAGATAGATTGTATAGTTGTGTTGTATAAAAATTTTATACCAGTCAAATCATAGTCAAATGCACAAATATTGACAATAGTTAAACTACTGCAAAACTATAACTATCATTTTAATGGCTGATTTTTCAGCAATAAATTGTGTTTATACGATAAAATACTAAATTATCCTTAAACAAAAAAAAATGTTTAAAAACAACATTTCAATTGTTTGACATTTAATTTTATACTCGCTTCCATTAATATGCAATTCACGGATAACTTTTAATATTCAAAAAGTAATTCCTTCTATAATATAATCTTTTAAAACACCTTCATATTTATTGATGACTAGCTGACCCGGCAGACTTCGTGTGCCTCAGTCGATAAATAAAAGACCAAAATTTTTGTATAAAATAAACTTAAACAAACAAAAGGAATCCGTCCGACGGGGCATATCAAAGGGAAAACAAAATTGTTATTTTTATTTAATTCCAAGCATTTTCATATTTATTTATCTTTTAAACCTTCTCTGGACTTCCACAAATAATTCAAGACCAAAATTAGCCAAATCGGTCCAGCCGTTCTCGAGTTTTAGCGAGACTAACGAACAGCAATTCATTTCATATATATAGATGAAATCGTTTTCCAAATCATAATTACTAAACTGACGCTTAAGAAAAAATTAAAAATATCTCAAGTAAATATAATTCGATGTGTTCCAAATAGCTTTGAATAAATTTCGATTTCTACAAACATGCCTACGCTTGTAAGCCCGCATTTGTCTGAAGACGATGGAAGAGAAACTTTGATCGAAAACCACGCGTACCAAGAAATTTTGTAGCTTGAGAAAATGTTCCCGCAAGAAGTTTAAATTTTATCGAATATGCTGCATCCAGCAGACTCCTCGCCAAACAACTTCGAAGTAATCCATGTTTGATTTCAGATACTCGGAAGATGGATTCTGATTGATTTTATCTAGCTGTGTTTGTGTTCTGAAAAACCGCGTCTTAAATATGGGTTTAGCGGCAACGTTTAATGGAGTGTACAGAGTCAGCACCAGACTTCTGAGCTCATTATAACAGGAAAAACGTGGTAACGTGTTTTCCAACTAACGACTTTTTTCGATGACGTGATAAATGTTTGCTGAATCATTAATAAGAAATGATAAAATACTTTCGTGTGGGCATTATTTATTAATCAAATAGACACGATAGTCTTCTGTGCTCCAATGTTCCAATAACGACAACTACATATTATTGCTGTTTTTTTTTTGTCCGGGGGCCATATCTCATACATGAGGTTTCCGTACCTAGGGGACGGACTGCGATTTCGATGATGCTTTGGGGCTCTACCTACCAAACGACTCCCTTTGCACTTCCTCACCCAACGAACGAGACGGTGTGGTAACCGCGAACCTCCCTGACCGCAATCGCACGCTACGGACGTGGCACCTTCGCGATATCGTCACCAGTCAGGGCGTGGCGCCATATGGGAGCCCTGTGCAGCGACCGTACCGACCCTGTATAGAAGTGGTGCACCACTGCATCGGGCCCCCGTTCGACAACAGCCGACCTAAGGAGTCAGCGGCCGCCATCATTCGAAGACCCAACTATTAGAAGTGAGCGCGAAAGCTCCAACGATCGCCCAGTCTGAGACCAGGGTACCGCAACCTGGTCACCCCGATCTCGATACGGACGCCTTCGACCACAAGGTGCCCCTCAAAGACGGCACTCTCCGGGCCCCGTGAAACAACAGGACCTGGGATTTATCGAACGCCACCTCCAAACTCAGCCTTTTGATCCTGTCGACGACAAAGACTACCCTGCGCAAGAAAGGCGGGGAGGTTCGCTAAAGTCCTTTCCCCGGGCCACGACCCAAGTGTCGTCCACGTAGCAAACTACGCTCAGGCCCAGGGCTGTTATTTTAAATAGCGTAATATATTTTAATACATCTTTTTTTTACTATTCGGTATCCGATGTTTCATGAACGGTACGATTTTTGTTCTAAGTAAGTAATTTGTTTCAACAATTTGAACAACAATTAAAACAAAACTAATTTAACGGCAAAAACGTCATTCACGAAAACGAACAGATACAAATTTATCTCCGGACGAGTAGCCCAAAACAGCAGGTGTAAGTCGTAATAGAAAGCCATTTGTTTACCGTCGGCAAACTTCACCTCGTAACCCTAAAATCTAATTGGATTTAATTCCATTAGCAAAGGTCCAAATGGGACCCCTTAATTGTGCTGACCGATGCCGGTTTATTATGTGAGGCCTGCCCGTTGTTCAGGCGTGCGTCATTTCATAATGGAAAACATTTGCAAATTTGTATGTATTCCTTTATTTCTGACATAGCTATTGTGCTTACGTTTATATGCGCAAGCAGGTATGCGTGGTACTTGTCGAACTTAATAAGACCGCTGATCTGTAATGTTTTTGTTAAATACAATATATTCAAATTTTTGGCATATATAAGTATACACATTTTTGTACTTTAGTTTTATTCCATAAAGCTGTGTATTTTCGTAAAATTCAAATTAATGAGGCCATTTTAAGCTTGTTCTTCATGCTCAAAACAAATCCACTGGTACAAACTAATAATATCAATCATTTTTCGAAGGTATACGGTTAAAAAATAAATTTGCCATACCCTATTAATCTTATAAAAGAAAATATTAAAGAACGTAATTGGTTATACTACTCCATTAACATCACAACACAAGTGTCGCCGTCCGCCTTATCTTATAAGATTTCCACTATCAGTTGTAATATACACTGTAACCATCGCAAAAATAGCTATCCCAGCTTCCTATTTACTTCACATAATTGCTTCGCCACAGAAACAACCGTTGGTACCTGGATGGTACCAATATTTATGTCTGCACTTCAGAGCAGCCCTCATTATATGCCCTAATACTAGTATTTCGCACCATACAACTACTACTACTATTGCGCTGGCACTACGACCCGGAAGTGGGTCTTGGCCTTGACCTTGGCCATGACCTTGACCCGGAAGGTAGGACCTCTTGTGAGTCCGCACGGGTAGGTACCACCACCCCGCCTATTTTTGTCGTGAAGCAGTAATGCGTTTCGGTTTAAAGGGTGGGGCAGCCGCTGTAACTATACTGAGATCTTAGAACTTATATCTCAAGGAGGGTGGCACATTTATGTTGTAGATGTCTATGGGCACCAGTAACCATTTAAGACCAGGTGGAGTGTGAGCTCGTCCACCCATCTAAGCAATAAAAAAATATAAAAAAACATAATAAATACATATTATGTATATCACCAATACAATGCTACTCTATTACCCGTATCGTACTGTACATAGATATGTATAAAATATCACAGGATATTTTAGTACTAGCACCAATTCAGTGAAGAAACACAATCAGAATACGCATGAATATGTATTTGTTTCAGAATTACTTTCTCGGTAATAAACACGTCGGCAGTTAAACATAATGTTAAATTACCTTATGAAAATGGGTGAGCCACTTTCATGGCCAATCGGGTCATAGGTCGTTATAAACATGAGAGCAATAAATTATAAGCTAAATGTAATTTATGAGATTCATGCAACAACACTAAAAGTGGAAATACAATAATAGTTCCCGCGTCGCCTGTTTTTTATTCAATAGATATTTATAATTTAGTTCGAAGTTTTAAGGTAGCATATGAATCCGTTTATGATTTGTTTTTCTCAAAGACAGAAAAGTACGTGAGGCTTGGACAGGAATGCTCATAATTAGTTAGTTTTAAATTTGAATTCATTAATATTATGATATCTATTTAGTCGTACTAAATCTCTTCGGTCAGAATATTTTTAAAAATTAAATGCGACATCTTTTTCAATGTATCAATTTGCCTTGACCAAAATACTGCTCTCATCAAAGAATTAAAATAATATAGAAACGGTAATTACTAGTAGCTGAGTTACATACCCAAGTCGAATGAGGAATATAAATAATGATTGAGTCTATCGTTAATGCAGAATGATCTGTCTTATTGTCATTTCTGGACTATCCACTTTAGGCGATTTTTGATGGGCTCCCATTCCCGCACTACCATCGGGCTGGACACCAGGAAGTCGTTTTTTTGTGCCATATACAATCATCCTAATATAACATCTGCAATACCACGACTATATCTCTACAAAGCAACTATCCTCGTTACCTCTTGTAATCTAAGCCACATCTAAGCCCTAAGAGGCTTAGCTCCATTAGTCGGTATCAAAACAATAATCATTAAATATGCAAATCACAGTTGACCTACATTCAACATATTAAACCAATACATAATATGTACCGAACCATGGCGAATTTCAACCATAGTAAATTCAATAGCTCCAATGGACGTGACCAAGATATTGATGGAAGGCAATAAATTTAATTTTGTGACTCAATACTATCTGTTTGCACCTACCTGTGGTTAATGATAGAACACCTTTTTTTATTGCCTTTGTAGGCAGACGAGCATACGGCCCATCTAATGATAAGTGGTTACCGTCGCTCATGGACGCCAGCAATGCCAGAGGCAGAACCAAGCCGCTGCCTACCGTTTGTCAAGCCACTGCCTACCACTTACTGCTTGAACTACAAATAAAAACAATTATTTTAACTTTTACATTATTTTACTTCCTAAGTATTTTCGTATTCACTTTTAAAGCAGAGGCTTAAATAATAATAATAATAAAGCTTTCTTTATTCCACACAAAAATACTTAATTAAAGCAGAGGCTTGCTCCAATTTATTAAATATGCTTCGATCTTCTTTAAATACAGTCCTGTTATTTTCATAATTTCTTCTGCTATCATTTAAGTTTGTTTTTAGATGCTGCGGCCCTTATTTCATACTATCGAGCACTCTAGACTAACAACGCATACCTTTGATAAGATAATTACGGCTGCTGATAAGTCTGATTATCTGTATTCAATCAAATTATATCTCTAAATTGAATTCTTTTCAATCAACGTCATTACTGTATCGTTAAAAATTACATTTCGTATGCTAAATAGATATTTTCAATAGATGTAAAATATTCGTGTAAAATGAAAAGAAAATATTGTAGTAGTTAATTAAATTAAATAATTCGATCCAGCACTAAGAAAACATCAATGTAAGCTTAGAACTATAAACGTAATCTCCACAGGTTTCTCTACTGAATTTAAATGCACATAAGACGATACCCAAAAGTGAAACTGATGACTGATTCGATGATGCAGTGGTTAGCGCCCCTGATTGTTTCGTCGAAGGTTGTCGGTTCGATACCCACATCGGGCAAACTTTCGTGTGACGAACATTTTGGTTTGTTCTCCGTCTGGGTGTTTATCTATTCTTTAATAATAATAATAATATTATAAAGAGGAAAGATTTGTTTGTTTGTTTGTATTGAGTAGGCTCCGAAAGTACTGAACGGATTTGAAAAATTCTTTCACTGTTTGGAAGCTACACTATTCCCGAGTGACATAGGCTATAATTTTTTGAAAAAAATTAGTATTCCTTATTCAAACTCCAATAATGTAACCCAAGGTGTAAAAAAATTTCCTAAAATATTCATTACATCGTTCATGATAGAATAAAATAATGTACTACGACTTTGTAGAACACATTACTATTTATAGAAAGCGTCGCGACAGCATTTGTCTAACTATTATAGTTGTGCCGCAATAAGTGTTCTTTTATTTAAAAAAATAAAACAACGTCAAATATCGTTGAAATTTTTGTTAAAGACAGTTGCTGCTAGTTATCTATATATGTAAATGTATGTAACTCGTATGTGTGTCTCTGGTACCCATAACACAGAATTCTAATTTGGGGTCGGCTGACCGTGCGTGATTTGTTCCCAGTCATCATTTAATTTTATTATTGTTTAGATGTTATTTAAACTAACGAAACTCCAAGGCAACCTATGATGAAAAATAGTTCGCACCTAAAAACATTCTTGACCTACCATAGGTAAAAAGATTGATCTGCGTGTTCTTGTTTTACCTTAGTAGTTATATCTACGGCCGAATGAGTAGTTACTATAGGTCATCAGTAATACCAGAGACTTGTTCGTATCAAATGCTTCGTGTCTTTGCAAGGGTAAATCAAGATGACATATATTATTGTTATAAATAAATACGTACTTAAAATACATATGTGTTTTCATGGATGTTGGGTGTATAGATAAATCTCCTCCTGCCTATTTCTTCTGAAAAGCAGTGATGCGTTTAAATTCAAGGATAAAAACAGCTATTTTTACAGTACAATTAAATCTTCATCCTGGAGGGTGGCTCCCTTATAACCATAAATAGTAAAGAACAAGGCATGGAAACAGTAGCAACAACTGTGGAGTTGACATAAGACTGCAGATTTGCGAAACAGAAATTTTGCAAGAGTGTGGATCGCAGGCCTAATCAAAAACACAAACTTATATAATTTGCAAGTTTATTCACAACGTTACCTTATCGCAGAATAGATTATATCACTCATGTAAGCTACTTAAAATCGATATAATTATCTCATCCGTATGGTACGTTAAAAACGAAATTATATACGTCAATTTTCATTTAGCTCTCTAGCGAGCCACAAGTGCGAAAGTTAGTGTTCGTATATCTACAATCATGCCGCCAAATATTATCGACCCGCCAATTCAAGCTGATCCAGAATTTGCTGCTGCTAAACCAGCAATTTCACACGCCATCCCAGATAATGTTGTGGAAGAAAATGATAATTTAAAAATATTCCAGTCTTCGTTAAGTTTAATAGCTCACATACTAATTGGTGTAGTTACTGGAATCTCAATTCTATTTTCATTGCGGAATGGACTTCCTATAGGTGCCACGCCACTTCATATTATACTTTGTGTCATTGGGGTGAGTTACAAAAAATGCGTATTTTTAATTATCATGATAAAATAGTCCAAGGTTTTCGTAGTGTATAAATTATTTGATTGAAATTAGATTGTTTATTTTAACTATCGCTTGATTTCAGTATCAACTGCTCATGGCCCAAGCCATTATAATTCTGTCATCGGAAAGTGGGTGGTCATCACGACTCAAACTAGTTCACAAAAGAAGAATTCATTGGATCGTACAAATCGTTGGATCTGTTCTTGCTATTGTTGGGAGTTTCATTAAAATCCTAGACAAAAATATACACTGGAACACATACCACGGACAATTCGGTACGTTTTTTTATTTTTTTATTGCTTAGATGGATGGACGAGTTCACGGCCCACCTGATGTTAAGTGGTTATTGGAACCAATAGACATCTACAACGTAAGTGCCGCCACCTACCTTGAAATATGAGTTCTAAGGTCTCAGTACAGTTACAATAGCTGCCCCACCTTTCAAACCGAAACGCATTACTGCTTCACGGGAGAAATAGGCAGGGTGGTGGTACCTGCCCGTGCGGACTCACAATGGACTTCGTACCACTAGAAATTACACAAATTATAGTTTTGCGGCTTTGATTTTTACTACACGATGTTATTCCTTCACCGTGGAAATCAATCATGAACATTTGTTAAGTACGTATTTCATTACAAAAATTGGTACTTACCGGGGGGAATCGAACACTGGTGCATCGCTCGATACTAATGCAGCGAACTTCTTATCCCTTAGGCCACGACGACTTCAAACTTACATACATAATACAATTTACATACAATTACTGAAATTCATCTATGCGGGTATAAAATTTAATTATTTTGAGAACCATCTGGATTATTAACATTTTTTTCTTTATTTTTAGCGCTCGTTGCTATGGTTTTTACGGCCGTCAGTTTGGTAAACGGATTGACATCTTTGTACGCATATGAACTAAGGAAGTTCCTGCCAAGCAATCTATCCAAACTGAGTCACATTTGTTTCGGAATAGTCGCCTTTGCTGCTTCTTCCATTAGCCTATGCTATGGTTTCGATAAAAACTTCTTCATAAATTGGGCCACTCTTGAATTCACTTATACTATAATCGCTTTTACTGCGGCATTCACATTTATCATCATAATCAATCCTTTCATAACTTTCTATCGTAAATCAAGGAGCATTATCACCAGTTAGTTGGAACATCAATTATGGTGTAAACAGCATTACTTATCATGTATAAGAAATTCATAAATCGGTAAAAGCAAATATTATATGTATTCCAGAAAGCAACTATAAGATGATCTGATAGAGACCTTTTACTTTATGTTATTTATTAAACCATTACCGTTAAGAACACATAATCAGATTCGTATTCATAATTTTAATGTATGATAGCGAAATAATTAAGAGAAATAAATTTTTAAAAATTGCTTGTGACAGTTTTATTTTGTCGTTTCTATTATATTTTTATAAAAAGTAACGTGATAAGCTAGCAGCACCATTGCTTATTAAACACTTTATTGTTAACATTAATTAAAATTTAACAAAATTAGATAATGAGTCTTACCATGCTGATATTAGGGCTTGTAATGAGTTAAAAGCCTTCTTCCACCACCACCTTTCTCCACCACTCTCTTTTCTGTAAAGAACCTACGTTACGATTCGAAAGGTGGAACAGTTATTCCTATATAACAGTATCCCGAACCCAATTTCTCAAAGTTGTGACTAAAAACTCTGTAACCATGATATTTCATGCCAATATACTTTAAATTAAAAATAAAACAATATTTACAATGCCATTTGCAAAAACTATCTTTTGTCTAAAATTTAATCTTATCGAAAATGGTATCATCAATAATTCACACAGATAAATATAGCTTACACGTCTACGTCAACCAATATTTTATCAGAGATAATGAATAAGTATAGTTAAAAAAGATTGTTGGTTTATCTTTTTTTTTAATAGTGTATAGTAATGTTTCCGCATTAAATTATAATTTACAGCTTAAACTATAAATTTTATGACAAACATCTTATTAGGCGGCATGGGTAGGTCCGCCTCCTGTCTCTTTCTACCGGAAAACAGTGATGTATCCAGTTTTGAAGGGTAGGACAGCTACCAAATTATTATTCCCTCATTTTCCCTTTAAAAATTTGTAGCATTTGCAAAATATTCCCTTACAAGGTTCATTTATACATATATTACAGACATCTCTTACGAATTGAAATAACACGTCTTCTTCTTCACTATTCACTCCAATACTGAAGGGGAGTTTTGAAAACCAGAAAAACCGTTCAACCGTCTTGATGCAGGTTAACCCTCTGATATTTTCAGCCATGATAAAGAAATCATCAGATATCGTCTGGTCGTCATAATCGATATGGGACGCCAGGCCATGTATTCTCACTCTACGCCTGCTAGTAATCTTACTAAGAAAAATAAGCTTGTCGGGTGCCCTGATACATTTTAAGTGAATAGTTTTTAAAAACAAATCACGAAAGATGTTTAGGATAGATAGATGTGCAGATAGATGTGTAGAAGCTACATTTAAAAGTGCAACAGAACTCAGTCATCAAAATAAAATGTGTGTCAATATGTAACAAACCATATTGAGAAAAACAAAATTTTTCATTTTATAATGTGACACAATTGAAATTTGTAGAATGTCATTTGCAATTCTTCCACAACTGTTTCCGAATTCAAAAAAATGAGATACTAAAAACTTAAACAGAGGAAATAAGAATCAATTAGAAATGACCAAAAATTGGTGAAAATATGAGGTGAGTTTGAAAAATTGTTAGCAATACGAAATTATCTAGTGCTAGGTATTAGAAGTTAATATACGTCGTAGAATTTAGAACGAACACTGTAGAAACGGTTTGTCGTTGTTATCCATTAAAATTATTGGATTCCCTACTTAACTGCCTATTCCTAAAAATAAAATATTGCTAACATTAAACATGTACATGTAAATAAGAGCGAAATTAGATTCAATGCTATTTTTCTCAAAACAAAACCAGATGAAAATATCTAACTAAAACATTATCACAAGTGGAAGTCAAGGAAAAAAACCGTATTGTAGCAAACGCAGATATGTGATTGATTCAATTTCATCTCGGGTTTGTTAGTTTATTTTGTTTTTCTGTCTCAAAACAAAATGTCTCCGAAGGTTTCGGAAAGATCAGCTTCACCGCCGCTTACAGTACATGATGATAATTATAAAATAAAAATATTTCACAGTACTTTCAATCTAATAACTCACATACTGATAGGAGTTGTCGTGGGTATTTCTGTGATATTTTCATTTCGTAATGGAACTCCATTGGGTGCGACACCATTGCATATTGTACTATGCGTTGTGGGGGTAAGTTTTTTCGAGGCTTTTAGTGAACTTGGGCAGCCTTGATTCTGCCCCTGGTCTTGTTGACGTTTATGAGCACTGACGTCACCAGGTAGCTCCTGACCATCAGGTGCATTGTATGCTCGTATGCCTTCAAAGACAATAAAAACAAACTTAATTAAGATAACCACTTAACGTCAGATATACTGTCCGTTTTTGTGTAATCGAAGGCATGTTACTAACATCATTAGCATAACAATATGAACTAACAATGTCCTTGTTGTTGATCATTAATAATGATCAATATAAAACATTATAAATATATTGTACATTGTGCTTTTTTCAGCCTAATAGCATTAATATTAAAAACTGTTCTAAATCGGTGGGCAGCTTATTAATCAAAGTCAGGTTATTCTGCAATACCTTTTAAATTTGCATATTTCAGTTGTGATAAAATTTCAGTACCAATTATTAATGGCTGAAGCCATTCTGAGTCTGTCTCCGCACAATGGTTGGTCCTCAAACCTGAAATTAGTGGACAAAAGACGTGCGCACTGGATTCTTCAGACGCTGGGCTCTGGATTGGCTATTGTTGGATCTTTCATTAAAATTATAGACAAGAGCACGCACTTGAATACCTTACACGGGAAATTTGGTAAGACCTTCACGTTAATCCTGTGTGTAAAATAATACACTTGTTTTTTTTATTTTATTGCGTAGATCGGTGAAAGAGCTCACGGTCTATTTAGTGTTGAGTGCTTACCGCATCGGTTTTAGAACATGAATGCCGCCACCCTTGAAACTTGAGGCCGATGTCTCAATTGAGTTATATAATCCGACCCTTCAAACCGAAACGCATGACTCTCCACGAAAAAAATACGTGAGAGCTTACAGTACGCCTTACCACCAGTAAAGAGCACGCTGATGCCCAGTCTCCGGAGAATAGTTCAGTCACCTCTGAAGAGAGCCACAAAATTGAGGTGCCTATATTCTGGGCCATATAGTAAAATTGTGGAGAGTATTAAGCGGTAGGCAGCGGCTTGGCTCTGCCCCTGGCATTGCTGAAGTCCATGGGCGACGGTAACCACTCACCATTAGGTGGGCCGTATGCCCGTCTGCCTACAAAAGCAATAAAAATATATATATATATATATAGTAAACTTGTTTGCTTCGATAAATTAGTTTAAAGTAGCCTCGAAATTCTTTGATGAGATCCGCAGATAGTAGCTAGATCGTCCCCATAGAGTAAAACTAACTAATATATGTATTACTATAGACAGCACCATGCAAAGAAAATATATTAGATAAACCTTAATAAATATTTTCCTAACATATATGTGGTACAGCCTGCTTCCATAATTCATTAATGCAATTTAGTTATTTTGGATTTGGAAGACTCAGTTCAACACACGTTCAACATACAAGCGAAAAAAATACAAAGTGAAAACTAACCAACTCGACTTGTTGATTTCTCGTTCTCAACTGATACGTAATTTATACAAAAAGGAAAATGCGAAAAACCCTTTTACTTTTTTACCATTTTATTGCATTAGCATAAGTAATTTTGTTCCTGTTTCGAATATTAATGATACACTAACTCAGGTCGACAGTTAACTAACTCATAGATACGTAGAATAAAATTGATCAATTTTTTTTTAATCAATTTCCATTTTTGTTGCTGCTTACTATTTTTATTTCGTAAAAAAAATACTACATTTTCGTCAAAGCGGTATAACAATTTTGATAAACTGACTTACCTGAAGCAAATTATGTCCATTTCAATTTTCCGAACTTTAAAATGCGATTATCTCAAAACACACTTTTTAGACTTAGTTAATTCTCGCTCCACGGGAACGAAATAATCTTTTCATTGTCTGTTATTTTCAGCTATAGCTGCCCTCGTCTTTACGACTGTGAGTTTAATCAACGGCCTGGGATCCCTGTGGGCATTTGAACTGCGAAGATATATTCCAATCAATGTATCCAAACTAATTCACATTGGCATTGGCATCTTCGTGTTGCCGACGTCATCCATTGCACTTTGTTACGGCTTTGATAAGAGCATGTTTAAGTCCTGGATTTCAGATGAAGTTGCTTTCACTTTAATCGGTTGTACCAGCGCGTTCACAGTAATAATCAGCTTCAACTCATTTACGACTTTTCATGTCAAATTATGGAAATGTTTTAAATCGTAAATACATTCATTATGAGATAAATTAAATAATGCTTAAATTATAAAAATTCTGTATACATTTATGATGATGATTATAATGATAATACTATCATCTGAAGAGATTAAATTTGATGAGCGAATCGATTGAACAACAAAATCATAAATTTATTAGTAATAACTCTTACGAGCTTCATTGAATTGAATTTACAGTAATCAATTTTTTTCTTTTAATAAAAATGTATTTTGTACTGACGAGAATGTTTCAATTGCTAAAGAAATGAAGAGTATATTTCGAATTTGGTGATTTTTTTCAAAAACTATTAAATGTCTCACCTTGACTAGAATTGAGAATGCTTTCCTTTTCTGAACCTACATTATATAATAATCGTTTACCACAATAAGTAGAATGAACCGTCATAACAATTTGGCTACAAAATCTTAATAGCCAATTAGTTGTACAAATGATTGCCCCACGTGGGAATCAAGCCCACAACTCTACTACTGCACCACCAAATTAGACTTTGAAAATATTCTAAAATCTTTATTAACACACACACTCCGCCAACTGACATACGCACACACACATTATGCGAACTTATATACCCACACACGTATAGACTAATGAGGACGAAATAAATCGAAAATATTCAAAACAGCACATACAAAAAAATACATATCGTTGATAGAAAACAATAAGTAAGGAGATTCAGTTAAATAAACAAAAAAAACTAGTCTTTATTAAATTTAAAACAATTCTTAATTCGTAATAAGCCAAACTAAATATATTTCTACAAAAGAAAAACCTCGACAATTTTGTTTTCTTTTCTGTTCGTGCTCGATTGTTTGTTGTTTGCATTATTCAGAAAATATGAATAGAAAGAAGCGCTCGGTAACACAAAAAGCCATATCGGTATATTCGATTGGGAACAGGCAACCGATCACACTGGATAACAACTTGCTACGCTCCCACCTATCTTTATGGCATCAAAACATATAAAGGTAACTCCGAGAAGAGTAATGGCCTACGATACGCACATTCCGGAATAGAGTATTGTTGCGACCATTAATGTTTGAAATCAAGGACTGTGAGGGTAATTCTAAAATTAAATTCGACATGTGATTGAAGTTAAGGTTAATTATTGTGTATAATCATAGAACTCATTATATTTCATTTTAAACTAGCTGACCCGGCAGACTTCGTAGTGCCTCAATCGATAAATAAAAGACCTAAATTTTATATAAAATAAACTAACAAAACAAACTCTAAAACAAAAAAGAATCCGTCCAACGGGGGACACATCAAAGGAAAAACAAAATTTATCTACCTTTTAAACCTTCTCTGGACTTTTACCAATAACGCAAGACCAAAATTAGCCAAATCGGTCCAGCCGTTCTCGAGTTTTAGCGAGACTAACGAACAGCAATTCATTTTTACATATACAGATATCGTTGATTGAGGCGCAAACTTATGTGAGGAGGTTTTCTCCTTTCGGTAATGGTACCGGGGCGACCTGAGGGAACCTGCTGGAACCCGAAGGATGGGACGATACAACGGTAGGTGTTACTGTCATCACCGGACGTA
The DNA here is from genome assembly GCF_030269925.1 of Bombyx mori. Classification (NCBI taxonomy): domain Eukaryota; kingdom Metazoa; phylum Arthropoda; class Insecta; order Lepidoptera; family Bombycidae; genus Bombyx; species Bombyx mori. The sequence goes on from NC_085124.1 coordinate 7,540,443, forward strand.
CTGTAGAAAAGCAAGCCGTCGATCGGGCTTCGGTCTGTCAAGACAAATGTCACTATGACATGTGTCAAAGTATGCATTATCTCTTTCCTGCGTTGTGACGAAGGATTCTCCGTTTCAATTGTTGATTTACTGAGGGCTTCTTCGGGATGGCGCCGCGAGTCTGGTTATAATGTCGACTGCAGGAATCCGTCTACTCTACCTAGACACTGACCCCGGGCGCAGATCGAGCGGGTAAGAGAGTGCAAGAGGAGTCATTTGGTGGTTAGGTTTCTAAAAACATTCTATGGTCGACAAGCCTCGACCACATGCAAGAAAAAAAAATGTCCAAGCTCGTGCTCGCCTGTGCAGTATAATGATGAAGGCCACCGGACAGTGGAAGTAATAACTGTAAGGTAATGGTTAGCTCGGCCTCCAACCGGAATCCTATAGCTTTGCAGCGCATACAGATAGGAAACTGTTATGATAAGAGCTAATATTATTTATTTCATACTGCTCATTTTAATTATATTCACATTCATACCGATAAAATGCACAAAATATTCTAGGAATTAAATACATACTTACAATAAATATATCATTTTATTAATTAATTTAATTACAGTATTGTGTATAACAAGTGGCGATAAAATTATCCATTAAAAAAAGGATTCCAATTCATAAAAACATAATATCTAGTCGATTTTCACAAGTCGTAAAAAATTAAAACTACTTTTACGATTCAATCTCACATTTATTATTGTCATTAAATTAGTTCCGACTTCGTGATTACTTGGCAGTTTTCGTAACTGTCTTCCGTGACCACCTTAAAGTAGTTTTAGAAACGTAAATATCTCTCGACTATCGGTGGAAACTCACGAAGTTAGGACCTAACTCGACAATAATATATTATTGTAGTATCTTCATTTACCTACTACTTACGTAATTTAAGCGGGTGACGCTATCTTCAATTGCCTGCCCTTATCTTCAATTTGAAACTCAAAATCGACTCAATCGATTTTGAGTTCCAAAACGGATTAAGGTATCACTAGTTACTAGTTACTTCTTGTCGAAATATTGTGTGAAGAAGTAAATTATTTTGCTATCTGAGATGTTTTGCATTAACTAAATTAGAATTAAACAGAATGGAATTGAGTGAAAGAGCCACTTTCTAGCAGGTAAGTCTTTTCTAAGCAATCACATAAACTAGAATAAATCAGCTAATAGCGTAATGAAGTTCACCAAACGCTTGACCAGCTAAAGCGACTTGGCACTTTGCATTCTCGTTACCCTTATGGTGAGTTATAGTGAGGTCGGAAGGATAATTTTCACCATCCCACCAAGACGCGAGTTGTGCGACGGTAGTCTTATTAATAATAGGTATATATGTACATACATATTTCCAATATACAAACCCTTTCCAATATACTGAAAATTCTACTGAATTACGAGATAATACGAGATTGTATCCAAACAGGAAGAGACTGGATGACCACTGCTAAAGATCAGGAAAAATGGAATTCTTTGGAGGAGGATTTTACCCTGAGTGGGTCCACATTAGAAGGAGATTAAATTACATGATTAGTAGATTTATTATAGTTACTCAGTAATATAATTATTAAATACTTAATTAATATAGCTCCATCTAATTATTATGGAATCAAATAAAGCTACTTTATTACATATATATTCAAAAAACACTAAAAACCAAGTTAGCCGTGAGCAAGTTAGAGTGGAGTATTAAAAAATTGCTCCGAAATAATTTCTTGTTAAACAGAATAAATATTTTATCAGATACAAATAAACAAACTTAATTTTGGAATAAAACCAAAAAGTAACAATATCAGATTCATCAGCTTTAGCAGATAAATCACGGAGCCCTTGTTCATTAACTATGTATTTATCTATAACCGACTTCAATAAAGACATTATCCTAAAAATTTAATGGGTGTTATATTTTACATTTCAAGTCCATAACAAAGAAAAAACATTTAAAAATAACGGATGTGTCGGATGTAACGGATGTCTAAAATTACTTCACCATATTTATTATTAAAAAGTATAATATATGAACGACTTCACCGTTTTCAGTTTACGTTTCCTGATATCCGTTGAAATATGTGACACATGGTGCGCATAAGTACACCTTTGACCGGGGGCCTACTGCGGTGATATTCAAATTCTATTCGCATTTTGATCTGTGTGCTTAGTGCGAGTTTTCTAACGTTCTCGATAGCGTAAAAGTTAGCTCATATTTGTATGGAACGTGATCGTTTGCCTACGTTTGCCGTTAGGGGCACTGTTCCAACTGCATACAGAATTGGGTTAACTTTTACGCTATCGAAAACGTTAAAAACTCGCACTAAGCACACTGAAGTGAAGAACGGCTTAGTCGTAAATAGCCTTTACCCAGTAGCTTCACTCTATAAACTTTTGTTTTTTTATTGCCCTTGTAGGCAGACGAGATTACGGCCCACCTGATGGTGAGTGGTTACCGTCGCCCATGGACTTCAGCAATGCCAGGGGCAGAGCCAAGCCGCTGCCTACCGCTTAATACTCTCCACGAGCCTCTTTTAAAGAAGGACATGTCATAGCGCTCAGGAAACACCGTGGAGGGGAGCTCATTCCATAGCCGGATGGTACGTGGTAAAAAAGACCTCTGGATACACACTGTTGATGACCGCAGTGGCTCCAGGTAGTATGGATGAACTCTACTCCGGTGGCGGGCGGTGCGATGGTAAAAACGAGATGCCGGTATCATCTCGAACAATTCCTCAGAGCACTCCCCATGAAACATACGGTACAAATTACAATCAAACAAACCAATTCTAAGCGATTGTGACAAAATCTAAACAAATACAAATCGGTTTCGATTACACATGTCCTTTATAGTCATGTAGTTGTGTAAACAAACTCGCGGAATGTAATTTCCGTAACCCATAGAAACGACAGAATGAATGCTGCGGCCATCTTTGAGGTACTGATCGAAATCAATTGTAGAAATAGACAAAATTGTGAAACCTATCCATTTGGGCTCCAAAAACTCTCGCAATTCATCCTACTAATAGATTTACGCAAAATTGAATACATACATCAACAGGGCATATTTACGATCAATTAGAAATTAATTTGTTACAACTTTAATTACATTACACCAAGGTTCAATATACTAATATATTTTCAGTGTTCTTTGTTATTATGTATGTAAGTATGTTACTTCATATAACATGCATTTAATTTCTTAAAGTAAAAATTAAGTACACCTTAAATTAATTTATGTCTAGGTGCGACTTTAAAAATAAGATCATAACCATAAAATTACTCGGTTCCATTAATTAAAATCGTTGTTGATTTGTTGTGTTTGTAAATAAAAGTATTACTCCAGTTCAGATTGTAATGAACATCAATGTCAATGGCAACAAAAAATAATAATCTACTACAATTAAATAACCCATTATCATAGTAGGAATGATTCAAAACTTATCATGCTATAAAAATAACATATCTATTCAAATACGTGAACAATAAAACGTACTTTCAATTATATTATAGTAAAATAAAATATAAAGTGATTATAAATATCTTTTTAAATAATTAACAAATAATTGAAGATTATTAAATAAAAGTGTATAATGCTTATTGCTTCGTTATGTCAGGATTTATTAGAAAGACATCTAAAAAACTTTTAGTTTTTTTAACTAGTAGCAAGCCGAACTAAAAAGTCATTCTTATCTCTGGTAATCCTAGAAAGAATATCCAAAATAATAAAATTATTGTATTTGTCATAGATTCTTGATATGTGTGCAGATTTTCAGGTTAATCGGACGTTTTGAAGTTTTTTAAAATTACGTTGAAATATTTCCGATATATAGCATGTCACGCTAGTGAAAGCATGTTCAAAATAATTAAAAACATACTGACTGGAAATTTTGACGGATCGACGGGCCCTGCCTGTTGCTGCCAGGAAGCAAAGCGTTGAGGTTTGACGAGCAGGACAGCCTTTGTACCAATGCAATGGAGTCTATTATTTTATCTTTAATTAATTAGTGGTTACTACGTTTACACTATCTTAGACTAATTCATTTTCTCGCAAGACTTATTTACAGTTCTGTTGATAACTTATTTTATCAGGTTTATCCAAGTTACAGACTGTGAGAGCCTGTGTTCCCATCTTAGTCAGTCAACAGTCAAAGTCAGTTTTTGAAGTGAAAACTTCTTTAGAATCGTTGTGATTTCAAACCGGATGCAACGGAAAAAACGACAGGTAAGAGACACAAATACAAAAATGTGTAGGATGAAGCCAGCAAAGAATGAGACATAAATATACATACTATTTAATACAGCGCCATCTGTGAGATTTTTTAATACTAACGTGTGTATGAAAGCTCTTGTAGTGAATTTTAATTTAGGATTATACGTGAAATTAAAATATCAATTCACAGAGGGCGCTACCTTACAATTATTTACTAATGACAAAATTTTACATATACTTAAGACGTTTAGGATAATTGTATTTTAATTTTGGAAGGTTTCACTTCTACCACGTGTGAATTGCACACATGTAATTTTTTTTCTTCAATTTCTATTACTTCAAAGAAACTAAGCGAGGTATGAACGATGACATAAAGTGTTTAGATTTAACCTTATATTTACTTATTGCTTAAATAGGTGAACGAAGTCACGGCCAATCTAGTGTTAATTTGTTGTCGAAGTCCATAGACATCAAAACGCGACTTTCTTCAACCATGAAGCGAGAAGAATAATGAGACAAGAAACCTCCACTGAATTGTAAAACTGCTCTACCACCATTAAAATCCAAATTTATTAATCTCCCAAACAATTCCTGAAACACGCACCCGAATGGCGCACCCAGTTATTTTGAACACTTAAACAAACCAAATCCAATTTAAACAAGAAAACAACAAACGTATATAGAGTTTAAACTTTATAAGCTGAAACACTTTGCAGTGTCGAAAACACTATCAACATATTTAGATGTTACAAAATTTACGTGCAGCTCTGGACTAAATGAGAAAACTTTAACTTTACGCAATACACAAGAGTGCACAAATGTACGTACGTATGTACATATGTGATGGCGAACAAGAGGTTTCACACGTTCTTTTAAACAAATTTTCAAATTATTTCACCTAATTCTATCAAACTTTCGCCATTAGGTAATGAGGATATATTACTATTACAACGCTGATATAGCCTCTGAAGGCTATCAGCTTAGGTAGGAAAAAAAAAACTATTACAAACTACAACACTTGAGAATCCTGCATTAGTAGCGGTGATAATTGGGATTAATTTTCAATTATTATTCAAACTATTATAATTGGCAGCCTTAGCTTGATGTTTTTTTTTGTTTTTTCAAACAATTGAAGACTTCTGAACAGCTTAATCATGTTTATTTCATTATACAAAAAGGTGTCACAAAGTAACAAGAAATACATTGTAAAAAAGAAAATGTATAATCTGGTCGTACATTGAATAACTTTAAGAAAATATAGTTAATAGATAAAAAAAATATAAACGACTTAAGGGTCTGCCCAGTTTCTGTAATGACCCGTAAATATAGGCACGCAACGAACATAAGGAAAGCAAGGAAATCATACGACACGTGGATCAAACCAAAATAGATTTTGCCCAACAAAGCACCAGTACAACTTGACGCGCGCATTATCTTTGTCACCCCTTTTATAATACACGATGCGAGTAAAACTCTGTGACCGGCTAAAATAGTTTGTAAAGCCATTGAAAATATTAAGGTTACAATTATGAATCCAGTATTTGCTATTGCTAGTGTTGTAAAGTCAAAACAAAGAAATCGACATCTGTCAGTGATTACTAATTCCTTGATGCTAATTCATATTCTCCCATAAATTATTTGTTTGTGAAGACGCCCAAATCACGTCACCACGCTGTTTTATCTACGATCACTAAGCATCAGGTACACCCTTAACTCGCCTATCATTTATGCCAATAATAAGGTCTACAAGAAACGATTTCCTTGAAATTAAATTGAGTAATAGCTTCCAAGATCCACCGGTAATCCCATAGGCTTATCTGAATATCACTTTACAAACAATAGCTAAATCCGTTCCGGAGATAACGCTGGCCATTGCACATAAATGCAAGAACACGGGCAAATCTCCTATGACGTAACAGCACAGGTGACGACAAACCGCTCGCATAGCTCAGGCTTAACCTGGCTTCGGCTGAGAAGAAATAGTACTGTAACCGATTTACGGATGTTCTTTACAGCCTCGGGAGCACCAATTGAATTGACATTTTGAATCGCATTGATTTTCATACGTAACGTATGTGCGTTTTTAAATTTTAAGTAATTAAAATCAACTATTTAAAAATCGATAATATTTTAAAAATACATATAAAATTTGAGCTATTCTCTCTCAGATTTTATTATATTATGACAATTTTATTATAGAATTACCATTTTATAATATAAGTGTTAGTCAAATATCGTTTAGTAATAATTGTAAATAGACATGCTTTAACAAAAACGGACTTCAAAAAAAGAAAAAAAAGTTATTCGAAAACTAATTAGTATACACTAAAAACAATAATCACCGAAATTGGTTGGCGTGATATTGAGTTATTAAGTTATTCATCTATTTGTGGCGCACGTACTTAATGCTAATTTAAGACTTATATGGTTTTCTCATGGATACTATTATCAGAAATGGACTAAATAGAATTGGGACTACACGGGAAGCGTCAACTTCAAAAAAGAATCATCAAAATCGATGCACCCAGTCAAAAGCTATGAGGTAACAAACATAAAAAAAACATTACAGTCTAATTGAGAACCTCCTCCTTTTTTGAAGTCGGTTAAAAACGAAACCAAAATGACTAGCAACGAAAACATTATACTCCAATAAAACACAACACAAACTCATAACTTTATTCAACTCAAAAATAATCCATTTTCTTTAAAACTTTATACACCGGTCCAAAAACGACAACAATAGTAACGAATACACAAAATATTATTGGGAAAGCCAACATTTCGGGCAGCGGTACCCATTTAGAATAGACCGGTCTTAACAAGCCCGAAACGAAACAAACCGAAGATAATATGAAAGACAGTACTCCATACGACATGTGGCAAAACTTACATACGTCCTCGACTGTTCCTTTACCGGTACAATAAATTATCAAACCCGTTAAAACTGCTAGTACTGCAATACCACCGGAGGCAACACCTGAAATTAAACAAACGCAATTTATTTATTGTTTATCGTAAGCTGGGTACTCACCTAGCTGTGTAGCATGTAACGTAACAGATACTGTATCAACCTGCAAGTGGATACGGCTTGTCCACGGGCCACAGCGTATCTAGCTACGAGCTGCCACCAGCACACTGCGAGCCGCCTTTGTGAGCTTGCTGCGCTCCTTCCGCGAGCGGCTCGCAGCGGGCTCGTGCCTACGTACTCACTGGATACTGTATCTGTTACGTTACGTGCTACACGGCTAGGTGAGTACCCAGCTTTAGCTGTTTCTATTTCTTCAAAATTTCAAATTACTTCATTGGCTTGACACTTGGTTCAATCGGTCTATGCCGCATGCTGCAATTCCAGTTCCTATCAGAAATATACTGATCCGGCATATCGACTTACAGTAACCTATTAGTAACTAACTTATCATAAAAACTAAAGAACCTTTCGCTATTGAATGTACAATTGCGTGAGCGGGATATCTTTGATCATACGGGTCAAGGGTCAGTGACATTATACGATATTGGTAAACACCACGCTTATAAGCTGTATTCAATCATAATTTTTTTTTATTGCTTAGATGGGTGGACGAGCTCACAGCCCACCTTGTGTTAAGTGGTTACTGAAGCCCATAGACATCTACAACGTAAATGCGCCACCCACCTTGAGATATCAGTCTAAGGTCTCAGTATAGTTACAACGGCTGCCCCACCCTTCAAACCGAAACGCATAACTGCTTCACGGCAGAAATAGGTGAGGTGGTGGTACCTACCCGCGCGGACTCACAAGAGGTCCTACCACCAATAAATTAATTACATATTAAATAAAAAATTAAATTAAAAATTAAATTGTAATTAAAAATAAATAAACACATAATCAACTTTTACTGCTATAATCATAATGAATCGTATCAAAACAAAATACCTGTAATGGAATGAAATGTAAATTTCGACATTTTAAAGTGATCCAAGAAAACAAGAGCGGAACCCGCCGCTCCACAACCAAGTCCGAATAATTGCAGGAACAAATGCTGGAACTTCCTTTGTTTTAACTTCAGCCCTGAGCTGGCACCGTTTAGGCTGTTCAACAATAATATCGCCGAAGGGAAACATAGCTGATACTGAAATTAACAACCACATTCAGATTACATACATCTTCAAAGCAGCAAACTGATAATTTCTTAGAGTAAGCCTCCTTGAGTCGTGTTCCTCAGCGCTGAGGGTCGTGACCTTTGTGGAGCACGTTTGTTTAATATAATACAACAACTAAGTAAAATAATAAAATAAAGAGTAAGCATAAATCGTAATATTAAGAGATTCTTATTATCTTATTAGCATAAATAGATGAACAGATGCTAAACATGTTAAACAGTTGCTATTGCCCGCATACAAACCACATCGTGCTACCGCTAACTTTGCGATTCTCAAAGTAATTAAATTAATTCAGCCAATCTCGCACTTCAGACTGGACCGCGTGAATTCTTCACGGCAGAATTAGGCAGGACAGTGATACCAAAATGTGTGGTCTCATAGCACTCTCTACGAATAATAATACTCCGTGCTACCATTTTATGTCTATCGGAATAGGTTTATTACGCAAAACAATTTAATTTACAAACTATAAGTACAATACATTAAATATTCAGTTTAAAAAAAATTTACAATTTTTTTATTCATGTAATTCCACGGTTTGTTTATTGTGCAGGTACATTGCAGCCATTAAATATACCAATATGAGATGTCGTCAGGTTGGCCGAGTGGTCTAAGGCGCCAGATTTAAGCTCTGGTTCCCGAGAGGGAGCGTGGGTTCGAACCCCACACCTGACAAATCTTTTTGTATTTTTTTTTATACTCATGCATTTTTATCCCATTGTTTTAACCCTATATGTGTTTAATTTAATATTTTTTTGCCTTTTTCATTGTGTAATTCGTTTCAAATCCAGTTTGCCAAAAATCCTCGTATCGTACGATTTTAATTTAATAAGAGATTTTTATAACATTTCATAATATTGACATAATGAATCATCTATGTTTTTAATAAATAAAAATAGCATGAATAAACCTATTCATCTTGTTTGATTTGTAAAATACCCACCTACTTACAAAGCTACATTAACTTAAAATAATAAAGGCGTGTTTTAATAATCTTGACTATAGAAACATCAGCTTCAATTTTTTATCGCGGTCCATACAGGCCCTCAATTTCGGGATATGCAACAAAAAACCCTTACCTTACCTTACCCTTAAAAAACGCATTGTCCTTTCACTTTGCCAAATCATAGAAAAGGTGGTTGTCGCATATTCTAAAACATATAGGCTTTTTTATTGGTTTTGAAGTCAGACAACCTTTTTGGTTCCTATGGTCGTGAATGGTTATCGCTGAAGAATAGCCGAATCGTTGCCTTCCGCTGAAGACTTTCCTCAAACCTTTGTATAAAGTTTCTATTATCCTATCACGCACGCATAAAAAAAACGATTGAACTTACCCCAATTGTACACAAAACAATGTGCAAATTTACAAATAGTTTTAACTTGAAACCGAGCGTGTAGTACAGAATGGTAATGTTAGAAGCACCCATCATCAAATTGGCCAAAGCAATAAACGCAGCCCCACACGATTTTCTCCTGTTTTCCTTTTTAGAAGGATCGACGAGAACTATCTTCACTGGCCCAACGAATTCGACGGTCGGCTGTTGGTCCTTCGCACATTCAAGGTCACATACTCTGTCTGCGAGGTTTTTAGGCATCAACGATCGACTTTTCATTTTGAGAATAATTTAAAAATTTATAGGAAATGAAAGGATTTGTTTCAAAAATAAACTTATTGCTAGGTTTTTTGTCAATTTTGACATTATATTGAAGTCTCGCTAAATAAAAATCATATTTTGACCATAAATAATACGTAAGCGCTTGTTAATGTATGAATATTTTGATCAACTCTAGATGTTTGTCAAATGATTTGACAGTACGCAACTTTGTTTGACGTGCAAGAAGAAAATATACCTATACTTGCAACCAGTCCAACTGGTGTTAAGTAGTGCAGCGCCTATCGACATCAAAATCTGGGGTAAACAACTCTGGGGGTAAACAACACAATTCAAACATGATATTGAAGTATCAAGTATAACAACACAATACTATGTAGTGTATTTATTGTACACAATAGTATTGTTGATCGAAGATTGTACATCATCTTTATGACATGACAATATTTCAATACAGCATGTTTTTAAATAATTTATAATTTATTTTGTTTGTATAAAATTCAATGATTGTTGGGAGTTTTTCATTCGATTTTGTAACCGTAGAAATATGAACCCTATTATTTGGTACCATAGTACCTAAATAATTTTCAGGTGTGTGAAAAGCGTTGTAGATACGTAATTGAGTTATGGGAGCGTGAAAAAGCGGATTGCAAACGTTTTGACGGGAAGGACGCGGCGCTGAAAGGTAAATTTAATTCGGAAAAAAAAACCTTCACTAGTAAGTAATACGTTCGGGGATTTTCATTCAAACAGTTGCTGTAACAATATTGGACTATGGAAATTTCAGCGTGCATTATGACTTTTTCCAATAATAATATTTACATGCCTTCAAATCAGCCTCATTACCCAAAAATTTATATCTTATATCTCATATTTATATCTTATCATAATTATATCTCAAGATAGGTGGCGCATTTACGTTGTAGATGTCTATGGGCTCCAGTAACCACTTAACACCAGGTGGGCTGTGAGCTCGTCCAAACAGCTAAGAAAAAAAAATTTAAAAAAATACTACAAAATTTTATTTATTAAATTTATTCGTAGTTTAAAATTAATTAAAGTTAATTAATCGAGATTTGATTTAAGCCACGAACTTATATAGATTTTAAACAAACATATTTGATTTCATTTTATACACTCCAAATATGTACCTAACCATTAATAGCTGTCATTTAATAGGAGAACTATCTTAAGCATCGCATGATCTGTTCAACAGAACAAACAAACTGAGAAAGTGCTACTAGCCAATGGCCACGAAAACCTAATTTTAACACCCTTCGCGAATGAAGACATAATCCTGAATGAAATCACCTCGGAGATTCAGCTTCGAACAAAACGATACTGAACCTTACTTACCACCATTACCTTTTATTACTCCAAAGGTACACGGGTTTGCTTTTTTGACGTATAAATATAAGAAATTGTCGTAATAAAACGAAATATCTTAGGGTCGCCTTAATAAAGAGAATAATGCGCCCTCCGCGTCCGAACAGACCTCACGAAAATACTTGGAAATGAGATTGTCTTATAAAATCTTTTTTTACTAGATACAGTAAAACATAAATGTTATATGCGATAAAATCGGTTTTCTTGTGGTATCTTAGTGAGAGCACAGAAATCGAGAATAACTATTTGTCCAGCAATTTTTAAACAGACATGAATTTTAGCAGAAAACTTTATTACATTATTATTACGTTCTATAGGTTGTAGTAGGACGGTCAAAAAGTAGTCTAAGAAAAAAGTAGTATCTGTAGTAGTAGTAGTAGTAGTAGTAGTAAGCCCGCCTTTAGTACCGTTTTTGCAAAATATAAGACTTGGCATTTTTGTACGTATTCATCTTTCTAAAAAAAATTCTGTATGACCATTAAGTCGAAGATATGAAAAATACTACATTAATTAATACAAAACATTTTATTCGGTCTGTCTCATTTCTGTTTTTTTTATCAATGTAAAAATATATATCAGAATTTACTCCTGAGAATCAAACCAAAATCAGATTTGTTTTAATGGCTTAGACGAATAAAGAGCTCGAGGCCCACCTCATGATAAGTTATTACTAGTGTCCATAGACATCACAACATCAATGCACCACCCACGTTCAGATATGAGGATAAATTTTAAATTCATTAGAATAAAGGCTGTAACAAACACAATAAACACGCTTCGAAACTTATCGGCACCCCGTGAAATCAATTATAAAAACCGTACAGTAAAACACTAGAGCTAAAGGAATTAATTCGATTGGCGGGGCAATTATGGCGAGTCACGATGCCGAATAATTCATGTCCTTCTTTCCAATATAAATCATCAGAAGTGACGTGTGAATGTTTTGCAAGAACGCCTATAAACATTTTGGATTAATCATGTGAAAAGCTTATTCGTAAATTAAAAAAATATTTATGTGAATTCATTTAAATAGTTTATTGTTGAATGAAAAGCATGTTCCCATTCCATTTTTGAACACAAGCTTTCGTTTATTAATATTAAAATAAATTTCGCATTATATAAAACTTGACTAAAACTCTTTACAAGTAATGTAAATGTATGAGATAGACCCTCCGACATTAGAATCGGTTAAAAGCATTGTCTTGTTTTCCCCTGAAATAAGATGTTCGGGATCTTACCGACGTTCAAGATTTCCTGAACTTCGTGAACTTACCCGTGTGTGTGTGTGTGTTTGCCTAAGAAACGTAAATGTTCCACGACATTCCTAAATGTACCTATTTGTGCGAAATTTCGAGTTCGCTGAGCAGCATCGTCTTCCTTTTGAAATCCAACCTACTTCTAAAAACTTCTACTTATTCCGAACAAAATAATAATTCCTTTCATTCAACTCCCTAACAAACTTCACGGTCTTTGATTTTCCAAATAGACAAGTTGCTCGGACTATTGACAGCCTCTGAGAAGCGCTCAAGTTTTCGAACTTGGATATGATTTATATTAATCACCATTCATAATCCATTCCGAGATTTAGGTTCATTACAAAAAAAAATAAAAAATAAGAACTTGAAAACTGACTGAAAAGTTTATTCAACAAAATTTTGCTTTAAAAAAGGTTTTCTCAAAAAAATGAGTTCCTGATTAGCGCTGTTCATGGTTGCCATAAATTGCACGTTGTTTTAACAATAATTGCGTCCATAAACTCAACGGTTGACATGCAAAAAGCAATAAAAGTAGCTCGTTGCCGCTTTACTGCGCCGTAGTTGCACCAAACCGGACATAAACCACACGATTGGACTATATTCCCTAACTACATTGTCACAAACATTTTGATAATTCAGACTTTTTATTTTTGATGTACCATCCAGTAAAAGGTGATTTTTTTTCTTTGGAACGCTATTAAAAAATTAGTTCAAATTGAGCACCAATATTTCTAAATTGAGGTCATTCATAGATTACATCTAATATATAAAATTCTCGTGTCACAATGTTCGTTCCCATACTCCTCCGAAACCGCTTGACCGATTCTCATGAAATTTTTTATGCATATTCAGTAAGCCTGAGAATCGGCTACTATCTATTTTTCATACCCCTAAGTGATTAGGGTTGTCCACCCCTAAAATATTTTTTTTTGGCCTTTTTTTTATTATAGTGAGGTATTTATGTGGTTGAATGAGGTTTTGTTATTTTATTATATATTCCCTCATCGTTCACAGCACTACATACCTCTTTCACTCATTTACCACATCCTTACACACTTACAATAAGTTAGTTTTTTTTCTACACTAAAATTCCCTTTTTTTTTTTTTTTTTTTTAACGCTGGGGAATCCATTTACGGATACCCGGTCGAGGGGGGTAACGGACCGGGTTATGTCGGACTCCGGCGCCTCCTGAGAGGAAGAAGGGGAGAAGAGAAGAGCCGAGGTCCTTCACCTCCCCCAATTTCTCACAGGAGACTACGCCTTGAAAAAGGCGCGCGAAGCACTTGCCCCGCAGAACGACTACCGACTAAACCCCATCGAGCCCCACCACTCCGACTCCACGAAACCCACGGTACCGCACAGTGCGCGCCGAAGGCTCGCCGTCGCCGGTACCCATCCTGTTAATAGGACGGCACTCCATCCCCGGGAAAATCCCGCAGGACGTCGTCTCGGACACACCGTGAGCGGTGCACAGGAGCCACCTTGCGCCGCCTCACCACCGGACCAACAGCCGAATACCGGGCACCCCCGCACCCGGCACCCGACAGCCCCTACGGGAGATGAACGGGAGCTTCGCGCCCGTGCCGCCCACTCCGCCTTCTTCGCTGTGAAGCCGAAGAGGGATCCCACTCCCTTTCGCGCTCCTCAGCCTCACGGAACGCCATGACCAGGTCGCAAAACCTGGTCATGGCCTCCCAAGAATTCTGGTCCTCTAGCATGCGGGCGATGACAGCCCGCAAGGAGAGGTCTCTCCCCAGCACCGCGATGAGGTCTCGCCGCGAGCGCTCCCAACGCGGGCACGCTTCGAGTGCATGCTGAGCGTCATCGTCCGGATGCCCGCACTGGTGGCAACCCGGATGTGGCTCTCTCCTGCAGACCTTCCACAGGTACCTCCCGAAGCAACCATGCCCCGAGAGGACCTGCGTTAAGTGGAAGGAGAGCACGCCGTGTCGTCTATCTGACCATGCCTCCAGCACGGGCACCAGGGCCTCGAGGGTGCGTCGGCGAGTGACTGAAGTTTGGCCAAGCTCCTCCAGCAACCGCTCCCTCCACTTGGCGTACGCCAGATGACGCGCAGCACGCCTCCACCGACCGACAGCCGACGGGCCGGGCGTCCGTCCCCGACTCAGGGACTGTGTTCTGCGCCGGTATACCGCAGCTGCTACCTCAGCCTCGAGATCCCAAGGAAGGGAACCAGCGAAGGCGCAGGCGACCTCCCGGGAGATCGTACGGTACCCCCTGATGACTCTCACCGCGAGCACCCGCTGCGCTCGTAGCAGCAAAGCTGCATTGCGCGCAGAGAGTGCGGGCGACCACACGGGAGCGCCGTACAAAGCCATACTGCGCACGACCCCCAGGTACAGACGCCGGACGCCGGCGCTGCAACCACCGACGTTGGGGAGAAGACGGGCTAGTGCGCCCGCCATCCCCAGCAGCTTCGGGACTAACTCACCAAAGTGGTGGTCGAAGCGCCATCGACTGTCCAGCACAAGGCCCAAATATTTGAGCTTCGGCTGGACAGTGATCGATACTCCGCCGACTATGAGATTCGCTCCCGGAGGAGGTCCCCTCCGGACTGGGTGAAAGCACACCGCTTCGGACTTGCGGAGGGCCACCTCAAGACCTAATCTCCGAATGCGACTAACGACGGTGGAGACCGCCGCCGTCGCAAGGATCGCTGCGGCTCTGTAGTCGGCTCCGCGGGCCGTCACCAGCGTGTCGTCGGCATAGCACACTACGTCGACGCCACGCAGGCTAGCACCGCGCAGGACCCAGTCGAAACCGATGTCCCACAGGAGTGGTCCCAGTACCGACCCCTGCGGGACCCCGCACGACACCGCTTTCCGTCCCCACCCCCTCCTCTCGGGGAAGACTACATTTCGCCCTGAGAGGTAATCCTCTATCAGGGTCCGGAGACTAGGGGGGACGCGGTGAAACACTAAAATTCCCTAGAAATCTTATATATGGCAAAACAATGTTTGCCGGGTCAGCTAGTTTAAGTATAAAGATTTCGGACAGAAATGGTGTTCCTTTTTTACCACATCCCGAACGCTTTTTTGTATCATTAAAGTCGACACGTCCAAACCGAGAATATGGGTGCTGGGCTATTGTTGGTCTCGCATTGTGGTATTCAGACTAGCGGCAACGAACGAGCAATTTTCTCATTATGCACTGCTATTATTCTCATTGTTTGCGACACATACATATTGTCTTATTTACGATCCAAAGCGCTCGATTCTACGAGTGAAACAGCTTTAGGTGAAAGAAATGTAATTGTAACTCTAACGCTTACCTTTTTACGGCACTAGAAAATTAGAAAACAATAGTATTATTTAGTGTTTTCAATAAAATAGTGGTTAATTAAGCAAATTGCTTATAGTGCATTTGTTGTTTTAACGGCTAGTTTAAACAGAATATCGTCTTTTCGCATTAAAAATGTACAATTTGAAAAATAATTCGAAATTGAGTTAATATGCGGAATCATTTGGTATCACCAGTCTTTTTCTCATAAATACTGTCAAAAGAGTGTGGTTTAATTTTGGTTTTTTTTTTAGTTTACCTATATTTTGACTATATTATTTGAATATTATGTTACTTTTACTGGTGGTAGGACCTCTTGTGAGTCCGCACGGTAGGTACCACCGCCCCGCCTACTTCTGCCGTGAAGCAGTAATGCGTTTCAGTTTGAAGGGTGGGGCAGCCATTGTAACTATACTGAGACCTTAGAACTTATATCTCAAGGTGTGTGGCGCATTTACATTGTAGATGTCTATGGGTTCCAGTAACCACTTAACACCAGGTGGGCTGTGAGCTCGTCCACACACATAGGCAATAAAAATAAAAAAAATGTACATCATTTTATCTTACTTTAAATCACAGATACTGTAACTGGTAAAAACTAAAAAATAAATGTTGCAAAGATGATTAATATTAAAAATATCATATGTTAAGCCTTTAAAACACTCTCCTGTAAAATTTTGTAAGTTTTGAGATTATACAGTTTTAATGCGAGAAGGCGATATATTCTATTGATTTGGTTCAAATGGTTTTATTGTTCTACTACTAGACTTGAAGTCTCTTGGAAGGAGTTTTTTGTTGGTTTATTATTTTAATCATTTATTTTCCCCTTGACCCGGTCCCTATCGTTAGCGCAACGGGCGACCCTCAGGTGCCATCCTTCATTAATCTTATTCCCCGCGCGCGGAACTCGAAGAATCTTAATTTGAAGTTTCGACGCTCCTCTTTATCAGAACTATGCGAAAAGAATCCTCCGAAGAGGTATTCATTAAAACGACGTAACGGAAACGAGGGGTCCTCTTTGTTTAAATATTTCTTTGAATTTATTGTTGCATTTCAAACGATCGCACATCTTTTCATTAGAATTTTACTGTGAATGAAAACCATATCTGTTTCGGGTGTATCTATATATTTATATAATAACAATTTATTTCTGATGTTACATTGTTAGAATCAGTATTCGGGTTGTTCGTGTCGATGTTCAAATATAATATAATTTACAAAAGTGTAATAAATAAATACTACGCAACCAACCTACTTGGTAACTGAACGTCAAGAAAATAAACTATGGCTGATTGAATGTCGATAAATATAATATTGACACTCACAATAAATAAGGAAAAGTAAAAGAAGCACAAACCAACTGGCTAATGCAAAAGTTCTAGGAGAGTTCCTAAGTCGAAAAAAGATTCCCCGGGTTAAAATAGCCCGGGGAAGACATTCCAGAATACATCTATAGTGGTTAACATTAAGACGACCGTCCAAAGGTGCTCGAGCATGTCTGAGGGGTAACTTTGGCCAGCGCAGGCAAGCTATCGCGTCTTAATGAAGTTGTGAACTCCGACTGAAACATCTGCGGCGCATTAAGAAACTTACTGCTTAGATAATAAGTTAAGAAATACAAGTATCTACCTAACTTTCAATTGTAATACTGAAGGGCCAGTCTCAGCAGATACAAACTTTTGAGAGATAACTGTAATACCACAGACAATAGGTATCCGAACAGCAATTTCATTTCATAATTGCAAGGGTAACATTTACCCAACTTTCAGCTCACTCAGTTTCTCCTAGAATCTTCTCAGTGGGTCGCGATTCCGATCCGGTGGTCAGCAAAGCACTGCTCTTGCTATGGCTATTTTCAGCAATTTCTCTCATGTTGAACCCGTGAACTCACCTATCCGTCCGCGTGTAGAGAAATAGACCATTGGACTACCAGCTAATAGGTAGGAGAAAAAACGAAACTTTGCCAAATTGGACCTCATTCTGAGTGATGCCATTGGGGCTCATACGCTAAAACACTAAATCACAACTATAGCGCACATGCAATATCATGTCGATGTAGGAAGATGTTAAAATTATTCTATTTAACTTAAAGTGTACTTATATCATTCGTATTTAACGACAATGGTGATTGGGATCATAACAAACGACAAGTTAACATTATTATACATAATACGCTAAATAACAACAATAACCCACATGCAATATCATGTAGATGTAGGAAGGTTTTAAAATTATTGGATTTAATTTAAAGTATATATCATTAGTATTTAACGACAATGGTGATTTTATATTAATTTTAGTTTAATTAAGATCTCGTATAACTAGTTTTTAGATTGTTTTTTTTACTGGTGTCCGGTTGCCTATTACGACACTTGTACATAAATGTTTACCGTTATAAGTGTAATATCGTTAAAATTTTATTAGAACCACTTATAGTAATGCGATATTTATGACGTAAGAGAAAAGGCCGCTGAAGTTTATTGTTTCATGGTTGAGGAGAGACGATGAATAAAGTTGGCAATTTATGCCAGCTGTAAACTTAACAGTTACCGTAAACTTGAATAACAATCGCGCAAATCTTCAAAGCTGTGTTGTTGTTGTAATTTTCATTTAAAACATTTCAAATTCATAATTCCGAATAGTCTTGAGCAATTTAT
This sequence comes from Bombyx mori, assembly GCF_030269925.1. Lineage (NCBI taxonomy): Eukaryota > Metazoa > Arthropoda > Insecta > Lepidoptera > Bombycidae > Bombyx > Bombyx mori. The sequence goes on from NC_085124.1 coordinate 7,559,024, forward strand.
TTGCTTGCGTAATAATTTATTTTGTTAAAAAACAAATACATACTATTTGAGTTATGATAATATATCTGACATCAGCGTGTCGATCCAACAATTTAACTATTTTTAAACCTTTTTCAATCATCAGACAAAGCTTATTCATTTAAAATTTTAACCGTCACCGGTCACCGTCCTCGCCGAACCCGTCGCTTGCGACGAAGAGCTCGAAGAGAAAATTAACCCATAGACAGCCCACTGAGCTTCTCGCCGGATCTTCTCAGTGGGTCGCGTTTCCGATCGGGTAGTAGATTCTGCGAAGCACTGCTCTTGCTAGGGCCAGTGCTAGCAACACTTCTGGTTTGAGCCCCGCGATCTCACCTACGCGTTAGGGTGAAGCTGAAGTAGCCTCTCAAGGCTATCAGCATAGGTAGGGAAAAAAAGGTACACTTTAATATATACTAGAGGTCCTGCAGTAGTCGAAATTCGACTATAATTAATTGGAATTGTAAGTTTGTACACTATTATGATTGTATTTTATACTTAGTTTCTATAATCACAAATTTGCTACACACTACACTATAAAAAAATATTAATAAAGACAAACAATATTTAATCTATTCTGAATTTGACCACAGACGTCAAGACCAAAAGTTTAACAGTAAATAGTAGTATATTCCGGGACGAAAACTAAGCTTTAATTTGCAGGGTATAATAAACTAAGCGACGATTTCCCGACTATTTCCTTTAAAAATTAACACATTCAGAGCTTGTGACGTCACAATACTCTTAAATTTTCAATAAAACTAGGTAGTCTAATTAACCTATTTCAAGAAACGATTCTCGATTAGGATTTATGTTAGACTTACTACGTATTAAAAAACAGATTAATGTTCTAGTATTTTCGAACACTACTTTTTTCCCGTAATTTATAAATTCAATAAAAATTCTGAAGCTGAAAAAATTCTAAAATGCTATAAGCATCACCAAAACATGATAGGCGATTTTCAACTTTATACTAACGTGAGTGAGCGCTTTATAGTAATAAACTGGCGAGAATAATAAACCCTAGTCTCTTCTATACTGAAATGAAGAAGTGCTAAATTCAGTAGACCAGAGCAATCGATTCAGGTCAATGTCAGTGCTATCCATCATTGACTGGACGCGTTATAAAAACTTTACGTACGGGTCGCTTCGCAGCCTCATCAGTCATTTGTCACTCCTCGACGCGGTACCTCTATTAATGCAATGTAATAGTAAGAACATGCTTTATTGCGCATAAAAAATGAAAATGATACAGTAAACCTTTAACATTACAGTACAATTATCACTAATGGCCATCGAGATATTACGTACTAAATGGCGTTAGAGGCCAAGATGGACAAAATTAAAGGAAATGTAACGGTAGATTGCAGCGCAACGATTTAAAATTAAAATTTCAATTAAATTGCAACAATTTACTCAATAAATATTAACATATAATACGTATATATACATTTTACAATATCTTATATATAAAATTCTCATGTCACAATGTTAGTTACCATACTCCTCTGAAACGGTTTAACCGATTTTTATGAAATTTTATATGCATGTTCAGTAGGTCTGAGAATCGGCTACCTACTATCTATTTTTCATACCCCCAAGTGATAAGCACTGTCCACCCCTAATATTTATTTTTTGAACAATTTGTTTTTTTTTGTTATAATGAGGCTTTATGTGGTTGAATGAGGTTTTGTTATTATTTTTTTGGTCTACACTAGAAATTCCCTAGAAATCTTATATATAGCAAAACAACGTTTGCCGGGTCAGCTAGTTATGTATATAATACGTTTAAATCATGCACCTTAATATATTCAGATTTTTAGCAATAATGCTTCCTTAATACCCCTTTAAAGGTCTCGAATGCTACAGTAATCTTGATTATCATAGGAAGTATATTTTTAACAGCCATCATAATTTGTAATAATCTTAGGAATAAAAACGTACATGTGAATTATAGAATGTAGCAATTTGTAACACGGAAGAGAAAGGGCGTAATAGATTCAGCCCAAATTGAGCTTTACCGCTATTTCCCTATTTATCGCCCCTAGTTGAAATTTAATATTAAATAACTACGTAAAACAATAATTTTAATCTTCTAATTATTTAACCTAAAATTAATTCATAACTTTCCGTTTCCTTGGTCATTTGACACGTTAGTCTTATTTATAAATTATTATTTTTATCAACAGATTAGAAATCTGCAAGGATTAGTCGATGATAAACAAACATTACGCGCCATTTCCGCATATATATTTTTTGCTATTAATGTTTTAATTTTGCGATGTGACAAGGCCGGAATTGAAATCCCGCTGGCAGTTATCATTTTTCCCTAATAAAATTGGTACTTCACACATGTCCACGAACGACCTTCACGATGAGAAAGAATAATATCGTGTAACAAAAGTCCAACCCGGAATGATTATACTATTTCTGCCGCCAATCAACAATGCATTCCGGTTGGAAGAGTGGGGGAGCTGATATAGAAAACAATTGAGATTTAAAAGTGGATACCTTGAGACATCAAGGTGGGCGGTGACTTTCACGCCGTGATGCTTCGGTAACCACCACACCAGGGGCACAATAATTAATTCATATTTTTTTAAGTTTGAGAAGTTACTGTTGACTCAGAGGCCTTTCTAGTGTTATCAGGGCAGGTGTGCGAGCAAAGGCTCAGCCAGGAGGGGTGAGCTTTGCTAACAGCTACCCGAGCGCCTTTTAAGGGGACCTAACGACTTAAGAGCTATTTCGCGAGTGAATCTACTACCGGATCGGAATCGCGACCCGCTGAGAAGATCCGGCGAGAAACTCAGCGGGTTATTTATCGAGTTCGACGAGTACCATTACCAGGGTCCATACTACTGGTGTTAGAGCTAAAGGTGTTTAATGCATGGGTTATTGGATCTGATGGATCTGTAAGGACGTGCCTAGGGCAATTAATTAATTTTTAAATTAATTAATCAACATAATATTAATTAATATCGTTTAACTCTAACTGGCTTCGTGCTACCGTAAAACGCATCAGATCACAAAAGCAACGTACCTTATTCAAACATATTTCCGTTAAAGGTTTCATAATCAGTTTCATTTTTCTTTACAGAATTCTGAGAATTTTAAACAAATCTTAGAATACGATACATCTTACAGATCTTACTTAAGATTATTGTCGAATATTAAACAGCCCTTATACGATGTGAAATCACCGAAATTAAATAATTATTCTTTAGAACTAAAAAAGCTACATCAAAAGCGTAGTTTAATATTCATAGTGCGTGATTATAATTGCTAATGATTACGCATTGTCGTCAGGGCCCAGCCAGCACAAACGGGCAAATGGGATTAGCATCCTAATTCCTTGATTGATGCTACAGCACCCTCCATACAACGTTCTCTATGCATACTAAACATAACGTAATGGTTTTGAACATTAGAGATTATATTTTTCAATTAATGTTACACGACTTAACTGCCGGTTTGGTTAAGAGTGGTAGCCGAGACTGGGATGTCTCCAAGGCAAAGGCTCAATCTCGATTCCGAGTACGGCATAGTCACCTGTCAAATGAACGCTTAACGAACACGATAAAAGAATATTAAGAAATCGATCATCATGAAATAGTAATGGATAACCCGGCAACCCCATGTACAAAACAATTAAGACCTAACTTGTAGATATGCACTTTCGGTGCTTTTCGGCAATCGAAGTTCCGTTCACCGTTATCGTCGAATGCAACGAAGAGTTCGACATCTCACTTAACCCATAGACATAGACATTTTACTGGTGGTAGGACAAGGGTAGGACCTCTTGTGAGTCCGTACGGGTAGGTACCACCGCCCCATCTATTTCTGCCGTGAAACAATAATGCGTTCCGGTTTGAAGGGTTGGGCAGCCGTTGTAGCTATACTGAAACCTTAGAACTCATATCTACGGCGGCATTTACGTTGTAAACCTCTATGGGCTTCAGTAACCACTTAACTCCAGGTGAGCTGTGAGCTCGTCCACCTATCTAAGCAACAAAAAAAAGACACTACACACTGAGTCTCTGGCCGAATCTTCCCAGTGGGTCGCAATTCTGTTATGATTGTTCAGCGAAGCACTACTTTTGCTAGAGCAGTGTTAGCAATTCCTTTATGGTCCACCACTCATGCTGAAGTTAAAACATAAAATAGCCCCTCGAGACTACTAGCAGTTAGGTAGGCAAAAGAAGTAAATGTGAAATCAATACCTTTTAATACCATAGACCGAGAGATTGTTTTCGGCCCTTCTACAACAATTAAAAGAACCGAATTCGTTGAGTAAAAACTAATAAAAAAACGTATCCGATTAACGTGACTTTTAATCACACTTCCGTCTTAACATTAACATATTACGGAATAAAACTAACTCAAGGCTTCACAGAAACACGAAGTAAGAAAGATTTTTTCTTAGTAGATGAATCAAATACGAAATCTAACGACGATTTAAAATTTATTTATTTATTCGGTTAATGCGGATCCGCGCTCAATGCAGAGAAAGCATTTATTACTGTTCCGCTTCCAGCAGTGTCTATAAAATTATTTATTTATCGTGGGGTATTGCGGAGTACGCCTGGGCGTCAGAGTCGGCACGCTGTTAATATTTCAAGTGCCCGACGCTAAGTCGACGTAGATTTATGGAGCGGTAATAGCTTATGTTCTACAATTAACTAGACCTAGCCCTTGATCTGGTAATTTGAGAATGAGATTAGACAATGATACTATTTTGCAAGATTTGCAACAAGTTTTATTTGAATATGAATTATACGAAACATACATTCGCGAAGCAGCTGCCCTTGAGCCGCTAGGTCTCTTTCGGAGGCGCTCGGGCAGCTGTTAGCAAATCTCACCCGTCTTGGCTGAGGCTATGGTCGCTCACCTGTTATGGTGTAAATGGAAAGGCCACCGGGCCACCAGTAATTCTTCTCTCATAAAAAAAATTCGAAACACACAAAAGAGTCCAATTTATCATTTTACTATTTCCGATGCTCCGAATACTTTACAGTTTTTGTGGTCACAGACCACTAAAATGTACGTAAAGACGACATTTGAATATTATGCTAGCTTTGCGAACTGCGCAATTCGCTTTCGTTTTTATCATATTATAATATTAATTATAGTTATGTAATATCGTAGATAAATATTGATTTAAGTAATTAGCAGACTGTCCTTACTTTATGTACCAGTTTTTTCCTGATATTACTTTTAATTTCCTATTTGATAAGACAAGAATTTTACAAAAGCATCGCGACGAGTTGACCTTTATATTAGATTGGACAATTATCACACCGATAAGGATAGAATTTGAAATTCCTTTGTAGTATTTTTCTATGTCGATATATGATTCAAACATACAATTAAAGCATACATATCGCTGGCCCTAGTTCGGTGATCTTCATCTGCAACTTAGAGGAAATATCGGGAACCTTATGGTGCATCAATATGAGTTAGCGTCAATGACTTTTTCTCTTGTGCAAATGTTCTGATTGCTTGCTACTAGCCAGACAATATGCGGCTGTGGCCACTAGAAAGAACCCTTCCGGAGCCCAAACTTAAGCGTGCGGTCCAAATTAATGCAAATTTTGAAAAATGCAATGGTAACAACATACCGTTGTCCCTTCTAAATATGTCGACCTCGCTGTCCAAGGCGTTGTAGGCTCGGGTCTACTGTCGTCGACAACATTTGTTATCGCGGGGTTGGTCCTTTTGGTTGACGCATTATCTGAACTCCCTAAACGATGCCTGCCACGTGCATCTGGAACAAACTCTATTCGGCTTTTCGGAACTCAGGCACAGTTGTAAGCCCGTACCTAGACTATTTTTATTGCCCTCTATCGGCCTCAAAATCGAGCCACTTTAGAAAACATGAGGAAGGCGAAATCAATCCTTTGAGCCCGGGGTCAGCGTCTTACCACTGACCCGGTCAGTCCAGAACGAAACAACTCTCTCTTCCCAGCTATTTATCCCACATGGTCGTGGGTTCAGCTTTCCTGACTTTACTCCTCCACTTCGCTCTGTCTTCGAAATCCTCGTCAGCAACATTGCATTTTCTTTTGTCCTTCAGCACTACGTCCCTCCACCTTGTCTTGGGTCTACCTCTAGGTCTCCGACCGGGGAGGTCGAGCAGTAGCGTCAAATTTCCGACGTAGTCAGGCGGCTTCCTTTTCACGTGACCATACCATCTCAGCCTACTCTCCTGCATCTTGTCGGCGATGTCCCGTACACCGAGACTTCCACGCACGTACTCGTTGCGGATTTTATCGAGCCTAGTCACGCCGCACATCCACCTCAGCATCTTCATTTCAGCAACTTGAATGGTATGCACGTTCCTTTTGGTTGCCGCCCATGTTTCGCTGCCATACATAAGAATAGGCCTTATTATGGTCTTAAAGATCATACCCTTGAGCTTAACGGGCATCCTCCTATCGCAGGTGACACCACTTGCTTCTCGCCATTTTAGCCACAACAACCTCTCTGACTATCTGACAGCACCTGCAATTGTATGTAATAAGTTTGATTTTATAATAATGCCACTATTTTTTTTATTGCTTAGCCTCCACCCATGTGGACGAGCTCACAGCCCACCTGGTGTTAAGTGGTTACTGGAGCCCATAAACATCTACAACGTAAATGCGCCACCCACCTTGAGATATAAGTTCTAAAGTCTCAGTATAGTTACAACAGTAACAGTTTATTGTACATTTTATAATCAACATTGAAGGGTTTTTTTATAAAAAACGTTAGACATTAAAATTACACACTTTAATTTAGTTATTTCACTGTCAAAAACGACATTTCAATTGAGTTTTCGATTATTTATTTAACTGTACGGGAAACCAACAGCTAAATGTCGATTATGATGATCGTTATGCTTTTAAACATTCGCAAAAAATTTATAATTTATTATGCTAACTAAAATACCAATTCTATACATATATATAATTACAGATTCAATGCAATTCTCTATTGAGTCGTGGCGATAACTTTTTAACCCCAGTTGATGTGGGGTGAATAACTCGCGTTGACAGTTGTAAGGGTTCCACTGAAACTTTCTACCCCTGCCGCTTATTGACCTCTTACCCTTCAAGAAAATGCATTCTCCATTTGGATATAAAGCCATAACTTCGATAGGGAGATGGAAATTCCAATGGAAATCGACATTATGCCGTTCGGGATATAGTGTTTTGGATGAGGGGTGATGGAAGTGATTGCCATAAATCACTTTATTTTTATGTCGGACTAACATACATTCTATGTATATAGGTATTGTTAAAATTAAACCATATCGAAACAAAACACAAATTCAATAAACAAAAATTCAACGTTCTGAATTTTATCACGCATTTAGAGTACATAGTATATTGTACAGAGCATATTGTACATCTTTTTACACGTGCAGTTTGTGGGTTAATTACTCGCAAAAGCAGTATAACGCCCTGCGTGTACAGTATAATGATGCATTTAGGATGCTGATGGGGCTGCCTCGATTCTGCAGCGCATCGGGCATGTTTGCGGAGGCGCGCACCGACGATTTCTATGCCATAATAAGAAAGCGATGCGCGTCCTTGCTCTGCAGGGTAGGGGCTAGCTCCAACAGCATCCTGGCCATGATATTCTCTAGGTTAGATGGACCTTTTCTGAATCATTGCAGAGAGGTCCACAAGGTTTTCTCGTAATGCAGCTATTGCAATCGTATGTAGTATGTTTGTTGTTGTTTTCTTTTATTGCTGTGTCCTTACTAACTTAGTTTTAAGAAATAACTGTTACTAACATTTATATGGATTGTTGTTATCTGAAATAAAGAATTTAATAATAATAATAGTGACGTCACCACAAGCAAAGTTTAGGTTAGTCCTCTAAAAAATAATATCAAAGTCTTTTGGCATTTAAAAGAATGCCATAAAAGATCACAAAATTCATGAAATTTCCTAAGACCACTAAACATATACGAACAGCAAGAAACTTAAGTTTTGAGTTTACTTACCCATCAAAGACCCCGCGGCAACATTACAGCATCTTTGCACTGAGGTGTTGTCCTTTAGGGTCGCTTTACATCGCTGACCTTCATTAAAAGTTGGCCCTTTACTAAGTGTTGTTACTAACCTTATACTCTTTGCTAATTACGATATTTTTACTTGTCAAAATTTAAGTCAGTCGCACAATAAATGTCGTTGCAACCACACAGTTTTTCTTTACGGATAGTACGCAAACCAAATTGAACCTTAATTACGTCATTCATATTGGTCAAATTCGAGCGGATTTTTTTGAACGTACAAGCTATCGAAGATGGACGCCGGTCAGTGAAAATATTGTTTTCCAGTAAGCCGTAAACCACATTCCAGTGATTTAAAGACAAATAATTTATAAATATTACAATTTTATTCCGTTTTCTGGTTGGACGGTACTATGGATGAACTTTTGAATGTTTTAGAAGATACCGCTGCGCTCTTAAACAAAACTCAAATTAATTTAAAGAAATGTCCAAAAGCTAGATTGACAAGAGGTTATGTAGAAGCAAGAATCAAATGTATCGAAGAATATTGGACTACATTTAAGCAAACGCATCTACAATTGGTAAAAATAACACCGAAAGAACAAAGACAAGAGTTACCATATTTTCAAAATGAAGATTACTTCGTGTTCGAAGATTTGTATCTCGTCTTGTTAGCCGATTTAAAAGATCTTTTGCAATCTTTCACACAAGCAGCCGCGCCGAGTACTTTAACGTCCTCACCAAATATTTCTAAGATTATTGCGGATACCGAAAACCTTGTTCGGTTACCGAGAATCGAATTACCTAAATTCACTGGAAACTATGAAGATTGGCCTACGTTTCAAGACCTATTTACCTCCTTAGTGGATAAGAACCCGGCTTTAAGTGACGTACAAAAGTTACATTATCTTAAGAGTACAGTCAGCTGCGAGGCAGAAACATTATTAAAACCTGTTCAAGTCACGGAAAACAATTATAAAAAAGCATGGAATATTTTGAAGTCAAGGTATGGAAATAAAAGATTAATAATTAACTCAGTTTTGAAGAAATTATTTAATCAGAAGAAAATTAGTTCTCAGTCTGCAAATCAATTAAAAAATTTATTAGACGTCACGACAGATTGTTTGAATAATTTAGAAAATTTAAATATAGCTACGAGCTCCTGGGATCCTATAATTATATTCCTTGTGATACAGAAGTTGGACCCGGAGTCTCACAAAGAATGGGAGCAGACAGCTTATTCAAAATCAGAGGACGAACTACCAACTTGGGAGAATTTAAAAGATTTCCTGCAGTCAAGATACCGTACCTTAGAACTTGTATTGTCCGTGTCAGGGACTTGTAGCAGCCGTGACAAACCTGTAAGAGAACGTTCACACTTAGTCACTGCCACAGCTACCACGTCACAGCCAAATGAAAGAACTTGCGTGCTCTGTAAAGAAAAGCATACATTATGTCATTGTAAGAATTTTACCACACTGCAACCTACAAAAAGAGCTGATTATGTCAAGACCAAAAATCTGTGTTTTAACTGTTTGGTGCCTGGGCATTCTGCTTACCAGTGTAAGTTACAAATGTCCTGTCGCCTATGTAGAAGACGACATCACACTCTTCTCCACCGCCATCAAGACTCGGCACAAACTGAGGAAAGGAATCAACCGAGTGCATCTCACCACGGGGTAGAAGAGAAAGAAGAGGTTATAAATAGCATGGTGGCGTCACATCACAGTACTAAACAAAGCACAGCACTACTAGCCACAGCGATGGTTTTAGCGAGGAACGAGCATAACCAAACCGTTGTTCTTCGTGCGCTAGTAGACCAAGGTTCGCAGGCTTCATTTTTAAGCGAGAAGGCGGCTCAAATGCTCAAACTTAACAGGCAACCAGCAAGAGGAAGTATCATCGGGGTAGGATCTACTAGGACTAACGTTGATCACATGGTTCAACTTAAGATTGGCTCCCGCTGGAATCCAAGCTTCGAAATCAACATACAAGCATATGTTATGAGTAAACAGTTGACCACGAAGATCCCCTCCAAAGCTGTAACTGTCACACATTGGCCACATCTAGAAGGACTCAACCTGGCAGATCCAGACTACTTCCAACCAGGTTCTATAGACTTACTTCTTGGTGTTAAAGAGTATGCACAGATTGTGCAACCAACACTTATTAAGGGCCCTCCAGGTTCTCCGTGTGCCCAAGAAACCAACCTGGGGTGGATCCTCTTCGGGGAAATCGATAATAACCGTGAAAATGAATCATTTCTGGTCCTTCATCATCAAGTCCATATAGATCATATGTTGAAATCCCTCTGGGAAATTGACAATGATAAAAAGAGAATATTAACAAAGGAAGAAAAGCTATGTGAAACAATATATGAAAAAACACATACGAGAAATAGTGAAGGAAGATATCTAGTAAGGCTGCCATTTAATACAAATAATCCAATTTCGACTGAAGGAAATACGAAAGAAATAGCTAGAAAAAGGTTACTTCAACTAGAAAGAAGATTTAAGAAAGAAACTAAACTGAAAGAAGATTATACAAAGGTCATGCAAGAATACATAAAAGCTAACTACATGGAAGAAATACCTAAGAATGAAATAAACAAGAAAAAATCAGTATACTTACCTCATCACGCCGTGGTACACGCAGACAGAGAAACTTCTAAGACACGCGTAGTATTTGATGCTTCAGCGAAGGGCTCTAACTGCGTTTCTCTAAACGATGAATTGCTTGTAGGTCCGCAACTGCAAGAGGACTTAAGGAACATACTTATGAGATCGAGATTACATCGTGTTTGCTATGCAAGTGATATACAAAAGATGTACCTGCAAATATTACTTTATGAAGAAGACGCCGATCGATATCAACGCCTTTTGTGGAGAGAGAATGATTCAGACCCGATTAAAGAATATCGTATGCTTCGTGTTACATTTGGTACAGCGGCGGCCCCTCACCTGGCTGTAAGAACGCTTCACCAGGTAGCTGACGATGAGGGTCGAAATCATCCAATGGCTGTTCGAATTATTAAAGAAGATTTTTACATGGACGATCTAATGTCGGGGGAGAGCAGTGCTCCTGAAACCATAAAGAGAGCACAAGAAGTAGATAATATTCTACAGAAAGGTGGATTTGTATTATCAAAATGGTCATCTAATTCTGCTGAATTTTTGAAATCTATCGAACCAAACAAAAGGACATCTCGAGCACAGTTGGATTTTAAATTGGATGGAAAAGTACAAGCTCTAGGTTTGATCTGGAACCTGGGCACGGATCAGTTTCAGTACAAGGTTAACTTACCAGCAAAGTCAAGCAGTATTACAAAGAGAGGCATACTATCTGATATTCAAAGACTTTTTGACCCACTGGGATGGATCGCCCCTAGCTTAATTTTGGCTAAGATACTCATACAAAGGCTATGGCTAGAACCGATTGGCCGGGATGACGAGATTAACCAATCGCTGTTACACGATTGGCTGACAATTAGAGAAGACTTTGAACATGTAAAAGAGATAGGTATTCCAAGATGGCTAAACACAGTAAGCACACAGATGGAAAACATCGAGGTTCATGGTTTCAGTGATGCTTCCATGAAAGCCTATGCCGCGGTGGCTTACATTCGTGTGAAGAGGGAAGATGGTTCAGTATTCACCAATCTATTAGCTGCCCGTACTAGAGTGGCACCACTCCGTACCGTGTCTCTACCACGCCTGGAGTTATGTGGGGCGCTGTTATTAGCAAGGTTACTTAAGCAAATAGAAAATGCAATGCGTATACCTACTTCTAACATCTATGCATGGACAGATTCATCAATTGTTCTTGCATGGCTATCTGGTGATCCTCATAGATGGAAGACATTCGTGGCGAACCGGGTCGTAGAAATTGTAGAAAATGTAAACACACACCGATGGTTCCATGTAGCTTCGGAAGAGAATCCTGCAGACATCGGGTCGCGGGGCATGCTGCTGGCGGACTTGAAACAGAAAGAGTTATGGTGGACAGGGCCCAAGTGGTTATGCAAAAAAGAAATAATATACAGTAAGCCAGGAATAACAGAAACAGAATTAGAAATGAAAACAATAAAATTAAATACTTACCACAATGCAGAAGAACTAAAACCTTTAACCGCTCAGTTTGAAGATTTTGATACGTTACCAGAATTACTAAAAACTATTATTTACTGTAAAAGATTTCTAAGATACAAAAGTAATTTAAGTACGAGCAAGGAAATAACTACACAAGAATTAGAAGACGCGCTTATCACATGCATTAAGTTAGTACAACAAGAATTCAAAGAAGAAATAGATCGGCTAAGAGATAAGAAACAAGTTAGAAGAAAAAGTAAATTACGATCGCTAAACCCATACCTGGATGAGAATCATATCCTCAGGGTGGGCGGTCGCCTTAAACATACTAACTTACCTGATGACCGAAAACACCCAATTATTATTCGAAATAACAACACCCTAGTACACTTGATCGTTGCTGACGCCCATATCAAGACACTACATGGAGGGGTTCAGTTAATGCTATGTTGTCTCAGATCAAAATATTGGATCCTAAGGGCAAAATCAATAACAAAATTATGTCGTTTGCCGGTGGATTCCACTCGGTGAAAGGTCATCTTGTAATTTTGTCAAGATTCTCTACCAATGTCACTGTAGCAATATTATACTAAGTCGCAAGTTAAGCATATTGTATTATGATGTCTAGTATTTAAGCAACCTTTATTTCGTTTTGTAGAATATTGTTTTGAAGTCACCTTGAGGTTGTAATTAGTGCAATAGATTTAGAAAGAACTTAGTAGTCCTTTGGTGGGCGGTATGTTGTTACTAACCTTATACTCTTTGCTAATTACGATATTTTTACTTGTCAAAATTTAAGTCAGTCGCACAATAAATGTCGTTGCAACCACACAGTTTTTCTTTACGGATAGTACGCAAACCAAATTGAACCTTAATTACGTCATTCACTAAGTACGATCAAAAATTAATTTTAAAACTTAAAAATCGTATAATTCTTTATAGCGGCACAAAATCAATACATCAAACATTGTCAAATACAACCCTAGAGTCGTAAGTCTTATCCAACCGCGACGGGGAATCGCAAAGCTGCCGTCACACGAAACATGTCTTGTCGAATCCCCCGGATTCACTCTCGGTGCTTTTAGTACACTCAAACACCGGTCACGGTCCTCGTTGAACTCGTCGATGACGACATAGAGTTCGACGAGCGAACTAACCCATAGACACAGCCCACTGAGCTTGTCGCCCGATCTTCTCACTGAGTCGCGATTCCGGTCTTGTGGTAGATTTTTGGAACGAAGTTCCTTATGGGACGATACGGAGGGGTAACCCTAACCGGGAAAAAATGTCCGTAACGTAAGATTTTTATACGACTTTAAGATCATACGATGTTTATTGTTTAGGTATAGTCTTAGTATGATGGCTATACAGTGCTAATGTATAGTCTACGTGATGACGGTTGTTATTATTATTCATATAAATAGCTGTTTCTTTGTATATTATTATATTTTTTTATTAATCATTGTGAATAATATAAAGTTGATAGCTTGGTAAAGTAGTTTTTATTTTTATTTTTATCAATAAAAAAATCATAATAAAAAATGTATATCCGAATAATTATTTTCTTTATACCTCGATTAGAACTTAAAATTAATATTTTTATAACAAGGAGCTTTGTTCTTATCCGGTGTCCCACGACAACACACAGCTTTTTTTATGGCTTAGATGGTTGGACGAGGTCACGGCCCGCCCGGTGTTAAGTGGTAACCGGAACCCATAGACAACGTAAGTGACCTCGAGACATGAGTTGTAAAGTTTTAGTTTTAACAGTACAACGGCTGCCCTACCCTTCAAACCGAAACGTATTATACTCCTTCGCGGCAGAAATTGGTAGGGTGGTGGTACCTACCGGTGCGGACTCACAAGATGTTCTACCGCCAGTAATTACGCAAATTACCTGGTTTTGTGGGTTTATTTTTATTACACAATGCTATTCCTTCATTGTTGGAAGTCAATCGTGAACAATTGTTAAGTACGTATTTCATTAGAAAAATTGGTACCCGCCTGTGGGATTCGAACACCGTTTCATCGCTCAACGCGAACGCAGCAGGCGTCTTGTCCTTTAAGCCACGACGACTTTAGAACTTAAACTTAGACTTTAGTCTTTTACTTAGAACTGCGAATCACTGCTCTTGCTAGGGCTAGTGTTAGCAAATTCTCTCAGGTTGAGCCCGTGAGCTCACCTATACGTCCGGGCGTAGCTGGAATAACCTTTTAGGCTACCAGCGAATAGGTAGGAAAAACAAAAGTCGAAAGAGAAGCTTTTGACGACTTTCTCACATGTGTTCACAAAAAAATCAGTAGCTCGATCGATTTATATACGTAAATTCAGCTTTTTTATTATTTTTACAGGATCCCATATACTTTTCTATGTGAATGCCACCATCTACTATAAGACTTAAGAATGAATTCATTATAGTATTGAAACAGCTGTCATAAAGCTGCTTAGTGCCTGGCAACAGAAAAGTTTCAATAGGAATATTATTTGTATCATTTTCGCTAAAGTAATCACGAATTTTTGCTTACTTTATTATTGCTTGGACTTCATTTCAGTATTATTGTTACGCCGGTAAGAGTAACGCCATCTATCGCCGAATAGTCGAACGAATATCGAAGGATCTAGTAGCACCTAGAACGCTCGAGAAGTACAACGCCATCTATTGTCAGAGAGCGGAAACAATACTAGATAGGTGTGGAATATTCTCGATAATTGTAGTGATGTGGTATCGACTATAAAAGCGCTGCAGGGATGTACAGTGTACACGCAGTCAGTCAGTAATCGGAACTACTCGAAGCGAAACAGCGAACGAATCACCTGAAGCGAAGCGAAGCGAATTGAGAATTTTAAAGTGTTTATGAACTGTTTAAGTGTTCTAAGTGTTGAATACATTGTTAACTTATAATTCGGTAGAATTTTATTTATCCCGAGCCCCAGCGCGTAACATTATTAACTTGGCACAGTTTTGAGCCATGCGATTCATTGGGGCTAGAGGCTTTTTGTCTTCTATATTTACAAAATAAATCGTTGTTCCCTTGCCTGTGTCGCAAAAAAATCATTCAATGTTAAAATAACGACGATTACTCTAAACAGAAGTAAAATTAAGTCCAAGGCTTATATAAATATGTATGTGAGTTTTTATTCAATCATAATATATTTCTTTTATAGATTTCGATGTATGGTATATCTTTAGAATCCTTACCTTACCTGTTGCAAGTCCTCATTCTAGCAAGACAGACGTTTTTCGTTGAACATCAACAACAACATTGATTTTTAATACAGCAGAAAACGAAACCAAGCATCAAGAACATAATAATTTGATATTCATTATTATGAAGTTTATTCGTTCGTGTGTTACATTATTTGGCGGAGTTAATGTTGAAATAAAATTAGTAAAACGAAATTCTAGACGGTACATTTCTAGAATTATAAATTGAAGCAACAGCGCGACACTCTCTTGACCTATTTCGGGTGTCACATCTTCACTGAGCGTGAATCCCGACCCCGTTCCTAGAGGCACTCTCATATTATTTAGAACTAACAAGCGTTCTCTAACTTGGAACGGGAAAAATACGAAGTTTCATACTTACATATGTTTTTATGTTAACTCTTCTGAGCTTGCGTTTGGTACTTGAAAATTGGAAGAATATTTTAAATATAAAATCATGTTTCAAATAGAAACGGACACACAATGACGAAAAGACATGACAGAAATGAATTTGATATTTAATAAAATTCTTTGCTTATATGGGTGGACGAGCTCACAGCCCACCTGGTGTTAAGTGTTTACTGGAGCCCATAGACATCCACAACGTAAATGCGCCACCCACCTCGAGATATAAGTTGTAAGATCTCAGTATAGTTACAACGTCTGCCCCACCCTTCAAACCGAAACACATTACTGCTTCACGGCAGAAATAGGCAGGGCGATGGTACCTACCCGCGCGGACTCACAAGAGGTCCAGTAAAAAAGTAAGTACTATGTACAAGTAATATGACTACAATGTTTTACATTTAAGATGAAAGATAAAAATGATAAAAATCACGTCATTAAAATATCAAAATAATATACAACTTCTGAGCAATGTCGACATGCCGTTTCGTAGTTGGAAAATGTCGCTTTGTAAGAGGGTTCACATATTATTATTCAGTTTCCTCAGGAAATATGAAAATCTTGTAATGTTTTTCTGAGTATAGTAGAGGATCCTTGTTAAGAATAATACAACGGAGTTTGTTCCTTAAGAAAAAACAAACTGGTATATTTTAAAAACATACACTTTCTTAAACGTATAATACGAATATTTTATTGTTTGCGAACGATTATTGGGCGCGTCTAAAATACCGTGATAAAAAGATAGATGTAAAATAAATTTTAAGTTTTAAAATTTATTACCACAACTTACATTAATTGTAATATAACATATGTTTTTGCCGCTGTGTATTATTAAGAAATAAAATTTAATTTCATCATATTGTTTATTCTTCCATTTCGCGTTGGTAATTTAAAACAATTCGAAAATTTTCCTAGTTCCATTTCAGATTAAATAGATTTAAAAATTTTAACGGACTTCCTTAACATTAACATGTTTTTGTTAATGACAATAATTTATGTGAAGATTTTCCATCACATGCTAATTGCATTGATATAAAACACCCCAGTTTAAATCGTACGAATTCTAAATTACTATTCCAAAGAAAATACATCAGTAGATTTCTATGTAATTATGCACATCACGTAAAATACAAAGCCTTTTTTACAAAATCATTGTCTTAATATTGTAAGCAAAACGAAACCCGCAGTTCGACTCATTTGTATTCTAACTATACCACATTTTGTACAAACACACCGGCAGGTACAATCCGCATATTGGATTCCTGAAATTACTTTTCGTATTTGCCTCTCTAATAACCCGGGATTATTGTTATTACGAATGAAATAAGAACTCTCTTTTAATAAATACATTCCCTGTAATGCAACGTTTGGGAAAAATTGTAATGGCAAGAGGGCGTTTCGAATCCTTTGAATATAATTTTCGCACCACAATTTCGTCTCTAAAAATAAGGTCGTTGATTACAAGTTCAACTCGAGATACTTCCTACATCTACTGCTTGTCAATCAATCAGGCGTCCATAAAATTAGTATTTGAAGCTTATATCATTAATTCTAATTCGTATCCTGTTGTTTAAGGCTTACTCTCGCAAACAATCCTTTAAAGAGAAATTCTAAGAATACTGTTATAGCGTTAATTAGCTCTCGTATCAAGAGATTCAAACTTTTACCGGAACCCACATACATCTAAAATGAATACCTTGGTGGTGACATTAGAACTAAGTCTTAGTTGTATTCGATCGAGCGCTTACTTACCCCTTAGAAGCGGAACATTGTTTTGCGGTATTAATCACATACCTGACCTGATACAAAAGCGTGTAAGCATAATCTCAATGTGTACGTCATCTAGAAAACATATCAAACAACCAAATGGAAGCATGTTCCGGCAGTACCGATAAAAAATAAAAGCAAATAAAAGAAGATTACTCTTTTGCCA
Source organism: Bombyx mori (assembly GCF_030269925.1). Lineage (NCBI taxonomy): Eukaryota > Metazoa > Arthropoda > Insecta > Lepidoptera > Bombycidae > Bombyx > Bombyx mori. The sequence continues at coordinate 7,576,676 of NC_085124.1, forward strand.
TTTATATGCAGTATGAATTATTTTTTATAAAATTTATAGACAACAAACAGCTTTGCAAATCCCTAAGTAATATTACTAGAGTCTACCAAGCTTGTGAGCTGCTGCTGTCCACTAAGATCAGTTACACAGTAAACGGGTTAACTTGTTTGAGCATTTGATGACAAGAGTAGGAATAACATGAAGCTTTAGCGAACTGTTCCTTGGGTAAATTCGTTGAATGCCATTCAAATTCAAGTACACAGTAAGATTATATTTGCCCATTGTTTTTGTAAATTGTAATTCTGAGTACGTCGATGACTACTTACAATCAAATAGGGTTGCATATTCATCTGCCTTCGAAGGCAATAGCAAAACAAAAACGATGCACTTAAAAAATATTTCCAAAAATTTATATCACTTTTTGTTTGCTTGCATGCTTACTCGATAACTGTTCACCAAATTGTCGTGTTGGGGGATTACAATAAATTAAACCGATTTCTAAGAAGTAAGCTCCAAAAACTCTTTTATCTCGTTTATCTCTCATTTATCTACATAGGTACTGTTGTGAAATAAAAAAAAAATCTTGGATTTAATGGCAACAGCTGCTACGTAAATAAAATTGTAGTTTTCCGAATGAACATAGTTCGTACTTGTACCACAAGTACAAATGCGAGTATTTTTTTTATTTTAAAGAACCTTTCCGGGAGATTGAACAGTTCAGTCGTTTCTATGAATGCATTTCGTGCAGACTAATAACTTTAAGTGCCATTTATTCAACGGTGTTGTATTTTAGAATAATTCTAATAGACAGAACAATAAAAAAATACTAATTTACTTAAGAATTGAAAAGAAATAGCAATGAATTATTTAACTGAATTTCTAAACTATCCTATTAACAGAGGAGCCCAAGTACTGTCTCTGATGTGAGTAATATCCGAAAGTTCAATAAGAAAAACAGACTTTAATAATATTATTTGAAATAAACGTTCTAATATCAGAATGTTATCGATCACAGTAGCCCAATAGACAGTATTGGGCTACTATGATCGAATTATGCGATATCTAAATATAGCACACTCAAATTATCACAGCAAAAGTCATCCAGTATTCATAAATTTAACGAAACCAACTTAATTCCAAACAGAATCAAACGCAGCATTTTACGGAGTACAGTATACCCTTGTTTGTCAGTTCATAAGCGGAAATCACACTCAATCCTCGTAGGTCAGCTCCGTGTTGGAATTGTGAAAAATTTAATAAATTAAGTTGATGTCAATCCAGCCGACGACCAGCCCGAAAGGTATCCGTAAACATTATATTTCGGTCATAAAACATAACAAGCTTATAAAACCGCAACATAATCGCGAAGGGTCCCCGATGGAAGCTCCCTTAGGATACATTCTGGCTCGCCCCGAAAATTACTCGGTTGGCGTAATTTTGAGCTTTTTCCTTTGTTATTCTTTAAGGCCCTCCGAGATTTGTGACGTTATGATCTCATTTTGAGTTATGAGAAAAAAAACTCTAAGATGGTCCCTTCTCGCGAAATCATTGTCCGTAGGATTAGGTACACACTGGGAATTGACTGAATCCAAAAAGAATTCTCTCCTTATTATTTGTAATTGCTGCACTAATATATATAGTATAGAACAGGTCTTACATTTCAAATTATCATTCATTTCTGAATGTAAATAATGCCGTTTTTAGTTATCGAAATGTATTGCACGCTATATAATAAATTTATAGAGAAAGTAAGAAAAATTTTAAATTAAGGAATTGAAAGCAAATTAACAGTAAAAATACTTAAACTCCTAAAAACTTGTGGCTTTCATTAAGAAAACAACGTGACTTTCTTAAAGTTTTCAAGTCATCGTTGCGCCGCATCGCTACTCTCAACGATGCCTCTGGGCCACAATTTGTCCAGACTTTATCTGTTTTATTTACTTCGTGTCCCCAGCATCTGGATTTTACGAAAACTCTTCTCAAATTTCGCAAGATACAGTTTGATACGAAATATTCAAACACGTAGCTATAATAAAATCCTTAGATATTTTCAGATTAATATATTTTTAATGAACATAACAGTTAAACTGCCAAAGCGAATTGTACTATCGTGAAAAGGGACACCTTTGTACATAACCATTTATAAATGATTAATGATCAACATCTATCACTATTATTGACAATAAACATTAAAATGCTTCATTTATTCACTATATAACCATTTGCAATCCACGCTGACGATACTAATGACGATAAGGGTAGAAAAAAGTTCTGCCTGAAAACAATTTATAAAAATATTCGCTGTACCTACACCACAATTCAACGTGAAAAATGTGCTATGAAAATACCACCAAACGTGTAAAACGTTCGCTTAGGGCTTGTTTACATAAATGGAATGCGATTGAGTAAAAACTGGGACTACCGTGGACACAGCGTAACTTATTTCAATATGCAAATGTGACGTGTGTCCTCGTTACAACAATTGAGAATGCAAAGTAGAACGTTACTTGCAACGCAAATGTAGATTTACATATTTTGGCACTATATTCGACAATTTGTATACAAAAACAACAATATTTAGAAGCACAATCGAAGTCTCAATATATTTCAGTTTTTTTATGGACTGATTTTGTTTTTGTTGAACCATGTTGAAACTCATGCCACATCTCCGCTTGAATGCCTATAGACATCACAAAATAAATGCAGCCTCTCGTCTCGAGATACATGACTCTACAAACAGAAATACATGACTCCTTCCCGGCAGAAATAGGCATAGACTGCGCATGCTACTAACTACTACGAGTCACTCCCAGACAGATATGAAATTAGTATTAATGTCAGCGTTCGTGACACTAACAGAAATAGGTTAATAAAAAATTTAGGAGGTAAAAAATAGTAATAAAATCTAAGTCACAAATAGAGCTGCAGCAATAAATTTAAAATAAAATCAATTCGAATTCGCACATTCGTTATCAGAAGAAATTGGTGCGACGTACGAAAATAGCTCCATGCTGGGCTGTCTTTGCGCATCCGCGCTGGGGATGAAAGCAGCAAATCTGTTGTAACATCAGCTTAACAGCTTCAGCATCGGGTGTGGTGCAATTCACAAACTTAACAAACAGCAAACATTTCAATCAATTCATAGTTATTTTAATTTATATTTAGTTGACAACTAACGTTCAAAATAGCTGTGCCAATTTCATATTGTTACGTCGGTAAAAGTAACGCCATCTATCGCCGAATAGTCGAACGAACATCGAAGGATCTAGTAGCACTCAGAACGCTCGAGAAGTACAACGCAATCTATTGCCAGATAGCGGAAACACAATACTCGAAATGCGTTGAATATTCTTGATAACTCTAGGGATGTGGTATCTATAGAAGCGTTGCAGAGATTGCACGCAGCCAGATAGTAATCGGAACTACTCGAAGCGAAACAGTGAACGGATCACCAGAAGCGAAACGGAAGAAGTGAAAATTGTTTGTTATAGTGTTTCTGAAAAGTTTTAATTGCTCTAAGTGCAAATACAGTTTTAAGTTGTACTCCGGTAGAATTGTATTTATCCCGAACCCCAGCGCGTAACAATATGTACTTGGAAGCTACAAACTATTCATAACAAAGTGTTATTCTACAGTTTTCGAGAATTGTATACAATGGTTGCGCGTACTAAGTAATATTAATATAACCCAAAGTTTTCTGTAACAAGCTAACAAAAAGTTTTATACAAAAGGTTTCTTATCACGAGGGGAAATTTTATAGATTTTATTACATTTAAACAAATGCCATAGGGCACACAAACGATCCTGTTTAAGTCGCTTGCGTATTATAAAAAATTTCAAATAAACTAGTGATCCCCCGGTAGTCGAAATTCGACTATAATTACCATTTTAAACTATAAGTTTGAACTATTATGGTTATATTGTGAAAGACTATTTATTATACTTCTATAATCACAGATGTCGCCAATGCGCCAATGCTACTATAGACAAATAATATTAAAGACAAACAATACTACTCTATCCTCAATTTGACCACAAAGATTAAACAATAAACAAATCAGCATAAATGCGTGTGTGTGTGTCAGATACATAGTAGCGTGTGTAATGTTTTTTTTATTAATTTAATGTATTTTTATGCATAATTTAAAAAAAAATGCGTTGTGCACTGCTTCTCCATATTCTCTATAAGTGGGGGAAATTTCATACTCCTTCGTCCGCGCGATTTTCGTAAAAAGGGGTACAAAGTTTTTGCTTCACGTATCAATATATGGATAAAGTAAAATAAAAGTAAATATTTCTATCCAAATAAACAATTGAGAGAATCCAACCTGACTTACACTTGTACCAGACAGAGTCTAGGTAAAAGCACTCTAGAGCAGCAGCCAGCCAAAGCGTCCAGTAAAATTATAGCTCACTCCAACAACAAAACTATTGCCAGTATCTCGACTACAACTGTAACCCAGCCTTCATCCAGACTTAGTCGAATGTACGTTTATATGGCAAAATATCCAGTGCTCATTTTCTAGAAAACTTATACAGAGACTGGAAAATACGAAAATTATTTATGCATTTTTCTTTAAAACTGAGATTACAATGCACAACTTGAATATTAAAAACACAGCATAACGCTATTGAAGACATTGGATTTTGAAAAATGTGAATAAACTTTTAAAGAAGCTGGTCACGGTACAACAAAGTTAAGATTATGTTATCGAAATCACATTTCCAAAGGTAAATTCTTGTTGAAAATCTGATTAATGCTTTTAATGTTTCAACTATTACAAACAAATGAATCGTGCATTATTAACGCTACACACAACTTACTTTACTTGAAAAGACACATATTTTATAAATCTATATATTAATACGTGAAGCAAAAACTTTGTATCCCTTTTTACGAAAATTGCGCCGACGGAGGACTATGAAATTTCGCACACTTATAGAGAATATAGAGAAGAAGTGCACAATGCCAATATGTTTTTAAAATAATGCGTCAAAGATACATTAAATCAATAAAGAAAACATGACACACACTACCATGTATTTGATACACACACATATACTCTTTGTTTATTGTCAAACTTTTGTTATTGCTTAAAGTGTGTAGTCAAATTGAGAATAGGTTAGTATTGTTTATCTTTAATGTTATGAGTATTTGTCTATAGTGTAGTCTTGGCGAAATCTGTAACAATAGGACCATAATAATGTTGAAACTTATAATTTCAATTAATTATAGTCGAATTTCGACTACTGCGGGACCACTAGTAATTTTTAAACTACATAATCTCTCCAATTTCGTACATACCATGCATTCGTCTAAATGTTGGCAACACCGAAGAGTTTTATCTACGGATTTGAGAGAGAACGAGACATAAAGCCCGCTTGAACGAAGCTCGGAATAAGGATTTTCGGCGACACCTACAGATTTCTTTTATAGATTGCGTATCAACTTGAATGTGTATTCCATTTGTAGTGAAGATTTGTATCGGGAAATATAAAAAAGTTATAGTTTCACTAAATTCGAATTTCATTAACATCCACCGTATGTATTTTAAAATTTAATGCGTACTTACGATGAATGTTCGTTTTATTATTTATCACTAGCTGACCCGGCAGACTTCATAATGCCTCAATCGATAAATAAAATACTTAAACTTTTGTATAAAATAAACTTAAAACAAACAAAAGGAATCCGTCCGACGGGGGACACATCAAAAGAAAAACAAAATTGTTTTTTTTTAATACCGAGCATTTTCATATTTATTAACCTTTTAAACCTTCTCTGGACTTCCACAAATAATTCAAGACCAAAATTAGCCAAATCGGTCCAGCCGCTCTCGAGTTTTAGCGAGACTAACGAACGGCAATTCATTTTTATATACATAGATAATATGATGCCATTGGCATTTATTTAAAAAAACGTTGCTCTATAATTACTTTAAAATATTCAATCACATTAAATATACTTTACTTACGAACTCAATCGAAGTATATACATATAATATACATATAAGCAATAGCCATGAAACGTATTCAGCAACGTCGCATTCTCGCATGAATATGGAATAACATCGGCACGTTAATATGTATGAATCTAACTTGTTAACTCGGAGCCCGCCAGTTGGCAATTGGCATCGAGCTTCAAATGTAACACCTCGCGCCATTTTATAATTCAAAGATTTACTCACTACGAATGAGAGCCGTCTTCGCGTAAATTATTCATGGCATACAAGACGTGTGCAGTTGCCACGTTCCGAGAAAATGACGAAACTTCCCTAATGGAAGATAAATATAAGACAAACTTTAATTATGACAGAAGGTAGAATTTTGTCGGCTGAAAGAGATTTTGATTACGAACAACCCGTTGAATGGATGAAAATATTTTAGGTTTCATCATTCTTCTAACAAGGCTTAGTATGTAAAAAACATTTTACGGGGCTCGTAGGTTAGTTCTTAGTGTGTTTACGTAGCTCATTAGAGGCAAAAAATATCCGATTTTTTTTTATTGCTTAGATGAGTGGTCGAGCTCACAGCCCACCTGGTATTAAGTGGTTACTGGAGCCCATAGACATCTATAACGTAAATGCACCACCCACCGATAAGTTAATATAAGTTCTATGGTGTCAGTATAGTTACAACGGCTGCCCCACCCTTCAAACCGAAACACATTACTGCTTCACGGCAAAAAAGGCGGGGTGGTGGTACCTACCCGTGCGGACTCACAAGAGGTCCCACCACCAGTAATTACGCAAATTAAAATTTGCGGGTTTGATTTTTATTACACGATGTTATTCCTTCACCGTGGGAGTCAATCGAGAACATTTGTCGAGTACGTATTTCATTAGAAAAATTGGTACCCGCCTGGGATTCGAAATCCGTGCATCGCTCAAGACGAATGCACCGGACGTCTTATCCTTTAGGCCATGACAACTTCTATTATTAATTACATATTAATTACACAAAGTAATATTTTGCGGGTTTGAATTTTATTACACAGAATATTTATTTCTTCATCGACTCACAAGAGGTCTTACCACCAGTACAAAAATACACCAATAAAACCTGGCATTTAAATTAAAATAACCTCAATTTTGTACTGAAATGACAATTCCGTCTATTTTATGAAATGTCAATACCACGATAGTATTTTAAGACGACGACGTAGGAGACGCGATGGCGCGGCTATAGCAAGAGAAATGCAACGTGCCATCTCCTACATTATTTGTTAGCTTCTGACTAGTGTTGAATTGAATTATATTCATACCATTTATTTTCTTAGCATTATATTTTCTTCCATTATCCTTGAATTAGTTTCACGACAAAAATGTACTATTAGCCATTGTTTTCACTATAAAAATTTAATCATTCAATTATAATCAACAGGAGCACCTCATTACAAATTTGAAATATTTAAGTAGCAAAGTTGTTTGAATTAAAAAAAAAAAGTCGGCACGTGTTGCTAGTTGCCCGACCTGATGCTGCTCCGAGGCGAAGAAACGAGGCACGCAGCGAAGAGTTCGTGAATAAATTCCAGCAATTCCAGACCCGCCTTTTACGAGCTGAATGAAGTATGAACTGGGTACGTGCAAAGAGTTCCGTTTTACTACGTAGAAAATAAAAAATCTAATGAACCCGACTTTATTGCTGTTAATAAAACGCAACGAAAGTAGTTTTCGCCCGTGAAGGTTACAACACTTGGTAGTTTGATACTTGATTTGTTATAAAATTGCTCAACTAATCTCGAGTGAAACGGGCTGTTTTATAGGTCGTCGCGCCTCGCTTGTAAAAGTGTCGCTGGAAAAATGTTTACCTGTCGAGCTTAAGATATTTTTCTCACTTCACTATTCTTGATATTACTGCAGTACAGAACAAAGCGATTACCAAATAACTATATGAACTATAATTCGTCAATTACGTTTCAATTCTGTTTAAGCTTTACTTTTTATTGGTATTACAGATATCATTGTCCTTATTCTAAATAGCGTTAAGACATTACTTGTAATATCCAACTGTTTGGATGATTTCAGGAAAAAAATATTGGCATTTGACAATTTTATGAAACGTCAAACTTTTTAGTATATCTTCCTCACAAAAACTGTAAGCATAAGCTGTGATCGAAGATTCGAACTTTTTAGGGAAGACAAAATCTGTCATTAAACTTTCTGCTGTGTCACAGTCATGCGTTCCGATTTGAAGGTGAAGACATTTTATCCTTCCAACCCAAACCATCCAAAGGATGACGTTGGCTAATGAAAAAGTCATGCCATGATCGCGTTGTGGCCCCCATATAAGCAATGTAATACATTGCAATCAGTTAACAACAAATAGGTTGTGTGTGTCTGCACCTTTGCCCTTTGCACCACGAGCTTATGTTTGAAATTGACCAACTAGTGATTAAATTCTAATTACATTAAAACAGATGCTGACATCAAATATATTTTGCAAAAGGGTAACCCTACAAATACATTTCCAAAACTTCGCATGACATGATACACTAAAACATCAATTTATATAACGTTACAAAGCTCGAATTTTGTATAAAATGGCGTTTCGGCACGATCCTTTGAAAAACAATTTCCGCTTTCGGGAGCGGTCTGACCACGTTACAACCAACAAGATAGATGGCCTTATAAATCTTCCACGTGTTTAATTGACGTTTCTAAAGTCTTATTTTCCGAGACTAGATTTAACTGATTGACTTACTTGTTAGAAAAAAGTACGCGAAGTTAGGTACATTGTGTAGTACGATATTAGCTTCATTTCTTATGCAGACAAAATTAAATGAATAGTGAAAAATATTCGAGTAGACAGGCTTAGACTATAATAGACTACTAGTGGTCCCGCGGTAGTCGAAATTCGACTATAATTAATTGGAATTGTAAGTTTGTATTTTATACTTCTATAATTACAAATTTCGCCAAGACTACACTATAAAAAATAGTAACAAAACAAACAATATTTAATATACATATTCTCAATTTAACAACAGACGTCAAGAACAAAAGTTTGACAATAAATAGTATGCATGCGTGTGTGCGTCAAATACATGGTATGTAGTGTGTGTAATGTTTTCTTTATTGATTTAATATATCTTTTATGCATCATATTAAAAAAATATTAGCATTGTGCACTTCTTCTCTTTATTCTCTATAAGTGTGGAAAATATCTTCTGTAATAATTCGTTCTCCAAATTATTCATAATAATTTCGTCGATACACAGCAGCGGTCGATATATTACTTGAAACATCCATAATTACAGAATGACATAAATATGCTTACACATTCAACTAACTTAATCTTGTTTCTTAAATAACCACGAAGGGTATTGAGTTAGTATTTATTTACTAAGTCGTTAGTAAAAATATATAATTCAACAGAACTTAGGTACTTATAATGAATTATAGTCCTCCATATAATAATTTCACGAAAAACTTCTTGCCGATAAACAAAAAATTAATTTGTTGTTGATTGCAAAACTCACCATTAATGTTAGTGGATCGATACGTCACATACTGCGTTTTAATGATACAGCTTGCCTTTTAATCATTGTAAAGGGGCCATAAATCCTAATTACAAGCCTTATTATTTTCAAAAAAGGCAAGGAAAGGCGAGCTGTGACGGAGATCAAGGCAGGACAATACAGTTTGCTTGAAATATAAACGGACCGTGTCGCCAGTGGTATATCGTAACTTTGCAAGAATTGTTCATTCGAAAGATCTTAACAAAATGTTGAATCAAGTTTAAATAAACGGTTATATTTGTATTAATATTTTACCACTGTTATTTTATTTTCATTACCGTTTATTTATTTAATTGTAGCAATTAGATAAATCGAAATTATCATATCTACATAGACATAAGAACTCATCAAATACGTTGTTAAAAATATGTGAAAAATACGCGTCAAATTCTTTAAATAACTATACGAAATGTGGAAGGTTCTCGGTCCGAAGAAACCGCACTGATTGCACAAAGGGCTCCCTGGGGACGAAATTATCGTCACGTAGAGCCCAGTGGCACCCCACTTCGTTAGCTGATGATGCTCCGCAGTACGCCCTCGATGTGTTTGCGATTCCACTCACACGTCCTAGCGTACGACAAGATGGAAAATAACACGAAAGCTATTTTTATTTATTTGAGTTTTCGAACTACAACAAAGGGAAACATAACTTAAGACCGCGACTATAAAAATATGTGATTTATTTTTCTAAATTAATCATAAAAAGAATTCCTCCAATAGCTTTGACCATTCTGACATAAGATTTGGATATGTGGGCAACGGTTCCAAACAAAGAATTTTGCCACCTTGAGATATAAGTTCTAAGATCTCAAGTATAGTTACAACGGCTGCCCCCCCCTTCAAACCGAAACGCATTACTGCTTCACGGCATAAATAGGCAGGGTGGTGCTACCTACCCGTGCGGACTCACAAGAGGTCCTACCACCAGTAAAGTTGTATGTGGAGAAAGGGTTATCAAAATAGCCAAAATCAATTAAAGAATAAATGTAACAGAAATATGAAATCAATGCGTTGCCCTTTGCGGCTGGAATTAAAAAGGAAAAGGTGTCATGGCGGACGTCGCTCGTTGACACTTTTGACGATCCGAAATCAAACACATAAATAAATGAGTAGCTGAACGCCCACACGATTTTACTAATCGAACTCAACGAGCCATCATTGTTGACAACACTCAATTACACACCTACAAGGTACGCGAGACTTAACAGAGAGCATTCTAATCGATATTCTTCAAATTAAAAACCCTACCACATTATGTTTTTTCTATATTCGGTCACCAGTGTCAAGTCCGTGTTTAAAAGAAACAATGCCGCAATTAATTTTCATAGAAAATATACGAATATACTATAAAAACGAACTAAATAAATTTTAAATTTAAAATACCATAAAAATCAACATTTTACAGTTAGTATACTTCCATCTTGTATTTTGTAAGCCCATCGGATATGAGAAGAAAACTAACTTGGAGGGAGTTTACCACAAAGTTTGCCGAATACTTCTTAATTATTGTCTAACAAACCAAAACTTACAAACGGAGAATTAGGTACACTTCTTTCACAGTACTATGGCGGTAGTTATATCATATTTGAAAAAGAAAATATTAGACAGATGTCTAATAAAATCGCGCGACATTTTCAAGATATGTTTTCAAGATATGCCATAGAATAATTAAACAAGTTCCGAACAATAATATCCGGATTGTCGGTCTACCGAGCAATTTCGCTCACTCGGGAGAGATCTTTGTCTTTCACCTCGAAACTACCAGAGACTCATCGTGAGCCTACACGGTAGAGTAATCAGAACGGCTCAATCCGCTGCGGGATACTGAAGAACTCCAATTTGAAGGACAGCTGTTAAGCCGAAAGATTGAGAGTTCGATCTCATACATCAAGGTACATCGCGACATTGAAGTTGTGATGTTTATCAACTCTAATCACTGCATAGTATAAAACAAAGCCGCTTTCTCTGTCCCGATATCCCTATGTATGCTTAAATCTTTAAAACTACGCAACGGATTTTGATACGGTTTTTTTAATAGATAGAGTGATTGAAGAGGAAGGTTTATATGTATAATAACATCCATTAAATAGTGGAGAAATCACTAATAAATTACAGTTTCCGAAGCGAAGCGAGGGCGGGTCGCTAGTAAACACTAAAGCTAAATGTGTCTTGGGTTTCTGTATTTTACAGTAATAAACTACACAGTGACAGTGCTCTAGTATTCTTTTAAATTTCTTCGAGTCACGAACATAATTAATTTCGATCGCGGACCAAACAATAAGTAAATGGAAATAACTGAATATTTACATTTAATTTTATATAAAATTCTGAGACAACATGTTTATTTACTTAGGGGTTCAAGGTTTACGATCGTTTGGATATTAAGTGCTTACCAAAACCCATAAACTTACATTAAATACATATACCTACAATTATTAAATAAATATCTAGGTACCCTTTATCTTGTTTTCAATCACTTCTTTTTCTGATTTCTTCTGCGTGATTTCTTAATTGGTTACTTACTGCATAAAATAGGACTGAAGGCTCAATTGCGTTGTCACAATGGCAGTCCAACTATTCAAACAAAATATATTCATTTAATGAAAGATCTTGAACAGCAGAAATGCTCTATTACACCTTTTCGGACTGTAGTGCGAAAAATTACGACGAATCGTGTTCTGTTATTAAGAAATGTGTACAGAGGAGGACAATTGCAGCGATAACGAATGAGAGAGGATCGAAAGAAGCTTTGTGCAATCAGTGCGATTTATTCGCTGGCTACGTGCTGGGGTCACGGCTCTTGGTAGATGGTAATTGTGATAGCGCGAAATCGCAGTCGGAACATCCGGAGACAAGTCCGCAATCGTAATCCGAAATCCTCTGTTTAGTTTCAGGTTAGGTTAATAGTTTTTTTTTAGGTTAAGTGTGCTTAGGTTGTTAAGTTATCAAAATGAAGTCAAGTCCCTGTCCTGGTGAAACTGGAAAGGCCTTCGGGCCACCAGTAAACTTTCAATCATAAAAAAAATAATGAAGTCAAGTCAAATTGAACAGTCAAACCATACAGCCGACTTTTTTGACAGATCGTCTAATAAGATGGAAACCTGCAAAAGTTTTTGGTGTACATTTGCGTAACTCCAGGGTTAAGGGTTTATAAAGAGACGCCAGAAATAGGTACCTCCATTCTGAATAATTCTGCCGGATTCTTAATCGGTAATGATATAGGAAGTCTTGGTGCCTTAAAGTATAAGACGGTGTGCTCGTATCGAGCAATGTGACTATCCCACTACAGTGTCATTCAAATTAATACGATGGTCGGTACCAATTTTTATGATGAAACACGTGCATTCACGATGAAAAAATAAATATTCTGTGTAATAAAATTCAAACCCGAAAAATATTATTTTGTATAATTAATAGGTAATTAATAAGAGAAGTTGTCGTGGCCTAAAGGATAAGACGTCCGGTGCATTCGTCTTGAGCGATGCACGGATTTCGAATCCCAAGCGGATACCAATTTTCTAATGAAATACGTACTCGACAAATGTTCTCGATTGACTTCCACGGTGAAGGAATAACATCGTGTAATAAAAATCAAACCCGCAAATTTTAATTTGCGTAATTACTGGTGGTAGGACCTCTTGTGAGTCCGCACGGGTAGGTAGCACCACCCAACCTATTTCTGCCGTGAAGCAGTAATGCGTTTCGGTTTGAAGGGCGGGGCAGCCGTTGTAACTATACTTGAGACCTTAGAACTTATATCTCAAGGTGGGTAGCGTATTTACGTCGTAGATGTCTATGGGCTCCAGTAACCACTTAACACCAGGTGGGCTGTGGGCTCGTCCAGCAATAAGGCCGTCCATATACGCAATAAAAAAAAAAATTGGTGACTTCCTATGAACTCGCACGGTTAAGTACGAGCACAATGCTTTTTTTTTTTATTGCCCTTGTAGGCAGACAAGCATACGGCCCACCTGATGGTGAGTGGTTACTGTCGCCCATGGATTTCAGCAATGCTAGAGGCAGAGCCAAGCCGCTTTCTACCAACCTTTCTGCCGCGGAGCAATAATATCCACCGATTTTAGAGTCGACCAGCCAACACGTTATATGATATCACATTCACATTTATTTCTCGGAGCAAAATTGATCAAATTTACCGCAAGGAATTTATTTAAACTAATTATTTTATAATAGTTTTATGCTGTTATATAATTTATTCTAATCGGTAACTTAGTCTTTTTCACGAAATTGTAATATGTTAAAGAAACGTAATAAAAACCAATTATTGATTTCCAATTAACTTATATTTAACTGTTAATAAAGTTTTGGCTTTCTGAATATTATATTATTAGTCATGTGTGTGTACGTAAGCACGAGTATTGCATGAACACTAGACAGATCGATTGTCATCACCTACCGAGAGTGTATAGGTAAAATGATAAACTAGCGGACATGAGCAATTTAATTATAACTAGAGGTCCCGCAATAGTCGAAATTCGACTATAATTAATTGGAATTGTAAGTTTGTACACTATTATGATTGTACTTTATACTTCTATAATCACAAATTTCGCCAAGGCTACACTATAATAAATATTAATAAAGACAAACAAGATTTAATGTATTCTCAATTTGACCACAGACGTCAAGAACAAAAGTTTGACAATAAATAGTATGCATGCGTGTGTGCGTCATATACATGGTATGTAGTGTGTGTAATGTTTTCTTTATTGACTTAATGTGTATTTTATGCATTATTTAAAAAAAATATTAGCATTGTGCACTTCTTCTCTATATTCTCTATAAATGTGTAAAATTTCATATTCCTCCGTCCGCGCAATTTTCGTAAAAAGGGATACAAAGTTTTTGCTTCACGTATTAATATATAGATGAACACAACGTACTTCACAAACTGCTCCGGAAGCTCCATTGTACAGGAGCCCAATTATAAGAGAAATAATGTTCAATTTACTTCACTATGAATATTACATTTTAAGCAGACACCCATAATTTACTAAAAGGCTTTGCCCACTGTGATATGATTTAAAAAATACTCTTCGATACGTGTTTGAAAAATCTATCTGCAATATTAAAAACGTATAGAAATATAAGATATTTTTTCGTAAGTATGGTTTAAGCTGTTGGCCTTGAAACTCCCAATGGGCCCCATTGATTGAAGTCCACTGTCCTAATTAGATCGAGATTCCATAAATCACCCTAATGATGCTAATTTAAAAAGTTTTGTAATGCTATTAGAGCCGGGGGATGATATAATTTCGTTTTAATGAAAAGTTTGTTAACAGTTTTATGTAGAATACATTTTGTTAAGTAAATTAAAATGATATTTGTGGAATTTACCGTTTTTTGGTATCTTGTGCTTTATCTGTTAAGATTTTCTATTTTAGGTAGTTTTAATATCAATAATATTTTCGCTCTAGGTTTTACAATATGGGCATTGAAAATGAAAATAAGTAATTTGAGTATGGTGTACGTTCACCTTAATTAATAGTGAAGGACAGCTTGGTGGACAGGACATCATTGTATCTTTTCCAAATAACACTACTGCATATTAAATGTATTTACGTCTGTTATTGCCCCTTTTTAGTTTTATTTATTTATTGCTTAGGTGGGTGGACGAGCTCACAGCCCACCTGGTGTTAAGTGGTTACGGGAGCCCATAGACATCTACAACGTAAATGAGCCACCTACCTTGAGATATAAGTTCTAAGGTCTCAAGTATAGTTACAACGGCTGCCCCACCCTTCAAAACTTTAAGGTTTATTTTGTTGTAAAAGTACAACTTTCCGTTGCTATTATATATAACGTGTAGTCCAAGTGGATTACTTAGATTTCGCCTAGCAGGTACATAGCAATTAGGGCTAGATTTTTAACGTCAACGGTTGCTGCACTTGAGCCGTACAAATTTTAATTGGAACCAATTTTTGAATGATTGATATCTGCGTCAGCGTTGTTATGAGCTAGACTGGAAGTTAATTTGAAAAAGAATTAAGAATAGGATCTGATGATATATTTTTAATACTTGTTTTTCTTATTAGGGTTTTCGTATCGTAAGGCAAGTCTACCAACTAGGCAATAAGTTCTGACCAACTAGGCAACTAGTTCTATAGGGAAATGACAAAGAGAAGAACTTCCATTGAGCAGGAGATTTTGCTTAGTGGACGGACCGAAAGAAAATATAGTAAACGCGATTCAGATTTTTGTCACACATATTTTATTTTATATGATAGCGGTACCGTTACGGTTTGTCCTCAACAAAAATGACCTTAATAAAAATGTATGGTTATACTGTGAAATTTGATTTTAATTTATTATACGAGAATAGTACCAAATAATTAGTGACTCACTACAGATGTCATATATTACTGTGAGATATGATTTGATGAAGACATACCCAGTCAAAGAAGACGAAAATAGGTATTATTTTTCTTTCAAGTTAACAATTGCAGAATGAGCTGTCAGCAGCGGGTGCCGTGACAAAGTTTAAATGAAATCTCTGGGCTATGTCTGTGTAATTACAAACAACTCGACACCGTAAGGTCGACGTTGGCGCCGTCAGCCGTGTAATGGACTTTTCAAGTATTCCTAACGTGAAAACTTTCACTTCAGCCGACTTAAACGCCTCTGACAATGTGCTTAACGATGTTTTTAACTACTTCGCCCGATTCCGTCACTATGCTATGTTGAATTAATTATTTGTTGTTCTTTGATCCCTCAATATCTCTAAATAAAATCGTAAATATCTTAAAAACATAGTTTGCATAGCTACGGAATACTATTGGAATGGTTTTAAATCTGAGGAGTTAGTTTAAAAGTACCAAAGAGGTACAATAAAAATGAATTCTTGATCCAAACCCCTTTCACACTTTTACGGATTGTAAAAAAACTATCAATGAAGTTTTCTGTATAGTAAAAGAAGATGAGGAAGATATTAATTTTTTTCATTTATTTATTTCCTAAATACTATTTGATGACAAATTTGGGTATGTGATATACCGTATTTCTAGTAACAATCGAAACACACGTTTCTCATTAAATCACAATGTATTTCGTTACATTTCATTGTAACATTGTTTTTCTTTTAGATTTTAAAAACTTTTTTTCAAATATTTACTTAACAATATTAAGGACATTAGCATCCAACTCTTATTTTCATATATAATCATATAAAACTCTTCAGCTATATGTTTCATTCATAAAGCCATAAAACGAGCATTTCACCTTTAAAACTATCCACTTTTTTTCATGAAAAATGATTTTAGTGCAACGTAGAAACAAGTTGATTGGGCGGACTGAAACCACGGAGTGGGCGCGAGGAGAACTCAACTTTCTTAATTAACTCGTTATTGTGCAGTGCACGAAACGCTCGGAAATACGATATAGCCTCATAAAACTAAGTAAATACTCGCCGTTGTTACTTACAGTTTGTTATTTATTGCATTGTATTGAAGAGGAAAAGTCTTTTTGATAGGCTATCAAAAAGTAGGTATCTACATCTATACTAATATTATAAAGAGGAAAGATTTGTTTGTTTGTTTGTTTGTATTGAATAGGCTCCGAAACTACTGAACTGATTTGAAAAATTCTTTCACTCTTTGGAAGCTACATTATTCCCGAGTGACATAGGCTATAATATTTTTTAAAAAAATTAGGGATCTTTACTAAAGCTTTAATAATGTAACCCAATATATAAAAAAAATACCTAAAATATTCTTTACATAGCATGCCCCGCAAAAACGATTATGATGGAATAAAATAATGTACTACGACTTTGTAGAACACATCATTATTTAGAAAAAGTGTCGCGATAGCATGTCTAACTATTATAGTTATGCAATAAGTTATATGCAATAAGTGTTCTTTTATTAAAAAAAATAAAACAACGTCAAATATCATTGAAATTTTTGTTAAAGACACGAGCGGAGCCGGAGCGGGCCGCTTTTTAAAAGGATAAACCACTGTTTGGTTAAGTCAATATTGCTTGACCCGGTGGCGTAGTAGTTAGCACTAGTAACAGATAGTCCGAGGGACGTGGGTTCCATTCCCACATCTAGCAAACATTTGTGTAACGAAGATTGTTGGCACTTAGTCTTGGTGTTTAATATACGTGTGTTGTTTTGTTTTTGTTTGAATGTTTGTTTAAATCGCGTATTATTATTGTTATTAATTGTTATTGTATGTAAGTGTTTATTTCAATCTCTAGTTCCCATAGTATAGGAATCCTGGTTTGACCATGTGTGATTTGTCCACGGTTATTTATCTATAGACAAGAACAAGTTCACAGTTCAAGTTATGTTAAGTGATTATGTTTGACACTACAAGGAGGGAATCTAATCTAATAACAACGTACTATAAGTAAACCGCGAGTGGTTTTGAGCAAAGTTTCATCTCAAAATCACATCGCGTAATATAAGAGTTAGTAACCACTAGTAATGATAGATGTCCTTATAATCCTACAGTATTTTTTCGTGACTTGTTGCCATACTTGAGCTAGCAATGCTGCATGGCCGATGATTAAATATCATAAAGCTTTCATAACTACGGTTCAATAGTCATTCGATTAATTCAACGAGAAACTATCGAATTAATGGAACTGCAGACCGAACCGAACGAGACGAGTTTTATATAGAACAACGTCACAGTTTTTTCGAAGCCTATCCATATTTGTGTGCGCCGTGCTCAAAAAGCTATTTAAGCCGACCATTAACGACAACGCTTTCAGCACCCAATTCCTTATTAAGAAAACGTTCTATGCCACAACAAAAACGAGCTCGACTCATGAAATTCAATCGACATTCTCATAATATTTACCTTTGTAAATGAATCGTCCACTATTGCAATGTCCGTAGACTGGATATCGAGCTATGAGAATCTGAAAACGTAATGGGATGTACTTGCAAAACGCAGTAAGCCCGGTGACGGGTGACGGGCATAGTTGATCATGTCGCATCTTTATTTTTCATTGTAGATTGTTAACTAGGACGTATTGAATTGTTCTATTTTTAACTGATTTAAATAAAATAAATCTCTCAATTCGACAAAAAAAAAATGTTTTTTTTGTTTTATGTGTACCTACTTACAATAGAACTTTTTTCTAAGTGGACGGATCTTTATGATATTTTTTTTATTACTGAAAGCAGCTTCTCGTCTAGTCTCATTTAAATTTTATTAAGACCTGACCCATTATTCTTAATAATGCATATGTTAATAATTTTCGCAACAACGATGATGTTACGAGTTTGTTTCCTTGTAGTTTACTTTCGTTGTTTTTAATATTTTGTTTTGCATATAAAATAAAAACCACATAATTATTGCTATGTAGATAGATGTGTGAAACTTTTTTTATTACGTAGACAGGCGAATGAGCTCACGGCCCATCTGAGTGTAAAATTACTCAATACTAGGTACTATTGTATTATTTCTTTGTTGGAAATTAAACCAAAAAAAAGATGATATCATCCCTCAATTTTTATTGCGTAAGCAGGTGAATAAGTTCACAGTCCTTCTGGTATTAACTAGTTACAGGAGCCCACGAATATTACAACCAGAATGCGGTCACCCCCCCCCCCCCTGAGTCGTGAGATCGAAGTCTTAATTGCATTTCGAATGTATTGTAAAAAGATCTTGTAAATTTATCGAAATTATTAACAATTGACTTAATCGCTTCGTTGTAAATATTCGTAATCTAATGAACAGCAGATATCGGATAATTAATTAAATAATTAATTTTATCTCCCAGTTTGAATTTGGTTTTAGTACAAAACAAATTACGTCGCAAAAACCAATCATTAACTTTTTCAATGAGTATTCAGTGAAAGTTTCCCAGCTCCGTTCAATCAGCTATAAACGAAGGATGTCAGGCATCGCCATTGAAATCGGTCTCTTTTAATTTTGATGCCAATAAATTTCGTAATCCGCCAACGGAATTTATATCGGCCATTTAGTGTCAATAAAAAGGCGACGCCGAATAGGGGGTCTAGCTTTTTGTTCGACTCGCCAAATGTCAGAGACTATTTTACATACAAAGGTGACGCGTCAATGACCACAGCTGTCTACTGTAAATTAAATTTTAATATCGTAAATATTAATATGAACAAATAAATGCTTTGAGTTTGCGTTTCGGTTTCAGTACTACATTTTAAGAACAGCTCGGTAATACGGTTATAATGCCAAAACTTTTCGTGAACAAATACCAAATATGTAAATTGTTAATATGTACAACAAAATATTAACTAAAAATAAAATCGAATTGAAAAAAATAATATCATAAACGACTGGTCAACTCTTTATTGAAGGGGACCACCCGAGAAGCATTCAAATAAAGCTTTCAAATAACAAAAGAATCATCAAGATCGGTGCACCTACATAAAAGTTCTGAGGTAACACATTGGCAATCTGTGCATTTGGACAAAAAAATGTTATTGATATATCAGTCAATACAGATTGATTTGAATATAATCGTCTCCTTTAAAGAATACGGTTCAAAACCTGCATTAAATAAAGGTTAATACTTAACCTGTTATTTATCTAAGATGTCGTTCAGAAGAGTTTTGTGACTGCCAATGGAATACAAAGTCAATAATTCGTTTTTCTGATTTACCAATAATTGGCCAAAAGTCACATTGCCGGCTTTGATAATAGTCGACTCACATATAAAAAAATACAGCCGAATTGAAAACTACCGATTTATACAGCTAATTAGTTGCATACTTAGAAGCAGTTTGATTTTAATTCTTTACACCTTTTCCTTCTGATAGGTACCCATTATTGAAAACCGTTTATACTCCAAGATTATTAAAGCAATCAAAACCAGACAAAGCGTCAATATTTACACACCCATACAAAGCGTATTGTAATTACCACACACAGCTATAAACACCGTACGCATTTAATTACGCTTCAGTGTACCCGACAATGTCTACGTGAATGTAGATATAAGACATCAGTCAGTTTCCATTAAATCGTTCGAAGCCCCATTGAGTGCTCCCGTTGTGCATGACAGTATACTTGTTCGAATCTAATCTGTTGACGAGGAAATCGTGTCGAGTTACTTGCACATCGTACAAGGCTGTTTACCCTCTTGTCTGCCTAACTCAATTATTGCGGTCTAGATATCTTGTTTTACTTCCATTCAAGTCACTATGCTGTTGAGGCACATAGGTTTGATATAAGAGTTATATAATTACATGGTTTCACATTTATTATTGCTATTCTTTTTTTATATTACCGGCCGCCGGTGCAGCATAATTCTTTCGTGCTACATCAGACTACCGCGTTCATCCATAGTGCGTTTCCAAGGATATTTTTTGCTACGAATCATCCGGATTTGGATGACATCCCCTTTTCGGTGTTTCCTGACTACTATGACTGTACATGTCCTTCTTCAACCGAGATTGGCAGAGAGCATACAGCGGTACAAACCGACTTCGCTCTCCTAATAATGTTAACTTCTATGAGCGACGCTTAACCACTCACTATCCGATGGGCCGATCCGATGGATGGATCCAATATGCTTGTCTGTCTATTAGTTGGCTTTGGGCAATTATAACATATATTATCCGGTTGCAAAGGAAATAGTCTCAAAAAGTAAGACATACGCTATTTCCGGTTATTCGATGCTACACGATAGCATTGGTTTTTATGTTCATACAATTATACAATAGTTGACGAGGGGGCTCTTGTGAAGCCTTGCTTGCAACTTGTCGTCTGCTGCCTTCATTTTGGTTACTACCATTCATGCTAAACTTTGCAAGGTCGTTTATTTTGAAATAGTATTTGATATCAGGTATAAAATACCGATTCTTAAGCCGAAAAGGTAATAATCTATAATATTACTCTAGAGAAAACGAGAAATAATATTTATTAATTAAATTAAGAATGAATACGTGTCGTTTTAGTAAATTCATGTTATTATTTCGTGAACGTGCAGTGTAACGCCAAGGAAGCTGACAGCTGTTGCCCCGCGATCCCTCGAGAGTGTCAGCTAAATAGGGGTGAAGACAATAACATAGAATCAGTGTAATAATCATTCGTTATATAAAGGGTACCTATCCTAAAAAAATTGTTATTTCTTAGTTCATTTTTACAATAATCGTCGTGGCCTAAAGAATAAGACGCCCGGTGGACTCGTATTGAGCTATAGGCGTACAATGGATTCAATTCCCGACAAGGTAAACTTATGTATGTTCACGCTAAAAAAATAACATCATGTAATCAAAATACTCACGGAGGTGAATCCAGTGTGACCCCTCGAGGTTACTAGAATAGGTAGGTAGGAAAAAAAAACAAAATCAAACCCGCAAAAACTGTATTCTGCGTAATTACTAAACAATTGAGACATAGACCTCAAGTCTGAAGTTGAGTGACGGCATTTACATTGTGATGTCTATGGGCTCCGGTAACCACTTAGCAGCGCGAGCTCGTTCAACCGTCTAGACCGTTGAACTCGTTCGTTTCAAAATGCGATTCAATATATTTAGGTACTTAAGTTTAATATAAAAAAGCAAAAACTTCCTAATGGAACGCTAATCAGAACAGTGTTTTTTTTTATTGCTTAGATGGGTGGATTAGCTCACAGCCGACCTGGTGTTAAGTGGTTACTGGAACCCATAGACATCTGCGACGTAAATGCGCCACCCACCTTGAGATATCAGTTCTAAGATCTCATTACAGTTACAACGGCTGCCCCGCGAAACCGAAACGCATTAGTGCTTCACGGCAGAAACAGGCAGGGTGGTTGTACCTAGCCGCGCGGACTCACAAGCGGTCCTACCACCAGTAATTACGCAAATTATAATTTTGCGGGTTTAATTTTTACTACACGACGTTATTCCTTCATCGTGAAAGTCAATCATGAACATTTGAGTACGTATTTCATTAGAAAAATTGGTGCCTGCCTGGAATTGAATTTCGAACACTGGTCCATCGCTCAACACGAATGCACCAGATGTCTTATCCTTTAGGCCAATTTTGTAAATGAACCCTTATTAGGTATATATTTATAAAATTTCTTCTTTTTCTATTTCCTATAATACTTACTCCCTGCATTAGGGACGGATGCTGAGGACACGTATTCTTGCTTTACGCGTTATCACGATGTTAAAGAAACTTGCAGGGGCCGAAACGCCACTCTTTCTAACCTCACTTTTCGGGGTATTCCGCAGAGCATGGACAAAATATAAGTGGACCGCAAGTGCCCTACTGGGTCTAGGATGGAGGATGCGTAATTTACAGCAACCGCTGAGATGTCGTAATTTACAAAAGCCAACGGTCGTGTGCAGCCTGCAAGACCGGTTGTTGTGGCCAAGCTTGGTCGAAGCCTACGTCCAGCAGCAGACGCACGTGATCTAGAAAAAAAGGGTGAAGATTTTTAAGTTTAGGCAGTTGGCGATTGTTTGCTTGAGTGTACCAGGCTCATCACAAACCGGAAGAAGTGGCGATTGCTCGTGAGGCGCATAACATCTGCCCGCAGCAATGATACTGAATGACGAACGACCGCTGTGACAAGAGTGATAAGACAAAGGAGAATAGAAATTTCTTTATCCGTATGGTTTCAGAACCCGTTTTTAGAACCAGTATGGTTTCATAATTGTGACAATAATTGACTAATGAATCGTTACACCCAAAACCAAATTATAATATACTTAATGTTCAAATCCAGAAAAACCTCATTTGTTTTCAGATTTTGAAACAACGTTATCAAGTCATATAAAAAAAGCCAGAATCAATGAGACTTTAATTTATCTTTGCGACTTTTAATACTCATTTTTTTATGCATGCTTCATTCAAATTTGAAACTAAAAAAATTAAGCAATATAAAAAATAAAACAAACTAAGTAGGTAGTCCTGAAATTTTGCACCATGCAGTTTTGATTTTAATTAGATGTGATCAATGCATTAAAACTACTTCACACTTAAAATCCTGTTTCACCAACGGAATGAAGTAATTTAGTTAATTAATTATTTTACTTACTTTAGATCGTCCAGGTAAAAAAAATATTGACGAGATTGACTAACGCGATTATGTTGAGGATCAAATGATACGGTAGATAAAGAGCTAAGGATAAATAGTAAGGTAGTATTAATAAGCAAGTACCCAATTAATCTAAAAATTTGAAGATTGGGTTAGCTGTTGACAGCTGAAGACATTGCCGTTATAAAATTTGTATAGAACCTTCTTACAATCCGTCATTCATTAATTTTATAACCACATTCTCTTTGAATTGAACCATTGTCATTCAAAATGGAAAAATAAACAGGAAAATGCTAATCTAAATTATAAGTACTTTATGCAATTTTAAAATACTTTTTTTAATCATGTTCACAAAATCTCAGTGTAATCACTACTTTAAACCGATAGTTCGTAGACTTGGGTCGTATAGAACTAAAGACGAATACGATTGTTATGTGGAAGGCTACGTTAAATGTTTTTGGAGTCTCTGTGACCGACATAACAGCATCGACAACTTCACAGAAAAACGCAATGAGAAAAGTAGGTAATTGATTAGTGTATTTAAAAGTAATTTCGTCGTAAGTAAAAATCTAAGTTCTTTACTGGTTACCACGCGTGGGTCTTCTGTATCGTTCCTAAACAATTATGAATGGAATTAAAGCAAAGGCCGTGTCTCCGGGTGGCCTCTAACGCGCTGTGTGCTTAGTGCGAGTTTTTTAACGTTTTCGACAGCGTAAAAATTAGTTCATTGTATGGACTGTGATCGTTTGCCTACGTTTGCCGCTAGGGGCGTTGTTCCAACTGCATACTAAATTGGGCTAACTTTTACGCTATCGAGAACGTTAAAAAACTCGCACTAAGCACACTAATAGCCCACCACAGAAGAACGGTTTTAGATTTGCCTACGGTCGAGAGGGGCAGACTTATGCGCCAGTAGTCTTAGCGCGTGTACTATCTTAGTGAACGTATACCAGTTGATGACCTAGCTGTCATTTGCTTCTGAATTGCATGTCACTTATCGGCCTCTGTAAATCCTATTAAATATTATACGGCGGAGGCGTACTGCTATAACCAACGTAAAAGGACCCAGTAACATGATAACGCGTACGCATTGTACAGGTTCGATTAAAAAAGTATTAGCAAAAATATGATATTTTTATTATAACGCTGTAGAAATGGTCAAAAATAATTTGTTTTTTCATTTTGCAGTCATAACAAAGGAACCTCGGAAGCAAGAATGGCCTTGCAAAACACATAGGGACTTTAAAATAATATTTTTAGAATAAGAATGGACGACGGAATAAAAAACTGTTTTGTTCTAAGAAAAAAATTCGTCGGCCAAACTAATCTGTTTTTCATTCAATACTTGTCTAACATTAATGTTAATTCTGGATTCCTTGATGTAATTTTCGAATTCACTCCACTTGTCGTTTTCTATATTTTCATTCATTGCTTCAATTGTTTCTTTCGGATTCGAAATGTACATAAAAGATGGCATTTTATTAAAATCAAGCTCCGAAAGATCTGAATTCCATGGTTGATGGTATTCCGGTAATATTTTAGGCACAGCATGATAACACAACCTTGCTTCTTTGGACATTACAACTATGTCTCCACTTTTTAGTAGTATCGCTGATGGTTCGATGGACTTCTCCCGGCCCCCTATTAAAAATATAGCAGATTGGCCAAAACTGAAAACAATAATTTTAAAGAATTTACTGGAATTGAACACAATTCGAGTAACTGTGGCGGGTAGCCATCATACAACGCAAGATATTTGACAGATGCCTGAATCTCGCTTACGACATTTTCAAAATAAGCATATATACAAGTTCCGAACAACATTCAGACAGTCGGTCTACATAGACATCATAGCGCTCACGTACACTTAAAATGGGATTTTTCTTGCTTTTATTTTAAACACGGGCTCTTGTTCTTTGTTTTGTGTATCTTGATTTTGAATTTGTAATTTTGAGCCATAATTATTAATATAATCTCACAGAAATACGTCAATAAATTAAAAACAAATAAATAAACCACTACCGACAAGCCTAGAGAAAGTACCTAAATGAAAATAATGGTGCATCTAAGTTGACCTCCGAGTGATCAGTGTGAGCGGACAGTGTAGAATTCTTGTGGTAGTAATTAACAATAGCCGCCTCAGCTCTGAATTTCGCAAATCCAAGATACTGAGCCACGACACTTGACAGTTCTGACAAATCTTCTGGAAAAGGAGTCTTGTTCTCTTCACTATATGCCTGAAAATGAAAATAAATATTTTGCAATATATCAAACAGTTTATTAATCTAGAGTTGTTCTCCTATTTCAAAGCACTATATTAAACTAATTAAGTATATTATAATATAAAAATGTAACACTATATTATAAACACATTTGATTAAATGATCTGTATGCAATCAATCAAGTACAAAAGGGTATGTAAATATACAAGCACGCTGTGCATATTAGCGATCTGAACGACAAAGTACACTGGATTAAATGTTGGTACATTACTTTCCTATCTTCTTAACATCAAACCACCCCCTACTGACACTACTGAAGCAGAGTTCACTAGGTTTAGCTGGGAACACTTGCTTCTGGTATAGTGCATATTTATCTCCCTTACAACCATGTAGCATTAGTATTATAAGATAAGCAGCAGTGTGGCTCCTAACATTACTAATATCCATCAGTGGCAGTGGCCACTTTTCACCATGTAAACTGAAAGCTCATCTGCTTACTAAGCTTATAAAAAATTTCTAAGAGTCTAGAACTATTAGTGACTTTTATTAAAGGCACATGCTGTATTAACTTAGTGTAATTGTGGGCAATATAGTATAATAGATAATGGTGCCACAGATATCAGATACCCTAAGGGTCATGTGGGGCCATTACACTTGTAATGCATCTCAATAAATTAATTGCAGGTTCCATGATAATCATATACCCATCACAGAGTACCTTTGGATGAATTTCAATTACTGGACAAACCTAGAGGTCATGAATTTACCTGCTAACCTAAATAAGTTTATTCTAATTTTTTTAAAGCTCAAATAATGTTTTAAATTTGCAGACTTGCTACAAACAGGGCAAACAAATATTATTGTCTGATCATAATTTTTAATAAATAAATAAATTATTATTTTTTTCGTTAAGTGTAATCTCATCACATATTTCTTTAAAACAAAACTGAATTTTATTAAATAATAATAATAACATTTTACTTTTGTGTTCCAATTGTGATGATAACCCAATGTTGTCCACCTAAGTTTTTTTAACAATTTTTTATCACATTCCATACTTTTGTGACATTCTCTCCACCAGTCATCTAAATTATCAATTTCTATATCAATATTTATTTTATTCGGTTTCTTTGGATATCTTTCCAAGCATCTTTTGATCCAATATCTTTGACCAGATCCAGTGAATGGATTCCTTATTAACATTAAACCAGGGTGCTGAACAAAACTGTAAGTTTTCCATTTGTTTTTGTTTATCAAACCTAAGCACTGTGTAAGATTGTCTTCACATTTATAATTTGTATTGCATTCTAAAAGTTTCACCTGAAAAATAAATGCCAAAGTTTAAATTATGCTAATGTTATCATTGGCCACTAAATACTACAATCAATAATATTAAATTGAACATGTGTCGAAAATATAATTTAAACTGGTGAGCAAAATTAGGGGTAAAATTCAACATTCAACATTTCACATCTTTCTCAAAAGTGGATGAATTTATTTATTTTTTGGCTATACGTGTACTTATACATACAATATACATTGGGATGATCTTGTTTCACTCGTAAAATATGTGTCCTAGATGTCTAAAAGCAACTGCAATAATGGGTAGCTTCATTTTGCCTTCAAAGGCTTTGTGGGCATAGATGTCCGGTAACTACATTCCCGATATCCTGCGGACCAAATGGTATACAGTCAACTTTGCCCAAAATACGTCATTGCAGATCCTCCTGATCTACTAAAGGTCCTTTTTGGTACCCCAGGTACTGGTCATCATTCTTGTCGAATCCATCGCTTGCGACGAAGAGCTCGGCCAGTAAATTAACGCACAGACACAGCCCACTGAGTTTCTTGGCCTGATCTTCTCAGTGGGTCGCATTTCCAATCCAGTGGTAGAATCTGCGAAGCACTGCTCTTTTTAGGGCTAGTATTAGCAAATCTTCTCAGGTTGAGCTCGTAAGCTCAGCTACTCGTCCGGACGTAACTGGAATAGCCTCTTAGGCCTCCAGCAAAGGTTAGAGGTTAGCTCTAGGGTCATTATACAGTGGAAACAAATACTTTTGTATAGAGGCGTGTAGAGTGGTGTGTACAGAATAGTGTTGTAATGACTAAACGCCGTTCCCTTTTAGTTAATTTGTTAAAAGGGATTTGGTAATTTACCTACCTCTGAAGTTGTAATATCCACAGATATGACACTATTGAGAGATGGTTGTGGTTTATTAGATTTAAAATATTTAAATTGCTTCATAAACAAATCTACGCCTGTACTCTGAGACATAATAATTAAATCATAACATACAGTATGTATGTACTTTTCGGAATTTATGCAATAACAATAAAACTATCTTTACTAAGAAGTTGAAGAGCTGTCAGTAGTACTTTTATTTTTCCAAATGGAAAGGCAAAGGCATCATACCATACAGCCAAATTTTTTGTATATTTTTTTATTTTATTTTATGAAATATGATGTTATGAAATGAAATGAAGTTGATTAATATGAAACATGGCATGAAATTAAATAAGATGAGATTTTCGGTAGGCAGCGGCTTGGCTTTGCCCCTGGCATTGCTGAAGTCCATGGGCGACGGTAACCACTCACCATCAGGTAGGCCGTATCAGCCGTATGCTCGTCTGCCTATAAGGGCAATACAAAAAAAAGAAAAGAAAGATGATATAATATGGGATATTTTTATGGAAGATGATAATATGAAGTGAAATGAAATGAAGATGATTAATTTGAGACATTAATCAACTGGGATGAAATTAAATGAAATGAGATGAGATGATATGGGATGAAATATAATCTCAGTAAAATAGTGGTCGTTTACTGAGATTTTTTCAGTGGACTTTTTGAAGGATCCCGAGAAGTTAGGTCCAGCGGCTTTGTTTCATTTTCCCACATTTGTGCACTTTCAAATGTATTTAACTGTTAATAAACCACCGTTATTACACATTTAAACCTGAAGAAACACTAAATAGAAAAAATAAAACAAATCACACAACTTCACTCCTCGCGTTCCCGCCAAAAAATCCTTGAAGAGCTGTCATGACAAATAACAATAAAAGCATAATTTATTGACGGGTTTTTATGACCTGGTAACTAAGACCAAGTTTAGGACAAGTCTTATTTTAATTTTAACGAAAACTTTTTTATATGAATAATGATATTATGAAATGAAATGAATTTGATTAATATGAAACATGGCATGAAATGAAATGAAATGAAAACGAAATGAAATGAAATGAAATGAGATGATAATGAAACTGCACAAATGAGGGAAAATTAAACGCTCGAAGTTGTTGACGAGTTTATCTGGGACACACTGTCCAGCTAAGTAAGTCCAACTTCGAAAAAGAGGTCAACCGTCGAATCCAGCTCGCATGGAAAGCGTTCGGGAAGCTACGTAAAATCTTCTCATCACAAATACCACAGTGTCTCAAGACGAAAGTCTTTGACCAGTGTGCGTTACCAGTGATGACATATGGCACTGAGACGTAGACGCTCACAATGGGCCTTATGAGAAGAATCAAAGTCACCCAAAGAGCAATAGAGAGGGCTATGCTCGGAGTTTCCCTGCGAGATCAAATCAGAAATGAGGAGATTCGCAAGAAAACCATGGTAACCGATTAGCCCAAAGGATTGCGACATTGAAGTGGCAGTGGGCAGGACACATTGCTCATAGAACGGATGGCCGTTGGGGCCAGAAAGTTCTTGAGTGGCGACCGCGTACCGGAAGACATAGCGTGGGTAGGCCTCCAACAAGATGGACCGACGACGTATTGAGGTTCGCGGGGATCCGCTGGCAGGCAGCGCAGGACCGGTCTTTGTGGCGAGGCTTGGGGGAGGCCTATGTCCAGCAGTGGACGTCTGTGGGCTGTTATGAAGAACAAGAAGTTATTTCATCCCATATCATCTCATCTCATTTCATCCCATTTAATTAATGTCTCAAATTAATCATTTTCATTTCATTTCGTTTTCATTTCATTTCATGCCATGTTTCATATTAATCAACTTCATTTCATAATATCATTTTTCATTTAAAAAGTTTTCATTAAAATTAAAATAAGACTTGACTTAAAGATCTTAGTTACCAGGTCATAAAATCCCCTAACTTAGAGAATTACATTTGAGAGTTCAAACCACTGAAATAAGAAACCTTGAAACCTAAGGTCTATGGTTCAAAAAAAATATTTGATTTTGATTTGGTCAAATTAAGTTTTACATGACAGATAAAAATGCTTTGTGTGTAACCTAGGTTTCCTACTTCAATGGTGTAACCATGTACCTGGCTACAAAATAATGCCGTATAAAAATACTTCCAGACTTTAGCAAGAAACTCGTTTATTGTTCAGGGATAAAGATTTGAACAAGCTAAGGAAATGAGTAATGAAGGCAATAAAACGACTTCGGAAGCACCTCAGGTATGATAAAAATAAACTCACGTCTACAAATAAAATATACATAATATTTAGGTTAGCATCGAAAGTGAATAAGACTTCTTTTAAAAGAATAATATTGTATGTAGACAAGCCAATTATATATTTGCTAAATTTCGCCTCCCTTCATTAATTAATTTTACGTACATGACTTTTGATTCAGGCTTTTTTAACATTAATACAAGTTATATTCCTATTTGGCCTTCCAGGAAAAATCATTTAAATTATTGATGTTTACACATTGACATAATCATAAATTCTAGATATTTAGATAGTTCATAATTAAATGTAATTGACTGAGTAACGCTAGATTTAGGTATCAAAGTAATGCTTGATCTCTTATTTCCCATGAAATATAATTAAGGATGAACAAGAGATATAAAAATAATTCCTTTTAAATATTTTTTGTTATTTCAAACCTGTACATAGACATAATGGATTAGATAGTACCTACTACTTTTAATAATTGTATACTTCAGGTGGTGGAGGAAGAAGGAAAGGCAAAACTTAGAAAATGGTTAAATATGAAATTTAGAATTGAAATGACCGATGGCAGAGTTCTGATAGGAGTGTTCCTGTGTACAGATAGAGATGCAAATGTAATTTTAGGTATGGATTAAATACTTTTATAGAGCTCTTGTAGGTTGAGTATACAATCTTGTAAAAATTATTGAATTCACATATTATATCACAAGTGTGTAGGTTTACCAATAGTATATCATGTGCTTATATGAGTCGTCTATTATCAAAGGTAGCAATCTGTGCATTTGGACAAAAAAATTTTATTGATATTTCAATACAGATTGATTTGAATATAATCGTCTCCTTCAAAGAATACGGTTCAAAACCTGCATTAAATAAAGGTTAATACTTAACCTGTTATTTATCTAAGATGTCGTTCAGAAGAGTTTTGTGACTGCCAATGGAATACAAAGTCAATAATTCGTTTTTCTGATTTACCAATAATTATCCAAAAGTCACATTGCCGGCTTTGATAATAGTCGACTCATATATAGTATGGTTGACAAAAATCACACAAACAAATATTATACATTTAAAGCCCCAAGCTAGTGTTCGTGTGTTATGAGCACAAAAATGCCAGAACCTAAATAATAAATAATTATCCTTATAGGTAATGGTATAAGACAAACATTGAAAGCAGTAGTGAAATTAGCTGATTATCAACATATTATCCTTTTGTCTGTAGCTAATAAATGTATAGGCTCAAGTTGTACCAATCAATTTTTATGATTGGTGAAATACCTAATTTTGTTACATATAAATTGTATTTTAGGTGCTTGCTCAGAGTACTTGAAAAATAATGAGGGAGAAACTGAAGAACCCAGAGTATTAGGTCTAGTCATGGTTCCTGGAAGACACATTGTGTCAATACAAATTGATGATACAACACCATCTCAAACATACTATTATGATGAATATCTAATTAAATAAATGTTATTATAATTGAGTGCAAATAACATTTTTTCTTTATCTCATATACTTTATTTAGGTTAATCAGAGTTCTTCAAACTTTCCAAAAGTTGCTGCAAAACATCTACTTCTAAGTATATATTTTTAAGTTCATTAGCAAATGGGTTAAACTCATCCTTTTGTTTGTTATTGAGATTTTGCAGTACTTCAGACAAGTCATTAAAAAGCATTTCAATTTCATTTGGTTCACAAAATAAACTTTCTAGAAACTCTTTTTGCATAATTCTTTTAAGGCAGATATAACATTGTTTTTCGGCAGATTCTTGACTTATATTTTTGTAAAAAATGACACTCAAATTTCTGACATCCACATCTTCATCTTGTAATAAAATAATGGCTGATTTCAGAGAGTTAATCTTCACAATTTTAGGTAATTTCTTAAATACTTCTGCAACTTTATTATTAGCTAATGCAGCGATGTGCCGCATGTTTACATCCATCTTAGGATCAGACAATTGCCATATAATTTTAGAAAAATGCAACTGAACATTTTCTTCTAAACATTCTAGTACTTTTGCTGCTAATGGAACAATGTACCTAAGTTTATATGAAAACACCAAGTCCACTGAATTGTTTAAGAAGGAAATAATCTCAAAACTTTTAGTTAAATCAGTCCTTAGAGACACTTCAAATATAATTTTCCAAATGTAACTGCTTTCATATTTTTTGTTAAACTCCAGTAAAGTATTTGTAATTTCTAAGAGAATAGGTTCGGAAATAATCATATCTCTTTTCATTTTCAACAGCAAATACTTGAGACATCTATCATAACCCTCATGATTGAAAAACATTTTTAATAAATTTGGAATTTCAAACCACGGACACGTCCGAAGATACTTTTGTAAACGCGCATCTGCCCAAAGAAATACTCCTGGTTCATACATTTTGTTTTCTAAAACGAAAAAGGTATCTTCTATATCATTTAAAGCCAGAGGTTTGTTACAAAATATATCTTCAAAGTATTGTTTACATAAGTATGAATGTACTTTATTTGTTAAAATATTTTCAATATAACTTTTCGTCTTATCAAATGTATCCATGTTAAGAGATTCCTCTGTATAATGTTTCAACAACATAAGCGTACCATGAATAAAATTTTCAGAATTAAATTTTCCATATGACAGTAAGCCAATTTCTTCAAATTTAAAATTATTTGAAATGCATTTAGCTGATAACCTTCTGACTATATATATTGGACTACCTAATAGTAGTATCAAACTTGTCAGCAATTCGTCAACCTGTGATTCGCAATCAAAAGAAAGATTATATCTCTTTGCGCAACTGGCCAATAAATTTAAAATGGGTACTAGATTCGAATGAGACACTATTTGAATAGATTGGCTCTCTATACGTAATCGGGTCGTGATCATCTTCCACAGTCTTGGAGAATGAGTTCGCAATTCGTCCCAAGCTACCGTCGCAATTGTATTATCGTCAGTGCCAAGGGCCTTTTTTTGTCCTATTTGTCGTGGAATCAATGCACCATAAAGTTGTAAAGCTGCGTTCCTATTATAGAAATAAAACAATTAGTTTCATTTATCGAAATGAATCTAGTATAGTTTGCCAGGGCCCAGACAC
The DNA here is from genome assembly GCF_030269925.1 of Bombyx mori. NCBI lineage: Eukaryota > Metazoa > Arthropoda > Insecta > Lepidoptera > Bombycidae > Bombyx > Bombyx mori. The sequence continues at coordinate 7,609,887 of NC_085124.1, forward strand.
CGAAACAAGAGTGCTGTAGCCTATCTTAATCTTTTTAGGTTGAACTAGTTGAACATCGGAATAACGACCATCTTCAATCGAGGCACGAGGCAGCGACTTGGCTGTGCCTCTGGCTTTGCTAAAGTCCATGAGCGACGATAAGCACTTACCATTAGGTGGACCGTATGCTCGTCTACCTACAAAGCCAATTAAAAAAAACTTCAAAACAGTATAGTATCTTTAACAGTCATTGTTCTCAATTCGTCGAGTACGCCGTCGAAGTGCGAACAATGACTGTTACAACCGTACGGCCTACGCTTTATATTTAATTTAGAGCAGTAGATTTTGGTACCTAGTTAAATAAGTTGAGGTATCATTTGAGGAAGTAAAAAGAGTAAATGGTAATCTCATCTACTTTCCGATTAATACCCGAACATATTATCAATGTGTAAGATCCTTTGAGGTATTATTCATCTAAAAAAAATACCTTATTTGCCAATGTTCGCTGGTTAGGTTTAAAAACGCCAGTTCGGAGAGCTCTGATGAGTAGTACATTACGTCACAAGCCAAACTGCTGTCAGTTACTACTTTTGTTAAGAAGTGGATGTAGATAGCTTTAGGTAAATCCATTTCGTTTTCTAAAACGGAAGCATTGTCTTCTAGTTTGGGTACATCGAGTACGGAGTTACACAGCTCCAATATGTTCTTTAAAAAATAGTGAAATAGCGGCTAGAAAGAATTAATAGCATATGAGATTTGTTTGGTAAAATAATATTCTACCATAATTCGTGAACAAATTCAAATTACCTTTCCCTTATTCATGTCACTTGAAACAATTCTGTGAACCATTATAGGAAGACCTGCTCCTCTTCGTGTTATGGATGCCATATTATAGACTTTAGATATCAACTCGTTTAATTTAGATTCAAGGAAGCTATTCATTGAATTTAAAATATTCGACTCCTCAGGTAAAGATGTCAAACATTGTATAACTTTTCCTGAAAAAAAAAAAAAAAACCTTAATTTTTTAATAAATTAAAAGATATATCATGCTATATATCATGATACCTACCTAATGCTGCACCTGCAGCTTCGATTGCCCCTTTATGTCGTGAGCTCTCTAGAACGTGAGTAATGAGTTCTAAACATTTTCTACATGTTTCAAAGTCATCCTTATTAAATTGCACCAAGAGTGAAGCTAAATCACACGATGCCTGCAATATATGTACTTCTATTTAATATTTTGATTGTTATTCAAATTGTTCGGTGTTGACACATCTCATGCGAGTGGTCGCAAGACTTGGCAATGTTCTAGATTTTTAGGTAAAGTGGGTGTTAAACGTTTAGTGTTTTATTAAAAGGTTGGAGTTGTGCTTACTGAAGCGCAATTCTCGACAGCGAAAATGACATCGCTCAACATGATATGTGAGGATTTTGATTTCAATGTAAGGCAAGCTTCAGTTTGCTTGGTGCGAGTTCTTTAACGTTCTCGATAGCGTAAAAGTTAGCCCAATTTTGTATGCAGTTGGAACAGCGCCCCTAGCGGCAAACATAGGCAAACGATCCCATTCCATACACAAATATGAGCTAACTTTTACGCTATCGATAACGTTAAAAAACTCGCACTAAACACACAGACCGCAAAGTTACTCTGCGGTAAAATTAGAGATAGTCTAAACCAATATCACATCAATATAGATTTATAATGTCCCACTACAAATATGTACAAATTATGTAAAGGGGGTTTATATTATAGTATACGCATGTTCATGGTTTTTTGTTGCTAACTAAAGTAGGTAGGTACCTAGATGAGTGTGCTGCAGCCCACCTAATCCCACTTGAGTGGGAGCTACAGTTGCTCGTTAAATCAATGATACCGCTCGAACCGTGTCAATCTCGAAGGAGTCTCCGTGAATCAATGTTCCTTTAAGGAGTATCTAGGGCTACTCATTGAAAAAGCGGCAAAAAAGTATTGATCCTGGATAAATCTTCTTCACAGTTCTAATATGTTATGTTTCACAGCTAATATACAAACTTGTTTTCAATTACCCTACTAGGCCTGGGATATAGGTCTCTCACCAAATTTTCGTTCATACAGACTATGGTTTGAGTAGTAAACTGCTCCTGTAACGAAATGTATAATAACAATAATAACCTTATTTAATTAAAAACTTACCTTAACGTTTAACCAAAGGCAATTCAAAACAATTTGATGTATGCCTGAAATTTTTACTTCATCGTTTTCATTATAAGCTGAATTTTCAGATTGAGCTATCATTCCCTCAACCACTTCGCTCATTTTTGCAAAATCTGAACTAGTACAATTATCTTGCTCCCAAGTGAATTGATTGGTAGTATATTGCAAAACACGAATTAACTCATGAATTGTATCAGTTGATAATCGTATGTTAAATGAGTTGTCAATACAAACTTCTAGCACTACTATCAAAATATTTATGAATGAATATAATTGTGTCTCGTTTTCAATTGAAGTCATTATATCCTTTTTGTATTCAGATAGTAACTCATTATAAGCATAGTTGAAAATTTCTTCAATGCTTTGATACTTTGTTTCAATGTTTCTGGGTATTAATAATAAATTACTGAGTAATTTCAACATACTTTGACCACAATTACTTACAAAGAAGAATTTACTTCTAATGCAAGAAAGAGCTTCTGTCGCCAAATTGTTTAGGAAATTCGCATTTTGTATTTCATTTAAGTAGTATTTCAGTAATAATTGAACTACATTTTCTCTTACATCATCTGAAGGATCCTTCAAAAGCTTAATTAATATCTCAGTCATTTTTTCTCCACCCAAAAACCATTGATTCTCTGTTTTTAGATAATGCAGTAGAGATGTGTTAGTCTGTCTTATCTGTTTTTTCTTCTTTCTAGGAACTTCATTGAAGCACTCCATAATCAAATAAGTCAGTTTAACTGCTGTTATTTTCCTTTGATAATTGCCATTCAACTCTAAAGATTCAAATACTATTTCTTGCAAGCTTTTACAAAAGCAAATGAGATCTATTACATCACAATTTTTGTAGGTTTTCATATAGTTTAAATAGGAAACGTGTAGTTGGTTTAAAAATGATTTTAAACTTCGCATCATATTTAATCTCAGTACAGTGCAGTCTGAGTTCATATTGTTCTTTAAGTACTCCAGAACATGTGTGTATTCCCTTTGTATGGGCAGTGATTTACTATGTGAAACACAAACAATATCGAAAGCGTCTATACGCAGCGGAGCAATTTTGTGTTCCAAAGCCATCTCTACCGTATTCATGATATTATTTGAGCCGCTGTACAAATTCCAATCTTTTTCAAAAATTCCAAGTTTATTACCTTGTTTTATGATACACATCAAAGCATATGGTTCTTGTTTAAAGTTGTTTTTCATTATCTTTTCTATGAATACTCCCAGTAAAGATGGAAATCTTTTTAAAGTTGTTAGACACCAATAGTTACTGAAGTTTTGAATAGATTTCTCTGTTCCTTCTTGAAAAAGGCTAATGGTGGAGTTTAGAAAAATGTTGCACCATTCGGCGACACATTTTATTCTTTTCAAAATTGCAAAATACATATCAGCTCCAGCAGACACCAAGCTGGGAATATTGAGGCTGCTAAAAAGGCCCTGAGCCCAATCATTTTCAGACATTAATACTAAAATGTTTTTGCAGTCTACATGAATTACTTCACAGAGCATTAAATACTTGGCCTTATTCCAATAAAATTGATTAATTTCTTTTAGTGTTAAAAGGTACAATACATCATCAAGAGTAGTTAATAGAGTATTAAAAATACTCTTAAGTAGATCTCGTACTCCAGTAATGGGGTTTTCCCAGTTATGATTGATAACATTCATTAATTTAATTTGATTGTCTCTCTTAAAAATTGTTGTTTGCCATTTAGTATTACATACTTTTTTAAATGATTTCATTATTTTAAAGGCAAGAAAAGTGAATTGCGTGTATTCATATCCCATTATAATTAGTAAATCAAAGGTTAATTGCAAAACTCTAGTAAAATTAATTATATCTCCTGCACACTGAGAAGTAAGAAAATTTGATTGGAATAAACCATACATTAATGCAATGTTGCATTGTGAAATTTTCAAATTGCCAGGTTTTAAATTTTCAATCTCAAATTCAAGAATTTTTTGTATCCCATTGATATACCTATCACAATCATCAGTGTAAGAAGCAATTGTATAAAAGCATATGGAACATAATAATTGATCATCAATTTTGCTAAATTTTTTTTGCAAGGAATTCCACAATAAGTTTGCTATATTATTCCATGATTTACAATGCTTCCCTGAATCACACTCTTTTGCCATCAGTAAAATTTTCTGAAATTAATTATTATGTACATGAAATATAATTTTATAAAAATATATTTGAGTATCTGTAATATTTTATGATTATTTGTTTGAACTACTCTCATACAAACTGTGTACTGTATGTGTTCTTTATGAAAATCTTCACTAAAATGCCAATAACGACTTATGAATTTATGAAACACAAACAAACAATTGCATTGCTGAAGTCCATGGGCGACGGTAACCACTCACCATCAGGTGGGCCGTATGCTCGTCTGCCTACAAGGGCAATAAAAAAAAAAAAAAAAAAAAAAAAAAAAAAAAAAAAAAAAAACAAACCACAAAGTATGATTTCATATTTACTCTGCCTCATTACTTTTGTAATATTCCAACAATTTAACTTGTTATATTTTTAATACCTGTAAAATTTCCACTTTTATTTCTTGTTTGGTTTCATTTGCACACAACAAGATCTCGAGAATTTCATCCATTCTAGTTTTTAAGTCTGAAATTAATAATAAAAAACCCATTTAAAATAAATTGATTCATAAACAATAATTTGTGTATTATCTTACTATACTAACCTATGTTTATAGAATGTCCAGTTTAAAAAACGTATTCTATTAAATGGTTTGGACAATAAAACTGCAATTTCAAATCTATAATAATTTACTACTTAAACTAAAAATATACAACAAAAACATATTTTTTAAACATATTCATTGTGAATCTTTTATGGGTTCATAACCCTCTTTTTGCATTTTTTCTTTAAATACATTGAAATCTCGTTTTCTATCAAAATGCGTAACCCATTGGGTAGGGCAGGACTTTTCAAATATTTTCCTAAAGTTCGTACAAGCTAATGGTTTCTGTGAACTGTCCTTGATATTCTGAGAGTCTAAGCACTCCCAGTATTTATCTCTGGCGTCCCAGCACTTTTTTCTTTGCTCTTTATCAGGAAAGGACATCCTTATCTACGTAAATTGAAATCAAAACCTAAAAGAGAGTAAATTTGTGTAACTTATATGGTTATGCTTAACATAACAGAATCCTTTATTTTAACTTACTTAGACAAAGCTAGCGATAGGTTTCGTATATTCCCAAATATTTATTTAAATGTTTTATATGTTTAAACGAATAAATAAGTAAATATTCTCACTTTAGTGATAGTATAGATATTAGATGTCAGAATTCGGATTTAAAGAATAACCTAAAAACTTAAAACCGTTGTCAACTTGACACAGTCTAGTAATGTCAAATGCCAATTTGACGTCAATGTAGTTTGAACTTCTGAACATCAAAACAGCCTTGTTTCTTATTTCCTACACCTTTAAAAGTGCTAAAATTGTGTTTGTTGACTGCATATTTCGGTCACTTAAACCTATGACTTAAACGGTTTATGTGTTTACTGTGAGAGCGAAGTAACATAAGGGAAGCTAATTACACTGAGACTGGTTAGACGTCGATCCCGATACGTTTTATAAAAGTGTACATGAAGCCAATATAAAGCCTAGCTGAACTACGCTGTAAAATTGCTGCAGTAAAAAAAATAAACGCAAGTAGTTACATACGATTGATCAAAATATTTTTTCTGAGGCAATGCAGAGCGTGTAGTCGTGCCGAAGACAAACAATTTGAACACTTAAGTTATTTTAGGAAAAATAAACATATTACAATATTTTAACTGTTTTATTATAAAAAATTTTTGTCGAGTTTTTAATGCCCCTAGTCATCTTGATAATCTTGATATTTTCATTTATAGATACAGAAGCAGCAATTGTACCATTTGTGGCGTTTAAGAACGCACCTTTTTATGATGCGTAAGCCGGAACGCACGAGAGGTGGGAAAGTCAGGGAAAGAGAAGATAGGCTGTGACACGGGACCTTCTTACCGCCAAAAAAATTTAAAACGTAAATTAATTTATACATAATGTGTTTATTATGTAACTAATATAATATTATATAATAACTTGAATTGTTTATACCGTTACAACAATAAAATTTCTATTGTTTCAACTGTGGTGTTAATTACATAAAACAGGATTTTACGGCGAAATAAAGGGACTCTATTTAGATTCCCTCATTGGTGACCCCAACGTGATTTGAAAATCTTAATAAAATGAGCTATTTTTTATCTATCTTTCCTGGGGTAGTACATTACTTTTTTTATAATTACGGTTTCAAAGCTAACGCTTAAAACGCTTTAACCATGACTTAATAAAACTTTTTAATTTCTATACTAAATTCACACTGCTAATTAATGGGTTTGTTGCTGCATTCAATAGCATAGTTTTTATGGATTTCATTTTAAAGAAATCTCTGAAAAGTTATGAAATTTACGATCACACCTTCTAAATATAAGATGTTGATTATCTAAATTTTCATAAACTTACTTATTATCACTTAGCTGGGTGAAATGGATTTTGGTTTTTATTTTTCCCTGAACTAGTAGGTACCACTTAACTCGTCACCCTGTACCCGTGACTTTGAGTTTCAGGACACCCTTATAAAACCCGAGTGAACAAGCCAACGGCCTGTGTACATATCTATAAGGTTTTTTTTGTCAGATCCCTGGCCCCCGCTCGACGGCGGCGGGCTTGTGCGTCTGTCACGCCCCCTGTCGCCTCCTACGAGATGGTGCACTCGCAGAAGTCGAGCATCGCCTTCCACAACTCGTCGCCGCCGAGCATCGATGCCACAACACTCGGCAACGACAAGTCGTTAAATATCAATAAGGCTGCCCCACTCTTCAAACTGAAACGAATTACTGATATTCAGCGGTGCTCTGTTAAACCCGTGCAAAAGGAGGGCCTATCAGCTGACACTGCTGACAGTCGGAGTCATCGACCTTCGTAATCATTCTGTTAGATTGATGGTTCGCACAGTACGGACATGCTAAAACAATAACGAATAAGTATAATATGTTTTTGTATATATTACAATCGACAAAAATTAAAATTACTGACTACTGTACATTATTGATCATCCTAATTGCTTAATCAAATTACAAACACTTTGCATCTTGTTCATAGTAAAAAAATGGAAATGATTTATATTAATTTGTTCTTTTAAATCTTGAACCATTTTCTTGATTACTTCACTGCAGGGAGCCCCTGATTGCTCTTTACTCTTTATAATATTAACGAAATTATCAGAAACTTTTCCTTTGCACATATTTAGAAATTTTGCTAATTGATCATAGTTTTCGAATAGAAACACTCCTGGTAATATAGGAGCTTTAATACCGCAATTTTCACATTGTTCGATGAATTTCTTTAGAACTTCAGGTTCGAAAAACGCTTGAGTAACGATAAAGTCAGCACCATTTTCCAATTTTTGCTTCAATTGCAATAATTTTTCATCTGAACAATCTGGAAAACCAGCTATGCCTATGCAGAAGTAATCCCCTGTTTTCTCTCGAATGTACTTAATAAGTTCTGTAGTGCTTTTGAAGTCAGATGTGTCAGGGTTGTAATTGTCTGTAACACAAACATAGATATCCAATTTAAAAAAAGATGATTTTCTTCTTTATTGAAATCTTGTGTTTCCGCACCTAATCAACAAATTTTATTGTTTTTCGCCTTTTTGAAAAAAAATCTAATACAGATAATTAAAATTCCGTAAATTTGAAAACAATGATTAAAAATATAACATACCTCCTAATATAACGAACAAATTACAAATGTCTTGTTCTTTTAAAAATATCAAGAGTTGGTCCAAATAGCTCATTCTGAGCATATCACATGTTAAATGCAATAAAACATTTTTTCCTTTACTCTTGAGAAGACGCACAGTTTGAAGTGGATCGATTTCCAGATTTTTACATTGGTGAGCCTTCGCGTGCCATGTTACGGAGAAAAACACAGGGCTCATCTCCAAAGCATTGATTTCATCTTCACATATATTCGGAGTTAACTCGAAAGAGAAAGTGAAACCGGGAATGTTTATTAAGTCGGTTATTTTCTTTCTTTCTGATGACATTTTCTGTACCTTAAAGTTAATAGTATATATGTTATTTAGATATTTAAAACAAATTTTTATCACAAAAAAACTCACCAGTTAAAGTATAGTGTAAAAAGATCAATATGGCGTTCCAAAAAACAGAAAAATTATACTTTGTAACTGTTTAATATAAGTAATGAAAGAGTTAAAATAGTTTCGTTTGGATCTTATTGTACATACAAATTTTACAATTTCAAATAATTACCACATTAATACGACCAATTATACACGACCAAATGCTTTCCGACCTCAGTATCGTAATGATGATAAGCGCAATATTGTCCACATTATGTCATTAATATTAGGTTATCGGATAAAACGAATTATGTTCGCATTCAATAGTAACAAGAACAGTGTGGATTGCTGGTCTAATCATAACTAAAAAAACTAAAAAACGACTGCAACAAATATACATATCTTATTTATTACAAATAAACAGTCCTCTATTTCGATAAGTTAATACTTACTGTCGTCAACGTATTGTTTTATTCTTATTTTGACAAGAACCTATCTGGTCACGAACTTAATGGTCACTGCCATGGACACCAAAAATATTACCACTACAGATACATCACGACTAGGCATTTGAACTTGCATGGATTGTGTATCCTTTATCTAAACATACGTGGTGTCATTTACATTACTTGGAGACTCCGGATAATAGAAATAACTTGAAATCGGTACTCTCTTGCAACATTCACTTTTTTTTTCTTTCTACATATTCTAGTAACCTCGAGGGGCTATACAAGATTCACTGAGCGAGTAGGTGAGCTCACGGGGCTCTAACCTATGGACGTTGCTAACGCTGGCTCTAGCAAGAACAGTGATTCGCAGAATCTACCACCGGATCGGAAACGCGGGCCACTGAGAAGATCCGGCGAGATACTCAATGGGCTGTGTCTGTGGGTTAATTTACTAGCCGAGTCCTTCATTGCAAGCGACGGGTTCAACGAGAACGGTGACCGTTGCTTGAGATATCTAAAAGCACTGTTAATGGATCGGGAGGATTCGAAATGGCGTGTGTAAACATTCACCATAGACATTCAAGTCTACAGAGACACAAATTCCTTTTACAGTTTCAATTATTGAAACATTTAAAAAAGATAATGTTTTTTGTTTTAAGATTGAGGGCTTGTTGGTGTCCCCTAGGCCTTTCCAGTTTCACAAGGACAGGAGGGCGAGCAAGAGCTCAGCCAGGAGGGGCGTGATTTGCTAACAGCTACCCAAACGCCTCCAAGGGAGACCTAACAACTCAAAAATAGCTGCTTCACGAACAAATCTACTACTGGATCGGAATCGTGACCCGCTGAGAAGATCCGGCGAGAAACTCAACGGGCTGATGTTGAGCTAGGTTGCACGTCGAACTCTTTTCCGAGTTCGACGATTACGGTTATCGAGGTCCCTAAGCCTGCTCCTAGTGTTAGAGCTAAAAGCATCTAATGCAAGGGTTATTGGATCTGATGGATCCGTAAGGACGTGAAGATAATGTATCACAACCTTAGCTATGCTTAGTACCTGTTTGCTCAAAATCTTATTTGCTCGTCCCATCAGACCTTTAAATCTTTCATCACAATAGTAAATCACCCAACCTTCAGGGTATGATGTGGATAGCGTATATATTTGTATGTATATATTTGTCATTTGCGGATAAAATACTAATAACAAAACAAAAACAAAACATATAAATGATAAGCAGAATTTAATAAATATAAATCGTGGGAAATAATACCGAATCTCCAACTCATCTATTTATAGCAATCACCATTTCATAATTAAAAGAAATATTCAATTGAAACTCATTCATAATATTTTGATGTATTTCTTTATTCTGACCGTGTAGTGTATTAAGACAATCAGCCATACATTTTTCACAACCCAAATATAAACGGATTACAAAAAATCCCTACAAAGTTAAATAATATAATTAAAAGCTCCAACACGTGTACAACGAGTATAGCAGTTAACTACGTAAAATTTTAGTTATATACTTATTAAAATTTAAGGTACTACAATTTTCTACGCTTTCAACTATGGAGATTTTCACGATAATGTTATCATAATATGATTGCATTGTTTATTCAGTGTAAAAGCTTCCAAACAACTATAGCTAAATCTACATACATATTTTAATTATTAATAATTCTTACGTATTATTGTAACATTTTGGTAAAGCTTTATTTTGACAAATTGTCATCGATTAGGACAATGTATTCAAAGACTTGGTATTTACGTTCGTAGACTTAGGCAAATAAAAAAGTAGGTATTTAGGCCAGACTTAAATATCAGGTTTTCATGTTAAATTCGTTTTTAATTTACGGTAACTTCCAGAAAATCTTAGTAGGCTTTTTGCGCTATGACTACAATTTTGGATAAAATACACATGCTTGAAATACTAGACCATAACCATAGGATTGCGGCATTATGTGCAACGATGCTTAGAGTAATTATTTAGAATGTTCTTTAAATGACAATAGATATTCTAGAAATTAGTAGGCAGCGGCTGGGCTCTGCCCCTGGCATTGCTGAAGTCCATGGGTGTCGGTAACCACTTACCATCAGGTGGGCCGTATATTTGTCTGCCTACAAGGGCAATTCAAAAAAATCTGATCTATTTTTCATATGGGAAAAATTGATTTTTGGAACGCTAGGATAGACTACAAAAAACTTGATTTGTCCAGTCTTCAAGAACGTTACATATCTAACACGAAGTAATTTTAAAATGAAGGAAATCGAGACAACTTAAAATCATAACCCGTGGAATTCATAATAAAAAAATCGGGTATCCGTTAAATGCCACTAATTCTAGGCAAACTTAGTATCATCGTCTTGCTTATTTCTGCAAAATAATCATACATCGCGAATCATTCGCAAATGTCGTCCTACACTTGCGTGTTTGCGTATTCGTGCGCATGTGTGTAACCGGTGTTAGGCTAAGCTTTAAATATAGATTTTGTGTTGCAAATAATGTACAATATTTCCTTCAAATGATAACAACAAGCACTAATCACATTATTTATGTGACGGCAAACATGCGTGTTTAAGGTGTACAAGATAGTGCAATACATATTTCATTTTGTTATCAATGTTATAACTTTAGTTTTTTTTAAAACGCTGATCGATATTAATGCATTTTTATTTATGCTAGACCAACACCAAATGATTGAAATTCAACCATAATCTAGTTCTAGTCTTATTTACACATTCCCTTTTGTTTTTTATTGACATTTTGAAAAAAAATCTGACTATTTCTATAAGTAAAATATTGATTATTATCAATAACGCTTAAGCTCATCAATAGCTACTAAAAAGATAGAAAGAGAAAACCGTTCGATCGAGGAGATTCCTAACTTTGCATTATTATTATTTTACGAAAAATGTGACTGATTCCAAAAAGAATGTTGGTAACACTAACACTCGCGAATGTATACCAAACAAACAAAACGATAGATAAGACCAGGAGAAAACGGTAGGTAAACAAAAAATGGTACAAATCTGGTTTTTCAATTTATAAATTACTATAGCTTAAACGTGATATGTGTAACTCTATTAGGCTTAATTTTCCTTGATTTTATGACGCACAATCTGTAGATATACTTTTATGGCAATTTTAACACCAAAAAAATTCGGGTGTATATGCAAAATCATAAGGATTTTTATGATAGTTGTAGCAAAACCATCCATCGATCATTATTACTTATCTAGCTTGTTAAATGTTAATTTTGGGCCGCGAAAAGATAGGTACTACATACTGTCTTTTAGAATTTGAATGTCATCAGCGATCTTAATTGACACTGTATTCAGTCTTATTTCCAAATCAATTTAGAGGTAGTTATTTACAGTTTCATTTTTAAACTAACCAATCAATTACTACAATATGTATCTACCTAAAACAAATAAATTTTAAAATTTACCTATAAAATCGTATCATAATAGTTTGAAATCCGTAACGCTATGCAAATACTAATCATATTATAAATATTGGCGCAATATAGATAACGTATTAAGTCATACCGAATGATACAAAAAATACATTTTAAATTTGTATGAAGTTACTGCATCATAGCTCGCGTATAACTTATTCACTGGCCACATTTACTTTTCTAATTCTTCTACTAAATATAAAACACGTCTTATTCCATTAATACTATTTAATACAATATAATACTCGTACAATACAAAGTAAGTTCTCAAAGTAACCCATGTTTTAACTTGCCAGTAATTTAAAAAATCAATAGGTGATGTCGCACATAACCATTGATTAAGTACGTAGCATTAGCATCTTTCTTTAATAATAATAAAAAAAGGAGACTTTTGAAATTAAATTATTTAGGTAGATACATTTAGCAAAGGATTTAGCATTTTTAAATACGTATCTCTATTAATAATAATTTTAAGGTCGTTGTATTACTTAACAAATAAAATTACTAAATTACACACTATGAGAACTTATTCTAAGCGATATTGTCTGTTCGTTTATATTATATTTTATATTAGCTACTCATCGAAATAAATATCATCAACTGGAGTGTGTTCAAGTAAATCTAATTACTAATTTTATTAGGTGCTTATCAATAACTTGTTCTAATATCTAAGTTTAATGATATTCCTGTTGTTTGTATCGTTGATAAAATGTAATTTTAATGAAATATTATAATGAAAATAACGGTTTTAAAATGGACATATTTTTACAAAACCAAACGAATTTTCTTGGTTTGTTTAATATTACAGAATGCAGCAAAATTCTCTTATGGACGGTTTTACCAGTTATAGAAAAGAATATTAATCTGTGATAAAGTTACCAAATCGGAGTCTTTGGTTGTACAGTAATGTTATGGTTCAAATTCAGCTGCAGGAAGGTACTAATGTTTTTAAAATAAATACGAAAATAATGAGTATTCACATTTGACTGCGACGTCGAATGGATAGTACCATACAATAAATTTATAGAACACAAAAATGAATAGCTTGTGCATTAACTGGTAGTATTGTAAGCCCTCGCGCCCCGTAGAAAGGTAACACCACCCTGTATATTCCTGCAGTGCGGGAATCATGCGTTTCGGTTTATAGGGATATACGTTATTACAATACAATTGAAACTTTGGGGTACTATTTCAAGGAGTATGGCAGCTTATGATGCCCAATCGCACCAGTAATCACTCAGCTCGAATTGTTCCGTTAAAAAGTATCAAGTGTTCTCAGTGTTATAAGCGTTCTCAGGAAATTTGGATTAACAACGCCTAATATAAAAATAATATAAAGTCCTCGAATGGAGGCCACGGATGGGTACAATGAGCGTGGGGCGTCCTCCAACCAGGCGGACTGACGACTTAGTGCGCACGGCGGGAAGTCGTTGGATGCGGAAGGCGGAGGACCGCATTATGTGGAAGGCATTGGGGAAGGCCTATGTCCAGCAGTGGGCAGATAAAGGCTGATGATGATGATGATGATGAATATAAATCATGAAAATTCGTTTCTGTTTCCTATCAACAATACAAATCAGGACTGAAGCTCTATAAATTATGTACAGTACAGTGATTAATGGTTATATGGACTCCATTTGTTCTGTTAGCTCCAGTATGGGGCTCTCGCTCAGCGGCAACTTGTTCGGTTGTTGTGGTGGCCCTTGCCAGTTTGACTGAAACGTTATATAGTTTTGTTTTAAGTTAATCGGTTCACATCTGAATTTTAAAAGATTTTTTTTTACCCATTGTCAGCAGACAGTAGGCATAGTACTATGTTTTTTTCTTAGAGACGTAACATAAGATTTTAGACCACCATGAGTACGAAAACAAAAAGAAGTATGCAAAAAACGTTTTTAAACATTTATTTCTAAGCTATGTAAAGTATGAATAGTATGTAGTATGATACTAATATAAAATAATCTGTCAAACTTTGATAGGTATAAAAGAAACGTCTACCAAGGCGGAAAGACACTAAATCTACTATTCAGTGTAGTTTTAGTTAACCCGCAAAAAAAACCATAGCAGCCTGCGCCAAACAGGTGCGGTCGTTGACCCCTCTCATTAACTGATTTGATTATTTCATTACGTACATTACGTGCTATTTCATTACGTAACTTTTTGTTCATGTATTTCACAACGTCATGAATCACTAGCCTGAATCCATTAGAAGCCACTAGAATCAGCACCTGGTTTGGTTTTTGGAAACGGATCTTGTAAAAAAACCGGTATCCATGGCTTACCTGATCACTTACACCTTCAAAGCCTAAAAAAAATCGCTATTTTATAGTACCAACAAAGGTTATGCCTTGCCCATGTATCGCCTGTGTGGAATCATTAACCTAACACCCTCTACTAAGCGCGCGCTCAAAATGCAATAGGCAAAAAGGTAGCACAGGCTTATTGACAGTGCAGAGGCCAGCGCTAACTACACCGTTGGGTCTGCGTGAATCGCATACCCTGCACCATAGATAAAGCCGCCACTGAGGACTAATATTTCCTTTTTGTGGGTATAATTTTTATCTACAAACATTATCGTGCTTAGAGTATTGTTTTAATGAATTTTGACATTAATTTGTAAATAGAGCCCTTCCCATTTTTATAAAACTGTCATTTAACTGTCGTATAGCATTTTACTTTACTTACTTTTATCTCTCTCTTTATTTGACTTTTCATTGTTTATACATATATTTATACTACGCTCTATGTAAACGTGCAGACAGCCGGTGTCATCTACAAACAAGCCACTGAATGAGGTGTTTCTAAATAAAACAATAACTATTGTAATAAATCTTACATTTAATTCAAATAAACTTGCTTCTAAGTAAAGCTATCACATCTTACATAATATATTACTTTATTTTATTAGCAAATGATAACAAAACTATACAGACTTTGACGATGAAATTATTAAGTAAATAATTAATATCTAGTAATAAATAGATACATACTTACAACTTAAATAGTCATAATGTACCATGGAGAGAATTAACTAATAAATATGTAGGAACATTCGCAAGTGATGTATAATTATTATAGAACAGGTAAAATGCAAATTATACAAATACTAATCATAATACAAATTTGGCAAGTAAATTATCAAAATGGAATCTCTTATTGCTGTTGAGAATATTATGTATGACGTAATTAAGGAATGAACACCTTTTATTAATTTATTTGCTTAAATTTCCACTAAATAATGTGTACGGTGTTTGAAAATTGAGTGCACAATATACCTAAACTGTTGATACAAAACAGTTAACAATAATAATTATCAAACTTGCATTATGTATGTAAATTTATCCAAGTAATTTTAATTTTGCATTTAGACACTAAGGATAGTACTTGAACAACGTGGTCTATTGTAATAGTGTAATACAACAACTTTAAAGCACTAGTTATTGTCATGCACTCTATTATTTCATATCAGTGTAATTACAAATTATTCTAAATGCCATCATAATATTTTACGATCACTACCATGAGACCATTAATACATTCTGATCTAGCGCATTCGGCACGAGTGAAGACCAACCACCGATTTCACCAAAGCACAATAGGTCCTCACGCTGCGTGATTACAGTCCACACTACCAGTTTACTACTTATCTATATTTTACGTGGAGATCTACTAATTTATCTGTTGGAATACCTGGAAGCAAGGCTGTGGTGGGAAGAGATTTGCGTTCCACTGTCCAGACCACAGAGGTGCGTCCACAGAAGTATGAGTGGTAGGCTCAGGCTCCCCCTCGCGACTCTCTCGTCCATCTCGGCGTCCTGCTAGTTCCGATATCTGACAAGCACTCTGCAGGCTGGACGGTAAGTTTGACCAGTTTTCATTTCCTAACCTATCTTTGTTCATGATGTTTATTTCCATAGAACCCTGATATGCATACTTGGATGGTTCCTCTAGACTCCTAATTTCAGTGTCATCGGATTGCTGTTTAGCTTGCAAAGCCCGGCTAGGACCTTCAACAATAGCCTGGAAAGCGAGCAAATCTCTATTCTCACTTTCAGTTAATGGTAACGGAGGAAGTATTTGTTGTTGTTGTGCAATTTTATAACTTTGCTGCCGTACCATTTGTCGCCTACTTAGACCGACTTGTAATGAGTGGATGCCCATTTCATGTGCTGGCAAGGTGGATGATGGGGTCATCTGTTTTTGTAAGATTTGCCGTTTCTGTTGAAACAATCTGTGTTGCATCAGTTGTTGCTGCAATGGTGGCTTATTGACTTGTGACACTACCGTTCCTAAAGGTAAGTCAGTGGGGTCCTGCAATTGAGCTACAATTTTTGGACTAGCTGGCATTGGTGGAGAAGTACTTGAAAAATTAAAACTTTCTGGAAGACTGATCCGTTTAGGTGTTGGACTTTTACTATCCAAATAATGCGGACTGAACGAGGCTGCAAACTGGTTATGTTGAAGTTGTCTTTGGGTCATTTCTTCAGCAGGAATTGAAGATTGATACTGCGTCTTTAACTTCTGAGCCTCTTTCTGTACTAAATGTAATTCAAGTACGCCTTTGGCCTTGCAATTTTCATTTAATCGTTGACTGTTAAATGCGAGCGTGTTAGTTTGAGTATCATTCGACTGTGCAGCTTGCTGTGCGACTAAGCCATCACTCGCTCGACGCCCTTCCCTGAAGTCAACAGGACTACGCGTCATCGCCCGAGTGCAGTTTTTGTTAGGCGTCTGATAATTTATAGGATTCTGTCGTGTTATCAAACCAGCACCAGGAGTTTTGTTATTATAAGAGGAGATGTATACGCATGGATGCATGGGACTGGTATTTATTAGAGAATTGTTATCATAAACCATCTTATCCTCGTTGGAAGTGCAACTTGGCAGACTGCTTGCTAATTCACTAGAACAATCTGACAATTGGTAATCAAAGCTTTCAAACGTGGAGAAGTTACTTTGCGAAGAATCACAGCTAAGATTTTGACTAAGACTTTTATTATTATAAAATGTGACAACTCCACTACTTGAACTGGAACTTGCATACGAACTCAGTCTATTTTGAACACCAGTTGGAACATTTGCGACGTCTTCCATATCTGTTTCGCAGCCTTCGTCTGTGGATGATGAATATTGTTGTTGAAATTTTGTTGCTTCTGTTGTGTTATTTTGAAATCCCTGTGTGTAAGTCTGGCCCGTAGTATACCTATTCAATGAAAATTTACTGTCCGGCCTGTACAGTGTGTTCTGAAATAAATCAGCAGTCGCTGATACAGTCGGATAGTTTGTGTCACTTGCATTCGACATTGATGGCACATTCTGTAAATAAGAATATGAAGACAAGTGATGGTTGACAAAAGGTGGTGTGCTTGTCTGTAGTCGATTCAAATCCTGCTGTTGTGCTTGAGAAACAAGTCTGGCTGACTCTAACGGCTTTGGTTGCTCCAAAACGCCACTAAATTTAGACTCGGCATGTTGTGTTGGAATCGGACTAGTGCTTAAATTTATAGTTCCCTTTAATGGTAATGGTGACTGCTGTAAAGTATTCATGAGCTTCGCTGCTTCCGAACACATTGTGAATGTAGTCGAATTGGGTAATTTCATAGTGTCCACACTGAAGTTCGTGGCTGATGCAGAATTTTGCAAGAAATTCGCTATGACATTGTGATCAGTGGCTGATGAACTTCGTCCACTGTCAATCGCGCACTTCGAATCAAAACTAGACGATGTGAGCAGACGCGTGCCGTCATTAATGCTTTTGCTCGTTTCGGGTCCAACCGTTGTTGACTGTTGAAGTAGCCGGCGACAATCTTCGCTCGACTGCTTTAGGATATTTTGCTGTTGTTCATAAGTTGATGTTAGTAATCTGTGTGTAGGGATGGGACCTTCACTAAATTTGGTACCTAGCCTTTGATTTGACTGTGAGACGTCAATGTTTCTCATGGCTAGCATTCGATTTGACTCCATTTCTTGATGTTTATTGGAAGTCACGTCAAGATTACCGACTAGAAAGCTCCGGTGCGTATCCGAAGGGTCGGAGTTTCGCTGGAGCAGTCTTTGCTCAGTCATGTTCACGCCTGCAAGGGACAGCAACCGCTGCGTTTCGGAAGATGAGGCATCGCCCGGCGCAGCAGATATGTTGGGAGTAACTCTGTTGTATTCCCTAGACTGCGCTTCGCCTGCATGTAATAATCTGAAAAAGATCAAAGCTCTATTAAATAAAATTTGTATACAAATCGATACTTATTTACTTATATATTTTTTTATTTATTATTTATTTTTTATTTTTATTGTGTATGTTTCTAGAGGATACTCCATTGATAGTGATGATATCCAATAAACAAGCTGGCATGTTTAAATGATTTAACATGCCTGAGCAGAAAAGGCCTCCAAAATTCAATATCCAATAAAAGATTCATACAATGTATTTTAATTAATCTCACCTTGCATGATGTTCTCGTCTACTATCATGGGACTCTCTTGACAGACCTTGATCTGCCACCGAAGACGACCTCCTCGTTGGTCTGTTCCGAGTTTCAGCGCTAGAGGCCACTCCACTTGCGGCCCGCGCTCTCAGTCTCTCCAGTAAAAGAAGATATATCGCCGCGTGATGGTCGTAACTATTCGACCTAAGGCTCTGTAAGTGAAAAATTTTATACGTTAGTCGAAACCAGTAATTCATGCTAAGAGTTAATCGATATTATGTGGCCTCTATTTTCCTCCGCGAAGCAGTTATGCGTTCCGGTTTTAATTGTGTGGTAGCCGTTGTACTATAAAAAAATGACTTTAGAACTCATGTCTCTGGGTGGGTGCCGACATTTATGTTATAGATGTCTGAGTTCCATAAACCATTTAAGACCGGATCGTGAGCTTGTTCAGCTATTCAAGTAATAAAATAAAAATAAAAAAGTTAACTAGACTATTAGATCATCGTCGATCCAATATTATGCTCTCATAGAATATAATAAAGTTGACAGTAGAGTAAAATAAATTATAATGATTTGTACGTGCTTATACGAGGATATAAATAAATAAGTATACATATTTATTACATAAAAAGAACATTTCGTCTTCCCTCATTAAAACTGTATAATCTCAAAACTGACTAATTTTACAGGAGAGTGTTTTAAGGGTTTTACATGTAATATTTTTAATACTAATCATATCTGCGACATAATTTTTTTATTTTTTACCAGTTACATTATCTGTCTTTTAAAGTAAGATATAATAAAATTATGTATTCATTTTGTTAATAGTAGTCAAGACATAGGTAAACAAAAAAAAAAACTCAACTAAGTTCTTGACAGTATTTATGAGAAAAATACTGGTGATACCAAATGTTTACGCAAATTAACTTAATTTCGAATATTTTTGGAAATTGTACACTTTTAATGCGAAAAGGCGATTTGTGTTTGTGTGATAAACGTTTAAGTTTATGACCGGGGGTTTTTGGATGCATAAAATTACCTCTTTGGTTTTGACAGGATCGATCCCCAAGCTCTGCATTAACCTGAGAACCTGCTCATTAGGTTCTTGGTGTGGAGGCACGTGCGCGGGGCTCCTCGTAACGTCTGCAATGACTGTTGCTATTGAGTACGGCTCCGCTGCCATCCACCTGTGTTTCTTTATTTGTTCAATGGTATACCTCTTCATTGGTTCCAAGACTAGCATTTTTCTTATCAAAGACTCGCAGTCTGGAAAATAAAAGAAAACAAAAACAAATTAGACTATTCGGAATTAACTATTGAAACATACTTATCAAATACAATGCCTGATGTAAGCTTCTTTTGTATCGAGATATAAATAACATTAAAAACGTCTTAATGTATATAGTTTCTTACTGGTGGTGGGGCCTCTTGTGAGTCCGCGCGGGTAGGTACCACCACCCTGCCAGAAGCGGTGATGCGTTTCGGTTTGAAGGGTAGGGAAGCCGTTGTGACTATACTTGAGACCTTGGAACTTATAGCTCAAGGTGGGTGGCGCATTTACGATGTAGATGTCTATGGGCTCCAGTAGCCACTTAACACCAGGTGGGCTGTGAGCTCGTCCACCCATCTAAGCAACAAAAAAATTTAAAAAATCCACCCGATGTTAAGTAGTC
The DNA here is from genome assembly GCF_030269925.1 of Bombyx mori. NCBI lineage: Eukaryota > Metazoa > Arthropoda > Insecta > Lepidoptera > Bombycidae > Bombyx > Bombyx mori. The sequence continues at coordinate 7,630,210 of NC_085124.1, forward strand.
ACTGATGCTCAAGAACATAAGCAATGCCAGGGGCTTAACTGTATCGCTGCCTACAGATATCTAACTAAGAATGTATTATTTTAAAGGTCACGAAAGTTCAATGACTCCTTTAACTTGGTAATGACTAACAATAGACTTCACATGGGTTCTGTTAAATTCACCTTGGGCATAACAATAAGCATTCTGAGAATTTTGACCGTTAATTAAGAAAGAGTTGATACTGGATGAGATATTACAAACAATATACAATTAACGATAGTACCTATCATAAATACTGTGAGCATGAGCGTGCTGTGAGAACGTTGGTAAAGTAAAACTGGATTCACTATTTAGGTCAGATCCAGGTAGCACGTTGGATATCGTATGACGTCATTAGCGGTGTGGTAACTTATCGAGAGGTGATAAAAGCATATAAAGGTCAGAGGTGGGTTGATTGGCTTCACGCACTAATGACGTCATAACACAGGGGTGAGCCACGAAATAATAAAGGCTACTTACAAAAATATCGATAGTGTATTTTTTATATTATTATATATATGTGTGGTACTTGTAATCAACTGTAGCAAGTTTAACTTACAATATGTAATTTGTACATTTTTATATGCTTTTTCGTATGCAACTCTAAAAGTTGTCGTTAAGCACTTATGCAACACAAATATAAAACTACTAGCTGACCCGGCAGACTTCGTAGTGCCTCAATCGATAAATAAAAGACCTAAACTTTTATATAGAATAAACTTAAAACAAACAAAAGGAATCCGTCCGACGGGGGACACGTCAAAGGGAAAACAAAATTGTTATTTTTATTTAATTCCGAGAATTTTCATATTTTTATACCTTTTAAACCTTCTCTGGACTTCCACAAATAATTCAAGACCAAAATTAGCCAAATCGGTCAAGCCGTTTTCATGTTATGTCGTGACAACGGAAAACGGGTTTCATTTTTATATATATAGATATGGAAATGACTATGCAACTACCCTATACTACTATATATGTAATATCTATTATTTGGGAGTCACTGTTCAGGATACCGATGGTTCGAAAGACGTTTTTTTAAACTTGCATAAATTCAATATCTCTTTAAAATATCGCGATTCAAGACTTATTATACAGAGCAAATACGAAATATGTACCAAACTAATCTGCTGTTGACATTATACTGTATTCAGAACTAACTATATCAAAAATACTTATCAAATTAAATACTAAATTACGTGTTTTGTTATCATGTTACAACCCGGAAATCGAAAACAAAAACATTTAGCTTAAGTGTATCTATATATGTTTTGTAATTAACCTTAATCTCACTTATAACTATTATCATCAGTTTACTTCATATTAAGTTAAGTAACGATTAACTATAATTATGCAAAAAAACTTGATGCGAGTGAAGAAAAAAAATCGCCTGAGTACCTACGTGTCGAACTACGTACAGTGAGCGGACCATAATAATATGTAATAATCCATTAATCATAATAATTGTTAAAAATCCAAATAAATATCTTTGAAACAGTTTACAAATAATATATATATAAATAACTGGAATAAATCACGCATGGTCATCCGACCTCAAATTAGAAAACCTCGTGTTATATACTAAAGACTAACATACCTACTTATATATGTATGTAATAAACACGCAGACAACGAACAAACAACCTGTTCATCACACGAATCTTTGCCCGATGTGAGAATCCAATCCTCGCGTTAACCACTGCACTACTGAGTCAGTCAATCAGCCAGTTTATCCTTAATATATTTTATCTTGTGCGCGTGTTTGTGACCGATATATTTATATGTTACTTATATGCGTATTTTAGGGGAACCCAGAATGGGAATGCTTGTAACAATTTGATTTACAACTGCAAGTAGCACTGCCATTAGACATTTAAGTTTTGTTTTTTCATTGAAAAAAAAAAACATTTGATGGAGCTTCTTTTGTATTAAACTATGAATATTTGTTTGTTCGTTTGTTTAGTTGTATATTTTTGTTATTAGTAATTTAATGAACATTTCTCGTATAGTAACAAACTCGACAAGAAATCGAATTCGGATCGAGTTATACATGGCCTTTGTTACGTTAGTTAACTCACTAACCATTAGACGACTAATAGTATAATAAGTTGCAAATCGGATTTGTCTACGTATTTACTCTACTGATATATTATATACGGAATTAGGACGCCTACGGACATATGTATATACATTTAGTATTTACAGAAATAGAAATTAAAGATGTCAAAAATGGCCGAAATTGAAGTATCATTCATAAGTAAAATATGGAATACAAAGCGCACTGCGAAACCGAGGCGGCTCGCTAGTATTTTTGTAAAGGTCTTTAGAACATTTTTGTCATCTGAAAACATTGGGGTCATGCGTCATTCCATCGAAAATACGATATAATTACTTCCATGTGCCGAATGAGAATGACGCTCGTCGAGAGATAAATAAATCTCGTGCCGTAAATATAATCTTATGTAAATATTCTGTGCGCACCACACCGTCTTTACTTAGCGTTAACAAAACATAGTTTCAGTTAGAGTGACGAATTCGATTATAAATATTCGTTTTAACCGCACCCCAGCGCTCAAAATAGCCTGCGCTACCGAAGCATCCCAACGAAACACACTACGCATCAAGTAGAGTAATTTCGACGATACTATTTTATTTACCTTCCTTCACATCTTTCTAAAATAAAGTCGATGAGTAGTCGACTTTTTGCCAGGCGGTACTATTAATAATCGCTCGGACGCAAATATCGTGTGCTTCGCTTGACCATTGACGCAATCGAATGAAAAATGCGCTGTTATTATTTAATGAAAATGTGAAAAGTCGGGTGGGCGCCCACCCAATGGCGGCCATGTTGATGCTCCATGAACTTGTGCGACTTTACGCGCGTCCTCGCGTCTCTTGCGACGTAGGCACGGCGTCGTATTCGTGCCGCCGCACTGGTGGCACGCGCGGTTCTTACTCAAACATACATCACTACCGAGAATTTTCACAAAGTAATTTATTCTATAATTTAATTTTAGAATAGCCGCCTAGTATTTATCTTTATATTAATACGTGAAGCAAAAACTTTGCATCCCTTTTTACGAAAATTGCGCGGACGGAGGTGTATGAAATTTTCCACACTTATAAAGAATATAGAGAAGAAGTGCACAATGCTAATTTTTTTTTTAAATAATGCATAATAGATATTGTAAATTAATAAAGAAAACATTACCCACACTACCGTGTATTTTTGACACAACACATACATAAAAATATACTCTTTGCTTACTGTCAATTGGGAAACTTTTGTTATTGTTTGAAGTCTGTGGTCGAATTGAAAATAGATTAATATTGTTTGCCTTTAATATTATTGATCTATAGTGCAGTTTTGGCGAATACTGTGATTATATTATCGAAATATAATAGTGTTTGACAATAGAACCATAGTAATGTTTAAACTTATAATTTCAATTAATTATAGTCGAATCTCGACTACTGCGGGGCCATTAATCTATAAAATTGTCTGTAATTATCCCAGGATTTCTTTTGTTTTAACTACGAAGTCTCTTTAATTTCATCACAACATAAATTCAACTACTAATGTACTAAATTGTTACACACACTGTACACTGTAGTATATTAACGAAATAAGATACTGTTGACGTCATTATACGTATCCGTAGATTTGGCGTCAATCCCGTTCGATCCGCAGGTTATTGACAAATTATCATAGATTCTTATTGCGGAAGTATCTATATTTATAGCTTCAATTTTACCGACAATGTACATCGCAATACATTTACTTGTTTAAATACATTTTTTCTTGCGAATATATTTTTTCAAGTTTATTGGATTACAAGTTAGTAAGTGATGGTTGATGAAGTGATGCTTTAGGTGAATTGCAATCACAACAATAGTGCCTATTTCATTTCATTTTTAGAATCATAAGATCTACGTATCCAAAAAATTAGATATCTCTATCTACCCACACTCAAAATGTTAAAGTTCTAATTTTCATTTTATTTAAATGGCACATAACGATACCGCACAAAATAACAAAAAAAAATTGGCCTGAATTGCCCAGCTTTGCATTAATATGAAACGCTAATATTCCGGGACAAAGCGTATGACGTCAAGCCCGTCCGGACGAACGTTGTTGAAAGAAAATACATTTTTCATAATGTCCTTCGTTATGAACGGCACGCCAGCGCCTCGTGCGTAATACTCGCCTTTTTCGGAATTTTTCTCTAGCGTATGATTTTAGGCGGGCTATTTTAGACTTAGCGTGTTACTGTTTAAGCTATCACGGTTCCTGTAAATTACATGCATTCAAGTACCGTAATAACTATTTTATAATGCAATTTACATATTATAGATTTAACGATTAGACAGCTCGAATGAAATATGTTTAAAGTCTGAGCAATTTAAAGTGTATTTATACATCGTAATGAGGATTACTAACTCCATTTCCTACGAATGTTTTTTTGCACAAAACGCATTGCTTGTTAATCTAAATTCGAAAACATTGCCAGCATGCAAGCAAACTAATTCATATCGCAACAGAAAGGAAATGAGTGGAAATATGGAAAATGAACGCTGAGGAGAATTAAATTATGCATTCGAAATAAATCGTTCTAATTTTCAAGTGTTAATACCAAATTGTACGCACGCAATAATTTCTATTTCATAAAAAGACTAGACATATAAACAGTTGCGTGTAGAACGCTAGACTATAGACGACTCTGACATCCGTGACTATCACATTCCATCTAATTATTATTTTTACTATGTAAAATATAATAAGCCTCTCGCTCAGTGAGAAGACAATTTATATTTTAATATACCTCTTTATTAGGAACAAGTGCGTGTACTATTGTCTATTTATTTTCATTAAATAATTGATGACTTCACATAAAACAGCTTATTTAAAAGCCAATCGACGAGACATTAGGTAAACCAAACGATAATCGATACATCGACGACTGCATCGATAATCTTGAAATTCGTTACCGACATGACGTCTTCACGTGTTGATCACGTGTGCGATGTTAATTTTAATATTGGCACACTAATATATTCAGCAACAAATTCTTCTAAGTATTCTAATACTGATACCGTTTAAAATTACATTTAATAGAATATCTCATATTTCTGAAACTTTAAAGCTCGCCCCTATTTCATACTAAAATTACATATGAATAAAACTTTAACATGAAGTACAAATAAGGCAAATTTCCAAAATCGCAGAAGATGTGAGAATCTCAGAGGATATGGGATGGGTTCTACTCGAATTATGATTTTTTGGAAACACAAGCCGTCTGCTTCAATTTTTTCACTAGGTACACTAAAGAAGTTTTACTAAGATTGTATCAGTTCTAATCTACATTTAAATTTGAATGAAAAAATGTGATACAAACCTACATAGAGCATACAAAATGTAATTAGGATTTAACATATACTGTGTTTTGAGGTTATTTATGAAATGACAAAAAATATATTTTAATGGTGGTCAGTTCCAGTACTAGTTTTAAGCATATTTTCTGCGAAGTAATTTGGAGACCGACGGACGTCGTCAAAACTTTTGTTTGCAGCAAACTGTGGCATACGGCTTAGGGTAAAAAAGGCATTTCAGTACTTGAAGGTTTGTTGACTTTACTTTAAACGGTGTTGTTAGGTTTTTATCTTTATCAAAGCCCATTTAAATATAGTCGTGTTCGTAATGCAAACGGTTTCATCCCGACCGAGTCCAATCCTCTTTCCTTTATCGCTGCCAAAGGTCTCCTAAGCCGCCTGATATTAAGTAGTTACCGCGGACAATGGACACCGGCAATACCATTGACGCACCCAGACCGCAACCTACCGTAAAAACTATTATATAACGGAACGTAATTTCCGAACGTGCGATACCGCCCCCGCCGCCGCCTTACCGCCCGCTGAAACAGAGCTCTCTGAGCGCGAAAACACACGCCCTCAGCGCGCGCGACGACGACCAGTAAAATATTGCGAGTCTTAGTTTAAGTGTACGATTCTCAACTCATTTTGTATTTTATTTTAGTTATTGTGTCGCTTTTATATTAAAACCTCATACCAAATCGGCGTAAACATTATTTCTATATCATCTTCGCCAACAGCCCGGAACAACGAACTCACGAAAACTCACAAAAGCCCGCCAGTCGGACTTGTAGTGTTAAAAATGGCGCCCGAACGTTTAGCTGTGAAGTGATATTTATATGAAATTATTGTGCCTACATGAACGATTTGTGTTTTCCTGACTTTACCGACTAAACCGTCGTCAAATAATGCCGCCAAAGAAGATGCCGAATTCCGAGGAGCGCGACGCGAGAGCCGCGTCGCCGCCCCACGCGCCGTCGAGTGACGCGCCGCCCGCCAGTGTTTGCTTCCGCTCGGAAGACATCACCATGCTGATCGACACCCTTCAACGAACGCAGCTAGACGCGTTCCGGGAGCTGTTAGATAGCGTCAGGCAGTCGGCGACTCCTACATTCGACCATCGGCCCGCCAACAACTTCAGCCGCTGCAAATCTGTATTCAGCGGACGCGCAGACGAGTCAGTAGAAGGTTTTATCGACGCAATAGAATCTTACAGAGACGCCGCCAATGTTCCCGATGACGTAGCCGTAAAAGGCATCTCCATGTTGCTTACACACACCGCCGCTACCTGGTGGCAGGGTATCAAGCATCAAGTTTCTACATGGGAAGACGTCATCTCAAATCTACGAAGTGCTTTTGGTGATCGCCGCCCACCCCACAGAATTTATGTCGACCTATTCGCAGACGGCCAGCAGCCTATGGAGAAAACCGATCTGTTTGTCGCCAGGGCTCGAGCACTCCTCGCGAAGCTACCTCGAGGCGACCTATGTGAAAAAGTGGAGCTTGATATGATATACGGATTACTGCATCATAAAATTCGTAAACGCCTTCGTAGAGAGGAAATCACCAGTTTCAATGTTCTCCTGCAAAAAGCACGAAGTATTGAGGATTCTACGAAAGAAGCGCATACTTCAAACGCCGTCGCCGAGACATCAAAGGGTGCCGCCGCCGCCGCCCGCGCTCGACTCGAGCCGCCGCGGCCTGCAACGCAGCGTGTACCTACGGCCGCTGTAGAAGTTTCCCTGCGCCAACGTTCGTCAGGCGATAACGCCGACGCCACTCCGACCGCCGAAAAACCCAAGAAACGTCGATACTGTGTTTATTGTAAAAGTTACGGTCATACGCGTGATCAGTGTCGTAAATTGTTATTAAAACAAACCGCGAATGACAGTAACGATAACGTAGTTAGTAAAGTAAATAATATTAAATGTTACGGTTGCGGCGCGAGCGGAGTCATACGTTCTAATTGTTCCAAATGTAGTTCAAATTTTAGCGCGGTCGATTTTATTCAAATACCGCGAACGCGATCGCGAAGTACAACGACCGCTGAGACATCAGCTGTTGGTAAGTCGTCCGTCCAGGTGAGTAATTTGGCAAGTTTACCTATGGTTTTTACTGGGGCTGTACCTGACTTGTTTTTATCCAGTAGTGTTCATACCGAGCGCCCAAATTATGTTAAGTCATCGCTACACACTGCTCAGCCAAGTTTGGTATCATGTAATAATGTAAGTACACCCCCCGTAAATAATAATTTTGCCCGTAAATGTAATGTAAACTCGTCCCATAAACGTGTTGATAAACAAATTATTTCAAATTTGCCGCGTTCCGACGATACGCCTTTGTTTACATACTTATCTCGTCCTGTTAAGCAGGGGGAATGTTTTAACCGCACTCATGTACCTAGCGAATTGAAATCAGTATCTCCTAGGGAATTTTGTGTTAATCAGTGCGTCGTAAATAATAGACATAAATGGAAAACGAAACGTTCTCGTCAGTGCCTGTCACGTGGTCTGTCACCGAGTAGGGCGACCATGATTTTTTCAGGACAAAACCAGGAATTCGATAATAAAAGTAGGGTGACCAAAATTTTTTCAGGACACAACCTGGAAATTTGTACACCGGTTAAGGGGACCACAAATTTTAATTGTGATAGTTTTGTCACCTTTTCGTCTGTAACTTCTTCGCAAAATGGCAACGCGCGGCGACCTATTTTAGGTATAGAGATTTTAGGAATCCGAGGTAGGGGTTTAATCGACACCGCAGCCAAGCGAACTGTTGCCGGTTCTTCACTCTACGCCCTACTGCAACAGCATAATCAACCTTTTGTGCGTAGTTCTATGCGTGTTAAGCTCGCCGATGGTTCAATGCAAACAAGACAAATGCTGACAACGACACTTGACGTGAAGTTATTACCGTGTAAAGTTATTCCCATGGAATTTGTCGTATTTCCGGACGCCCAGGATAATGACACATTATTGGGTGTAGACTTTTTAGTAGCAGCTGGTTTAGCCATCGACTTCCATACTTCGACATGGCGCTACCATGGTTCTGAACGAGTTTTTCCATTGGAGTTCGAGTACTCTAGTGACCTCACGCCTTGTTCTGCTGCTGATTTCTTAAGAGAAGACGAGGGAACTATGCCGTGTCCTCCAGAGCGTTAACCGCCTAGCTTCTTTTCTGCAGTGCAACGAGGATGTCTTCAGACCAGGGGGAGCCCCAATGCCTTACGCTGAACATCATCAGGATGATAGGAAGTAGCAAACCGACAAAATTCAGTTCTCTGGTCCCAGTTACCAAGTAGGTGATCTAGTCCTTCTCTCTACGCACTTGTTAAGTGATGCCGCCAAAGGTAGAACGAAGAAGTTCATGCCTAAGCGTGACGGACCCTACCAGATTAGTAATATCGTTAGTCCTACTACCTATGAGGTTACTGATTTGAATTCGCAGGTTTTAGGGAAATTTCATGCTTCTCATTTGAAGCCGTATCATAATCAAACCGGTCAGGTCTCAGCTCCAGTACAGCCTCGACGCCTGCGTGGACGGCCCCGCCTTGTTGTTTCTGCCGAGCCACCAACGAGGCGTTCTAGTGACTCGGAGGGGGAGGATATAACGGAACGTAATTTCCGAACGTGCGATACCGCCCCCGCCGCCGCCTTACCGCCCGCTGAAACAGAGCTCTCTGAGCGCGAAAACACACGCCCTCAGCGCGCGCGACGACGACCAGTAAAATATTGCGAGTCTTAGTTTAAGTGTACGATTCTCAACTCATTTTGTATTTTATTTTAGTTATTGTGTCGCTTTTATATTAAAACCTCATACCAAATCGGCGTAAACATTATTTCTATATCATCTTCGCCAACAGCCCGGAACAACGAACTCACGAAAACTCACAAAAGCCCGCCAGTCGGACTTGTAGTGTTAAAATTATCATTTTATTTACATACTAGCTGGTCTGACAGCCGTTGTCCTGTTCAATTTTCAACAATATCGGTCTATCGAAAATTCGAAGTTTCTAGAAAGCTTTTCCCGTTTTTTTCCCAAAACCTTATCCCGATTATTAAATTCAATTCAAAATCAGCTTTATTGCTTTTATTTTATGAACTAATTTCAGTATTTGTAATACTTTGGAGATATGTCAAGCTGAATTATTAAATGTGATTGTCAAAGCCAGCGTTCCGTAAACGTGCTTACGCCTGCGGGAAATAAACAAACAAGCCTTGAATATGATTGAATCACAACCAAACTATGTACTTGCAACATCTCGGTTGTAGTTGATAATAGTAATTGTTGTGTAATATAAAGTGTTTTGTAGACAATACATTTCGTATTCGAACAACACCGTAGCAAATCTCTATATATAAAAATGAATTGCTGTTCGTTAGTCTCGCTAAAACTCGAGAACGGCTGGACCGATTTGGCTAATTTTGGTCTTGAATTATTCGTGGAAGTCCAGGGAAGGTTTAAAAGGTGAGAAAATATAAAAAAGCTCGGAATTATATAAAAACAAACAATTTTGTTTTTCCTTTGATGTGTCCCCTTGATGTGTCTTTTATTTATCGATTGAGGCACTACGAAGTCTGCCGGGTCAGCTAGTAGTCAATAAAAGCGTTAACAAACAAACAAACAATGTTACAAGTTGTTAACTAAAAAAAGTATGATATCCAAATAATCGTTTTGTGGAATTTCATATGTGAACCTCGAATAGAGTTTCTCATTGTTATTCTTATCATATGTCATAAATTATCTAACCTGATCATTATTTATTCTTTTTAGTTAAACTAGTTTCGTCCCAGACAAAATTTAAACATAAACATTAACGTTCCAATATTCAGATTTATTAATGTATTAAATTTTCTCTTGTCTTTTATATTTTTACTTATAAAAGGGGAGATTAATCTTCATGCCATTAAGGCTTCGTCACTATCTACTGAACAAAACGAAAACAAAATAAAATCGGTGATAAACATATGTAATTCAAAAATAATTGAACTGTTTTGTCTGTACATAAATATGTAATGAAATCTTAATATTTATATTGTACTTAGGAAGAAAATTTCGTAAATAAAGAATGAACTGACAAATGGGATCATTGTGTGAACCATTAATAACATATTCGAATATTTTACTGGTAGTGGGTAGTCTCGTGAGTCCGCACGGGTAGGTAACACCACTCTGCCTCTTTCTGCTCTGAAGCAGTAATGCATTTAGGTTTGAAGGGTGGGGCAGTCGTTGTACTCTCAAAACGGAGACCTCAGAACTCCTTAGACCTTATGGGCTCCTACCCACCTATATAAAAAAAAAGGACCATTTCAACTCCATAACGACCGTATGAATGACAGTAAAAAATATTTTAATAAAAACATTCAATGGAACAGCATCTATTATATTTATATATTCTTATTCTTTTATTTTGTCTAATTTCAATCGGTTTCATCGTTAAAAAATTGTTACAACAACAACAACATTATGTTTACTAAAGTTTGTTCTTCATTTTGACCTTCGTTTACGGAGTAACGCGGCAAAGGGGGTAACAGGTTAACACGAATAGCAAAGTAGGTATAGTTATTAAGCCATAGAGCTTTTTTTTTTTTTTTTTTTTTATGATTGAGAGATTACTGGTGGCCCGGAGGCCTTTCCAGCTTCACCAGGACAGGTGGGCGAGCAAAGGCTCAGCCAGGAGGGGTGGGATTTGCTAATAACTGCCCGAGCGCCTCCGAAGGAGACCTAACAACTCAAGAGCAGTTGCTTCGCGAATGAATCTACTACCGGATCGGAATCGCGACCCACTGAGAAGATCCGGCGAGAAACTCAGCGGGCTGATGCATGGGTTAGGCTGCACGTCGACCTCTTTGTCGAGTTCGACGAGTACGGTTACCGGGGTTCCTCAGCCTGCTCCTAGTGTTAGAGCTGAAGGTATCTAATGCAAGAGTTATTGGATCTGATGGATCCGTAAGGACGTGTCTAGGGCGACGACGGTGACTTGCTCCTGCGTGATCAGGATTCGGGGAATAGTCAGCGGCGGCAACGATAAGGCGATTATCATGACGCATAGCCTTATCGAAGTAACGTTCCGACACTGACTTCATGTGTTTGCGGATCGATTCGAGGCCCAGGTCGTCGTGTAGGTCGACGTTCCTCACGAACCACGGAGCCCCGACGGCTAACCTGCAAAAGCGGGATTGTAGGGATTGGAGGGTGTCTATGTGTGTGCGGGCCGCGTGAGCGAACACCACACTAGCGTAAGTCATGACGGGCCTTATGCAAGTTTTGTAAAGTGTCACCTTGTTCCGAAGGGACATTTTACTCCGCTTACAGATCATGGGATAGAGTCTGCCGAGAATAAATGCGGCACGATCGCGGACTGTTTTTATATGCGGGCGGAATGTCATGGATGCATCCAGGGTGACTCCCAGGTACTTGACCTTCCTAGCCCAGGGTATAGGTTGGCCGAAGAGGGTGATCGGGGGTGTGATATTTCTCCTCCTAATGCGGGAGGAAATGAGCGGTGAGTTTCCCCTTTGAAATAACACTGCTGTGCTTTTCGCTGGGTTGATGTCTATGCGCCATTTTCGGAACCACTGTCCGAGGGTTAACGCTGCACTCTGGAGCTTACTCGCGATTAGGGACTTGTTTCTACTTGAGTAGTAAACGGTTGTGTCGTCAGCGAATAAGGCTAGCTGGGTCGGCGGCGACCGGGGAATATCGTTAATAAATAAACTAAATAGGAGCGGAGAGAGAACGGAGCCTTGCGGGACTCCAGCCGTGAGTGGTCGCGGGGAGGAGCGGGTTCCCTCTACTCGATATCGAAAAGAGCGGTTAGACAAGAAGTCTCGTATGATGAGCACGAGACTGTCCGGTACGCCCATGTTGAAAAGTTTGAAAATCAAACCGTTGTGCCAGACTTTGTCGAACGCTTTTGCGACGTCGAAGAAGAGGGCTCCCGTGTAGATCGGTTTTGGTCGGTTAAGTCCTACAAGAATGTGCTCCGTGAGGCGGTGCACCTGTTGTACGCATGAGTGATTTGCACGGAATCCGAATTGTTCATCGATGAGAATGCCCTTTGATGAGACGAAGTCTCTGAGGCGTTTGTAGAGCAGACGCTCATACAGTTTGCCCAGAGACATGAGGAGGCTAATCGGGCGGTAACTCGTCGGATTATTTTTTGGTTTACCGGGTTTGTGTATGCCGATAACGTCCGCTTCTTTCCACACCGCGGGAAAGATACAGTTAGCCATAGCGGCATTGAAAATAGATGCCAACATCACGATGAGTTGGATGGGTAGAAGTTTAATAACGCGGTTAGATATACCGTCGGAACCGGGAGCCTTGCGAGGACGTAGGTCTTTGATCAGGTCTTTAACTTCCATTGGGGTGACGGGTGGTAACGCATCCGAGGGTGGCAAGGAGGCTCTGCGTTCTACCTCACTGTCTACTAATTCTACATGAACAGGGTCCGCGGATTGAATGCTGGGCGTGCACTGGGTTTGCAATGTATCGGCTAGCAGCTCTGCTTTTTCGTCATCATCAAACGCCGCGAGTCGACCTGAGGGGCCTACGAGGGGGGGCATAGTTACAACCGTATCCGATTTGAGAGTACGAGCTAAGCGGTAGTAAGACCTTTGAGAGGGCGCGAGTCTTTCTAAGAAATCAGACCATCTGGCATCTCGGACTTCGGCGATGCGAGACTTTACGTCGCGTTGTAGGGCACGCATTCGAGTACGATTTTCCGCGGTAGGATACCTGTCGTAGGCGCGTATCGAGGCGTTCTTAGCTCTGAGGAGTTCCCTAATATCGTCGGGCAATTTGAAGCGGTGAAGGAAGTCCTCCGCTACAACTTGCTTCGATGACCTATCTAATGTCGAGGTAATGTGTGACGTTAGGATGTCTATGGCTTCAGCGGTATCCTGAAGAGACGGGGTAGAGTCCGGGCTAAACGGGAGCGATGGTGGATCAGATTCAGCCAGGCTGATGCCCAGCGTGTGCCAATCCACCACAGTCCTCGTGACGGAAACGGAATCGGGAGCGCGACCGAGCTTCATAACGACGGGACGGTGGTCTGAATCTAACTCTGAAACTACTTCGATCGAGTGTAAGCGCAGAGCTACGTTTTTTAATAACGCTATGTCGAGTATATCCGGGCGATGCGCGATATTTAGCGGGTAGTGAGTCGGGGTTAGCGGAGCGATGATATCGAAGGCGAGATCATCGACTAACGCGTCGAGCCGCCTGCCATTAGGGGTTGTGGTGTGAGAGTTCCATCTGATGTGTTTACAATTTAGGTCGCCCGCCAGAATGACAGAGCTTCCCATGCTGAGCAGCGCCTCGATATCACTGCTTAGAACGATCTTATCCGGTGGAAGATAAACGGACGCGATAACGATCGGCGCGTGTCCCGTCAGTGAGATTCGGCATACTGATGCTTCGATGTTAACGAGCGCGGGGGGATCGAGCGGGATGCAGTGCAAGGCTCTTCTGTAGTAGATGACGGTACCACCACCACGAGCAGTGAGCCTGTCGTTCCTAACCATGTTATAGTTCGCGATTTTAGGGTCGCGGCGCGCGGGCTTGAGTAGAGTCTCCTGTACTAAAAATATGTCAATTTGATGGTCACGCAAAAAATCACAAACCTGATCACGTTGATTTGCGAGACCGTATGCGTTAAAAAATCCTATCGTTACGGATAGGGGTTTCAGCCTACTTTTGTACGCCATTGATTACCGGCGGAGTGAGGGGAGGACGTACGTATTTAACGACGCGTATACGTCGGCGTATTCTTGCACAACGGCGATGAAGTGCTGTGCAGTGGAGGCGGCGCGGATGGCGTCACCTAAAGCGTTAACGCGCTCAAAGTTAATCGATTGAAAGAAGTCGATCGCTAGAGCAAGATTGTCGGACGCTGTCGGAGGGCAATTCGCGGGGGAGGGGCGTATCGCGGGGGTGGGACGAGTCGCGGGGGCGGGACGAATCGCGGAGGAGAGAGTTGTAGCCGTGTTCGTGTACGGCAGCGGTTTCGCCCAGGCCGAGCCACTGGGCACCGGCGCCGGAACGAACGCTGGCTTAGCCTGCGACACAGAGGGTGCCGAGGCTTTGATGTCTGGGTGGGAAGCTCGGAGGCGGTTTTGGCGGGCAACGCGGCGATTTATTTTCGGGGCTCGGGGGCACCCGCGGTAATTTGCGGGGTGACCCTGTGTTCGACACAGGACGCAGCTAGGCGGTTCCGTCGCGGTTTTTTGATCGCGAGTGCATAGGGCCGTAGCGTGATCGCCTAAACACTTGACGCATCGGGGTCGCGCGTGACAGTTACGGGAAGAATGCCCGTACAGTTGACAGTTATGGCACTGGCTAGGAGTGCCTTTTTTATGGGGGGCTTCGACGGCGATACCGGAGAGTCTACAGACGGTCCGTATGTTAAAAATTTGCTTACCCTCGGGGGTAGGCTGGAGGGCGACTAGAACCATATTATATGGCTCCCTACCGCGGCCGGTGTGCATGCGGTGCACTGAATTTACTGGTAGGCCTTGTTCCAGAAGGTCGGCCTTGACGAGTTCGGCATCCAACTCTTTAGGGATGCCACGTATGACGGCACGAAGTTCGCGCTCCTCCTGGAGCGTATACGTATGGAAACTTATACGCTCCTTACGGAGGTAAGAAGAGAGAGCCCTATGGTCGTCGGGTGTTTGAACCTTAATTTGAATGCCGTTCGCGAGGTTACGGGCATTCGTGAAATTAATATTTTTGGCCTTAAGGGCCAGGGAAACTCGTTCCCAGGCTGCCTTCTCTTGAAGGATTACCGGGGGAGGGGCTTGGATTTTCTTTTGTACTACCGGACGCGGCGACGGTGTAGCACGGGCAGGGGGAGCAACGGGGGTCGGTGGACGGAGGCGCGACGCGTTCGCGGCTCTGCTTACTTTGGCGGCCGCGGGAGCTCGGGCTTCCGCAGCGCGCCTCTTACCTTTTTGGACTACTGTGAATCCATCAGTCGAGGAGGCGGGGGAAGGATCGACCTCCATGTCCGACTCCGAGTCGGATGAAGAGGAGGGCGCGGGCGACCCGCAGGCGGGCGTTTTAGAGGGCGCGGGGTTGACGGTCGCGACGGAGGCCACGGACAATTGCTCGGGGGCAGAGGACGGCGCGGGCGCGACGGAGGCTGCGGATGAACGCGTGGACGCGACGTGTGCTGCGGATGAGCGCAGGGCTGGAACCGAGACCGCAGCGATCGACGCGGGAGCTTTGCTCGCGAGTATTGGGGACACTGGAGCGGCGGGCGCGACGGAGACCGCTTCTGAGTTCGCGGCGTGATTGGCCTTAAATTCTAAAAATTCGGCCGATAATGTCGGGTACCTCAGACGGAGGAATTCCGCGAACAGATCGATCGTGGACTCCATTGTAACTGTCACGGGCCCAGGGGGGGCTACCCCGGGACTTAAAACACACTCGCCTTACGGCGAGGCCCCAATATTATAATAATCACGATTAATTACGGCACACAACCGTCCGCTTACAAACGGGCCACTAAGTTGCCGAACGAATTCCAGGAATTTAGGGGTCCGCCCGTTCACAAACGGCGGTGCGACGCAATTAGCACAGGTAGTCACTTCCGAGAAAACACTTGGACGCCAGATGTGCCACGAACCGAGGTCGGGCGATCGAACGAACAATGAGCACGTCAGCACGCGGCGAGTGCTTGGATCGGAATGCCATAGAGCTATGATGCTCTCCGGTACCCGGTAAAATACCATTTTATATTTCATTGTTTAAACATTACATATTTAAGGCGATGAATTAGGTAGTATTAATCTAAATATGCAGTGATAAATATATTGATACAAGACACCAAACCTTTCCTGAGCTATCGATATACGAAAGTAAATTCATCTCACACTGATTCTAGCATCTAGCCTAGTAGTATTGTTAGCCCGTAACTATATACCACAATATCTATTTATCTCGTAATTGAAGGATAAGCAGGCATTTTGGTATCTAAGTATAAAGTTTTTGATATTTTTCTAGACGTAATACTAAAATGTCCAGAATGTACCACGCTTATTATTTCCACAAATGAGTATATTTCACGTTAGTCTCTTAGTTTTCTCAAGTTTTGTATTAGAATTAAAACGAAACATTTATTAATAGTTTAACCAGCATTTCTTGAGCTTAATTTAATTTATGGAATGTCGTGTCGATGCAAATGCAATGCGATGCGAATGCAAATGTGTACCCTAACCTTTTTAGCGAATTCGTTTGATTTTATTAAACACTCATTTTGTAAGACAACTAACTTGAACAATCATAGACATTGATTGCCCTTTTATATTCGAATAGAGTGACTTTGATTTGTCATCCAGACACAATCACCGTGAATTGATCTAGTAACTTTTGATCGCGAAGTTCACAGACCTCTGGATAAGTACCTACATTTATAAAGAAATTGGGACCATGTGTTTACCTGTTATCAAGCAAATGCAATAAATATATTTTAAAAACGTCTCAGTTTCAGTCGATTCAGTCATTCGTGTGACCACGAAAACTGAACAGTACCTATTAAAAACTTCGAAAACAACATAATGACATTATTAACCAAAACATTAAACCGCAAAAGTAGTTTTGTTTCCATGACTCGTAAAATCCAATGGAAATATCATCATAGATACGCTTAATCACCAGTAGGTACATACTCTTTATTCGAAAAAGAAAAAAATAACATGTTTCTACGAATTACATGTATGTTTAATTTTATAGCGATTACAGAAATGGAAAAGATGCTTGCGTCATTTAAGCGAATCTTTTAATGCCTTACCTAAACTATATAAGTGTTAAAGTTATTAAACAGATGTGCGAGCAAATGCTCATCCAGGGATTTTTTGTGTTATTAGAGCATGAAACACTCATATAAGACAGGGACAAATATACTCGACTACTACAAATGTCAAATATCTCTCGATTCCAACGGATATAAAGCGTGCTGGACTCGTGATCGGTGTCTTCCAATAAACGCAAGAACTTCCGAAATTTTTATTTTATGAGAAACTGACTCTTCCGTACTTTCAAAGTCGTGCTTCAAATGTGTTTTATGAAATAGCTTATATTGTACCTACTAGCTGTAGCCGTCCGGTTCGCTGGGCATTTAAAATTAACATTATCATTTCTCACCCCCACAAAGATTCTCATCATTAACGCCCCCGCAACTGGTGTAGGGAGTCCAATACTCATATAAATATTAGCCTATCCATTAAGTACATGTATTTTCTACATGGATACCAAGTTTCAAGTCAATCGGATGCATGGTTCAGTAGTTATAATGGTACATCCGTAAAAACCACTAGATTTATATTAGTATAGATACTTTGGGAAGGCTTAGACAACAAAGGAAAGATCTTCCACCAAGCGGGTGATATTTTGCTCGGTAGACCGACGGTCCGAATGTTGTTGTTTAGAACTTGTATATATGCAAGCTTATCTTGAAAATGTCGTAAGCGAGATTCAGACATCTGTCAATTATCTTGCGTTGTATGATGGCTACCCGCCACAATACTACAAATAACTATACCTTTGCCAGTGCACGGCGACTTGTACAGCATTCAAAACGATTTATTAAAAATCTGAAGCTTAGTAAAAAAAAAAACAGTGTAAAGAATTTAAGAGTAGGCATGCTCTAGTCCTTGGATGCATGATTGAACATGATGACGCAAACGACCGCTAGCTTATCGATTTCATTATTTTTTTATCTTAAACGTCCGCGTGTATATACATAACATACATACATAACAACATTTACATATATCTATCTGCCTACTACTGTAAGTGACGTATCGATAATTTATAATTGATGCTTAAAAAATGTGTTCAAAAAAAATATGCTTTCCCATGTTAATTAAAGAAAATTCGTTTATCAGCTTGCTGTATGTATAATAACATTGTGATCATTTATTTACACCATACTCATATTAAAAAACTAAGGTGAGACGTTAAAACGTATTTTTAATACTAATATAACCAGACAACTCATTCAATACTGCGAGTAGGTACATACAATACAATATACGTTCTATCATTAACGACCAAACACTAAATTGTCAGGTAAAGGACATCTCTGACGTGTCGTCGGTATCTACCAATACCGGCTTAAGATAAGAAATCGTGAAGAAAACATTAAAGCCGTCATTCTAGAGCACACAGTTATGTGGACATACGTCATACTCTTACATGTCACAAGGTTTTAAAAAACAATAATATCATTTGTGTTTTTATCGTTAACAAATTACGATACTTTCCTGTCAGAAAATAATAATTAAGTTATTATACTATACTATCTTCTCTATATATAAAAATGAATTGCTGTTCGTTAGTCTCGCTAAAACTCGAGAGCGGCTGGACCGATTTGGCTAATTTGGGTCTTGAATTGTCTGTGGAAGTCCAGAGAAGGTTTAAAAGGTAGATAAATATGAAAATTCTCGGAATTAAATAAAAATAACAATTTTGTTTTTCCTTTGATGTGTCCCCCGTCGGACGGATTCCTTTTGTGTGTTTTAAGTTTATTTTATGCAAAAGCTTAGGTCTTTTATTTATCGATTAAGGCACTACGAAGTCTGCCGGGTCAGCTATATACTATAAATTATACTATACTATACTATAAATTATTGAGTCGCTTACCTTCACTCATGAAATAGGGTATCCTGAATCTGCCTGACAGCACTCTATCTCGTAGTGATTGAAGTGTAGATCCATCGAAGGGCAGGGCACCACACACCAACACGTACAACACTACTCCCAGACTCTGTGATTAAAATGTCTAATTAGAAAGGAACGAACTAAAAAAATGAAATCACTTGATAAAATTACGATCTAAGGTGATAGGTATATGAGTTAAATCTTTGATAATTACGAAAAAAATATTACTATTTTTGAGTTTAAAAGAATTAAGCAGATATTTCCTACGACAGTAGTAACTAATTTTAAAAGTTATAAACTAATCACGTGCTTAACATTTAATTTTAGTCTGATCGTTTACAATTCGCTGTCTGTTGAACTTTAGTTAAATTCAAATAGAATAATATTATTTATTTATAAAAACAAGAATGAAATAGCTACAGGTGACATTTTCATTTGGCGTCGTAAAACCCGAGCTCTGTGTGATATAAAAAACGAATATTGAATAATGTAGAATCGTAATATCGTACCCAAATATCTATTTCGGGGCCTGTATATCTTTTCCCTTCAAATACTTCTGGAGCGGCATAAGGTGGAGAACCACACCACGTGGCCAACAATTCCCCCGTGGCGTAGTAATTACTGAATCCAAAATCAGCAATCTTGATGTTCATATTCGCATCCAGCAGCAAATTCTCCGCCTAAATAGAAAAAGTTTTCGTTCGTATATACAAAAGAAAGTCGATAATTCGATAAAACTCCCGAATACAAATCAGCTTGAATCACGGAAACGGGAAAAATTCAAAAACATTTCAGATTCTATCGTCGTTCATCAAGGAAATAAATTTATTGAGTTACTTCTAGGAATGAGGGTCACGCATGAATTCTTATGAATCCGTAAAATTCATATTTCTGCTACGATATTACTTTAACGTTCCATACGTTAACATGGGTACAAGGGCGGATCCAGCTTTGACGCCAGGAGGGGGTCACATAGTCGTGGGCAAGTTAAGAACTTATGATTTAATTTTGATAACAATAGATAATAAATAAAACATTATGTTCTTCAATTAGTCCAAGTTAGTTCAAGTCCTGGAACTAGCTCAGGGGGGGTCATGACCCCCCCCTGGATCCGCCGTTGCATGGGTAGATGTGACGGCAGCAAATCTGCAGTTAAGTGTTAATCGGAGCTAAGCGATAGATGACCACAAAGTTTACGTATACAGACCAAGAATCTAAGAAAAGTATCAGATACGATCTTTGTGTGATGTGATGAAAGAATCAGATACGATCCTAATGTGAACAATCTTGTACACATTATATGAGATCATTTTGTATGCCATATTCACGTCTTCCTTATAAAGCATCATAATAAAAACCGTTCTCTAGGCACGTTTATAAAGCACATTTGTCGTGTGTTATAAATCCTTTTTTTTATTGTTTAGATGGGTGGACGAGCTCAAAGCCCATCTGGTGTAAAGTGGTTACTGGAGCCCATAGACATCTACGACGTAAATGCGCCATCCACCTTAAAATATAAGTTCTAAGGTTTCAAGTATAGTTACAACGGCTGCCCCACTCTTCAAACCGAAACGCGTTACTGCTTCACGTCAGAAATACGCAATGTGGTGGTACCTACCCGCGCGGACTCACAAGCGGTCCTACCACCAGTAAATCCTTTGTCACGAATTATTTTCCTGAAGTATTCAGCTAATTAAATATTATTTGAGCGATTAATATAATTAAGATCCAACTAGATTGTTTCATTTCCAGTTAGAATTAAGTAGGAAAATTACACGATACATCAATATGAAGTTACCTTGAGATCTCGGTGTACGATTCGCCTTTCGTGGCAGTATTCTACAGCTGATAAAATCTGCCAGAACTTGCGTCTAGCTGCCTGTTCTGCCATTCGACCATACCTCGCAATGTAGTCTGTGAAAAAAACTCCATTATTCATCTCTAATTTATTAGTAATCTTGAACTTAGTCAAAAGTATTAAGCGGTAGGCAGCAGTTTGGCTCTGCCCCTGGCATTGCTGAAGTCCATGGGCGACGGTAACCACTCACCATCAGGTGAGCCGTATGCTCGTCTGCTTACAAGGGCAATTAAAATAATAATAATAATAATAATTTAATCCCCTTATTATAACCATAGCCTTATTTTCGTAATATAAGTGCAGCAATAAAAAAAGTGTCATCACAATCTTAATCATTGCTTTTGTCGTACAAAGCTAAATTGTACCGACTATAAAGTCAATACCAGATACGTGTATTTATTTGGAACTTCATTTTAATTCATTAAATGGAATGAAAATTCATTTTAATTCAATCAATTAGTATGTACAAAAATATTTTTACACTGAACTATACAATTGATCATAACAATGATTTATTAAGAAAGCTACATCACGTGAAACTTAAACTTTCCAAAAAAGGAAAATCTTCTATTACACCGAAGGAACCATTTGAAGCACTTTGAGCGATTATGATAAAAATGTATTATAATATTAACAGTAATGCAAAACACTTTTATAAGTTACCAAAATCAGCATACTCTATATTGATGTGATTTGTAGACAGGTACACATTACTATTAAAAAAAAAAAACAAATATGTGTGTGTGCCTTGGAATATTCTCGAAAAACGAGTTTATCCAAATACATTTTCAGAGTTGAATAACGCTCACAAAATGCCTTTGCACGTGGCATATCTTTATGACGCGAACATTGTTTCATCATTCGTGTACATTAGTCTCGTAAATTTTAGTTTGCGATTCACAATCTTATTATTCAACAGTGAATTTATTCGGGACGCAAATGATAATTTCTTAACGAAATTCAATAATTTTGATCCATTTTCGCTCCAAAGAAAGATAAATGTAGGCATTAAGTAATTGTGTTATTTGTTTCTTATTATCCCAAATTCATAGAACCCGACAAACGATCATACCATAATCGGAACAACAGACTACGCGAGCTATAAAAACAAAGATAAAGCAAAGGCAAAATAAATACCTACGCCCGCTGTCTGTCATTGCAAAACGTGGGATGGCAATATATTCAAGAGTATTGGGCGGCAACTGATGTTTATGGAATAGACTGTCCGCCTCTCTGAATGACTCTTTTGTTTAACTTATTTATATTCTACGGCGAAACTGTTGACTTTTGATATGAATCTTAAAATTAAAAATGTATGTTTATAATATTTCTGTGAGCTTTGTAGAACAGTGTCTCAGTGTTAAAGTGGAACTAATATCACATTTTTTTAGTTGAAACTTTTCATTCGCCTCTCTATCGCCTGTAAATTTTTTGTGTCTCGTTGATCTAGCGGTTAACTAGCTTTTGGCTTGGCTTAAATCAGCACCTATGTAAACTAGCTTTTCATGGACAGATTCGCCCACATGAATTATAGATTATGTCGTGTATTTATAACCGAACTCGGAACTGACTAGAATGAAAGAACGGACTAGAATGAAAGATAAATTATATTATTGCCTAAGATTGCCTTAATTATATTATTGTCCGCGCGGGTGGGTACCACCGCCCTGCCTATTTCTGCCGTGAAGCAGTAATGCGTTTCGGTTTAAAGGGTGGGGCAGCCGTTGTAACTATACTGAGACCTTAGAACTTGTATCTCAGGGTGGGTGGCGCATTTGCGTTGTAGATGTCTATGGGCTCCAGTAACCATTTAACGCCAGGTGGGCTGTGAGCTCGTCCAGCCATCTAAGCAATAAAAAATAAATAAATAAATAAGATTCGTTCTATTATTATATTTACTGACTTTCGTCAAAATAAGTTCAGAGATTTTGGTGTGAAACCGTAACAGACAGGGCTATTTTCATATTTCGCTATAAACAATAAATTTCCTAGAATATTTCTTAAAATTTAATTCTAACATTATAAGTTTGGTGAAAATTCGAAGAAACGGAACTAATGGACTTGTATAAATAAAGCATTAAAGGATTAATTAAATATCGGTTAATCTTCGTATGTAATCTAATTCAGTAGACTAGTACATATATTGAATTAACTTGAAATGTGTTATATATTAATGTGTAATGCTTATTTCAAGGCATATTTAAATTGTAATCTTGAATTCTCCTGTAGAATTTCAATGGTTTTTTAAAATTCTGATATATAGTTTTTATAAACCAAAATCATGTAAGAAGTCTACCGTACTTAAATATTTACAGGCGTGGGTTTTCAAGCCAGAGCTCGCCGAGATCGTTTATGGGAAGGGCTGATCTGGTGAAATCGGCAATGGGTACCCCACTATATCAACTGCGGAACAAGCGAGATGCAGAAAAGTAGTATAGCGCACTTTTTTCTTTCTTTATTGACTAAGCAATGCCTAAAGGCCAATTGCCTTGGCTTACGACTCACTTAAATTTTTTTTTTATATCTTAGATTGGTGGACGAGCTCACAGCCAACTTGGTGTTAAGTGGTTACTGAAGCCCATAGACATCTACAACGTAAATGCGCCACCCACCTTGAGACATAATAGTTAGTATAGTTACAACGGCTGCCCCACCCTTCAAACCGAAACGCATTACTGCTTCACGGCAGAAATAGGCAGGGTGGTGGTACCTACCCGCGCGGACTCTCAAGAAGTCCTACTACCAGAATTTTAAACAGTTATCAGAATCTAGAGACACCACAGCGTGAATACCGCCATCGACTCCGAGGAAGAGGGCTCAATGAGACCCAGTCCGCTCTGTTAAGAGCGAAACAACGAATAAGATAAATAGTAGATTTGCAGGTAAAGAAAACCTCTATGCTATATAACAATCTTGATTTCCATGTGGTACAAGTTTCGTTTTTCTTTGCCTACCTATGTTAATAACCTCGAGGGGTTATCCTAGCTTCACCAAACGTTAAAGTTTCGATTAACAGTCTTTCGACTCGGAAGGATCCTCGTAGTTTTTAGTTAGTTATTAGTTAAAATTTCATGATATAATATTAAAAAAAACATACGGAATGAGAATTTCATTAACATTGCCAATGACTTAAGTACTTACTTAGACGCTTACTTCTGATTTTATGAAAATCATAATTTCAGACATGTATAATGTCTACGAACGAAGAAAAACTTTGTTTATTTCTAAAATAGCTTACAAAATTTGAACGCCTTATTGGTTGATATGTCCTATCCACTACCGCGTTATCCGCTATGACATGTCCTTCTTCAAACGAGGCTTGTGGAGAGTACTTAACGGAAGGCAACGGGTTAGCTCTACCCAGGCATTGCTCACGTCCATCACCGATGGTAACCACTGACCATCAAGTAGGCCGCATGCCTACAAGGGTAATAAAAAAATCGAGGATATTCGTTAAAAAATAGGGATTTGGTGGATATGTTATTGTTTCCTCTCTATCTTTCCTGGAAAATGAAAAATCTTGAAAATCTTGACCTGGAGCCATATACATACATATTTTGTACTGGAAGATATGTAGAATATTTTTCTCAGTTCTCAAAAATCATACTTATAATTAAATGATTAAATCTACACTTCAAATAGAATTGAATTAAAATAATTGCCTGAATAACAATAAAAATATGACGCGACTAACAAAAAATTGCATGAAGTTTTAAAATAAAATTACAACAAAGCAAATTAAAATAACAAATAGAAAAACGGTGTTTCACACGAATCAAAAGTTTTACTAATGAATTTATAATAACGATGAATTCTTGTAAAAAATCAATAACATTTAGGTTCGAAAATAAGCGATCCCTTGAAGGAGCAAAATTCAAAGTAATATTTGTCTAACACGAAGTAATTAATTCCAAAGTTATGGATTCCTTTTCGGGCTCGGCTTTTATAGGTCTGGTTTTCTCAGCACAGTCAGCTGTGCGCGAAATTGGTTCTCATCTCCCCAACAACCCCAGCCACACCCGACGACACCCTTTTTGGTGACGTCACGGCAGGCTTGCTGACGTCATCGCGTCATAGACAAGGCGGCCACGAACTTACGAACGAGTGCCCTTAATCGATTTCGAGGTTTTGCTTCTGGCGAGCTTCTTATGTATTTGCAGAAGGGTATGTACGTAGTTCTTGGATTACGGATTGTTTGGTAGAATCCTTGTTAGATTTAGTTTTAAAATACCTCGTTTCCCTTTGATATATACTTAACAGAGCTGTTAAATATAACTATAGGTATTATTACATTATTATTATTTTTCAGAACATTATAATAGAGAAAAATTTTCAAGTGTTGTTTGTTTTAAATGCGCAAATGACTTAAATAAGTAGAAACTCCTGCCGGAAATCGAAAACGTAAGATCATAGTCCCATAAAAAGAGAACTATATTAATCTGCTAGCCTCTACATACGGAGATTCGGGAAGTTCCAATTTTATGTACCCACAACTAATGCCAAGGAAGTTGGCAGACGTCTGCACCACGTCACACGAGACCATTGACTTTGTGCGTCAGCTGATTTTTATCGTCTTACTTTGCATGAAGTAAAAAGTCAATTACTTATGGTATTTTCCGATCTAGAATTTACAATCGTCCATCAGTAGTCAGCACTATCATCTACGAGCTTTCGGTGTCAATTCCTTAACATCTAGGTAAGATTTTTATAATGATATAATTATTATTTTTTCATTGTCTAATTAAAATACGCTAGTAAATTTTAGTGTAGTTCAATATAAACATTGAATGAAGTGATGTTTTCACAAATAATACTTACCAAAAATTTCTCCTTTACTCGCGTATTCTGATACTATGTAGATCATGTTTTTCGTCTCCATGACCTAAAACAACAATGATAAATGTTTTTCAATTCTTTGTAAAGGAATACTGTTTTATAAATGGACAAATTACATAATACAATAACAATAAAAAAACAGTCGAGAACGAATTAAAATCACTGAAACTTATTTAAGAAATTTAATAAATGAATTTTGTACTTTGTCATGGTGCCGTAATTCTAAGGAGTATCCCTGCAACCTTCCAAGAGTATTGGGATACTTGGGGTCGACATTTC
This sequence comes from Bombyx mori, assembly GCF_030269925.1. Classification (NCBI taxonomy): domain Eukaryota; kingdom Metazoa; phylum Arthropoda; class Insecta; order Lepidoptera; family Bombycidae; genus Bombyx; species Bombyx mori. The sequence continues at coordinate 7,656,239 of NC_085124.1, forward strand.
AAGCGATGTCCAATTTCGAAGTCATTTGGAGGGCAAAGCCAAGTTGAGGTCAAAAATGCTGGGAGTATTCAACAGAGCGAAGCGGTACTTCACGCCCGCACGAAGACTTTTGCTTTACAAAGCACAGGTCTGGCTTTGCGTGGAGTACTGCTGCCACCTCTGGGGTGGGGTCCAAAATACCAGCTACTCCCATATAACTCCATACAGAAGGGAGTCGTTCGGATTGTCGATTATCCCATTCTCACGGATCGTTTGGAACCTCTGGATTTGCGGAGGGACTTCGGTTCCCTCTGTATTTTATAGCGTATGTTTCATGGGGAGTGCTCTGAGGAATTGTTTGAAACGGTACCATCATCTCGTTTTTACCATCGTACCGCCCGCCACCGGAATAGAGTTTATCCGTACTACATAGAGCCACTGCTTTCATCCACAGTGTGTTTCCAGAGAGTTTTGCCACGTAACATCCGACTTTGGAATGAGCTCAACTCGACGGTGTTTCCCGAGCGTTATGACCTGTCTTTCTTCAAACAAAGCTGGTGGAGAGTACTTAAGGGCCTACCCACAGCGGCCTGCCTACAGCGGCTTGACTCTGCCCTTGATATTGCTGAAGTCCATGGGCGACGGTAACCACTCACAATCAGATGGGCCATATGCGTTTCGCCAAGAGGGGCAATAAAAAAAATTGTAAAGATTTTTTGTTATTTTACTCAAATAAACTCTAGACTCAGACAAACCGGTTTTACCCGCAGCATTATCATTACGGATAGTTAAATTGGAAACTATTTTGTGGAACCTCTTTGTGCTCCAGTCACTAGTTTTTACTAAATTTTCAATCACATTTTCTGTCAGGAGTGTACTCTGTCGAAATATATGAGATCTTAACTTTATTCTACGATACTTTCCATAACGAACTCTAAGTTTGTCCCTACTACCTGAAAATAAGTCCCTCCGATCAAATCTTCAATCTATCATCCTTCCTCCTCCTTCTTCCAAATCATCTATCTATCATTCCTGCTCTCATTTCCTTTTTTAACCTAATTGTAAAAGAATATCAGAAGATAATGGCTTTACCTCAGTATTGCCAGGCCATTAGCGTCCATGAGCAAAGGGGCTTCTAGTACCAGCCAAGGTAAAGCTCTCGTTTTCCTTCTAAATACGCAGGCAGTAAAATAACAATTACAATTTTCCTATCATTAAATGCCGATGTGGATGATTTTAGAAAGTAGCATGTGACTAGGGACCGATGATTTTTCCTATTATTATATTAAATGTCGATGAGGATGATTTTAGAAAGTAGCATGTGACCATGGATCGATGATTAATGAGATCATTACAACGCTACCTGTCGTGCCCATGAACTGATCGTACTGTTGTAAAAACGAGATCCATCACTAATAAAATCGTAGGTGAATCATCGTTTATGTATTTTCATACCAAGCAATTACAGAAAGAATCGTTTCAATATACCGAATCACGTACGAAAAATATATATTATTTACTTATATAAAAATATTATATATTGATCAATAATATGTTTTTATTAATTTATTACTTTTGAATCGTTCTTTTCATCTCAAATAGTATTACATTTTTAATTTATTACATTAACATTATAACATTACAATACTTTGGTGGTTAAGAAAAAAATCAGTACTTGGAAATTTCCAGTGTTTTCTGGAAAATCACCAACCATTCAAGATGTTAGTACTTGTGCGCATGAAACATTTGTCAACAGTATTCATGACTTTAACACAAGCATTCCCATTCACACCAAAGCACGTGTTACATACACAATGTTATGCAATATTCATTGTTTTATTAGAATAAGTACTTGCATTTGACCTATTTGCCTGGAGAATTTCATCCACAGGACTTGCTATTTGTAGATGTTGTATTATTAGATATGTTTCAATAAGTATTTAACGCTACGTTCTTCCCTTAATATTTAAAATCAATAACCATGTTTTAAATTATTTAGTCAAAATAAAGCCCTATATCGTTACGTCTTTCTGTTGTGCCATGTGTTTTTGTGATTATTTTTATCTCAAATAGCCACTAGAATTCCGAACGAAATGATTCGCGTCTTATCTTTAATGTCACGTGGAAATTATGTGACGCGGCTTAAATGACGTTCCATATATTCTTCTAAAGCAAAGTTTAGCTAACAACAAAGCTAGCCGAAATTGACTTCTGTAAGCAATCGGTATTTTTGAAGCTAAATACCTACATGCGGAAAAATTATTTGCCAAATCTTGTAGCTTACTGTATGTTTTAGAACGCCTATTTTACTCGCAAACATTGTCATCATGCGATTTTGCTGCTTTTTTATATCGTACAGAAAAAAAAACCCCTGGTAAAAACTTGTACATTGTTCATATTTACTTTTTATTATTTTTAGGTACACAGGTAAATTAGCGTTATAAACTTGAAGTGAAAAAATAATTTTTATTTCTTTTTTCTTAAGCACTTCTAAACACAATTTGAATTATTGTGCTCGTTTGTTTACAACGTAATAAAAACATAAAAAGATGTGTGGTATCGTGGGACACCGGATAGGAACGAAGTTCCATATTATTATATTATAAAAATATTACTTTTAAGTTCTATTCGAGGTATAAAGAAAAGAATTATTCGGGTATACATTTTTTATTATGATTATGATTTTTTATTGATAAAAATAAAAATAATCGCAAGGGTCAATAATCACTCCGCAGTGCAATGAAGCAGCCTCGCCCTGGGGGAACCGTCTGCATGATCACGGTATCCCTCTACGCCAGTTAAGTATGATTTAGCAAGAGAAATACGAGAGCGTCTGTCAACTGTGTAACATCTCGTCACTATAATTCAGGAATTGTTGAATTTACGTGCAGCGACATCTGTTGATAACAAACTAAATAGAAAAAATCTTACGCTACGGTTTTTCCCGGCACCCCTCCGCATCGTCCCATAAGGAACTTCGTTCCAAAAAAAACACTCTGAATATTATCATAAATACAATTATCTGTCATGCAATTGGTAGCACTAGTTGCATGTCCGTGTTTAAATTAATGGGTTTTGGAAACCTCTAACTCGGGGAGCAGAGAATCAATGTAGCTGCATCGTCTTAAATCGAGTAACAATTAAAAACACCTTTGTAGCCGTTTTCAGTTTAATTCCTTCCCTTGAAGCATCTTGCATGTTTTTTGTAGAGAGCACTCAACATTCAAAAGTCAAAATGTGTTTTATTTTCTTCGTGGTTACCGTCGCCCATGGACTTCAGCAATGCCAGGGGCAGAGCCAAGCCGCTGCCTAGCTTCGCTTGAAGTTTTAACAGGATTCTTAATTTTCATTCTTAATTTGCTCAGTAAATGTACGTGCAGTTAGCGTATATCTGAGCACGATCTGTATGCGTGATTTTTTAGTTGTTTAAAGTGTGCCCAAGTTAACAATGCGAGTTGGGGCGATGCACGTCTAATCAATTAAGTCCAGTGTGGCTGGTACGAGGCTAAATTTACTCATGACGTCAGTCCCCCGACACCGTGCCGTATTTTTGTATCAATAAAAATATTTTTACTACCAATCAAAGAATGAGATAAATTTATACACGCACTAAAACATTTCGTAAATTTAATTGAAGGGCAACTATAAAATACAATAGAATTTGTTTGGGGTATATGAGACACACAAGCAATATCAAAGGATGCGACAATTCGATTCAAAATTCGACCTTGAAGGGTCGAAGTGTTCAAAGACCCGTCAGTCCAGTCATCGTCAATCCAAACACCTGTTGTACCCATGAAGGTACCATTTTTCTTAAGAAATAAGTACTTTACAGACTTGGCACGTGCTAGCGCACGACTTTCACAGGGATAACGCGGTGTAATAAAAATCAGGACGTCCTACAAGTCGACACGAGTTTATATCACAATCGTGCCCATTTCTAGCGCAAAGCAATCATGCAGTAAAGTGTGCAGCAGCAGCTATTAGACTTCACGTTTTAAGGTGGGTAGAGGAACTCACAATGTGGTGTATAAGGATTCTAGTGTTGACTTAACACCAGGTGCTAGGTAGTAGCCTCTTTCTAATAATTATTTGGTAACCATAAAAATACCAATAAAAGACATCGAAAACACAATTTAATATGAATATGACGTAAATTCTAATCAAATCGCGTCACATTACCGTCATCGCCATGATATGCAGCAACCCATTGAATGGTGTTTCTTAAATCAATAAATGAATCCGCGAGGTCACAGGTTACCTTACTAATTACTGCAAACCATACACAATGTCGCAAATAAATGGTGTCATAATCGAAACTAAAATCAATATTGGTCGTTTAAGATCAGAAATCGTCGATGCTTTCAATGTTTGTAGAAATAATGATAAATGAGACGAAGCATTCATATTATGTTGACGCAAATTGCTGCATACGTCAAAACTATTCATATTGGATAGATCTGACGTCAAGAACATTTAAAAAGATAAAACACTGCATACGTTTTATTAACGCGAATGTGCAACAAAAGCAACTGTCCACAAAGAGAGTTTTTTTGTTGTTAAATGGGCATGTTTCCGAACATAACTTTTTAATTCTTCGTAGCCTAAAAGATAAGACGTCCAGTTCATTGATATTAAGCGGTTCAACTGCGCCGGTGTTCGACTGCCGCAAAGAGATGCTAATTTTCCTAATGTAATCACTACATAGTATAAAACAAAGTCGCTTTCTCTGTCCCTATGTCTGTCTGTCCCTATGTATGCTTAAATCTTTAAAAGTACGCAACGGATTTTGATGCGGTTTTTTTAATAGATAGAGTGATTGAAGAGGAAGGCTTATATGCATAATAACATCCATTAAATAATGGAGAAATCAATAATAAATTACAGTTTCCGAAGCGAAGCGAGGGCGGGTCGCTAGTATGTCCTAAACAAATGTTCACGATTGACTCTTCCACCGCGCGTAGGGATAATATCAAAGACGCAAAGTTACAATTTGAGTAATTACTGGTGGTAGGATGTCTTGTAAATTCGCTTGGGTAGGTACCACCACCCTTCCTATTTTTGCTTAAAAGCAGTAAGGCGTTTCGATTTAAGGGCTGAGGCAGCCGCTGTACTGCAAAATTTAAAACTGAGACTCAAAATTCGTGTCTTAAGGTGATGGCATTCACGTTGTTGATGCCTATAGGCTCCGGTAACCACTTAACACCAGATGAGCTCTTTCATCCATCTAAGCAAAAAAAAAAAACCATATTTTTATCATTGTAAGTTTCCCTCAAACTTTATAATTCTACTCTAGTGCAATTTATACAATATATTTACAAAGCATTTGAAGTTAATAACATTGAGATAACACAGAAACACTCGTCATTCACGCACTACCGCATATGGTAAATACTATACCATTTCAGTCAATCTAACATTATTGACGAATGACTTGAAGCAAGTCAAGAAACGACTGCCTTATTAACGTAAACAGTACCTCGCAAATTGCTGTAGACAACTACATATGTAATACATACGTATTTGTTCCGCCGTCACTGTGAGTAACGGTCTCTGAGGATAACAGGATTTTTTTGTTTTCCTAACCGTTGTTAACCTCTAACAGTCACAACACAAAGATTCGTTTACCGAAAAGTCGTTGTAAGATCACACCAGGTCAAACAGCATTTAGTTTCACTTTAACGAAACAATAAAAAATTGGCCTCGATGACGCAGGGACGAGCGAATTAAAATTCTTTAACTCAATAGTTTTCTACCTATTCCGAATTTTTGGGGTTTCTGACGGAAATAAACGTAGGCACGATTTACGTTAACGCTGACGTAACAGCTTAGCGTATGACGTAAGTTGAACTCTAAACACTCACCTGGTAAAGCTTAATTATGTGAGGATGATCCAGCCTCTTCATTATATCCACTTCTCTGTACACTTTTTGAAGGTTGCTGGCGTCTAATTGTGATTTATCTATTATCTTAATTGCTACCTGTAACAAAAAGAAACTATATGTTTAGTATGAATTAAAAAATTCAACTTTAACGTTGATAGCAGTTAAGGTTTTTTTTTTAAATAAAATAGATTTGACACTAAGTATTCATAAAAATTTGACATGTATTATAAAAGCTAATCTAAAAAAGATAAGCTTAGGTCCTTATCGCCTTTATCCAGGTGTAAAGAACCGTTTAGCTCGGTCGAGAGCCCCCAAAGTTGTAGGAGCCAACTTGACTTTACCTTTCAGATTTCAATGAGAGTTCGCACATTTAGTCGTGACCCGTACCTTTAGTCAATATACCATAACATGGAAGCGAAAAATTTAACGTTAATTTAACGGCACATTTTATACCGTTAAGTGCTTCGTGTGTTTCCAGAGAGACAAAGGGGACCGTGACGTCAAGCCGAGCGTCATTTCTAAACGATTGAACCAATTGGCGTGATTGTAACAGCCGCCTGTGTCCGTTTGCTGTTCCCACTCACTAGTGCGCAGAAAAAAGCGTTTTACAAAGAATCAGTGTGCTTAGTGTGAGTTTTTAACGTTCTCGATAGCGTAAAAGTTAGCTCATATTTGTATAGAGTGGGATTTTTGCCTACGTTTGCCGCTAGGGGCGCTGTTCCAACTGCATACAAAATTGGGCTAACTTTTACGCTATCGAGAACGTTAAAAAACTCGCACTAAGCACACAGTTAAAAGTCAACTCTACGTTATTTTTTGTACTTATGAAAATGATGATTGCTGTATGAGTCAATCGAATAACTTTAACGGTACAGAAGTTGAACTTTAATTATATGCGAAAAGGTTTTTAACACTTGAACAAAACAATTCAGTGAGTGTTCAAAGTTCGATAAAGAAAATTAGTGTGTGACGGAAAAACGATTATCAGATATTATTGATATGTTTATGCTGCGAACATATTTTATTGTGAATTAGAATCCGTTTGTTTCAATATGAGCAATTAAATATTATCAAAAAAAAACCATAAAATTCAGCCCATGGACTACTGACCATAGGCCTCCCCAAGATTTGCTATAATAACCCGTCCTGCGCTGCTTGCTTTCAACGTATCCCCGCGAACCTCTATAAGTCATCGGTCTACTTTGGAAGGCTTACCAACGCTACGTCTCCCGGTACGCAGTCGCCACTCAAGAACTTTTCGTCCATCTGTACTACGAGCAATGTGCTGTACCCACTGTCACTAAAATCTTGCAATCCATCGGGCTATGTCAGTTACCTTGGTTCTTCTGCGAACCTCCTCATTCCTGATTCGATTTCGCAGGGAAACTCCGAGCATAGCCCTCTCCATTGCTCTTTGGGTGACTTTGAGCGTTCTGTTAAAGCCCATTGTCAGCGACCACGTCTCACTGCCGTATGTCACCACTGGCCGCACACACTGGTCATAGACTTTCGTCTTGAGAATTATTTTATTGAAAATAATACTTAGCAAAACTTAGTAAGCAAAAACGAATGGAGTTAAAGCTGTTATAAGGAAAAAACGTCAGCTGTTTTAACTCCATCTCATCATCGAGTGTACTATATTTCAATGGTATTTTATCCTTTTAAATATTTAATTCAATATGCATAAATCGAGATATTATTCGTATAGGAATTTGAAATCAATAATCGTGGCAATTGTACAAACTGTAGGTCAGCTGTTCTGATATTGACCTCATTATCCAGATAGCTGCATTACACATCGTCCCTGACGTCATCGGATGCAAGACTCCTTGTACTAAACGATATGATCTCGCTGCATTGTCATTGTCAATTCTTAGGCGGTTGTGGAGCTTGACAGAACTCTATGGATTTTTATGTATCTATAGACAAATGATGATTAATACGTATAATATTACATTTCATTTCCTGCTTGCGGTGATTCCAGTGAGATCAGTGGACCGCTTGCTGTCTAACTTTTGAACCATTTTCAATTCATTTAAAACTCACTTAAGTAAATATATTTACAAAATATCACGAAAAAAAACAGATTTCAACAGAATTCAGAATTTCAGAATTTCATTTAATAGTAGTAGTATAGTCGAAGTTAATTAAATATGCATTAAAATAAATTACTCAAAAAGTACTGGTGAAATCATGATAAAATTTAAACGAGACCACATGAGAATTATCACCTTTTAAAATAAAAACAGAATCATGAAAATTGGTTCAGCTAGAAAAAAGTTGGGAGGTAAAAACTAAATGGGACATTTAAAAAAATTCTGTCGAATTCATAATCTCTCCTTTTTTGAAGTGGGTTAAAAATTTAATGTGTTTCATTAAACAATATATTAATTGAATACAATTATTTCATTAAACAATTCTATTATTAACTAATAATGACTGCAGTCTTGACGCAACAGATTAAACACACGCCGAGTTGATTGATGCACATGGATTACATCAAAGTAAATCCACAACACAAACTCATCACACGCGGAAACAAGAAATAAACAATTTAAATTTAAACTACATACTTCTTATCACAGCTTGCCCCCGCACTCGGAGCAATGTCAGTTATTAATTAACAGTCCATATACAATATGACACTATAAAGTATCCGTATTCACCATTACAATGTTTCAAATGACGAAACAATCTGTCAATAAAAGAAATCGCATAAAAATCATTAATGGTAAAATCAATACACAGAAACCGGATCTCGACCACTGTTACGCAGACGCTCCCGAGAAGTCGGATACGATAACCTTTACGCTTGGGAATTAAAATATGGCCAGAACCTATTGTCTACTATTGTAAAAAACAACAAAACTATTTATTATTTCGATTTTACTAAGAGAAAACTATTTACTTAATGTCAATAACATTTAATCTTCATGTGACTGGGGGTACTACAGCAATGGAACGCTGTTTATTGTGAATTTAAATTTAGCAATTCACCGATCAATCATCAGATACGTAGCCACTCATCGATCAACGCTTCAACTAACAAGAACATAGTCGAGAAAATTAACAGTAGTTCCGTTTTACTAAAACAAAACATGACCAAGTAACTTAACTTTATAATATTTTTTTAATATTTTTTATTAACATAATAGCTTTTGAAAGTCTATTTAAAGTGGTGCTCTGCAGCGAGATGACGAGTAGCCTAGATTCTTTCCCAGGGTTCAAACTACATATTTGCATACCCAACTTAAAAAGATAGGTTCAATATATTGAGCTTCATAAGGTAACATACAGGCCGAGTTAGTTTCAATAATAATATGGGATTTGTTTTAGCTTCAAATTTCTAAAACGTATAATACTAAATTCCAATAATTTTTAAATGAAGATAACTTATTTTTGTTAAATACAATTTTAAAGACACAAAGCCCATATCTTGCTTAAACTATGATTTCTTAACTTAAAAACTGTATGAAAATCTGCACAGTAGTACTTACCAGAGATTTACAGAAAACAAACAAACATACCAACAGATTTTTTTTAATAAATCGCTCGGATTCTATTTTTACGTACACTTAGTCTGGCCATCAATACTGTTACAATTAAAAACAAACAAAATATTACATTTCAATTTAGAATCTGTCATTTCTATATTACATTGTACAACATTTTTCGATATTAAAATGGGGTGGGGTGATAAAGAGAACCGAATCGCTGTGATTGCATTACACAAAGTAGGTATGGAGCCAAATGCAATTTTTAAAACTCTCCATACGCTTGGTATTAGTTAAATGTTTGTGTACCGGGCTATTAATAGGTGCAATGAGACCTCCTCTGTTTGTGACAGAAAAAGATCTGGCCATTCACGTAGTGTTCGTTCGAAAAAGGTGGTCAAAGCAATACGGGAAAGAATTCGAAGAAATCCTGTCCGAAAGCAAAAGATTTTATCACGAGAGATGAAGATAGCACCTAGAACCATGTCGCGTATTTTAAAAGATGACTTAGGACTTGCAGCCTATAAGAGACGTACTGGTCATTTCTTAACTGATAATTTAAAAGAGAATAGGGTGATAAAATCGAAACAACTACTGAAGCGGTACGCAAAGAGAGGTCATAGAAAAAATTTGTTTACAGATGAGTTTTTTTTACATTTGAGCAACATTTTAACAAACAAAATGACCGTATTTATGCTCAAAGCTCTAAGGAAGCTTCCCAATTAGTCGACAGAATGCAACGTGGGCACTATCCGACTTCAGTGATGGTTTGGTGGGGTATTAGCTATGAAGGAGTGACTGAGCCATACTTTTGTGAAAAAGGTATCAAAACATCGGCACAAGTGTATCAAGATACCATTCTTAAGAAGGTAGTGAAGCCCCTTAACAACACCATGCTCAATAATCAAGAATGGTCCTTCCAGCAAGACTCGGCGCCAGGTCATAAAGCTCGGTCTACGCAGTCTTGGTTGGAAACGAACGTTTTGGACTTCATCAGAGCTAAAGACTGGCCGTCGTCTAGTCCCGATCTTAATCCACTGGATTATGATTTATGGTCAGTTTTAGAGAGTACGGCTTGCTCTAAGCGCCATGATAATTTGAAGTCCCTAAAACAATCCGTACGATTGGCAGTGAAAAATTTTCCCATGGAAAGAGTGCGTGCTTCTATTGATAACTGGCCTCAACGTTTAAAGGACTGTATTGCAGCCAATGGAGACCACTTCGAATAAGCTTTTTATAGTCTAAATTGTTTTATATTTATGTATTAAACTAACACACTGTAAAAGTAATAAATGTTATTTGCAATCGATTTTTTTCTTCCTTTGTCTCAGTATTTATGGCAAGACTAGGTTAGGTTGTATAGATGTTTCAAAAAAATCTATTTATTTTAATTCTTCTTTCTTTTTTTGGGATAAAGATATTGCTGGTGTCTTTCCAGCTTTCCAGCACACCTGGTGGATCAGCTCGAGGTCTCAGCCTTGAATATAAACTTACTTAATCGAATTCTTCGGTTATCTTCAGTTGTTTTTATTTTGAAGAACAACATCTGTGACTCACCGCAATTGATCTTAGTTATGTAAATATATTTGTGAATGTATCGTATTGATCCAGGCTTAGTGCCATTTCAGCAAATAAAGTCTAGTTTAATGGTACTAATAAAATATTTTAAGTTATGCATTAAGTACTTCATTGTGTATGCATATGCATATATCAATGATACATACGATAGAGTAGATAATATATATTACATACATAATATGTATAATAAGATATTATTTTTCCACGTGTGATTTGAACCTTAAATATTTTTAGGCCACATGTAATAAAGATTTTTAAATAAGACCTAAGATAGAAAATAAGACAAATCGAACATACACGTAATTTTTTAATTTTTTTTAATGTAAATATATTGAATAATAGAACACTAAGTTGAATTCATTAGTATAATCGTCTTTAGTACACGAATTAAAATTTTATTTAAATACAATTAAAGTAACCTGCAAATAATTTGAACAAAGACCGGTTTATTTCAGGACTTAGTTCATTCGAGCCGCCCATTCCTTAATCCTCGTGAGAAAGTATCGGAGAGAAAATATCCACTCAATCGGAAAGGCTTTAGGTAAAGACTCCGGCAACGGCCTGCATCAGACAGACTTCGAATTTGTTATTTTATATAACATATCTCGTTTAAATCCAGATATAGACAATGTTCAAGATGTTTCACACGTTATTTCAACATTCAGAAAATAAGCCCATTACGGACTAAGACTATGTACATCCGGGTGGCCGTTGTCAAGATGACTGCGAGAGACACGGCCCCCGGCCCGGACGGAGTCCACGGCCGGGTATTGGCCTTGGCCCTCGGTGCCCTGGGGGACCGGCTCCTTGAGCTATACAATGGCTGCTTGGAGTCGGGACGGTTTCCGTCGCTCTGGCGGACGGGTAGACTTGTGTTGTTGAGGAAGGAGGGGCGCCCGGTGGATACAGCCGCTGGGTATCGTCCTATCGTGCTGCTGGACGAGGCGGGAAAATTGCTGGAACGTATTCTGGCTGCCCGCATCGTTCGGCACCTGGTCGGGGTGGGGCCTGACCTGTCGGCGGAGCAGTACGGCTTCCGGGAGGGCCGTTCGACCGTGGATGCAATTCTTCGCGTGCGGTCCCTCTCGGACGAGGCCGTTTCTCGGGGTGGGGTGGCGCTGGCGGTGTCTCTTGACATCGCCAACGCATTTAACACTCTGCCCTGGACCGTGATAGGGGGGGCACTGGAGAGGCATGGAGTGCCCCTCTACCTCCGCCGGCTGGTTGGGTCCTATTTGGCGGCCAGGTCGGTCGTATGTACCGGGTACGGTGGGACCCTTCATCGTTTTCCGGTCGTGCGTGGTGTTCCGCAGGGGTCGGTTCTCGGCCCCCTCTTGTGGAATATCGGGTACGACTGGGTGCTGAGGGGCGCCCTCCTCCCGGGCCTCCGCGTTATTTGTTACGCGGACGACACGTTGGTCGTGGCCCGGGGGGATGATTTTAGGGAGTCTGCCCGTCTCGCCACAGCGGGAGTGGCCCTCGTCGTCGGAAGGATAAGGAGTCTGGGTCTCGACGTGGCGCTCAGTAAATCCGAGGCTCTGTGGTTTCACGGGCCGCGGAGGGCGCCACCAGTTGACACCCACATCGTGGTTGGAGGCGTCCGGATAGGGGTCGGGGTGCAGTTGAAGTACCTCGGCCTCGTGTTGGACAGCCGGTGGGCTTTTCGTGCTCACTTTGCGGAGCTGGTCCCCCGATTGATGGGGACGGCCGGTTCTTTGAGCCGGCTGCTCCCGAATATTGGGGGACCGGATCAGGTTGTGCGCCGCCTCTACGCGGGGGTGGTGCGATCGATGGCCCTGTACGGTGCACCTGTGTGGGCTGAGCCGCGCAACCGGGCCACTATGGCTCGGTTCCTGCGCCGGCCGCAGCGCACCGTTGCCATCAGGGTCATCCGCGGATATCGCACCGTCTCCTTCGAGGCGGCGTGTGTTTTGGCGGGGACGCCGCCATGGGAGCTGGAGGCGGAGTCGCTCGCTGCCGACTATCGGTGGCGCAGCGAGCTCCGTGCTCGGGGCGTGGCGCGTGTCCCCGAGAGTGAGCTGCGGGCGCGGAAGGCCCATTCTCGGCGGTCCGTGCTCGAGTCGTGGTCGAGGCGATTGGCCAACCCCACGTGGGGGCTACGGACCGTCGAGGCGGTTTACCCGGTATTTGATGACTGGGTGAATCGTGGCGAGGGACGTCTCACCTTTCGTCTGGTGCAGGTGCTGACCGGGCACAGATGCTTCGGGAAGTACCTGCGCCGGATAGGGGCTGAGCCGACGACGAGGTGTCACCATTGTGGACACGACCTGGACACGGCGGAGCATACGCTCGCTGTCTGCCCCGCTTGGGAGGTGCAGCGCCGTGTCCTGGTCGCAAAGATAGGACCTGACTTGTCGCTGCCTGGCGTCGTGGCGTCGATGCTTGGCAGCGATGAGTCATGGAAGGCTATGCTCGACTTCTGCGAGTGCACCATCTCGCAGAAGGAGGCGGCGGGGCGAGTGAGGGAAAGCTCTCCTCACTACGCAGAAACCCGCCGCCGCCGAGCAGGGGGTCGGGACCGGGGTCGTATCCGTGACCTGGCCCCCTAAGAGCTAGGGGTCCCACCCGTTTTGTGCGGGGAGGGACCCAGACGAGGGGTGGCGTGCTCTGCACGCTCACCCGCAATAGGAAGCCGGGTGATGGTAGACCGCGTTCCCCCGACCGCTCTGGGGGAAGGTGTAACGCGGCGCCATCAAAGCGGGCTCTCGGCCCGCTGAACGAGGGAACCGGTGGTCGTTTCGCTGGCGGCCACCGGTCCGGCGTCCGTGGGACGGTGGGATGGATGTAATGTGCTCTGCGTCAACCCTGTCCCGCCGTTTCAATAGCCCCGACTGGGCTCTGGCCCGGTCCGAGGTAGGGCGCCGGTTGTGAGCGGCAGGAGTTTTTAGTGAGGTTCAACTCCCACATACCCCACCTGCCGCGCGGGTGGGGATCCGGCGATTTTCTCCTGTGGAAAAAAAAAAAAAAAAAAAAAAAAAAAAAAAAAAAAAAAAAAAAAAAAAAAAAAAAAAAAAAAAAAAAAAAAAGACTATGTACATAAACCGTGATTTATAGAAATATGTGGCAATAGTTAAATAAAGCGACCAATTCATTTTAGTAATGTTTAATATATAATAATAATTGTGCTTTATGTCTGTTGTGTTTGTGGATGCTTACGTACATATATTGTTGTGCAGTGTATTGCGCATGTTGTAGACAACAGATGCCCCGATGGAAGTTAAAGACTTGATCAAAGACCTACGTCCTCGCAAGGCTCCCGGTTCCGACGGTATATCCAACCGCGTTATTAAACTTTTACCCGTCCAACTCATCGTGATGTTGGCATCTATTTTCAATGCCGCTATGGCAAACTGTATCTTTCCCGCGGTGTGGAAAGAAGCAGACGTTATCGGCATACATAAACAGGGTAAACCAAAAAATCATCCGACGAGCTACCGCCCGATTAGCCTCCTCATGTCTCTAGGCAAACTGTATGAGCGTCTGCTCTACAAACGCCTCAGAGACTTCGTCTCATCCAAGGGCATTCTCATCGATGAACAATTCGGATTCCGTACAAATCACTCATGCGTTCAACAGGTGCACCGCCTCACGGAGCACATTCTTGTGGGGCTTAATCGACCAAAACCGTTATACACGGGAGCTCTCTTCTTCGACGTCGCAAAAGCGTTCGACAAAGTCTGGCACAATGGTTTGATTTTCAAACTATTCAACATGGGCGTGCCGGATAGTCTCGTGCTCATCATACGGGACTTCTTGTCGAACCGCTCTTTTCGGTATCGAGTCGAGGGAACCCGCTCCTCCCCACGATCTCTCACAGCTGGAGTCCCGCAAGGCTCTGTCCTCTCACCCCTCCTATTTAGCTTATTCGTTAACGATATTCCCCGGTCGCCGCCGACCCATTTAGCTTTATTCGCCGACGACACGACTGTTTACTATTCCAGTAGAAACAAGTCCCTAATCGCGAAGAAGCTTCAGAGCGCAGCCCTAGCCCTAGGACAGTGGTTCCGAAAATGGCGCATAGACATCAACCCAGCGAAAAGTACTGCGGTGCTATTTCAGAGGGGAAGCTCCACACGGATTTCCTCCCGGATTAGGAGGAGGAATCTCACACCCCCGATTACTCTCTTTAGACAACCCATACCCTGGGCCAGGAAGGTCAAGTACCTGGGCGTTACCCTGGATGCATCGATGACATTCCGCCCGCATATAAAATCAGTCCGTGACCGTGCCGCGTTTATTCTCGGTAGACTCTACCCCATGATCTGTAAGCGGAGTAAAATGTCCCTTCGGAACAAGGTGACACTTTACAAAACTTGCATTAGGCCCGTCATGACTTACGCGAGTGTGGTGTTCGCTCACGCGGCCCGCACACACATAGACACCCTCCAATCTTTACAATCCCGCTTTTGCAGGTTAGCCGTCGGAGCTCCGTGGT
This sequence comes from Bombyx mori, assembly GCF_030269925.1. Taxonomy (NCBI): domain Eukaryota; kingdom Metazoa; phylum Arthropoda; class Insecta; order Lepidoptera; family Bombycidae; genus Bombyx; species Bombyx mori. The sequence continues at coordinate 7,671,631 of NC_085124.1, forward strand.
TCGTGAGGAACGTTGACCTACACGACGACCTGGGCCTCGAATCTATCCAGAAATACATGAAGTCAGTGTCGGAACGGTACTTCGATAAGGCTATGCGTCATGATAATCGCCTTATCGTAGCCGCCGCTGACTACTCCCCGAATCCTGATCACGCAGGAGCCAGTCACCGTCGACGCCCTAGACACGTCCTTACGGATCCATCAGATCCAATAACCTTTGCATTAGACGCCTTCAGCTCTAACACTAGGAGCAGGCTTAGGGACCTCGGTAACCGTACTCGTCGAACTCGACAAAGAGTTCGCCGTGCAACCTAACCCATGAATCAGCTCGCTGAGTTTCTCGCCGGATCTTCTCAGCGGGTCGCGATTCCGATCCGGTAGTAGATTCATTCGCGAAGCAGCTACTCTTGAGCTGTTAGGTCTCCTTCGGAGGCGCTCGGGTAGCTGTTAGCAAATCCCACCTCTCCTGGCTGAGCCTTTGCTCGCCCACGTGTCCTGGTGAAACTGGAAAGGCCTCCGGGCCACCAGTAATCTTTCAATCATAAAAAAAAAAAAAAAAGACAACAGATGATGGTGTAGCTTAGGTACAGATTTATTCGATTTAAGCAATTACTTAGGAGCAATTGAAGTTGATTTTTATTTTTTGATTCATTTTCAAAGATTAGGTAAGTAAGTAATTGCAGAGATATATTTGCTTCAAAACAATGTACAAAAGCTTTAAACGATTACGTCAGTGATGATTACGGCGTCCAGCTGATAAAACAATGCTTATTGAAAACAAAGCGACCATAATTTTACGTACTTAATCAATCACTTACAAATTGCATCTTTAATACCAGAATAATGACTTCCAAATTATCTATTGTTGAGCTGGATTAACAAAATTTTAATGATATGCGCGGCTTTTCGTTATGGTACACGTACTTTTTAACCGCATCATTATTTGATTAACACTTCATTTTATTATAATTAGGTAGCTACTTCATAGTGTTGTGAAATCAAAGGTCGATAAAACCTATGATCTACAACACTTTTGTTAACAGTGTGTTATAAAAAAAATACAATTTTATAATGGAGTTTAAATTCTGGCTGCGTTCAAGATAATACAACAATAAGACATTTAGTGAATCGATGTACTAATGTATTGGAAATTACTATCAAAGTCTTCGTGAGTCACAGTTTTAACCTTTCAGTGATAAGCTAACCTGAATATTTCAAATCGATTGTGTCTATTTCTGATTCTGGTTTGTGGCCTAATTTTAAGGCAATGCCATCAAATCGTTGACTTATTTATTAAGACCTGAAACCGTACCTGTATATTCTTATGAATTTCCATACGAAATACGTCCAAGTTTAATTATCTAAGTTATAATTATCTTCGTACTTCTTCAACTTACAAGGTGTTTTCCTTTTCAAATATTTACGTAAATATGACTCCAATTGTTATGGCTGGTAATTCTTAGCGTTAATTATGTGCATTTGAATTTTATTATAATAGATTTTGTTCACTTATTTACATTTTGCAAGCATAATTTTTGCGTTTAAATAATCTCAAAGTATATTTTTTACTCCCTACTTCTTAATTGGCTTATATCTTTTGAAAAAATCGTGTCTAGATATCTTAGGTTATTCATCTCTTTTAATAAATGGTTATGACACATAATTAGTACATTCAATCGAGAAACTTTACCAACATTTGTATGTGACAGCGTTTACACAGTAAAATTAGACTAGTCTTGAAAAATATAAGATAATCATGCTAATAGAAGACGATGTGACAAAACGTGATCGACAAAATAGCATATCTCTGTTAAGTATTCAAGCTTCCACAAATAAATCAATCCGGAGTAAAGTCTCTGGGTAAGTAAATAAAACTTGCATCACTTAATTGAGAATCACTTGAAATGGAACATTAAAAACAACCCGCTCGAAATCGATTAAGTTACTTTCCGATAAATAACTTGTTATATTTCAATAATTAATATAAAATTATAAACGGCCTTGATATAAAGAACTTAACACAAAAAGTAAATAATGATTTCAATAATAATACGTAATATATTTATATGTACATTATAAATACGAATGACTAACTAACATATCAAAGTACCTACTCTGGCGGCAAAACAAAATATTAAATGCAACGGAAAAACCTTTTTATGTTGTGTTATTTTTACCAGATCACTGATACGGGATCATATCATAATGGCCCGTCATTTTATCTCGTATGAATGAAGCGCATATACATACATAGTAAGGTGAAATATCACGTACATGATTTCCGTTGATAACATCGCGATAATGGTGTTTTTTTTAAACTCACATTTCCCTGGCATTTCCAACGAATTTGTCATAACTTTAATCCTTACCACAAATATTTTTTAGTATACTAAATGGCAGATGTAATGTCATTTCAATTTATCAAAAGTCGTGATATAATGGTATTCTGGATACCAAAAATGAGCCAGAGCACGTCGACCAAATCAAGTTCACACAATTATTATTGGGATAAGTCCATAATATCGAAACGTGACGTAGAAATTACGTTGTCACCACAATACTGTTGGCCCAGCAACGCATAAATAGTAGTAATATGTATTATCGGTTCCAAATCTTGATATTCGAAATGTTTCGTAATCACATTTGGAGATAGGGAGATTGGAGATTGGAGATAGGGAGACGACACGTCACGACATGGATCCATTTCTTCAGAAGTGAGATCGATGTATCCAATTTTGTTAAAAATTAGGTATACTCATGTGCCATCATGCCAACGCGCAATGGAGAGGAGCATGATGAATGTGAAAAAGTCAGACCGATTGAGTAACCGTATAATAAGAAGCAAAACAAAGGTAATGGATATAGGGTGCAAAATTAGAAAGCTTAAATGGCGTTGGGCAGGGCATATGGTTAGAGGTAAAGATAAATGGAGCAAAATTGTGACACAATGGTATCCTAGAGAAAGTAAGTAAAAGGAAAAAAGGTAGACCGCAAAAAAGATGGGAAGACGACATACGACAAGTGGCAGACGTCACATGGAACAGAGTGGCTCAAGAAAGACATGAGTGGAAAAGGTTGGAGGAGGCCTTTGTCGATTGGCAAACAGATCTGCAGAAAATAAGAAAAATTCAAATAATAGGCTAAATTAAGGTTTAAATAAAATTTAAGTTTTCTATATATTATATTTAATTTTAGTCATATAATTGTAATATGGATCTGAATAAAAGGCTATATTATTATTATTATTATTATTATACTCATGTGCTCTACCATCAGTGAAACAATTTTTGATTCTGCGAAGTACTACTCTTCGGCTAGTGTTCGCATATTCTCTCAGGTTGGGCCGTTGAGCTCTCCTACGCGTCCGCGGCTTGCTGGAATTGACCCTTAGGCTACCAGCCAATAGATAGGAGAAAGTGACGAATCAGTGACGAAGGCTCCGGTTGTTACTTAATACAATTTGGACTGGGAGCTAGTTGATCCATCCAAGCAATATAAAAGGAGAAAATATTCTGTACATATTGAATAATGACGTAAATTTTCAAGTGCATCGAAAAAAAACTTTTAGAAAAAGACACATTGCGAAAAATAGTGCATACTCTCTTACAATTTTACGACTTACTATTCTAAGCCTTTCTTATACGTGTCGGAGCTTTATCGGCCGACTCAAACAATTTCTTAAACAAAGGTATTGTATTTAAATACATTCTCTACGTATTTTATTTTTAATAAACACGACATTACTGATCTATCTAGTTACGCAATGTTATAAATTTACAAGTTTAATTACACGATGCTATTTCTTTATCGTCGAAGTCGTTCGTAAACACGTACCGGGAACGTATTTACACAAATCGGTACCTAACAAACTGAATCTGAATCTGTAGAACTCTATAGATTCAATAGAATATAACTATAGAACTCGATATGAGGACACCAGGATCTTTACCCATTTGGGAACTCTGTGTTCTTTTAATTCTGTATTTGCTGGAATAATGTTTTTAAAATATAAAAATATCGTCATAGTTTGTGTCAATGACATAATGAAGTATCTAAATCGATTGAAAGAGCAGGTTACGGTTGCAGCCTATGTGCGATATATCTCCATCTGATTATTCAAAAATTACGTCATCTTTATACACCATTCGCGCATTGACAGTGATAAATGTAACAGAATTATATTATCACCTATTATTTACTTTTCTGTAAAGTCGTTATTAAACAAGTTTACTTCTTAGATTACCAGGTGATGGAAGGCCGGCTCGACCCACGTTGGTTCTGACCCAGCGGGGTATTCCGTGCGATAGCCCATTCTAACCGGCGCCTTCTAGGTGGGCTTTGGATAGCCTGCCGACCGAGAGGACTGGTGGTCGTGGCGCCGACGACCGCCGGTCCGGCGTCCCGAGGCGAAAGGGTGATGGGAGAGATGTGCTCCGCACTAATCGCTTCACTTTCCATTTGTCTTTTCATGAGTTCTGTTTCATGCGAGGTTCAGACGTGGGTTGTTGGGCGACAGGTTTTTAGTCGGTTCGACTCCGACATGCACCGCCCGCCGTTCCCGATGAAGACAAAAGATATGTTTTGATGATTTATGACTTTAGTCCACGATTCCAAGAGGCCACCTGACAGCGTAGTGACATGAACTTTCCTAAAACGCATGTGCGTCATTCGTTATCTCTTAAAGGTATTATCTTCCCATTTATTAATGTTAATCTACGTAACGATATGTAGATAATTACATTTCGATTGATAAAAGGAAATTGCTTATCAATGTAATTAAGATATTATATTAATTCGTATATATTCAGCGAAATTTAAATTTTCCTTGACGACATCGGTAAATAATAGCAGTCTTTTATCTTAACGTTTTTTTTTTCTGCGAAAACTATTAGCTCTACATTAATAAACAAAACATAATTTATGAATAATATTTTTCTTTGCTATCAACATTAAATAGGCAGTAACTCTCGCCACGGCGGTACAACATTGAATTTATTTATATTGCTTAGACGGGTGAACGAGCTCACGGTATACCTGTTATTAAGTGCATTCCGAAATTCATAAACATCACGTTGTGAATGCCGTAACCCTTCTTGAACCTTGAGGTTGAAGTCTCAATTGTATTGTTTAACGGCAAACCTACCCGGTATGCAAAGAGCTTCGCGACAGAAATGAGCAGAACGATGGTACCTACACGTGCGACAACACACCAAACCGCCAATTCATAAATTTTACGGCTTTCCTTTTAATTACACAACTCTATTCCTTCTTCGTTGAAGTCGTACGTGAACACGTGTTAACTGCGTTTTTCCATAGAAAAATAATGAATACTTGCATCTACACTGCACAAACAAAGTTGAATTGATATATTGATATATGTATGATATATATAAATACATATACGATACAAGTATGTACATCTATCTGTTATGATATGACGATTTCACGCGATACGTCACGTTACGTTTCTACTTAAAATTTCAAAATATCATATTTTAGAGAAATAAATATCTTTGTTTGAGAAACGAAATTACCCACTGTTTATTTTTTTTTTTAATTCGCGTCTCTCGTCTTATTTCGAAGTATGTACATATTTTGATTAGATCATAGACGGTTTTGAAAATATATATAAATAACCATGTGAGATGCCGAAGTAGTAGGTATACCTATTTACCTATGTACCTATGCCTATTTTCAATTGCTTCAAACTGAAAACAAGGGTGTCTCCAGAGCTGCAATCAACAAGTCTAGACGACGATCAATATACTCGGGAGAACGAGATAGCGTAAATAAGAGCAAGACAGAAATAGCCTTTTTCCTCCTTCGAGGCAACGTAGGTATACATTTTTGTGTTCAGATTTGAACAGATTTCTCTAAAGTTTGAAGATATAAAAAAGCTGAGTCGTGGTCTTATTATATATCTAAAAGAAAGAATCAGGGCGGTCTTTTTATTGAGGCCAACGGAAAATTCATAAAAATAAAGCAGTCACGGTTTCAATAAATAATAATCTTAAAACAAATAAAAACCTTCATTTTTCTTAATGCCCTTGCGCATAATCATATACATACATGAAAACAATTAATTCAAATTCTTGGCTCTATCTAATATATTTTTTGTAGATTTTTTTACTTACTTATTTAAAAAAGCCAATTTTTACCAAAGTTCTAAAAGCTGTTGATGTTTTGGCAGATAAGTACCACCATACTACGGCGCAGTTCTGACGCAAAGGAGTCATAAATTCAAATGTCAATCGTAAGACAGATATTTTACAACACAGTTGAGGCTTCGACAACATGCCTCAAGCTCGTTGACATTGACGTTATGATATAGGGTTTTTGAATAGGGACGCTCGAACTTTGACAGCTCATAGCGGCCATCTTGGTAAAGCGATAGCTGTCAAATTTGGCACAGAACAGATATTTAGTCGAGACATTTCACTGTGGAACGCTAGACGCTTGTCCGGCGGTATCATCAGCCCTTATTTCTTTGAAGAAGGCGGCCTCAATGTCAATAACAACCGATATCGAACGATGATAACAAACTTTTTGTGGCCTGGGATTTCATAAACATGTTGTTCCAACAGGACGCCACCACTTGCCATACAGCACGGGAAACATTAAATTTATTGCATGAGAAACTCGAAGGCGACATCACTGGCCACCGAGATCATGTGACTTAACACCGCTCGACTACTTTCTGTGGGGCTACATGAAATCTCTAGCCTATGCAGACAAATCACAGTCTATTGCCCCCCTGAAAGCCAATATAACTCGCGCTCTTCGTGTAATTGAGTACCATTTATGCGAAAACGTCATAGAAAATTGATCCCGGATACACCACCTGCAGCGGAGTCGCGGCGGCTATTTGGCTGAAATTCTATTCCATAGATAATGTTATCGAATACCCTTTAAAATAAAATAAAAATTATGACACTTAAACAGGTTCTTTTTTATTTTATTTTTAAGTTCGAGCGCTCATAATGAAAAACTCTTTATATACAGATTCTAGTAACCATTAAATATCAAGTGGGACAGCTGTATCAAAAACAAGCGATGTTATAAGCATATTACATTGTTACTTTAGACATAACAATTATTTAAATTTAAAGACGATTAAAAGTACCTATTTTTCTTTTTAAAATCTTAGACAAAACAAATTAAACTGTTTTTGCAAGACTTCTACGCTTGTAATTTAGCAATTCATGGCGAATCACCTTTGGAAGTATTATTAACAAAGTCTAAGAATATTTTTCACTTCTCGCATCTTGTCGTCGTGAATGAGGCATAATGCAGTGTTTTCCTTTGTGAGTGTTGCGTAGATCCCAATATAGCCGTGCGGCCCGTGATTTGAGTCGGAATAAAGTCACCCCATCCATTTTCTCGGTGGCTGCAAATTCCATGAAGAGCGTGGGTCAATAACCCGATTCTATTAAAACGCTGCCCTGAATGTTCTCAGCCCCCTGCCCGTATCGAGAAAGATGTATTTTCAAGGAATGAGAAAAGTACTGGTATGTTCCATGATTTTTTTTTATTACTTAGATTGGTGGAAGAGCTCACAGCCCACCTGGTGTTAAGTGGTTACTGGAGCCCATAGACATCTACAATGTAAATGCGCTACCCACCTTGAGATATAAGTTCTAAGGTCTCAAGTATAGTGAAAGAAACCAGTCGTCCTTCGGGTCTATCGATAACACACAGAGATTTTAGGCAGTAAGAAAGTCACATAGCGGTCTCCTTAATAGATCGGATACCGGTAGAAGGTTTTTCCCACCTAAAAAAAAATAAAGATGGAGGGAGACTGAGTTATTGCATTCTTCACATCACAAAACCTACTAATAGCTTAAAAACGATAAAGTTTGTAAACTCTGATGAGAATTGTAAAGTATTTATTTTAATAGAGCTCCAAAACATGGACAGTGAGTACAGCAGGAGATAAGTGTTATAAACATTTTTCTTATCTTTTCTCTGATAAAAAAGGGGCTCCTGAGATTCTGGCATCATTTGAAACTCTACAAATTCAGGACAGCAATAACAAACTGAGCTTTTATTGGGTGCCCGCGCATAGTGGTTTAGAAGCTAATTAAATATCGAAAGAATTGGTGTCTAGAAAGGCATCAAAATGCCTATTATCACCTAAAGCTCTGCTGCTAAAGGTTTGGTGACCGATATAAGAAGCCTCGTTGCAATAAGATCAAATAGCCCTGTAATAAAGATCCTATGAAAATAAAGACCCCAACGGTACAGTCCACATGCACAATCTGTATCCTGCCTTGATCCATTCAGCTGGTATTGTGGCGACTAAAATATATTCCAGAGAGAAAATTCTTTGCCTCGTTGGTCGAGGATGTTTAGCCAAGAAAATTTGACCATTTCATGCTGGATTCTGGAGCAAACATTCAATATAATAATTGGTAATCACTAATGGGCTCCGTAGCCTATCGCCCCAAGCTATCAATAATAAATTAAATTGTACGGCGTGTCTGATACTCAACGTGGTACTTACTATTCTCGTTCGACAGTTTGTAGCATTGTAGCAACATATGTCCATTGTTCACATCAGCCCTAGTTAGTAACGCTCTATCGTGCCTTCGTGCCCCGATTGTCAGTGGAGGACTTTCGTTCAGTTAAGGATCTTTCGATGCAAGTTAAAGCTATCATTGAAGTTAGTCCGTTTAGTAATTGACGATCGACAAAAGTAACCTATTTACGGTATCAAATTATGTATGTATTACAATTTAAAAAAAAAAATGATTAACTCAGCAGGTAAATAAGAATTATTCAGATTTTCTTAGTTAGTGAAAGATTCGAAACTGTAAATGGCGAAGACTCCAGAGTGACCGCCAGACTGCAGATAACAAGGCAGCTTCTGACGCAGAGCTCCAAAATAGATAACGCATTTGCGTCAAGCATAAATTTTTCAGGCAGTGTAAACGGAGCGCGTGCCATACTGTATGATTTCCTGGCAAAATATTCGCCAGACTTGCATGTGCCCAACACGCATCCTATGCCTGATCGAGATATTTTGGTTTAAGCGTGTTTTAATTTGAAAACACGCAAAATTATAGGAAAATTTAAAAAATTTTTTTGAAGATTGCCGTATTGCCGTATTTGTCATGCGAATTTTACTTTTTGTCAAATGAATTAAACTTCTTTGTACTAATTTTCTGGGCTGATGATTAAAATGACAATGTTAAAGAAGGTTGGCCGTCACCTTGGTGCGAACGAATACGCGCGAAAAAGAGTAAAATAATAAAAACAACGCGATGCGTGCATCCGGAGGCAAGGTCGATGCCGTGGTATTTCTGGACGGGGCAACTCGACGTCGGCTCTCGGACCGACCTCATCCAATCTAGCTGAATCACTGATTGATAGTTATGTTCTCCGTTACTTAAGATTTCGCCAAAAGTTTCCACTTTTCTCAAAATAAAACTGATTTCGTATCGAATGGATTTAGATAAATACCAGTCTGCGTAATCATGTAGACGAAGATTATTTCTAAGTACTTGTTTTGATAACGGTTCCTTTTTTTTTTCTCTGGAGATTCTTTTGCACGTCTAAAATACTTTCCTTTCATATTTTTTTTTATTAGCGAAAAGAGATTCCTGAAATCATATTCCAAATAAATTGTATTTATTCTGCTACATTTCCAATTCAATTACAATTCCATCCAAAACCACAATAACTATCTGTACCAAGAAAAAGTGACATCTCCAAAAAAGACGTAATTTCCTAATACCTACGTAAAACGTTAAATTTAATTCTTGTAACTGAAGTAGTTGGCCGGTAGAAAGTTGTACGCACTAATGCAGTTGGTGAATCATTCACGACGATGCTATGCCACAGTATTCGGCCAATGACCCAGTTCGATGTAGACTCGTACTACATTTGATTCCAGGCATTAAGTAACCTTTATTTACCTACATACATCACTTTTCGCTTCACCTAAACAGAGACAAAGAACTTTTTTTTGTGTAATATTAGCCTAGAATATTTCTTTATCATTTTTAAGAGCACGTTATTCTTAAGCTTAAGGATTAATAAGCATACATTGTACAGGCATAAGAGTATTAAATTACCAAATAATAAGGACTGTGCTTTATACCCGCGCGATAACTACAAAATCAGTATCACAAATCGTCACTACATCGGTCAGTATCTGTTTTTGTGACGTAGACGTGCTCCGAAGTTTCATTGAACTTTAAACATTCCTTAAATGTCAAGTGGACATCGTCAAAATAAACATTTCGAATGATTTTCTTTAAATTTTAACCAATACATGGAGAGCTAGTCTTTATAATCTCACAGGGCGAAATTTAAATTCCAGTTGTGAGATTTATCGACCACTTGAAGACAGTTTTCGTAGATTTATTTAGGACAGTCAGTATGGAGATATGAAGTTAATTAGTTTACATTATAGCTTTTGTATGAAACACATTTTACTGTTCACTAAAATATTTCTACGGCTATGTTAAAATACACACAGGTGTTACAGACCACGTACCTAATTTGTACCAACATTTAATTTACATTAACTTTCTTATATAGGTGCCTACTACTAAATATTTCTTCATCATTTATATCTTGCTAACAGACAACACACAGTCTGCCGACGATCCCAAACATTAGAAATACAGATAAAATATAATTTCAGAGCTGCAAATGTATATTTTTTTTTTGTAATTTCACCGAAAATTTCTACAAAGTTTTTTAACTCACGACGCTCCATTTCCGTTGTATAAACTATACTAGTTCTACTATTGTTTGGGCTTTAAAACAAACAACATAACGCGTGTGTTAACACGTACGTTAATACGCGTGTATTTTATACGCTTTCTATTAACTTGACGTGTATGTAAACTTAGTGCGTATGTAACAAAACATGTACGTAATGGAACATATAAATTCATCATTAACCTTCTTCTCATTTTATCATCAGGAAACTTATGTCTTTCTGACGACAATACAATAGTACCATCGATCTGGTCCATGAAGAACCTGGAAGGTGGTTAAGGAGTCACTTTTGACTTTTCACAGGGTTATTCACAAATTATATTGGGTACTTTTTTGCAAGCATTTTTTTAATTCAACATTTTACTCAGGCTGTGCATCCATAAAAACTAATATTATAAAAACCTTTTTAGAAAGGAATGTTGATTTTTAACGTCAATTCTTATCATGAACGCCCTGATTGTTTGTAGAGCATGCAAACAATGAAAACGCAAAGAAACCTCGCATTATCATTAATAAAATATTTATAGTATCGAAGCAATTCGCTTCTACATTTCTACAGAAATTATTTTATTAAGTGCTAGAATAGACCTATCCCGTAATTTCACCCGTGCAGCATCCGTGTATGATTAATAATAATTTAAATGGGTGTAGGTACAGGTAATATTGACTACACTTCATATTAATAAATGTGGTTTTATTATCATCTTATCTGCGGTTAACGTCATTTTAGCGACCTAACATAAATACCGGTTTCGAAATATAATTACAAATTTCATAAATGTTTTTTTCTTTTCCAAATCCGCATAGTAGACTTTAGTTGCTCACAGGAGTGATTAACATTTAATCAGATGAAATTTAAGCGTTAATATCAAAGAGAAAACTCTTATTTGCATCCGTGACGGTTGCTAAATAAATCAAAACTCTAGGTAAATAAACTTGTAACTTTTGACAAGCACACGTGATGCAGCGTGATGCACCGTGATGATCGATCTTACTCTAAAAATATTGTATTTTCGTATGAATACTTATTTTTAAGATACAAATTTATTATTTCATAACCCAACGCTGGTTTGTCACTTCAAGTGTGTTCCAGTTGCCTATATGTATTTCAAGAAAATATATGAAAGAATTTATTTTGGTATAGAATTGAAATAATTTTGAATTTTCATGAAAGGAAATGAAAACTCGATATATTTTAGTCAATCTTTAATAAGCTTACCTCAGTCTTCGTTATTCGATGTCGAGCTAACTTAACGACGGCAAAATTTCCCTTCCCTATGGTCCTCTCGATGTCGTAAAAACCCACCCTAATGGGAGTTTTTGCAGGACGTTCACGTTCCGCCATTGCTGACTCTATCTTCATCAAACTTAAAACGATATTTCAATATTTTCTTTGATAAGAAGATTTATTTTGTGACATAGTACTCATTCGCAATACTACTTAAGTTTTTCCAGGGATAGTCAATGCACACTGATGTGCAAATCGAACACTTTAACACATAAACAAAATATATTAAATACTAAAAAAAGTCTTTGAGGAAATTACTATTTCTGAACAATAGAGCGCGACCTGTACATAACATACGAACACCTTATTTATATGAAGCTATTTCTCAGTCAAGTATAGGATTTGAATTATAAAACGTCAATAAAACACCACAATGTACTCGATCTTGTTACAGTTTCAGAACGAATACCTAGGCACTTAACGATTCAGCTGTTCAATAATCACTATACTATGGATTATTGTGTACAAAACATTATTTACATGGGATTCAATAATCGCGTAGAGGCGGCGTGCGCGTATTGGAAAATCGAAGCACCACGTCACGCCGCCGCCTCGCCGGCTGTCAACCGGGTACTGAACTCGCTATTCGTTCTTGGCAAGCGTGGCGACTGTCGATCGACTCGAACACTCGTGCTTCATTCGTACTAGTTCGGAATCTAAACTGCACAGCTGTACAGGCGAGCATACTACTCGTGGCAGCGGGATGTACCCGCGCACCTTCAGCCGACCGCCGCGCCATGTTGCTTATCCTCGTGACGTCAACGACGCTACCATCCTTTCATATTCCAATCCAACCACTAATTTACAGACAAGCGACACGCGCTCGTAACCAATACCTACATAAAATAAAACAAATTATTTGATGAATTAAATAGCCTGACTGTATTCAAATACAAATTATAGGTATAATAAAAAGCAAAAAATTACCTACATATATTAGTAAAGGTGGATACAAACTAATAATTCAATGAATGTTTAGAATACACACTTTGTCAAGTAGATTTATAACTCCTATCGCTCGCCTGCGAGATCTTTTAATTTTCTTCAGAGGGCTTTCTCCAGAGGATTCAATATAGCATGCAGCAGCATGCACGTACTCAGGGACCCTTTTTTTACTGATCTACTCTGAGTATTGTTGGACGCTACTAGAAATAGCAAACAAAACACATGTCACTGTAATTGTCACAGTCGCTAAAGACTTGGATGTGAGCCGTCGTAACCCATAGTATGAACTCGCTGAGTTTCTCATCAGAATATGGAGTGGGGTGATAAAGAGAACCGAATCGCTGTGATTGCATTACACAAAGTCGGTATGGAGCCAAATGCAATTTTTAAAACTTCCAAACGCTTTGTATTAGTAAAATGTTTGTGTACCGGGCTATTAATAGGTGCAATGAGACCTCCTCTGTTTATGACAGAAAAAGATCTGGCCGTCCACGTAGTCTTCGTACGAAAAAGGTGATCAAAGCAGTAAGGGAAAGAATTCGAAGAAATCCTGTCCGAAAGCAAAAGATATTATCTCGGGAGATGAAGATAGCACCTAGAACCATTTCGCGTATTTTAAAAGATGACTTAGGACTTGCAGCCTATAAGAGACGTACTGGTCATTTCTTAACTAATAATTTAAAAAATCGAAACAACTACTGAAGCGGTACGCAAAGGGAGGTCATAGAAAAAAATTGTTTACGGATGAGAATTTTTTACAATTGAGCAACATTTTAACAAACAAAATGACCGTATTTATGCTGAAAGCTCTAAGAAAGCTTCCCAATTAGTCGACAGATTGCAACGTGGGCACTATCCGACTTCAGTGATGGTTTGGTGGGGTATCAGCTATGAAGGAGTGACAGCCATACTTTTATGAAAAAGGTATCAAAACATCGGCACAAGTTTATCAAGATACCATTCTTGACAAGGTAGTGAAGCCCCTTAACAACACCATGTTTATTAATCAAGAATGATCCTTCCAGCAAGACGGCGCCAGGTCATGAAGCTCGGTCTACGCAGTCTTGGTTGGAAACGAACGTTTCGGACTTCATCAGAGCTGAAGACTGGCCGTCGTCTAGTCCCGATCTTAATCCGCTGGATTATGATTTATGGTCAGTTTTAGAGAGTACGTCTTGCTCTAAACGCCATGATAATTTGAAGTCCCTAAAACAATCCGTACGATTTGGCAGTGAAAAATTTTCCCATGGAAAGAGTGCGTGCTCATATTGATAACTGGCCTCAACGTTTAAAGGACTGTATTTCAGCCAATGGAGACCACTTCGAATAAGCTTTTTATAGTTTAAATTGTTTTATATTTATGTATTAAACTAACACACTGTAAAAGTAATAAATGTTATTTGCAATAGAATTTTTTTTTCCTTTGTCTCACTCAGTATTTATGGCAAGACTAGGTATATATAATATATTACTGTACTGTATATATTATTATGTAGAGGTGCTCTATTGCTAAAACTCAACCTATCCACAACAATACACACACGACAACAATACTCAATAGCAATATAAAAATTAACACAACCATTTTGTTATCCTGGTCGGTATATTAAGGAAAAGCTATAAAATGAAATCATTGAATATTCATCTGCTCTTGAAGCTCTTGATGCGAAACTTTGAAGTTAATGGGACCTCTTGAAGTTGGAATTAGAAGAGGGCGAGCTCACGGGGCTCAGCCTGGGAGAATTTGCTAACATCTGCCCTAACAAGAAGATCCGGCAAAAAACTGTTTGCTGATGGTAGGACCTCTTGTGAGTCCGCGCGAGTAGGTACCACCACCCTGCCTATTTCTACCGCGAAGGAGTAATGCGTTTCGGTTTGAAGGTTGGGGCAGCTGTTGTTCTATACTTGAAACCTTAGAACTTATATGTCAAGGTGGGTGGCGCATTTACGTCGTAGATGTCTATGGGCTCCAGTAACCATTTAACACTAGGTGGGCTGTGAGCTCGTCCACCCATCTAAGCAATAAAAAAAAAGTACCAAACAGAAGTATAATAATAAGATGAGGTTAGAATGCATACCTGTAGTGTTTAGAGGGAAGATTAGGCCGAGAACTCTCTAACCCTCTATTTAAAAAACCGTATTAAAAAGGTCCACTATTAGGCATTAAATATTTAAATTGAAATAGTGTGAGATCTGAAGTTAAGATATTCGAAATCGTAAGTAGCAAAACTGTAATTGTATGTTCAAATATTAGGAAGCTTACAACGGCTCGTCCCTACTACTCCTGGACGACAACGCTCGACATCAGATGACACAAATAATAATTTTCCTAATTTTCCTGGTCCTCACCAGACCTTGCACCTATAGATTCGTACTTTTTCCTAAGTTTGGACATCTTCATGGCAAGGAAAAAATAATAATATTCAAGATGCATTTGAAGAGTTTGTGGGCTCCCGTACAACTGACTTGTTCAAGAAAAGCATTGAAAAATACCACTGCGCAGGCTGAGACTATTAGACTGGCTATTTGGAATGAAAGAAAAAAAAAAGTATAAAAAATGACTAACTTACTGTATACTAAAGGCAATTTCACAAGTAAACACCTAACATTGTAGAACTTTTATTCAAATTCAATAATTTTAGACACTTATTACACAAAGTGCTCTTTTTTTTTCGACTCGGCTGAAACTTCTACGATGTCCCCGCGCCTAGGGGGCGCGCGGGGTATGTGTGACTTGACGATCTGCAGGTGTTGGGAGCAGACCGCAGGTCCAAAGATTTTTAGGGCGAAACCGCCCTAAACGACTCCACTGCACTCTTACACCTGACGTCCAATCTCCGTCCGGGGTCAGAACCCGATCAGAGTAGGGGGTTCCCGCGGTCAACACTAAAACCAGACACGCGGCGCCACCCCGAGGACGCCTGTCTGACCGACTGACAGGTCGTCGACGACCAATGACGCCGGTCTCCGCGGACGCAAAATGCTCCTACCATAGAAGTTATAAACAAAGTGAAGTTTCTATAATTAAGTTTTGTTGCAGATTGTAGCGATTGATAATATCACTAAGACAACGTTTAATCACCTCGAAAGACATTCTGATCGACGAACAATTCGGATACGGCGCAAAACACTTGTACATTCGGGCTAAACAGATGTAGGCCCGTCCCCACAGAAGCTCTCTTCATGTATATCGCGTAGGCATCCGACAAAGTTTATCACAAGGGCTTAATTTATAAACTGTATACCATGAGAGTTCCAGAAAGATTCGTGCTCATCATACGATACTGCTTGTCGAACCGTTCGTTTCGGTATTGGGTCGAGGGAACTTACTCTCTCCCGCGGCAAATCTCGACCAGTGTTCTGCAGGCCGCAAGGCTCCGCTCTGTCCCCCGTTTTTAACCTATATATTAACAATATACTCCGGTCGCCGGCGATCTAGTTAGACCTTTTCGCTGATGATACGGTTATTTATTACTCGAGTAGGAACATTTGTTTCATGCATAAACTTCACATCGTATCCTCCATCAATTTAGGACAGTGGTTACGGAAGTGGCGCATAGTCATCAACTCCACGAGCCGTGTTCTTCAAATGGGTCGCCCTCCTGACACCACTTCTAATAGCTCATCTCGAATTAGGCGTCGCAACTCCATTCCGTCATCAAAATCTTTGGACAGCCCGTACCGTGGGCTTTGAAGGCGAAGTACGTAGGCGTCACGACATTAGGTCCCCACATCAAGACAGTACGTGACCGAGCCACGTTCCTACTCGTCGACTCTACCCCATGACGGTGCGCTTCTAGAGATCTTTTTTATCACGTACCATCGGGTTTTGGAATGAACTCCTCCGTACGACGTCCCGAGCGCTGTGACATGTCGCCGTCTCCCGAAACTTGTCTTGCAGAATCCCCCGGATCCACTCTTACACGCTTTTAAGCTTTTTAAGCATCGGTCACCATCCTCGTCGAACTCGGCGCAATCGAGCGAACTAATTTATAGGCGGAATCTTCTCAGTGGGTCGCGATTCCGATCTGCTTGTAATTTCTTCGAAGAACTGCTCTTGCTGGACTATTGTTAGTAAATTATCTCGTGCTCCCGTGAGCTCACCTACCCGTCTACGCATAGCTGGAATAGTTCTTAGGCTAACAGCGAATAGATAGTAGGTTTATAAAATAAATAAGGAACAACATTACGGGCTCTAGCTCTTGGTAAAATCGTTACGTAATAATAAAGCGTAAAGCCCCTTTTTTTTCCTTATTCTAGTAACCTCGATGGATACTACATTCTCCGGTTGAGATGTATGCCCATTTCGACGTCCTCCCTTTATATCTCTATCCATCTCTTTTTGTTATATAAGTATTTGTGTTTGCGTGCGAGTATAGAATACCGTAAAATGGGGCGATTAGGGACAAATTCCAACTTTATAAGCAATTTTAAGTTAGTTGTTGATGTATATAATGCTATATCAGGATCAAAATGATTGAGTCTTGGGGGCATCTTTGTTGTCTACTACTTTTGGTTGGCACTACTTTTATTTTTATATATAGATTTAATTAATTTATTTATTTAATTGCACCAACAAAGTGATCATCAATAAAAAAATTGAAAAACTGACAAAGTACATGGCAGACATCACCTCAATTATAGGTGCAATCGACAGTACAGTAACAACAATATATATATATACGGTATAAGAGTTACGGGATTTATATATATATATATTTATACATATATAGTGGGCTTTCTTAGAAACGGTTTATATTTCTCTGTTCTTGGTAAGTACTTAGGGGCTGATATTTCTATCTGGGTTAAGAGATTAGGTGTGTCGGTTATTCCATGGATTAATCAGATGAATACCCCCACTCTGAACAAATATTAAATATTTTATTATGTATTACTTAGACATTTTTGTCCACCTTGAGATTTCATTGATCTTGTTACATGTCTCTGCAAAATCGACTTACTTATATTAAATTGCTTATCTATTTCAACTAAAGACTTATTCCCAATTTCGCTTCGATAAACCAAATTTTTACCAACAAATTTAAAAAATATTGTTATAACTACATAGACAACCCTACAAACCTGTACCTATTTATACTTAGGTCGTTTCCATTTCACGTATTCTCATCCCAATTGACCCCTTTTTCGTTGTTATTTGTACCTGAGACGTCCCCAATATCCCCAAAAACAACAGATTTTTACATGTATTTTTATTTAATCAAATACATTAAAACCAATAACAACTGAGACTTACCTTTAATATATATGCTGGTTCAAACACTAAATAACGTTTATAAATCATAGTCGTCTTCTATTATTATCAAATAAATAAAAGAGAGCAAAGTTTCTAGCACTAAAATAATTACCACCACAGGAAGTTAATTTGAAACGCGATTTTTTATAAGTTAGCAGCTATTATCATGCATATTCAGAGTTGTTTTGTGAACTTTCAACATTCTACTATTAAACTACAAAAAATGGAAGATTTTGCAACGAATATAAAACTTATATTGAGCGTCGAAAGATTTTCCCGGTTTTTTCCCGATTCGCCTTTCAATCCCTAATCGCCCCATTTTACCGGTACCTATTCAAGCAGCCGAATACTGTAGTGGGTTGTATTTTGTATTAACTAAATCCTACTGAAATAAATTAGTGTTTTAGCCTCTATGGTTCCTTTTTTTAAAGGAATTCTATGACCTGGTAACTAAGACCTTTCAGTCATTTGTTATTTTAATTTAGATTCTTATTTTTACGAAAATTAATTTGAGACATTAATCAACTGGGATGAAATGAAATGAGATGAGATAATATGGGATGACATATAATCTCAGTAAAATAGTGGTCATTTACTGAGACTTTTTCAGTGATCTTTTTGGAGGATCCTGAGAAGTTACGTTCAGCGGCTTTGTTTCATTTTCCCACATTTGTGCACTTTTACAAATATCAAACAGTTAATAAACCACCGTTATTACACATTAAACCTGAAGAAACACTAAATAGACAAAATAAAACAAATCAACGGTGGTTTATTATCTATTTAGTATCTGCGAAAGTGCACAAATGTGGGAAAATGAAACAAAGTCGCTGGGCGTAACTTCTCGGGATCCTCCAAAAAGCCTACTGAAAAAATTTCAGTAAATGACCACCATTTTACTGAGATTATATTTCATCCCATATCATCTCTTATCACTTCATTTCATCCCAGTTGATTAATGTCTCAAATTAATCATCTTCATTTCATTCCATATTATCATTTTTCATAAAAATAAGAATATAAATTAATATAAGACATGACTTAAAGGTCTTAGTTACCAGGTCATAAAATCCCTCAAAAAAAACCAATTGTCAACACAGAAACTCGCTAACATTTTCAGCACACAAAAAGTTCGTTCTATCTACTTCTTTTTACCCAAAGATTGCTAAAGTTAGAATGAAATAGATATACTTTTGTTAAATTGCAGGAACCTGATAAGGTAATTGTGATTGCTTTGGATATCATCGTCTCTGAAATGCAGTTCGTATTATTTGCAATGTGATAGGTCCAATATTGTCCAAGTTGAGAAATCTTCTCGTCAAAAATACAAAAGTTCGAGTACATACCTACATGTGTACGCCTGACGAAGATCGTGTTACATCAGAAGAATTTGAATATTATTTCTATTCATTCTCAAAATCTACTCAAACACCAACTGGAATGGAGTTTTAAATGACAAATCAACTTGCCAAGATGTCGGTGATACTCCTCTATGAATTTGACAAGGAGAAGATGTGTATGTTGGTATAAAACAGAAATTGGACGAGCTTAAAAATCCTTTGAATGTGTAAATAACCTAGGTAGATCTACGTCATGAATAAAGTAGCGGATAACAACGTTCAGAATATAAAGTGTAGTCAAATGAACACGAAAAATA
The DNA here is from genome assembly GCF_030269925.1 of Bombyx mori. NCBI lineage: Eukaryota > Metazoa > Arthropoda > Insecta > Lepidoptera > Bombycidae > Bombyx > Bombyx mori. Next base: position 7,691,505 of record NC_085124.1, read on the forward strand.
AAAGTAAAAAGACCAAAGATCTTTCTCAAGCTGATGAACTTTGTATAAAGAGTCAAGAACATTTGAATGAGACTTTAGCTAATACTCTACACATTAATAATATCAATAGTAACCTAACCAATGGAACGAGCGACCATTCGAACGGCAGTTCCGAAGTTTTAAGTGAGAAAGCAGATGGACAAGGTGAAACAGTGAACAAGGTCACGAACGATGTAAATAGTGTACAGCATAATGACACATCAAATAATTTTGAAGGCAAAAAGACAACCATGCCTTCAATAAACAGGTGTTTGTTAGATATGGCCTTAGAGAAGCTTGAGATAAACACCAACAATGAAGATCTATTGCCTCGTGATGACGTTGATATTGTCTCTTATGAATCTGAGTTACAAATGCCTGAAATAATGAGACTTATACAGAAGGATTTATCTGAACCATATTCTATATACACCTATAGATATTTTATTCATAATTGGCCTAAACTTTGCTTTCTGGCAAGACATGAAGGGAAGTGTATTGGTGCCATTGTATGTAAGTTAGACATTCATCGAAATGCAGTAAAAAGGGGCTACATTGCAATGTTGGCTGTTGATGAGAAATATAGGAAGCGAAAGATTGGCTCAAGATTAGTGCGGAAAGCAATTCAGGTTTGTAAAATGAAAATTATCATAAACTTGGCCATATCACTAAATCATATTTACCTAAATATGGCATGTACTAAAGGCTCTACTTCTAGAAGAAAAGTTATTTTAAACAAATATTTTACTTCCCTTAAAATACCTATAGGTAATGTGTAGGATAAGTGTGGTAAATGGAAAACCCATTGTTGGGGGTCAGTGGTAGACAGATCGGTTTGCATATTTATGGTAAAAGAGGATGTCTTTGTCATATCACAATTCCAAAGAGTATCCTTTGCCACTTTCTTATAGTATTGGGATCCTTGGGGTCAATATTTCGAGCAGTGTTCAGCATCAATGTTGGGAATGTAGACAACAACAGAGTGAATTAGTACAGAATGCCTAGACAAAGACCAGTAAAGCTTTAAAAAGTGCATGTCTTGCTTTATGTGGTGCTGTTCCCATCTCTTGTTGAGGACACCAAAATGTTTGCTACTTCCATTTAACTCTATAATAAAGGGGTACCTAATTTGAGTTGTTAAAAATCCTATTCTCATTGATTGTTTGGAAATGTGTATTTTACCATATTATGTTCCAAGGGGAGTGCTCTCAGGAATTGTTTAAGAATTGATTTAGAGACACAACTTAACTTAAAAAATTTGTACATTTTAAATATACATGTTTTTTTTTCAGGCGATGATAAATGACACTGCTGATGAAGTAGTCTTAGAAACAGAAATCACAAACAAACCAGCACTGAAGTTATATGAAAACTTGGGTTTCGTAAGGGATAAACGCCTATTTCGATATTATCTTAATGGTGTTGATGCATTGCGGTTGAAGTTGTGGCTAAGGTGAAATAAGTAGCTAACCGATGAGATTTCTCAATTTTGTGTTTAAATAACTTGCAATATGCAGTATTGAGTATATACATAAAATACTACTGTTTATATTCTTATCTATTGTGCAACATATTGCCATCTATGTGGATCTAGCCAAATGTAGTGTTTATTTCTCATTTTAATTCAAAATCATGTGATACATTGTATGTAATTTATTATAATTTTTTTTCTCAAATACTGTTTAATGATAAAATCTATTGTAACAAAAATAATGAAAACAATCGAAAATTTAAAAACACAAATTGAAAAATTTTTTTAGTCTCTAATTTTGTTTATGATTTCCCTCTATTGATGTTATTTTTTTCAAGTTTAAAGATGAATCTTAGATTTCTAAAAAATTCTGTAATAAAACAGATCGATTCAAAACACAATTAAAAAGTTTTAAATGATGTCTTTTTTATCTATACCTTATCAACAAGCTTAAAAAACATAGGTACTCCAATTTGAAAATGTATTTTTTTTGGACTGGGATAGGTAGTAAAACCAATAGAATATTTATTGGTTTTATTTGCTAGTAATAAAATGGTATCCAGCAGCTATAAGAATTTAGAATTCAAATGTTGCCGTATTTGTAGAAGCTCCATCATAAATAAATGTATTATTTACAGGTTTATATTGCTTGGTTATAATTTTAATGGCTTCATGTGCAACACATCCACCTAAAAAGGCAGACACACTATGTATCTCGGCTCCCCCATAGCGACACATTTCGTGGATATGATCATCTTTAGGAAATGGAGAACAAGATATATCACCTAAAAGTTTATTTACACAAGTTTTTAGCTTAGCAATGTCACCTTCTGGTTCCCAATCACCGGGAGCTCGGCAGTGCTCTGATCTAAACATACCAGCTGCCCGAAGCATAATATAGTGAACCATCATGACATCTGGCTCCTCTAAATATGTGGCTATATAGGATGCAACAGAATTTCCCAGTTGAAGTTCTGTTGCCACACAAGACCCCTTCACCAAATATAAATCATGAGCATGTCTGCAGAATAGTTTAACATCTGCCTCACTAATACTATCACAATGCAATTGAGTGACTATCTGTCGAACTTTTCTATAGACTATTTCTGCATCATTTGCAGCTTGCATCTTGTAAATGTTTTGAAGTTTTACATAATGTTCTGTAGAGGCCGTCATATCAGGTAAGATTCCTTTCACTGGAAGTTTTCCCTTCCCTTCAGCCTCAACAAATGCTCTTAAGGCAGAGCACATAATCCAAAATGATGAACTATCCTTAGTTAAATTTGTGGCAGCACTATTATACATAAGTTTTGAGATATTCTTAGGCAAAAATGTAGGCATCAAAGCAGTGTTAACAGCTCTTATTGCTTCCTCAAAATTCTCTTCATTAATTGGTATTCCATTTTCATCTTTTCTAATGAAATCCCTTATTATATTTTTTATATCTTCTTTATCATTTCGCGTTACAGGCCATTTATTGTTATTGTTAATTTTCCACTTTTGAACAGCTTTATAAAGAATTATAATCCAAGGAATGTGACCATGATCTTTCAAATCAAGAGCATCAATATCAATACTTTCCAGATGTTCTAACAATGACATAAATGGTTCATCTAGGCGCAGATCTGTTTGTTCATTATCAGGATGAGTTTCAGTAACAGCATGTTCCCGAATCTGAATTCTTAAAGACCCTAAGAATCCAACTGATTGGCAAAGTATAAAAGGAACATTTATATCCCACAGGTGTTGAGATAAACTTTGCGTTACTTTTTCACTTATTGTAGTAGCTATCACTAAACTGAATGATTTAAAAAAGTCTGGGTTCTCATCAAGTATCTGGTCAGGTGGTTCTTGGACTGCATGACCTTGTACTGCTGGATTTAATTCTAAAACAAGCCTTAACGCTTCGGATCCTCTGTTAAGACCTTTGCTAGACATTTCCAAAAAGAAATTACTGCCTATATCTTCATCACTAACTGTGCAATCATCAACTATAGTAATTGCACCAATTCCTGGAAGAACTATCGATTTCAATATTTCAGTACCCAAGGCAGTAGCATTAATTAAACATATGTGTCCGCTTTCAAGAGCACTTTGTCCGTGATCACCCCACAAACGAAGTTGCCGGTCGTACTGTTTATTCTTCTCGCTTTGTTCTGGTGATTTAGGAGATGGAGACGCCATAATATAAAACGTCAATAAGCAAAAGGTTTACTTTTGAGATTAAAACCGATTTTTATTATTATGAAATTTATAAATGCAGTGATCAGTTACACAAAACCTAGTCGAAATTGGCTGAATTTGAACGTTAGTTTTGCATAATTTTGGTACATTTCATGGTTGGTTACTGACATGACGAAATGTCAATTGGGCTAGAATAAGTAAAAGTCGTTTGTATAATGCAAGAAAGAAAGAGGTATCATACCATACAGCCTTATCTTACACATCTTACACAGTCACATTAGAGCCGAAGTCGTATGATGTGTGATTATCTGAAATTGAGTAAAGTGAAATGACTTAGGTACTAAATTGTTCCACCTATAAGACAAACTTGATGATATAATAAATTGATAAAATTATCTCACTTGCTAGTTTCTATAATGGCTTCCCAACAAAATTAGGTAGCTTTTTTTGCGGCATATTTTGTAGATTCTACCTTGAAATGAATTTAAAATATGCATATAGTTATAATATCTTAATTTTTACCATTTTCACTTTTTTTCTTTTTTTATTGCCTTTGTAGGCAGACGAGCATACAGCCCACCTGATGATAAGTGGTCACCGTCACTCATGGACGTCAGCAATGCCAGGGGCAAAGCCAAGCCACTGCCTACAAACTTTCCAGTTAGACGTCGAATTTTAGGACACCTTGTTTATTATTTTGGTTTTAATTACTTTCATTATTCTGCCATATTGTACTTGAGCCACGACGACTTCTAACTCTCAATTTTCTTTTTTTTTTTATTCGTTTTACAGTCACATTTCGTCAAAACAGTCATAATAACCATATTAGTCGCCCTTTAGTTACGAACATATTATGTATATTATATATTATTAAGTCTTATGGCTATGACTTTGGACTACGAAATAGTTTGATGTATGGCTTTGTTCTCTTTGCATGTCTCGGGAACGAAAAAAAAATCTTTTAGTTTGATTATGTGTGTTGACAAAAGCTTCAAATTGCAAACGTCAAAACTTCAAGAAGCAAAATTGAAATTAATTCCATTTAATAAAACAAAAGTGTTGTTATTGGATAAAGAAAATTAGGATTTAAACCTTTCGAACCTTGTTTCTTTATGAAATGTTTATAATTATTATAAGCTATACGAATGTGTTTTGAAATGAATTTACAGACATTATTTCAAGACTTTAACCCCAGGTAGTTTTTATGTTGCTCACATAATTAATCGAGTCAAAGTGAAGGTGATTTTCGTTCTATGTTAATTGCACAATTGTTTGTTACAGCAAATTCGTCATTCACACTTGTCTTCTAATATTTACTGCATTATTAGCGCTGAAGTTAGATAAAACCATAACATGGTCATATTGGGCAGTATTTACTCCAATATGGATTTGGAAATTTCTTGTCGTGCTCGGGGCCACTATTGGGACTTATGTGTGGTGGCAGTATCCTCACTTCAGGTAACACTAAATTTCATCCATAAATTTGAAAAAACGCTAAATTAATCAAGGTAAATCAAAGTTTGTCACAAACTTAATCAAGCTAGTTAAGATGATTGTTGACTTTAATGTAATGTATTAAACATATTTGTGCATAGATAAGTACAACCATCCTGTTAATAGTATACTTTTCATTCTCAAGAGTGAGACAATCATTATACAATATAATTAAGACGTTGACACGTATTCCAAGGTCTGTCTATAACTCTGTTACTAAGGCAACATAATGTGAGCTTAATACATTTAGTGAACCTTGAGTTCAGCGACCCATCAAATGTCATAAAAATAAACTACTAGTAAAATAAATATTATGTCACAATTAATATTATAAATTTTTTTATTAAATTGCAGATTGGAGGGAGAAGCATACATCCATTATAAAGCTATGCTGATAAGTCTTGCCATTCACCTAATATTACTTATGTTTGAGTTACTTGTCTGTGACCAGTTAACTACCAGCCGCCATGTATGGATCCTAGTCTTTATACCTTTAATCTTTATAAGTATAGTTTCCATTGCCATCTGTATATGGTCAGTAAAACATGATCGAAGTTATGAGGTGAGTGTTATTGGTATCTTAATTAAATAAATGACAGGGAACAAATCACACACAATTATCAGGTCCCAAATTTAGATTACACCTGATATGGGACTAGAGATACACTTTAAACACATACATACTTATAGATGTTGAAAAATTCAATTTATAGCAATTAAATATATTATTCTTATGTTGGCTATTTATATTTCTCAAAACAGCAACTAATAGCTTGTATCCTAAAAATTAATATTAATTATTGTTAAAAGGTAAGAATGTGACACTAGTTTTGTGTCACAAGTGGTGTCCTTGGAGAATATGTCATAATAAAAATACATTATTCAGAAAAATAAAATAATTCTTTTTTTCAATGTTTCAACAATAATTAAAAGTATAAAACTGTTTGAAGGCTTAAAAGAGAGTTCTTATGTTGTCTTCATACTTGTATCAACAAAAATTTTTAAGAGACAAAAAATAGTACTAAAAGAATTAGGACACAAATGTACAATAGGCACATTTAATTGTAGAATGTACATTTAAGAAAATAATGATGTTGTATTTTTAGATTTCAGAATATTCTGATCCTTTTCAATTAATTGTTTAATTAACTAGGCCATTACATAAATACTCATAATTTCAGAATCTTTCCACATTTTATTTGCCAATTATTTTTTTATGTTCATTTTAGTTGGAATTATTTTGTGCAGTGAATATACTTCAGTTTATATTCTTGGCCTTGAAATTGGATAAATTTATACACTGGTCCTGGGAGGTTGTGTTTGTCCCACTATGGATATTAATGTGCCTCAGCCTTGTAGGTGAGTTTATGACCTTAAAGCACTAGAACAGAACCTGTCAACAAATAATCTACAACTCTTTAAATTGCAATTCTTTAAACACAAACGTTGTAAAATTTTCATTACTATAAGAATCAAATAGGCCTAAAAGATTTGCAGCTTGCCGCCATATAAAGTAATGTAAATTTTTTTTATTACAATATAAAAACCTGAATTGATTTATTGTAGGCTGAAAATTATGGTAGTGAATGAAAATACTAAATTCTATCAATCTTACAACTAAACGAATTTTATTAGGTACATTTTTATAGGTTGACTCTTGCTGCCGTTATGGGCCGCTCTAGGGCCTCTTTGGCCCTAGGGTGAATATGCCCATTCATAAAACTAAGAGTATTGATTCAAAAACTATTGCAGGTGTTTTATACAGTATCATATTTGCTGGAATTTTACTACGAACTCCCGAAGTTAACGTACAGCAGAGACGCACAAGCTTCAACTCAGCACTTGCCTACACTTTCACTGTGATACCTATCTTGGTATTCCAGGTACTGATTTCATATTTTATTTTGAAACTATTAAATAAAAATAAAAAACTTTTAAAATAAATCCACAGAAGTCTTCAAAATCCAGATAAGTTTAATCGTCAACTTATTTGAGATTTAAGTGGTTATTCAAGGTTGTTGATATTGATTATTTAAATTGGCTTGACTACTATCTATCATAAGTCTACCCAGTCAAACATGGTATAGAGTATTGTGAATCCGCTCAGAAACAGCCAATGGCCCTGTTTACTTACATACTTGAATGTAATATGGGTCTGATGAGGACAGGTGGCAGAATTCTCTTTCTGATACGTTCGTCATTGTTATTATATAATACTGAATTTTTTTTTTATTAAACAATGATTAATATTTCTACATTGCTTTCCAAACTTAAGATATTGTTTTCCATTATTGTCAGGCTAGTTAGTAATTTACAGCTGTTGTTAGCCTTTTTTTATTGCTTAGAATGGTCAACAAACTCACAGCTCACCTTAGTGAATGCCACCACACACTTAGAGATACGAGGTATAAGACTCAAATAGGCAGGTATAAATGAGTATGTGGGGGCTCACCAGATGCTCTACCACTTTTTTTTGTGTCTGAATGTTATAGCATGATTTCTTCATCGTATCTTTTGAGAGCTTGTGTTAACCACGTATTTTAATACCAAAATTGGTAACTGCCTGCGAAGTTTGGTCACAGGCGTAGCCGCTTACTGATACTGTCCGATTTATCCTTTAAGGCCACTACGCCTCCCTCCAGAACGATTCCCTTACATACTGTAGACAAATAATCACTATCAGCATTTTTACTTTATTTTTCAGGTTCTATTAACTAACAAGTTAGATGATGGCCTATCATTTACTTATATAGTGATAGTGAGTCCGCTATTCATCAGTTATGCCACACTAATTATTATGTCGTTCAGTTCAAAAGGAGGAAACAAATGTAAGTATGCATTATTTTTATTGCCTTTGTAGGCAGACGACCATACCATGAGTGGTCACGTCGCAATCTCACTTATCTCAAGGGCACAGCTAAGTCTCTGCCTACTGCATCCTAGGTATAATCATTAGCTCGTTATCATTGAAATTCTCAATCATTTCCTTTGTTCATTTGTTCATATGGTTCGGGAAATCTATACTAATATTACAAAGCTGAAGAGTTTGTTTGTTTGAACGTGCTAATCTCAGGAACTACTGATCCGATTTGAAATTTTCTTTCAGTGTTAGATAGTTCATTTATCGAGAAAGGCTATAGGCTATATAACATCACGCTAAGACCAATGCGAGCGGAGCACCAATAATGTTTCAAAATCGGGGTTTTTTCCCTTTTGAGAGCTTTCGCTGCGTGCGCTGCAGAAACGGTTAAAGTTTCGCTAAAATAACGTATGACAGAATTATTCCCCTTTAAAAGATCGAAAAAAAATCCGAGATAGCATATGTCTATATGTTAAGGTTAGCCAACCTTATAGTGAGCCATCTATAACGTTTTTTATGCTATCCAAATTTGTTCAAAAAAAAGCATTATTTGTGAACTATTCCACGCGGACGAAGTCGCGGGCAAAAACTAGTAATAAAAATATATCTATCTTATTCATACTGACTGACTGTCGGTGCCCACAATAACTGAAGAATATAATATAATGTCTGTTCTAATTGTATTTGTGCATTTTAATTATTATAAATTGATTTCAGGGTGGTTTGGTATCCGAAAAGATTTCTGTCAATTCTTGTTATCCGTATTTCCACTGTTGCAAGAATACGCGAATATCGCTTACAACAACAATAACGTGAACCGCTCTAACGGGATCCCGAACGAGCTTCCCGCGAACCAGGAGCCGTACAGAGATGAGGAGACCCACAAAAAAGTCAAAGAGAACAAGAGATCGGCTAAAAATCAGAAAAAAAACGAAGCTATGAAACCGGTCGTGCCTATTACCAGCATAGATATGCCGGACTGAATTCTCCATGTTCGAATGTGGTTCAAAAATCATGTGTTCACGTTGTATGGTACGTAAATATAACTAAACGGGCTTCGGATAGATACCCTTACACAGCAAACCTTGTTTATTGTTAAGTTTGTTAATAAGCATTAAGCTTGATACGCTGTTAGGTAAAAGATATTAACTAACATTCACTTTTTATTGTTGTTCGATTTAAGGTATTATTTTATATGTGTATAGATGCGATTTGTTACCTTTTGTAACACTGATTAGTACGCGTACCTTTTATTTTTTTTACAAAGTTGAGCATTTTAGTGTAATGTTGCGTTCAAATAAAATGCAAGTATTTTATAAGTTATTTTCCCAGTATTTTAGTTTAATTAAATACGCGAGCGCGGTTGTAATTCACGCATTTCAAATACACACCTATAAAATTATTCTATATATTTTTTTGTCTTATAACTATCGACTTATCATATTTTAACATTATGAATTTCTTATTTTAAAATGTTTTTGTTGTTTTCGTCGTGGGTGCTATTAAAAAAGCAATTAATACTGATGATTAAAAAACATCAAGCTTTTTGTGATGTGTTATTTTTTTGCGATTATCGTTTGAAAAAATAAATCATATCAATATTTGAAAAGCAATCGTGTGTTTTAGACGTGGTGGTAATTGTTTTGCAATATAAGCGATTAGAATATTTTTATAGGTTAGTTTTGAAGTTAATTTGATTGAATTCTAGGCGAAGGAAGCTACTCTGTGGCAACTACGATATTGTATGTAATATAAATTCACGAATAACACTAGTAAATTATGCTTTAGGCAAATATGTAGGTAGATATGTTTCTAACTTTGAACAACTTTACAGGTTAAATGTTTTAAAATATGTAACAATACTTGTGTATTATTATTATTATTGGTAGTATTTTCTTTGTTTTCTTTTAATGACGGAATTGAGTATTTTATACATATTTACTAATTATGAAAACGTAATTTTAGTTTTAATTAAAGCTTATACTTATAAATAGAAAATCTGTGTTAGCTCACCGCCAGTTGGCAGCGTTCCCAGAAGGATGGCAGCATTTTATATATTAATTAACTGGATATATTAAGCAGCGTTTAATTTAGTTAATTTGTTTCGCGAAATGTAACATACAACTCACTCGACCAAATTTTTTTAAAGAATATTATATAAATTTATAAACAGATCGCCCAGTTCGTAGAATAATCTCGAATACAGTGTTCCGGATTCGATTCTCATTTGAAGTTCAAGTGCAGCTAGCTCTAGTTTTGTATTTGTAAATTTCTCATTCACGCAACGAAAATATTCAATCCATTAAACCTGTCTTATTATTTAATAAATGCCATATTGTCAAACATACATATTATGTATATAATGGCTTAAGTTACTGTTAAGTTATTATACGAAACTCCAAAATTTTCTTAAAATTAATAACAAAAGCGATTACAACTTTGAAACGTATCCCCAAAAACCAACAGGAACTTCTTACGTCCATAGATTAATAATAACAAAATCATAAACGTTACTGTGCTGATAAAATACTGAATTAAACACGCTATTTTATTAGAGTTTGCTGATTGAACAGTTTTGCGTAAGCAGTCTAGAAATAAACAGATTGAAATGTTCCGATATAAGCGTATGAATTGAATTGATTCTTATTTAATCGGGTCATCGCAAATACTGGAAGAAGCTAGCATCAGAACGAAGACCATGAAGAATATGATGCCTCCGTGAGCCATAGACAACTCGAAAAACGCCGAAAACTCTTCAGTAGTATTTGGAAAAAAAAAACATTTTTCAGGCAAACAGGTTTTTTTTCACAATGGCGTCACAGTTTGACCTTTGTTGCCGCCATATCTGTCAGTTTATGAAACATCCAATAATATACATACCATTTTTACATTCAATCTAATTGATCAATTGATACAGTTTGTCGATACCTTTACTGTTAGGAATAGCTTAATTGAAAATTTCTTGTACAGTTTTCGTAAGCTTCCCTGTACTATGTTTGAAAATAGATCGAGAAAGGCTCACCTCATCGAAACATTCGAGTATTCATCATAGTAGGTACAGCGAAAAACGTTGCGTGATAAATAATAATTCATAATAAACTTCACATATTTCACGTTCGTGACATGCACGTTCTAAGTAACGCTACGAAAAAGCACGCGAATACAAAGTCATGATTTATAATTCGGAGCCTGATACGAGCCGTTTCAACGCTTTATTAGCGTGATACGTATACTGCGTCAATTATATTGCTGAAAATAACTTCATTAAATCCGTTGTGGTAGAAATTAGTCGTGAACATTTTGACACCTTAAATATTTTCGGCTGACAATCTATATATATAAAAATAAATTGCTGTTCGTTAGTCTCGCTAAAACTCGAGAACGGCTCGACCGATTTGGCTAATTTTAGTCTTGAATTATTTGTGGAAGTCCAGAGAAGGTTTAAAAGGTAGATAAATATGAAAATTAAATAAAAATAACAATTTTGATTTTCCTTTGATGTGTCCCCCGTCGCTCGGACGGATTCCTTTTGTTTGTTTTAAGTTTATTTTATACAAAAGTTTAGGTCTTTTATTTATAGATTGAGGCACTACGAAGTCTGCCGGGTCAGCTAGTTTAAAATAAATTCTGATTTTAGATTCGATTACAAAGCTACTTATTTCACGGGCACATTGTCATTTATTCAACTTGATTCTGCTTAATTCTGTCTCAGTATAAATCTGTCAAGATATCCAGTATCAAACTTATTTTGTTCTCGGTTTTTGTAGGTCGTGTCCTTCATTTCTAAAGGTCGTGCCAAACATGAACGTCTTATTCTAAATTAAATGCCTTCATTTGGTTCGGTTTTCGGCACCCCTAAGCCTGAGGTCACAGACAAGCCAGTAAGTGTAATTTCTTGGTCACGTCCACTTCTTAGCGATCGGCCGCGAAGTCTTGTCCATATACTTGTTCTTGAGAAGTAGTTTCACACCATACACTCCATATTGTTAATTAATAGCGTTTAACAATTGCCTTAAATCAATAATGCAAGTATTGTTACTAGTCAAAGAGTATTTTAGACAACCTATTAATAGTAATGGTTATGTTACTGTGATACTCTTTCTTCCTCTGAAAAATTACCTGATTATTTTGTTAACATTGTATTATTTATATTGTTTCATCCGAATTAAACACGTCGGCTCTATTAATTGTGTTTTATTAATGCATTAATATTGATAAGAACCCCACGAAGTGAACTTGAAATTGTTTAACTTGCGATTAGCGATTAGCGAGAGGTCAGCGCTACAAACAACAGCTGTTAGCATAATGCGTTTTGTTTAATCAATAACATCGTGTCAACAGACGCCTAAATTCAATACCTAGATATCATCAATCAACACCCCAAATTCTTTATAGAATATTATGTTATATGAATAAGCGTACATTTTATGTCTTTAAAATATTCATATAAAGATACTGATAGGATACTTAAGGATACCAATATGTTTTATTTATATTTCAGGTTTTTTTTCTTCAAAAAATCTAAGCTTAGTTTAGAATGATATTGACGTTTAAGTGTATATTGACTATGATAGATATTTTAATTTTAATAAAATCAGAATTGTATAGCTTAAAATGTGGCCGTAAAAAAAATTACGACACAAAATCAGTAGGTTCAATCAGCTCTACGGCAGCTACACATTCAAGGTTGAACGCTCATAAAAACTACCGATAGTAATTTGAACTTGTCCTACAAGAATTTAGACACTCCGAAATGCCGAAAAGGCTGGTACGGCCATCGCAATACATTGATTTTTATAAATGCAGCAGTATACTCGTAGATTTCAGTTCGCACAATGTATCCAGCGAGTTAACACATTTTAACCATATACCTAATTATTTGTTTGGGTTTATATTTCAAAATGATTTCAAATAACTTCATTAGCAAGAAATGGATTAGCGACGAAAGCCCTGAAGAAGAAGACTTGTTCAATCATTGCAGGGAAATTGAAATAGTTTGTTATGCAATCACTAGAGTCATTTTAGATGCCGATTATAAATGGAAAGGATCCATCGAAAGAGACACTGCGCATTCGTTAAGCAACAAAAGCTATATAATGGACTTAGTAAATATACAGGTAAGCGCTTTGTTTACTCGAAACAGCTGATCTAAATTCTCGCTGTTCCAGTGTGGCTGTGGCAGTGGTAAATTTCATTTCTAATGAATGCAGTTGATTTTTTGTCCCGATTTCCTTACAGGTACTAGATCAAATAATAGAGTATTTATCGAAAATAGTTAAATCATATTATAAATTAAGTCCAAAGTTAGCGAGATTGAATAAAGATAGTGAATTGCTTCGAAACAAGCACGATCTTATTTTTGATAAACTCTGCAGTAGTAGATTTATAATGTTGCAAGCTATTCATGGACTTATAACGACATTACTAAACAACTGCTTGCACCGCGAGGACTCTAGGAAGATAATAGAATCGTGTTTGAAGTAAGTTAATAATATATTTTTGTTCCCACATTTTCACGTATAAAATTGATTACTTTTTCATAGTTCAAATAATAGTTATTGCTCTGACTTTCGATTAAGTTACTGATGTTAGATTTTGTATGATAAATGCTGCCCCCTTATCGATTACGATGAAGAGTTGAACGTACGAACTAGACCATAAACCAATGGGGTGTATTGGGTTTCTCGCCATAACTTCTCAGTGGGTCGCGGTTCCGATCCGACGGTAGAATTATTTTTAATTCACAAATAGCTTTTAATCGCACGGTTTGCTATCACCGTGCTTTTTTCTTCTCTGAAACAATTACAGTGGGTTGTTCACTCAGTTTTACGAGTCGCATGAATTTGAACCTTTTTATTATTAATTTTTTATTGCTTAGATGGATAGACGAGCTCACAGCCCACCTGGTGTTAAGTGGTTACTGGACGTAAATGCGCCACCCACCTTGAGATATAAGTTTTATGGTCTCAAGTATAGTTACAACTTGCAAACAAAGATTTACATATTTTTTTGCGTGTATCCAAGTGTATCTATGTATTCACGTTATGAAGTTTCAGAACCCGTGTTGAAAAGTGCTCAGGGCCTTTCGAGTATTAAGTAGTTACTGGAGCTCAGATACACCTTAATAACTGAGGCATAAGGTCGAAGTCTCGATTCTTTGTAAACCAGACCGCGTGTCGATTTGGCTGAAGAAATAGTCAGGACGGTGGTGGTAACTACACATACGGACCAATACGCCCTGTCACCAGTAAATATCGCTTGGCGTCGCAGTCCGCTTATATAACACTCAGTAAACGCTGTCACTCATTCCAGGATGAATCTCTAAGTCGTCTTTTACAACTGTGCAAAAAAAATGCGGCCTTATACTGATGTATTTCTTTATCTCTTATCACGCTAATTAGCTGGTAATTCATGGATAAACGTCGTTGATTTAATTAGTATATCGTACACGGTGTCATTTACATGATCTACATAATTATTATACTTATTTTTAATTCCACGAACATAGCAGATTTGAACCGAGAAAATCTAAAGAATATAATATTATAATACGTACTTTCAGTTTAGTCACAGTCTACAATCATCTTCTTGGCATAAGTTACAAAAAATTCAAAGCGAAATTCAACATATGCAGTAACACGTATCCAAATACTATTAGTGAAACAAAACCAATTACTTTGACCAAAATTGTACAGGTACGTACTTAATTTTTTTTCTATAAAATAATTTTTATTGTTATGTAATTCGTGCTTTGGCTATTAATACTCAAAGTTACTAAATGGAATTAGTGAATTAGCTAGAAAAATAACTAGCCGACGCATTGCAATCAACGGACGTCTTCTGAGTGGGTTGCGATTCCGATCCGGTGGTAGATTCAGCGAAGCACTACTCTTGCTAGAGCAGATACTAGCAAAGTTTCACAGGTTGAGTCCCGTAAGCTCGCCTGTAAGTTTGCTAAAGCTAGTAGAACCCTTCGAGTTTATTAGCCATATTTAGGCAAAAAAAAACCGTCATAGTGTGCTAATGGCGCATGAATAGGTTCAAGAATGTTTTTAATTATTTCTTGCATAGATGTGTGAACGAACTACCGTCCACCTATAAACTACCAAAACCCTTTGTCGTTGCAACGTAAATGTCTCCCAGGTATGAGGGGTGAGGCGATTATTGGATTGGATTGTATAACGACTGTCTCATCCTACAAACTGGGACTTATAACTATTTCTAGCAACAATAGGCAGATAGCATCTCCCAATAAAGGCTTACTACCAACCAAATCGATATTTTTCAATTAACGATTACTAATTAAAATTCAAATCGGGTTTGACTAATTAAAAATAATTGTTACAAGGTCTTGTCGAAGAGTCGTGTAGAAATTAATTGTCAACGACTTATAAATTGCTTAGTTAAGGCTTATAAGCCGCAAGAAGATTCCGATAACGACTCTAGTTCCAGTTCAGTGGACAGTTTAGAAATTTATCAGTAAGTACAAATTAAATTTCGCATTTAAAAAAAACTTGTCTATATAGTAATGCTTATAATTAATATACTGTATAATCTAATGTACAGAAGTATAGAATTGTTCTATTAACTAGCTGATTAGTTGAAACTCTTCAGAAAGTAATACTTTTCAAAAAATATTTTTTTAATGTATTTTCCATAAATTCTTTCAGTACTTTAACCAAACACATAACGCCGCCATCGTCTTCCGACCGGAGAGGTTCAAATGAAAAACGTAAGGAATCGCTCGTAGAAAAGAAGAAATTAAAAATGAAACAGGCTCAAAGTTTGATAGAAATGAAAAACAAAGAGAACAAATTTTTTACAGAGATAGTGAGCGGACAGAACTCTGACACCGATGTGCCTTATACCTCGCTAGTAAACAACGCACACGCTTTAGAAAATATTTTTAATAATGAAGGTACCTAATTCTATCTAGAATAATTTTTAAAAGCTTAGCATACTATTTCATATATATACCGAAAAAAATGCATAACTGATGAACCCACGGCCCACCTGGTGTTATATGGTTGCTGGACCCCATAGACATCACAAGACTTATGTCGCCACCCACCTTGAGGTATAAGGTCTAACTCTCAATTATATAGAGCTACCCTGTCCTTTTACTAGTGGTAGGACCTCCTGTGAGTCCGCACGGGTAAGTACCACCACCCCACCTATTTCTTCCGTGAAGAAATAATGCGTTTCGGTTTGAAGGGTGGGGCAGCCATTGTAACTATACTGAGACCTTAGGACTTATATCTCAAGGTAGGTGGCGGTATTTACGTTGTAGATGTCTATGGATTCCGGTAACAACTTAACACCAGGTGGGCCGTGAGCTCGTAAACCCATCTAAGCAATAAAATAAAAAAGACGCCCTTCCACTTACAATATTTAGAAATAATATTATGTAACATCATTTTAATTTTAATGCAATAGAACAAACCTATAACATTGAAATCTTGAGGAATACACACATTTTTCAGAATATCTAATTGGGAAACCTTTTCACGTAATAATAACGAGATCCGAATATAAATGATCAGTAATTTTCAGATAATGTCAATAGTATTCTACAGAGCGAAGAAATGTTTATTGAAATATTATTAGATACTGTTTCGAATAAGTTTCCAACCTTACTTGGCCCCAATGGAGTAAAAAGATTGAAAACAGGTGAGTTGCTAGTTGTGCACGAATTCATTAAAATAAAACACTGTCTTCTCTTAACTAACTCTATTGTAATATTTATAAAATTCATCTAATACTAAAATAATTTTATTAACAACTAGCTAACCCGGCAGACTTCGTAGTGCCTCAATCAATAAACAAAAGACCTAAACTTTTGTATAAAATAAATGTAAAACAAACAAAAGGAATCCGTCCGACGGGGGACACATCAAAGGAAAATCAAAACTGTTATTTTTATTTAATTCCGAGTATTTTCATATTTATCTAATCTTTTAAACCTTCTCTGGACTTCCACCAATAATTCAAGACCAAAATTAGCCAAATCGGTCCAGCCGTCTCGAGTTTTAGCGAGACTAACGAACAGCAATTCATTTTTATATACATATATAGATTATTGTTGAATATTTATGCGAAGAAATTAACTATTTATAACATTTCAGGTAGACTACAGGCCAGCAAAAAAGCTGCCCAAAAAGTAACCGAGTATTATCAAAATATTCTATGGGGTGATGTAGGAAGCTGTCTAGAACATATCGTCTTGTGGTGGTCTGCGTATCCCTTAGCTATGAGGTAACAAAGGTGTTTGCTGTATTACTTATTTATTTCTATATAATTTACTTTTCGAAAGTAATTCGTAAGAAAAACACGGAATTTTTGTAGCACTAAATGACAGAAAAATATGTAATTAGCTTGCAACTCAATCTGCCTTTCCATTGCTTCTGGTGAACAGAAAACTAAAGTGAGTACCGCTACTCACTTTGAGAATTATAGAAGTATAAATTACAATGAAATAGGGCTGTCACACCCTTTAAATCGAAATAAATAATTTGTTGGTAGCAAAATAGGTGGAACCGTGATAAAAGCTTGTGCAAATTCTTAATATACCACTTGTAATTTAATTAAGAACACTCTAGATAGAAGGTAGAGCGGAAGTTCGCTAAAACAAGATGAAGAACAACGGGTGATGGGGAAAGGTCGACGAAGTCAAATACATTCTGATTAAAAAATCGAACTATTATGGAAATCTAATTATGGATTGAAATGATTGCTTCTTTTTTAGGTCCCCAAATACAAGTCAAAATCTTCGAGAATGGTTATTTAGCACTTTTAACATAAACAGTAAGTATGAAACAATAGGAATCGATATAATATAAAGATTTTAATGTTTAAAAAACACGTGTGGCACTTGGGGACTGCCGGGGTAAAGCTATTGTAATAATTGAGAATAGTATTTTTTATTAACTTATACAATTATAGTTAGACAATAATAATTTAATAATAAAACAATAATAAGACCACGCTATATTTATAAACATTAACAAAAGCGAAACATTTACTGTCCCCTTCACACTTATAAGCTAGACCACGCGAGAGAGAGATGGGCAGACTTTTCATGATGCGCATGCAGTCACGTCAGACGTCACGCCGCGAGCTTATTCACAAACACTACACAAGCGCAACGTGTGAATGTGTTGAACGTGAGCTACATGATAGGCGGAGTGGGGGGTGTTAGGTTTTATTTTCATTACGGAATTTCTTGATTCGGTCGCCGCGCTCAAAGATCGCGATAAAAGCTATGCAATAGCTTAAAAAAACTTATTTCAGATACCCCAGATCTAATACTGTCTGCTTTGAGGATATTGGCCGATGCTTTGGGCTGCCATGTCACATCCACTTCTTGGGACAAAAATTTTGGGTAAGTATATTTTAAGTATATTTATTAGTAAGATATATCAGATGTAAAGTAATTATAATCTTAATAACAATAATTTCGTTATTTCCAAGCACCTAACAGATTTCTTAGGAACAATGTGATTCCATCTTTATCAAATTGTGCCTAAGATCTAATATAATAAATAATCAGTATTGAAAAAATATTATTTCAGTACTACTTTGCGGACCGATTTAACGCCAACAAACTTGAAACTTTATCCGGACCTTTCCTTGTACGTATCTGAGGTAAGAAAATTAAATCTACATATTATATTGAGTACTTTTCTCTGCCAACCATCAAATAAATCGCATCAATAGACCTATATTTTCTACTTTGTGATAGTTCGTAGCAGAGATAGACAGGTCGATGATAATAATATATTAATCCTCATTATTTTACTTCCAGTTAATTTTAAGAAATCCTCTGACCAGTTTGCCCCATTTTAGATGAACAGAATGAGAGTTAGATACAGTTTTAATAAACGGGATTTGAAAAAGATAACCAAGAATTGATGACTGCGTTTTTTGTTAAGAACACTGAAAACATAAAGTGGCGTTTTAATGTAATTAAAAAGAAAAAGTGGTAGGACCTCTTGTGAGTCTGCGAGGGTAGGTACCACCGCCCTACCAATTTCTGCCGTGAAGCAGTAATGCGTTTCGGTTTGAAGGGTAGGGATGCCGTTGTTACTGTACTTGAGACCTTAGAAATTATCTCAATGTGGGTGGCGCGTTTACGTTGTAGATGTCTAAGGGCTCCAATAACCACTTAACACCAGGTGGACTGTGAGCTCGTCCACCCATCTAAGAAATAAATAAATAAATTAATTAAAACAACAAAAGTTTACGTTTTCAGTGTACTGTGTCTGGTGCTAATTTCGCTCTAATGCTACAAGAATTAGTAACACTCAATAATCAGTGTGAGGTGACATGGGATTTTATATTGGGAGCGCCGATCGAGGATCTACCTATCGTCGAGCAAATACCCATTTTACATAGGCTTGGTATGTTTGATATATTTTTTGTATAAATTAATCGTTAATGTATTATTGAAATAGATTTTTTTTAATTATAGCCTATTTGATAAATATTCATCTATTTTCAGAAATACGTAATTTTTTATTAATATTTAAGTTTTGCTCGATTGGGCCACAGTTCTGTTGATGTCCATGAGCTACGGTAGTCTCTTGTATTTCAGTGGATATTCTAGGCCATAAATAATCTTGAATCCTAACAAAATCTATCATAATAATATAATCTATAATATATAGATAATAATCCTATAATCTATCATAATAATACATGGTATTGGAGGCGTTATGAGAATGAAGGTCCGTGATCAAAGTCATTAAAAATATAATATTACTCGTAGTATTGTTTTGCCTGTATGCGACGTTACACACAGTTTTGAAGATTAACTACAATAGACAATTAGTATTTATCAAAATTAAATGTTATTATCTATAAATTAAAAGCGTTATTCCTTTTTCGGCTTACATCTGTGTATTTACGTATACATACGTATTTATTTCTATTGGGCGATGAGACTGCGTCTCATCTGGTATTATGTAGTTAACGGAACTCATAGACAACAGACGGTGAATGTGATCACCCATTTAAAGACAAAGAATAGAAAACTCAATCGGAATGCGTGACTATTTCGTAACGATAGTACGAAGAGGGGTATTATTACTATCTGTGTAGTACCTATGTGTGTTTCATAACACCAGTAATTTGACAAATTATTATATTTCGACAAAAAAGTAAGACTCATACTTATTTCAGATCATTCCATTCACACTTACCGGTTATGGTGCCTTGCGGTCACCCGCCGATTAGCCAATATGTGGGAGATGGATGATTTCTTCCGTGTCGCACACAATGACATGCAAGCTTGTATGGAACAATTACTTAACCTGAGATTCGCCGATCATTCGGCAACTATTGAAGAAGGTAGAATAGCTACAAAAAATTTAATCATTGACTTAATTAATTACATAATAATTAAACTTAACTAGATAAAAGAGAATTAAATATTTAATAAAAAAAACTTCTCATTTTCAAAGCCGATCTTACAGTTTCGTCTTGTTTTTTACAGGGAAGATTGGGGTACATGAAAACGTTTGTGCAAAAATGAGAGAAAAATTAGTGTCCGAAGTGAAAGCCAATATACAGAAATTGAAGGTATGAAACGGAAAATTTAAAATTCGCCATTACCAATAAAGAATGATTGATTGAACTTGAAAACTGATTATTTACGTTAACCTAGGAAATGCTTTAGGTTAGAGGCAAGAAACATAACCTCCGTGCATAAAAAGTGTTCTTTTAAAGCAGCCGATTAGGGCTAGGTCACCGTGGCAAGTGATATAATTTAAAAAAATAACGATAAAAGTTACTTTATTAAATTTTTCAACTTTGCACTTCATTCCGCTTTTTCATTACTGAAGGCCGTGGATCAGGTGGCCGTGAGTTCGTATGCATATATTAAAAACAATCTGCTAGAACATTTCATATTCTGGCAACACTTAAAAAAAAAAAAACTTTATTCGGAACAGGCCCTTTTATACAGAGCTAAATTTTCGTGTTGATAAATATAAAGAAAAAGTGTATCACATCTAGCTGCCGTTTTTGCAGCTTTTTAGCATCTATGGTAGGCAGCGGCTTGGCTCTGCCCCTGGCATTACTGACATCCATGAGCGACGGTGACCACTTACCATCAGGTGGGCCGTATGCTCGTATGCCTACAAAGGAAATAAAAAAAACGTATGCAACACCAATTAGTTTCAGTTACAAACTTAAGTCTTATCTATGTCAACCAGTGAGCGTCCGTTGGCTTATGTTCGTAACAAAGTTTTTTTAAACTATAATTTAGTCTACTAACCCACATTAACATAATCAAAACCCAATAAAAAAAATCTCTTTTTTTTTCTGGAAATATCTTTTCAAGTTTTACTTGGTTTGTATTTGTTCTATCACAGGAAGCTTCAGAAGAAATAACGCAGATGGTGTGCGCTGTTTGTAGTACGACAAGTTTAGCGCACTTGACGCGTATATTCCCGCATTCGTCGCACTGGAAGCGGCTCACTAATCCCCCTCAGCAGCACCACTCCCTATACGTACACTATTATCTGGGTCAGTCATTTTCACTTTATGCTAGTAAAAAGGCTTTATTGACAAGTCAACCAGACCATTTTTAATTACTCACGTCAGTTCGGATCCTCCCGATCCACTAACGGTGCTTTTAGGTACCTCAAGCACCGGTCATCGTTCTCGTCGAACCCGTCGCTTGCGACGAAGGGCTCGACGAGTAAATTAACCCACAGACACAGCCCACAAAGTTTCTCGCCGGATCTTGTCAGTGGGTCGTGTTTTCGTTGTACCCGGTGGTAAATTCTGCGAAGCACTACTCTTGCTAGGGTTCGTGTTAGCAACGTCGTCAGGTATGAGCCCCGTGAGCTCACCTACTAGTTAAGGTTACGCTGAAATAGCCTCTCAAGGCTAGGATAGCTTAGGTAGAAAAAAAAACTTTATTACCTCCTTAATCAAGCCATTTACGCACACTTTTACTGGTGGTAGGACCTCTTGTGAGTCGGCACGGGTAGGTACCACAACCCTGCCTATTTCTGCCGTGAAGCAGTAATGCGTTTCGGCTTGAAGGGTGAGGTAACCGTTGTAACTATACTGAGATCTTAGGACTCATATCTCAAGGTGGGTGGCGGCATTTACGTTGTAGATCTCTATGGGCTCCGGTAACAACATATCCGCCGTGTGCTCGTCCACCCAAATAAGCAATAAAAAACAACCTCTTCATAAACCTAATATTTTTCCATAATATTTTTTAATACATATCTCATGTATGGTCAATGATACACAATCAGCATTTTCTTTGGTGTTCGCTAATTGTAGATGTAATTAAAACTACTTTTACGGTTTAATCTGGCGTTTTGTATTGTCATTATATAATTATCACAGACTATAACTTTATAAATAGTCGGTAGTCAGCACAATATTCAAAAGTCGTCGAAAAACACCTTAATCGTTTGTGACCACGAAAACTGTAAAGCATTCATAACATTGGAAATAATATCTAACAATAAGAAACGCGAAATTGAAACCGAAGGAGTGGTTTTCATTTTAAAAATTTAGATGATGGATTATCTTAAATTTTTCTTTTACTCGCACCACGGTAAAACTTTTGCATAAATGAATCGAAACAAAACGACAAATTTTAATACAACATATAGGTACAATTTCCAACATCTAATATATAAAATTCTCGTGTCACAATATTCGTTCCCATACTCCTCCGAAACCGCTTGACCGATTCTCATGAAATTTTTTATGCATATTCAGTAAGCCTGAGAATCGACTACTATCTATTTTTCATACCCCTAAGTGATTAGGGTTGTCCAACCCTAAATTTTTTTTTATTTGGACATTTTTTTTTTATAATGAGGTATTATGTGGTTGAATGAGGTTTTGTTATTTTTATTATATATTCCCTCATCGTTCACAGCACTACATACCTCTTTCACTCATTTACCACATCCTTACACACTTACAATAAGTTAGTTTTTTTTTCTACACTAGAAATTCCCTAGAAATCTTATATATGGCAAAACAATGTTTGCCGGATCAGCTAGTATACATATAATTTCCTTTATTCAATTTTAGAAGAAAGTAGTTTTGATGGACTGCTTAAATGCTTTTTACAGATAAAATGCTACTGCCTGTGATTAAGGCAACTCAGGACGTCACCACACTAAACATGGTATTAAGAATTATGGGAGAGTCTTGGCTGCATCATATATACATGGCCAAAGTGAAATTTAGGTGCGTACGTGAAAATGTGGAATAGTGACTTCACCCCACACTTAAATAATGGACTGATAAAATACCTACTACATTAGTAAAATACCATTATTAAAAGTCTACTATTGAATTGTTTGCAGTAAAGATGCTGCTCAGCAACTCCTTGCTGATTTTAACGAGGTTCGAAACTGGTTGAATGATTGTAAGCTCCTAACGGTCGCGGCTAGGAAACAAATGTTAAATAACGAAGTTTTAAGGTACACGCTCGAAACATATTAATAGCAACGAAATTATTTAGCGTTGCTTTTTTTTTATTGCCCTTGTAGGCAGACGAGCAGACGGCCCACCTGATGGTGAGTGGTTACCGTCGCCCATGGACTTCAGCAATGCCAGGGGCAGATCCAAGCCGCTGCCTACCGCTTAATGCTCTCCACAAGCCCCTTTTGAAAAAGGACATGTCATAGCGCTCGGGAAACACCGTGGAGGGGAGCTCATTCCATAGCCGGATGGTACGTGGCAAAAAAGACCTCTGGAAACGCACTGTCGATGAACGCAGCGGTTCCAGATAACATGGATGAGCTCTGCTCCGATGGCGGGAGGTGCGATGATAAAAAGGAGATGAGGCGATCATCTCAAACAACTAACTAAGATCTTTTGTCTTTAATAAGGCCACAGCATAATTGTTTCTCTTAGAGATATGCTAAAGCCGTGTTAAAGCTTCACTGCCCGCCTATATTAGTGAAAATGACTCCCGTGTCACATTCTATCACAAAGATATCCCGCTTTAGCATCATGTCGAAATTGTCTAAAGAAAATTGGCCCATTTGTTCAGGAGCTACGACGTAACCATTCGAAAAAGGGTTCAACTCATCTCTGCTCAATTAATCCGCGATTAAAAAGAGCGAAGTTTAAGACTAAACATTATTGAAACAAAAGTTGACACAGTAAATCTATAAAATATTTTATTTAATGCAACAATAGACGGCTTTTTTGTATAGAACTTATAAACATTACGCACAAAAAGGGCCGGTGGTTTAAGACATTTAATTTGCGTGGTCTCCTACTCTCCTACAAAATTGCATTTTCACATAAAACTCAATATCACTAGTGATTGAAGTTACTATTGTACATATTATCAACAGACGATGTGAAGGTGTCGGCCGCCTGCTATTACATGCACCAGGCGATCTTATATCTATGCAGGAGTCTACTATGCAGTCTGCCCAACAAATCCGGAAAGATGGTGGGCTTAAATTTATTTAATTTTAAATCTCGTTTCATTTTAAGTTTGTCGATAAAAAATTTAAGCAACGTTTTTTTGCTTCAAGCTGGACGTAAAATCGATATCTAATGACTTACCTAGGTGAATCGGTAGCCGTACTCATCGAACTCGACAAAGAGTTCGACGTGCAACCTAACCTAAACATCAGCCCGTTGAGTTTCTCGTCGTATCTTCTCAACGGTTCGTGATTCCGATCCGGTAGTAGATTCATTCACGAAGCAGCTACTTTTGAGTTGTTAGGTGTCCTTTAGAAGCGCTCGAGTAGGTGTTAGCAAATCCCACCCCTCCTGGCTGTGCCCTTGCTTGCCCACCTGCCCTGGTAAAACTGGAAAGGCCTCCGCGCCACCAGTATTCCCTTCAGCCCTTATTCTTTCTTGTTTAGCCTGATGAACTTACGCATGATATTGAGATAACGTAATAAATTTTTTCAAATTTTTGCAATTTTTGAAGGTACCTTGTGAAAATTGCGTTGAAAGATTGGTGATCAAACCGCACCATTATAAACTTTTTTCTGTCGAAGAGATTCACGCCTGTCAGATGTTTATGGAAATATTTTTAACTTATCGGATTGCTAATGAGACTTATCAAACGAAATGAAAAACTCTTTTTGACAATCCTCCTATAGCGGGATCACAAAGTTCCGATGACTCTTTAGTATGACCATAAGTGAAAGCGCTTTTGTTGTAAGATCTCAGTATTAATTTGTTGAATTATGTAATAAATATATTTTTTTTTTGTTTATTATAGTAACAGAAAACGATTCTCCAGAGCAAATGATGCCGGCGGAGATGTATGTACCGAACCAGAAACAGTGGCTCACTCTCAGAGCGGGAAAGCTGAAAGGACCTGTAGTTTTTTCTCTGTGCTGTGTCGTATTATTGTGATGCCTTTGAAAATAAATAAAACAAATTTTATTAATTACAATTTTATTAATTGATAGCCTTTTTTGTGAAATATATACATAAAGGTTGAGATTTATTGTGGGTACGCAATAAAATCATTCTTGAAAATGATGTTACAAAATAAAAGAAACATGTGTAACAATGTTGCTATTTCTGTCGGTTGGAAGCAATTTACATTCTGATTTGAAGAGTGGCACATCCGTGATACAATACCATTGAGACTTCGACCTTATATGTCAAGGCGGACGGCAGCATTTACAGTGAGTTTTATGGCCATGGTTTTATAACCAACATCTACTCTTATAGCGGAATTAATAAACAATATTGTGTAAAAATAACAATGAAAAATATGTATGAAAAAATATTTGCAATCACAACTGTTCCTGTAATCATTAAAAAAATTCATAAAATCTTTTAAGGCAATATCCAACAAATTCACTTTTTGAATCAACCAAATATTAACAACTATGTCTAGTACAGACACACGAACAATTGCGATCGATTTGCGATTGCGATTGCTGTTCGATTTAATGACGGGATTTTTTAAAGATTACTTTGCCGCTTCGTTTATTACTATGGTTTTAAATATGAATATGACTAGCATCGGTCTTGGTCATTTTAACAACTTCTACGGATGGTAGAAAGGTAAGGAGCCCAATCGTTTTGTATATGTAAGAATGTCCGTCAAAAAGCTACCAATTAGGGGGCGCCACTGTAACAAGTGAGGTAATTTTAAAGATAACCCCAACATTTGTTAACTATACTAAACTTTTCAACTCGGCACACTTGACTCTGTTTAGAACTGCAACCTGTCTGTTTATATGTCTTATCTATGACTGCAACATTCATATCAAACCACTTGCTACATTAGCGCTGTTTTGGTAGCTTTTTGAGTTATAATTCGCTGCTTTAAGTAGCTTTTTCATCTTGTTCCCGATATTAGATAGTTCTAACCATTTGCCCTCCATAGATATGTTCTAAAATTGTAATTTACCTTTAATTTATATAAGTTCCGGTTTTAAGAGTATGACAGCAATACAAATGAAGTATGATAATCGTTATGATGTTATGAGCTCCGGTAGTCTCTAAGTATCAGGTGGCCGTGAGATCGAATGTTCATATAAAAAAAAAAAAAAAATTGTTTTTTTTTTGTTTTTATTGCTTAGGTGGGTGGACGAGCTCACAGCCCACCTGGTGTTAAGTGGTTACTGGAGCCCATAGACATCTACAACGTAAATGCGCCACTCACCTTGAGATATAAGTTCTAAGGTCTCAGGTATAGTTACAACGGCTGCCCCACCCTTCAAACCGAAACGCATTACTGCTTCACGGCAGAAATAGGCAAGGCGGTGGTACCTACCCGTCTGGACTTACAAGAGGTCCTACCACCATACCACCTACTACCAAAAATTAAAAAAAGCTATCCTTACCTCTACACTCCACAGTATTTTTTTCTTTACAAAGGAATACTCGTTATAACAACATATTGCATTACGCATAATCACAAGATCTACGCTTAATCTTATTACTGACAATATAATTTACAGCTTACATCTAAAGGTAAAAATATTAAAATTGTAGCGGCTTCTATCGACCATTAAATGGTAGATGAATGATGCTAACCAAGTCAAGGAATCGTAGGTACAACTATTTCTAAATTAACAAAAAGAAATTAGCAGGAAATTTATGGGGGCTGATACATTTTTGTAGTCAGAAATGTATAGAATTTTTTTATGATCACTGTTGGGGTCCAAGGGGAAGTTTGTTGAGTTCCAAAGAGTTAGTGTGTTGTTTGAGCACCTTTATTATGTCGGTTAAGCACAGATGGTAACGTCTTAACGAGTGCGTGTTGCTAAGTGCACTGCTCTAATAATATAATAAAATAACCTGACACCACAATGACGACGCACGGCGTGTCCACGTATTATTTAGGTATGTACAAACCGTACAATCACAATATTATTTTAATAAAACCTACACAGATTGAAGAACTTATAATACATATACAGAGACGCAAAACGCTTAACGAAGACTTTACGTATAAACGTTACATATAATTACAATTATTTTCAAATATAACAAACCAGTAATTATGTTTTCTGGGATGATTTATCGATGGAGTTTTTTTTTAATGTGGATATGCTTAATATCGGCAGTAAATAATGCATAAATAATGCAATAATTACAAACGTCTCAAAAGCTACGAACAAAAGTTGCCTATTTAAATTTAAATAAACTTGTTCGATGAAAGAACTTGCTTGGAGTAAACATTACAGATACGTTTCTTAAAACACAAATCAACGCGTGCGTGTGTGCGTGCGCCTGTGTCTTAGTGTGTGTGTCTGTCTGTCGGTGTGTGTGTGTATGTTTTTTTAAAATTCTATTCGTTTCATTCTTCATCTGAGTCGGACCGTCTGCATTTCTCCTTGAGTTTCTCATACTCGTTGTTCTTGATGAGTTCCTGTTTTATTTTCTCCATGTCGCTGAGCAGACTGCTGACTTGGACGTTTTTGAGTTTGCCCGGCAGCTCCGACTCGGTGTCGCTGTCTAGGCCGCTGTCCTCGTCCGATTTGGCCGGCGACTCGGGATCCTCGGGATCCTCGGATCCGCTGTGGACGCTGCTTTCATCAGAACTGTCAGGTTTGCTGCCGAGCCTGTAAGCTTTCGGTACGTTGTCGTCGTGCATTCCGTGCGAACTATTCTCGGACGGATCCTCGCGATCCCCCTTCTTCTTACGTACGCTCTTCGCTATTATACGTTTCTGGTGATCTAATTGCGGGAATAAACCTGAAAGATTAAACAAGATTTTACTATGCATTTTTTTTTGTAGTGAACACACTCGTTTTTTGACTCTTTATTTATTTATTTTGTAACAAGGTGTCGTGTCACTCAAAGCCAAATAAAATGGTTCATGACATCATTTCAATAATTGACTTCGATGATATTTTGTGAAGTTGCAATGTTAGTAACAAACAGCCAACTACCGCCAACTGGCTTTTAGAAAGAAAAAAACATTTTTCGTACGCAACATTTTCGTATTATCGTTCCGGGAAACGATCAACTCCGTACTGGCCTAAAGGACTATATAACAGGCCATAAACTCAAAAAAAAAAATATCCCCGTACTTTTTTTAATGTTCACGACATGTGTAATATAGGATGTGTGTACCGTATGCAGTATTCAAGGCTTCTTCGGCCGCGTTCATCTCGGCCTCCTGTATGGAGTGTCCGCGTGCGGCCGCCAATCTCTTCCCGCGGAAATACACGCCCACAGTATACACTCGCGTGTTCGTAGGTCCCAGACACTGGATTACTCTGTGAAAATCGACATAAAGATTTTACTAACAATTATTTCATGTGGTCAGCAGAGGAAACGAATGAAATCAACGCGCGTGAATGACTATTTGGTGTAAGCGGCAATTCGTTTAATACACGACATGTATCTTTGTAATTAAAGGTTTTATTTAGTACTAGCCGTACTCGCCCGCTACGCATTTAAAATTAACATTATTATTTATTGTCATTATTATTAGGGAGTCCAACACTCATAATATAAACATTAGCCTATCCATTAAGTACATGATTTTCTACATGGGTACTAAGTTTCAAGTCAATCGAATGCATGGTTCAGTAGTTATAACGGAACCACTGTAGATTTATATATTACTATAGATTAGTACCAAGAGTTTATGTTTTTAATTGAATTACGATTAAGTTGCAGTTAAGTTTTTTTGACATGATTTTTTTTTTCATATTTTATACTTTAATCTAATACTCTAAATGGCTCTTCTGTAAGGTTGCAAAAATGTCGAAATATTACAATTAACTGCTGCAATTGTAGAGAATCATTTTTTTTTATTGCTTAGACGGGCGGACTAGCTCACAGCCCACCTGGTGTTAAGTGGTTACTGGAGCCCATAGACATCTACAACGTAAATGCGCCACCCACCTTGAAATATAAATTCTAAGGTCTGAGTATGGTTACAACGGCTGCCCCACCCTTCAAACAGAAACCCATTACTGCTTCAGGGCATATTACATTAAGAACTAGCTGACCCGGCAGACTTCGTAATGCCTCAATCGATAAATAAAAGGTCTAAACTTTTGTATAAAATAAACTTAAAACAAACAAAAGGAATCCGTCCGACGGAGGACACATCAAAGGAAAAACAAAATTGTTATTTTTATTTATTTCCGAGCCTTTTAATATTTATCTACCTTTTAAACCTTCTCTGGACTTCCACAAATAATTCAAGATTAAAATTAGCCAAATCGGTCCAGCCGTTCTCGAGTTTTAGCGAGACTAACGAACAGCAATTAATTTTTATATATATAGATAGTTTTTTTTTATTGCCCTTGTACGGCCCACCTGGTGGTGAGTGGTTACCGTCACCCATGAACTTCAGCAATGCCAGGGGCAGAGCCAAGCCGCTGCCTACCGTTTAATACTATATATCTATAGATAGATAAGGTCGAATGATATATTGAAAGATAAAAACACCATTGAAACATACTTGTAGACTGGTATGTCCGGCTCGCCCCCCTCCATGGACCGCAACGTGAGGCAGCACTGCTGTAATTTAGACTTGGGATCGTTCCAGTCTTGGTTCATGATGAACTGCTGCAGGCGCGGAAACAGACACGCGTTGCAGAACGCCTGACAGTACTCCAGGTTCTGTCGGAACGTTTTCAATTAGAACAATACTGAATTATTAAAAAAAAACTACAATGACTAAGTTAAGCAGGGTTGCTTGTATATAATGATTTCTATTAAGTCCTAAGTCTCGAATAGAACTTATATATACTAATAATATATAAATCTACAGTGGTTTTTACGGATGTTCAGTTTTATTACTGGTATTAATGCGTTTCGGTTTGAAGGGTAGGGCAGCCGTTGTAACTATACTTGAGACCTTAGAGCTTATATCTCAAGGTGGGTGGCGCATTTACGTCATAGATGTCTATGGGCTCCAGTAACCACTTAACACCAGGTGGGCTGTGAGCTAGTCCATCCACCTAAGCAATAAAAAATAAATAAATAAACTAATGAACCATGCATCCGATTGACTTGAAACTTGGTAATGGTTTCCATGTAGAAAATACATGTAGTTAATGGATAGGCTAATATTTATATGAGTGTTGGACTCCTTACACCAGTTGTGAGGGTGTTAATAATGAGAATCTTTGTTGGGTTTAGAAGTAATAATGTTAATTTTAAATGGGCAGCGAAGCGGATGGGTACTGCTAGTTATTTATAAATGACAATTCAACGATACCGTTATCCAATTGTCAGCTCAGGTCAAGGATACTATTAACATTATCGTGTAATGGCGGATTATGCTCTAGGTAACTTCAATTTCGTTGTTCAATGACCGATGAAGTTTTCTCTTAGCCATATAATAAAACGAAAATTTAACTCACCTTATCAATAAACAATGCTCCCAAGAAAGCCTCGAGTAAATCAGCCTTATGTTTCTTTGTGGTCGGTTTCGCTTTAGGATTATTGTATATGGCGTACGCAGACATGTTCAGATCGTCGCAAACCATAGACTGTGTTCTGTTGTTGACCAGAGACGACCGTAACAGCTGTGAATGTAAACAACCCAAACTTCATTCTAAAGTCATTCCGTTGGCATCATTCTACATCAGGATAAACGTAAGCTATTTATAGAATGTTATTTGTTAGTAAAAAATAAAGTCAATTATAAACTTTTAATTGTTCTTGGATATATTTTAACACGTTGACTGCCTTGTAGGTACCATTAATTACCCTTCGTAACCAACTGAAGTAATTATGTCGATTTCTATTACTGAATGGCCTGGATTGCCTAACTTTGCCTTCTTTTATTTTTAATGTATGTTTTGGTCTTTTAGGTATTTTAGAAACAGATTCATTCTCAGTATCTGCGGATTTGTCTTTCTCAGAGTCCTTATACCCGATTTTGTGGACCGAATGGCAAACAGTCGACGTCACCCTAAACACGACATTACGGATCCTCCCGATTCATTAACGGTGCTTTTTGGTACCTCAAGCACCGGTCACCGTCCTCGCCGAAACCGTCGCTTGCGACGAAGGGCTCGACGAGCGAATTAACCCATAGACACAGCCCACTGAGTTTCTCGCCGGATATTCTCAGTGGGTCGCGTTTCCGATCCGGTGGTAGATTCTGCGAAGCACTGCTTTTGCTAGGGCCATTGTTAGTAATACCGTGAGCTCACCTACACGTCAAGGAGAAGCTGAAATAGCCTCTCAAAGCTATCAACATAGGTAGGAAAAAAAATCTCAATCTACTAGATATTCAGGCGCCTTAGTAAGAAGATCGAGAGAGAAATCGACTTAATTACTTCAGTGCGCTACGTAGGGCACCGGTGACCTATGTAGGAGTCAACATGTTAAGCTAATTTATAAAGTGGTGCAGTTGCGTATGCAATTACTGTAAGACTTAAACACATCACCCATCTGTACAATAACATCAAAACAACTCACCGACAAATGGCCTTCGTGATGATCAGGGAAGTGTCTGTACAGTCGATCGGACACGACCAGCTGGAGCACCGTGTCGCCGAGGAACTCTAAGCGCTGGTTGGATCCGAGCGTGAGGAGAGTGAAGCCGACTGAGCGATCCGTGAACGCACGAGCCAACAAACGTATGTGTTTGAACTGTACCCCTGGAATATTACAATACGATTTATCGCAGTCGTCGTGGCCTAAAGGATAAGACGTCCAGTGCATTCGTATGTAGCGATGCATCGGTGTTCGAATCCTGCAGGCGCGGGTACCTATTTTTCTAATGAAATACGTACTCAACAATTGTTCGCGATTGACTTCGCGAGTGAAGGAATAATATCGTATAATAAAAATCAAACCCGCAAAATTATAATTTGCGTAATTACTGGTGGTAAGTACCACCGCCCTGCTTATTTCTGCCGTGATGCAGTAATGCGTTTCAGTTTGAAGGGTGGGGCAGCCGTTGTAACTATACTGAGACCTTACAACTTATATCTCAAGGTGTGTGGCGTATTTACGTTGTAGATGTCTATGGGCTCCAGTAACCACTTAACACCAGGTGGGCTGTGAGCTCGTCCACGCATCTAAGCAATAAAATTAAAAAATTACAGACTTATCGATATATCGATAGTCATATGAATAGTGTCCGCTTTTATAAATATGAATTAATTTGCCACAGAAAAATAATAATTTCCTTCAATTATACAGCTAAAAACATTTGAGAGTTTTAATCAATAGAATAAATTACCTATAGATTCTTCGAAGTCGGTCAATTTTTGTAAGAATTCGAAGTCTTTTATATATTTCCTATCGCCTAAAGGTTCTTGTTCTTGTAATGGATGTGCTCTTTCCTTCGTCCAAACTTCAAGCAGCTCCGATTCATTGTGCCACAATGCCAAAGAGAAGACTCGGTCCGCTACCTACATTATATAACCAAACATAGATTATGATATTAAAATATAGTCTCAAACAAATACAGACTATTAAAAAACAATCCATTTTATTTCAAACTGGCAATATTTCTTTTAAGTAATTTTTAAATCAGCCCACGGTAAGTGGAAAGTAATTTCATCAAAAACTTAAAACATACACATTTAATTCTGGACATTTAAAAAAAAAACTCGAATGGAAATTTGTTTTAACGCTCACACGTTCATAGGTGCGCGTGTGGTAAACGAATTTTAAAAAAATTGAATTTTCCTATTGTTCGCAAATAATACCGAACAATATTTTTGTTGAGAAATAAATTATAATCATGGTAACATTAAATTGTTAAACTGTATAATTCCTTTGTTAAATAACAAACAAAGTATTGCATTTATTAATATATTGATTAAGGTAAGAAACGTGTGAGATAATGACCACGACCACTCTGCTAAGAGTGCAAACGTCTAAGAAGAATAAACGTACCTCAAGTCCAGCGTCGAGAAACAATGCGCCCATGAGAGCTTCGAAGCAGTTCGCCATCGCGTGTCGCATCACTACGTCGCGACACAGGTCCGAACCGTGGGCGTACAACATGAATTGTTCAAGGTTTATATTCTGTTCACAATAATGTTATATCTTATCTATTTGTTTAATTTTGTATAATATATATTTGAATTTAATTAACACAAGCATGTAATTCCAACAAAATTAAATGATTTTGTACTTAAAGACATTTTATGATAAACAATATTAATGTTATAAGTTATAGATCTCCTACACAGTATAAGGTTAGTATAAAACATTTATAACATACTAGCCGTACTCGTCCGCTTCGCTGGGCATTTAAAATTAACATTATTATTTATTGTCATTATTATTAGGGAGTCCAACACTCCTATAAATATTAGCCTATCCATTAAGTACATGTATTTTCTACATGGATACCAAGTTTCAAGTCAATCGGATGCATGGTTCAGTAGTTATAACGGAACATCCGTAAAAACCACTGTAGACTTATATATTGGTATAGATTTAACAATTCTATTTTGCCACAATTCATTAATGTCACAAACAGTAAAACTTTATGCCCGAATGTGCAATGTAGCGGAATGTGTCTGCTGACTATATTTCTTATGAAAAATCAATATATACCAACAGTATAAAATACTTGGTATTGCAATTATTTATGTGAATGAATTTTGATTTGGCCGATTTTTAACAAATACGTTACATGAATGATCAATCACCAAATGATACCTTAGCAAGTTGCGCTAAATGTTGATTCTGTACAATGGCAGCTCTGTAAGTAGCGAGTCCTCCTTCTGCCAGCCCAGGAAACATCTTAAAAAGATGAATCGAAGACAAGAATTCCACTACAGCATCTCCCAAAAATTCCAAACGTTCGTTGTGCTTAATCTCTGATTCTGTCTCACTGATTTTCCCGAAACTGGACATTATTTTGATGAGTGTTACTATGCCTGCAAAAGGAAAGCTTGTTTAATTTGATTATTCGATAACCGAGTGACATCATTATTAATGTTACAACAAAATACTTAATTTTATAACAATACAGAATTAATTAAATTTACAGCAAAAATCTGCTTATAGGATTTCTTAGGAAATTAGAACGGACAGCAACAAATATAAGTATTTTTATATATTGGAATATCGCTTTATATATAAATAGTGAACAAAAACTATTATATTTTTCATCTATATTCATAACAAATTGTTTAAAAGAATGATTACTGTTTTATTGCTTCATTAGATTATTTTGTTAAAGTATTCCAGTTTGATTTTTTTATGAGAGCGATTTTACAAAACAAATGAGACTTTAGCCGCATAGTCCAAAATGGGTAATTCCCGCTATGATCTCTACAGGCTCCGGCAACCACGTAACGCGCAGCGAGATGTAAGCCTCTTCTTCACCCATATCAGTGGTTGACAACCTTGTCAACCAAAAGAACCAAACATAGATAGCACACAATTGAAATTTATTTAGAGCCTTTTTTTAATATATTTTTATAGTCTTATTCGTCTCCGTAGTAACATTCGGTACCTGAACTAAATATTTCGCGGAAGAGTCATAACCAATGAGCCAAAGCCACGGGTAGATGATCACTGATCATTTAAAAAAGTAAACAAGGTTACAAAAAAAAATACCCTTCTTTCTTGTATAATGTATTCTTCGGTCCCCGTACTCCGGTTGTCGTATACCGCAGTTAGTGAGACTGTTCCTGGCGTGGTCAGGGTTGGTACCAAAGTTTTCTCTATACGATGGATGAGTTAATGCAGTCTGGAGCAATGCTCGTTGCTTAAAAACATAACCGATTTTCTTCTCGAGTTTTTCGAGCGACTTGTGGAACCGGAGGTGACGCACCAACACCGGTATTAACATCGCGTGCTGCAATATTATATATACATTTACCAAATTTAATTAAAAATCCCGATCTGATTGTGTATCGATTTTATTTCTGTCACCGTTTCACTTTTACTTTAAATAAATCCTCTTTTTAATTTAGTTAAAAAAAATTTATTGCCTTTGTAGGCAGACGAGCATACGGTCCACCTGATGGTAAGTGGTCACCGTCGCTCATGGACGTCAGCAATGCCAAGGGCAGAGCCAAGCCGCTGCCTACCATTGAGTACTCTCCGCATGCCTCGTTTGAAGGTTTATTTATTGAGGTTCTTCCACCACATTAACTAGATCTCCGCACCCGAAACCATCAATGATTAATAGGTAACGCATTGACGCCTAATAATGCGTTTGTCTAACGGGCTGATCGCGCGCTAAAGTTTTCGATTTTAGTTCGATATATTCGTGCACTTTTATAAAGGCTATTAATTATAAATTTACAAGGAAATATTTTGGAAAATGTGTGGACTGTCTTTAAAAAACTATGCACGTAGTAGCCCACTGAGTTTCTCGCCGGATCTTCTCGGTGGGTCGCGTTTCCGATCCGGTGGTAGATTCTGCAAAGCACTGCTCTTGCTAGGATCAGTGTTAGCAACACTTCGGTTTGAGCCCCGTGAGCTCACCTACACATGTTAGGGTGAAGCTGAAATAGCCTCTCAAAGCTATCAAGGCTATCAGCATAGGCTAAAAAAATATATGTAGAAACATGAAGTGAAGTAGGACATACCAGGACACAGCGGTGACCGTTTTAAGTAGGCGACGTGATGTGTCGCTTTTCGACCACCATCCACCTCAAACATGAAGCTGATATCTTAATTATATAGATATTTAGACATCTTTCTTTCAAGTGACAAACAGACAGAGCGTTGATGCTCGTGTAAAGTTAAACATGTTATAAATCAAACCTGCACGACGTCACACATGAGTCCGGTAGTGTGGAACCCTTCCGACGATATAGCGACAGTCACGTCCCTTTTCATTTTAGACTGAGTGCGCATCTCTTGCAGCTTAGCCTCTTTAGCGGCTAATTTCTGTCTCTCCTTATAAGAAGTCTTCGCCATATTCGCTATTAAATGGCGGTATTTAACGTAATAACGCCATGCTTTTTGATACCTAAAATTGTAGTTCAATTAATAAAACAATTAGTGCTTCAATTGCATTACTGCTTCACGACAGAAATAGGCAGGGTGGCGGTACCTACCCGTGCGGACTCACAAGAGGTCCTACCAGCAATAAACTTTTGAGTTTTCAGAAAATGCATCAAAGCGTTTTGTGATGCACACAAATTTTTAGTCAGAATCTGTTATGTTTTTATCGATAACATTGTTTAATTGAAACAATTAAGCTGTTACATAACCAGCATCACACAATTTACTTACTCGGGGTTGCCAGCGTAACTGAGCTGCGGCGGACGTATACCAAAGTGTACGATTTCAGGGAAGTATTTCTTCAATGCTTTAGGGTTCTTAACGGCTTCGGAGCCCGTCGGCGGACTTCGGTCGAGCTGGTCCACGCGCACCGAGCACGGCTTCTTACCGGGGTAAGTCACTATCATACCTATAAGACAAATCATTTTTCGAGGGCAGCAATTTGTATACATACATAATAAACTTCGGACCAATTTCAGGATAACGATCCAAAGTGATAGTATTCATTGAATTCAAATCTTTAATGCAGGGGTCGGCAACCTGTTTGGCCATAAGGGCGCAATACTAAATTTGAAAATCACCGAGGGCGCATATTTTACAGATAATCAACAGGTATAAATAGGCATTAAAAAAAACAGATTTTTTATAACTTTATTTTGTTGGTGTCATACATAATGATACATATAATTCAGTGTGAAACTTGGGTGTCCATATTTTCAGCCAATTTCTTATAATTGGGGATATATTTAGAGTTCCCGGTCCTTAAGCAATTATCAAAATGTGAGTCATTGAGCTTTGTTCGGTATTGAAAGAAAATAATTATTTCGGATTACTTGGTAGTTTTAAGTGCACGGTCTACGCGTGGTCTATTCGAAATACGACTACGAAATACACACTAACAAAAAATACGTGCGTGTTATTAGATACGCTCAAGGTTAGCAAATTGATAATCTATGCACAACCCTAAACTCAATTGACTACTTGCTGTATATCGCCGTTTGACAAGAGTAAGTAAATCGTTCTGGCTATCATACATTTACATTAGTCCAGCGAGGGCGCATTAAAAACCGAACGGGGGCGCTGCGTTGCCTACCCCTGCTTTAATGGTTTACCACAAGATTAATGACGCTCGTTCTAACTTCAATAAGTATATAAGCACTAATTTGGTGACGCTCGTATGCTATCAGATCTCTGGTCGTCTCATACACCAGGCAGAGTTCATCCTTAATATCTCAAATAAGTGTGATCATTTTTGAGATAGACCAGTCTGGAATGAACTCCCCTGCGCGGTTCATTTCTATTAGCAACAGTAAATAGTTACCATCGGGTGGACCGTTAACTTATATGTTACCAATGTGGATAGAAAAGGCTTCTACTCCACAATAAAATTAACCTTCCAGATTTTTACATATCAAGCAAGTGAGAACGGATTTGAGTATTTTCAGAATATCTTTACTATTATCTATATTTCATCAAAGTATAACAATAATATCAGTTGTTAATTTGCAATCAAGTGACCAAATTTAATAAAAATATTTACCTTTGATTTTATCAACAAACTTTTGCCAGGTGTAGTGATCCATTTCATGTACGTCACTCAACTTTTCCATCGGTATCAGTAAACCACTTTCGTCAATCAAATACTTTATAACTTCACACATTGAGAGTACCTGTAAACAAACAGGATTATTTCTAACTGTTTATGTATGTTATTTTTAATAATTAATTGCACAATATCTACCTAGTCGATTTTAAAAAGCCTTAAACTAAATTATTAGCAAATAAATGGACTGTGAAAAACGTTACAGATCCATACTAAATTTTCAATTATATAATTCAAGGTCTGAAAAAAATTCTTATCAAAATCATTATGTGGCATGTGGTGTGTAAATTGTTACATAAAGTTGTATATAACATACGATAAGTTTGTAGTACTCATCATTACTCACAAAAAAGTCCCACCGGCAAAATTTCTAACTATTATAATTGTCACATAACCACTATATGTTCAAAGTATTCAATCAAAACACGGGTAGAGTCAAAAGATGTTGTCATTCATATTGATCCTTATCCAACGAAATAGTTTCACACTCAGCGTTATAAAAACATACAATATGGTATATATGTAAATGGTAAGTGTAAGAAAAATGGCAAATTAGCGACCAGTCTTACGCTTAATCAGTTAGAGGTATCTATTCATTTCTTATATGTAAACTTAATACAACAGAATAATGTTTTATAAATGAGATTATATTTAATATTTGAAATGTCATAAGCCTATGTGAAAATATAACGATTATATTTTATATTCGTTTTGAATTGTACTGTACCTCACATCCTCCTTCAGGTAAAA
This sequence comes from Bombyx mori, assembly GCF_030269925.1. Lineage (NCBI taxonomy): Eukaryota > Metazoa > Arthropoda > Insecta > Lepidoptera > Bombycidae > Bombyx > Bombyx mori. Next base: position 7,730,274 of record NC_085124.1, read on the forward strand.
ATCTTACAAATCGAGGCATAAAATGGAATTGTGAACATGTTGTATCCGTGGCTTTTCCCAGGTCCAAATCAATCAACTCTAGTAACTCCGTAAATAGGAATTCCTCTGAAATTATTTAAGTACACTAAGACTAAAATAAGTCATTTGTAGTATAAAATAACAGCTTTAAAAAGGCATTGTTGTAATATTTTCTGCTCGGTACTAAAAATAGTGTCAATACCAGTGTATCAAATTATAAAATGCTTACCGAATAGACTTAATTCTTGTATGGTAAAATTTCTTGGTGCCGGTTCTTCCACATATAGAATTGTGTATTCAATATTGAACCTTATGACTTTGCACATGGGCAACTTGGCAAGTTTGTAGTGCGAGAACAATGAGAAGCCAGAAAATAGAAATTCGTGTTCGTCGTGAGCTATGATCGTTGGTGCTTTGATTAAAAAGTTTGTAGGAGGCGACACGGTTATACTGTAAAAAAAAAATTTAATAGTTAAAAATATTTATATTATTGTATTTATAGATAACTCTGCGAGTTGATTGCTTTGAATTATAAATTGTTGTTCTGAAATGCATTATAAATTCGGCATTATATTTATTTACATGACATTGCATTTCCAAAGAGATATCCATTCAATTTGTCGCTCTTCTTAAGTTTTGAAAAAAGAACCAATTAACATAATATGGAGGGGTGAAAATCTATTTGATTTAAGCCACATGTCGCCTATTAAATGACATTTATCTTTGTAATTAAAGGTGCGTTTTATTTGGTATTAGCATCAACGGTTTCATGTTTTTATTTTAACTTCAATTAAGTTTACTCCATTCAAATACTTGAAGAAGTTTTTTGTTATGATTTTCCTAATTTCAAACTTAAAATGACTCTCCTGTAAAGTTGCAAAAATGTCCTTTAAACCAAATAGTCTTTCACCCGTCCAAGCGTTCATTAAGACCTGTTCAGGGCGTATTTCCTTAGAAAAATTGGAATCAGCGTGCGAGATGAAAAACCGGACATCGCATCGTTTGATAGAAGTTTCTGTCTTAAACAAGAGGAGTATACTTGGTGAAACAACCGCGTCAACTTCGAGGCGGCATAACACCACAAATACAAATTCACCAGTGTGCTTCATTTAGAAATATGTCTCATTACACCCGCAGTTGGGCTTATTCAGGATAATCGACATTATAATATTATTCGGACATAGGTAATCATTTTTCATTTTATTAATATCAATCCTAATCAAATTCTAATCTTAATTCTATTTACTGTACATAAACAGTGCATCAAAACGAATACGATATAATGATCATTTTTGGACTTCCTCATTCACAAACTTATGTTTCCAACTAAATAGCGGCGACTACTCGTTTGACGTTGCAACCAAATTATATAATTCGAAATTTACCGATTAATATATGCCGCTGGCCATAGCACAAGTTCATAAAGAACTTTTGCGCCCCAACTAGTTAGGTTTAATACGGACTAACCGATAATGATACAGTTTGTCGATATTGCTTCGTTCAGGAATACATTTCGGGAATGATTCCTCGCCGGCGTAGACGCCGTGCCGCATGCCGTGACGACGGGCTCGGGCGCTACACCGACACAACGGACCGCCGTTCATTTCGCCGGTGTTGTTAAACCTGAAAAATTTATTAAATTTCAAATCATTTACTGGTGGTAGGACCTCTTATGATTTTACTGGAGGTAGGACCTCTTGTGAGTCCGCGCGGGTAGGTACCACCACCCAACCTAGCAAGAACAGTGCTTCGCAGAATCTACCACCGGATCGGAAACGCGACCCACTGAGAAGATCCGGCGAGAAACTCAGTGGGCTGTGTCTAAGGGTTAATTCGCTTGTCGAACCCTTCATCGCAAGCGACGGGTTCGACTAGGACGGTGACCGGTGCTTGTGATACGTAAAAGCACGTTAATGGATCGGGAGGATCCGTAATGACGTGTTTTGGGCGACGTCGACTGTCTACCATTCGGTCTACAGTATCGGGTATGAAGTCTAATAAAAAAGCAGTGTAAAGTATGAAGTATCAAACATCGTCACTACAAAATCCATCATATGCAAGTCAAGTAAAGAGCTGTAGCTCTGTAGTGAGATCTATGACTTACCCACCAACAAGAAGGAATAAATATGCGAAAGAGACCTAGTGGGTTAAGATTGAAGAACAAGACAGAAGTACAAACTCTAAAATTTCGTTCTCCAGTTTCTGTCCAGAAACAATCCAAGCTTCCAGTTTGGTCTCAGCATGTATGTTCCGATGATAAGAGATGTAGTGATATTATGGGACTGCATGCCAGTCTCACTGTCGCACATTCTTCATCATTCACACTCACCATATAAACATTATCAATATTATGGTGCGATTTCGTACCAGCACTAGTTCATCATTTAATCAATTTGAATATAAAATCTAAGTACTCTTAACCTCGAACATACCACATTTCAGGGTGCAATCTCCTGGGATGACTCTGTTTCCGCTGTAGCTCTAGCATTATCCTATCACTATAGCCCTGCAAGCCCTCTTCATCTAAACATCCGTCACTTTCTGATGATGATGACGATGATGACGACGATGAGCTTTTTTCATCAACTGTCAAATACATATTTTTTTAATGTTACATTTGTGCCTTCCTAGAAATTTGTACCTAGGTCAACCTGATAGTCACAGGTTTCTCTCATTCATCAGTATTCCTAATCCATTATACAATTCTGTGAAAGTGTGATTGTGTATTTTATCATTGACACATTAAATTAGTTTTATCGGTCACCCTGTTGTAAATTTATCTATTAATATTATATAATATTTAAAATAAAATAGAAATAGGTACGTAGGTACTTACGTTTATGTTTGCACATTTTCGATTTAGGTGGCTTTAAGGGTGGGAGCTCATCAACCTCAGGCCTTGCATTACGTCCCCTCTCAATGAGTTTCTTCATGAATACTTCACAAAGTTTCTGCAGTTTTAAAGTTTGTTCGACTCCCTCACCATTTTGGACTTCTTTGTAATAGAGCTCAGCTGGTGAACTCCTATACCACATTGACGACTGTAAAAAATTTGTTAACCACTGATTAATTTCACTGTTCTTGGTACTTTCGAAATTGGCATTGAATAGACTAATTTATGTACTCTATCAGAAGTAGTGGTAAAACATTTTTTTATGGCTAATTGCCTAATCTGTGCCCGCGATCTACGCGGCTGGACGATGCACTATTATATGGAACTGCTGTAGACCCCACTTATAGATTCCCCTGTACTGTCGCCTAAAGATCCAATCCTTGCCCCAAAGAATACCCGGTAGAGGTAACAGGGGCAACCGCAGTCAACACTGCAACCAGTCGCGCACCGCTGCAACCGGTCCACCACCACAAGGCTATAAGTCAGCCAACTTGGTCGGCGGTCCCTTAAGCCTCCCAGGCTTTGTTGAAAGTTTTCTAGGGAACAACGCTGGACCAGAACCAATTTGTCAAGTCGAAGCTCAAATCACCACCAACTGGTCGTTCTTTAGTATCAAACTATGCAGCCTGCCAGAGGGGTGGTAGCGCGCTGTGCGACCTCGTTTCCTTTAATTACCCCAGACAGCTACCAAGGAAGCCTGGCCTATACCGGGAAATAGTGATAAACAATGGCAAGTTTTTTTTTGCGAGATAAACGTAAATAAACAATATTTATGAGAAATAATATTTGTAAGTGTTAAATCAAATTTTTCCAATAAAAATTCAAGTTACATCTAGTTATGATAGTTTAGTGTATTTTGTTAATTTACAGATTGCACGATAAACTTTAACAACCGAACTTTGACTTCTTCTCCTGCGGTTCCTAACTATTAACTATATTAACTAACAGTTTTATGAAACAATATTCAATATATGATTACGTTTTATATATTGAAATCATATGAACTTCCAAAAATATTCCCCTAAATTGGAAACAAATTTTGAAAAAACTTTAAGCAAATTTTTAGCAAGAATTTGTTCGAAAATCTGCACAGAAACAATATAATATGTTATGTACAATATAAATATGCAGAAATAGTTTTGGTACTACTTAGTCAGTAAAGTTTTATTTTAATTTAAAGGAAAGCATTAGTTTTACAATTTTACATAATCTTAAACTGTAAAGTCACATGCCAGGATTTTCTTAAATATATAAAATACTGACCTCTTCTCCTTCAGAAAGATGTTCTTTCGACCACTGTTCCATTTTCTGTATAAAATCTTCAGAAGTTCTACAGTAGTTTTTCCTAAAATTAAGAAAATTGTCATACAAATTAATGTGTAAATAAATAATTAATTAAATGTTAGGGCAAATACACTTAATTTATTAACTTTAAAAATGCGAAATTTAATTGTAAAAGCGAGTTTTTCTTATACCACTATTAACTGGCCATAATAAATTTAATCCAGACACGAATGTGTGTTCATCTTTTTAAGATTATCAGAAGAGGCAGATACTGTTCTGTAGTACTGAAGAAAAGTTATTTAGAAAGCCATCTACCTCAAGAAATAAAGTGAGAGTTATAAATAATGATATCCTAATACTAGTATTCAAACAGAAATTAATGAATGTCTTAGGAAAAAAATAGCTAATTCAGTGGTTTATCTTTCGGACTCACAATATCCAAGAAAATATGCATATATTTCATTAGTGTACCTGTAAACCAACCAAACGTTTTTAATAATAATATGCAAAAAATTGAAGCAAAAACTGTTGAATTAAAAGGTGGTACCAAGACAAAAAGAAAAGTACCTGCCCATGGAATGTTGCACTGGATATTTAGAGAACCTAAGAAGGGTTGATGTTAAATTGGCAACCGATCATAAAACTAAGGCCAAATCTCTATGCAGCATAAGCGGACATGCAGCATGAACCCCACACTATGTGATATAAGGGCAAGAAGAAGTGCACCAGTGAATCATAAAGTATTCAAGAAACAGAACTAGACGCTTGCCAGAAGTGCCAAAAACTACACAACCTTTCAACTCAATTGAATAAACAATAATATGTGTACACTGTGGACTCAGTACTAATTTAAGTTCTTTAGTTTTCATTTAACAATTAAGTTATTAAAAGAAATTTCTACTTTGACATCACTTTAACATAATTACCTATATTCTTCCAAAATCTTTTCACGATCTGTCATTGGTTTGCCTAAAAGTGATTCTTGTCGGTGAAGTGACATTTCTCTCGTCAGACTTTCTCTATTGGACTCCCTACTAGGAGAATGCGCCCTTCTGCTTGGTGATCTATCCCTACCTTCACATCTACTGTGGCTTCTATAATCTTTGTATTGAGATTCACTGCGGCGAACATCATATTCATATTTTCTTCTACCATATTCTCGTCTTCCTTCATAATACTTTTTCTCTCTCTCCATGTAATATCTTTCTTTCTCTCTTTCTCTATAGCTATATCGAGAAGGACTTCTGTTTAATTTTGAACTGTATCTTGGTGGACTTCTAGAGCAATATCTAGGACTATGACTTGTCGGATTCCTCTGTTCTCTATCTCTATCCCTCTCCCTCCTGCTCCTATCAGAATATCCATGTGGAGAATGTCCTATGTGAGGGGACTGTCCCCTAAAAGGAGAATGCCCTCTTTGGGGAGAATAGCTATGTCTTGATGGTTCTCTCGAATTTCGATAGATTTCTTTTTTTTTATATGTTGTACCACACAAACCATGATCTATTCTAGTTATACCAGAACTCGTATTACTCAAGCTATTGGATGTTTTGTAATTCCACGGTAGATAATCATTAGTATCTCTGTGCGATTTGGATGCTTGGTAGGAAGATACTGGATGTGGTGGAGGGACAGAATGTATATCAATGGTGGGCATAAAGTTGGGTACAGGTAACTGTGGAACAGGAGCTGGAGGCATGCGTGAATGAGGGTATGGTACTGGCGGTACTGATAGCATCGGAAGTACTGGTGGCGGTCTGGTATATAAAGGCATTGCTCTCGGAAAGATAGGCGGGGGTGGGTGGGGTGGTAACGGAATATTAACTGGAAGCCTCGGAATTGGCGGAGGTGGAACACTGTAATCAACTGGAGGAATAGACATACTGAAATGTTTTACTGCTTATCGACACATACAGTTTTTTTTTTAATTAAGAAACTTTAACGTGAATAATGATGAATTACTTCCGTATACATATTCAATCCAAATGTTGAAAGATAAATCCAAGAGTATTTAATTAATTAATATTTAGATTATTTTGAATGAATGTCTATTTGAGTTTATCAAATATCATTTTTTTTTAAAGATTTGATGACCTGGTAACTAAGACCTTTAGGTTAAGTCTTAATTTAGCTATCAATCAAAGTAAATCTCAATAGAGATAATTATCGGAGATAGACTATTAAAAAAATCGATTTTCTCCTCAAAATATATCGATATTTTTTTTCAAAAAAAGGTGGATTGCTAATTCGACATAAGCCAATGAATTTTTGGCGCCTCAAAGGCCCCTACAACATAAAGAAAGACCAATTTAGAGGAAGGCGAAAAAGAAAACGAAGAATTACAAATTACATTTGACAATAAACAGTATGGAGAAAATTTACATGTAAAAGGTTAACTACTATAACTAACTAACTGGCTATATAGATAAGCATGTTTCATTAAAGATGCCTTATATGAAAGGTCTTTAAATGATCTCAGAAAAATAATCGAGGGCGAAGTAAGGAGTAGGGGCATCATCTCAGTGTACTAAAATGTCCGCTGAAAGGGAACTAAATAAGGTGGCGCCATAGACGTGGAGAGGACGTGGAGCTTACAAAGCTGCGCCATAAACTACAACACTTCACTCTATTTAAAACTGATATATTCAGATAATTTCCACTTTTTTTTATTGCTTAGGTGGGTGGACGACCTTACGGCCCACCTGGTGTTAAGTGATTACCGGAGCCCATAGACATAGGGCAACCGTTATAACTGTACTGAGACCTTAGAAATTATATCTCAAGGTAAGTAGCGGCATTTACGTTGTAGATGTCTATGGGCTACGGTAACTACTGACACCAGGTGGGCGTGAGCTCATCCACTCACCTAAGCAATAAATAAAAAAGACATCTACGACGTAAATACCGCCACCTACCTTGAGGTATAAGTTCTGAGGTCTCAGGTTTTACAGTACAATTGCTGCCCCAATCTTTAATCCGAAACGCATTACTGCTTCATGATAGAATTAGGCAGAGCGATGATACCTACCCGTGTGGACTCACAATTTGACCTACCATCAGTAAACCACTTCGTACACTACTGCTATTTCGATGAGTCTTCCTATAATAACTTTATGTTTACAGATGGAAACTTTTTTAACTTGTCGCACAAGATGCTGCACCTTACCGTTACTTTCCGTAAGTAAAAATCATAGATCGAAAGTACAGTTTCTATAAAATTAAGAGAAAACTATAAAATAATTTACAATTATTTTTAATTCTTACGGGTACTTTGAATCTCTTCATTTTACTATAACAGAGAAAAGAAACGAAAATCAGTTTTCAGAGCTTTTTTTAGAAAGTAAGGATTACTGGTGGTCCGGTGCTGGTTTCACCGAGACAGGTGGTCGGGCAAAAGCTCAGGCAGATTTTGGTTTACGGAAGCGGTCAGATACGCAGGATATATTTAGGTGCGCAAACGTTTGCGCTCACGCAGGCGCACACCCTCGTCCTATCCCTTCTTGGATCAGTGGAACGGGAAACCGCTACGACTGAAGAAGGGGTTGGATGTTGTGTCTAGCCGACGATGACTATATGCCCTCCACCATCGCCCTAGGCCAGGGGTGGGCAAAAGCCGGCCCGCGGGCCGGATCCGGCCCTTCTGCTAATTTTATCCGGCCCGTTGAAAAATTCCGCACATAAATTTTTTTAAACTCTTATGAGATTTTGTTGACATCAGCATTAAAAAAGCATATGCGGTAAAAAAGTATATGCGGTATAGTCCTCCGGCCCGGGAGACATTTTGAAAATTACATTTTGGCCCGCGCTTTAAAGTATTTGCCCACCCCTGCCCTAGGCCATCCACCTTGCCTTGCTGACCTGCCGAGTCCGCCAAGTCACGTTGCATATCTGCGTTGTGTTGCCTTCCTCGCCAAGTCAGACTTTGTGTATTAAGCGGAAAGGAAGCCGCGTGTAGGGATGGGTATTAAAGAGATGAGGAGAAGAGGGAGTTAGGAGTAGGAAGGACAGGATACTGTAGCCACGGGAAAGTAGGTTGTGGTCTATAGTAGCTCAGGGAAGGCGGTATCGAATGCAATAATGAGACTTCGATCTTTAATACTAACTTTCGTTTTGGTTTACACGTATGAAACGAATCTGTGCCTTAAGGATATTGCGCTATTTTAATGTGAATCGATTCTTTGGACTGTCACTCGGATCTATAGATTGATCAAATATAGTCGGATTTTTTATTAGACGAAGTCAACTGACGTTTACTGTGTTGTCAGTTTTTGATGAAATAAAAATAGTGTTGTGACAAAGTGAACGATTGAAAAAACTCCTGAATTAATGAAATTGCCTCGATTGTCTAGTGAACAGTTGGTGTGCCGAATTGCCGATATCGGGTACGGGGTTCGAATTTTAGGCGTGCTTTGTACATACCAACGAGTTTTCGACGAAATATTATGTTCCTATAGTATCTACCTGTACTGAATACCGAGTGTTTTAATTAAGAAAAACATTGCGAGGAAGTTTGTAAGACTGTCATATTTCTAATACATCATATAGTTGAAATTATAGATGTATAAAATATAACAATTATAGGTAGGTAATGAAAATAAAAAAGCTGATTGTAGTTACATACTACTAGCAACATATATTGGAGCACTTTAATACAATTTTATTGTAAAATATAAATAATACTCTTTTATAGTTTGAAATTAATGATTAACTCTTCACACTCATTGTTCATTTGTGATTGAACGAGAACTGAACGCATCACTATTACTTTAAATATAGCAACATTATTTCACAAAGTGACATTAGCTACTGTCAGCTAGCTTCGTCTAATTAAAAATCCGACTATAGGTACCTACCATGGAGTTAATAAGTACCTACAACTGGAGTGCTGTCTAATGCCGAGAAATCGGTCTCGAAAGAGAATACTTTTTGGTCGCGGTGTCCTTGTCTAATGTGGTGACCATATAAAATTTATTTAAAGGACAAAATTATACACATGCATCAGTTTTGAATTTACCTTAAGTAATTCTGTGTAGCGCTATGTAAATACAAAACACGTGCTTGCAACAGTTTATTTATGTAAATTCAATTCTAAACATTTCTTCGTCGTCATGGTGACTTTTTTCGACGGTTTTTTTAGAAATTGCTTCGTAGTCGTAAATCTAGCACTGAGTTTTTTACAAACATCATTACCTCAGTTCTATTACTTAAACTTCCTCAAACTCATGTTTAACGTCCGAATACTCAACCGCGACTTAAATATTATGTTGAACTTAATTACGCAATTCCTACTTTAATGTACTGGCTAAGTGGGCAGTGCAAATTAAGATTTGACACACTGAGTAAGACACTGCAACACACATGGTCTGCGCGTATCGGGTGCTCTTTTCCTACATTCACATCTTCAATTGATTTAAAATTGCTTGTATTTTTACTTCTCTGCTATTTTCATGACACGTGTATATTAAGTCTACTAGTTATATTTTAGGAAATAAAACACAATGGGTAATAAATTGAAATGAACTGAAATTCATTTATTTGTTATAAATGTAGACAATTAAATAACTCTTAAATGACAAGTCAATAAACATAACACAATACACATAGTACTTGATCTCTATTTACGAAATATTGGTTATATTATTATTATTAAGTTCAGTTAATTTTCTGTAGTCTTATAATATAACATTTTCTCTATTTTATATAAATTCTTTTTTTCAACGAAATATATAATTTATGTTAATCAATATCTAAGTGGACCATGTGTATCATTATTATTTCGCAATTTAAATTTCAATTCAATTAAATTGCCATTTTTCTTTAATAAATCTAAAATCGACTTTATATTTACAATCACTATTTCGCGACTTTTAAGTTTTTGTTTCAAAACCTTAACATCTTGTCGTAATTTTGCTTTTCTCGGGGTATTTTTTATTTCTTGCGTTTGAGTACTTGATTCCTCTTGTTTGACCTTTATATAGGACATTTTCCAGAAATGCCAGTCATATTTACTAGAAGATCCTCCTCGTTCGCTTAACGTCAGGCAAATGATATACATGCTTGCGTGCGACGCTATTCAATACAATAAAAAAGTTCCAAAAATACCACGTGATGGCTCTTATAATATGAAAAATACATTGCAAAATTATAGTTTTTCACGATTGTTTTTTCAAATTTAGTATATGACATAGATTAAGTACAATTTACAAGACAAATGGTATTAAATATTATAATAAGAAATAATATCTCACATTTTAAAAATATATGCTCACACTAGTAAAAATTTATCAATGAATCTGACATATGGAAGGATATTCCACAAACTGGAGAGGATTCTCGCTTACAACCACTTACAATACAAGTATCCACCATGATTACACGGAAACTTTCACGATTTTCGAAAAAAACAAGCCACAAGCTGTATCAGTGCCCTTTTAACTTAGAACTACAAACGTAAATAGACGCCATTTTTCTTTTAATCCATTCATAGCTCTTTTTCGGTGATGCCAACAATTAATCTGGCTTCCCACCAAATTCAACATGAAAACCATCAGAAATCTACCTACCTACCATTTAATTTTCCATTAAACAGAGTTTTTATTATTATAGAACAAAAATTTTTTTGTTAATGAGTTTTATTAATATATGATGTTTTATCAAAAATCAATATATATCATATAATCAATACTTCTTATATAATTTATTTCAATAAATTATCATCATCAGAAACTAATTCCACCATAACTTTGTACGTTTCTTTTGAACCAATTTAATTTTTGACGTTGATGAAAATTCTAAATTGTCGCAACATTTTCTAGTTAAGTTTAAGTCACATCGTTTAAATAATATATATTTAGATATATTATTGTCATAAAATGTTTAAAATCCTGTAAAGTGGATTGATTTTAACCTTTTCGATAATTTTCAACAACGCCCAAGCTACTAAAAAATCCACTAACCACTAAAAGCCATTTTTGATAACTAAGACAGGGGTCCAAATTACGAGATTTTGTGGAAAATCCTCTAAGCTAGCAACATTGCTTTTTGTTTGTAAAATGTGCGAGAGGGACACCACCACTTAATAATCATTCTCTTTTCAGACCGTTTTTCCTTACATCTTTTGCTATTTAAAAATAAGCTTTAAGCCATAGAGATAAAGTATATTTTTAGTTTTTATGTCAAACGAAGTAAGCACTCCAGTTAGAATAGTAACTCTATGGTACCTACCTAGTAGTTCTCTTTTTTCTAACTTGAAAGGCAAAAGTATCTTACCAAACAGCTTAATCTTTTACATGTTCTGTTTTATGAAAAAGAATATGAAGCAAAATGAAATGAAGTTAATTAATTTGAAACATAAATAAATTGACATGAAAAAAAATGAGATGAGATAGGATGAAATATAATCTCCGTAAAATCGTGGTTAGAGATCTCGAGTAGCCACGTCCAGCCGCTTTGTGTCATTTTCCCACATTTGTACACTTTCACAGATACTAACCAGTTATAAACCACCATTAATACACATTTAAACCTGAAGAAACAATAGAAGGGATAGAGAAAATCCGGCAATAAGCTCAGCGGACTGATTCTAAGTTTTGTTCTACGACACTTTCTCGTGAGTTTTGACGAATAGAGAGAGAGACTTGGATGTTGCCATCAACACCATAGTATTCCCTATATTTCTGCTAACTTTTCAGGGGAATTTTTAGTTTCAATTATTTTGACATAATTTGGTAGGTTTCCTACACAAGTTTCAAGATTTCAACATTTAAGTGTTCCAGGATAAAAGAGTTAAGGGTTATTGGAACCCATAGACAATTAAATGCAGATGCCACCACTTCACGTATAAGATAACATCAAAGTCTCAGTTTGATTATAATATTTGTTCCACATATCCAATACAAATTTAGTCCTGAACTTTCAGCTGATAAGTTTTAGAATGTGTACATACAATACATACATTAATTGCTAAGCATTTAATTATTAAAAAACAAAATTGTGACAAATGTTTTTCATTTTGGCACTACCAAGACATTCTCCATCTTTATAGAGTACTGCATATTGTCCTTCAGTAATTGCTCTTAAATTATTTTTTAAGATGATAGTAAGTCCCTCGGAATTTTTCACAGTTTTGCATGGAGCTAAAGGTTTTGTATGCTGGAACCTAAAGTAACAATTAAGCACCCCATTTTCTGTTAATTCAAGAGGTTCTCTCCTAATCCAGTGAGGTGGCATAGTGATGCAAATATTGTTCCACAATGCTGAATGTTTTGTTCCTGCAACCTGTAATTTATAATATATTTTTATTTAATAAACAACAAGTGAAGAGATCAAAAAGAGAGAGATTGATGGACACAATATGATACTCCAGTATCTACAGACCAAAGTCACAATTCAATTTAAGTAATTATGAAAGTTTGAAAATGTGTTCAGGAACAGCTTATAAGATATCCGAATTGCTCTTAAACTCGAGTAAGTATTAAAATTAACAAACCACATAAATGTTATTCGTTGCCAAGTCTTTCTTCAATACAAAATATGCATCTCTACAATTGGGCAGGCAACATCTTTGACCTACTGTCCACTTGTGCAAACCTTCGTGTACACCAACAATCCTTCCAGTATCTATATCTATGAATTGTCCTTTTTTTGTATCAATGTACTGTAATATAAACAACAGAAACAATGAATTATTTTTTACAACATAAACATCACATTATATTGCAAAATTTAATCATTTTGAAAGTTGAATGAGTTTTGGATCCATGTTCATGAACATTATGAGATAGAAATTTCTGCTCTCCTTTTTACTATTACCTACCTCCATACCAGATTAGTCAACGTGCATCAATACAGAAACTACAGTTAATTCATAACCCTTTTTTAAGATTTATTTCTATTACTTTTCCAAGAACCATGACATAACCCTTTTAAAAACATGGATTGCCAGAAGCAGGCAGCTACGTACTTAAGCTATAGAAGTAAAAGCCAAAAAAATATACATTTCTAAATCAGCTCTTGACAGGAAAATATATATTTTTTCAATTATTTTCAAGTCTGTTAAATTATGTAAAAACTAAACTTACTTCTGCAATAAAATCTTGAAACTTTTTTTTACCTATGAAGCATATTCCTGTGCTATCTTTTTTATTCGCTACATTTAGAAGACCTTCCTTTTTAGCAATTTCTCTCACTTCAGTTTTTAATAAATTGGCAAGAGGAAACATACATCTTTTTAAGGAGTATTGTTTTACTTGTGACAGAAAAAAGGTTTGATCTTTGAATTTATCCTTTGGTTGTAATAATTTAACATCTGCAAAGATTAAGAATTGTAATGAAGTATAGTTTACTTCAAATTATTGTAAAATTTAAAAGTTAAACAACCTTCCGTCTTATTGTAGTACTCCAGAAAGGGTCCAAAAGATGTGTTTGCATAATGTCCAGTTGCTATCACATCAATACCTAAATTGTTCCTGCAATGTTGATAAAAACTATCAAATTTTATGTATCTGTTGCATAGAATGTCAGGGTTTGGAGTGAATCCCGTTTGATATTCTTGTAGTAACACAGTGAATACTTCATTCCAGTATTCTTTGATGAAATATACTCGGTGTAACGGAATATTTAGCTTACGACAGACAAACGTAGCGTCTGCAAAATCGTTTTCATCAGAACAATAACCCGCTTCGTAATTGCTGTCCCAGTTTCTCATGAATACGCCTTCCACCTGATACCCTTGAAAAAAATATGCTGATAACAGTTTCGGCCTGTTGTTTATTTTTGTTTAATTTCTTGACAGCTCTCTCACCAGCTCGTTTAAGTAAAAGCGCTGCAACTGCACTATCAACTCCTCCAGAAACTCCCAATGCTACTTTATGGAACATTTTTATTAAGCGACAAAAATTCGAATTTCTCTAATCAAACAGGGAGCAATAACCTTCGCTTCTGTTATCATAGATATATTTTTTGGTACAATTTTCCTTATTAGGAAAGGCAAGGGGATCTAAGCACATACTGCCTTGTCTGTTCTGTATATTTTCTGAAATAAATTTTCAACAAAGCCAAAGACAGCTCTTATATGATTTATATTATATCCTGAAATAAAAATTTCATTTTAATGAAAGCGAAGTCCGAAAAACGAAGCCAAGTCCTTTATAATTTTTTCCTCATATCATAAGATAGTAGTAGCAGTTTTATTTTCCAAATGGAAAGGCAAAGGTATCACACCATACAGGCCTAATCTTTTATATATATTTCTTTTTATGAAATATAATATTATAAAATGAAATGAAGCTGATTAAAATGAAACATGGCATGGCATGGCATGGCATAAAATGAAATTAAATTAAATGAATTGAAATGAGATGAGATATGATATAAATAGACAAAATAAAACAAATCACACAACTTCACTGCTCACGTTCCCGCCAAAATGCCTGATATTTAATACACTAATTTCTCTGCTCCATAGAACTAGTTCTACCCTCCATACATAGAACCTACACTTATTATTTAAAACTCTATTTTTTTATATAGAGGATAGAAGCAAGGAATACCATCCTGACGTAAAAAAAGGCGTCCGCTGAAAGGGAGCCGCTGATTTTTCATTTTATGAATTTGGGTGCCGGAATATGGGAGAAACAATTTTTTTTTATTGTTTGGATGTCTGGACGAGCTTACAGCCCACCTGGTGTTGAGTGATTACTGGAGCCCATACAACGTACTCACCTTAAGATATAAGTTCTACGGTCTCAGTATTAGGGTTACAACGGCTGCCCTACCTTTCAAACCGAAACGCATTATTGCTTCACGACAGAAATAGGCAAGGTGGTGGTACCTACCCGAACGGACTCACAAGAGGTCCTACCATCAGTAATTATGCAAATAATAAATTTTTGGGTTTGATTTTTACTACACGATGTTATTCCTTCACCGTGGAAGTCAACCGTGAACATTTGTTAAGTACGTATACCATTAGAAAAATTGGTACTCGCCTGCGGGATTCGAGCACCGTTGCATCGCTAGATACGAATGCACCCAACGGCGGATCCAGGGCGGGGGAGGATCATAGGGGTCATGACCCCCCTCCCCCCCCGAGCTGGTTTCAGGACTTAGGTGGACCACTAATTGAACATATTTTTTTGATTCATGATTTTATTTATATATTTTGTCATACCTTCAATATTTAATTTATTTAATGTAATCACTTTGTATGATAGCCAAGGTTTGGGAACGAACGAAAATTTGAATTTTACCGCGTCACACTTGCGCGCGCTTTTCGACTACGTAACGTCTAGCTAGACCTAAGAAGACATAAATAAAAAATAAAATAAAAATAAAAAAATAAAAAAGCCTTTTATTTCTTGCTTTTCATACCAAAAAAAATTTACACTATTAATATGCCTGCAAAATCATTCACATTTTTAAATTTATTATCCAATATTTTAAATAAAAACGAAATAATTTTTAATTTAATCTTGATTATGATTTTTTGATTATGTACATGTTATGAGTGATAAGAAGTATTGAATTGTGTTCTTATTTTAAGAAATAATATACATAACATTTGGAATAATTTTTACATTGAAAAGTACTAAATAATGATTTAATTGGTTAAATTAGTCAGGGTTTATTTATGTTAGCAAGAACCCTCTCAATGAAAGGTGAAGGCCTCCTCCAGAGATGACCAGTACTCTCTATTCTCTGCCACTCGCGGCCATTGTACACCTGCTACTTTTATGATGTCATCTGCCCATCGTGTAATTGGTCTACCTCTTTTCCTCTGTCCTAGTGGACCACGCCATGATGTTGTCTTTGCGGTCCAGCGGTTGTCGCTGAGCCTCGCTACATGTCCAGCCCAACGCCATTCCAGCTTTTGTGAATAGCTGAGAGCGTCGATGGCTTTTGTTTTCTGTCTTATAGTCGTATGGCGGATCCTTTGGATTTTCTTAATTTTCAAGATGCTTCTTTCCATGCTCCTTTGACAGGATATAATTTTATTTTTTACTTTTCTGGTAAATTTCCATGTTTGACAGGCGTATGTTAATGAGGGTAGTAGGCAGGTGTTCATGACTTTCGTTTTCATCCGTATGGTCATATCGCTTTTGAGTATTTCTTTGAGACTCCAGAACTTTTTCCATGTGTTGTTGATCCTTCTCTCCACTTCCAATTCATTATTTTGTTGGTTGAATGAAACTTGCTTACCCAGATAAATGTAAGCACCGACATATGCTAAAGAAGAATTTTCAAGATATATCGGTCTTTCGATATGGTTCGTCATGATATTGGTTTTTGTTAGATTGATCTCCAAGCCTACTTTACGACTTTCTTCATGTAGAGTGTTTATCATTATTTGCAGTTGGTTAATACTTTCTGATAGCAGGGCTATGTCGTCGGCAAATCTCAAATGGCTCAAGTAACATCCATTTATATTTATGCCAACTCTTTCCCAGTTTAACTTGCCAATGATGGACTCTAGCACCGCTATGAAGATGGTCGGCGAGAGTGGGTCTCCCTGTCGTACGCCTTTTCTTATTTGTATGGGTGGCCCTGTAGTTTCCAGCTTCACTCTGCTAGTGCTGTTGTCGTAAATATTTTTTAGGACTTTTATGTAATCTAGTGGTACTTGTTGAGAGAGCAGAGTTTCCCATATAGATGAGTGGAGCAGAGAATCAAATGCTTTTTGGTAATCGATAAAGACAATGTAGAGTGGTCTGTTGAACTCTTGGTATTTTTCTATCAGCATTTCTAGCGAGTGTATATACGTGGTCCAGTGTTGAAAAGCCTCTTCTGAAGCCTGCCTGTTCGATGGGTTGGTATTTCTCTGTGCTTTCTTTTATTTTTTTCTCTATTATTGAAGAGAACAGTTTATATAGTGAAGGTAGTAAGCTTATCGGTCTGTAATTACTTATATTATTAGGGTCTCCTTTTTTGTACAGTAAGATGATATCAGACTCTGACCATTGACGAGGTGTATACGAGCTGTTCAGTATCTGATTAAATAGTCGAGTTAGTGGTTTTGCTAGATACGCGCATCCGAGCTTTATGGTTTCGTTGGTGATCCTGTCGGGGCCTGGACTTTTCTCTATTTTTAGTGATTTAATCCCTTTAATCACTTCGGATTCGGAAGTAGAGACGAGAGCAGTCATAGACGAATACGAAGAAGACATAAAAGACGTTAAAGAAAAATTGATTTTGTTATTTAAATATATGTATTTTGTTTGTTTCTATTTTGTTTGTTGGAAACCCTAGTCGTACCACCTATTTACGAACATTATTAAAATACCTACTTTTTACTTGTATCTATTGTTATCAAAATTAAATTATAAGTTCTTGACTTGACCACGACTATGTGACCCCCTCCTGGCGCCAAAGCTGGATCCGCCGTTGAATGCACTGGACGTCTTATCCTTTAGGCCACGATGACTTTACAACTTCACACTTGTGCCATTTCATATTTCTTTTTTTGTGAATTTTGTGTTTATTTAATTAAAGGCTTTAAACCTCTTTGCCTGTCTTATGAACAATTAAAACAAAGAACTCTATCATAGATAATATACTTGTTGAATAGATAAGGATGATACAACTTGATAGAACAGACAAGGCGCTATGGGCTTAGATCCCCTTGCCTTTTCTAATAAAGAAAAATTGTACCAAAAAAAGTTTATGGATAGGTAGGGACTTTTTGGCGGGAACGAGAGGTGTCAAGTTGTGCGATTTGTTTTATTTTGTCTATTTAGTGTTTCTTCAATTTTAAATGTGTAATAACGGTGGTTTATTAACTGCTTATTATCTGTGAAAGTGCACAAATGTGGGAAAATGAAACAAAACCGTTGTACATAACTTCTTGGGATCCTCCAAAAAGCCCACTGAAAAAATCTCAGTAAACGACCACCATTTTACTGAGATTATATTTCATCCCATATGATCTCATCTCATTTCATTTAATTTCATCCCAGTTGATTAATGTCTCAAATTCTTCATTTCATTTCACTCCATATTATCATTTTTCATAAAAATATCCCATATCATATCATCTCACCTCATTTCAATTCATTTCATGTCAGAGATGGAATGGCATGACATCTTTCATATTAAATTAGTCAGCTTCATTTCATTTCATAATTCATAAAAAAAAGATTAGGCCGGTTGGTGTTATTTCTTTGCCTTTCCATTTGTAAAAATTAAACTACTAAGGAGTATGGGCTTAGATCCCCTTGCCTTACATAATAAGGAAAAATTGTACCAAAAAAAAAAGTTTATGGATATGTTTTGTTGACGAAGCGAAGTAAAGCAAATAATATTATAATTACATTAAGTGTATTATTTATGAGATAATTACAGTAAAAAAAGTAGTACATAGTTCGATAAGCCAATTAAAATTATCTAAAGAGCAGTAAAATGTCCGAGATGTCAGAAAAAACTGAAACTACATCTGATGCTCGTCGACGTATCTTAAACATTGCAGTTTCTACGGTATTATTGGAGACCGGTTTCGATGCTGCTGATAAAGTTTCGTTGGAAACTTTGACTGAAATGCTTCAATGTTGTACGTAAAACAATATCTTAAAATAACGTTTTACCAATAGACGTCTTTTTCATTACAGTTTAGTGCCAAGTGTATTTATATAATTGTATTTATATATTTCCACCAATAAAAGACCAGAAATTTTCTTTAAAGTAACAAATCAGGTACATATTTCACAGAAATAAAAATTTACTACTCATTACAAGAACTTCATACCAGGAAATTGGAATTTGCAAACAAAGTGAATTTACTTAATAGATATTGTGGTGCATTTATTAAAAAAATCAATATGCTTATGTTAACTAGCTCATTCACTGCTAGGAGCAAAGTTCAAAAACATAATTTATTTTTATGTAAAATATAATACCAATTACACTGTTATATTAATGGATTGTTTTAGTTTTTGCAGAAGTTGGGAATTCGGCGAAAGGATTTTGTGAGCTATCTGGACGGGTGGAGCCAGTGTTGGGTGATGTTGTAATGGCACTTATTAACATGGGTATAAATAAAACAAAACTTTATTTATAATTTTTATAATATAAACTTTATTTATAAAGTTCAGTATTTGCATTTTATATTTGAAAATGGGAAAGGAAACCTGTTATATTTGAGTCGTCTATTATCAAAGGCGGCAATCTGACTTTTGGACAATGATTGGTAAATCAGAAAAACGAATTATTGACTTTGTATTCCATCGGCAGTCACAAAACTCTTCGGAACGACATCTTAGATAAATAACAGGTTAACTATTAACCTTTATTTAATGCAGGTTTTGAACCGTATTCTTTGAAGGAGACGATTATATTCAAATCAATCTGTATTGACATATCAATAAAAAAAAATTGTCCAAATGCACAGATTGCCACCTTTGATAATAGACGACTCATTTGTAAATAAAAAAGTGATGAAGTTTCCAAATTTTTTCTCTGAATAGTAATATTCATAAATGTTAGTTTTCATGGTTATGAATAGATTAATAAAAAATGAGAAACTTTACTGAGTGCTTGTTAATCATCAATTTTTTTTTTAGGTATAAGCTTACAGGGTATTGAACAATATGCTGCTCGTCCAAATCGGCATGTAATTCAACCTCCTCAGCAAGCTCCTGCACCTCGCACCCCAGCTATGTTGTCAGCTGGCTCTAAAGCTAAACCAGCACCACATATACCTTTTCATTTGCCTCCATTACCAGATCCACATGCATACATCAGAACACCTGTGAGTATAAACCTTTAACCACAAATGTTATACTAAATAATAAGTAGGTAGTTGAATGATTTTTTGTTTAGTTTTAATCAAAATACAAAGCGAAGGATATAAAACAAAATGATTAAATAAATCATTGGGGACTTTTGAGGTGATGCTTAGTATTTTGCAGCAAAATAGAAATTAAAAGTTTTTTATGTTTTTTTTATTGCTTAGGTTTGTGGACGACATTTTCGCCCATCTGGTGTTAAGTGGTTACCGGAGCCCATAGACATCTACAACGTAAATGCTGTCACCCACCTTGAGATATGAGTTCCAAGGTCTCAGTATAGTTACAACGGGTACCCCACTCTTCCAACCAAAATACATTACTGCTTCACGCCAGAAGTAGGCAGGATGGTGGTACCTACCTGTGCGGACTCACAAGAGGTCCTACCACCATAATTACGCGAATTATAATTTTACGGGTTTCATTTTTATTACACGATGTTATTCTTTCACAGTGGAAGTCAATTGAGAACATTTGTTTAGTATGTATTTCATTAGAAAAATTTGTACTTGCCAGCGTGCTTTGAACACCAGTGCATTACTGGATACTAATGCACCGGACTTCTTATCCTTTAGGCCACGATGACTTCATTGTGATCAGTTTTGATGTTTATCATTTTTTATGAAGCAAAAAACCTTCTGCCAATATGTATATTCTTGAATAAATAAAGTTTGTGACTTCTAAATCGAACTAATTCGTTGTTTTTTTTTTAATTACAGACTCACAAGCAACCAGTAACTGAATATGAAGCCATTCGAGAGAAGGCAGCAACCCAAAAAAGAGACATTGAACGTGCTTTGACTAAATTCTTAGCAAAGACAAGTGAAACCCATAATTTATTTAATACAGAAGACAATCAGGTTTTTCCATGTATGAATAAACTCCTTTCATTTTGTATTAGGAATATTTCTCTTTATAGAGATATTAATAGACTGTTAACATCTCATGACCATGTCACTCATGTGATAAAAAGAAATGCATGTGTAATATATGTTCATAAAACTTCTTCCAGGATAAAAGAATAACATTTATAAAAAAATGCAACACATAGGCAGCTACTACCATGCATCCTTTTTCTGACAAGAAGGGGTGATGTGTTTTGGTTTGAACGATAGAACAGTTATTAAAAATATATTATCGAGAT
The DNA here is from genome assembly GCF_030269925.1 of Bombyx mori. Lineage (NCBI taxonomy): Eukaryota > Metazoa > Arthropoda > Insecta > Lepidoptera > Bombycidae > Bombyx > Bombyx mori. Next base: position 7,751,389 of record NC_085124.1, read on the forward strand.
TTCAACCTTATGTCTCAAAGAGTGGGTGGCATTCACATTGTGATCTTTAGAGATTTTGGTAACCACTTAACACTAGGGGGCCTTGTACTTTATATAGTAGAAAACAGTATTTTATGAAGAATTTTAGTAGAAGTTCTTTTATTTCATAATTGTGAGTATGGTATCACCTTAAACTGAAGCTGAAATGTATAAAAAAAATTAAAATCTATATTGAAGTTAATCAAAATCTATACATAATGTGATTAATCTCACATGTTTCAGTAATCGCCTGTAAGCCTACGTTTCCAGCTTATTTGCCCTGTCTTTTACCAACGGACCAAGTCTTTGATTTTGATGAATTAGAATATCATTTTCAAGTCGCTAACAGAACTGAAGACTTGCCTGCTGATAAAAAAGGTATAATCTATATATTAATATGTGAAGCAAAAACTTTGTATCCCTTTTTACGAAAATTGCCTGGACGGAGGAGTATGAAATTTTCCACACTTATACAGAATATAGAGAAGAAGTGCACAATGCTAATATTTTTTTAAAATAATGCATAAAAGATACATTAAATCAATAAAGAAAACATTACACACACTACATAATAATATCATGTATTTGACGCACTGCATACTATTTATTGTCAAACTTTTGTTCTTGACGTCTGTGGTCAAATTGAGAATAGATTAAATATTGTTTGTCTTTATAATTTTTTTTTATAGTGTAACCTTGGCGAAATTTGTGATTATAGAAGTATAAAATACAATCATAATATTGTACAAACATACAATTCCAATTAATTATAGTCGAATTTCGACTACTGCGGGACCTCTAGTAAAACATTAAATTACAATCCAGTGTGTAAAATATGCTCGGCCCAATAGTCACAAGTTTGAAGTATTCTCAAATTGAATTTGTTGTTTATAATTAGTTTGAATTTATAGTGGATTTAGAACTTTATATAATCTATATCCTTTTTCAGATCAATCAGACAATGAAGGCGAAAATGGCGCTGACAATGATAATGCAAATATTTCACAATCTGAAAATCAAGAAAGTGCATTAACATCCAGTCCAGAGAGAAATAAATCTGGTGGATAGATTAATTATTTAGATAGTAATTTAAATTTGTTTTAAAATTCAAGTATATTTGAGTCGACTAATAGCAAAGCCGGCAATGTGACTTTTGGAAAATTATTGGTAAATCAGAAAAACGAATTATTGACTTTGTATTCCATTGGCAGTCACAAAACTCTTCTGAACGACATCTTAGATAAATAACAGGTTAAGTATTAACCTTTATTTAATGCAGGTTTTGAACCGTATTCTTTGAAGGAGACGATTATATTCAAATCAATCTGTATTGACATATCAATAACATTTTTTTGTCCAAATGCACAGATTGCCACCTTTGATAATAGACGACTCATTTATAAGTACATTGATTGTTTTTTCTCTTCGTTCTTCATTAATATATGAGAATAATACCTTCGAACCGAACATACCTAAAGGATTATTATATCCATCCATAGTATTCCATAGATCATTATGGAAACAATAAGGAAACATCAACGTTGATAAATCGTAAAAAAATATTTGTGTATAAATTAAATCAGATTTTTTTTTACTAATATTTTAGTGTATATCTTTCGCATTTTAATTAGTATTTTTGATACAGTCGGGTTTTTTGTTTAGTTAATTGATTTGTTGTAGATAACGGGTTAGATAGGTAATTAAGTAGATGATCTTCGTAAACAAATATTCTAGAACAGACGCAAATATTTTTATTGCGTTAGGAGGTAGACGAGCATACACTCTGCCTAATGGGGGTGCTTACCGATACACATATATGCATCAGTAACGCATAGCTGAACCGTTGCCTGCCACATAAGATTATTTTCAAACAAAAAAAGACATATAGCGCCCGGAAAATACCGCGGAGGGAATTTCAAAGTCGACCCTACCTACTAATACTACGTGATAAAAATGATCTCTGAAAACGGATATCTGATAATTGAACGGATAAGAGTCGAGATTGTGTGGCATTCGGCAAACTACCTTTAGCAATTCCCCAGAGAACTCCCCATGGATCATGTTACAAAACAAAGAGAACCGAAGTCCCTTCGTAGTTCAAACTCCAAGGTTCTAAATTATCCATGAGAACGTGATGAGATTATCGACAATCCAACCACTTCGATAAAGCGGCACGACACGAGAACCCTCTCATCGTGGCCGCCGGTAACTACATTCCCGATCCAGCGGACAGAATGGAAAACAGTCGACGTCGCCCAAAACACGTCATCTCGGATCCTCCTGATCCACTAACGGTGCTTCTAGGTACTTCAAGCACCCGTCACCGTTCTCGTCGAACCCGTCGCTTGCGACGAAGGGCTCGACGAGTAAATTAACCCTCAGACAGAGCCCACTGAGTTTCTCGCCGGATCTTCTCAGTGGGTCGCGATTCCGATCCGGTGGTAGATTCTGCGAAGCACGACTCTTGCTAGGGTTCGTGTTAGCATCGTCAACAGGCTTGAGCCCCGTGAGCTCACCTACTAGTTAAGGTTACGCTGGAATAGCCTCTCTAGGCTACCAGCTTAGGTAGGAAAAAAAAAAAAGACAATCCAAACGGCCGTCTTTTGCAAGGAGTTAAATGAAAGCAACTAGTAGTTGGGAGACCCGCCCAGAGTTGGGAACCCTACCCCACGCTAGGTCAGACATAGACCTTACAACTTATATCTCAAGGTGGGCGGCGCATTTACGTTGTAGATGTCTATGGGCTCCAGTAACCACTTAACACCAGATGGGCTGTGAGCTCGTCCACCCATCAAAGCAACAAAAAAAAATTATCTCATTGAAATAGTAATAGATAAGACGTAATGCTATAAACATGCTTATTACGTGAGAAGCAAGAGTATGCATTACTCTCGCGCAAGTTTTATTTTTACAGTATTCGTGCAAATTCTAAATTGCGGCGACATGACAAATATTCTTTCAATGAATTTTTAAAGGTCACTAAATTGAATTCATCTCATTTAGATATTCGCCTTAAAAGTTCTCGATGGATCGCATGACATTGATATGCAGGATGAAAAGCGTGGGGGAGACTGCAGTGCACTTAATGGAACACCCGTGTTAAAAGTCCTGGCATCGGAACAGCAATTGGCTTTTTTCAGTTCCTTGGAGATTCTGGAGAATGGTACACACAAAGGATGCCCACTGAACAGCCATGACTTTAATCATGACATCAGCTGCCAATCTCCAACGTAATGTAGGAGTCTGGTGCTAAGAACCTGCTCTATCATATTGGAAGATAAAGAAGTTATCAAGAGTAGTCTGTAACTATCCTAAAGGTTCTGACCCACGCTGCTTGGATCTCTACCCATGTCTACCCACATGAGTAGTAAATTTTTTTTATTGCCATGGTGGGCAGTTGAGTTTACGAACCACTTGGTGGTAAGTTGCTGATAGTCTGGCACTCAGGTGCACCATCAAACAGCTGCTACCTAAAGTAGTAATTATCTCTTAGGCTACTACTAAGAGAAAATATTCTACTTCTTAAAATATAACAACACAATTTTGAAATACATATAAGCCTATTATTATAATTAAGCCATAGTAATTACCAGTTAGAAAAAACAACCATCAAAGATATACCAGCTTGCAGTATGAATAATATTATGATGTTAAATGAATTTGATCACTAGTCATCTTACTCATAAAATTTATTCATTTAAAAGTTTATTTTCCATACAAAAAAGTGAAAATTATTGAAGAGATGCAGAATTAATGGTGGGCAGCACTTTAATCCCATCACGGTTTACAACAGTCACTTGGAAATTGGGGAGACTAACAAACAATCTTTTGTGAACTTCTTGAACACACTTCTTAAGGATGTCATATGCCTCTGTTTCTGTAGCATCTGAAATGAATAATGTTTTTATTTTGAGTTGCCACTTGATTAATACATTATTAAATTTATAAAATATTTTTACAGATGTTGAAATATAAACAAATATTATTAACTACTAACCTTTTTTATGGTAACGATCCATAATACTCAAACTTAGATATCCACCATAACCATGAGCTGCAAATGGTACCTTCACGCTTGATGCTAAATAGTCCATAAAATACAGTTCAGGTCCATTTTCTTTATCATAACCACCCATGAGCACATTTACAAAGTAGGGAGTCTGTAATTTTTTAGAATAAATATTGAAACTTCTCAACAGTACAAAAATTTTCAACTAATAGTTAATTCTATAGGTACAATAATTGATTAAGAATCAAGATTTTTTGTGGAGAATGTTCATCGTCATCATCAACGCACAATCGTCCACTGCTCGACACAGATCTCAATTCATACCACTGAGTCTTCAGCTCTCCGAAAAATAATAACTGTCATGAATCAATCATAATAGAAATAAAAACACAACTTACACTGCTCCTAAGATACTCTGCGAGATTACGACGTGTGAAACTGGCTGCAGCTGAGGGCCCCAATTCATACCCATTACGCATTTTATACAACTGAATATTTTTTGCAATATATTCAGCAAATTGATTTGTGTCTCCTGAGTCACCAATGACACCCATTACTAATCTATCAGATATCTTATAGATCTTTTCTTCATCTGTAAAATAGAATAAAAACTTTGATTATATAGTATAGTTTATTTGAAAAATTGGTATTAGAAGTTAGATTCCATTAGTACAAATAAAATGCCAAAAAGCAACCTAACAAGTTTACTTGAACCGTTTTTAGATCTGTTTTTATTTATAAAACTAATTTGATCTGAAAATACAGAGGATTCTGTTACAAATTTGCAAACTCACCGTCTTTCATGATCATAATGCTGTGGCTGTTGCTCTGATCGGCTGCTATCATAACAAAGTCGTTGCACTGTATTCCTAAGAGACATTGTAAGTTTATATTTGACATTTTGCAGTCGTATTACTTAATTAGCTTTCACTGCAAATAGTCTTTTCAAGATAGAGATACTTCAATCAATTGAACTGAATTATTTACTTAATTAACTTAGCTATTCTGCCTGTGCGGCCTTAAATTTCATAAATTGTCAAATCACTTTCAGTGTTGTCAGTGTTGAGAGTGTTGCGTGCATACCTTGGTATTGGTAGTAATTCATGGTTTCGGTTTTTTGGAGAAAAGTTGGAGCTATATTTCGTTTACCTATGTGATAGGAATTAATAAGTAGTTAAAATACAAAAAAGAAAGTGCACTAATGTGGGAAAATGAAACAAAGCTGCTGGACGTCACTTCTCGGGATCCTCCAAAAAGTCTCAGTAGATGACCACCATTTTATTAAGATTATATTTCATCCCATATCATCTCATCTCATTTCATTTGATTTCATACCAGTTGATTAATGTCTCGAATTAATAATCTTCATTTCATTTCATCATTTTTCATATAAATAAGAAAATAAATTAAAATAAAACATGACTTAAAGGTCTCTGGCGTTAATGAACGCACATTTTTATGATGCGTAAGCCGGAACGCACGAGATGTGGGAAAAAGAATATAGTCTGTGACACGGGACCTTTTTACCGCCAAATATTTAAAACGACAAATAATTTATAATGTGTTTAATAACTAATGTAATATAATTACTTAGAATTGTTTATGCCGCTACAACAATAAAATTTATATTGTTTCAACTGTGGTGTTAATTACATAAAACACGACTACGGCGAAATAAAGAAGGGACTCTATATGAGCTCCCTTAGGTCTTAGTTACCAGGTCATAAAATCCCTTAAAAAAATTCTTAATAATCTGTGAAAGAGATATTCTCATGACGTAGGCATTAAGACATTTATGACAAATAACCAAGGCCAAATAGTAAAAAATCACTTTTTACGATTTCACGAAGAAAAATTATCTTACAAATGTATTAAAATAATTTTAAGACTTTTGTCTGATTTCGGGTAATCTAATATTGTAGCACGTCCAAGATTGTACAAACGTAAAATTCATTCAGAAGGCTCATTTACGACGAATTAAACGACGAGCTATTGAATCTTGGGTAATATATTTTTTCTTTTATTTTGAATTCTTCTAATATATTTCTTAAAATTCAGACTTTTCATTATTTTTGTAGTTTTTCTGTATTAAAACTGTTTTAATTTTCAGAGACCGAGCGATAAAAATTATCTAACAAAAATGGTGAAAGTTTATGCACTACTTGTATTGTACAAAGGGATTAATAATGCATCCATTCTGAAAGGTGCTTATGATCTTCGGAGTTTTAGTTATTTTCAAAGAAGTTCAGTGCAAGAATTTATGACTTTTGTTAGTAAAACTATGGTAGAGAGGACACATCCAGCATCAAGGCAATCAGTTAAGGAAGGAGAGTATATGTTGCAAGTGTATGTGCGTGCAGATAATTTAGCTGGAGTATTGATATCCGATCACGAGTATCCTAACAGAGTAGCACACACTTTGATCACTAAAACTCTTGATGAGTTTACAGCTGCAGTTCCATCAAGCACTTGGGCTACGGGTAAAGAATCAACAATTGATTTTCCATCATTGGCTTTACATTTAGAAAAATACCAAAATCCCAAAGAAGCTGATGCATTGACGAAAATTCAAAATGATCTGGATGAAACGAAAATTATTTTACATGATACAATAAAAGCTGTACTTGAGAGAGGTGAGAAGTTAGATGATTTGGTTGCTAAGTCAGACAGCCTGTCGATGCACAGTAAAGCATTTTATAAGACTGCGGCAAAAACTAACAGTTGTTGTAATTTTTGAACAGTATATTATTATGATTAACTGTTAACAAAAATGGCCATAACTATTGTAGTATTGTTGATAGTTGCTGAATGCTATGTACTATTTAAAAAAATTATATGAGGTTTGATATAGCTTTTAGGGATTATAAAATATAATTGTATCTCTGATTAATCTGTAACCTGTCACTAAGAGAGTGGCAACTAGCCACAAATACTAAAACCAATTTTAGCAAAGGCTTGAAGAATTATCCTGACCCATCGAATTAAAAGTTCAAACAAATATTGAATCATCATCTTTTCCTTAAGAAATTTCCTTTTATGTTTGTCTGGAAGTTTGTTTCCTAAAATTTAAAAATTTTAGAGGGATAATTTATTTTATTACCTCTTGAGATTACGTTTGTGTTGTAAATTATGATTGTAACTCTAAATCATACAATTATGGCTAAGAGCCAAGAAAAAAAAAAATTAGTTGAAGACTTTTGGGTTTGTTAGAATTGGAGAGCAACATAATTATTAACATTACAACATTATTATTTATATTATTGAGTAATTTAAGAGCAGTGAGTTTAATGTTTAAACTACAAATGGGTCATCATGTCATACTAATTAAAATTGATTATTCCAAAGTAGTATAGTATATCATGAAAATAACTCTAAGGTACCAAGTGTACATATGTTGTAACTTGTTATTCTGTTGCAGATTACTGTAGTATACTTGAATTCTTAACTAATTAAATTTTTGGTCTTAATTGCAATTGTTAAACAAGTCCAGATGCAGACATTTTGAATTATTTTCATCATCACAATGAATGTCGACTTACAGTATTGGTCTAAGGTCTAATAAATGGGTTAAGGATCGTGTGATTTCATTGCAATAATGTACAAAAAACCATGCACAAAACATTTGCAATAACAGCTTAGAAAAGAAAGATTGTGAAAGTGACTTATTTCATGGTTTTTACTAAAATTTAAATGTGAGCTTTATTTAAGTGATAAATGGTTAAATAGGAATAGAAGTTTAACAATTCAGAGAAAAATGTTATAATTATGAATTATGAAGTCTTCTTATTGCATTCCTCAAAAATGATGTTGTTAAAAAATAAATATATCTATGTATGAAAAAATTATTAATGGTAATGTATAGGCCAGTTATTAAAGAAAAATTTGATCAAATGCTGCAGTTTATCAAATTCGATTATATTATACAAGTTGAAGTAGTTTGCAAAATTGATCTGAACTGTTGGGATGATGTAACAATATTCCGATAATAGCTAGCCATTAGGAGAAAATTGCCATTCAAGAGTTGAATTCGTGACATTAATTTTAACAGGCAAGAATGATCTGTTCTGCTCTTAATTAAGAAATTCGTTATCAGCAGGCTTGTTTATAGGCATATTATTTATTATGTGCAAATATAAAGACATTGCACTGAGAATGTTTAATATTTTGAAAATATTCAATTCTTCAATTGCATCACAACTGCTAAACAAGTTTGATCTAGTGAGTCTGTGACACTATTCATTCAGTCACAACCAAAGTTCATTCATAACCCTTGCAGAGGTGTCGGTCATAATCACACGTTTAGGATTACACATGGTGGATGCATTACATACAGTGCCTGAAACAAATTCTGTATAATGCAATGGGATAAAATCGTGATGATCATGTTTGCTTCCATTGCCATCTTTATAGCAATATATAGATATTGTCAAAGGCATGGGAGCCTGTTTGTAGCTAGCATTTGGTATTAAAATAATAGTAAAGAACAGGAACAAATGTAACTATAGTATCATATTTACCATCTATAAACAATTGAAAATCATTTAGTATTGGCGTCAGTTGCCTGAATGGCAACATGAAGACGTGATATTTTTGTGCTCATACTCATGAATCTTTTATATTGCTTTTTCGTTAACATGTTGAACGCCACATGAAAAATCGACTATTTTCATTCAGGCCATGATGCTCACCGGTGAGCCTTTTACTGGTGATAGCACGTCTTGTGAGTCTGCACTGGTATGTACCATCGTCCTGCCTATATCTTCCACCCATCTAAGCAATAAAAAAAAGCCTTATCGTAGTGAAACGTTCGGCCATGAGGCTCGCCCGGGAGTCACGCGAGGGTTCCAACGTAAACGCTTCCTACACACAAATTGCAGCTATCAAACAAAACGCGTATGAAAGTGAGCCGCGTGGCCCTTTAACCAAACCGAACGCCTTGGTTTTCAAATCCCATAGAAAGTTGGTTCTTATCAAGATTATTTATTGCCTTTTAAAATATCTTAAAAACTAGCCTGTAAAATTCGCTAATTTTCACCATCCGTGCAAATTATCGCATTTTATATATTTTAGAATTCAAATCTAGTTGTTAAAAATTACTGATTCCCTGATTTTGGCTTGGCCTGAATGGTATAGTAAGTACGCTAGGCCCTTAAGTGGGCCGCATGGCATTCAAGGTGTTAATGAAGAAAAAAAAGAGAAAAACAGTTACATTTTATTTTTATCATTATAAATGTAAACAAGCCTTAGGATATGTTAAAAGTTAATGAAACCTATGAAATATGTATGTAATTTGAAAATTATGAAATGTAAAGAAACGCTGATGTGAATAGGGAAATTCCCTTTTTTGGTGTTAAGGCTTAACAGTTAAGCAGAAAAAGATCTATATTTAATGTACTAATCTAAATCGAACATATTGTACCTTCAATAGTATATTATATTTATCTGCAATGTAGGTTAAAACATACTTTATTTTGGGTGATAATTTTATTACATTACCAAATAAATAATTAGAATGTTAAAGAACGATGTGTATGTGTTGAAGAGTCGGATTCCAATTGTATATCCATTATTGTAACTAAATATAGTCGAATGTTTGCTGTTATCTTTATGTTTTTATTCTGTTCATTACCTTTATTCCAAAAAGTTGTGTTTCCGCCCCTACTAATAAAGGTAGTGTAACATTAAAATCATTTATTGTGTTTCTAAGAATATGAATTAAGCAAAGAGAGAATACAAAAAGTTAATACAGATGTGCATTGCCTATACAAATACTTGGATGGCGAAAAAGTGTCAATCTCATAAAGATATGAGATTTTTTGTCAACACCTAAAAGGTGAGACCCGGTGTATTGTTATCAAGCGATGCCACTGTCGTATTCAAGATTAGGCGATGCTACTAACAAAGGGAAGTACTGATTTTTTTTAGGATTTTTTTTTCATAATGGCGGACTCCATATTTTGACTCCAATTGCAAATAAATTATCTTTTTTTATGAATGAGGCCTTTACCTTTTTATCAGGACAGGTGCGCGAGCATAGTCTCGGTCAGGAGGGGTGCACAGCAGCCAAAGCGCCTCCAAAGCAGACCTAACAACTCAAGAGCAGTTGCTTCGCGAAGGTCCCACAGAAAATCCAGCGAGAAACTCAGCGGGCTGTTTCAGTTAGGTTGCACGTCGGACCCTTTGCCGAGTTCGATGAGCACTTACCGGGGTCCCTAAACCTGCTCCTAGTGTTAGAGCTGAAGACGTCTAATGCAAGAGTTCTTGGATCTAATGGATCCGTAAGGACGTGCTTAGGGCGTCGACGGTGACTTGCTTCTGCGTGATCAGGATTCGGGGTGTAGTCAGAGGCGGCGTCAGCATTATCATGACGCATTGTAACAAGATTTCAAACACGGCGTGTCGTGACCGAAATGATAAAAAGATTCAAGGTGTAATTCGATTAAACGATACGACTATGGCAATGTTCGAAGAACGTAAACAGCAGTTTTTTTTAATGCAATGCTGACCTTACACTGGTTTATAAAACACTTCCGTGGTGGGATAACGTGTAAACATGTAAAATAGAAATCGACACGAATTGTATAATTACTGAGACGTGATGGGCCCGCGCTGGTAGATTAACTTAATTTTGATTGTTTTTATTTTACAAATTGTTAATTTGTTTATGTAGCAAGTCCAAGAGTTTTTACTGGTGGTAGGACCTCTTGTGAGTCCGCGCGGGTGGGTACCACCATCCTGCCTATTTCTGCCGTGAAGCAGTAATGCGTTTCGGTTTGAAGGGTGGGGCAGTCGTTGTTTACTGGTGGTAGGACCTCTTGTGAGTCCGCACGGGTGGGTACCACCACCCTGCCTATTTCTGCCGTGAAGCAGTAATGCGTTTCGGTTTGAAGGGTGGGGCAGCCGTTGTAACAACACTTGAGACCTTAGAACTTATATCTCAAGGTGGGTGGCGTATTTACGTTGTGGATGTCTATGGGCTCCAGTAACCACTTAACACCAGGTGGGCTGTGAGCTCGTCCAACCACCTAACCAATAAAAAAACTTCAGAGGTGTCAAGGGACACCCGGATGGAACGAAGTTCCTTTCGATTAATTAGTGAAGGAATTGTAATTTTTTTTTAAAGTTATTGTAATAAATTACGGCATTATGAAGAAGAAAAAAACAATACTATGAACTAAATGACTATTGTTGAAACGCTATCTCGAGAAACTGTACTCATTACGCGGACCAATCGGATACGAGCAATGTCACGCGATAAGCGCCTACACGTTGATTGGTCAGAATGACGGATCTAAAAAGTGTCGTGACAACTTTTCGTAAGAATTTTTTCCGTCTAGCCCCCTTTCACAACGCGGGATAAGGAACTTCGTTCCAAAAAAAAAAATGTGTTCAGATTTCATTTCTATTATACTATAGCCATAACATAGCCTTTCTACTACACAAACATTCATTATTCAAAAATGGTGCGGGATTGACGTCTATTTTCGTCAACTGTACGGAATGGCTCAGCGTGCGGAATAAAAATAATACCCAGCACATTTTATTTTTATCACAAATAAAAGAACCAGGTGAAATAAAAATACATATATTAATTACATCAATATTAAATTACAGCCAACATAACTATGTAAGGTTACATTAATAAAAATATACCTATATAATTTTCATTGAAACAAATAAATAATAAAACAAGGTATTTTATTTCTTACAAGTAATACCTAAATCTAAAAATCATTGACTATAAGGATTCGCGATTGTGGAGTAAGGTAACATTTTTAAAACAATCCACCTACAAGCAAGGGAGCTCACTTATAGTTTACATAGAGTTTATATTATGGAATTTACTCATTAATTCTATAATTAATTAATAGTACTTAATGAGCATGGATATTGAAATAATCGACACACAACATTTTGAATTTTTTTTTTTCGCGCGAAGATTTCTTTTTCCACTAAATGCATTTACGGCTTTGGTGTGATATAACACAGTAACTTAATGATGGTTAATATTTATTTTTCAAATTTGGATCTTAATAATATGTGTGTATGAATTTATCTGGAAGAACTACAAGGAATAATTTTTAATTGACCGAGTGCATTTATAAATTGTTTTATTTGCTATGCACTATACATAAATGTTTTTATTTTGGTCTCGTGCCAGACAAATACGAGTTTTTAGACGGTTCTAGTTACATATTGTACCGATTTTTCCATTATCCATGTAACCTAAATAGAAAGAGTTGGTATTACGATATTATTACCATTTTGCAGCTAAATTTTTGGCATCAAGCAATAAGAGGAAAAAAGGAAAAGACTAACGTAATAGCTTTGGAATAGACAACCAGTAAGGTTGTGTTACTGAATTTGTCGCTATCAAGTTGAACCAAAAACGATAACAACTTCCACGAATAAGTTGGACAGTCTACATAATATTTTTGTTGTTGACAATGTTCATATTAATTACTAGATATATCAATCTGTTTATGTTGATTCTTATAATGTTGGAAGAATTATTGTTATGTCTGGAGCGACGTTTAAACAAATTAGTTATTTTTAAAATTAGCATTTGCGTTTCAAATACGTTTTTATGACATAAGATCTACACATAGGATTCATTTTTACAGTTTGTACGAGGTAATTACAGTTACTACTTGAATATATTGATTCACTTCATTCACTTCTATTATTAATAGTATTGAGTGCCACACAGATTCAGAAATAATCACTTCTCTAACTGTTCAAACAGATAATGAATCAGCAAAAACATTACATTAATAGCTGTAATTGTGCAGATCTCTATATAATATTGATATAAAAATGTTAATTAATCAAACAAATGAAACTTAATGTTTTTTTACAAATAAAATTCATGAACAAACCTATTGGAAAGGAAATATTGAAAGGACAACAAATGAGAACGATAGAGGCTCAAAATAAAGTATTAAAGATTATTTACAACGAAATTTAACATTTTTACCCAGTCGTAGCCAACGTAGAGATACATTGTAGGAAATAGTGAAGAGGTTAGAAAACTGCAAATATATAAATGCCCTTTTAAAATATTCCACAAGGAAAATATAACGTCAATATAGATTCTCCATTTATTTCACACTACTTAAAATTATATTCTAATGATAAGAGATTTCACTATTCAAGTCTTACAATATATCTCTTTATTTAACACTCAAGTGTTTGTTATACATCTATGTTCTAGTATTACTTTTAAAATATGTTACATGTTCCCACTTGTTTTTTTTTTTATTTGTAAAATGGTGGATGACATGTCTGACTCTATTAGAAAACTTTAACAGAGTTCTGTTTCCGGTTCAAGTAAAATATTATGAAAAATCAGGAAATAAATTTTTTGATACAATTTTGAAAAATCAGTCTTTCTGAAATTAATTGTTGACAGATAGTTATTGAAAACGAAAAATGAACTGCCCGTAGGACAAAAGGCCGAAATGCATTAATGAAATCAATTCCTTTGAAGGCAGGGAGGGGTGAAGTTTCATTTTCTGGTCAGTGGTATACCGAATTATATTTAGATGATAAAGTCACACATTAAACACGTCTGTTTAGGATGCGGTAGTAAAATACAGAAACTCTAGCTTGCAGGCGGGGTTCTTTGTACAGGACAAATTGATTGTATCCATTTAGGCTTGTGATGTCAAAGTGACGACAGCAAAAATGTGATCTTGAATTCTTTACAAGAATCATGGGCACGTTTTTGTTTAAAATGCTTCAAAACAAATATATTTACAACTACTGCGTACTACACAGTTTAGTCGCGCAGTGCGACACACAATTAGGATATCATTTGATTTAAATAACATGGTTTTGATCATCGCATAATCGCTGTCACGTAACTGTCATCTTAACTAATTAAAGAATAATTTAATATAGACTCTACTTTGACAACAATGTAACAATTATTAAAAATTAATTATAAATGCTTTATCTATTTCATGTAGCCAAATAGAACGGTGAAAGGAATATTGTATCAGCCACAAACATTATTTAATTAAAACTTAGCACGCTTTCACAGTCTCTACATGTAAGCACAATAAACTCGCTCATATCACTTCGAAGCAAAAGGAAAATATATCGCTATACATAATTATCCCAACGCGATCTCTTAAATCTACTTACACATTACAAAAGGCATCTCTTGATACAATACAAAATTAATACAGCAAATCACTGTCATAATGAAAAACAAAAATTCTAACACGATTCACGACACAAGCAACACAATCGACGTATCGGCGAATACTAACACATCGATTTATCTACTTCACATTAAAAATAGCAATAGTTCACGCTACCGTTTGCACCAGGGGAAAGTAGAATTTGTACTAATCAAGGGCTTCAAGGGCACTACTACGATTCAAGAAAAATCACGTCCTCATTTACTTTTTTAACGTGCACGAGTTCTTTTTTAAACCGAGTACCGAAACGTACCGTCGACAAAACAACTTCGTAACTTTGGTGTTTATCTCCTTTTGAAACAGACGATAGTTTATTACATTGAGATCGACGCGAGACGGATCTCCAGAACGAGGGCCTAACGTTTCTTTGATGCAGCTCACTTGTTGGAGACGTGTATCCTCTTGGATCTGAAGTCGTATATCTTGCGGCAGAATAGGACGAGCTCCGGCGAAACGGCGGGCGGGAGTTTGGCGTCGTTGGGCACGCACGCGGCGACGGCTTCGCTCGATGGTATCGGCGGAACGATCGACGGCCTAGCGGGGACACCCGCCTCTATTGCCTTTAGCCGCTTCCTGTATCTGTTCCGGGAACAATTAGAAATTACTAAAACTACATACTTTTGTGTTTTTTTTTAATTCAGAGTATACATACGAAAACTGTAAACTATATTCGTAATGTCATAAATTGTGAATTAAGAAATAAAATTTTTTATATAACTTATGTATATGACAATATTTTCGGCTATTAATCATAAGATATGGTCTGATTAGACTTAATTTTTTTTCCTGCCTAAGCTGATGGTCTTGAGATACTAACCCTAGCAAGACCAATGCTTCGCAGAATCTACTCATCATCATCATCATAGTCGGTTGCTCTTGGCATAGCAGTCGTGGTCATGTGGAATTCCAGCCTTGACAGATGTTTTCCATAGTTTTCGAACCGAGGCCTGGCGCACGCACTCGTTAGGAGTAAGGGTAGAACGGAACTAAGATTAAATCCGACCCAAAGTCAACCCCACCTGCACGCACAGACAGTTTATATGCTTAAACTGTCTGTGGCGGTGTAATCACCGCGGTGCTCCTAACAGCTAGATAGCGGACGGAGCTCTGGCGACCGAGCAATGGCGGTATAACCATACTCCCAACTGAGATCAATCTGACCTCGGTTGGATGAGGCTACAACGGCCTTGGTGGCTTAAATCCCTCCTTAAAAGGTTGGTGCAGAAGGCCAGGGAAACCACTGCGCTATATTCACAAGAAAGTCATGAATAGGCAGAATCGACTACCGGATCGGAAATGTGACCCACTGAGAAGATCCGGCGAGAAACTCAGTGGGCTGTGTCTGTGGGTTAATTTACTCGCCGAGCGCTTCGTTCGCGCGACGGGTTCGATGAGAACGGTGACCGGACTCGACTTCGATCATCATTAGTTATTACTTGTTCTATTATTTACGCGTCATCCGTCCGTATAGATTACTTCTGTCATTTTCTTACGTCGTCGTTTTGATGGCCTAACCTTTTGGCCTTTGGGCAACGGAACGTCCAAAATCACACCGGGCATTTTATTTTTAGAGTCCCAGTGTTTGAGATGCCTATATACATACATTCAAATATATAATTATTTATGTATGTTTATCTAACAATTTCTGGCTTCAATGATACAGGGAGTCTTACTTTGGGGTTAGATGTGCGTTTGCGACTTGTCCCGAATTTATGTACACACGTAAGAAGTATAACTTCTTACAAAGTGTTTTTAGGAAGTATAACTTCTTACGTTCGTACGTAAATACAGGTAGGGTTTTTTGAAATAAATATATAACTATGGTGGTATCACGATACTAACCGGGAATACTCTTTAAAGTTGAGCACGTAGCACTTGTCTTCGATGCAAGCGACGGAGTTGGCGTCTCGGTGCTTCGAAGCGAACACTTCGTCCGGTGCGTCTTCCGGCTGCCGACCGAGCTTCGTGTGTTCCGGACGATAGTACCATACAAGGGACACCATCATCTCACCTAAACAAGTACAATTTTGAATGTTATAATTTGTCGAAACGGTCGTAGCTGGATAGGTTAGTTCATACTCAATCTATTTATGTGGTTACGGGAGCCTTTAAAACATACCATTGCCAAGTGGAGACAAAAATAATCCCGCTAAAAATGTTGCGAAGCCACGGGTACAGCCGGTACGAATGAACATTCGAAATATCGGAAAGTGTGAGATTGAATAAAAAGCAATTTTAAAATAGTCCCATTAGTTGATTATCTTCTCATTCTCATTACACAATTCCAGTGGGTCCTGAATTATAGTTGACCATATTGAAATGCAGGTGTGTACATACATATCGCGTGTTTTATTCCCGATTTTTGTTATTAGAATAATTTGAAGCTTCTTCTATGCAATATTCAAGGAAGTTTTACATCTAACATCACGGATAGATTAATGGCAGAATTATGAATAAACTTATGAGTCAGAGGCGGGTACACAAAGCGAACTTATTGATGAGCTAATTAAATTGTAAATAGTTATTAACCGTCATCGGGATTTTCCCAGAGGCTGGCAACCCTGGCGACGAACGGCTGAGCTCTAGCGACGGAGGCCCGTAGCAGCACACAGTCTCCGCGCGCCACGCTGTCCCCGCTCTCGTGGGTCATGCGCGACCAGCACCGCGCCGTGCGGACTAGTCGCGAGTCGTTCTAAACCAAGTTACGTTTCGATTAATGCGAATCATTTTTTTATTTTTTAAATCAGATAATCTATCTAAATTCTTCAAAATGGATATAAACCCGACTGTGAATAGATACAGTTTATCATATTTATTTTTAGTCATCAAAAACTATAAGTTTCGTTTAAACGACCAATTTGGTTGTGGAATTAGCAATTATAATTTTGGGTAGGCTTTTATTTAACTCTATCTATTAAATTACATGTTTTGTATTATGTTTTAGTTAAATAGTAGTAACTTACGCTTACGTAGACTCTGGATATATAGTTTTCTCCGTCCCAATTCCAACCATTACTCCACCGTGGTGGCGCTCTGGGTCCGAAATCTAGTAATGTGAGGGGTGATCGTGGCCGTCTTCCTCGTCTTGAGCTTCCACAACCTCTTCTTCGGGCCTTTCCCCTAAATCCCACGCTGGGTGTTGGTGATGCACAAGCCTCTTCAATCACTAATGTGGCTTCATCGGTTTTTATCGCCGGTCTCTTCGATATTAGCAATTTAGCCACATTTTTCCCTTTAATCTTGTTTTTAGTTAATTTGCATCGTTTCAACGCTGATCTATCCCGGCGTATTGATTCTGAACCTTTGCTCCCCTCTGAGTGTTCTGAATTTTCATCTATATTTTGAGATTCATCGATATTCACCTCATTTGAAATATTTGCTTCAAAATCAGTTGGTGCCTTTGATATAGGTATTTCTGAAACTGTGATTGCAGTTTCACTGTCACAAGTAGCCATAGTTTTAATGGGTTCCGTTTCTTGACTAATTATTTCATCTTTTTCGATAATTTTCTCGCATTTGGAAGCATCTTTTTCTAGATAAATCGTTGGTTTTTCCTCAATAATTTCAGGCTTAACTTGCTTTTTAATTTCTGATTTTATCACTGATGATTCTAATACTGATTTTATGCTGTGAGTCACTCTGGAATCCACTGTCTCTAGTTTACAAGCATTTTTGAAAGCAAGTTTCTTTTCAATTAGTTGGGTTACAGCTGCGATTGTGTTGGGCCGTACTCCATTGACAGTATTTTCTAGGAGGTTATTGTTGATATTAGTTTTCTTGATATCGTTTTCTTTCTTATTTTGACTTATGTTTTCATTTGGGGATAAAAATAGTTCTGCAGGATCCAATTCTCCATCTGAAGTATATTTTTTGGCATCTAGCCTCTCGATGCTGTTTTTTCTAATCAGATTGTCAAGTATCTGAGCACTTTTTGTTTTCGGCTTAGTTACTTGAGTATCTTCAATGGTTGTAATACTTTTGGACCTTAAATCCTCATCTAAGTTTGTTTCTACAAGCATTTTTTTACTACTCAAGCCACTTGTTGACTTTACCCTCTTTCGTTTCAGGCTTTTCTTATCAGTGATAGGGGTTTTAGGGAGTTTCTTTGTGGTTTTCTTTTTTGGTTCTTTTGTTACAGTTTCTATCCTGCCTATATCAGTATGATCACCAGACACTTTCCTTCGTTTTTGTAATTTGACGTGTTCTCCAATTCCATTTGTTTTACATACGTCTTCAAGTTGAGAGTCTTTCATATCTATTTCAAGCTTTGGTCTAGAATACCTGCGTTTCACTGCCTTTGCTCCATCAGAAACTGTTGTGGAGTCCGTGATCAGGATACAGTTGTTGTGTTCTTTTAAGGCTTGTGCCTCAGGTTTGCGAGCTGATGCATATGTAGGCCCTTCATTTTCTTTTTTAACATCGACCAATGGTGTTGTTCTTTCATCTGAAGATGATAAATCTATTGGGCCACAAACTGGTGGGGAAATCTCCATTACGTCGTCGTCAGCATCGCTGGGTGTAGGCGTCGTAGTATTCTGCTGTTGTCGCGGTACTGATAGAAGTAGACCGGTATCATCTCCAGCTAGTGATCTCCTAGCCATGTCTTTGCCGAGTCGAGCTCGTCGAGGTGCAATCGGTGGAGGTTGCGGTGCGCATACACCAGCCGAACCTCGAGCTGGGGATGGAGGGCCGAGAGCTTCAGGGGGACCAGCGATTCTTAATTTATCACGAACATCGAGAAATTCTCGTTTCGGTGAGGCACCACCTATGGCCGGCAGTGGACATTGATGTGGAGCATCAGCTGCAGCTGGAGGTTCTGGTTCTAGTGGTGGATCCTGCACAGAAATAGATTGAGCGAGTAATTACGAATAGGATCACTTATATTTAACAAAAAAAAAGTATTTGGTCAATAATGGTTTACCTTTCCACTGCCGTGAGTGTCAGAGGCAGTATCAAGCGCGCACGCCCGCACCTTCGGTCGGAAGGCGCCCCCGGGCTGCACGAGGGCTGAGGGTAAGTCTGCTGGGCCGCTACCAGTTGGGGCTTTACCAGTAACGGGCCCAATAAGGACGTTTTTTGGACACGCGTTCAGTGGGCACGGGCATCTGTATTCTAAAAAATAAAATCTTCCTTATATTTTGTTATTTCTTAATTAAATATTTTTGAAGATAACAATATTCGAAACTTACCAACATATGGTATCCTTTGCGGTGAATGTTGATAGCATGGTGGCGTGCCATAATACTGTGACGGGGGATATGGCTCGCTGCCGACGCCTACCATCTGGAAACGTAATACAATTCTTAACAAGATCTTTGTGCCGCTTAACAAGAAACAATCGACAAACCATAGCGTAATAAAAGCTGCGGGACTTTCCAGACACATCTATTGTATTGGGTTTATATTTCATTTCAGGGAAATTGACGAACTATTAGTGCTCATATGTATATGTACAAATAGGCATTTCATTGTTACACAATCTAATCTGTTACCTGTGAAAGTAATGCTTAATATGAATGAATGAAAAATGAAAATTTAAAATATTATTTACCTGTGCGTCTGGTTGTGGCGGCGGCATGTGATAAGGTGCGGGTGGTCGGTAATACCGTCCATAGCATAGATCCGGGTAGTAAGGAGGACCATACTGCTGCAGCATCTACATTGATTACGTCATTAGTTTAATTGAATTGTTTTTTTTTGTTTCAAATCATTATAGCGCTAAGAAAGTTTTGGCATTTCAAGAAATAAACGTTTCACATTCAATTGTAACAATCTAGGATTTTCTCAAGGAAACGAAATCTAGACTCCAAATGCCTAATGTTTTTACAAAGTTAATGATCCTGATCAATTAATCCCTGAACTCATGTGTCCCAGATATAGTAGTAATTATGTAGTTCGTTTTATTAGTTTTTAAATTTGCTGCATGTGCTCGAGTTGCCCGTTCGGGTAAAATAAACGAATAAAAAAAAACGACAGGTTAATAGTATTAGACCGTGTATCGGTTTCATTTAATGGTCGATTTGGATTACTTTTGTGGGCCGCGGCTTCGATTCACGGTCAGTGTCAGTATCTCTAAAACTAAGACATTTTTTATTCAACTTCACGGTTATAGCCATAGCATAAGAGATCATCCTAATCTGGGGTTTTTGAATTTTGAATAGTTTAGCTGTAGCTTTAGCCCTCTGAGTTTCTCGCCGGATCTTCTCAGAGGGTCGCGTTTCCGATCCGGTGGTAGATTCTGCGAAGCACTGCTCTTTCTAGGGCCAGTATTAGCAACTTTCCGGTTTGAGCCCCGTGAGCTCATCTACACGTTAGAGTGAATCCGAAATAGCCTCTCAAGGCTATCAGCATAGGTAGAAGAAAAAAAAAGTTGCTTTAATTTTGGACCTTCGGGTGTGCGTAAAAAGATCCAAAATAATTTCCCATTATCAAAACGTTATGTATTTAATGAATGATGCAAGTATCTATCGTCTTTAATTAAGTCAGAATGTGTCTGCAAAGCAAGCCCTCATTCTGGTTTAGCTATTCGATTTTCACAATCGATATGGAGATTAAACCTTTTAGATTAGTTGAGTTAAACATTATAATTACCGATGGATGCGGCGCGTGATAATGTGGTGGTGGGTGGTATCTTGCGAGTGCCCGCTCTGCGTCTGCACTCGTCTCCTTGATAAGGGGACCGGCCGGCTGGTAGTATCCTGTAACAATAAACAAGGAAACAATTAAAACAAATGAAAAAGCGATCAAGATGTTAGGTCTCTCATATTATTAAAACGTTGATTGCGGGACCATTTTTTAAACTTAGACAGTGCGTATGAGGTCTTTTCGAGATAAAATTGGACTTCTTTACAGTGCGCATGAGACCTGATTAGCCTTTTTTTTATTGCTTAGATGGGTGGAAGAGTTCACAGCTCACCCGATGTTAAGTGGTTATTGGAGCCCATAGACATCTATGACGTAAATGCGCCACCCACCATGAGATATAAGTTCTAAGGTCTCAAATATAGTTACAACGACTGCTCCACCCTTCAAACCGAAACGCATTACTGCTTCACGGCAGAAATAGGCAGGGTGGTGGTATCTACCCGTGCGGACTCACAAGAGGTCCTACGACAAGATCCCAAAAGACCGTTTTTTAATATGGCCCATGCCCATAGAAATCTGGGCTTAGTCGCTTCCCGTATCGAGCGAAAGAACACGGGTATTGTCGGTCGCATTACACGACAGTCGCATTTTAAATCGCAAAACGCAATTAACGTGTTAATAACAAGCAAATTAAATGAGATTTATTTTGGTATCCATTTATCCAATGTGCTCTTACTATTTCGCCAATTGCGTATAAATATAATTTAGTAATTTTATTCACACATTCACCCTTCACTATTAACAAGTCGGCTCTCCCCTTCTTTTTATTAAAATTCAAAATTATTACGTATATCACTCTTTACGCCTGAATGAGCTTTTTGTAAGCCACTTATTTTCATTAGAATTATATAGCTATGGATGTGGTCGCCCATGGTTTTCCTACTGTCGATTGAATTTTACTTTTAGATCAACCGACACAAAATAAAACACGGCTTTTTGGCCATCTCGATCAGTGACCACATCCGATTGTTTCTGTCGAATTACATTTAAGTATGAACAGTGCTT
The DNA here is from genome assembly GCF_030269925.1 of Bombyx mori. Lineage (NCBI taxonomy): Eukaryota > Metazoa > Arthropoda > Insecta > Lepidoptera > Bombycidae > Bombyx > Bombyx mori. Next base: position 7,773,274 of record NC_085124.1, read on the forward strand.
GAATTTGGTCGGCGTTGTCGATTACAAACAAGTTTGTTAGTAGATCATTTTAAATTTCTAGTTTATCTGTATTAGAAACAAAATTAGTGTTGCGAGTTTTGAACATGAAATTGAAATCTATTCAGTTTGTGGGTTCTGCTTATTTCTGCCGCGGTCCAGTTTGAATCAACTTAGTCATCTATTAAAAATGAGCCTACGGTTTTCAAGGTGAGTTGCAATGTCTTAGTTATGTCGTCACAGGGCTACCGTCCAACCGACAAGTGTAATGCAAATATTTCAAAATGTAATGGGGTTTATTTCATAATATAATCGGTTAACTGTTGAATGTAAATATAATTAAACTAAATAATTTCAAAAATCAAGAATCTCATATACGTTACGGAATAATAAAAATAAAATTGAACCTCATTGTTATTCGCTAACGCGATAAACGAACGCAAAGTGAGCAATGAGACATAAATAAAATCTTCGCCGCTTAGTTCGGTCGTGTACCGCGGGGCGCTAGTGAGGCGTTGCGCGCGTAAACATCCGAGAGGCGGTCCTAACTTGTAGTCGGATTATCTAGGCTGTCACTTAACGATGCCATTAAGTATTGCTTTATTAGTTACGTTATTTTTTTGCGGTCGCAAGAATTTATATGACATTTAAAAGTCGTGTATGTACCAACTTATTAAATAAAATTAAAGTAGATTCATTGTAAACAGAATATTTTGAAAAAATTGCATCTTTGTTTTTTGGTACTTATTTTTTTTACCATACAGATACTTCACCGATACGTCGTTGTCAAACCAATAGATTGTATGTGTACCTTTCACAGATTAACAATTTGACAATTACGATTAGTTCACTAATCAGATTAGCGAGCGGTTTTTATTCGATATTTCAGTTTTCAGATATAATAATACTAAGTAGGTGTACTTATCAGATTACGCTTTTCTTTTGTTTAGTTTTGGGACATTAAATAATAATGATTTCTGAAAATAGCCTTTTTAAAATTGATATTAGTTATTTCGATATGACAAAAATATTTATTATATAACATATTATTAGTGCGATATTTAAAAAAAACGTCAATTATCGTACAATGATAAGCTTAAGATCTCGAAATGAAGTCCAAGATTAAATACTGGATTAAATCAAACTCATTTACTGGCATGTATTAGCACTGTTTAAAATAGACTTAAATGATTAATACCATTAACGGAATTATCTAGAATCTTCATAAAAATAATACAAGGCAATAAAACGTCGGGCCCTTCATTAATTCATTCCGATCACAATCACGCCTGTAATAAGGCAGATATAAAAACAAACATGCGATATTAAAGAGCGGGATGGACTTATACGCATTCCAAGAAGAAGAAAGAGGAGAGCAATATCCACAGGATATAGGGCAGGTGTCTCCGTAAAGGGAAAAAGGTTTTTGCGGAGCACAAAATAAGAATTATAGAAGATTAAGTTATGGATATGTGAGAAACATGCGTTTGAAATGGAGATAAACATTTTAAACTACGGCATCTGATTATATAGGTATTATTGTTTCAAGTTTCTACATGAGAATTATTATTGCATTCTTTAATGATTTTTTATTAACGTAAAAGGTTATACAAGTAAAGTATTTTTGCTGTACATTGAATTACATAAATTAAGGTTTTATTATATGAAAGCGATTTCGATCCGGTGGTAGATTCAGGGAAGCACTGCTCTTGCTAGGGCCAGTGTTAAAAAGTGCTCTCAGGTCCGCCGCGCGTAATTAGAATATATAATTAGGCTGCCAACGATTAGGTAGGAAAATAATAATTATATCTTATCTTCTTAGCATCGTACAGGTGTAACAGCATTATTTGGAAGCATGTTAACAATTATGATATTATTTTTGATAAAAAATATACATAATATTTAAAGATTACTTACTTAAAGATTAGGTACTACCACCCTGCCTATTTCTGCCGTGAAGCAGTAATGCGTTTCGGTTTGAAGGGTGGGGCAACCGTTGTAACTATACTTGAGACCTTAGAACTTATATCTCAAGGTGGGTGGCGCATTTACGTTTTAGATGTCTATGGGCTCCAGTAACCACTTAACACCAGGTGGGCCGTGAGCTTATCCACCCATCTAAGCAATAAAATAAAAAAGATGTCTTTAATAAAATAAGCGAATGATTTAACTAGGTTTTATTTAAATGTTGATTGATTGGCTTTATTAAATAGTTATATTATATTTATGAACTTCTTCCTTCATTAAATACTAATTTGACCAGTATCCCTATATAGTCAAACTCACGGACAGTTCTAGTATTTAATAAAGGAAAAAAGAAGTACAATGCACATGAAGGCAGTAAGTGAAGCGGTTCGCCTTGAGAACGCATCGGCAGTTGTACCATGAGGGGTCTATTTTCAAAGCTGTTCTTTTATTTATTTGTCTACCGTCTCGTTACAGTCGGTGAGGATTGTCATTGAAATATCGTTAATTTCTGTTGCATTATTATGAAGTATTTAATTTTACATTAATGAATGTTGTCTGGGCTTCTTGACGGAAAGCTAGTATTGAAGTTGTGTGAATTGTTTTATTTTGTTAATTTAGTGTTTCTTTAAAGTTCATTGATGTTACTGTAAATGGCGATTATTTTACTGAGAATTTATTTCATTAATCTCATTTCGCTCCATTTATTTAGAGTAATATGTATGTTTTTAATAATTGTAGATTGTAGAATTTAAACTGGCAACATTAGCATCGCAAGAAGCCAATTACCATACTGAAAAAAGATAATAATGTTACCTTTATTCTTAGCGTTTTTTTTTATTCGTGGCATTTATGAATAGATGGTTTTATGGTTGCCTCCTTTATAGATGTAAAAGTCAATTTAAAACGTAAAATAAATGTTTTGACGCGCAAATTAAAATGCGAGTGTTTTTTCAAGCAATTCCATAAATTATTTTTGTCGTTTTTATTTATTTTTACGAGTTTGAAGTCGATGTAATCAGACAGTTTTTCTGCCCGATTCGAAACGAATTAGTTTAAGAATACTTTATGCGTGCCAAGAGGCCAGAGACAATAAAGTAGGTTTTATTACGTTTAGCTCATAAACACGAAAAATATTGTGTCCGTTAGTAAATTGATGTGTAAAGTACGTAGGTGGATAGAGCGCTTCCGTTCGTGTAGCGGTTGTGTGTTGCGAATATATATAAAAAAAAACACTTTGAGAACGACGTTTATAAATAGAATTACAGGAATTCGTACGATGATTCTGATTACAAAGAACGTTTACATATGCTATCAAGTGACTTTGATGGCGTCCACATCGGATTCAGTTCGAAGGAATCAAAAAAAAATAATACACGAAATATCTCAATTAGAAAAATTACGTTCGATTACGTCTTATTAAAAACTAGTGGCCCGCTCTAGCTCCGCTCGGGTCTTTTAACAAAAATTTCAACAATATTTGACGTTGTTTTATTTTTAAAATAAAATAACACTTATTGCGGCATAACTACAGTAGTTAGACATATGCTGTCGCGACACTTTTTGTAAATAATAATGTGTTCTACAAAGTCTTAGTACATTATTTTATTGTATCATCATTAGTTTTCGCAGGGCACGCGATGTAAAAAATATGTTAGGTAATTTTTTTATACCTTGGGTTACATTATAAGAGTTTTAGTAAGGATCCCTAATTTTTTTCAAAAAAGATAGCCTATGTTACTCGAGAATAGTGTAGCTTCCAAACAGTGAAAGAATTTTTCAAATTGGTTCTGTAGTTTCAGAGCCTATTCAATACAAACAAATCTTTCCTCTTTATAATATTAGTATAGATAAATCAGCGTAGGTGTCGCTATGATAGAAAAACAAAAAAAAAACAGAAGTAAAATAAATCCGATTTAATAAGCCGGTTTAATCGTTTAACAAACACGGGCCTCACACGGCCCGGCCGGGACCGGTTACGGGTAGCCGTTCAATTAGCGACACGGACCCGGCAATTAGGTTCGCCGCACATTGCACCTCAAAAAGCGCAACCGGAACGTTTCTCGTTCCGCGATCATCGTTCTCCACGAACCACGGACATACGACAATTAAAGCAATGATCGAAATCTAACGTAGATCTATTTGAGTTTTTAATCCTAACTAGTAGTCTCCCGGTAGTCGAAATTCGACTATAATTAATTGAAATTATAAGTTTGTACACTATTATGGTTCTATTTTCAAAGACTACTTCTATAATCATAGACTTCGCCAAAAATACACTTTAGACAAATATTACCAAGGACAAACAATATTTAATCTATTCTCAATTTGACCATAGACTGCATGCAATAAGAAAAGTTTGACATTAAACAAATACTATGTATGCCTGTGTGTGTCAAATACATGGTAGTGTGTGTAATGTTTTCTTTATTGATTTAATGTATCTTTTATGCATTATTTAAAAAAAATATTAGCATTGTGCACTCCTTCTCTATATTATTCTCTATAAGTATGGGAAATTTCATACTCCTACGTCCGCGCAATTTTCGTAAAAAGGGATACAAAGTTTTTGCTTCACGTATTAATATATAGATTATACTGGTGTAGTAGGTAAATATTTATACCGGGGTCCCTAAGCCTGCTCCTAGTGTTATTTTTTTTTATTGCTTAGACGGGTGGACGAGCTCACAGCCCACCTGGTGTTAAGTGGTTATTGGAGCCCATAGACATGTACAACGTAAATGATAACCCACCTTGAGATATAAGTTCTAAAGTCTCAGTATGGTTACAACGGTTGCCCCACCCTTCAAACCGAAACGGATTACTGCTTCACGGCAGAAATAGGCGGGGTGGTGGTACCTACCTGTGCGGACTCACAAGAGGTCCTACCACCAGTAAGAAAGAAGAACGCGTCTAATGCAAGAGTAATGGATTCGATGGATCCGTAAGGACGTGTCTAGGGCGTAGACGGTGATTGGCTTCTGCGTGGGCAGGATTCAGGGAATAGTCAGCGGCGGCAACGATAAGGCGATTATCATGACGAGTATGTTAGTTAATATACGTACGTTGAAATAAGCGTAGTGAATTCTGTTATAAAAGAGCTATTATTATATTAGTATCCCGCTTTCTGAATAAAGCCACGTCTCTAAACTAATATAGTACAGTATTAACAACATACCGGTTCGAACTACAATACATCGACCGTTATTTTTAGTCGTTTTTTTTTGCTGTTGCTTTCACTTGACCGACAGTCGTGAAGGGTATGTAAAATTCAATTTTTACAGTTACATATATAATAAGATCGTTCTATATTCTCTTGTGAAATGCGACTTCAATTATTACGGCACTTCATGAATGTGAGCGTAAATTAAAATAAAATACATGCGTATCGATGCTTCAATTAAGTATCGAGATATTTACACGAACTAAGTTCGTCGAATACCTAAAATAACCGGAATTACTTAGCTGTTTGCTTTTGATGTAATAATATGAAATTATCTAGCGAGTTTCCTATCTTTCCGAATATTCGAACTAACATTAAATACCGCAAAATCCCTGAAACTGTTTTTATAATCTTATCCTTGAAATTGTGAAGAAGCTTTAACGATTTCGCTTAGTGCACTCGGTATTTGGAGTGTTTGTGCCTAGATCAAAGACACATTCATTCGATTCGCTCCAATTAAACATTTGTTATTCAATTCTGTACGATTTTTAGATCTTTCTTTATCTGCATTACAATTTATGGTGACTTTAAAATGTAATAAACGCGTCTTAATAGTATACGATTCAATAATGATTTAAAAAGTGATTCTCTTGTTATTGACATTTTTCACTTACTGGTGGTAGGACCTCTTGTGAGTGAGCGCGGATGGGTACCACCACCCTGCCTATTTCTGCCGTGAAGCAGTAATGCGTTTCGGTTTGAAGGGTGGGACAGCCGTTGTAACTATACTTGAGACCTTAGAACTTATATATCAAGGTGGGTGGCGCATTTACGTTCTGGATGTCTCTCCAGTAACCACTTAACACCAGGTGGGCTGTGAGCACGTCGACCAATCTAAGCAATAAAAAAAATCGTTAAATGTCTTCGCTTTCATTCCTATGAATATAAATAAAGAAAAATAGAATACCATTTGCATATTAGCCTACTGTATTGTTTTCTGTATGCTAACGTAGGTAAGGTATAATTATAAATATGTTAAAGTGATACGTTCAGCTCAAGAAATAGAATAGAATGACATGCTATGCGAAAAAAAAGAAAAAAAAAAACAAGTCTGCAGATTGACGTTATTCGAATTTCGTATATTATCTATGGTTTAAAAACGAAACTTCTTAATTTGAATTTTGGAATATCTAAAAAAGGATATTAGAAGTATCATCGTAGACAGAAATGAAACAGTATATACAACAACCAGAAGCTTTAGTAAGGAAAGCACGAACTGTAATTTACCGAACGCAGATTCGTAACGGTTTCTTTGTGCGCCAAGTACAGCTGGACCACCGGGTTTGATAGACGATGATAGCATGCCTAACATGTTAATTCGTTTGTATAATTGATTTTTCATCTTAATTTTTTTGTTAAGAAGAAAACTAAGGATATTAATTCCGTCATTGGATCCGTTTATTATAATATTCTTTATAACGACATTCATTGCGTACCTACTTGTGTACAAAGCTTTCGTATTTTCAGATTGTTATTCATAATAATGGAGGACTGAATTGAATTAACGGACGCGGATAATCTGTCAAATTACATTTTCAATGTAAATAAGCTATGGTTAGGTTAGCAAAAATCTTGATTACAATTTTGATATATTTAAGTTTATATCGAATTTTTGTTTGCTGTTTTTGTGATTCTTTTGTTTTTATTTTTTGTTAAAATTTATGTTTCGTTTTTGTCGACGCTACCGTTTAACATAAGGGGTTCTTGTACTAACTTCTAATGTTAAAAATGCCGAGGAGGTTCATATATTTTTATATTTCGCTAGACGGTAGCTGGATTGAGTGGTCATTGGTTTCAGACACCCGAGGGACATCAGAAACCACCCACTTTGTGACATCAGTGGAATATATATAAAGCGTCTGAGTTACTTGTACGTGCATAAATGTTGGTAGCATATGAGTTCCATCGAAACATACAGGACGGTGATACTTATACAAAAACACAATACGCGCGTAGTACTACATCGAATAATTACTCAAACGAAAAAAATATATGTAATTAGCTACCGATGCATAACAGTATTCAATATTACAAACAAAAAAAAAACAAAATGATTAGATGTGAAAACATTTTGCCACAATTACATTATTATTGGCTGTTGAAATTCAACATGAATTTTTAATAAGAATGTAAACAACGCATCGCGTATACGTAACACAAATAGTTAATAAACTAGATGTAATTGTAAATAATTGAATCTTTTCAAAGCTCCAACACGAAGCTGTGGGAGCAAGATAGTTTCGGTCGAGGGCGCGTGGGAATTATCTCTTAACGAGATGAGCAAAAAAATACGAATACATACTTACAATAGATGAAACGGATATTATTATTTTTGCGTCATCAGAAAATTGGATTATTTTTTAATCTGTTTATCAAGTGTTATTGCTTGTGCACGTTTTACAAATAAATAATACTTAATGAGATTAAGTTAATAGTATGAACTGTGTATACAATAATAACGTACTACTGTTACGATTTAATCCCGCGTTAGACTTATTTTCTAATGAAAATAATGAAATTCTAATTTTTGAATCTTCTGAAGAAAGTGAAGAATCTGAATAATTTTCTGAATTTCGAATGAAAATAAAAATCTGGGACGGGAAAAAATTGGGACGCTTTTAAATGCTTTCGTATTTTTGTGGTCACGGACGGTAGATGAATGTACTTATTATTATACGTAATAATACATTTATATGTAAGGTTATAGCGGTAGGCAGCGGCTTAGCTCTGCCCCTGGCTTTGCTGAAGTGCATGGGCGACGGTAACCATTCACCATCAGGTGGGCCGTATGCTCGTCTGCCTACATGGGCAATAAAAAAAGGTTAAACTGTAAAAGTGATTTTAAATACATCCAAGACTGAAGCAAATGCAATATTAAAAACACATACACTTTATGAATAAGACTCGTTACGATAAATCTAATGAGTTCTAATTCGATGTGTTTACTTACGAATATTTTTTCGTAGATTCGGTTACCCATCTTTTTTTAATGTACACAAAACATTCAAAGCTTTACGATGTACAAAGAATATAAGACGAAAATAGCAAGAAACATATATGCAGTATTCAATAAAGGGAAATTTACATTCTTCCGGAAGCATACCGTTCCTAACGTTTCAAATTACCTTTGCCACAATTAAAAAAATATAATAAGATTAATCACGTAAACCTTTTTTATAAGTGTAAAGATTAATTGATTGCTACAGATTTTGTTACAGTTATTCGTTAAGATATCCGATATTCACGACGTGTCGTTATTGCCTTAATATGTATGTAAATGAGCACGGGGCTCACGGTTGATGAAAAAATATGGACAACGATCATGGATTTAGACAATGACAGCTGACAAAAACCATCGGACAGACAATGAACATGTACTGGATATAAGATATGAATCAATTTGAGATCTTCAGGATAAATCTGTATGTATAATTGCAATTCAATAGAGTTATTCCGTTTCAATAGAGTTACTCCGTTAGCGTATCGGAGGTAAATGATGGGATTTCAGTTGAGTTCGGGTCAAGCAATGTCAACGACCGCACTCAATTGTACCAATGGACATAATGAGTCTGTGTGATGAATAAATATTCCTAAAGAATACATCGTTTTGTGTCGGTTTTTTTTGTTTTCTATACATTTCATATATTGTGTTCTATATATAATACATATAATTTATAATAATATTATAAAGAGAAAAGATTTGTTTGTGTTTGTATTGAATAGGCTCCGTAACTACTGAACCGATTTGAATTCTTTCACTGTTTGGAAGCTACACTATTCCCGAGTGACATAAGCTATAATTTTTTTTTTTTAAATTAGGCTTCCTTACTAAATCTCCGATAATGTAACCCAAGGTGTAAAAAAATTACCTAAAATATTCTTTACATCGCGTGCCCTGCGAAAACTATTGATAATAGAATAAAATAATGTACTACGACTTTGTAGAACACATTTTTATTTACAAAAAGTGTCGCGACAGCATATGTCTAACTATTATAGTTATGCCGCAATAAGAGTTCTTTTATTTCAAAAAACAAAACAACGTCAAATATCGTTGAAATTTTTGTTAAAGATCCGAGCGGAGCCGGAGCTAGCCGCTTGTAATTTATAATTTAAACAAATGTAAAAGGAACATTACTAGTCCGAATAGCTTTGTATTTTTATAATATTTATTTAAATTATATGTTTTTCGAATGAAATTTACAGTGTATTATATGAATCTACTTTTATTTTAATTTGTATACCTCTATCAAAATATATAGGTATAGAATATTTATGAATCACACGTGTTTCGAATATATTTATTCATAAATCCTGTCCTGATTTATTTTAAGCAAGTTTTAAGCACTTTTATCTGTTAGGTACTAGCTGACCCGGCAGACTTCGTAGTGCCTCAATCGATAAATAAAAGACACATCAAGGGGACACATCAAAGGAAAAACAAAATTGTTTGTTTTTATATAATTCCGAGCTTTTTTATATTTTCTCACCTTTTAAACCTTCCCTGGACTTCCACGAATAATTCAAGACCAAATTTAGCCAAATCGGTCCAGCCGTTCTCGAGTTTTAGCGAGACTAACGAACAGCAATTCATTTTTATATATAGAGATATAGATTGGATTTACATTTTTATGAATTACTTTAATGCACTACAAAGCTATATTTAAATATGTACATATATATGAATATAATTGTGAAACATTTTATTGGCGTTTATGATCTGAGTCTATAGACGACTGAAGTAATTTCTGCCGCGTATCATTACATGACTAGCTATTGAAAACTGAGTAAATGAAACAAACATTTTCGATAATTAAAAGATCACCTAGATGAGCTATATAGCTCTAGATGACTAATGGGCTCACTCCTCGTCCGCCATTAAGTGGTTATTAAGTGGAATTAAGCAACAATAATATTGCGAATGTACAAAGGCCGGGCGGTGTCACGAAGCACTCACTATATAGATACATTTTAAATGTAGGTTTACACTGCTCAATTTTTAGAAAAAGAAAATTATTCGACCTATATGTATATAATAATAGTCACGCGATAAATTCACAAAACCCATAAAACATATTTACATAAGCCACTGATGATTCTATGGCCGGTTCTTCTCAGATTTATTTATAAAGCCACGCAAATGTTTGACATGATTTGACTTATAAATTATTTATGTTCAGTTCTAATTCAACTCTTATAAATAAATTAATTTGATTCATTTTCTTTATTGCGTGTTAGCGTTATTTGTCTATATTAAATTACAATTTTTCTCAGAAGTGTTTTTTTTATATTTAAAATTATAAATATTTAATATCATCAAATCCGTCTGCGAATCGCTATTACGTCACCAATACAACACACGCGCCATCTATCGAACCGTTTGCGGTAATCTTACACCTTTAAACGAGCAATTCTTGTATATTAATATATATGTATATGTATATAATCTGAATCTCGGAAACGGCTCCAACGATTTTCATAAAATTTAGTATACAGGGGATTTCGGGGGCGATAAATCGATCTAGCTACGATTTATTTTCAGAAAATGTTGTTTTATTCGTGTTTTCAATAATCAACTCTTCCCGACATCTATTGGCGAATAATAATACTATTTTTCTTAATTGAAGGCAACTAACCGATTTAAAGACACAACAAGATGGCGATATCAAAAAAAAAACCGAGCAAAGTTCGGTCATCCTCTAGTGTTATATTATCAGACACGTTTGAACAGATTTAATTTAATCCAATAAACGATGTACTAATATGTACAACGAAAAGACAAACTTACAAATAAATATATATATCACATACCAGATACCGATGATTAGACTTAATTATGTGAAAATCTATGAAATGTGTATCGTTGTTACGTATGTCGTAAAACCGATCTCGAAGCGTTTGTTTTAAACTGCCACATCCATAAGTTTCGTCGTTGCCGAGGCAAAGTTCGCATAAATATTGACGTAATGGAGTTCCTTATTCCGATATGTTGTAACTTTTTGCTGGAAAAGTTGTGCGGTTGACGCACGAAGCGTATAAAGTAAAAAATGTTAGATTCGCGAGGTCACCGCCCTCCTATTGGTTATGCCTCGTCTACACGTGGAGCTTGGATTAGTTAATCTTTGGCGAAAACGTTTGCCAATTATTCGATTAGTTTGAGTTGTTATTATACGCAAAATTAATATGGTTAAGAATACAACGACATTTTGATTAATTCAATTTACTAATGTTTTTGTTCAATCTTATATATGAGCATACAAATTGATCGCCCAACTAGGACGACTTTTTTATTCACTTGTTGCAGAGATTACATTAAAATGAGACATTCGTTTGACGGTTGGAAGAACAACAAATCAATTACCTTAGTAGATAAATGTACGCATTGCCAACACACAACACTAGCTAGCAATTGGGTAATCTGCAAACTTTCCTGGTTCCGTTTTTAAATTTATGTTGGAAATTTTGTTCGATACAGGCTTATTGTACCATATGTGAGTCTATTGTATACGTCAGCGATGTTCGTGTTCAAATTTTTTTGTCCTCTCGTACTCAGAACGTTACCCTCGCCGTCTGTTTGTGGGCGGTCTTTATTACTTTTGGATATCTCTTTAGGTACTAAGTTTCCGTTTAAATGACGAAATTAAAAGAACAATTGTTGTGTTGTGTTGTGTTGTGTGTGTGTGTGTGTGTGTGTGTGTGTGTGTGTGTGTGTGTGTGCGCGCGCGCGTGCGTGTGTGTGTGTGTGTGTATGTTATTTTTTTTAATGTTTATGAATGATTTATTTTATTTCAGACAACAACAAGTCCATATGTGTACATAGTATCATTGGAACATACTTAAAATTAACAAAAGCAATCAAATAAAAAAAAGATACATTTATTAAAAATAATTATTAGTTGGATACATTTCAAATATTCCATTCAACTGATACTTACTTCGAACCAACCATTATTATTATTATTTAGTCCGCAAGTGAACCATGATACAATGGTTCAGGTATATAAATATCAGTTATTCCGTAACTAATAGTCTAGAATACAATGAATTGTAATAATAAAAAGAAAATTCAAGAGTTTCTGTTCAATCGCGAGCTATAAGATCCTTATCCAATTAAAGATTTCACAAACAAAAGTTAGTTTCGGAGCGTAACAACGAGAACGAACGACTTAATCATTTTGTTGAAAATATAAATTTTGCTATTCGCACTTCACAGTTCATACGAAGTTCACGGTGATTATTTAATTAACACGTGTATTCGAGATTAATAATAGTTTTCATGAATTCGCAACGCAAATTTTGCTATAAGAAATGCCGTCGAGAGAACACTGGAATCACACGTCCTTACGGATCCATCAGATCCAATAACCTTTGCATTAGACGCCTTCAGCTCTAACACTAGGAGCAGGCTTAGGGACCCCGGTAACCGTACTCGTCGAACTCGACAAAGAGTTCGCCGTGTAACCTAACCCATGAATCAGCTCGCTGAGTTTCTCGCCGGATCTTCTCGGGTCGCGATTCCGATCCGGTAGTAGATTCATTCGCGAAGCAGCTGCTCTTGAGCTGTTAGGTCTCCTTCGGAGGCGCTCGGGTAGCTGTTAGCAAATCCCACCCCTCCTGGCTGAGCCTTTGCTCGCCCACCTGTCCTGGTGAAACTGGAAAGGCCTCCGGGCCACCAGTAATCCTTCAATCATAAAAAAAAACACTGGAATACGGACCCATCCATTAGCGGTCACATTAATATACTTATAACTTAATTTTAGGTTATTCGGGGCGCGAGTCAAAAAAAATGTGGCCTATTTACTAAACGCTCCAGCATTCCATTTAGATTTTAAATTTATTCTCGAGCTATAAAAGCAATCGTTGAGAAGGCGTTATAAAACATTCGCCACGTGTCAGCTATAGCCAGATGTCATATTTACAAATCGGAATAGCAGTAAAAACAATCCAGTTCCAGATAGAGCGCTTCAAGGAAAACGTTAATAAAAGCCGTTCGTTGATGCGAAACATTCTCAGTCCGATCTCTAGATTTGTGCGATCCTATTATGCCGGCCCTTCACATGCGCGCAAACATTCGTACAATGTACAAATATTCAAACGAATGTCAAACATTCATTCGCAAACTTAGCGGCTGTGCAAATGGGTACGATACTCAATTTGCGAACCCGTTTGCGCTTCCTCCTACACTTGTTTACAAATGTCTCACGAATCACTCCTCCTTTTTAATTCGTCAATAAAACATTGAAGAGAAAAAGAGTTTTGAATTCTTTCCCAGACATCATTAATAGCCATGCTGTTTTTATGGGATTTCTTTTGATGAAGATACGCTACACAGTAGACGTCACGATCTATGAAAATAGCGAAACGTCCGTTGCCTTCGCAATCCTGGGCGCAACTGGTCACACGAATGTGTGGGATAGGAGACTACGCGAAGGATCGCGGTTCGCGCGCTTTGATGTCTGTTAAAAAACCGAGACAGCTTGGACAACCACGAATGCAGCGAAAACTTTGCATAATCATTTGCAAATGTCGTCCTACACTTGCGGGTTTGCGTATTCGTGCGAATGTGAGTGACCGGTGTTACGTTTACAAACTTTGTTCTCAGAGTCGGCATTAGCTTGGACTGTTTGACGCGCTGCGCAATGAATGGCGCGTTAGAATTCTATAAATTCAGAATCGTTATTATGCAAATACACATAACTAATGTTAAGTGGTTTCATAATATTAAGCTTCATCGAATTATCTACCTTTAGATCGCATATCAATCGCATAGAAGCCTTAATAACAACTCGATATATGCCTGAGTAACTAAATAAGCTGTTTTAACTATTTAAGTTAATACGAAAACTTAAAAACTTAGAACTTATGTCTTATTGTTTCTTTGACTTGACTTCCACGGTGAAGGGATAACATCGTGTAATAAAAATCAAACCCGCAAATTATAATTTGCGTAATTACTGGTGGTAGAACCTCTTGTGAGTCCGCACGGGTAGGTACCTACCATCGCCCCGCCTATTTTTGCCGTGAAGCAGTAATGCGTGTTTCGGTTTGAAGGGTGGGGCAACCGTTGTAACTATACTGAGACCTTAGAATTTATATCTCAAGATGGATGGTGCGTTTACGTTGTAGATGTCTATGGGCTCCAGTAACCACTTAACACTAGGTGGCTGTGAGCTCGTCCAACTATCTAAACAAAAAAAAAAAAATCTGTTCAATAATTGTGGAACAAAGTAAAGTGAAGCCATCACGTACCACCAAACTTTGTTCATTAATTACGTGTGAATACGAAAATGTCTTAAAACAAAACACAAGTAAAACATGAGTAAAACGGACAACGAAATAAAGGCCATTTTACATTTCCAGCGAGCCCGATACACAAATAAAACAATCGGCTCACCCCGCGACCTTGAGTAGGGTTGGACCCTCTCCGTACGTTTTCGCAATCCATTTGTAACTCTAGAACTTAAAATAGTTATAAACTTTATGAATATCTAGGCGAATGGAATCGTCGAACAGATTTCAAAACGTTTCGAACAATTTTTGCGTTTTGATTTTAGTGTGCCATTTATATTGTTCAATCGGATAGACTTTAGGCGGGTTTCTTATTTAAAACTAAAAAGAAAAAACGTGCGATCAGTTAACTGTCGCATGGTCGTTAAAATTTATTGGAAATCATTTAATAATTCGGTAACATAATCATTAAGTTTCATTGATAAAAGTTTATTTATTATTAAAATTACAAAGACTACAAAATCATACTGTAGACGCGAGATGAAAAAACTACGAAAATATTTAAAATTTGGTCGTTGCAAATGAAGGACACAGACTGCGGGAAGAAACGATAAGAAGCGGCAGTTCTGCGTTAAAGGAAGGATGCACAATACCTTTATGTAGTCCTTGCTGCAGACTCGTACCACTCCGCGATGAGAAACACCAACGATTTCACTTATTTACGTATTTAACATAACAAAGACACGAAGCGCGCGCGCGGTTGTTCAGCCATATTTTTTCGTCTCGATGTCACCACACGATCTCGCTCGCACGCGTCCGTAGGTAAAGTGCCGGAGAGGGATGGGACAGGATTTGCAAAACCAAATTAAAATGTTGCTATTTTTCGAAACCTAAAACTAACTAAGTTTTAAACCAGCGCAACCATTCCCCCGGGCTTGAAGGGACGCCTTCAAAGTATTATCTAACTAAAACGTGTATTATCTAACTAAAAAACTAAAAAGTGTATTATCTAACAAACGAATAACAATAAATTCAAATAAGTACGCTACGTTTATCTACTATTACGCTATGTTCCTACAAGAATTAAGAATTTATACTATATCTATATACAACTAACCTAAATAATATGAAAAATCTAAATGTGCTACTGGTTGGGTAGTGGGCAGAGTCGCACCACGGGACGCAAATACGATCCGATCGCTGTCTTAACCCGTGCAATGCGTGTAACTCCCGTAGAGTCCGGAAACACTTCTTCCACGACACCCAAAGGCCAGTGTAGAGGAGGCGAATTATCGTTAATCAGAATCACCACCGAGCCGACGACGACTGGATCGACCGGCGTGTTCCATTTGCGGCGTGATTGCAACGTATGAAGGTATTCCCGTCTCCAGCGCTTCCAAAACGATTGAACTAATTTGTCTAGCAAATCGTGTCTAGCAAGAGTAGTTAAATTTTCATCGATTTCTTCCGCAGGCAAGCATTTCAAAGGCGTGAGATTCAAAAAATGCGCAGGAGTTAAGGCAAGCGGTTCTGAAGGATCACTAGAGAGTGTTCCACATAAAGGTCGTGTATTCATTACCGATTCGATCTGACTGAGAACAGTACATAGCTCTTCAAACGAAAGAATTGTATCACCTATAACGCGATATAGATGTGACTTTAAGCTTTTGATATTAGCCTCCCAATTCCCGCCAAAATGGCTAGCTGTCGGTACATTTAGGGACCAATCAATGCGATTTTCAGCTAAGACGTTACCAAACTCTGTATTATGATACTTTGAACTAAGAAATTCATGAAGTTCTGAAAGCTTGCGTTTAGCACCTATATAATTCGTTCCATTGTCCGAATAAATTCTACCCACCGGGCCTCGTCTAGATAGGAACCGCTTGAAGGCTCCCATGAAACTAGCTGTGCTTAAATCACCAGCCAGTTCTATATGTACTGCGCGCGTAGTCATGCAAACAAATAAACACACGTAAGCTTTGGTAGAACGAATACCACGCCCACGTGTTATGGTAACCTTGAAAGGGCCAGCATAATCTGTACCCGTGTGAATGAAGGGTTTAGCGGATTGAACGACACGACAAGAACGATGATCCGCCATTTCAGGGAATGTTGGCTTAGGACGAAGTCGAAAGCAAGGCATGCATTTGTGTATCCTATTCCTAATTAAATTACGAGCAGAAAGTATCCAATACTTCTGACGTAAGAGCGCCATCAGCAGGTCAGGACCGGCGTGACAATTTAATATATGATGATATTCGACAAGTAAATTCAAGATCGGATCTTTTCTCGGAAGCAAAATGGGATATTTCTCGTCGTAGCTCAAGTCAGAGTTTCTTAAACGTCCCCCTACTCTAATTAGTCCATCTTTAAGAAATGGTTTAAGTGTCGAAATGCATGGCTACAAACTTGACCTTCCTCGAGCTTCGCGATCTCAGCGCGAAAATAAAACCGTTGAAGTTCACGAAGAATTAATAACTCAGCGAACTCATAATCCGATGCTGACATGCGATATCTGTGAGGTAACAATTTTACAAATCGACAAACGAAAACTACACTGCGCAATAGTTTAGACCAAGATGAGATACGATTTCCTAGTGATAATATAGGAGATTTTTCATTTAAAGTAGCGGCGAGAAAAGTCTGTTTCTTTTCTTCCGGCGGCTCCGGCTCTACGGAAGGATTAAAAGGAACAGCAGGCCACTGCGCGACATCCAAATGTGCCCAAGAGGGGCCACTAAACCAAAGCGGGTGATTAATTATTTGGGAAGGAGTGAGGCCACGCGACAAACAATCAGCGGGATTGTCTTTACCAGACACGTGATATAGATTTTGTGGAGATAAATAGCTTTGTATCTTCGTCACTCTGTTAGCCACAAAGGTGCTCCATCGATGAGGCGATGAATGTGTCCAACAAAGTGCGACTGTTGAGTCTGAAAACGCGAATATATTGCGAAAAACAATGCGATTTTGACAAGCGACTACTACATTTTTTATGAGCTGAGCGAGTATGAGAATCGCGCAAAGCTCAAGTCTGGCGAGCGACACAACCTTTTTAGGAGAAACCTTTGATTTTGCTGTTATCAAACGTATTGTACTATCATTGTTATTTTGAACGTGAAAATATATCACCCCCCCATATGCTTTCTCACTGGCGTCCGCGAAACCTAAGATAGTCACGATGCTGTCGACGTTCATACCTACGTGACGTGAGATCTTTATATGAGAAAGCAAAGGAAGTTCTTCTTTGAATCGGCTCCACATTTTTACTATATCTTCGGATGGAGTGTCATCCCAGTCACAATTGCTCAGCCACAACTGCTTAATAATAAGTTTAACGAACAGGACGACCGGTGCGACAAATCCCATGACGTCCCATATTTTAGCAACACATGACAGTATTGTACGTTTAGTACAAATTTCAATCGGAGTGTAAATTTTTATACAAAAACTATCCGACGTAGGAGACCAACACAAGCCGAGTACTTTATGCTGGTTCGACTCATCGAACTCCTTGACACCTGGCAGGCGATGCGACGGCGGGATCGAATCTAACACTACTTGTGAGTTACTCGTCCACTTCACCAGCTCGAACTGACCGGCCTTCATGAGACCTATCATATCAGAAGCGGTCGATATGCCGATGTCTTCAGTTGGAATTGAATAAACAAAATCGTCCATATATAGGCTAGTATCAATAATTTCTCTGGCCCGCGGGTAAGCGACACCTTCATCAGCTGCCAGCTGTTTAATAGTACGCAACGCATGAAAAGGACTAGACTTAAGCCCGAAAACTACACGATTAAATTCGTAAACTTGTAATGGTTGTTGAGGAGAAAAACGATATAGAATGCGTTGAAAACGCCTGTCAGATTCTCTGACTCCAATACTCAAAAACATCTGACGAATGTCAGCGGAAAGGGCAACCGGAAACAAACGAAAATTAATAATAATATTAAATAAATTTCCTTGGAAATTTTGTCCACGATATAACAGATCATTGAGCGAAACATTAGTAGTAGTCTTACAACTACCATCGAGTACGACTCTTAATTTGGTTGTGACCTTATCTTGTTTGATTACACCATGATGCGGAATAAAATAAGAAATATCTGAACTGTCACAATCTACAGCTGAGAGATAGTTCTTCTCTAAATATTCGAGAATGATGTTGTCGTACGCTAATTTTAGTTGCGGAGAAGCTTGCATCTTTCTTTCTAAGCAGTAAAATCGATTTTCACTTGCTTGACGCGAATTACCGAGAGTATTAACATCACCTTTAAAGGGCAAAGCCACCACGTATCGTCCGTCACTATCTCGTGTGGTAGTACTGGTATAAAACTCCTCAGACATTTTGTCCTCGGGGCTGAGTACAGACGGCACGTCTACCTCCTCTAATTCCCAAAACTTCCGAATTGTGGAGTCTAACGGGTCTCCGGTACAGCAATATGAAACGCTCTCGTTGCTAGCTACACGAACGGGAGCGTCACCAACAATAACATAACCGAGGATAGTCTCTAACGCGATCGGCGAGGCATGCGAAGGCCGTCCTTGAACCTTGTTCGATAAGAGCAGATGCGGGAAAATCGAAGCTCCAATCAACAGTTGGATCGGGCCTGGGTTAAAGTAAGTATCGTCTGCCAATGCTATGTCTTCGAAATTCGATAAAAGAGAGGCATCAACTGTGGTAGTCGGTAAACGTTCAGTAATTTTATCTACTACTAACGACTCCATAATAATTTACGTTACGATCGAAACGAGAATAAAATTTTATTTCTACAGAACCTTCAATTGTTTTGCTAGAACCTCCTATTCCCTTTACTACGGAACAAGCAGGTCTATTATTTATGTTCAAACCCAATCGTCGACAACAATCACGAGTGACAAAATTGCTTTGAGACGCGCCATCCAACAACGCGCGTACACAATGCTCCCTACCATGTGAATCAATAATAACTACACGTGCGGTCGCAATTAGTACCGTAGTAGAACTGCGTAAGATGCGGTTATAACCTTTCGATAAAGTGCACAGCGTTACGTCATCCGTGCTGACGCGAGCTGGAGCAATGCCCATATCATTTAAGCCTACCGAAGAAGGCATGGAGGGCCGTGCGACAGCCGATGCTCGTGTACCTGGTGACTGCGTGCGTCTAGCATTCGAATGCGCTTTACTCGCGACGGGTTCATTTCCGAAACATAATAAAGTGTGATGCTTAGAATTACATTTTTTACATAAAGAGGACGACCTACACGCGGAAACACGATGACCGCTACTTAAACAATTTATACATAAATTGTTCGATTTGACGAATTGAAACCGCTCATTCGGTTTATAACTATTAAAAACCCTACATTTATAAATGTGATCATGTTTGTCACGACACATACTACATACCGTTGACTCAGAACTAGATGTATAAGCCTGTGTAGATGACAACTTAGAGTCAAACTGCCTTTTGTTGGCAGCCTTGGGAACCGATGACGTGCGCTCTAATACTTTTATGTGATCACGAACAAAAGACACTAGATCTACAAACAATGGTATTTCGCATCCCTTATTATTTAAGCGCTGATAGGATTCAAACGCACGGGCAGTGTCTGTGTCTAATTTTTGAAGCGCTACATGCAAAAATGTAAAATCCGATAGGTCATTGACCTTCAAGTTTTTTAAAGCGGCTACCGACGATGCGAACTTGTCCAAAAATAATTCTAAATTACTAGGCTTTGCAGAAGAGATAGGTTTAAATTCAAATAATTGATCTAAATACGCAGTAGCAGATAGACGTTTATCTTCGTATTTGCTATTTAATAAATCAAAAATTAACGAATAGTTTTCGGCGCTTGGAGTAATTCCCGCGCATACGGAACGAGCCCTGCCGGTTAATTTGCCTATCAAATAATAAAGTTTCTCAGAGTCCGTTAACGATGTATTATTATGTACGACATTCCGAAAGCTAGAGATAAACAAAGGCCAGTTTTTTATATCGCCATTGAATTCGGGAATTTCTATTGGGGGTAGTTTCGGAATCCTATGTTGACCAGCCAGCGTAACGTGATCCCCCGTTTGCGATTGCGATTGTAACCTTTTGGCAGCTCGTTTCACGCAGCCTAAGAGATCTTCAAACGCCGTAAGAGGTTGATAATTAACTAAATAATCGGGATTAGCCTTTAACTCCAACATGATTATTTTATCGAGCACACCTTCAAAATCTTCACGCAATGAATCTACTGTTTCAAAGTCGCACAAAAAAGCGTCAGCGTTGAATGACTTTGAATCCATATCTCTAACTTGGCTAGAAATGCTTTGCATGCGGGAGAATATCCTATCTCTTTTGGCATATAACATCTTTAAATTAGTATCTGAAGGTGCCATTTTAAGATAAACGTAAAATAAATATTTCAAATTAACAAACTAACGATATTCGAAGCGGCGGGAAAGGTAAACACCTACCTACGAGTACAAATTTATGCGAATAGTACAAATGTTAATAAATATTTTATAGTAAAAACTAAAGATAATATTCGAAGCGGCGGGTGTTATTAGCACACAGGAATACGCTACTACCCGTCGCCTGGCGTTTCCTATCTATCGCCTTTTACGATATCCCAGGAAGAGGCGGGAGTGGTGCTATTCTACGTAAGGTACCCGACACCACACGGGGAACCTACACTGAATACCTAAAACTAATGTATGCGGCCGGCTCGAGGCGTACGCTCGACCGGTGATCTAACAAAGAATAATATAAGAAACCAGAACGCGGGTTTTCTATCTACCTAATTTGATAATGTAAATAAGTGAATAATAATTGTAAGAAATAATGTGAACGAAAACGATATTTAAGACGAAAGCAGGAAAAGCGATATTTTTTCGAAGTACCTACTTGGTACGCGGTTCTAACTATATTAGGTAAATTAGGTAACCTAGGCAATGGTTGGCGCTGATTTAATACGAATCCGGCTCGTTTGGACCAAAAAATGTATACGCGAGCTAAGCAACTACGAAAATATTTTAAAATTTGGTCGTTGCAAATGAAGGACACAGACTGCGGGAAGAAACGATAAGAAGCGGCAGTTCTGCGTTAAAGGAAGGATGCACAATACCTTTATGTAGTCCTTGCTGCAGACTCGTACCACTCCGCGATGAGAAACACCAACGATTTCACTTATTTACGTATTTAACATAACAAAGACACGAAGCGCGCGCGCGGTTGTTCAGCCATATTTTTTCGTCTCGATGTCACCACACGATCTCGCTCGCACGCGTCCGTAGGTAAAGTGCCGGAGAGGGATGGGACAGGATTTGCAAAACCAAATTAAAATGTTGCTATTTTTCGAAACCTAAAACTAACTAAGTTTTAAACCAGCGCAACCACATACAATAGTTGATGTATGCAAAGATAAATTATTATCTAGTTTAACTAAAATGCAACTGCTATAAAACTTTCACGTACAAAACGCGTCCTAATAACGGGTTTATTATAGCTTCATACGTTATTTTTAGCGTACGTGATTCATCTTTTGGCGCGACGATTGTTCAAGTGTCAGGGATTGTTTCGGATAATTACGAACGATCTATGTTTTTTATTTATTTAAAAATACTGCTTTATATCATGGTGTTCATTATTTCAGTTTTCATATTTGAAGATTCAGTTGAGTAGCTTGTGGCATTGTCTTTTTTCACAGATTCCAAAAAAAGAGGAGGCTATCAATTCGACTGTTTTTTTAAATGATTATTAAATATATATTTTTTTAATTTAACCAACTATGGTGATTGTTTTATCTGAAAGCTGTGTGAGCTTCTCACGTAGTTCTGTTTATATTTTATTAAAATCTGATCAGTAGTTTTTGAGTTATCCTTAATAATACATATTTAATTGAATTCGACTACGTTGATTATATTATTTCTTTATTCTATTGAAAACCGGTAGGCAGCGGCTTGGCTCTGCCCTTGGCATTGCTGAAGTCCATGGGCGACGGTAGCCACTCACCATCAGGTGGGCCGTGTGCTCGTCTACCTACAAAGGCAATAAAAAAAGAACTTTATATATAAAAATGAATTGCTGTTCGTTAGTCTCGCTAAAACTCCAGAACGGCTTGACGGATTTGGCTAATTATAGTCTTGAATTATTTGTGGAAGTCCAGAGAAAGTTTAAAAGGTTAAAAAACGGTTTTATTTCTTATTAAAAAAATTTAGCAACAATAATTGAGAACATGATCAGTTAAATTTAATTTATTATGATTGCTTTTTATACGTAGATATAACATTTATAGGTAGGTATCATGATAATTAGTTGCGTATTTTATTTAGTATTCTATTATACAAAATAATTTATGGGCAATAAAGTTAGGGTTAAATTGGTTAGTTGCTTGTTAATTAATATTGGCTTGTACTTTTAGTAGTTTTGTGCCTACAGGACCTAATAGTCGATTATGACTCTAAGGTTCGGGTATGTAACCATAGATAATACACATAAATTGGTTATAGATAAGCAACTCAAGTACTCAGCAAATATGTTTACGGACGTCGGCCACTAGATGGCTTCGCTTCGATTAGTTTCTCATTGCTCCTGTAGATGGTAGTAACATATTACCTATCTTATATTTTATTTTTGATGAAGGATTTTGTAAATTTTCAGAAACCACAAATTGATAAAATTTAATCAATTTGTCTATAACAAATAAAGACTTATGATTTATAATTTTTTTTGTCTGTGTTTAGTTATACAATAATTAAATGCTTTAACTTTAACAGCATATAAATTTGGGGGCAACCGCTACAAGATGTCGCTAGTTTCCATACAAAAAAATATTTGTCTTTAAGCATCGCAGTTTCAGGGCTCGGTATGTAGCGTCTTTCTTTACGAGCGACCGAGACAGCTGTTCCCTCTCAGTCTATAGCAGAAGTAAAATCACCGAGCTAATTAATATATTTAGAGAGCGAATATATCGTGTAATGAAGTTAGGGTTACGCTGATATAGCCTCTCAAGACTCTCAGCTTAGGTAGGAAAAAAAAAGATGCCGCGGATAAATATGAAATAAACTTATTTAACTATTTAACACTCCCTTAATGACTCTAAATAATAATGATTAAGCAGCGATTTTTATCATGACGCCGTTTGTGAGGTATGACTTCTCATGCATATGTATAGGTATTATATCATTATTTAAAATATTATATTTGATGCCATTGTATTTGCATTTATATGATTCTCCCAGTCTCTCGGTAGTAATTCCTATGATTATTCTAGCCGATTTACAACGCCACATTAGTTTTACATTTATTTAGTTTAGTCAAAAGAAGAATTCTCGCGTTTTTTTCTTCTTCTTCACGATTTTCATTTTTAATGAGTTCCCCATATTTCGGTCCTATTGCAAGAACCCTGATTACTCGTGTACATTCTCCGCCATATTATTACAATAGAGCATTGGTATTAGGGTTGTCAATCCACAAGTTGCCCACTTAAGTCTAGTAATGATTCGTTACTATATGAAGGGAAGGTTATGTGCTATACAATGCCAAAGATACTTATTCCATGGTGGCAATGGCACTCCTGTTACGGAGTTTATGTTGTATTCTTTTTTCATAGTGTCGGTACCCGCTCAGCAATGAATTCATATTAGCATCAAGGATATTTAAAAAAAAAAGAGCGCCTGTTGTACATATAATAATAATCTTCAGAAGTTATTGGTATTAGAAGTCAAAGCACGCCAAATGCAGACAGATCTCAGAGAAATATTAAACGATAATTTTATAAATATTGGTAAATTTCTTAATTATGTAGCGATTTTATCAGTTAAGTCGCGATTAAATTTAATTCTTTACACCTAATTGCTGAATCGCTAAAGCTCTTTAATTACGATATGAAAAATGTATAATATAAATCTGTTATTTTTCATTCAGTTGTCATGGCGCTCGGGAAATAAGAGAAGAATTCATTCCGGAGCTAGATGGTAGATATGTGGGGAAAATATACTATGAAAAAAGCACTGTCCAACTGTTATTAACAGAGTTGGCGGGGTCATCTCAAGCAATTTGTCAAACGATTCCCTCAGATACGATACTAAACGTACCTATTTAATTTCGGTTATCTCTTATGGCATTGCGAGAAGTTTCTTTGGAAAATCTTGGATCGCAATAAGACTTCCAAATCCACTAAACATAATCATTATGTTGATTTTCATCCGGTTTCGAAATTCTAGATAATTAAAAAAACTTGTTTGGTATTTGATGTTGTTTCGGCGCAAAGATAAAATTTGTCGATAACTTGTAGATTACGTGAGTTTTGTGGACAAAAAATGTTTTTACGGGCAAAAACACTTCGTGTGGATTTCAGAGAATTTAAATTGTCCGTTTAGTTTAATAATTGGTCAGATGATCTTATTCGCGATATTATGTCCGGCGATCAATCAATGAATACAGGTGTGGAACTTTGGATTCTTCAAACTACTACTTCCTATTAGCAGCAGTTTCTAGTAGTATCGAGGAATATCCGGGATCACAATAGATGAATTCGTTTAAAACAAATCTTCAATATGACGTCTTGCTCCTTCCTCTCCCTCTTTCTCCACGGTGAAGGAATAACATCGTGTAATAAAAATCAAACCGTTTGCGTAATTACTGGTGGTAGGACCTCATGTGAGTCCGCGCGGATGGGTACCACCACCCTGCCTATTTCTGCCGTGAAGCAGCATTGGGTTTCGGTTTGAAGGTTGGGGCAGCCCTTGTAATTATACTTGAGACCTTAGAAAACCAGGTGGGCTGTGAGTTCGTTCACCCATCTAAGCAATAAATAAAAATTAGCAGCAGTTTCTAGTAGTATCGAGGAATATCCGGGATCACAAAAGGTGAATTCGTTTAAAACAAATCTTCAATATGACGTCTAGCTTTAGTAACGTGAGAGACAAGAACGAATTCCCATTTATTGTATTCGCGTAGACGAATTAGGACATCCCCGACTTCTACAAAATATTAATGCGGTCATAGTAGCAGCAAATATCAGAGATTAAGTTAACCTAAAAAGGATAACAGTGTCGATGCTCTTTGTTCTTCACCCCGGAGGGTACACAATAAATAAAATTACTAGGTTTGCGACCTTAGGGCCGTCGAAGCAGTATATTTCGCTACCACGAATTTTTAATGATTCTATTCTTTGTTAATACTCTCGACGCTGTGTGCATTTTACTATATTATATTAACTTTCATTATAGGATACGGATCACACAAACATGAAAAAAGCTTTAACAATGAAATTTCAACTATTCAACAATATCTCATTTTCTTCGGATTTCGCGAGTCGTAGACATAACATAATCTACTTTTACGGTTTAATCTCGCATTTTTTTATTGCATTTGGTTCTGATTTTTTTTTAATTTCTATTTTTTTACCTTGTTATTGTTTTGTGTACAGTTTTGGTCGTCACATACGACTTTATGTTCTTTTTTTATTTTATTGCATTGATGGATGGACGAGCTCAAAGCCCACCTGGTGTGTAGTGGTTACTGGAGCCCATAGACATCTACAACGTAAATGCGCCACCCACCTCGAGATATAAGTTCTAAGCTCTCAGTATAGTTACACCGGCTACCCCCACCCTTCGAACTGATACGCATTACTGCTTCACGGCGGAAATAGGCGGAGTGGTGGTACCTACCCGTGCGGACTCCCAAAAGGTCCTACCACCAGTGATTACGCAAATTATAATTTTTGCGGGTTTGATTTTTATTACACGATGTTATTCCTTCACCGTCGAAGTCAATCCTGAACATTTGTTGAGTACGTATTTAAGTAGAAAAATTGGTACCCGCCTGCGGGATTCGAACACCGGTGCATCGCTACATACGAATGCACCGGACGTCTTATCCTTTAAGCCACGACGACTTCCTAGATGTTCCTAGATAAATCTTCCTATTACCTTCTGGTATACGAGTAGTTCACTGGTGGATCGAAAATATAATAACTAATCTAGCTATGGACTTCTAGCTTTACAGAAGTTTGAGAGGGCGTGAGAAGCCAGTAGTAACAAGTAGGGGAGCGAGGGGCTTGTTGTAACAGTTTTCATGAAAACTAATATATCTTGAGATTCATTGATTAAATTGCTACTAAATAAAGATGGACGGATGCTGTAACTCTTCCTCTACCAAATCAAGTAAAAATAATAACATAACTGTTGGTCATTATTTTACAATTAATTATTTTCTAGAAGAAGTGCGGTGTTACAACTTACCTCGTGCTTGGGGCAAGTTGTAACGTCTACCGGGGCAAGTAGTAACGATAATTCTTTGTTTATTTTTAACAAAATTGACATCTTTCTAAAATAGGGATTATGTAATTGTTATCAAAAATCAACTTAAAAACACTTTTTAAGTTATCCACATCTAAAAATTAAGTAATTAACAATCTTATTTAGTCAAACACTACTTATAATCATCATGGCACTTTTAAGTCACAGTAAGTATATAATTAAATTAATTATATCTAAGCTATGCTTCGTAATTATCTCTTTTTAATATTAATCTAACAAAGTATTGCACTCATATCAACATTTGGTGGGTTTCATTATAATTGAATTCAGTCTTCATCTGAGCTACAATTAATACAAATAAAACATATAGTGTCTCCTGTAACATATTCTACAAGTGCCCACATCTTACAAATGATACAATCTTCTTTATTTGAATCTGTGTAAGCATCACCACATACCAGACCACTCTTCTGATTCTGATTCTGAAACTGAACATAAAATCTTTTTTTTAACTCTGTTTACTCCGGTTTTATTTTGTGTTGATTTACCTTTGCCTTTCCCTTTCCCTTTTCTTTTACCTGTTTCTTTAATTTTGTCATCTTTTTTCTGTTATTTCTTTATCTATTCCTCATATTCCTTTTGTAAAGCTTGTTCTTCAGGAGTGTCCGTCAACACTGGTCGTCAATTCACATAAATTCTTGGTGGCGCCTTTCGTAGAGGTCTAATCTTCGATAGCGAAAAAGTTTTTTGTAGACTGTTTTAACATGTTACAACAAGCCCCGGGGTTTTGTTACAACTAACCCCATGGTATGATTTTTTAAATTTATCAAGATAACTATTTAACAATTTAGCGATCTTAAAAACTGTTACACATTATCAGAGATAGATAAATTTAAATGGTAATAAGATATAGAAACTTTAAAATTGGTCGATAATAATAACGTAGACCAAAATTTTACGACAGTATAATTTTATATTACCTGGCAAAAATGAGGCACATGCGCATTTTCGCTCATTGCGCTGGCCGGCGAGACATTTGGCTATAGCAACATGATGCGGTGCGGTTTATAGGTCAAATCGAGTCAAAGAAATACGCTAATATTGTTTAAGATCCTAGTGAAAAGAGCCTGTTACTACTTACCCCTGTTACAACAAGCCCCTCGCTCCCCTACATGAAAAATAACGGTAAGACGAAGAGGGTATTTTTATTGCCGTTTATAACGGCTACTTAACCTGCCTACTGATTAGTAAGATCACCCACCGAGCTCACGACACGAACTGACACAAAAAAAAAAAAAAACACTTTATCTTGTATTACAGCCCTATTCTATGTTCACGGTTATGAATGTTAAACGAGTTTATGGATAAAGAATTTATCGTGTGTAGTGCTGTTGACTTAATTCTTGTTGTTAATCGGTTGATTATCATAATATAATTTAGTTCGGTATAGAGCTGAGCGTCCTGTAATACACCTCATACGAAAAATGTACATAAAAGTCTGCTAGTATATCTGCTGTTCTTTTGCCATCTTCAATTATCCACGAGAGTTGGTGGCTAATTTCTATCAGGTCTTTTTTTTTATTGCTTAAATGGATGGACGAGCTCACAGCCCGCCTGTTCTAAAGTGGTTACTGGAACCCATAGACATCTACAACGTAAATGCGCCACCCTCCTTGAGATATCAGTTCTAAGGTCTCAAATATAGTTACAACGGCTGCCGCACCCTTCAAACCGAAACGCATTACTGCTTCACGGCAGAAACAGGCAGGGTGGTGGTACCTACCCGTGCGGACTCACAAGAGGTCCTACCTCCAGTAATGCTGCAGCATTGTCTGTCTTTGATCGCGTTAAAAATCCCCGATATTATTGTTATGTCCGATAGATAAAAAACATATCGTATAGGGATAATAACGTGACTAAAAAAATCATGTTAGTGTTGGTTGAAGAGGGATGTCGTGGTTTTCACTGTAGGTATGTTGTGAATGGGCCGTCAAGAGCGACGGGCAGGCGCGACTGTTCGCAAAATGAGCTCCCTGAGGCGCCGCCGCTCTTTCAAGTAGGGTCGTCCAATGATCACATGTTTATTAATTATGTGTTTTATTTAATTATTCCATTAACAAGTATAACCGGTTAGAGTTGGAAGCTAGAGTCCGGTTAGAGTAGGAAACTGTAAATTCAAGTTTGGATTTTTATCGCTCATTCTGAAGAATTGTTGTGAAACAAGATAGGTTTTCGCAATTATATCACGCATATCTTCAATGACCGTACTGTCCTTGAATAATCATTGAAGATTATAAAAATCAATGTAGAAATTATTTTAGAATCGCTTTGTATTTTTGTTCACAATAACATTCAACTGTCCAATCTAAAGATAAAATGATCGATGTCGTGTCAATAAGATCTCAACGAAGATCTGTAAATTGAAGTACCTATTTAATATTCACGAACTGAATTAAAATTTCCAATAATATGTTGAGTATCATTGTAATCCAGTTTTCTAAGGAAACAAAGTTTTCGTAACAATATCGCAAATGTTTTCATGTAAATATTAAAAACACCATCTAAATATAGGCACACATTATTCCTCGTGCGAGCATTGAACTCTATCCCTTAAAACTAGGACGATGTCCGGAGGCAGCCCTATTTGCAGCAGACAAGAGCGATCAGGCAAAGAGGCCAAAACCTATATACTCCAATACTACATTACTTTGTAGGGAAAATGAATTGAGAAATTATCGTCATATCAAGCGGTTCTTTGGTATTGTCTGTATTGTTTGTGAGCTTAAAGAGTATATTAATAAAACAAATAGTAAATAAACACTTTGTAAGTTTGTTTATCTCTTTCACGATAATCTTATATTGAAAGAAAATATTTTCACAATAGTATTACTATAGGTATTTGAATATAGTAGTTTTGATGGTGCAAACTACACTGGTTTGTCGTTATTTCAGTCTTTTTTTAAACTAAATAACAATAAATTTTAGGCAGCGGTTTGGTTGTCTCCAACGTCCATAAACGTCGGTGATCATTCACCTTCAGATGGGTCCTAAGCTATAAAGTATTTATAGAGACAACTAAAAAAACATTACGATGTTCTCAGCTAATTTCCTAAAAAATCTGAATCAAATAAATGAAAAAAACTGTCTAACAATAGTACGAGTATTTACTACGGTTAATCAATTCACCATGGAACTGACGTGTACTAGCAAACATTTGTTGTAGATTTATTATTAAAATTTGAGATTACATAGGTCAGAATAAATACTAATATATAAATCTACAGTGGTTTTTACGGATGTTCCGTTATAACTACCGAACCATGCATGACTTGAAACTTGGTATCCATGTAGAAAATACATGTACTTAATGGATAGTCTAATATTTATATAAGTGTTGGACTCCCTAATAATAATGACAATAGATAATAATTTTAATTTTAAATGCCCAGCGAAGCGAGCGAGTACGGCTAGTCAATCTATAAAAATAGCGAAAGTCTGTAGTTAGTCCGAGTTACATTTCGAAAATATGTATATTTATAATTTCAAATTAAGTATCGTCATTACTTTGTCTATACTTTAGTTTAAGTTAAGCATGTCACACGTAATATTACAGACTTGAATTCTCCGATTTCACACGCGTAAATAGGAGCTCAACTCATATTGGGGCGACACATCGATGTGAAAAAATTGTTTTTATTGTTATATCTCCGGGTCACCGTCGTCAGATACACTTTAGTATTTTAAGTCTAATCATGAGCTGTTAAAAACAAGAAGCGTTTTTTTTTATTACTTAGATGGGTGGACGAGCTCACAGCCCACCTGGTGTTAAGTTACTGGAGCCCATAGACATCTACAGCGTAAATGCGCCGCCCACCTTGAGATATAAGTTCTAAGGTCTTAAGTATAAGTTACATGTAGATTATAATAATACACTGTTTTTAGTAACATTCGTACAGTCAAATTAACAGACGTATCTTAGAAAGCATGATCAGGGATTCCTAGACAATAGTATCGTAAGCGATGAAAAAGATACAAAATTGTATACAGGATAAAAACGAAAAGTTAACTTAGTTGCGTCTATACGGATTTGGCACTGGTATACAGGCAAGATTACAGCTTATTGGACTGAGATTTGTTCAACAAACTTTGTCTAGATTCCATTTGGAGCGTTAAAAAAAGACCGGCTTGTATTACGTCAATAATATTTTCGCATAAAATCTGCTATTCCAAGGCCGTTCACCGCAATGCGTGTACTAACACTTAAATAAACATTGTCTGCGGAATTTTAATGAATAACGAATTATAGCATCATGTACTACACCACTTCCGCGTGACGCCGTTGTCTTAAAATTAACACTAAAAGAAGACAATTAATAATAACTATATTGAGACGTTCGAACTCATATCTCAAAGTAGGTGGCGGCATTTATGTTGTAGATGTCTATGGGCTCCGGTAACCACTTAACATCAGGTGGGCTGTGAGCTCGTCCAACAATCTATCTAAGTAATAAAAAAAATATCATTCTAATATACATATAGTCACGTGTGAAATTACGCGGAAACCTCAATCTCATCCTATTCTATCCTTCAAACAGAAACTTATATAATGTTGTTTTATTTTATGGCATAAAGAATAAAGTTTATTGAGCCGGGTGGGATCACAACACGTACACAACCATAGTTCATAAAAACCTCTTCTTTATTACCAATAATGAATTATTATAACTTATTGACTTAATGTCGAGTGAACGGTTCCGAAATTTCATTATGTTTGGCAAAAGACAATTAGGATAAATATACTATTTTTAGCGAGGATGAATAAAACGATTACAAACTGTAAAAAGAAGTGTTGTTCTTTTTTATTTTTTTATTACGAAACAAAAAAATAGATTCTAAAATTAAAACTAACTCCAGTAGAAGTTTATGGAGTTCGTTCGTGTTACATTACATTTCGTTTACGCGCAATTAATTTTAATGTACTTATAATTAGCCGTCAAGCAATTGAACAGTCAATATGAAGTCAGTTTAGGTTTATTCAAAAACATCATCGTTTTAATTCAATCTTTAACGTTGTTTATTACGCGATAAAAATGTTTGATAAAGTAAAAAAAAAAAACTTTAAACATATTCGAATAAATTTTTAGTTCATTAGTGGTGCATCTAAAGTTCCATAATCCATAGTCCATAGTGATGGTGAGAAAGAAATTTGCCCAGCGAAATATTGAATGTCCATTTAAATTTTCATATCGAGTAAGCAATATTTCCATTTTATTTTTATTATCTTTATTATGTAGATTGGTTAACGTGCTAACGACGCATTGGATGTACAGTGGTTGTTAGCTCATAGACATATCAACGTGATTCCGTTACTGGTTTTGATCGTAGCTTCGCCTTAGTCTTCGTCTTGGTCGGAGAGTGAATATATGGCTTATTTGACGTGACAACGTCTAATTTGATGGAGCCGGCTGCACGCACGAAAAAACATGACTCATTGAGGCGTTCCATTTAAGGCTTGAAGTGCAAGCGAGAGCGCGCAACGAGCGACAAAGAGGCAGTCAGCCTCCGCGTTCGGCAGCGTTCGACATCTGTCTCTCTCCTACTTAAGTGAGCGATGAATGCGCGTGGACAGCTGCTATACAATAATACATTTACATGTTTTCGTCAAGTATGAAGTTCAGTGAAAAGTGAATGTGGTGTCAATTGTCCATTACAAAATATCTATCAAACAAATAAAATTAATATTGTCTTTTGAAAAATGAGACCATTCCATCAGTATTTTCTTATGACGTTATCACGTTCAACTATCGTCAGTAAACCGACTTTACAGACAACCGATTATTTTTCTTTCCCCCAAGCAATTCTGTGGTAGCCTGAGGGGCTAGTTCAGCTAGGCGCGGACGAGTAGGTGAGCTCACGGGTTGAACCTGAGAGAATTTGCTAACAAATAGCCTTAGCAAGAGCAGTCTTTCGCGGAATCTACCACCGGATGGAAATTGCGATCCACTGAGAAGATCCGGCGAGAAACTAATTGGGTTGTGCCTATGGGTTCGTTCGTTCGACGAGGACGGCGACCGTTGCCTGGGGGAGCTTAAAAGCACCGAGAGGGGATCCCGGTGATCCCGCTCTTTAAACAGGACCTCATGAATTCTACTCGCGCGGGCTTACAATACGTCCTACCGTCAGTAAATGGTGTTTACAGTACGCTTGTATAATAATCAAAGAACGCTATTGCCATTTTGGTCGCTCTCACTCAGCTGCCTTTTCTAACGCCTACAGGAAGAATTGGGACGGTGCTATTCTAGGTCAAACCACGCAGCCAATACCTATTGTATTCTGTATATAAGTGATAATTATGATATAGGTTATTAAGTCTCAACATCATTCCTACGCCCCACAACGTTTGAGATCACAGTGTAGATTGGTTAGTTGGTTGTTGTACATATGTTTCTTTTTATTACTACCTTATATCTACAATCTAAATAACACGTATTATATCATTTAATACAGATTGATTACATTTATTTTTATAATTCCATGGCTTTTTTTTCCAGAGATATATCACTATTTTTTTTAATTTATGGCTTTGTGCTACTATCTTTGTGAAGGAATATAGTTCTAAGAAAACAGTATAAGAAATAATATTTTAATAAATAAGGCTTTAATAAAGTTAAAATTTATTAATCCGAACGAATTCAACGAAGACTATAATAATTAAAGCGCGTAATCTTAAAAGCATGACAATTTATTTATCAATATTACTAAAAAATATTATCAATGTAAAAAAATACATGTTAACTACCATTAAACTGTTAAGTTTGTCTCTGGTATGTCATAGGTTAAAGATAAAAGGCAATAATTAGGTCAATGACAATTTATTTCATTCCAAGTCCACACTTGTTTCGGTTGAATAAGACATTGTCACGAAATATTAAACGTTCTGTGATTTTCATATACACATATTTTTATTTTTGGAACGAAGTTCCTTATGGGACGATGCGGAGGGGTACCCTAACCGGGAAAAAACGTCCGTAACGTAAGATTTTTATTAGTAATGCGCACAGTGTACGACTTAACTTTGTAATAACGTATAATAAATAACATATTTTAATTATATATTTTTTATAAATCATTGTGAATAAAATAAAGATGATGACTTTGTAAAGTAGTTTTTTTTTTTATCAATAAAAAAAACATAATAAAAAATGTATACCCGAATAATTATCTTCTTTATACCTCGAATAGAACTTGAAATTAATATTTTTATAATAAGCAACTTCGTTCCTATCCGGTGTCTCACCACACATCTTTTTTCAATCGTTAAGCCATGTATTTTGGTTATTAGCAAATTATATCGTGTAAATAGGATAGCCGTTGTTATAATGTATTCACATTTCTTACAGTGTAATGTCTGATGGCTCGGTATCTCATGTACACATTTACGCTAAAAAATAAACATACCACCTTATACGAAAGAATAAATACTAATAACAATTATATACATACTTTTTAAGTGATATACGGAACTACTAGTTTCGCATATCCGGAAGACAAATGTAACAGGGAAGCCATGTTTCAAGGTCGCATTAATTAGACACGATGTTTAGCCAGGATTCTTACGAAAACCGATATTCGATATTCGGTATGGAGCAATTAATAAATCATGATTTTTTTTTTTTTTTTTTTGATTTTTTTTATTTGAATTTTATTAGTTATGAAAAGTTTTATTGTTACATATCTGAGAGTGAAGCGAAAAAAAACTGTTGCAAAGTTTAAAAGTTGCATTTGAATATTAAAACAAATAAATACAATTATTATCCGTTAACGTTTTTTTGTGTTTTTAAATAAGCCTCATTGTATTATAGAAATTGATTTTTTTAGTATTATAATATCATAGTTTGTGTGAGCACTCTTGCCGTACAGTGTCATGCTAAAGGTTATGTAGTAAAGTGTATGTAGATTTATACAAATTATATTGAGGTATTAACGATGTAAGTCCACAATCGATTCGGTGAAAAGTGATATGAGACATGCGTTGATTATTATTAGAATATCATTAATCTTGATCCGAGTTGACAATCTACATTAATATAACCGACTATAAAAAAAGCGATGGTTCTCGTATTAAAATTTAATTAATAAGATAAAATGCTGCAATCGATCACATATCGTGTATTCAAATTTAATGTTGATAAAACGCTTCTGATCAATCGATATAAAAAAGCGAAAAATCGTTTTTCTATTTAAATAGCATATAAGACAGACATTTTCACAGTTCAACAGATTTAGGTGGTTATCTATATCCAAAGCAATCGTTAAGTAACGCCTTCTTTACACAAAAGCCGAGTGATTTGCATGAACAAACCACTGACCTTGATATAGTATGAAGCATCGCATCATCATCGTGCGATAAACTTGTATTTTTTGATAATGATATGTGCGCAGTACGTTGTGTCCACTAGATTTGGTTTGTGCGAATTAAGTTCATTTATATTTTACACATTTTTTAAGTGTGATTACATTGTATGCTTAGTTTAGGACGTTTTCTGAGATTTTAGTGCGAAACGAATAATAATTAAATATGTTTCTTATCGCCTTTGTTTTGTTTCATCCCGAAAATGTCTTAGATTTTTTTATTTCTCCTGAATCACGCACAAAACGGTAGAATAAGGCTATATTAGTTTATAGCTTGGTTTAAATAATGGGATACTTTATCATGGTAAATGATAAATACTTCGGAAAACGCCGAGTATATCTGCTGTAATAATTACGACAGTGTGTACACTGGTTTGTGATTCTACGTTCTTGCAGACTTACAAATCGACACGTCTATTTTTACAATATACATATACATCTAAAATATTAAATTTATTAACGACGCTAATAATTTATAAGACAAACGCTTCCTGTTACAGCTTGAATTATATTAAAATCCACGAATACGAACAGCTCACTGAATTGTTATAAAAGTATTTCGTATTTTTTTGGCTTCCAAAACATCAAAGTTGTCTAACAGCTTACCACAGTTTTAAAGTTTACAGAAGGTTAAGAGATTAGAGATTAAAATATGTCGTGTGAAGTGGCCACCTCTTGCGGCATCCGACACTTTGAGATTAAATCTTGCGCTGTCATTAAAATGGTCAATGAAATGATTTAGACACCTAATAGTATTGTACTATGTTTCAAATTATTTTGTAGCCACAATATTTCTTTTTAATAAACTAGGCGAGTCTCGTGGTTTTAGTCGCATTAAATAAGAAATTTAAAAACTTATTACATCTTTTCATTACTTTGAAATCTTTTAAATCCTTTGCTCAGAGGCGTCTTTCTCGGTGAAATAATTTTCCGAATGGTCTTACGCCACCTGCGATTTTTTGCATCATTGAATTTGGAATACATTGATTAAATAATTTGGTCCACGATGAGGCAATGCAACCTACTAGCCGCTTCAATAATAATTACTAGTATCAGTGTGACCTTAAAACTCCCGATACTATGAACGCAAATGGTGAAGACGCGCTTGTGCAGAATGTACTCCTGGGAATTTAAAGAATTTTCAACCAGAACCACATTTCAAAGCCGCCAATAAGGTTTCAGTTGGCTGTTTGCAGCCTCCAGGTCTACGTCTCATTCCATTTTTAGATTTATTTGATCCTGTCGTTTGCCTAAATAAAGTGAAGCACGCCGGTTGGTCCTAGTACCAACGAGGTTTACTTGCATTCGTATTTTTTTGGGATTTGTTTTAGACCCGATTCCATACAGATCGTTTTCATTTTGTTGAGTGGATTTGATATTTCGGATCTGTTGAAGGTTTAAACATAAAAATACTGAATTGTTCGTTCAAAATTTGCCATGTCTTTCCATACTTTAAGCCGGTATGTTTTATGTCAATTACGATACTGGTTTAGTAAGTAGATGTTACTTTAAAAATATGTTTTTTTACGGTTTTAGACAGAAAAAAGTTTATTTTTTAATTATAAGCTCGATAAGACGGATGTAACGAATTTCGACTTTTGTTGCGATTGAGAAGATTATTTAGTAATTCAAATTTGTCTACACAGGGCTCTCAAATTTGAAACCGTGAAGTTCTTTAAGTGAATTTTACGTAGGTAATCTACATTACAACTTCCTACACTTACGACCTCAATGAACATAAACCGATTAACAATTAGCATTGTAATATAGCACCGCACAATGAAATGTACACGCCCGCACAACAATTTCTTGTATTATTTACCATCGAATCTTTGCGAATATTAAAACGTAATATTTTAAATTAAAAATTTTAACTATCACGACTGCTTTGTATCAGCTAAAATATGTAACATTTATTAAAACGCCAGACGACAACTAACCTCATTAACGGTTTCTATTCATAAGCGAGACAGATTATCAGACGATTTCGTGCATTAAACATTTGTCAAAGCAAGTAAGGTAGCGTAACGTTTACATACAATCGAGGCTTCTCGATTCGGAGTGGATCTGTGTTAGCGTGCCGATGGGATGCCGACGAAGGCCGGGCCGTTGTCAAAATTAAATCCGGCCGAGCGCCGCAATGCCGGTGCGGAATTGTTCGGCACACGAAAATAAAATGAGAATGAACGTTGTAAATCACTCCAAGATCGGTGGCGTCAAGCACGTGACTATGTAATCGATGTGACATCAAGAGAACTGCGTGAGAAATGATCTCTTTCTGTTCATTAAACATGTCTATCTAGTCATCTATATATTAATACGTGAAGCAAAAACTTTGCATCCCTTTTTACGAAAATTGCGCGGACAGAGGAGTATGAAATTTTCCACACTTATAGAGAATATAGAGAAGAAGTTCACAATGCTAATATATTTTTAAAATAATGCATAAAAGATACATTAAATCAATAAAGAAAACATTACACACACTACCATGTATTTGACACAACACATATATAAATATACTCTTTGTTTATTGTCAATTGTCAAACTTTTGTTAGGGTTTAAAGTCTGTGGTCAAATTGAGAATAGATGAATATTGTTTCTTTATTATTATTTATGTATAGTGTAGTTTTGGCGAAATATGTGATTATATTATATAAGTACAATAATAGTATTTGACAATATAACCATAATAATGTTTAAACATAAATTTTCAATTGATTAAAGTCGAATTTCGACTTCTGCGGGACCACTAGTAGATAGAAATTGTCAAGCTCTTGTTATTGTGATTTCAATTACGATCTTCAATTTTCTCTAAAATATTTTAAATCCTAATGTCAAATTTTGGCTTACATAATGACTGAATGTTCGCGAAAACGTCGCCCTTGATCCACTAATCTAAATAAATCGTGTATTATGTATGGGTATTCATGATTGAAAAACATTGACCCACTTGTTTTTTGATAAATAAATTTGTGCACTTGTGGGACTTTGGAAGTTATTAATCAGTATATCATTTCGAAAAAAGGAGATGAAATCTGTGTTAAAATAATCCTTTTATAATTAACAAAAAAAATTAACGTTGGTTCGGTATATTTTTGTACCATGTCAAATTAATAACAAAAACATTAAACAACAGAGACCAAGCTTATCTTTTAAAAATAGAAAGCCAATCACCAATTTATTTTTAGCAATGTCAGTCGTCACAGCTCACAAGTCTAAACCAAAGGCGATACGTTACGTTAAAAACCAAAATTAAATGAAGTCTTCGACTATAAAAAGTATTATGAATTCCGAACTCGCTCCGAAGTGCCAAATCCCTGACGGGCGACGAATTTTAAACGACACAAGAGTTATTGATAGTTGGATTCGTCGCGAGTTTTATTTCGATTCCCGATCAGGATTGTTTGAGTTCGTCATGAATATTACAATTTTTTATAGCGACGAAGAAAACAACGAAGTCACAATCATAACGAAAATAACTTTAACAAAAAAAATATGTTATAATGCATAGCAAAAACTGATTGACATTTGGTTAACATTTATTTATACTTCATTATTGGAATAAGCAAACTGGTATTTACGAAGGCGAGCTTAACTCATTCTTGAGTTATTCTCGGAACAATAAATTTCTTTATATTATATTGTACGCATCATTTCCTTAATACATAATTCGCATGAATTCCATACAATACGTCTTCATTTTATACAGAATATAGTATAATATATTTCAAAAATATCACATAATACGTACGTAAACTCGTCGTGGCCTAAAGGATAAGACTTCCGGTGCAATCGTTTTTAGCGATGCCCGGGTGTTCGAATCCCACTGGCAAGTACCAATTTTTCTAATCAAATACGTACTTCATAATACAATAAAAATCAAACCCGCAAAATTATAATTTGCGTAATTACTGGTGGTAGGAACTCTTGTGAGTTTTTTTTTTTTTTTTTTTTTTTTTTTTTTGGTCAGGAGGAAATCGCCGGACTTCCGCCCTTTTCTGGGGATACTGGGCGGGGTATGTCAGAGTCGAACTGACTAAAACCTCCTGTCGCTCAACAACCAACGTCCAAACCTCGCATGAGACAGAACTCATGACAAGGCAAAGGGAGGAAAGTGAAGCGTTTAGTGCGGAGCACATCTCTCCCATCACCCTCCCCCTCGGGACGCCGGACTGGCGGTCGTCGGCGCCACGACCACCAGCCCTCTCGGTCGGCAGACTGTCCGAAGCCCGCCTAGATGGCGCCGGTTAGAGTGGGTTACCCTACGGAATACCCCGCTGGGCCAGAACCAGCGTGGGTCGAGGATAGCCGGCCTTCCATCACCCGGATGCTCTTGCGTAAAACGCGTGCAGAGCAGCTTGCACGTCGTCTTCTTAGGCCCCCCTCGCCGGTCCCCAGACCGACACGTGAGGGGGACCCGAGACACTTAGAGGGCCAGGGCTTGGGCGAGATCCGCCTCTCGATTGATCGAGATGGTGCACTCGCAGAAGTCGAGCATCGCCTTCCACGACTCGTCGTCGCCGAGCATCGATGCCACAACACTCGGCAACGACAAGTCGGTTCCTATTTTTGCGACGAGGACACGGCGCCACCCCTCCCATGCGGGGCAGGCGACGAGCGTATGCTCTGCCGTGTCCAAGTCGCAACCACAATGGTGGCACTCTGCCGTCGGCTCGGCTGTGATCCGGTGCAGGAACTCACCGAAACAACCATGCCCAGTGAGCACCTGCGTAAGCCGGAAAGTGAGGCGTCCTCTGTCACGATTCACCCAATCCACAAGGACCGGGCGAATCGCCTCGACGGTCCTACGACCAGCCGAAGGATCAGCCAGCCGTCTGGACCATGACTCCAGCACGGACCGCCGAGATTGGGCCCTCCGTGCTCTGACCACACTGGGGCTGGGACGCGCCACGCCCCGGGCACGAAGTTCAGCCCGCCACCTATAGTCAGCGGCGAGCGCCTCCGCTTCCAGAACCCAAGGCGGCGTCCCAGCCAGTACACACGCCGCCTCAAAGGAGATGGTGCGATAACCACGGATGACCCTGACCGCGATGGTGCGTTGCGGCCGTTGCAGCAGCTTCGCCACCCCCACGGCCAGGGACTGGCCCCACACGGGCGCCCCGTATAGGGCCATTGATCGCACCACCCCCGTATAGAGACGGCGCGTCACCTGGTCAGGCCCCCCGACGTTGGGCAGAAGCCGGCTTAGCGCGCCGGCCACCCCCAACAAACGAGGGACCAGGTTCTGAAAGTGAGCACGGAAGGTCCAACGACTGTCCAGAATGAGGCCGAGGTACTTCAACTGCACCCCGACCCCGATACGGACGCCTCCAACCACGATATGGGCATCGACAGGTGGCACTCTCCGGGGCCTGTGGAACCACATGGCCTCGGATTTACTGAGCGCCACGTCGAGGCCCAATCTCCTAATTTTGCCGACGACATGCGCCACCCCAGCCGTAGCAAGACGGGCAGACTCAGCAAAACTCCCCCCCCGGGCCACGACCAACGTGTCGTCCGCGTAACATATTACGCTCAGGCCCGGGAGGAGGGCACCTCTCAGCACCCAGTCATACCCGATATTCCACAAAAGGGGGCCGAGCACCGACCCCTGTGGAACACCGCGCACGACCGGGAACCGGTGCAGGATCCCGCCATGTCCGGTACACGTGACCGATCTGTCCTCTAAGTAGGAACCCACCAGCCGGCGAAGGTAGGGGGGCACTCTATGTCGTTCCAGCGCCCCCCCTATCACGGACCAGGGCAGGGTGTTAAACGCATTGGCGATATCGAGCGACACCGCCAAAGCCACCCCACCCCTGGAGACGGCCTCCTCCGAGAGGGCCCGCACGCGAAGGATCGCGTCTACCGTTGAGCGGCCCTCTCGGAAGCCATACTGCTCCGCCGACAGATCGGGTCCCACCCCGACCAGATGCTGGATGATGCGGGCTGCCAGAATGCGTTCCAGCAGCTTGCCCACCTCATCCAGCAACACGATGGGACGGTACCCGGCGGCAGTATCCGCCGGGCGCCCCTCCTTTCTCAACAGCACGAGTCTGCCCGTCCTCCACGATGAAGGAAACCGTCCCGACTCGAGGCAGGAGTTGTAAAGTCTCAAGAGTCGGTCCCCCAGGGCACCAAGAGCCAAGGCCCAAACCCGGCCATGGACGCCATCCGGGCCGGGTGCAGTGTCCTTCGCGCACATTTTGCGAACGGCCACACGGAGCTCCGCCCCCGTTATATGGGGCACCTCAGCAGGGACTTCACCGTCGTAGTCCGGCGGCGCGTCCATAGCGGGAGCGACAAATCCCTCCCGCTCCTGCGGGAAAAGCACCGAGACGATGTCCCGCAGCTGCTGAGGCTGGAGACGCTCCGTGATCGGGGGGGCCCATGGGCGCATTTTATTGCGCACCATATGATAGGGCCGCCCCCACGGATCCTCATCCAGCGTCTCCAAGAGACCCTCCATGTGTAGGTTCTTGGCTCTTCTGATGGCCAGCTGCAATGCCCTCTGCGCGACGCGGAATGCGCCGCGCAGCCGGGCCTCTGCTGCCGCGAACGCAATCGGATCGTTGCGCCGCGGCAGGCGGCGGCGGCGATGCCTGGCGCACTCGCGCCTCGCCCGAACGCACTCCACGCGGAGTTGCGCAATTTCGGGCGACCACCAGTACGCCTGGCGATTAGGAAGTCGAG
The DNA here is from genome assembly GCF_030269925.1 of Bombyx mori. Taxonomy (NCBI): domain Eukaryota; kingdom Metazoa; phylum Arthropoda; class Insecta; order Lepidoptera; family Bombycidae; genus Bombyx; species Bombyx mori. The sequence goes on from NC_085124.1 coordinate 7,815,042, forward strand.
GGCCGATCCGGGGCATCGACGCATCACAGATGCGACGCATCGTGTCCCGGAACCACCCTGCCTCTCCCTCGACCTCGACCGGGTGTGGACGCATGGGCGCCCACGCCGCCACCGTAGAGGCTTCCATCAGGAGCTCCTTATTCAGGCGCTTCAGTGCCCACTTGGGGAATGACCGGGACGCACCACGGGGGTGGTCCCCATGGACGTCCGCGACTGTGGAGCGGGCGGAGAGATCAAACCGAATATATCGGTGATCTGACAGTGTCTCCGCCCCCTCCAAAACTCTCCAGTCGCGGATACGGCGTGCGATGGCCGGGCTTGCGAACGTAACGTCCACAATAGACTCGCCCTGCCACCGCACGCACGTCGCAACCGAACCTCTATTCAACAAACAGAGGCCGGCCGCGTTCGCCCACCTCTCCAGTAGCCTACCACGAGCGTCCGAGCGGGGGGAGCCCCATGCGACAGACTTCGCATTGAGATCCCCCGCGAGAATCACTGGACGGGGAGCGAGGCGGCGAGCAATCGCCCCGATCCCGCCCAGGAAATGCCCGAACTCGACAGTAGGCCTGTTCGGAGAGAAGTACGCCCCGATCACGACGGTCCCTTCCAACTGCACCGCGACGAACCCTTGGCCCCTGGTCACCATCGCCAGGGGGGGGATCGCCGCGTCTCTTCTTATGGCTATGGCCGCCAGGCCGCCATCGTCCCCGAACCAGCAATCATTTGCCGGGGGAACGAAATATGGCTCGGCGACCACAGCCACATCTATAGACCACTCCGCCATACTCTGAGACAGCATGTCCTGAGCTCTGGCGGAGTGGTTCAGGTTTCCTTGGAGGAAGCGATAGGTGCGGTCCATTACTGTTGGACCACATCCATCGCTCCCTCCCCTTCACCGCTGCCCCCACCCTCCGGCACCGGTGCCGCAGCGGGGATTACAGCGTTGGCCAGTGCTCCTCTGGCCAACTTTCTCCTCTGCCGGCGCTTTGACTTCCGGTGCCGGTTGCGTTCGGTGTTATCACCGGACGGGAGGCACGCCTTTCCTCCCGCCCGGTGGTTAGCCCCGCGCCCGGCCGCAGCGCACAGAGCGCAGTGCGGGGCGGCCGCGCAGGACGCCGCTTTATGGCCCGGCTGGCCGCAGCGGAAACACAGACCGCTGCGGTCAACCGAGCTAGTGCACCTGGCGAGACCGTGTCCGGTGCTAAAGCACCGGAGGCATCGCCAGGCGCGTGGTTCAAGCAGGCGCACGTGGGCCGCTATCCAGCCCACGCGCAGCCTGCCTGGATTCCCCGACGGTCCCCCGGGCGGAGGAGCAGCCAGGGAGGCAGCCGTCTCCAACGGGCAACGCACCCACACTGAGCTGGCCCCGTTATAACCACGGCGCAGCTCACCCACGGTTACATTCTCCGGTGCACAGTTGCCCTGGGTAGCGACGGCCGCTCTCACCTCATCCCTGGTGGTGCAGTCGTCCAGGCCGGTCACTCTTAATTCCGCCATTTTTACCGGCCTGTGCACCCGCACCTCCTCCTCAGGCAAGACCATACGGAGCTTCGCCGCCAGACGCTCCGCGATGCCGGGACTATCGGCACCGGGACACTCTAACAGCTTGGCCCCATTGGCCGTCTGCCTGCTGCGGAGGCCCTCCTCCGCCCCAATCTCGTCCAGGTTGACTGCTTCACGCGCCCGGGCCATCACATCATTATATGTGATGCCCTTGGCCTCAGCGGCAGGCAGTAAAGTTAGAACCACTGCCGCTGATCGCGGCGCCCGCGACGACTTCTTCCCTTTTTTTTTTGTTTTTTTGTTTTTCTTGGCGGCTACAGGTGCTCGACCCTGTTGGGGTGCAGCCTGAACCGCCATGGCCACTGGCGCTCTACCCATTTGGGGAGCTGCCAGTGAGGCCTTTTTGGCACCCCGCCGGGCCACCACGTTCCACCCCTCGTCCATGTCTGACGGGGGCGGAGGCAGCGGACGGGACTGGGGTGCTTGTGATGGAGGCTTCGCGTTAGCGCCGCCCCCTCGCTTAGTTCGATCCCGTCCCGGGCCCGACCTGGTGGCCGGAGCCCGTACGGGAGCGGAACGGGTGGCCAAAGCACCCGTCACCGCCGGTTGCCTAACGTCGGCCGAAACAGTCACTCTCGCCTCGAGAGCCGCTAGCCTCCCGCCCAGCTTTTCTACTACAGCCTGGACGGTGCGGTTGATGACCTCGTCCAGGCTGAAGGTCTTCGGTTCTGGCGGAGCCAGCATCCGTGGCCCCGCGAGTGCTTGCTGCCGCGCGGCGGCGGTCGTCTCTCTAGAGCGCGGTGACGGGAGACGCGGACGCTCCTGTGCCGCACGCGGTGGTGGCAGCACAGGCCACTGATCACTAGTCAGCGCCGGGAGACGGGAGCTCCGAGGGGCTCCAGCGACCCAGGACGTCGCTGCTCCATCATCGGGCCGTTGCCGAGCTTGGAGCTGTGCTCGAAGTCTCAAATTCTCCGCCATCAGCTGTACCACCTGGTCATTGGCAGAAGCAACTGATGGCAGAACTTTCGAGACCTGCGAGACCACTTCTCGCAGTTTACGACCAGCGGCTTTGGTCTTGGTGCCATTGGCCGCGTATGATTTCACGGTCTTCATGGCCCTGTCTATGACCATGGCAGGATCCTGAAGGCCGCTCTCTTCCTCCTCTGTCGTCTGCCCATCCAACGAGGCGACAGACATTGACACTGATGATGGCGCCGGTGACGGCGCGCCCCTTTTCCGGGCGGGTCTCCCTCTAGGGGGCGGCATCTCCTCCGCAGCAGAGGCTGCATCGGAGATTACCAACACCTTTTCCGGCGGGGCATCTGCGCCAGAGGATGACGCTGGCTCCCCTACCCCCTCACGAGAGGAAGCTCGCCAAGACTTCCTCTTCCGCCTAATCTTCTTGGCGGTTGTCCCTTTCGGACCAGCCGCCTCGCCTTCGCTGACGAGCGCAGAGCGCGTCGAGCCAGCGCTGTCACACCTCGGTTCGACGGGTTTTCCGCTGCCCGTCGCACAGCCCCCTTCATCGTGGCATGCTTTGCCCCCCCCAGAATACGCGGGGCAGCATGCTCCCACCGAGGTGGAAGCACGGAGGGATTCTCCACCTAGGGTGGTACCCTCCTGGGGTAATTTTATTTTTAAGTTTGCCATCATTTTTTGGTCCTTTGTTATTTAACCAGGGGTCGGTCCCCTGGGACGGCCCTTACGACTGGACTCCCTCCAGCCACTCATCTCATCACCGGGCACGTCACAAGCTTAAGATTAGGGCATTTTTTATAGAGGTACACATCCTCGCGGCCCCTGCTAGGCAGCGGCCCCCGTCCCCTACTCGGTAGGGATTACGGTATGCTTCTACGAAGCCACGCCGGTAAACCGGTACCCCCCTCTGGAGGGCCTTCCCCTGTAGCCGCCAAGAGGCAGCCGGGGACATGGCAACCAGCGACCGGAAGGGAGTGCCCTCCGGTTCACTTCTCATCCACGTGGGGTCTACCATTGCTGACAGACCCACACGTCTGACCACGACGTGGCCACGCCGGCGTACCGGTACCCTCCTCTGGAGGGCCTTCCCCTTTAGCAGTCAAAGAGCTGCCGGGGACATGGCCTAGCCTCCAAAAGGTCTCCAGAAGGGAGCCTTCTCCCGCTTCACGCACCCTTTGTCCAGCAAAGGTGGGAAAAGGGAACACCGTGTGCAGTCTTCTTAGTTCGCGGCACCCCTCTGCAGACAATGCTGCTCCACGGTATCGGGGTGCACACTTAAGCCCCACCGCCGCGACAAGGCGAGACCACGTTGTGTGGGGCCTATTTCTGCCGTGAAGCAGTAATGGGTTTCGGTTTGAAGCGTAGGGCAGTCGTTGTAACTATACTGAGACCTTAGAACTCATATCTCAAGATGGGTGGCGGAATTTACGTTGTATATGTCTATGGGCTCCGGTAACCACTTAATACCAGGTAGGCCGTGAGTTCGTCTACCCACGTAAGCATTAAATAAAAAAATGTGGCTATAGTTATGAAACAGTACCAACAAAATTTTTGTGTTCATGATTACAAAAAAAATTCATTGAATACATCTAAATTTGACTATTTATAACGATTTTTTTGCAATTGATGACGCAATTATACAAAAAAAAAAAAACAAGAAACGTATTCTTGACCTTTATGTCAAGGAAGCAGAAATACAATAACAATTACACATGTGATTGCAAATAAATGCATATTACGAGTATATATTTTGTCGTACTATTTGTTAATCGTATCGTTGTTTTAAATATTTGTATTCCTTGTATTTCTTGATGCTTGGTTTAAATTATAGCAATTTTTAATGAGTTTTACATATAAATATCAGTTATTAATTCGCTAACTATACTTTATTTGAGTTTACCATCGTTAAACATATTATTATATAGATAAATATTTGGATGTTAAAAGTTATATGTTTAGAATCTAAATCAAGCTAGGCAATGTCATCTTCTGTTTACCGATTGTGATTTGTGATTACTAACTAAAATAGATATATTAAACGAACAAGCAAACACGAATAACAAATATCTTAAAACGGTTCCAACCATGCCGGTAATTAATATCATTTTTTTTAAATAATAAGCATATAATGTTATCAGACCGTGATAAGGAGAATGCAACTTTTTATATCAGTTAACTTTTTAAGCAAATATTTTCGAAGACGCGTGCCCTATGCCTGTAACGCGAGTTTCAATTAATTGAAACAATTAAAAAAAACATAATCAAATGACGGATGTCAGTATCCACATTATAATGTCTATGAGTGACCACTTAACACCAAGAGGGTTGTAATGTTGTTCATATAGTAGCTAAAAAGTAGTTTTTTTTGTGTTAAATAATAATAATAATAATAATAAATCTCACCACCGTGTGACAACCCTACAAACAGGCCGTTCGTTAACATGTTATTAACGCGGTGCCCTTTGATTCATAAATTTATTATTAATATTATTTAATATCCAACACATCAAGCTTTATGTGTAATGTGTTAATTTTATGGCGCACACTTGAATATAATTATTACACATGAACCAGCAATTCAACATCGTGTCAACTTGTTTATAATGCCAGAACAGGTTGCTGAAAATGTTAAGGCATAGCCCAAAACAAATTCACTCTAAAAACTTTGTACTTAATAAGTAAATAGTACAATTAAACTAGAGTTTTAAAACGAAATGTTTGAAATCTTCTTTCTCCACACGGCTCTATAGTGTCAGAATCAAGATATATTCAACATGTCAAACCAAGTGATTGTGTGTACTGAAGGTCATGTGTCTTTTTTCATTAAAATAATGCTAGTTCATAACTGCATTGCAAACCACCGTTCCTATTATATCTAGAATTATTCCTTATCATAGAAGGTTGCCGCATAGATCGTTCTAAGTGATAAGGTATTCAATTTTTTGTCGTATGTAAATATGTTTTTTTATTTTATTGTTTAAGGCAGAGTATTACGTGCATTATAAATTTGGTTATTTATTTTAAAGTCGCTTCGTCGATTTCAGCCGGAAGACAATCATCCCTGGCGCTTTAACGAGTTGAACAGGTGATACAAATGTAATTGTAATTACATGCTTGTCTCAAGGCGAGCAGGTAGGGAGTTAACGGCATTTGCAATACTTTTTTCCCCTAGCCATGCTGATAGCCTTGAGAGGCTATTTCAGCTTCTCCTTGACGTGTAGGTGACCTCACGGGGCTCTAACCGGGAGTGTTGCTAACATTGGCCCTAGGAAGAGCAGTGCTTCGCAGAATCTGCCACCGGATTGGAAACGCGACCCACTGAGAAGATCCGGCGAGAAACTCAGTGGGCTGTGTCTGTAGGTTAATTCACTCGTCGGGCCCTTAATCGCAAGCGACGGGTTCAATGATTACGGTATCTGTACCCAGTACGTGGATTTTCAAATAGAGTTTGTCTACCAATGTTTGTTCTTCTATCTTCTAACTTCTAGTATTATCTTCCCGATTCGTAGCCATAATTAAAACTACTTTTACAGTTAAGTCTCGCGTATATTATTTTCATTTCATACTATATACCTACAGTTTTCGTGGTCACGGCTATTTTTATTTATCAATGAACATGTCAGATGAATGTATCTCTATCCTCCATCTACATATCTATTCAAAAACGGCATACAAGGGAATCGAAGTTGAAGTTAGCGTAATACTTTGCTGGTCAAGCATAAATACAAATTATGGTAGCAAATAAATGAAAACAAAAGCAGACATACTAAGTTTTGCGAACGTTGAGGTATACAAAGCTACTTCAGTTACTCAACTTAGGAGTGATGCAGGGTAGCCAGCGGACGCAACAAGCGCATTCATATTTATAATATTACTATAATATATATTATAACAACAGAAATTATCAGAACGTCAGCAACACATCCTGACTTCTATGACGTTGAAACAGTTCACAAACAAGCGGTTGTAAAATTGTAAAAAGCCTTCATTCTCACACACGCACACACACACACATATATGTACGTAAAAAGCCTACATATGTGTGTGTTTTCTTTGATGCATTCAGATACAACTTGGGACAAGACTTTGTTAATTTTCGATAAGTAATAAGTTTTTTTATAATTACTTTCTCAAGCCCATTTTTTATTTAAAAAATTTGCCAGTCTCTTAATATACTAAGCGATGTGTTTTTTTAAATATTCAAAGTTATCTTAGGTTGTGTATGTTACGGTAGATCGTGTTTTTAGGAAATAAAGCACAAAGTTTCGTCTCAACAGTTTATGGATAATGATACTGCAATAAAGCAGTTCTGATACAAATGAATATTAATTCATGCTGCCTCATGAACTTTTACGTGAATCTATAACACAATTGAATTGGAACATGAATTTAGATATAGACATGAATTGAAAGTTATGTATCGATTAGGGCACTCATGTTGATTGTTATTGAGCTTTTCCGTTCAATCGTTATTGCATTGGCTTCATTGGCGGCAGATAAATATTTTACGAGCGATATGGAACAAAGTAAGTGATCTTAGATAACACGATGGTGTAAAAAAAGTTGAAACTTGATTTACTCTTATTTTGAAAATTATGAATCGATGTTTGTATGCTTTCGAATTACTTCTCATACTAATATCGATTTCTATTCTCGAATTATAAAACATTTTCACAAATATGAAATTTTACGCAAAATGTTAACGAGTCAAACATTCCTTTTGGCCTCTGTATAAGTAGACAAAGATAAAATTCAGTTAAAGATGGTTTTCGTTTTGTCTGTCGCAGCCGGTTTTTTTGTTCAATAGCTTTTTACGAGCTGTAGTTTTATTAATAATATTTTGGAATTAATCTGTTTTTTAATCTCTAAAATACTATAGGAAATGTTCATGAAATGAATACGTGAGGACTGATCATATGATCGTATTTCGAAAAATGAAAGATCAGTTTAAAATCAGGTATTATTGAACTATTGAATCAGTACTTAACATTGAAACTTACTGGCGAAAATCTTCTTCCGCATTTCCGAATAAACTTCACATAAAAAAAAAAACACAATTATACATATATTTATTATCTACGCGTCCAACCAGGACAGCATGGAGGCGAAGAAGGCTATCAAAAGGCAGTTATTGCGCATATCAAGATATTACAGCGGCTATGATAAGTACGAGGTCGAATTTGAGTTTCTGCGAGGTCTCGATGACCTTCCGAAAATTAGCGATTTACATAACGCATTCGCACTTTGTTTACATTCTCTGAAGTGCGGATATTGATAATGTGAATTTAAGAAGATAAGGAATGCCAAATTAATTATATTACATTTAAAGTGTTCGGCAAATAATGTTTTAGTTCTCACTTTAGTTTCAAGATTGCGGAAGAAACTATTAAGTTTGAGTATTTTTTAGAGGACACAAGATGAACAAGATTGTTTATGAAAACATGTCATGGCACGTGACCATACAGCATGTGGTCAATGGATCTTATATGAAAACAGTGTGGCTTACTAATCAGAAAATTCTCGCACTGTCATCACTTCCCAATTAAGTTATAATTAGTCCTAAGTAGCCCTTTACACTTTATTTTCCAATGTAGGGAAATAGTCGAACTCTACGAAAAATCTGCTTCTCTTTTAATTAGCAAGTATATTTTAATACTGGTGGTACGGAGTGATGCCTCTGCCACAAAGCAATTATGAGTTTAAGACAGCACTGAGATTCTAATGTAAATACCTTAAAGTGAGTAGCTGCATTTACGTTAAGGCATCTATAAAATACAATATCCCGTCAAGAAGTCGCCCGCGATTTTTTCTCGGGAGATATGCTACTAAAAAATATAAATCATAATCAGTAAAGCATAATGTACCCACAATATAGTGGTTTAATTAGTAATCTCATCTCACCACGTGTCCATAAACAAGTCTCACGTAGACGCGATATATATGTTTTTTGTGTACACAGTACACGATCCATATTTAGAAAAGTAGCCCCAATAACTATTTACGGCGTCACAGTCTCTTAAAGTATCACAGAAGTTTCGTGTTCCGATACCGTGATGTTTATTTATGAGATAATCAGTCTGTCTATAATTAAACTCTTCTTAGTACGATAATTTAGTATCAGAAATACGCTTTTTAAGCTGCCATTATTTTATCCTTAATCTGACATTTTTAGAAGTATCAAATTTTATCGAACGTAATCTCTTAATGGTAATAATGAATAAAATCCTGTTAGAGTCTTATGGCGATATTGTTAAGTTCTTAATGAATAATAAAATATAATAATTGCATCAAAAATCTTTCTGGCTGATTTCGGATGGATTCGGAAATTTCCCACACTTATAGAGAATATAGAGAAGGAGTGCAGAAATGTTAATTTTTTTTTAATTATGCATAAAAATACTTTAAATCAATAAAAAAACATTACACACACTAACATGTAACTAACTGACTCAACACATATATAATAATATATACTCTTTGTTTATTGTCAAACTTTTGTTATTGTTTAAAGTCTGTGGTGAAATTGAGAATAGATTAATGTTGTTTGTCTTTATAAATATTTGTCTATAGCCTTGGCGAAATCTGTGTGTCATAGAAGTATTTCTTCTATTATCTTTCGTTTAATATAACGTATTCTTCTAATATAATCTAATCTTCTTTGACTTTAGAACCATAATAATGTTCAAACGTATAATTTCAATTAATTATAGTCGAATTTCGGTTACGGCGGAACCACTAGTTTTTATAATTAAGGAAGCGCTTTACAACCCTATCCAAAAGAAATGTAATATCGAAAATGAAATGATTGCTAGATTAGGAAGATACGGGACGTAGATAAATAGAAGCGTCAAATCTACTAACTGCAGACGAGCGCTCTTCAAAATATAATTCATGATATATGCGGGTCAATATAGCTAATTAATAAGGCGCTGTAATATTTGATGGCGTGAAACGACAGCCGGTTCGAACGGGTGGACGGAGTATTTACAACGAAGCGCGCCGAGGGTGGGAAGCGACGCGTACTTCCTTTACACGATATAGGGCTGGCAAATGAAAGTCGAAATTTAATTACAGTCAATTTAGCTGAGCAATCAGTAAGTGGGAACGCTGGTCTCGTTGTAAACGACTTTGTTAATATAGGAGCGAGACAGATTACGATGTGGGGAAACATGACACGTATTTGGCGTCGAAGGTCGCCGATACGCAATCAGTGGTTATACTTACATTGAAACGTGAAAGGATATAATGGATTGAAATGGTAATTTAAGCTGTGCTTGTCAAATTCGAATGTTTAGAAGTTGTTCTGGAAGGTTAAATATTCAATTCATTGTTTGCATATTATTTATGACTGTACACAATTAAAACAAGCAGAAAAACCTTTAAAATAGTTACAGATTCAAAAAAATCATTGTTATTTTCAATTTCTGTCATGGCTGGAGATGTTTATAATGAACAAAAGAAGATCGTTTTTTAATATTTTTATTAGCTTCTGACGTATTATGTACGTTAGTATGTAAAGGAATCTTTGAACATGATTTTGACCCCCTTCAAAACGTCGGATTAACTCGAAATTTGGTATACTTATTAAGGACTGATGACAATTCAATATTATAAAAAAAATATTAAAAAAAATTGAGGAAATTTCCAAAAATCCAACTAAAAAATTGAAAATAAATTTTAATAAATTTGAATTAAAAATAGTGTAAGAAAAAATGATTTAATTGTAAAAAAAAAAGCGTGGGGTGCATGGTATCAGTAGTTAAAAATATTTTATGAACAGATATGAGTAGACAATAAAATATATTTTTTTTGTCCTTTACATAAGGGTAACGTTTTCATTGTTGTTATTAGTGAGTTGATTGTGAGAAATATTTGTGAATAATGAAACATCGGAGGAGGGAGTATGCGGGCGAGCGCGGGCGCTCGACGGCTCGGAACGACCCGCTGACCCACTATCGTTCCCACTTGATTACTGCACAGAGAATTCAATTGGACAAAAGCTGAAAATACAGTTAATGTGATTACGTTCGTACCATTCCCTTATCAGGAATAGTCAAGTTAAATTATGCAGATTGCGTGCTGTTCGCGATCGATCCCTGAAGTACTCAATAAAGCATAGGTCAAGGTTTCGAGTTAATTCGATTGGACTCACCGTACGGAGATAAATAAGCAACGGCGTCACATAAACTGCAACTGGAGGTCGGCTTACCTGTAACAAAAAGGTGATTTATTTAATAAAGATTTTTTTAAATATATCTCAACGGAATGCGTCACCTCCGAATGCAATGCATAACTAGAAAACAAACAATATTATTCGTTCAGGCATAATGTTTATAACTCTAAACACATTAAGTATTAGAGTGCTTTAATGTAAGAGCTTATAGTTCAAATTTAAACATTTTAATAACAAATCTTGAACAGTAAGATCATTATATTGTTCAACGTTTAGGTATATTTTTGAGCGCGTGATATCTACACATTACCGACTTATGTCTCTATTACGATGAAAAACAGTCCCTTTGAGAGAACTTATCATAGAGAACCCATACGAATGAACCTAATCATATTCTGTATGTTGTCGGTTCTTCGTATTAAATATGTACCTACTTAATGCAATATCTTGGCAGATTCGTTCGTGAAATAAAATACTTTAATCATTTTAAACTGGCTATATTGCGTGATAATAAAATTAATTGTTACACTTGTGGTGATTGTACGGTTTGCATAGTACTTTCGATATTGATAATTCATACAACACAACTGCAATAGCCGCCATTGGTTGACACAATTTATAAATTATTCATCGATAAAATGCTGACGAGGTTTGGAATTGAAATAAATATTAAAACAATTTTTTTTTTTTCAACACATTCTCGCCTATCGAATTATTCAAATAAAGAAAATACTTTAAAACAATTACATAAAATAATATTTATCCGGTTGGTTCGATGAAACTAAAACTTCGAAAGTAAGTTGAAAAATAACTAAAATATTTCAATAGGCGTGTAAAAGAAATATACGTTAATATACGTACGTTTGTCTTGGTGCTTTATAACCGTATTTTTTATAGATTTAAAATAAACACGGTATATATATATATTTCATCTTGTGTTATGTTTACGTTTTGTACGAGGGGCGAGGGACTAAAGGGCTCCACTGATTATTGTTTTACTTAACTTTTTATAGCCCATTGCGGTATCGACACTTTCCGTGTATCGACTGTCGTAAGCGACGATACATTCGTTAACCGAGTAAAGAATTCCCGTCTTATTACACCACATTTATTGTCATGTCGACGATTATGGTCAAACTAGCAGTTATTGGTGTCATGGGTGGGATTTCAATATGGGTATACCAATAAATACATAAATGTGCCTACATATTCTGTGACGTCACTTCTTTATTTAGTTTTTTTTTGCATAGATGGGTGAAGGATCTCACGTCCCATCGGGTGTTAAGTTGTTACCAAAGTCAATAGACATTACGATGTGAAAGTCGAAGTCACGATTGTATTATATAACTGCAGTCTCATTCTTCGAACTGTCAGAAAAGACTTAAATAAATATTTTAATTTTGCAAGTTGTGTTTATTCATTATTCTTGAACGAAAAATAATATTAGCTTTTAATGTAATACTGTATGTTTTATAGTTAAAAAAAAATAACTATGTGTCTTGTTTACATACACATAATACGTATTTCCTAAAAGTTTCAAAAGGTCCGCGTTTAATTGACGCAACGCGCTAAAGGCATAAAATAACGTCGTACGTGGCAGCCACTAGATCGTCGAATGTTCCCGAAGCGTCACGAATGAACCCGACTAGTATATACCTACGAGACTAGAACCAAACAGAAGCAGATGTAGCATTAACTCTAGCGGCTTGCTCTCTTCATTTTATTGAATAATTTTGTTATGGAATGGATTCTTCGGCGTACTAACTTGTTATTACTGTGGAATGTAATTTTTGTTTTGTAAAGTATGAAATTACTGTTAGCATTATGTCGAGAATTCGTTATTAAATTTTATCAAAATCATAGAATAAAGATACTTAAAATTTCGACCATTATTTAGGGAAGAAATTTATTTTAGTAGCGTTGATCTGAAAAAGCATGATAATTAATATAATGTTGTTAAAACTAGTAGTATTATTGCGAATTATGGTAATCGGAGTAGTTTTGTCATTTGTTTCGATTTAACTTTTTTTTTTAGTTTGGATGATGATTTCAAGATTGATTAATAACTCTGTTTGTTATAGGGCAGCTTTCACGGAAAATGATTTGTATTGTAAATGTTTCTCAACATAACTCGATTTACATCTTTATCTTTTTTGTCAAGGTTTGTCTTATAAATTATAAAGGTCATTTACGTGTTTACAAATCAGGAAATGAAAAACAATCTTTTATAATTAAAACAAAAAGGATCCCAACAATCTTTAGTGTTATTTTAGAATTTATTCATTTTATTGAATGTCTGTTTAGCCACACGGATTTATTTGCGTTTGTTTGATACGAAAAAATAACATGCACTGTATTATTTCTTTTGAATTTTCGTATATTTATAGTTACTTTTAAAAATCATCTACTCTCATTTTTAAATAAACGCAACGTTCCCATCCCAGCGTAGGATAATTAAAGTAAGAACTATTTTCGACGAACGATTTCATTTTCTTCTGTGTTACGAGTATAAGAAACACAGATTCGAGGTAAGAACAAGCCTATCAAATCTCACATACCAAACATATTTTATAGAGATACTGACATCAAACGGAATTCAACCCTATATCAACACAATAGCGGGAGACATTTTTTTCTTCACTATTCCAAGCAGTGTGTTATATTAATTAATTGACAAAAGTTTTCTAAACCAACCTAAATCTTTCCTCGACATCCTTATAGCTATATAAATTATAAAAAAAAGAAGATAATCATCATCAACAGGTTTTTTGATCATGCATAAGATCCGACATCTATTATTTGCAAACCCTTCAGAATGATATGTGAATCGTAAATACATATTATTATATACACAGCTGTATCGAGAATAGAATAAGAATAATAAATAACAGTGGAAGCGTGCTCGGCATAGTCATAACATATCAATAAAATTATAAGTGAGTGTGTATCAAATAATTGTTTTAGAAGTGTAAACACTACTACTTTATGTTAACTTGTTGCCTTAACAAAGCCTTTAGCCTTGAGACATGAGGTCAATGACTCGACTGGATTTGTAATAAAGGCAGTAATATCCTTCTAGCCGGAGCGCAGGAATGTTTTGAGACAGAAAATGGGCAGAATTGTGGTACGTCATATCACACACGCCCTACCAGAGAGAGAACCAGTAATCCAATATGAGCGGTGAAAACTAGGTGACCGAGTGACATTAAACATATCTGATGTGATGTAAATAAAAAAATTGACCAATTTCGTCGAATGTGTGTTTGTATGGCGTTAGTTTATTCGTTTTGTTACATTGATACGGTTTCAATATGGATCATTAGTGCCGCCATTTACGGCGATATCAAGAGAAAACAAACATAATGCGCTCATTATTTTTAATACGAAATAGCTTTTAAATTATTACTACGCGACTGCTAGCACTGTCTCTTGTGTTAGTTTATCAATTGCGTTCGTTATTTGACTTCATTAACGATTTATAAGCTCCCTTACATCAAATATTTCTGAACGCATTTAGTAATTATTCCCTATAAAGACGCACCTACAAATTAAATTATAGTTTTGTCTCATTCCTTATTGCAGCAATGTTAGACGTGTGAAGGGGACAAAATGTACCCCATCGAGATTTTTGTGAGTCATTCAGTTTAGGAAAGGGGAGAATAGTGACGTCATCGATTAGAGTAAACATCGGTGTCCGATATAACCTTATCGATTACAATGAATACATTAACGGCTTGGACAAAGCAAGGTTTATTTTTTTGAGGAAACAGGCTGTTAAATCTTTACGACAGGAATTAAAAAAGTGTTTAATACTACGAAACTGATTGATTAAATAGCCGCCTGAGTGTTTTTTGTAAGGCTCACTTAATTATGTATTGAAAATCAGAGTTTATGAAGAGATTGATGTGGCGAAGTAGTCCGTAATTACTTATTTTGTCGGAGAAGCTTTATTCATATTACAAATCGGGTACACGCTAATTCATTTTCACGAATAGTCTCATCACACGTTAATATGTTAATTGGTTGCATTAACAAAATTTAGTAGTATCCCTGGCTCCCGCCGTTGTAGCTATGGTACGTAGGTAGATATACTTAAGGTATACTTTATATTAATTTAAAACACAAAAACAACATAATATAATATAGGAACATCAAGATTTTGCGTGATACACAAATGAATAAACAATTCTTTTTTTGTTAGCTAGTGGATATTTTTTCATTCTAATATTAGCTTTTCTATTTAAGCCGAATCAAAAACCCAAACTGTATAAAACGTCAAAAAACAATCGAATTTTGAATGTCATATCTATCTATAGTTGTTCTAAGGCTTGTATAATGGAACATGTCATTTGAATTGATCCGGATTCGGTCACGGATCTACGCGAGGTCGCCTTCATCGTGTTCAAGTTAAATCAAACATATCAGTAATTTTATAGATCTATTAGTGTGAGGCCCGAAGTTGATATTCTACTGGTTTTATTATAATTATTAAGAAATACATCTGGTCTGGGTCGCAAGGGGTCGTACAAAAGTTTATAATTACTTTAGAAACAAATCTTATTTTATTATTTGTGTTTGGCAAGCCATTTCCTACCACTGAGGGCTTTTTAAAGCCTAACTTGAAAAATTTGTTGCAGCGCTACCGAGACATGATACAGAGAATTTCTTTCCAGAGCGTTTTTTTTCCTACCTATGCTGATAGCCTTGAGAGGCTATTTCAGCTTCTCCTTAACGTGTAGGTGAGCTCACGGGGCTCAAATCGGAAGTGTTGCTAGCACTGGCCCTAGCAAGAGCAGTGCTTCGCAGAATCTACCACCGGATCGGAAACGCGACACACTGAGAAGATCCGTCTCGAGCGTGATTGTTCCTACTAGTAATGGAAACGCACTGTTATAGCATTTGATGAAAGAAAAAGAAAAACGTATGCAATTAACGGTTTGATTGACTCGGTGGTCCAGTAGTTAGCGCTCCTTACTTACTTTGTTGCGCCGAGAGTCGTGGGTTCGATTCCCGCATCGGACAAATATCGTGTGATGAACAAGTATGTTTGCTTTTTGTCTGGGTGTTTGTTATCTTCATATGTATATATTTAACCCTATATAAGTATGTTTGTCAGTCTCTGGTACCCTTATGCCAAATACTCAACTCGACCCGCAGTTAAGAACCGCACCAGCAACCTCATCACCCCTGCCTCGTCAGGCAGGGAGTTCAAGCCCGAGGAGATTGCTCCGAGGCCCGATCCGTGCCCCGCAAGGGCACACGGAGACTCAATGATCTGGTACCCGTAACACAGGGAATAGTAAATTTTCATTCTTTTGCTGGGTATCGATGTAGGTATATCTTTGACTCGTCGTTTTCAAAAATGTAATTTCCGTTTAATCAAGTTGAAATCAGAATATAGAAAAGGAGTCCTCACTTCTAAAATTTAAAATTTAGTCTAAGTACATTCTCATTTATATTTATACGTAACGAGCAGTGTATAAATGTTTATGGTTCCGTTTAACTCATTCAGCCACGCTTCCACAAACAATATCCAACCGTAAAAACGTTTTATTTTCTATAGCTTTGGTCACCATAAATAATATTCCTTAATAAGAAGTTGAGATTATATCAGATTCTTCCACTTATGGAATATTTCATCGTTATGTTGTTTCTCCTTAAAACAACTAAATAAATATATACGTAGTATTACAGTTCGGGTATAAGGTAATTGAAAAAAAAATCTATCATGCAAGCCTTACGAGGATTAGTGTTGTTTGTTTGCTAACCGCCGCCGCCTGCCAACAAGATTGAGTATTCTTATAAGTATCAATAACGATAAAATATAATTTATAGTGAATTCATACCTTTACATATACAAAAAGAGAATATTATTAATATTAAAGTACACAAGAAAACGTTTTTTCTAGTGTATGTAGTAAAGACGAGACGATAAAACAACATTTAGATGACACCGCTATTTTTGTTTAGATGGCATTCGGACTCTCGTTTGATTTGGAGCAGATAGGAGCTTTGAAATGTCAGTGGAAGGTTCAGTTGCATTGACATGTCGACTCCCTATTCAAACCATAATGTGTTAGGTATACTTAGCGGCAGGATTATCGACCTCTGTCATGTTATAGAAAATCTAATCACATGATAATCGGCTTGTGCATCTAATCAATGCTCCAAAGAGGACGAGGGAGCTACAGTCATATTCCGGTCATAGCGTTTCTTTTGCACAATAGTCGAGACAGGTTATTTTCTAATTTCCAATCATATGCATGTAAACTAGAAAAGTAGGCAGTATATGAAAGTGTATTACTTCAATTTAATTATGAAATATTTCTCTGTAATCCCTACTTCAAAATGAACGGAGTCAAGCCGGATATTAAATGCCAACAACGTTAGAGTACGAGTGGTAAGTAGCTCTCTCTCTGTATTCTGCAAATTATATTTCAAAGGATCCTTATTGTGAAACAGAGTAAATAAAAATAGTTTAAATAAATCATTCTTTTGTTGCTCCAAGTTCGGTACTTGTCGTCTATTAAGAATACGGATTCAGTGACTTGAGTTGGTCTTGAAATAGGAGAGACAGCGCCGGATGTGCTTTGAAAAGCGGAAGTTAAATTAAATTGAAAACCTGAGACAAGACCTGAATTAGGTATCATTATATTTATTTGTTTGTCTTTGAAGCGTGTACAATAGTTTTACTTCACTATAAAAAAATATACAATAATTTTAAAAAGCATTAAGTAGTTCAGTGATGTGAAATCCAGATTGTCCTATCTAAGTTTTACTATACTTTCCCTAATTCTTACTTTGAGTGCTGGTAGTAAAACGTGGATCTGCACGGGTCGATACTTATGCTCAATCTTTTGCTTTTTTGTTTTTTCTTTTACACGGGTGTTACGAGCTCATCACAATGAGAATGCTGCCACCCATCTTGAGACATGAGGTCTAAGCCTCAATTATATAAGATAACGGTAGTATAAACAGACAGGGAAATGCTACCTATCCGTCACACCATGTCATTCTGTATCGTGGAATTATTTCGTGCCTGAAGGATTTTAATTCCGATATGGTTCAATAAGAGTTACCTGGGTGTTTTATCTTCTAGGCCACCACGAGTTCTACCACAAAATAAATCCCTTTAGTTGAGTGGGCTAGCCGTTGTTTTAATGCAGCCCGATTTTATTATTTATTATTTCTTATCTGGTTGGACTTGGTCCCGGATGGTGGGTGGACTGGCTGGATTGGTGTTTTGGGTTTTTTTTTATAGTAAAACGGCTGCTCTATCCATTCAAGCCGAAACGCATTACTGCTTCACGGCAAAAATAGTCAGGGACCCGTACGAGCTCAAAAAATGCCCCACCACCTATAATTACGCAAATTACAATTCATCCGTTCATTTATCTACCTAAGCTAATAAAATAAGACACTAGCACGTACAATTAATTAAATTCTTAACCGAATTAACAATCGTTTTAAAACTAGTTTGAAATAAAAAAATAAAAATAAAAAAACTTTTGTTCAACGAGCATTGCGTAAAACGGTTCCAAGATCGTGTAGGAGTGAAACAGCTCTGTTTATATAATAAAACTTTGTTCTGTATCTGGTATACGCTATAAAAGTTTTCAAGTTATTTAATTAAAACGACAGACTTTTATGGATAGAAACTAAATTCCGTAGAAGTTTTCATGCAAGATTTCGTAATGTGTAAGCGTTTGCAAAAATATAATATACTAATAGCAGCCCGTTCCGACTCCGCTCGGGTCTTTAACAAAAATTTCAACGACGTTATTTTTTTTAAATAAAAGAACACTTATTGCGACATAACTATAATAGTTAGACATATGCTGTCGCGACACTTTTTGTAAATAATAATGTGTTCTACAAAGTCGTAGTACATTATTTTATTCTATCATCAATAGTTTTCGCAGGGCATAGGTTACATTATTGGAGTTTTAGTAAGGATCCCTATTTTTTTTCAAAAAAGATTATGCCTATGTCACTCGGGAATAGAGTAGCTTCCAGACAGTATAAGATTTTTTTTAAATCGGTTCATTAGTTTCGGAGCCTATTCACTACAAACAAACCAACAAATTTTTCCTCTTTATAATATTAGTATAGAAGTATAGATATGCATTCAATTCGTATTCATTCTAAGTTGAAAGGTATGTTAAAAATCGGGGAAGCAAATTAAACGCAGAAAACTTGTTTAAAGATGGTTCCTAATTAAACATAGTTTTATTGTACATTACGGTTCTGGCATAGGAACTAGCTGTCTCTTGCAAACCTACGCTGTGATAAAGGTGACGTCACCAACCGATGTGCATTTTTTCTTTTAACGACTTGACAATTACTGTCACTACATAAAAAAAAACTTACTAATTTATTTTATGTAAACACTGGATCTCACTACTCGATCAACCTTTTGATGAAAAAGTAAAAAAAGGAAAATTTCTTTTGTTTTATTTCTCTAAACTACCTATAAATACGTAAGTATATAAAAATAATTTTGAATGTTATTAAAAAATAATTTTCAATTTGAAAATTATTTATGTATCTTACAAATTTTGTTAGCAGTACCACTATGTTATGTCTCCATCCTTATTTGTTGAACGCAAACAGTCGATTCGGACTCCTTACTTGGTTATTCTAGTTATATCCTTAAATAGACACACAATAGTTTCCTTTTACCAGAACAAAGCAGCACTGGTGTGATTTACGGCGATCTCTTTTCAAATATAAATTTCAATGCACGTATAATTTAATTTTTGTCCTCTTCAAACTATCGTGTTTTAATTTACTTAATATAAATTCAATAGTGTATTGCATTTAGTAACATTAAGTGTTATTAATTCAGTTGTTTGTTAAGTACAGTGTAACAAGAAGTTTATGTAAAGCGTAGTGTTAAAGTTAATGCATAAAGACATTGTCACTTTACCCTACATAAACGCCTTGCAAATATGCATTTTAAAAAGATCGAGCGCATGACCACAAACGCGCTTCGGAATTACGTGAGCCTCGACGCTTGTTCTTGAAGTTAAGGAGAATAAACGTCCACTTTTGTATTCATAGCCCTATAA
Source organism: Bombyx mori (assembly GCF_030269925.1). Lineage (NCBI taxonomy): Eukaryota > Metazoa > Arthropoda > Insecta > Lepidoptera > Bombycidae > Bombyx > Bombyx mori. The sequence continues at coordinate 7,834,773 of NC_085124.1, forward strand.
TATATTTCGCTTTGCAATCTGTCAGTGGAGATTATGTAGTACCGGGATGCACAGAGTTATGGAAGGGATGTGTGACGCGAGCGCGCCCACGGTTTATTGTCTGAGCCTTATGTTAATGGATTATGAGCGTGAATAATTATGTATTTAAACATTTCAAAACTTTCGGTTGTCCGTTTCGTAATGCATCGAACAAAATGTTACAATAATAATCCTGTAAATAATATATGCACCCGCTGCTTCAACAAGTAAACTTAAAACTTAGATATCTTTGGACAAATTGAATATTGACTGATTAATTGCTACATCATGCACAACTAAAATATAGATGGATATTGGTATTATTAGAATATAAGAATATATAATTATTAAGGTAAATCTTTTTAAACTTACCAATCCACGGTTAGTTTCAAGAGAAGAACGATTAAATGTCGTTAGGGTTAATAGTTTAAGATTTTATTTAATTACTATTTCAGCGCGTCAATGCTGTGTTCACCATACTCACCGACGTTGGCGTAGTAATCGTGAAGCGTATACAATTGATAGTCACCTAATTTGAACAGGTACGCGGACAGAAGCACTGCGTCCTGTCTCGGGTCCACGTGTCCTGGGTGATGGACGGCCGGCCTCATCAGTGATGATATTGAGAAGTCAGTATTCGTATGCCCCGGACCACACCATCCGTTCACACTACACAATTTGCAATCTTCCTTCATAGTTCCAAATAATAACACTAATTTTGTATATTCTATATACGATGTCCGTTTTTTTCTGTACTCGGTTTGTACGGGGCACTAATAAATCACATACAAAAATATTTGTGGGCTGTCTCACACATCACAGAAGATATCACAGCGGCGTTCGGCAGCGGTTCTGTAAAACGTAATGTATTTGAAGACTGACTCTGTGATATTTTCATAACGGACCTGTGTGCTTTCGTCGGCTGACAGAGCTGTTATGAAAAATACATCGAGTGTACGTTTCTCTGTAATCTGGTCAACATTAAACGTTTTTCCGAGAATTTAGTAGGTATAAGTAGGTACTTCGGAGTACGATGTTTACAATCACTTACAAATCTTCCGACAAAATCAACAAATATTTATTAGTTTGATATTTCACTAATTTACTTAGTTAAGCAAACATTTCACACAGCCATTTCAGACTCGTTCACACATTTTACAATTGAGATTTCGTTTGTATTTCGTCAAATCTAATCTTGCTTACAGATTGACCTTTTAAATCTTTAGAACGCATCTCATGTTATATTACTAAATAAGTAATATTACTAAGTTCTATCTGATGTTATATTACTAAATAATCATTAATTATTATGATCTACATAGGGACAAAAATACACTTAACTGTTGTTTAAATTAATAGGAAAATACTACAATAAAATTACTACAATGCAATTAGACATGTATATTTTATCGTTAATGTAATTGTAAGTTCCATTAAAAAAAGCCCAAAAAGTTGCTCCTTATACATCATTAATTTTGATACAGGCGTAGTTTTTTTTTTCAGTAGCCTATTTCTCTTGCATAAACTAGAACTATGTACGAAAGATAAATAAACAAACATACATACTATTCGTATTTTTACTATTGATTTGTTTTAATATGGCAGTGGAAATGTTTGCAAAGAATTAGCGGGATGTATGTGATGGTAAACAAAGTTAAACGGTTTTAACTCGGTGTGGTGTTGGCGGGCGCTGCATTGCGGCTACGAACGGGTCAGAGGTGCAATGCTGTCCTACAAATAAGAATCCACGTTTATATCCATTAATCGGAATTGTCTCTTGTATTCTTTTAGTTGTAATAACCATTTCTATGTGAAATCAAGTAAGCATTTATTTCATGTTACACAAACGTTTCTTAACTCAATCAAACAATCGCACGGTGTACATATCCGAGCAGATCGGATTACGTGAATTCCAGAAATACTTTATTTCAAACAGATGTACTTCAACAAAGAATTGCATCGATGCATCGTATTACAACACAAACATTATAGCAAGCGTAATAAACTTTATTTATCCAGTAATACGAATTTGTTTTTATGATTTCGGTGGCTAGGCATTGGTTACGTGCGCGGAATGGCGACGCAACATGCACGCGGCCTTGAAACCAGCCAGTAAACAAATGTCACGTGTGCGCTCCGACAGAAACGATATAAAAATCAGTTCTCGCGATTTCTTCCTTCAGCTAAATTGCGTTTGTTCTCTCCTCGTTTACGTCATATTACGTTTAATAGGGGATCAGTTATCATTTTATCAGTGTTTTTGTAGATGTTGAATACCGATAAAAGCGTTATTCGTGCGTGCGCGAAATTAAAACTATGTAATTATTTGCGTTCTAAAATTAACTACCTACATATTCGGTAACTTGATCTAACAATTCTTTATTACGTTCACCGTTACGTGATCAATTTGTTATCTTAGAACATCTGCCCTGGATCTTCGCATCCTTTTCTTTGATACATCCAAATATTAGAAAAAAACTCTAAATAATAGGTTTAGTCGCACGTGCGTTCGTTGGGTAAGCAGCTGCTGTGACAGATGTTGTGGACGGAAGGTAACCACCCCGCACTTCATGCGTCTTTCATCCCCTTGCTACCTGCATCACCTGACTCATGGACACAGTCAACATTAACTTAATAAAGACCCACACTTTATTATTTAGGTCATAACAGAACAAGACAAATCATTGAAAGTTATTATTCAAAATCAATTCACACAGTCAGTATACTTACATGAATTAAAATGACTAAATTCATAAAGCTTATTTGCGGGCAAATGGTTAAAATCACCAAATTCCCGAGTGAATTCTTTGTATTACAATTTAATATATTATTATGTATAATTGTAGTTATAACGGCAATCAATTTAAACAATGTATCAACATTGGTTAGATTCAGGGCCAGTAACGTTATTTGATAATTTTATTTATACATTGAGCAGTTATTATTGGTGAGAACTGGATCCTATTATTTCTACTTTCCGGGTGCAAAGAGCTGTGACCCCATTAGAAGGTATCAGCTTTCTGGCTATTTCTACGTTCTGTTTTTCTGGTTTTTAGTTTGGGCCAGTTTTGCGATTTTCATTTTTTAGGTGGTTATCGAAATTTACAGTGTGATTTATATTAGACATCAGACCCATTCAATGTTCAGTTCAGAACTTTTTGTCTCTAACTATTAACAAGTAGCCTAAGAGACTATTCCAGATATGCCCGGACGGGGTCAGAACACCAAAAAGGCCATGAGCAAGACTACGCAACTAGTACTCAAGATATAAAGATTTGGTTTGAAAAGTTAACAATATGAACTAATGAAAAACTAGTTAGCGGGATTAATGCCCTTGGCTAAAAAAATTTCGAAGTGCCTGCTATGATGTTATGGTTAAAAACAATTGGCAGGGATCATTGGCAAAGACCCAAGGGTTTTGACGGTGATTTCTACTGCAGTTTTATTGATCCGGTTCGTTCATATTATATTAGGTCTAATTGTAAGAATATTAATATTGTTTAAGATGGATGTTCATCGACATTCGTTCATATTAAAACCGGCTACCTTCAATGCAGTTGGCATGTAACTCTGGCGTAAACCCAATTTGTTCCGAATATGGTTATGTACTGGCATCAGAACCGCACCTAGTGTTATGATGATAGATTAATCAGTAATCGTCTTTCGATGTATTTATTCTAATAGAAACTAATAGCGGTTCGGTCCCGATCTATTGCGATAACGATTTCCAAGTTCATTATTATTTGAATCCCAGTGTATTTATCTTGAACAATAACTGCTGATTATTTAAAGTAATTCGTGTTATATAGAACTGAAGAACGATTTTGTGAGAGTTGGTTTATCGCTGCCAAATTATCAGTATTGATTACCATATCGTGACAGCGCGATAACCTAATGCTTACTTTCATTTCGCCTTGATTTACATTTCACACTTTTCGGTTATTACATATCAAAAGAATATAGATAACATTCAATGTTTTTTTGTGGCAATTCTTATCGCAGTTTAATTTTTGGAGTTACATATATTATTTTTGAACCATTCGGATTATGTTGATAAGCAGAATTTGTGGATGATATTTTTATTTAACATAAATATCTAAATTACTCTGTAGATTTCACAAGAAACAAACCGCTTATGTAAGGCTTATGCAAGCCGCACTTAAGTGCAGAGAGCTAGCTATATCGTAGGTCTGATTGAAATTAGATAGTGACGTAAAAAAATTGATTGTTCTTATATATTTTTTCCGGTTTACATCGTTTATCTTTGTACTCTTAGTAACAAGGACATAAAAATGTGGGTGGTTTGGCAAAAAAGAATCGCGAACCAGTATATTGGGACGACCTATACATTTAAGTACCTATTATTACGTACTTAAAATCGGGATAAAGCAATGAAGATTCTTTCGTCATTTAAGCCGGGGTCCAGATGATATTGCAATTAAACACAACTGTTTTGCTAATAAATAAAAAGAATAGTATTATTTATCAAAAATATTATTAAGGCTATGATTATTTATTTAAAATAAGTATTCAATAACGAGACATTTATCTTGTGATCAATTAATGTTAAGTTTCTAAAATCATTTATCTGTGTAATTGATGGTTACCGGGGGCAGGAGAGTGTGAAATTTTGCAATAGAGTTATGGTGTATAATAGGGCAGCAGGGCTAGTGAAAGTAAAGCCTTTCACTCGAGTTGTCTCTTACGCTTTGTGTGCTTCTAATTTAAACAATCATTTGTCGTTTCTATTGTTCAGGACGTAACTTGTATAGGAACGAAATAAAATTGATACTTTCATAGAAGCGCCTATACTCGTAGTCCGATATTTTCATGATTTTGCGAGTGCGACAATCAATTTTTTCGATATTATGCTTGCACACTGTGAATAATTGTCGTTTTGTGAATTAGTTAAAATCTTTATTTTGAAAGGGTCATTCAAAGGAAAAGGCTGCGTGGTACAAAAAAGAAAGCTTTTCTTGAAGAAAAAACAATTTAAATCTACTCTAAACACGAATTAAACACAAGGGGCTTTTATTATTAATATTACTAGAATATTAACTTGCAACTCCAGAAATGGGTACTTGAGGTAAAGTTTAAGAACGACAAAGGTAGAACTTCTGCTGCAGGCTGCATCAAAGCAGACCGCAAACTCATAAGCGAACTTACAAAAGTTAGTAAATGAATTCAATTATAAATAGGAGCTTGTTGGATTCGCTGTAAAAGATAAACAGGACTTGAAGCTTGTGTTTAAAATTAACTTTATTTTTCAGTTTCGGAACTAGCCAAGTGAGCCGTGAGAGTTAGTGAAAATTATTTAAAACTTCATTCAAGAAACGAAAAATATGTTTACAAATATGTGAAATAAATTGCGTATGTTCATTGCGATAATCAAGATTAATTTAAAATATTTCAACATTTATTATGATAAAATATTTATTTTATATAATTTAAGTAAAGGTTTAGATTTATTTGTTATTACTTTTATCGTGTATTAGATATAAATGGTTTGGTTAAAGTACAGCATCGAAAAGTACACAGTAAGTATACTCAATTCAATTTGTAAAATATTTAGCTTCTGTCGGCACACTTGCAATGGTGTTCCAAATTACTTCTCTATGCCAGCTTAATAGCTTGTTTGCCGCCTTTTGTCTAACTAGGGCAGTGCCTCGATGGCATTAATTGATAGCATTGACAAGCTCGGCTTACATTGCAAATTCCAGGGAGGTTAAATCCGCATAGAGGTTTGAATATTTGATCAATTTTAGCCCTTTTGCAGCGCATGTTTATGTTGAACATATGACCTGTTGAAAATCTCGAATACGCTTTCGAAAACATACCTTGTTTGAGTTACTTTAAAAGAAGTAAATTTTAATTAAACAGTAATTTTAAATTAAGAATTCTAATGTTAGTAGCGAAGCTATCTAATTCGATTGTATGATTTTATCTTTTCAGATGTGTGACAGATGAAAATGACATTTAAAGTTTTCTGGTTCGATAGCTATCATAGATGTATTGAAAGCCGGCCGGCGTTAGGGGTACTGGTAGCCGTATGTAGATTTGGTTGCTTCTGTGACTTTGCCAACCGGACAGAACCCGTTTTGCACAATACTAAATGTTAACGAGTACTCCGCGCGTTGTGATCAACGGCATTCGCTAGCCATCACCACACCGGTAATTGTACGACGCAGGTGACATTTACTTGTATTTGAAGTACAGTTGCGTTCCTCGATTCACACTTTAAGATCATCCACAAGTTTGGCACAACACGACACTAGGCGCGAATATGTCGCCGGATCCAGGTTATGTCGTGAACGGAAGCGGCGCGTGGATAGTGCGTCGTGTTTACAGTTGGCGCGGCGCTTTCGCGTGGTGGACGAACGAAGCGACCACTCGCCTCCGAGGTTGACAGTCGACTGGCGGCGTACGAAAGAAAGCTGTGTCGCGGTACGCGGGCCGAGGGGGGACGGGCGGGACAAGGAGCGAGCGGCACACCTGCGGGCGGCGGGAGCGCCTCTTGCGACGCGAAGCTTCCCGCTGCTACGCAATAAACGCTCGATAAACTTTCACATTAGGCGCGCCTAACTGTGTGACTGTAAGCTCGTTTTTACTTCACAACTTTAATGTGTAGTACAGTCATAGGACGACGTCAAAGACAGCTCACATTTGACATATAGGTGCTTTCATACATTAAGCTTCGCGAGTAGCCTGCGCTTGCGCACGCCTTGTTTGACTCCCTTTCATAACAGCAATTTTCTGAAAATTTTCATGTTGATTTTTTACTGGTATGCATAGACGACCAGACAAGCTTACGGCCCACCTAGTTTGGAAGAGAAGTTGATGCGCCGTATCATGTTACGTGTTGGAACTGTGGGGTGATATGTGGGATTTGAAACTTAACAACTTCTTCATTGTTTCTATCTATCATCTGATTCCTGTGCCGCGATAGAGCTCAGAAGGGTTTGAAGGTGGATAGTGTTAAGACGCGCATATGGACTGGCGCGTGTAGTAGTCCTAAGATTCGATGAAGGTAGACGGACTGACTATAGTATTGCTATAGTATGTAAATATTTGGAAATCCCCGCAACAAAAAGAACAGAAATAGCGGATTTCCTACTTTTGAAAACAGAACGAATACCACGTATTCGTTCTGTGGCAGGCCGGTGGAACCACAGGCTCACATCAACATATGGTATTGTTACATTAGAAAAATGCCATCAGTTATCAACAAAAAAGTCTTTTAGAATTTTTTTAACCTAACCTAAATAGTCGCTGGTAGCTTTCAGGGGCAATTTCAGCTACGCGCGGTTTGCTAGATGAGCTCACGGGGCTCAACCTAGGAGGACTTGCTAACATCTGCCTTAGTAAGGGCAGTGCTTTGGTGAATCCAACACCGGATCGGAATCGCGACCCACTGAGAAGATTCAGCGAGAAACTCAGTGGGTTGGTAAGTAAAGTAAGACTATTACCGAAGCAATGCTGCAGGTAAAATTATTAATTATAATTAACATATTAATGTTGTAATAAACATATAATAAACATATAATAAACATATAATAAACATATAATAAACATGTAATAAACATATTAATGTTGAGATGTTTTTTTCTTTCGAAGGCGGGCAATCCAAGAAGTGACCAGTTGGTAAGTGATGGCCGTCACTCACAGACAGTGCTGGATGCACAACCAATTCATACCTATCATTGAGTAGGAATGGTGGCGAATTCATTGCAAACGGTATGCGGAAATGCCTCTATTGATGAGCTCTATTATGGTGCGATGGAAAAAAATATATATTCTACATATTATGAAACAATTCCTTTAATAGAAGCATGTACGATAAACAAGAGATTGAAGTCGTAAAGATGTTTAATGACCCCCATATTTTTCAATTTAAAGGTGGTATCTAAACGTTTTGCAGTTTTGCGTTCTGGATTGAACGATAGAACGGCGGCTGCCCAATCCTGGTTATCCCAATCATGGTTATAGTAAAACAAAAAACAAACCCTCTAAATACATTCAAGGAACCAACTGTTTCGAAAACACACACATGTACCTACATGTAAAATAACATACCTGTTATAGGAGTGACTTAAATGTCATTTTTATAAAAGGGAATACCTACTGCAGCGAATTTGTTACACATCGTGTGTGTGATTTTTTATTCCGGTTAATGTAACATATCATGATGAAGATACACAGAGCAAACTTTAAATTAGACTAAGTTTTAGATTTTAAATTAATTTTATCAGCAGCGGTTTGGCTGAGCCCTGACATCGTTGGTATCCATGACCAACGGTGACTTACCATTAGGCTTGCCCGAATGCCTTAAGTAACGGTTTTTTTTAAACTACCCTCAGTTTCTCTTCGGGAGATTTTCAACTGATTTTGAATTGCTGGATACGACATAGCCTAATTGGCACAATTTTTTCATGTGTAGATAGATGGATGAAGGACCTCACGGTCCACCTGGTGGAAAGTTTACGGTAGATATCACGGTTGACTCTGCCCCTAGCATTGCTGGCGTCCATGAGCGAAGGTAACCACTCACCATCAGGTGCACCGTATGCACATTTGCCTACAAGGGCAAACAATTTAATAAAATAAAAATACTGGAGCCCATAGACATCGAATTGCGAATGCTGCCACCTACCTTGAGACATGAGTCTCGATATTATAATTGTATCGTATAGCGGCTATACCATAGTTCAAATAAAGAATTTATGTCTGCTTCGCAGTAGAAATATGTGCGACGGTATAAGTACCGGACCCGTTCAGTACCGTTTTATTACGCCCTTCCACCAGTAAAGGTAGCTTTTGCCAAAGTGGTGAACCCTAACTGTAAATAGAACCACCATTGAATAGTAGTAATTACACACCACAAGACCAACGAGCTGATGAAATATTCTACAAAACGCTTAACATTCGGCGGAGTGTAAGCTCGTCTAACGATTTGCGCCAACAAACGAAAACCTCACTCAATGTCTGAAATAAACTGGGTTGTACTCCAATAAATCTATAAAATAAGCGACCTTTCTTATTCATAAACTTTTGTAGCTAGTGCTCTATAATACTTCAGGCTAGTATAATATAGTATAGCGACTGTCATTACGCCTTTGAATCACGCGGGGTCGACACGTGCTCAAAACACGTGTACAGAGCCATTGTGTGTATTAATAAATTGTACATTTTCATGGCTTTAGGTATTGTTTCTATACGTTTGGTTCATACCTACCTACCTACCTATTTTTCATTATGTAGCTTTTTCGAACCATTCAATAATTCATTATAGTTCTTGTATAGTGAGTAGTTTATATCGCCGTATGTACTTTGTGATATATCGAGTTATAATTATACTAGCGCAACACAACTCTCAATTCGCCCTAACTCCAATAATTTGATTTTAACTGGAATTAGTGCCTAATTGTTTTATTTGTATTCAGTCAATGCACCTTAAATAAATTAAACTATAATAACCGTACTTGTCGAACTCGGCAAAAAGTTCGACATGCAGCCTAACCCATACATCAGCCCAACGTGTTTCTCGCCGGATCTTCTCAGCGGGTCGCGATTCAGATCCCGTAGTAGTAGTAGATTGATTCGGGAAGCAGTTACCCTTGAATTGTTAGGTCTCTTCTGGAGGCGCTCGAGCAACTGGTAGCAAATCCCATCCCCTCCTGGCTGAGCCATTGCTCGCCCACCTGTCCTGTTGAAATTGGAAAGGCTACCGGGTCACTAGTATTCGTTCATTAAAAAAACACAATAATGTCAAAGCTAAATTTTTGTGTTTAAAAGTCATTGTTACATTTACCCGTTTCAAAATGTATTCTAAGATTTTTGCGGCGCCTTTGAAGAGGCTTGTACGTCCGATTTCGTCGTAAATATGTTAAGTCTCCAAAAATGATCATAAAAAAGGCAGTGAATGTACCTTTATAAATATAGCACTTTTAAGACTGTTCATCAAATGTTCGGATTCCTTTACAGAATTAAGCGTTACCTCATGATTGGACTAGGACTTAAGTACTGTAAATACTATTCATCTTTGAGCTGGGTTGTCCTCAAAAAAAAAGTATCATCTATAATGTTCAATCTATTATTTGGCAGTTTGGATTGTTGATAATTCTGATCTAATGGATCATGGGTCTACGGAGAGCTCTCTCTTTTAGTCTACCTGTGTTTGATTACGGATGTTTGTTCAATTGAGAGTGTTCTTAAGAATTATCTGAAATGAATCCGTCATCTCCTTTTACCGAACGCACCATCTGCTACCGTAGTTGAGTTCATATCTGTCATCTGGTACGGTTGTGTTCAAAGTTTGCGTTTCAAGAGATCTTTCATGTAGTGTACCTTCCTATAATGAGCTATATTCTATAATTAGTACCACTCCTCAGTGTTACCTGTACGCTATGATAGGTCATTTTTAAACAGGTTTTGAAAATAAATGAGCGAAGCTTCACTGTTTAGAACCAGGAGTTCCACGGCAATTTTAAATTATTTTTTTAATAGAATTCTTTAGATTCTAGTAAACCGTATGTTATGCTTGGTGAAAGGGTATATATCTTGTATAAATAACAAATGGAGCCACACTTTAAGAGACAAATGCATTTCATTTAACTCAGCCTAATCTTTCTTGCAAAAATGTACAACCAAATATTAAGTACCACATGAATAATCTTTAATTGTGGATCTTGGAGATCTGACCACCGAATTTCTAATCATTTTTTTAATGAATTTATTGTGTACGGGAAAAAAATGGAAGAACTATAATTACCACCCGTTTGAGCCTGTTTATTTTAAGTTTTTTTTATGAGTCAAGCACATTAGTTGAAACAGGTGTGAGGGCTTTTCTTTTTCGGTTTTCGGAGGGTTTTCTACACATAACGGACATTTTTTACACTTTAATTTCATGATCACGGCTTAATGATGTTTAAATACGTCAAATATCTTGGAGTACCAAGAATCAAAGAACATGCTAACCATTTAATAAACAAAAAAAAACAATTGGTTTATCTATTTTCAAATCCCTTTGTCGCAAAATGATAAGGTTTCATGATGATAAGTAATCACAGTTTTTACTAATCAAGAGATTAAAGAATATCATTATTAAAATTATTTAAAGAATATCATTATTATAATTAGACAAACACAATTTTGTTTATTAGATATTTTAGCTGGCAGCGCTGATGTAACTTTATCGGTGTGAAGGAAGTGAGCACGATAAGATAAATCAATTCCGGTAGTAGAAGAGCCACGCCGTGTTTGGGTTATTTAAATGGATTATTGGATTAATTGAGTGGACACCCGACCCCGATAAAACCTTTTTTTGAAACTCGGGCGATGCGTTGGACATGTATGAAGTGAAATCTACTCTGATGTATATTTTTTTTATTAAAACCAATTACGAATTGAAATGTTCAATTTGAAAATATAGGATCGTGGAAATTCGATGTTGTAGATTTGGGAAACCCCTTGGTGGTAGTCAGCAGATCATGTGCCTGGCAACATTTATGAGCGGCAGTGACTACTTGAGATGAGGTAGGTCTGCCACCGATGGCAATGAAGTAACAACTATGCTCTTAAGGTTTCGCGCGTAGTTGATCCCGTTTCATCAAATAAGTTAAAACATGGCCTTGAAGTTAAGTTGTTCGTGGAGTCCAACGAAATTACAGCATGAATGCCGCCACTCACCTTGGGACATGAGGTCTCAATTTTTTTTCCACTTATAATGTTAATGTTTTGTCTTTCGAACTGGGACGACTGGGACGTCTGACTGCTTCACCGAGGAAGTAGATAATATGGTATCTACCTACTCGGGCGATCTTACTTACACCATTATTCCAAAATAATAATAATAACAATGATATACCTCGACCGTGTGTCACATATTATTATTTAAAAATTATAAAATGTTGAAGAGCAAATACGCTCCATAACACAATATAAATTCAGAAAACTAGTTTTAAAATCAATATTTTATCGATTTCTATTATTGTTATTTTATGACTTCATATTTTAGGAATATTGATATGAATCTGAAATAGTTTAATTAAGAATATTTTGAAGAGCACCTGCATCATTATGGATCACGAATAAATTAAATAAAGTGATTATGATTAAAATTGAAGATAAAAAGATTATGTAAATCGGATTTAATCTCGCGTTTTTATTGTCATTACACTATTACCGACGTTTCCAATATCTTACAGTTTTAATGGTAACATAATATGTCTAAGGTTTTGTTATTTTTTGATATTTGAATATTGTGCTAGTAAATTGAAACATCGAACTAATATAATATAATGAATGTTATAGCGATAAAGTAATTTTAATTATGTCTACAATGCGCGAAAACCGAAGAAACTATTATTAGGGAACTAGACGCACGGAACTCACCACTAGTCATTTTCCCAAGAAAGCCTTTATGAATGAGTCCTAATATTAAGGAATGGGACGAACATAGTCCAAACAAAAGTGCTCCGTAAAGTCACAACCCTCAGCAGTGAAGAACACGATCCAAGGAGGAGAGAGTGAGACGTTTCAAAAAATATCAGCCTCATTTCATACCGTGCTAAGCGTTTACCAGTAAGGACCAAAAAGGACGGTCATAGCTATTCGAGTGGGTCCACAAACTAGGGTATTTTTGTATAGTATTAGTAAATTTTGTTATTTTCATTTTTATTGCACATAAGCTGACCCGGCTTGTGACGTCACTGTCATTGGCGTGCGATAGAGATAACAAGATTTTTTAATTACATTGATCTTGTACAACATTGTTTCCTTTTGATATTATTCATTGTAACGTTTTTTTTCTTCTTCTCCTACCTATACTGATAGCGTTGAGAGGCTATTTCAGTTTCTCCTTGACGTGCAGGTGAGCTCACGGAGCTCAAACTAGGAGTGTTGTCACCACTGGTCCTGGCAAGAGCAGTGCCTCGCAGAATCTACCACCAGATCGAAAACGCGACCACTGAGAAGATCCGGCGAGAAACTCAGTGGGCTGTGTCTATGGGTATTGTAACGTAATATGAAATGTCCAATATGAAAAGCAAGAAACATCGTACCTATCAACTATGTCTACGATTACGTAATTCACCCGGGTTATAAGATACTTCGTACCTAAGGGAAATAAAAATAAATTGATATACACTTACTTTGATAGCACCGGACGTCTAGATTCTTGAAACTAAGCTCAATAGCTAAGTGGTTATAAACTTATAGACATGTTAGTTAACCGGAAATTGAAACTTAACATCCAAAAATAATATTCACATTTGTTTTGATGCATTTTTATTGAATACAGACATAGTAAAATTGTATTTTGCCTTAATTGTTCTTTTTAAGATTATATTTTTTTCAGAGTGTTGTCGTTGATTTTCCTTCATTTTTCAATCCAAGGACAATTCTTTTGAAACACTTTTGACCACTATCATTTCAAAACTACATTATTAGAAAGTTTGCTACTAATCTCAATATAATTATTTGATCTTCTTTAAATGTATCGTATAACTTATCGACGCCTTTTAGCTACAAATGGTAAAATAAAAATTTTCGACCCAATTTTATTTAATTTTATTAAAATTTAATTTTATTAATTTAAAATTTTTGAGTCGGAAACTTTGTTACAGCACACGCTACAGTTATCAATTGCACTTGTAATTGAGTTATTTGTTCTAAAATCCTTTTCTATCTAACAAAGTATTAGTTTGATTTGCAAAGTGAAATCCGAGTAATATAATGACAGACGACGACAACTCGACGACATTTTATTTCTACGATCGTAAGGATTTTATCAAACTTTTCCTACGCTATTAATTCAATCCATAAAATCATTCAGCAACAAAGAAAAATCTTACCACTCGCATAAAAAGCAAGTACATCAACTTCAATCTGCTTTATTAAAAACTTATTTCTGTTAAATCAAATCTGTAGAATATTGAAAGAGGCCTTAATCAGAAGAAAAACAGATTTGATTAGCAGATAAGAAGCTAGACTGCTAGACCTCGAATCAAATATCAAATGCCCGAGCAGTTCGATTGAATAACACAGTAAGTTCCCTGACAGTGGCGTCGTATGCAAACGAATACATATTTTAACATGAATAGAGATCCGAGCAACGCCGACTTCATGAACTAGGTCAATGCATTTCGCATCAGACACCAATCTGTGCTTCAACTTTTATTGCCGTTGAAAATCAATTTAGAAATACTGAAAGTTTTTGACGTTGCCCTTAGTGCGTTTTGAAAATGGTTTTAGTCTTCAATAGAATCTAGATACTGTCTTTTTATCGCTTTAGATGAGTGAAAAGCTTATGGTCATCTTAGCGTTAAATGGTTACTGAGACCTAAAGACATGCCTTCAACAAATTTAAGGGTTAAGTTTGAAACTCTGAAAGTATACTTCACAATTTTATAATTAACAAACGATATTAACAATTTTTTTCCTTAGGGAGTTTTAGTTATTATTTCTTGTGGCTTTAGTATGTATCTTAGCTAAAAGAACATGTGCTTTTACAATTAATAACACAAGGAAAATTTGAGGACGCTCAAATATTTTTCAGTCATCCTCGGCTAAGTATGCAAATAGACAAAAACAAAACAATTTAGTAGTCACTTCTCTGTTGTCAATCTTTTTGTTTGTTTAATACCTGTTGATTGAAACTTACAAATTTCAATTTTTGAAGAAGATTTTCAAGAATTTTTTTTTACCACCTCTACAAGAAAAATTGTCAATCAAATACATCAAATTAATTTAAATTTTGAGGCGTCAGTGATTACGGTCGAATTTAGATATTAGCGTACAATAGTCACATTAAATTTATAGTTCATGAACGACTTCCACGAATTTTTTTCCTTTCCATTCTAGTAGCCTCAAGGGGTTATACTAGATTCGGAGAATTTGTAGGTGAGCTTACGGGGCTCAAACCTGACGACGTTGCTAACACTAACCCTAGCAAGAGCAGTGCTTCGCAGAATCTACCACCGGATCGGAAATGCGACCCAGTGAGAAAATCCGGCGAGAAACTCAGTGGGCTTTCCATGATGAAGTTGTGTCGTAAAATCAAATTTTTATAATGCAGTTTTCTTACTTGCCTTTTTACTTGACCAGAGCCTTCACGGGTAGCGATCATTATCATGTCTATTTAGTTTTGTATCGCAAAGCAGTCACGCGTCCAGTTTCAAAGATGCAACAGGTGGAATTAGAATATATTTACGATTTTGACTTCATTTTTAAACGGAGATGGCGTTCTTGTTGTGGTGTCAGTAGAATCTAACAAGAACTTAGCTTTAGGTGAGCCGGAAGCTAATTTACCCATTCAGAGTATTCAAAGTTAAAAAAGACGCTCAGATAATGATTCGGTCCAAGTACCGCTTAAATTCTTTTTCACAGTTGTAGCGGATGAGGTTAGGATAAGTCTTATGATCACAAATCTCCGTTATGTTACGTTAATCTAATATTATCTAGAAGAATAAAAATATTTTTTCTCATCGAAGGTAGACGAGTTGAAGGCTTAACTGATTGTTAGTAGTTACGGTCACTTAAAACGAGGTGCAAACCGTTGCTTATTGCTGAAACTCAAAGACACAACCCACTGAGTTTCCCGCCGGATCTTCTCAGTGAGTCGTGATTTAGAGGTAGATTCAGCGAAGTACTTACTGCTTTTGCTAGGACTAGTGCTAGTAAGTTCTCGAAGTTGAGCTCGTCTACCACGCGTATAGTTGGATTAGCTCCTAGGCTACCAAAGATTAGGTATGGAAAAAGTTACTAAAATATGTCGGTTTGGGTTAGAAATTTCCTAAAATCTTTGTACGTGTAGCTTTGAGTACTAGTGAGTTTCGTATTGTCTCATAGGTTATTAGAAATGTTCTATGACATTTTAGGAGCTCTTTCCACCGGTTTTGTTAAACACGAAGCTTGATATTCACACTTTGCTGCTATTTACACAATCTAACATTCGTTAATGACGCGAGAAAACTACAGGGTTGGCGTGGCTGATTGATTTTAATTGGTTTTATGACTAAGCTTGTAAAACCATTTAAGCGCGGGGTGTCCTCCTGACGTTTGGAGGGCAATTTTAGACGTTAATTGAGAGAAGTTGCGTTAACTCAACAATTTAGGAACTGACATTTAATTTGTCAATTTAAGTTTCGGTGTGTTTAAGTGATTTTGAGTCGATTGCCTCGTAAGAAAGCTGTTTAGATTTTAGAGAGAGAGAGAGGGAGAGAGAGAGAGACAGAGAAAGAGAGAATAGAATACACTTTATTGCACACCAAAACACAATTTACATTCAAAAAACAGTCAAAAAGCAGATAGGCGGTCTTATCCCTAAAAGCGATCCCTTCCAGACATCCGTTTAATTTACAGAAATTCTGGAAAATATAAAAATATAGCAGGTATGTTGCGGTGTACCATAGACAATACATTATTATAGAAAATATATACATACAATAAACAGATATATGTATACCGTTTACATATAATATATACCAATATACTTACTTACATACAATACATACTAATATATATAGATTTTAACAATACTGAAGTTGTTTTAAACTTTGAGAGTTGTATTTTTAATAATAATGGCTCGTCGAGTGGCACAGTGGTTAGCGCCCCTGTTGGACAGAGGGTCGTGGGTTCGATTCCGACATCGGGCAAATATTCGTGTGATGTACAAGTTTGTTTGCTGTGTGAGATAAGTGAGGCTGAGAGATGTTCAGTTCTATCACATTTATGCCTAAATCGAGAAGTGCCAAGAATAAAATTATAATTCATATTTAGATAAAACTGAGTTACAATGTAATTCCTTGCACCCGGCGAAATGATCTTTCCTCGAGATAAAAAATATAATAATAAGGATAAGGCTACGAAAATAAATACTTCGATTAATAAATTATTATTTTTTGAAAGGTACTTGAATTTTGATCCCTAATAATATTTCGTGGTAAGTTATCCACAGCTTTTGTTGTGCGGTTAGGTTAGTTTTCGTTTAGGATTTAGAATTCGAAATTGATAATTAAGTTAATTAATTGTATGCACTGAAACCATAATTGCCATAAATAACAAGTCCTCGTCGGCGTAGTTTTTGTACGCATTCCACTGAGGCGTACGCTTCATTAACATTTTCCGTTCCTATTACGGAAACGGGCCCTGTTTCGAGTCAATTCGCGCGAAGCGAACCTTCTTTTTGTTTCGAACAAGAAAAATAAAAAAAGAACAAAAACACGAAACCTCCAGCCAGCTGCGCTCGAGCATCCTGTAGACGTCACCATTCGTTTTTGCATCCATTGATCATTGCGAAATATGACCATCCTTTGCTGTCAAACTGCGGCTTCCCGACGGAGGAAAGAGACAACATCAAAACTTGTTGTTTCGTGTTGATAATAAGTAACAGCAATCTTCTGGGAAAGCGCCGAGTTTCTTTCAAAATAAGTATTGTTTTTTTTTTTTTTTTTTTTTTTATTGCCTTTGTAGGCAGACGGGCATACGGCCCACCTGATGGTGAGTGGTTACCGTCGCCCATGGACTTCAGCAATGCCAGGGGCAGAGCCGAGCCGCTGCCTACCGCTTAATACTCTCCACAAGCCTCGTTTGAAGAAGGACATGTCATAGCGCTCGGGAAACACCGTGGAGGGGAGCTCATTCCATAGCCGGATGGTACGTGGCAAAAAAGATCTCTGGAAACGCACTGTGGATGACCGCAGTGGCTCCAGGTAGTATGGATGAACTCTACTCCGGTGGCGGGCGGTGCGATGGTAAAAACGAGATGCTGGTATCATCTCGAACAATTCCTCAGAGCACTCCCCATGGAACATACGGTACAAAATACAGAGGGAACTGAAGTCCCTCCGCAGACCCAGAGGCTCCAAACGATCCGAGAGAATGGGATTATCGACAATCCGAACGGCCCTCCTCTGTATGGAGTCAAATGGAAGAAGCTGGTATTTGGGAGCCCCAGCCCAGAGATGGGAGCAGTACTCCATGCGAGGCCGGACTTGTGCTTTATAAAGCAAAAGTCTTTGTCCAGGCGTGAAGTACCGCTTCGCTCTGTTGAGGACTCCCAGCATTTTGGACGCCAACTTGGCTTTGCCTTCCAAATGACTCCGAAACTGGACATCGCTCGAAATGTCGACCCCAAGTATCCCGATACTCTCGGAAGGTTGCAGGGATACTCCTTGGAATTGCGGCGCCATGACAAAGGGGTCCTTCTTCGCAGTGAACGCGCAAACTTGTGTCTTTATCGGGTTGAATTGAACCAAGTTCAATTCACCCCATTCGGAGACTCGCCCCAGAGAGTTCTCCACTTCAGACACAAGTTTTGATCGTCTCTCTTGCACCACGCTCCGAGAGAGACTCTGATGGCCGATATATCGCGCATCCCCCGTGCTGTCATCTGCATAGCAATGCATGCCATCAATAGACAGCATGTCATTGATATACAGGATGAAAAGCGTAGGGGAGAGCACCGAACCTTGGGGAACGCCAGCGTTAATGGTCATGGTATCAGAACAGTCACCGTCTACAACGACCGTGATGCTCCGCCCATCCAAAAAGCTAGCGATCCACTTGCAGAGACCCTCGGGGATTCCGTAAGATGGTAACTTCGATAGAAGTGCCCTATGCCAGACCCTGTCGAAGGCCTTCGCGATATCAAGGCTCACAGCAAGAGCCTCGCCCTTGCTTTCCAAGGCTTCAGCCCACCTGTGAGTAAGGTATACAAGAAGATCGCCAGCTGAGCGACCGTGACGGAAACCGTACTGTCGGTCACTGATCAGCTGGCGATCCTCCAGATACTTCAGGAGTTGTATATTAATTATTCGCTCCATCACCTTGGAAAGCAAGGAAGTTATCGCGATAGGCCTATAGCTCGATGGGTCCGACCGGTCACCCTTCTTGGGGATAGGGTGGACGTGGGCAGTCTTCCATGAAGACGGAACCCTGTTAGTGCAATAAGAGAGGCGATACAAACGCGTTAGCGCAGGCGTCAGCTCAGGGGCGCACGTTTTCAGAACCACTGCAGGGATGCCGTCTGGCCCGCTCGACTTATGGACGTCCAGGAGTCGGAGTTCCCGCCTGACTGCACACTGTGTAAAGCAGATCTCGGGCAGGGAACTATCACACCGGAGGATGTTCGGTGGTGTGGCACCCCCGTCGTCCACAGTCGAGTTCGAGGCGAAGAGTTTGACCAGAAGGTCAGCCTTCTCTTTCGCACTATGGGCCAGACTGTCATCGGACTTGCGTAGTGGTGGGAGACTAGACCTGCAAAAGTTTCCTTCTGCAGCTTTGGCGAGCGACCAAAAAGCACGGCTCCCAGAGGGATAGCTCTTCAGTCGCTCGCCAATTCTAGCAACGTGCTCCGACTTCGCCTTGGCAATAACCTTCTTGTAGGACCTGGAAGCGGCGTTATATTTCCGCCTTTCCTCTGAGATGTTAGGGTCCTGACGTCTCCTGGCATTATCCCATGCCACGTATGCGGACCGCTTGAGGTGTGCAGCATCCCTGCTGGCATTGTTATACCAGGGTCTGCTGCGACCCCCAACGGGCACTTCAGAGGAGGGAATAAACAATTCCATCCCCTGGAGCACCACGTCTTTAAGACGGTCCGCACAGACGTCAGGATCAGCAGAGGAAAAGCAGAACCGCCCCCATGGGTAGGATGCGTAAAATTCACGCAATCCATCCCAATCTGCTGACATATACCGCCAAACTCTTCGATACCCGGTCGTCGTTCGACGATCAGGACGAGAGAGTGGAACGGCAGCACGAATAAGGCAGTGATCAGACGATCCAAGCGGAGCGTCGACCACCACACTGTATCCGGCCGGATCTGTGGTCAGCAGAAGGTCCAACAAAGAAGGCTCGTGCCCCTCGATATCTGGGACACGGGTGGGCTGTGTCACCAGCTGGGAGAAGCCGTAGGCCAAGGCGAAATCGTAGGCAGTCCGACCCGGGAGGTCAGTGGTTCTGGACCCCAACCACTCTTGGTGGTGAGCGTTAAAGTCTCCAAGAACCACCACCTCCGCAGATGGGTACTGCTCAAGCACGCGGTTAGTCCCCTCTTGCACATGTTCAAACAGAGCTGAACCTGCATCACTGCTGTGGGACCTGTACAGGCACGCGTAGATTCGGCTACGGCCCCCGTGATCTACGCGCAGCCACAAGAGGGACAGGTCCCGTTGTTCGAGGCCCCGAAGACGGCGACAACAGACATCAGCCCGGACGAATACGCACACCCCGGCTTTACGCAGGAAGTTGTGCTCCAATACGTAGCCGGGGTATTCAAGGTATGAGGTATCATCCGGAGCAGATATCTGCGTCTCCGTTAAAAAAAGCAGGGCAGGCTGCGCCGTCTCAAGGTGGTGGTGTACGGCGTCAAGGTTGCTATGTAGGCCCCTGACATTGCTGAAATCCACATTAAATGTGGAATGGGGAGCCGCCTGTAAAACCCTTTTCTTTTTTTTCGACTTCATTAAGTTGTTATATTTCGGG
Organism: Bombyx mori; assembly: GCF_030269925.1. NCBI lineage: Eukaryota > Metazoa > Arthropoda > Insecta > Lepidoptera > Bombycidae > Bombyx > Bombyx mori. The sequence continues at coordinate 7,855,275 of NC_085124.1, forward strand.
AGAGTAGGATTAGGAGAGGTAGGATGTTAGAGGTGAGATCGAGGCAACACCTGAATGAAGCGCGGAACATAGTACGTGCTCGACCACGGGTTGCGTGAGAGACTGACGCAGGGCATGGAAGGGCCCCCAGTCCACTCTGCGTGCGATCGCCGGGATCCACTCCGGTCTCCGACTCCGGCACGACGACCGCACGGCAGAATTTTACACCGGTTGGCGGGACAGCTTCCCGGGGCGGAGTTTAGTAGAGACACCCGGGTTCAGGTCCCCTACTGACCGGCGGGCGGCAGCGGATACCGTTTCACTGGGTCTCCCTATACCCCCGTCAAACAATCACGCCCCGCGAGTTCGCACGCACGTCTGCTCCGCAAGTTCCAGGCGTAACCAAGACTCACCCCCAACAAGGAAGGGGAAAGGGAAGGGATAGAACTGGCTCTCCAACCCACACGCCGGAACACAGCTAGGCTATTTGGCGGCGGACTCTAGTTGGAGGGTGGTCGCCAGCCAGTCGGACAAAGTCCTACCACCGGTTATGTTTTCGGCTCCCGTTTAGCACCACCCAGGGGTCACTTGTAGGGAATCGCGGGTTAAACCTACGGAAGCGGGAAGCACCAACCCCCAAAATTGAATTGTTGAATGCTTGCTGATTTTAGTTGAGTGTAAATGGGTCCCTTGGCTGGCACCCGTAACAAAGGGTGGTCGCTCCCAATAAATTGTTAGATATTGTTGTGAGTTCGTGACATAATAACTTGACGGTTGGCTTCCTCTGTGTTCGTTAAATAATTTGCAACGGCACTAATTGGGTAATATTCACACAGAAGGACGTCATATTATGAAGAGATAATAAGTAACATGAAATCACTAAACAAATCTACGCGTATTTTGTAAAAAAAATATTTTTAATTACGTATAACGCAAACATTACTTTATATAGATAATGATTTTGCGTTTATTCATCAATTACATAAAACGTAAACATACAAAAAAATATTGTACACCGTGTTATTCACATTACTTTTTGTAGTTTACCTTGGCAACTGATTTCATAATTAGTTGTGTTAAATAAGCTCTAATGAGGATGCCGAGCTAATTGATTATAAGGAAGGAAGTTTAATTAAAACAATAACTTAAGTTTTCACTTAATATTTATACATTCGTGTCACGATAGGAATGTTGATTCCAACTTTAATTATTTTTTTCTAGAACATTTTTGGTGTACTAAATAGGCCCTTTAGAACTGAGTAAATACTTCAAATCTAATGATGGGGGTTGGATGATAAAGATGTACATTGCGGCTTGTGACGTCATTGTCATAAAATCGTGTGCGCGTAATATGTGTAGCAAAGTTTACGCATCCCCTTGTCTAAAATGAATTCTTACGTAATTTTAAATTTTATTTCAATTGCGTTTTCTTAAGTAGGCAAAGGCAAACGTGACTAAGCGACAATGCGTGAACTTTAAAGTAGACTAATTTAAAGTTGAAATACCTGAAAAAAAAAACTATTTTAACGAATCTAGCTGTAGGATTGAAATGATTTGAATAGACCTAGATTTTTTTTTTTTGCACATCGAATGTGGTTATTGCCTATCATCTATGTACAAAGCGGTTATTGTCGTTTACTCACGTTTGCCTTTCAAGCGTCGATATTATTATTTAAAGTCGTACGCATTAAAAAATTTCGAAACATCTCTATTCCATCACGTTAAATGATACGTGCGCAACTTCAATCAGTTAAGGTCACCTCTTATCTATACACATGTACAGTAAACGAATACGAGTGTTCGCGTTTCAGTTGGCTTCGCTTCACAATGAAGACGCAATTTTTTTTATCGTTTCCACGAAATCTTTATGCTAACAAAACAATTAAACGCTTACCATTTATTAAATAACTAATTAAAACCGTTTAACTTTTTAATTAATATTATTTATAATACGTAGTTTTAAAATTAAATTAAAAACAGACAAGCTTTTCGTTTTGAATGATTCGCTGAATTTTCTCGCCGGATCTTTTCAGCGGGTCGCGTTTCCGATCCGCTGGTAGATTCTGCGAAGCACTGCTCTTGCTAGGGCACGTGTTAACAACACTCCCGGTTTGAGCCCCGTGAGCTCACCTATACGTCAAGGAGAAGCTGAAATAGCCTCTCAAGACTATCAGCTGTTCTTGTAAAAGGCACGAAATTATGTAGTTTGGGACACGGTTACTTAAGCGGCTGTTTGTTGATTCAAACGGAATCTGACCAAGTTTTAATTCGGGTCTCTTCATACATGTCTAAATAATATTGGATCAGTTTGCGATTGGATGGTAGGATGATAATCTTATCTAATAATGATGAATATTTCATGCTCATACGTACTTCAAATTAAGGTTGTTGTCAATACTATTTTAGTAAAAACCTATTTTTATCCATTGTGTAGACTAATACACACGCATAAATATAAATACCGATTTAGATAGGCGACTTGATAAGAGAAATGACGTCACTTGTGTCTATGGCACGTCCATAGGTTTAGGGCTATAAGACTTTCTGGATGGAGTTGGGTAATTATTATTAAAACAATGAAAGGAAAAAATATTTACTATTATTATATTACTTTATTGCTAAATTTGATGAGAAATAATGTATTTAATCGAACATTACTGATTATTCTGATCATCGACTTAATATCAACGTGTGATGTACCATTAGAGGTAAGCTGCCGTAAATCGACGTCTCCCCGTAAAACGTAAGTGCATAACACAGCAGTTTATCACTTGATTTAATGGCGCGAAACCGTGGGAAAAAACACGCGCGCCCTGTGCATGTTTAGTCCCGATATCGCTGACAGACTACACACAACCTTTTTTGTTTACAACGAAGGCAATTTTTGAAGCATGATTTGTGTTTAAAAATAAAAACGTATCGACGAACAATATTGTTTTTTTTTTAAACATGTGAATCAATGAGCGTAAGTTAATCTTGTTACACTGTTTTATGTGAATAGATAAAAATACAAGTTTTGTTGTAAAAATATATATTATTCACAGAGTGCTTTCAGAATGATTCCTTTGGGATGCGCGACGCGTGTGACGTTATTTCTTAATTAAATTAGGAATTTTTGGATAAACACATTACAAGCAATGATTATTATCCTTGTGACACTAAGACTAAAATGTGATTTAAAATCGCAAAAAACAAACCAAACTCGATCTAAAACATTCTTTCTTTGGTGTGGTTTCCGAATTATAACCTGACAGTTTTATTAAAATAAAACTTGATTAGCTCGGATATCAATATATTTTCAAAGATAGTATAATAATCTTTTATTATGACTTTTAAACGGAGCACACTCTCAATAAATATAAATTTGTGCTGTTTTTATATATGTTTATGGAATACAAATTGTTTTATTAAGACGTATATTAAGAGTGTATGTACATAATATGTGTGTATATTATGTAAATTTATTTGCTGGTGTGTATTTGCATCTTGTGTGCCGTGAACCAATAATGCGTTTCGGTTTGTAGGTTAGGACAGTCGTTGTACTCTAAAAAGCAAGAGAACTCATGTCTCAAGATGGGTGGCGGCATTTACTTTGTTGATGTCTATGGGCTCCGGTGACCACTTAACACCAGGTTGGCCGCAAGCTCGACCGCCTATCTAGGCAATAACAAATAAGCAAACGTAGTTACTAAGAAACTAAAACGCACGGTATGAGCACTACTTGTTAAGATTAAAGAAATTAGCATAATATATATTAATAATAACTAGAGGTCCCGCAGTAGTCGAAATTCGACTATAACTAATAGGAATTGTCACTTTGTACACTATTATAATTGTATTTTATAATTCTATAATCACAAATTTCGCCAAGACTACACTATACAAAATATTAATAAAGACAAACAATATTTAATCTATTCTCAATTTGACAACAGACGTCAAGAACAAAAGTTTGACAATAAATAGTATGCATGCGTGTGTGCGTCAAATACATGGTATGTAGTATGTGTAATGTTTTTTTTTATTGATTTAATGGATCTTTAATGCATTATTAAAAAAAAAAATTAGTATTGTGCACTTCTTCTTTGTATTCTCTATAAGTGTGGAAAATTTCATACTCCTTCCGTCCGCCCAATTTTCGTAAAAAGGGATACAAAGTTTTTGCTTCACGTATTAATATATAAGATAAGTGGCAATCCAAGTTTCAATTATGCGCATCCTTCATCACAGTATGTATATAAATATCACAATATTATTTTGTCATCCGAATTACATAATCGGTAAATTTTAAACCGATGCGACAAATTTCGTTTAAAAAAGTTTTTCAAAGAAGCTACATTCAAGTTTAATTAATATAGTGCACCGCTTAAAATGAAGAAAAAATAAATAAGAAGAGCTATCTATCTTGCTCTACCCTTAAGTGTTAATAGATTCTTATATCAACTTTAGCTATACATCTATCCATATAAATAAAATTGGTGTGCCTGTTTGTAATATTGAAATAGCCGCTTTTTACTACATGCATATGAATATATATAAGGTACATACACCAAAATAATTTTTTTTACAATTTTTGTCTGTCTGTTTCTTCCGACCAATCTCTGGAACGGCTGGACCGATTATGATGATACTTTCACTAATAGGTAGCTGATGATATAAAGAGTAACTTAGGCTACTTTTTTAGACTAGCTTCACCTCGCGGCGTCACCCGCGATACGACAATAACAGCGGGTTACATCGCGGGACTCAGCTATCAATAATAAAGTTTAATGTTTCCGAAGCGAAGCGAGGGCTGGTCGCTAGTCCGTTATAAATTGCTTGGGAAGAGGAAACGCTGCGAAGCCTCAAGGATCACAGATGATAGACTATTAAATTATAACTTGAATGCGTTTCCTGTCATGTGCGTCCATGTAAAGAATTTAATTAAATCATTTTATTTCCTTCAATCGCTCCGTGATTTGAATTTCAATTGCCTTTTCATGTTACAAGTTGTACATTGATCTTGTTTACGTATTTTGTTTGCGAATTGAATTTTTAAGTGGCTTATTCTGATTGATAGCGATGGTAAATTCATTAGATATGTAACAATTCATTTTGTTTCTATTTCATTCTATACTGGCACGACAGACGTTTAGAATTTGTTAATTTACATATTCTCTCTATTAATTTGATTAATGATTACAATTAAAAACTAATTAATGTTTTATTTTGCTGACCGAAGCCGGGACATGGCGTCAAAACATTTTTCCCCAACAAAGGCTAGCTTTTATTTCTAGTGCATCTAGAAAAATGTAATAAAAAACGCGGGAAGACCACATGGTACGTCACGTATAATATAATCTATGAAATTATGTATTAACCTTGGCTCCACGAACGCTCGTACTGTTCTAAATGTTAAATGAATTGAGGTTTTAATGAAAAACATTTTTTCTTTCTGCAGACGAAGCTCATAGCTTATCTAGTATTAATTCCCGGAGCCCAAAGATGACAAATCGTGAATATCTTTATACTTAAAGACATAAAGTTGCAATTGCATTGTATATTGACATAATGGACGCAGAATCTTCTAAACTATTTGAACATTAAGCCTCCGATATTAGATTAGATCGAGCGTTTTCTAAACATCAAACAATTATTAGGAAACTTAAATTGGTTATTTAACGTACATTTTTAAGCCGATTTAAACATATGAACGTGTTAATAATAGATAAACCTAATTAATAAAAACAAATTATTGGGAAATATGAAAAATGTTTTGCATTTATAACTTTTCTGATTTAATTACTTATAGCTCAATGAAAATATCCTGATGAATAATAAATATGCTGATGAATAATGTATTTTGTAAGAATAGTTGATTAGGTAATGATTGATACTAAAATGTATTTCTTATGATTTTCTGTTAATATTTATAATTTTATATGTTTTGAAATTTTGTCTCTGAGTAGTGTCAGTTGATGAAACTATTTTTATAGGTTTGTATTTTTTAAAAGATTCACTAAAACTTTTCTTTTTTTTTACATAATTATATATTTATATTATTATTCTACTACATATTATTGTACCAAACTGACCTAATAAACAATTGGTCATTGTTGTAGTATAAATTGTTTAAATAAAACTTACCTGAGATTTTTAGATTAGACGTACTCATTTTTCAATTGATCACTATATTATAAAAACAAAGCGTGTTGACTGTCACAATCTCAGATGCTTAGTGATTCATGTTACAAGCTTTGTCAAAATTTGCGCGAATAAAAGAGACAAACATAACAGTTTCTCCGTCTATAATAATATAATCGTAAAAATTAGGAAAAATTTTAAAATTGTTCAACTCAAAACGGCATTTAGTTTTTAAGTTTGAGATTTTCTGAATTTGTAGACAGCTTTTAGCCCCGGTAACCACTTTATGTGGTTCATGAGCCGACATCTGTCCACCCGTCCAGTGTAATAAAAAAGTTTTGAATTTTACATTTTTGTTGGAAATTAATCCGTAAAGTGTTTTGATCATATTATATTATTATTATTATTATTAATACTTTATTTCAGTTTTTTTTAAAAACCATAACATTTTGTTAGTAGTAATTACTTATAATTATAGTCTATTATTATAGTATATTATTATAGTCTTGTACTACGAACCATTTAGATCGCGGTGCGCCAGTATTCGAGAAACACATTGGAGTTCTTCTATTATGTGGTATACTGACATTAAAACTGCACAAGTGAATATAATTTAACAAACATTTTACAAGAACATCAGCATGTTGTAAAGTCGAGACTATGTTGCTTTAATTTAGTGTTGAATTCAACAAACTTACGAATAAATACGAGCATTCGTGTAAACATGTTGAAAACCCCCGAGACTGCTTCAGGTATGTAGGGTTGCTATCCGTTTTATTTCTCTACCATTTCTAATTTGCAGTTCTGAAATGTAGTTCTGTATGTGATTTTGTTATTTCATTTGTCCCTTGCTTGCGATGTATGCGACATATATGTATACGAGAACACAAAATTACACTGGACATTACACAGTATTCGTAAATACTCGTAATATCTGTTAAAGTTAGTAAACATAGAAGTAAATCTTATAAACTCGGAGATTAAAATTTATACAAAGCTGTTGTTTACTGTCGTCCTTCGTCAACAATCTTATAAGTTTTCTTTGAGTTTGAAATATGCTTATTAAACCACCCTATTTTATTATTGGTGGCTTTTATAAGAAAAGCAATTGGATTCCGAAAACCCGGCACTGCCCCGCGTCTATTAGAACGCTGACATACGCGACGCAGGTCAAGTCATGCCGATTATTATAAGCACTTCTTATTAAGTACTAATGAGTGTAAATTAAGACAACTAGATAATGACCGCTTTTTTTTCGTTGATAAGTTGTGTTTTTTAGAAATAATGTTTAAAGACGAATTACATATTGATAAAATGATGAAATATGAATAATATTTTTCGATCTTACCGACAGAATAATAAAAAAATACAACTGGTTATTTAAAGAAAAAATTAAAATTATCGATAAAGTTTATCATAGAAAACACGAATAAAATAACATTTTCTGAAAATAAATCGTAGCTAGATCAATTTATCGCCCCCGAAATACCCCGTATACTAAATTTTATGAAAATCGTTGGAGCCGTTTCCGAGATTCAGATTATATAAAGTACATATATATTTATATACAAGAATTGCTCGTTTAAAGATATAAAATAAAATAAAGTTTCTTCTACAATTTTTCTCTTTATTGTTGAACTATAGCGCACATTCACATATAGGTATTAATGATTTATGAAAATCACGAACAAAAAGAACTTTGATATATTATTACAAGTGTTCAAAGATAACAACAGATTAAAGCCTATCATGAGCAGAGCGAAACTCGAGCATCACTGAGTATTTTGTCAAATATCAGATTAGGGTGGCAGCCCTATTCAGATGCATCGCTGTACAGAACCAGTTTAACGGTCCGACCGCGAACCATTAAATGCGAAATCATTCGCTGCCATATAACACGGAAATAAAGACTAATCTCCGGTGTCGAGTTCACGTCACTACACTTTTTTGAATATTACCTGTTTTGAATTTACGTTCAGTAACACTTTCATAAAACTATAACAGACACTCCCGTAAATTGAGGATATATAAAAAAAATGCATACTACAAGTTTGTTCTTGTTGTATCGTTCTCCAGTATTATTGTACTGATTTTGTTAAAACTTTCAGTGCGATTATAGTGATATTATTTATTTCATTCTTAATATCTCATTATAACGACAGAGTTCATGTGGAGCTGGCTAAAGAATACGTTGGTTCGGAAACAAGAGTTAGCTAGAAACTGGCCATATTATACAATGTATTTTAGTATATTTTTAACGATGTGGCGACAGTCGAAGGCCAAAAGAAATTGTTAAAAAATTTGTTGTCTCTGTTGTTCCATGCTAACACAATATCCCATTATATGTTGCTAAAATAAAAATGTCTGAATGTAATATATTAAAATATGTATAACACTTTTTTTCTAATCGTCTTGAAAAAGAAGAAGTAGGTTTAGAACTTTGTTGTAAGTGCATCGGTTTGGATTATTTTTATTCGAAAGCTGCTGCTTCTCATCGTTCGTGCCATTTATATTTTATCAAGATTTAACTAGTAGGAAGTATCCTTGTAATAACTTGGACCTACATGGTCTACATTGATGATATTTTGATTATTTTTTGTTCGGGTCGGTTTTCTTTTTTGTTAATGTTTTGTATTATGTATGAGCCGTATTTGCATATACATTTATGTTAATAATTCAGTTTCTAAACAAACACTTTGAGAAGTGTCAATAAACTTTTGGGCGTTGTTACTGACAAATTTAGATACGTTCTAGACTGTTTTATCAATTTAGAAGCACTAATTTTTACCGGCACGTGCTCATTCACAGGAGGGATCTAATACATTAAAAGCGGTTTTGATTGTTTACCGAAACTATAAAATTTGTTTTAGTGTCATTTAGTGTCGTGTAGTGTCATGTTTTACGGTTGGCTTCTCTTTTTTTTTGTATAACAAAAAATACCAGAAGACATTTTTTTATTTTGATGGGTATGAGAGTTCACGGCCCATATAGTATTAACTGGTCAATAAAATCCATAGACTTAACATTAAAAGTTCCATCGAAATTCATGTATGCGGTAAGCTTAGAAATGATAGCTACCCTACTCTTCAAACTGGGAAGCGTGATTGTGTCGTGATAGGAAGGAAGGCTCTTCTCTAATAGTAATTTAAGAAAATCGACAAATAAATCTACTATGAGCATAATAGAAGACAAAATTTATACCTTTATTAAAATATGCTAAATGGTACAATTTTTAAATATCTTTATTTGTAAGCGGAACACGGAACCCGCCTTTTAAATTATTTACTGCTGATGACATTAATCGTGGTCTGAATCTTACGATATAATTCTGCGTTTCCTATGTTTCCTTCCGGATTATATCATGTACATATGTAACACAGATTATAATAGGTTGGGGAAAAAGTCTTTTTGCATGATAGTATGTATGAACTTGTAATAAAATCTCTTTGGCTATGACTATTTGTATTTGGCTGGTTTTGGTATAATTAAAAGTTTAAATTTTAAAGAAGATAATTCCAAATTCAAATTAGGAAAATGTGGGATTTTTATTTATTTTTCGCACTGTCAAGATGAGTGAATCTAATGAAGAAATTTTATACGTTTTAAAATTTTACTACAAAAAAGGTAAAAATGTAACGCAAGCCGCGAAAAAAGTTTGCGATGTTTATGGACCTGGTGCAGTGTCTGTAAGAGTAGCACAAATTTGGTTTAAGCGTTTTCAATCCAGAAATTTTGATATCAAAGATGCACGTCGCTCTGGTCGTCCTATTACGGACGGAAAATGGATGCCATAAACTGGGTACGCAAAAAAACTCGATATTTGGGTACCACACGAGCTCACTGAAAGAAACCTAGTGAACCGTGTACTCGTTGTGGTCAAAGGCCGTTCAAGCTTCACAGACTGTGGCGAAACCCGAGTTAACTCGCAACAAGGTGAAGCTGTGTGTTATTCATTATGAGCTGTTACCACCAGGCAGGACCATCGATTCTGAACTCTACTGCGAACAACTGATGAGATTAAAGCAAGAAGTTGAGAGAAAGCGGCCGGAATTAATCAACAGAAGGGGTGGAGTTTTTAATCATGATAACGCTAAACCTCACACGTGTTTAGCCATTCAGCAAAAATTAAGTGAGCTTGGCTGTGAGGTGTTAATGCATCCGCGGTATAGTCCTGACCTTGCACCTTCAGGTTTCCACCTGTTTCGGTCTCTTTAGAATTCTTTAGGCAGTGTCAGGTTAACATCACGAGAGGACTGCCAAAAGCAATTGTCGCGGTATTTTGATCAGAAGCCCCGAAATTTCTACAGCAAAGGGATCATGTCCCTACCTAGAAGATGGCAAAAAGCTATCGAACAAAATGGTACATTTAGTTAAATGTAAATAAATAATATTAAAAAATGTTGTAAATTTTCTTAAAAAATGCGAAGAAACTTTTTCCCCAACCTATTATTTCCTCAACGTTAAACTACAAACGCAAATAATAGTTTATAATCAAAACGTTGCACGACCTTTCTATAGTTTATAAACATTACAATACATTCAAATATTAAAATCAATCTTATCTTACTACATCTAGTATTATTTTACTTCAAATCAATGTACGTTATTTAGCTTGTTATATTCATTTCATATAGCAGCGCTCAACCAGAGGGCTCGTTAGTTCCGCTCGTTTCGTCATTGCTGATTTAGGTCGGTAATGCTTCCATATTCACAATTAATGGTTTAGTAAAAACTAAGGTATACATACATATGCTCGCTGCGGAAGGGACTTATGTTTTTATTTTTTCACGTCGCCTGATTGATTTAAACGCTCGTGCGGGAAATGAGGTTTTTTTTGCTGGTATCGAAAGTATAGTGACTTAGAGCCCAAATTATTGTGACAGGCCGTATGTTTATGTCCGGGTCAAGTTTTTTGTTATTAATTCCCGTTAAACATCGGCTAACAATGTATCGGTTGCATTTGAAAGCTATTTGCTTTTTATCCCAATATCTGCGACTTCCATCATCGCAGCGTGATAAATTACAGCAATGCATCGATTTCGAAGTAACCGATATATACAAAAGCTTCCCTGAAAATCGAACCAGTAGCTTTTGCGTGATAGTCAAAATACCAAACAGACGAACAAATAAAACAAAATTTTATAAATATGTTCATTATAAAGACAGTTCTCTGTATGAATTTTATCGCAGTATGGAAGATAAGAAAATAGCAATAACATAGAAATAGATAAGGAATACCTTTGATGTAATGTATGAGTTAACTAAATAACTGTTGGCCTGTAAAAAGCAGGTACATACTAGTACTCTCAAACTTTCGACTTTGTAACTTTGAAGAGCAAAATATTTCAAACACAAACCCACAAACATTAAACGATCATCGGAAGAATGTGCTCAATTGTACAAAAGTTCAAAATCTCACACTTCCTTAAACTAAAATAGGAGTTCTTACAACACTCTCGGACTCGTTCCTTTATCTAGTTTAGAGCTACTGAGAACTTCGAAGTTTGTTATTTTGGCGTCAGTGTCAATAGTTTCGAATGTTTAATGCAATGCTATTTGAACGAAATATTACTTTGTGCTACATTCCGCGGATATATTAAATTTAATACTGACGAATTGACTTGTATTCAAGTATAATATTTTTAACTAGTTTGCTTGTACAAATTTGAATTATCAGTGTATACAACTAACTATTCACTTAAATCTTGAATATGTAGTTTAGTTTTTAGTTATCTCTATATATAAAAATGAATTGCTGTTCGTTAGTCTCGCTAAAACTCGAGAACGGCTTTTTTTTTTTTTTTTTTTTTTTTTTTTTTTTTTTTTTTTTTTTTTTTTCCACAGGAGAAAATCGCCGGATCCCCACCCGCACAGCAGGTGGGGTATGTGGGAGTCGAACCTCACTAAAAACTCCTGCCGCTCACAGCCGGCGCCCTACCCCGGACCGGGTGGGAACCCAGTCGGAGCTATTGAGACGGCGGGACAGGGTTTACGCAGTGCACATTACATCCATCCCGCCGTCCCCCAGACGCCGGACCGGCGGCCGCCAGCAACACGACCGCCGGTTCCCTCGGTCGACGGGCCAAGAGCCCGATTGATAGCGCCGCGCTACACCTTCCCCCGGAGCGGTCGGGGGAACGCGACCTACCACGCCGCCCCACGCCTAGGTTGCTCCCCGCACAAAGCGGGTGGAGCTCGAAGCCCTTAGGGGGCCGGGTCACGGACGGGACCCCGGTCCCGACCCCCTGCTCGGCGGCGGCGGGTTTCTGCGTAGTGAGGAGAGCTTTGCCTCACTCGCCCCGCCGCCTCCTTCTGTGAGATGGTGCACTCGCAGAAGTCGAGCATAGCCTTCTCGAGAACGGCTGGACCGATTTGGCTAATTTTGGTCTTGAATTATTCGTGGAAGTCCAGGGAAGGTTTAAAAGGTGAAAAAATATAAAAAAAACGCTCGGAATTATATAAAAACAAACAACTTTGTTGAAGTGTCCCCTTGATGTGTCTTTTATTTATCGATTGAGGCACTACGAAGTCTGCCGGGTCAGCTAGTTCACCAATATTAATGTCCTGTTGCAATCGTTATTAGTAGTAGGTAGCACGGTACAAATCCAATATTTCAGTAAGTACAAAAAATATGGGAATCGAATTCTCATCTAAAACAAACAAAGCTTCATTTACCGTAATGTAAGCACACATGTGTGGGGCGAGGATTGATATGTGCGCGTCTCACTCGAGCAATACTCTCGTCCTAGCACAAAGAAGGACGTGTTTTTGTTCCTCATTGTGCCTCCACAAAGAGATCCAACAATCGAGCATTCACTCACCGACGTCGGAGGGTTGTCGTATCGTAACTATCTGGTAAATAGTTTCCCTTTTTCATAAATTTTAGGAGCTATCGTATCGCAAACCACATCCTACCGTTACCTTTATAGATTTTATTAAAATAAAGTAACAACTTCGTTGATCGTGGTGAAAGTGTCATATTCGTCAGATAAATGTTTTAGGGTTGCAAAGCACACGAAAATATAATAGAGACTTTGCTTAATGTATCACAAAGAATAGACATAAATCTCGAAATGATTAATTTTAAACATCTAGACAATACTAACGAAAGATTATTCTTGTTTAATATATTCAAATCTTACTCAACATTTAGTATACGTAGACGTGACAACCTTAACATTCATCTACATTTGTGTGGGATGAGTGCCGCGTGACGTCACTCGGCGCATTATAAAGCCGCCGGGCCGGATCCCCGAACGATCCTCAAAGCTGTTGACTGTCGACATTGATAACATTTTTCAACTCGAAAACGACAAATGCTATGTCAAATTGTTATGCATCAAAAAAGCATTTGTATGCTTCCATTAATTGATTACGTTTGAGGTTTGCGAAATAAGTAAAAGGAACAATTCATATTCAAGGTACACCATTCAGACAGAGAGATGGTTTATTTCGCATCACGTCATCTATAAAGAAGTGTTTTTCCGCTACGATATTTTAATATGATTTTTCTTTTCGTTCTGGATGTTGTGATGTCATTACGGTAGCAGCCATGCGATCTTGGGTGGAGTAGCAATAGTCGTTTAATCAATCATAATAAATAAAGTCATCGTAAAAATGATTTCTCTGTTGTACTAATTAACTTTGATCAATAGACCTGAGCGCTATGAGAAATCCATTTTCGGACGTGGTCTGTGGAGAGACGTTAGCAGTAGGTAGGGGCTTGGCTGTGTTCTTGTTATTGATGTCCATGAGTTGACTACTTACCATCAAGCGGGTGGCTAAGCTTGCTTAGAGTGGCACAAAAGCAACTTGGTACCACGAACTCAAAAGGAAAAGTTAGACAATCCTAGCTACATCCCAAAACTACAAATACCCGTTCTTCGACTCCAAGGTCGCTATTGTTGTAGTTATCTACCGATTAACGTACCGATATCGTTATCGTAGTGTTTCATGCACACATTATATAAACTTTGAATGCTTTTTTTATAATAGCCAAGGGCTAAGTCACAAAAAAACATTCAATACGAGATAAAGTTCGGTAAAAGCGTCCAACACGTATCAGTGTCAAGTTTATCAGTGTAGCTGATAAGATAATATTATCGGCGGATAGTTCTGTGAAACGCGCTATTTTGAACGATCGCTTAGCGTTATCGATTTACTAATTAACGTCGAATGATACGAGAGTGTAATTAAAAAGGTTTGTTATTTTTTCAGTTTAGTTAGTTTTATTGTAGTTAATATTTTATAAACAATCTGAATTTTTTAGAATTTACGGCCAAGGACATATATGTAACATTTTTAATACGTTTTTATGAGTTTGGTATGTATGTAACGAAGTCTTTGAACATCATTTTCACTGTCTTCGCAACGTCTGAATAAGTTGAAAATTTGCACACGGATAAAGCACGGATTAATTTTATAATTTCTCTCTAATTGTTTGAGATGATACCAGTATCTCGTTTTTACCATCGCACCGCCCGCCACCGTAGTAGAGTTCATCCATACTACTTGGAGCCACTGCGGTCATCCACAGTGCGTTTCCAGGGGTCTTTTTTGCCACGTACCATCCGGCTATGGAATGAGCTTCCCTCCACGGTGTTTTCTGAGCGCTATGACATGTCCTTCTTCAAACGAGGCTCGTGGAGAGTATTAAGCGGTAAGCAGCGGTTTGACTCAGCCCCTAGCATTGCTGAAGTCCATGAACGACGGTAACCACTCATCATCAGGTAGGCCTTATGGTCGTCTGCCTACAAGGGCATAAAAAATCCTTATCAGCGTCATTAGATCATCCAGATAAAAAATTCATTGTTAGGTCAGTTTTTTATTTTGGCATATTTTTTATTTATTACAGTATATTGCTTTGAACAAGGGTATGTAGTAACGACAGAAACAAAAACAAGATTCTTTTCTTGATTTATTTCTGTGGTAGTAACACTGGTATTTAGTGCTTACCAGACTACATGTGTTTTTTCTTCCCTATCTATAATACGCTGGTAGCCTGAGGGGCTATTCCAGCTTCTCCCGGACGGGTAGGTGGCTCACAGCCACAACCTGAGAAAATTTGCTAACGTTCGCCTAGCAAGAGCTGTGCTTCGCGGAATCTACTGACGGATCAGAATCTCGATCTACTGAGAACTAAGAAGATCTAGCGAACTCAGTGGGCATGTGTGTTTAAAAGTGTCACTACCCTACCACCTTGAGGTACGACGTCAAGGTCAAAATTGTATTCTTTAACGGCTATCCTGCCCTCCATTAGTTCGTATTGTGAGAGCAGACTTGTAGATGCGATACACCACCATATTTATGCCGCGAATCAAACGTGCTTTCCAGCTTAAAGGGTGGGGTGAGATATACATAAAATACTGGGTGGCAAGCGTCTGATTGTGATGTGTAAGGGCTCCGGTAACCACTCAACGCTAAAGGCTGTGAGCTCGTATGGCCATATAAAGTAATAAATAACAATAAAAACATAGTAATTGATTTGTAAATAAAATAGATTATTATTAACTACGAAAATTACTTACCAATTAACGTATTTAAAATCGTATCGTAATATCATAATAAAAAAAAAATTCTTTTTCATGTTACTTACTACAATGTCGTTGCTTAAACTAACGATCGCTCCTTCGCGTTTGTGAGTCTTACCTGAAACAAAAAGATATCGTTAAAATAATATTCATTACATTGTGCAATATGAGAGTAGGGCTGTAATTCCTAATATAGTATTTTCTTCGGTGTTCGTGAGTTGTGGATATATTCTTCTTTCTTTTATTTTAATCACGCTTTTCTTTTTGTTATGTTTTTTTTCTTTACGTTTTTTTCGTTTCGTTAGTGGACCCCACAGACATCCACAACGTAAACGCGTCACCCACCTTGAGATATAAGTTCTAAGGTCTCAAATATAGTTATAACGGCTGCCCCACACTTCAAACCGAAACGCATTACTGCATGACGGCAGAAACAGGCAGGGTGGTGGTACCTACCCTCGCGGACTCACAAGAGGTCCTACCACCGATAAAAATTTTATTATTTCCGACGTTTCGATTGATTTAATCCTTTAAAGTAGTTTTAATGCCATTACACAATTCATTAATTTGTACACAATAACTGGAAACCTAATTATTCTACTTAGGCGAGATGATTAATGTAAATAAATCATTTTACTGAATTTTGAAATACATTAACCTTATGAAAATAAAAACTTTGCTATATTCGTTTACACAGTGAATATTTGACTTTTGACTAATTATTTAATGATAAAAGATGGCGGATTTACTTTAAAAATTTAAACCCGCACCTTGAAACTATTTTTAACTGTTTCGTGTTTGTGTGGTAGCCCTGAATTGTGATCGCGTCTGTACTTTCAATCGGTGCCCGCCCACACTGTCTCATCGACGTCGGAGACTTTCCCGTGAAGCTCTATACATCGGCAACGTTTAATTCACCAGCTTAAAATAGAATTTATGTTGGCGATACACAACCAGGATAACTTCAATATTTCTATTCCATTATCGTTATTAAAAGATAAACATTGCTAAGTATAAAGTCCACCCTGATTTATTGCGTTTGTAAAATTCAGGCCGTCTGTGTTGTGGGTTTTGCTGGCAAGGAGATTAAATTTTCCTCTGAGACACTATATTATTAGTCGATCTGGTTTGATACCCATTGCAGTTGATCTTTCATTAGTTAATACTTTTGTGAAATTTTATCTGATTGTGCACGTCCAATAATCTTATAATTCCATTGGAAACAATTATAAAAAAAAAATATTAAAAAGAAGAAAAATAAAACATAAAAGTTGTTTTAAATTAGATGTTATAAATGTGGCGACACCTGTTGGCCGTTCAGTTAATTAGTACGTCGAAAACCCTGAGAAAATTCTAATTTGTGGTCAGTGTTAGTAAGTAAATTGCTTGCTTTCCAACCGGTCGAATTTGCTAAGCGTTTCCGTCTTTACCACGGTAAGAAGACAAATACGTTTTTTTTTTTTTTTTTTTTTTTTATGATTGAATGTTTACTGGTGGCCCGAAGGCCTTTCCAGTTTCACCAGGACAGGTGGGCGAGCAAAGGCTCAGCCAAGAGGGGTGGGATTTGCTAACAACTGCCCGAGCGCCTCCGAAGGAGACCTAACAACTCAAGAGCAATTGTTTCGCGAATGAATCTACTACCGGATCGGAATCGCGACCCGCTGAGAAGATCCGGCGAGAAACTCAGCGGGCTGATGCATGGGTTAGGTTGCACGTCGACCTCTTTGTCGAGTTCGACGAGTACGGTTACCGGGGTCCCTAAGCCTGCCCCTAGTATTAGAGCTGAAGGCATCTAATGCAAAGGTTATTGGATCTGATGGATCCGTAAGGACGTGTCTAGGGCGTCGACGGTGACTGGCTCCTGCATGATCAGGATTCGGGGAGTAGTCAGCGGCGGCAACGATAAGGCGATTATCATGACGCATAGCCTTATCGAAGTATCGTTCCGACGCTGACTTCATGTATTTCCGAATTGATTCGAGGCCCAGGTCGTCGTGTAGGTCAACGTTCCTCACGAACCACGGAGCCCCGACAGCTAACCTGCAAAAGCGGGATTGTAGGGATTGGAGGGTGTCTATGTGTGTGCGGGCCGCGTGAGCGAACACCACACTCGCGTAAGTCATGACGGGCCTTATGCAAGTTTTGTAAAGTGTCACCTTGTTCCGAAGGGACATTTTACTCCGCTTACAGATCATGGGGTAGAGTCTACCGAGAATAAACGCGGCACGGTCACGGACTGATTTTATATGCGGGCGGAATGTCATCGATGCATCCAGGGTAACGCCCAGGTACTTGACCTTCCTGGCCCAGGGTATGGGTTGTCTAAAGAGAGTAATCGGGGGTGTGCAAATACGTCTACAGTGATGTACTCTAACATAAATGTGTCTAATAGCACATTGTCAGAGCCTTCAATAAAGAACAAAATATTGCCAAGGTCCTGAAACACAGCTAGCAAGTATACATTTGAGTACCGAGCACTGTCCTCGAACTTTCACATCAAACAATTATATTGCTCAAGTTCAATACGAATCAATAAATAGCTCTTGTTCTGATGCAACAGGTACTTCGATTTCGTAATGTTATATTATTCTTGCTTCAACGGGCAACCACGAAGGGCATGGGACTTAAAGCCTGATGGAAATTGGCAACGTCGTTCATGGACATCGTCAATGCCAGAGACAGCAGCAATCCCACCATAAATAGTAGTAACTAATAATACGTTAAAAAATTGCCCGCCGAATTTCTCGTTGGATCTTCTCAGTGGGTCGTGATTCCGATCCGGTGGTGGATTCTGTGAAGCACTGCTCTTGCTAGGGCTAGTGTTAGCAAATTCTCTCTGGTTGAGCCCATGAGCTCACCTATCAGTACGCGCGAAGTTAGAATAGCCCCTTAGGCTACCAGCAAATACGTAGGGAATAAAAACAGTAAAGAGCTCATTCCCGAATTTCTAGATAGTGGAAAGAAAGTTCTCGGCGAGCTCGTTTTCTTGTTTTCACAAGTATTTGTGATATTTAAACATAAAACTGCTATTTAATCACTTCGACTTTATGTTTCAAGGTGGGTGGCGGCATTTACCCTTAAGTAATTCTGGGTTTCGGTGAATGGCTAGCGTCGCGGTGGGTCGTCAATTCGGCTTAAAGAAAATACTCAGATTTATAATGTTTTTTTTTTTAAAATCAGTAAATCGATTTCAAACTAGATAATTTTAAACTAATGATATCCCATATAAGTATGTAAGGGAACGATCTCATTTATTGGTAAATGGGCAATGGGATGTTTTCTTTAGTGTTTTTATGCGCACTAAACTGAATACGTACATATTAACACACCGCAAAACGAAGCCCACCAAATGACTCACTATTCTATTTTCGTTAGTTGTTCAGCAATCTAGCAGTAAATTTTGAACGGAAAATGTCTCGATACAACAAAATAAATTGGCTGTAACTTTTGAAGAGCGTGTTAAGCTTGTGGAGAGTTTTCGAACGGCTTCTATAAAAACTATTGATTTAACACGAACTAGTATTGCAGCTTTCGGTCCACGTGTAAGCAAACGGGAAGTGTTTACGAATGTGTTTCGTTATTATGAATACATGAATATTTTGTTAATATTCATTCTCATTTGTGCAATGAGCATTTACATTATTACCAGCCACCGGAGTAGAGTTCATCCATAATATCTAGAACCACTGTTTCATCCACAGTGCGTTTCCACAGATCTTTTTTGCCACGTACCATCCGGCTTTGGAATGAACTCTCCTCTACGGTTTTTTCCGAGCGCTGTGACATCCTTTTTCAAACGAGGCATGTGGAGAATGTTAAACGGTAGGCAGCGTCATCGCTCTGCCCCAGGCATTGCTGACGTCCTTGGGCGACGATAACCACTCACCATCATGTGGGCTGTATGCTCGTCTGCCTACAAAAAAGACATAGAAGAAATGTAAAATGCAGATAAAACAAGAATTATTTTAAACACAAAAACTGATTTACAGATAGATAGATATCCAATGAATTGCTTCAAACAAACAATCTATATATAAATAAAAGTATAGCTTGCTGATTCACGAAACTGCATCGGGAATATTAAATCTTAATACCATTTTAGGGTAGGAAGTAAAATGCTGAGTCACTCTCTCTGATTCAGTCGGCTGTACCAATATCGAGTACGAAATACAGTAATAAAAACTTCAATGGTTACGAAGTAATTTAATGCGTTTTCGCAGTAGGATCCGACCGTTCCGACGTCTGTTCAAACCGATTTTCCGGTTAAAATTGGGTCTGAAATTGGTAAAAACAGTTTATTGTAATTTGCAACTACTTTAAACTTTTGCTTGAGTCATAAAACTGTTAATCAGCTTTTTGTTCCGAGCAATATACCCCCTGCATACTACTAAGAAACTTTTATGTGCCTAAAGCATTTGTAAGCATTTCCTTACTGACAAAAACATATTGTGCGTCTTTTTTTATACGTATTCAAACAATAAAGACAGACTAAACATCGAACCAAGCGCTATTCATTACAAAAAAAAGGTGTCAATTGACCGAAGCGGCGCCAAAGTCTGTCTGACGAAATAAAAATATTTATTGTGGAAGTTCCCTCAGCCTGTGACGTTTCGGGAATCCCGCTGGTATGTTCTCGGCTACCTGTCATGGCGCAGACTAACCGACCAAATGGGATTGTACTCAAATCTCAGATAAACGGCGCCAGGACGTTTGTACTCTTTACAAAGCCGTGTAAAATTGTAAATCCCTTTTCGAATAGCGCTGTTCTTGGTTATTTGTATTATAAATAAAGCGGCGTGCTTTGAAATTCATGTTCCAATTGGGCTTTGACATAAATATTTGTCAACATGTAAGTTACAGTTTTCTTCCTTGTTTTGGTTTTGCTTTTCACCGTCTATTACTTCTTTGATATTATATATTATATTATATAATATTATAAAGAGGAAAGATTTGTTTGTTTGTTTGTTTCGAATAGGCTCCGAAACTACTGGACCGATTTGAAAAATTCTTTTTCCATTAGAAGCCGACATTGACCCTGATGAACATAGGCTACTTTTTTTAATTTTTTTTTATTATTTTTTTGCTTTCATGTGTGTTTTAATGTTTCCGAAGCGAAGCGAGGGCGGGTCGTTAGTCTTTGATATAAAGAGAGAAATTTACGTCGATACAAAGAGGAAAATAGTCTGTTAGGTCATGTTGCTCTGTGTATAACTAAAACATTGCAATCGGTGCGAAGAATGATTAAATATATGTCCATTGTTGAATATGAACAAACATAGGACAACACAACAACAATGAACGAATCTATTTTAAAGAAACAAAGAGCACTAAAACAACTGATTCCAATCATTCAGTGCGGAATCTGCGCATAATTGCAGCACAACTGAGTTGTCCTGAGCCGGATCTATAGTCAATATTAGTGTTGATGGTATTTTTGAATTTGAATACCTTATTGAGTAGGCAGTTTTATTTGAGCAAGTGTTTTTAAATAATAATAATACTCGAAGCTTAAGATGTCTAATATTTCGGGTTTCGTTTAATTTAATGTAACTCAGTTGCAATTGGATCGTATAAAATTTTAATACTTCCAAAAATGTTTCAGTTTAAATATTAAATATGATTTCAACTTCGTAATACAGGCGCTTTAAGAATATTCATGACCACTAACCATCAGGAGAGCCATATGCGTCTACCTATGAAAGCAATGAAAAATAAGAAACTGAAATTTTTAAGTACAGTTTGCGGAGCTTCTGTTCACTGTAAGTATTCATGTGAAACAATAGACGATCGTGTGGAATGAGATCTAAAGTAAGAGATAGGACTGTTCAACTACAGTCTATTGATTTGGCTCAAATTTCACGGCTATTATAATATGAGAACTTTAATTGGTGTGGAACGGGATAAGTACTCATACGTTCATTTATCTGAAGATCTTTACGCCCGATTTGCACATGTGATGTCGATTTTCTATTTATATGTGAAGTGTGCTTGAGTAAATACCTAGTTCGAACGTAATGTTACATTTAATAGCGATGTTTATATACTTATATTTTATAGACACAAGAACGCGAATGACCTCATCCGCCTTGCTCGATTTGATTTAAATAATGACTTATCACCATTCTAATAAAAACGCATGTTTTGTTACCGAGCAAGGTCACCGTTCTCGTTGAATTAGTCGCATGCGATGAAAAGTTCGACGTGAAAACTGGCTCATAGGCGCAAACCACTGAATTCCTAAGGCACAAATAGCTGAGAAAAATAGACGTGTCGTAGCGCTGAATACTGTAAAGGGTTGCCCGCCGAGTTTCTCGTTGGATCTTCTCAGTCGGTCGTGATTCCGATTCGGTGGTAGATTCAGCGAAGCACTGCTCTTGCTAGGGCTAGTGTTAGCAAGTCCTCTCAGGTTGAGCCCCGTAACCTCACCTACCAGCCTGCACCTACCCAATCTTTGACAGTCCCCTAGGCTCTTAAAGATTAGGTAGGGAAAAAGTGAGCAACCGTCGTCATAAGAGTAATAAGGTAGGATTTTTTTCAGTAATATAGGCGTCAACTTGAATAAGATCAACTCTTCTGTAATCAGTAGTCTGAATAATGCGTTAGGATGTTTTTTTTATTGCAATGCTCATTGTTAGTGTTCAGTGCTACAGTAGAAATGTTAATGCAATCATTAATGATCGGTGATGGCATGATTGTGGTATCTACCTTACGCACCTAATGCACTTAAACACTTCACAAAAATTCTCAATTCGCTTGTTCCGCTTCGCTTCAGGTGATCCGTTCGCTATTTCGCTTCGAGTAGTTCCGATTACTGATTTTTTTTTATTGCTTAGATGGGTGGACGAGCTCACAGCTCACCTGGTGTTAAGTGGTTACTGGAGCCCATAGACATCCACAACGTAAATGCGCCACCCACCTTGAGATATAAGTTCTAAGGTCTCAAGTATAGTTACCCACGTTGTAGATGTCTATGGGCTCCGGTAGCCGCTTAACATCAGGTTCATCCATCTAAGCAATAAATAAAAAAACAAAATGTGTGCAATTCACACGTGGTAGAAGTGAAACGTTCCAAAATTAAAATACAATTATCCTAAACGTCTTAAGTATATGTAAAATTTTGTCATTAGTAAATAATTATAAGGTAGCGCCCTCTGTGAATTGATATTTTAATTTCAGGTATAATCCTAAATTAAAATTCACTACAAGAGCTTTCATACACACGTTAGTATTAAAAAATCTCACAGATGGCGCTGTATTAAATAGTATGTATACATATTTCTGTCTCATTCTTTGCTGGCTTCATCCTACACATTTTTGTATTTGTGTCTCTTACCTGTCGTTTTTTCCGTTGCATCCGGTTTGAAATCACAACGATTCTAAAGAAGTTTTCACTTCAAAAAGAACACTAATTAGATATAGCATAAAATAGTTTGTTCGTAGTTCTCAATATGCATATTCGTG
This sequence comes from Bombyx mori, assembly GCF_030269925.1. Classification (NCBI taxonomy): domain Eukaryota; kingdom Metazoa; phylum Arthropoda; class Insecta; order Lepidoptera; family Bombycidae; genus Bombyx; species Bombyx mori. The sequence continues at coordinate 7,878,368 of NC_085124.1, forward strand.
CAAAAGCTTGTCAATAACATCTAGAAGTATCGTGAGATGACGCTCGCTAAACTGTGAATCATTTAAAATACCGATTACATTATCATCTGATGTTGTTTTTTTAAAGTAAACACAAAGGTTCGAATAGTCGGGACTGCATGTGGAGAGGATGTAACGACATTTGCATTTTATGTTAAATTTCGAACGCGAACGCGGTGAATGTGTTGCAAGAGTTTGAATTTAGAACAAAATGTATGTTGGGTACGCAGCACGTCACCCGTGTCGATAAGGCGAGTGACGCCAACCCAGGTTGGACGGGTTTATGAATCTTATAAGATTTCTTGAAATCCTATAAGACGCCGGATGCCCGTCTCGTGGCGATTATTCGTGTCGATCTGAAGCAGTCGATGTAGGGTCCTGAGGTGTACGATATCGTACAAGCTCACTCGAAATTAAAACTCAAAACTTTACTAATTAACGTAAACCGAGCCGACCGATCTGTCAATACAACCGAATTCAATAACCGACGATCTTTTCAATGGTCTTCGAGTCTTCAATAAATATCTTCGAGGCGCTGATGTCTTTACTCGTGCTTTTTTTATGTAATCTTCGTTCGGAGGGTCGGCGGCCGGCGGTTGGCAGGTAGTCGGTCGAGGGTCGGTCGGTAGGTCGGCAGGTACCTGACAACGTCGCAGGGTCGCTTAACTACCTCGGAATGTTACCCTACAGAGATCTCGTGTAAAATACGGCTCTCGTCGAGATCATTTTCACTATGATCGGCTCGGTTTATTCGTTATATCTATTTATTTAATAAATGTATATACTAATGCCTTATACTTAACTATTCTATGTTGTAATCCCTATCGATACATATAACTTATTCTATGCTTAATCTATATGACGCGCCCGTATAAACAAAATACCCGGTCCTGAACACAGATAAATGCTGTTTGTTACATCGTTTCGGGACGCGGGCCGGGCGCGTGTTCATTTAAGTTAATATGCTAATCTTAAAACTATCGGGAATAATAAAGCAAAAGTGTATACTATTTATTTCAAAGCAACTTACGTTCTATTCTTAATAAAATCTATGTGCACGTTATCAATATCCTTATCTATCTATATGCACTCTATATAATTTATCTATTTGTTATTTATCTATTTGTTATAACTCTATGTCTATGTACGTATCTATATAAATCTATTATTCTATTCTATATTCTATTATATTCTTCAACTTATTCTATAATTATGGGGCGACGCCGCTGTCGCCAACAATGTATATATATTTAATTTAGGTTCATAGATTTTTAAATTAGTCACATTTGAATATTTTTTATCCACTAGTTTGTATGTCTCTATTCATTAACAGATCATAATCAGCCCAATCTATATGTTAGTTGCCGATTTATTAATACATATTGCCAATACCTCATACTAGCCCGTGTATATAATGTTGCAAGACATAATTAGGAAAAACACAAATCTTAGTATTAGAGCTGTGATGTATTTAACAGAAGATCAAAAAAGAACTAGAGAAAGAACACATTGATAGCAAACAAAAAAAAAATCTGCATGAGTGATGCAGAAAAAAGTTTTTATTTGTTTACCACACACGACTACGATTGTAGAACACTTTAGTTTGTTAATGTTGCTATTTAAAATATACTTGGATGCCATGCGTAAAATCATTCACTCGCGGGAGTCACATGCGAGCAAATACATAATGTAATATAATTTTATACAGTCAGGGCTAGAATTTGTGAAACCCGATAAGATAAGGCGGTCGGTTGTTAACAAATTAATGTTGCTAAAGCGATAGCAGAATCGAAGAACAACAATATGTTAATCACCAAAGCATTAATTAATTTGAATTAAATATTTACACTAGATTAAAAAATCGATTAATAATTGAGTTGATTAATTTTTAATGCTTTTGTCTGTTTGTTCGCACGAAACGAATATATTTACTTAAAATGATTCCTGACATGTTCCCATATATAATGAGTTGTAAACTAATTTGCTTATACTGTAAATATGTAGGTACATCCGCTAAACAACCACACAGCAATTTTGAATCTACGTAAAACATTAATTCTTCATTTGAAAACCAAGACAAAACACGATGGAGATCAAGGTCGTTGAACTTCTAAACTTCAAATACAAAGCGTGCATGAGCATTACTTTTTAAAATACACCTCTAAAATTGCTGAAATGTAAAAGGCGAAACGTTAGTGGGCGGCGCGGCGGATGGCTGGCGCGTGCCTTATCTGTGGTAACTCCAGTACCTACCTATTGTACAGATTATTTACTGTAGTAAAAAGCAATCTTTACAATTTGGCAATTAGTTTTTTTTTAAGAAGCTAAGAGTTGGAATAAAAGGCTTGGGATCACTAGAGTCCTTAGGCAATAACCTTTCAATCCGTGGGCAAGGTGTGCAGCACCGGCAGGTTTTCAGGTAGTCGATCCTATGGGTTATCTAGTATTAAGTAGGAGACTGGTGGTAGGACCTCTTGTGAGTCCGCACGGGTAGGTACCACCGCCCTGCTTATTTTTGCCGTGAAGCAGTAATGCGTTTCGGTTTAAAGAGTGGGGCAGCCGTTGTAACTATACTGAGATCTTAGAACTTAATTCTCAACGTGAGTGGCGGCATTTACGTTGTAGATGTCTAAAAAAACACGAAGACGAACTCTCAGTGGGTCGCGTTTCCGATCCGGTGGTAGATTCTGCGAAGGACTGCTCTTGCTAGGGCCAGAGTTAGCAATACCTCCGGTTTGAGTCCCGAGAGCTCACCTACGCTAGGGTGACGCTGATATAGCCACTCAAGGCTATCAGCATAGGTAGCAAAAAAAAGAAGACGTAGTGTCCATTGTATTGATTGCATCATGGCTGTCCCGTCCTACTCCAAACTGGAACTGGAGCTTATAATGCATTCCACCACCAGAAAAATAAATAAAAATAAATAAATTGATCCGTTGTGGTTTGAGATATCGGAAAGTTCTTATACAATTTAATTGAGACTCCAGCCTCATGTCTCAAAGTGGGTGGCGGCATTTACGTTGCGATGTCTATAGACTCCGGTAACCACTTAACAACTTTTTTTTTATTTTTTGGTCAGGAGAAAATCGCCGGACTCCCACCGTTCACTGGGGATGGCGGGCGGGGTATGTCTGAGTCGAACCGACTAAAATCTGTCGCTCAACAACCCACATCCGAGCCTCTCATGAGACAGAACTCATGAAAAGGCAAAGAAGGGAGAGTGAAGCGTTTAGTGCGGAGCACATCTCTCCCATCACCCTCCCCCTCGGGACGACGGACCGGCGGTCGTCGGCGCCACGATCACCAGCCCTCTCGGTCGGCAGGCTGTCCGAAGCCCGCCTAGATGGCGCCGGTTAGAGTTAGTTATCCTACGGAATACCCCACTGGGTCAAAACCAGAGTGGGTCGAGGATAGCCGGCCTTCCATTACCCGGATGCTCTTGCGTAAAACGCGTGCAGAGCAGCTAGCACGTCGTCTTCTTAGGCCCCCTTCGCCGGGCCCCAGACTGACATATGAAGGGGACCCGAAACACTTAGAGGGCCAAGGCTTGGGCGAGATCCGCCTCCCTGGGCCGCGCTCGACGGCAACAAATTACACTAGGTCATCCGGCCCCAAATTAGTATTCCCTGTGTTATAAATACAAGAGACTGACATATGTTCATACTTATAATCATCATCGTCATCATCATAGTCAGTTCCTCTTGGCAGAGTAGTCGTGGTCACGTATTTTAGCGCGTTTTTAATTTATATAATTACGGTACCACGGTTTCATTTTTGATATAAAAAAAATTCCACAAAGCACAAGTTATTCGCATATTAAAGAAATTCGTATTTCAACTTGAATCCCGAGTGCAGTTTCATCGAGAGCGCTAATAATGCCTTTCCGATAGCTTGTGAATAACAGATAAGGTGGAAACGGTATACTTGAACGAGTTCCTTTAACAAAAGATCGCTTCAAATCGGAAACTGAGTAGTTGTTTTAAAGTTTCAAAACGCTACTTAGGTATAGAGTGAATGAAAGTGGTGCTTCGATAAACAAGCATACTTTTATTCGTAACGCGGAGAATTTTAACAATATTTACGATACGTCGCCTAAATACTGCTTAACTAAAAGTATAATAGTTTTATAGTTTAATTTTTTATCCATCTCTATACCTTTGTACCAATGGAGATTTCATCGACATCCGGTGACCACGAAAACTGTATATCGAGGGGTGAAAGGCTGGCTATCTTATACCTTTAAACGAGCAATTCTTGTATATTAATATATATGTATATAATCTGAATCTCGGAAACGGCTCCACCGATTTTCCTAAAATTTAGTATACAGGGGATTTTGGGGACGATAAATCGATCTAGCTACGATTTATTTTCAGAAAATGTTGTTTTATTCGTGTTTTCAATAATTAACTCTTCCCGACATCTATTGGCGAATAATAATACTATTTTTCTTAATTGAGGGCAACTAAAGACACAACAAGATGGCGTTATCAAAAAAAAAACCGAGCGAGCTCGGTCATCATCTAGTTTAGTTTAAGCGACATTTTTGAAACATTACAAGAGAGCCTTTTTAAGTTTAAAATTTGGAAAAAATACAACGAAAACAAAACTTTTTCAGCTATTTGAATGGTGTAAATGAAGTTCGATTAAATACGTGGAATTGTTGATGCTAATATCAAATAAAACGGACCTTTAATTACAAAGGTAAAATATATATCATCTTAAGCCAAATGTCGCATAAGCCACCTTTCACTCCTCGATATAGTATACTATGTGGGATATACAAAATAATAAACGTGAGATTTAAGCGTAAAAGTAATGTTAATTATGTTTACGAATCACGAAGAAAGCTGAAGGAACTACACTAGTGGTCCCGCAGTAGTCGAAATTCGACTATAATTAGTTGAAATTCTAAGTTTGAACATTATTATGGTTCTATTGTCAAAGACTTTTTATTATACTTCTACAATAACAGATTTCGCCAAGACTACACTTTAGACAAATATTAACAAAGACAAACAATATTTAATCTATTCTCAATTTGACCATAGACTTTATGCAATAAGAAAAGTTTGACAATAAACAAATAGTATGCATGCGTGTGTGTGTCAAATACATAGTAGTGTGTGTAATGTTTTCTTTATTGATTTAATGTATTTATGCATTATTTTAAAAAATATTAGCATTGTGCACTTCTTCTCTATATTCTCTATAAGTGTGGAAAATTTCATACTCCTCCGTCCGCACAATTTTCGTAAAAAGGGGTACAAAGTTTTTGCTTCACGTATTAATATATAGATATTGACAGATGCGCTTAGAGTAGTGATTATACTTTGGTTGTACAGAGCCTGCGTTATTATTCTGTGAAGCCGTCGTGCATTCCAGTTAGAAGAGTAACAGTCATTAAGGTTCACCTATCAAAGGGTAGCGTATTGTGTCTATGAATTTGGGTAACTTTGGTTGGATATGAGTTCGGATCGATTCGTACCGGCATCCTCTCATTTCTACAACGAAGCAATGGTTACGGTTTGACGAGCTGAAACTTACAACTTCTACAACTCAAGGCTAAGGTTTTATATTGTACTGAAGAGAGGTCTGACCCGGATTCGAAAACGGATTTCAATAGATTTACGAGACGAACATATATAGCCTTTGGGCCAATGTTGAATTGGAGCTTATATCATATGGTGGCAGGTGATATTATGCTCTGGTACCTATGAGCTCTAGTAAAAGCAATCCGGGCCCAAAGACCTAGCTAACGCAAAGTGGTGTTAGTTTATGGCAATCCTACAAAATGGTGTATTGTAAAATTATATCTACAAGTGTTAGCGTTCGTAGAATGTAGTAGTAGCGCCTAGACAAGGGTGTAGATGAACAAAATGCCCTTTTGCGGAACGGAACTAGGTAAGTCAACGTTCAAGGTTAAAAAGTAAATAATAAATTGAAATATTTTTATAGCTCTTCTTTATACGGCGCGTGCCTGAAAATATCTCGTTTCTCATAAATTGAAAAGAATTTTCTTTGAAGATTATTTTATATTCCTAAATCACAATCGTTTGTTTTAGAATTTTCACTCACAGATTTTAACTGAGAAAATATTGCGATTGGATTTTTTTACAGAACACACATACAGTAGGCGGGCGAATTCATGTCCATCCTAAGGAGTGCGTTAGTGCTGTGACCTAGTTAATTATGGTAATGTCGATAATAACTACTGATTTAGTCAACAGCTGCCAATTCGGTTTAATGTAACTTAAAGTAATTTTGCAAATTATGAAATAAAATAAATAGGTATATAAATAAATATTTACTAACAATCACGCCACGTTAACTGGTCCCGTGATAGGTTCGTAAAGAACTTGTGTTACAAGTACCAGATAACGGAAATAAATGTAAGATTTTTATTATACACATACATATATTTAATATACATCCATAACCCTGGAAAAGACATTTATGTTTATCATACAAATATCGTTCCTTGGCGGGATTCGAACCCGCGACCCCCGTATGTAGTCGTCGTGGCCTAAAGGATAAGACGTCCGGTGCATTCGTTGTTGCGATGCACCGGTGTTCGAATCCCGCAGGTGGGTACCAATTTTTCGAATGAAATACGTACTTAACAAATGTTCACGATTGACTTCCACGGTGAAGGAATAACATCGTGTAATAAAAATCAAAACCCGCAAAATTATAATTTGCGTAATCACTGGTGGTAGGACCTCTTGTGAGTCCGCACGGGTAGGTACCACCGCCCTGCCTATTTCTGCCGTGAAGCAGTAATGCGTTTCGGTTTGAAGGGTGGGGTAGCCGTTGTAACTATACTGAGACCTTAGAACTTATATCTCAAGGTGGGTGGCGCATTTACGTTGTAGATGTCTATGGGCTCCAGTAACCACTTAACACCAGGTGGGCTGTGAGCTCGTCCACACATCTAAGCAACAAAAAAATAAAATAAAAAAATGTAGTGACCATGTCACTTACCACTACACCAGAGGGCCGTTAGGTATAGGTATAGTTATATTATAGGTAGGAAGCGACAAACGACAAACTAAAGATAGTTCCTACTCATATGGGATCAACACATCCAACCATCAAACGGTCATAAATGAATCGGCATTTCGAGATACGAATTCACAAACGCAGATCGTAGTTAAACAGTATATGCAATTTACCGATTCGCGTACACATGTAAATTACAACAATCAGTAACTAGCATTGTACTGTTCTGTTTGTGTTCAAATGACGGCGTACAATGAGCAAAATTATGCTAACAAGCGCTGTACTAAATGTAGAGAAAGAGAAAACTTTAATATTTTGCAATTAACACATTAAAGAATTGATGATAACTAAGGAAAAAATATAACTGTTTCAAGCAGACATTTTTCTGTTTTTTGATTTAGTAAATTAAGTTATTCTTATTGTTGTTTGGCCGTGAATAAACAGAAGTGCTTATTCACCTGGCGTTTAGTGACTGCCGTGGTTGATTCACACAACAAAGTGAGTGTCGCCACCTGCCTTGAGGCGTTTCAAGCCAATTGCTTTGATGTAGATTGAACAAAATAAACATTATGATTGATAATTTGTTGAAATTTATTAACTTCTAACTATTAAAGATTTTTGAGTAAAGGAAATAGTCACGAGCTTTATTACTTCCGTTGTACTACGTTCCATTCATTAAAAATTCTCTAGCTGTACGGTATCAATTTGGTTTTGTGCCATCAACAATAACAGTTCGCCCGCAAAGTGTCCAACGTGCATCTTAAACAAGTTATTGCAAGAAAATTAAATTGCTGTTTATTTGGTGAAATCTAAATGCCATTACTTTAAATAAATTACTTTACTAATTACTTTTACGGTTTAATCTCGCGTATCTAATGTCATTAAATAATAATAATTATAATTCAGAGATTTCGTCCACAAAAACCGTGAAGCATAGAGACCTTCGAAATTATATCATTCATCATCATCATTACCTTGCCCTTCTCCCAGTCACCTGGGGTCGGCGCAACATGTTTTCTCTTTCCATGCTCTTCTATCATATACCATTTCTACGCTCACTCTCCTCTTACCCATATCGTCTTTCACGCAATCCATCCATTTCTTCTTAGGTTTACCTCTTCTTCTATATCCTTCCACATTCATAGTTACCACCTTATTTTCATTTCTTCTCATCACATGTTCATATCATCCCAAACGCGCACTTCTCAGCTTTCAGACTTCCTCTAACATATTCATTCCGTATTCTATCTATTCTCGTTACTCCACACATTCATCGCAACATTCGCATCTCTACTGCATGCAATGGCCTCGAAGGTACTTAGAGCAACCTTCGAAATTATATAATGACAACAAAAAATTTTTTATTTTTTTATTGTCATATTTGCTGGTAGCCTAAGGGGCTATACCAACTGAGCCCGGACAGGTAGGTGAACTCACGGGCTCAACTTGAGAGAATTTGCTAATAAATAATAGCCTTAGCCAGAGCAGAGCTTCGAAGTATCTACCACTGGATCGGAATCGCAACCCACTGAGAAGATCCTACGAGAAACTCAGTGTGTTACAAAACCCCTAGATTATAGTAATAGTACTTAGGGTTAATTATGCAATGACTCGCGAAAACCGAAGAAAATACTATATTACTTAACACTATATTTAAATTACTAATACTATACCTACAAATATATGTATTTATGTGGGTTTTTTTTAAATGACGCCACCCACTTTGAGATGTGTGTTCTAAAATCACAGTATAGTTACAACGGCTGCCCCACCCTTCAAACCGAAACGCATTACTGCTTCACTGCACTGCAGAAATAGGCGAGGTGGTGGTATCTACCCGTGCGAATTCACAAGAGTTCCTACCATCAGTAATTACGCAAAATATAATTTTGCGGGTTTCATTTTTATTGCACGATGTTATCCTTCACCATAGAAGAAAAATTGGTACCCTCCTGCGGGATTCGAACACCGGTGCATCGCTAGATACGAATGCACCGGACGTCTCATCCTTTAGGACACGACGACTTCAAACCAGTAACCGGTTACTTGTTTCTCTATGTTGTCGATTCGAAAACCTAACTAAAGTTTTTGTTTTTTATTACGACATATAACTACATATAACCAAAAGTACCATCCATTTCGTTGGTACAAGGTTAACGCACAAGCGAATGGACACAAGGGAAAGTTTTTGTGGACCAGCGTGGCGCTTGGAGTTTCACTATTATTGCGAACGATACTAGTACCTGTGTCCGACAGTGAAGCAAGGCTACAAGCCAGACTTGCCGATTTGAAAGTTCTTATTGAAAACCTGCATAGGGTATGAAGTTCTTCATTTTGATACCAAAATTAAGAGTTGCAATTTTTCTTACATAACGTTGAAGGAAGTTAAATAGCATCCGTGTTTTATTTCGATATATTCATAAGGATGGGTAAAATTGAATGGAACATAAGACTTGGATGGTGAATGAGCTGGACTCGATAGGGTAGAGCAGCTGTTCCTCATGGCACATATAATAGTAAAACTGTGTTTTTCAAAGTAACGGCATATGTAAAGTGACACTATGAGAATATAGATCCAAGTTCTGAATTACGGTCAATAATTTGTCGCCTCTATTTTTTGAAAGACTATTTTCAGAAGGCTTCAGTATCAAACGCTACTGAAGAGAAAAGAAAGCGCGTAACAAAAAAAAACTAAGACAATTTCAGAAGTTTTTTTCTTAAGTAAAGAAGCTCTTTACTTTTGCGAACAAATTCTCCGATACTAATTACAACGTTCAACCTTTTTTTACGAAAGCTATTGTTGGTGTTCAAAAAAAAAACACCAAACATCTTCGCTGTTTTTAATTATACAGTGAAAGCAGAATTAAAATCCGCCCGCCCGTACCGAGTGAAGGTTCAAACTGTTATACCTTCTTGCTAATGTTTGTTCTTTGTTTCCTTTCTTTTTCCAACGAACTGTGGTTAAACACAACGATTAAACACAACTAAACTCACGATTGGATGAAAACTGACGTTTCCATTCTCGAATTGAACTTTATTTCATCGCTTCTCGCAGAAGTTGAAAAAGTAAAAGACTGAGATTTTAGATTCTTATTTTGTTGTATATTAGGATAGTTTTGAAACGGCCGCTTCTTAAAAAATAAACATTAAAAACCGATTTTTATTCCAATTGGAATTCAGTTCTATCAATGCCATTTTCTGTTAAGCTTTCCTACCAAGGTTAAATGAATACGTGATATGATCCTATTTTGTTACTATTACGATTTTTTATTTCCATACAAAAATGTTTTCCGTCCTGTTTGTCGCACCGATGTTTGTCAGGATTTTTACTTTATTGGATCCGGTGATCAATATTTCATATTTTGATATCAAACAAATTCGTTACAATAACATCTAAGAAGAAATAAATTCTAATCCTTGGTTAAGCCACCGCATTTCTCACATATAAAATACTTGTGGGGTTTGATGATAGAAATTAGTGTGATGGTTAAGATCAGTAAGTTTATTACAGGGGAATGATGGACAAATAGGCGATTTAGCAGAAGTCACATTTGCTCAATACTCTTTTTTTCAATCGTAATTCAATCTTTTGATCCTTAAGTAGAGATAACTCGGCAGCTGCCTATTCGCAAAGCACCAATTCCAAATACCGTCTTGGGGGATATAGCCTTGGAGAGCAAGGGCGAGGCTCTTGCTGTGAGCCTTGATATTGCGAAGGCCTTCGACAGGGTCTGGCATAGGGCACTTCTGTCGAAGCTACCATCTTACGGAATCCCCGAGGGTCTCTGCAAGTGGATCGCTAGCTTTTTGGATGGGCGGAGCATCACGGTCGTTGTAGACGGTGACTGTTCTGATACCATGACCATTAACGCTGGCGTTCCACAAGGTTCGGTGCTCTCCCCCACGCTTTTCATCCTGTATATCAATGACATGCTGTCTATTGATGGCATGCATTGCTATGCGGATGACAGCACGGGGGATGCGCGATATATCGGCCATCAGAGTCTCTCTCGGAGCGTGGTGCAAGAGAGACGATCAAAGCTTGTGTCTGAAGTGGAGAACTCTCTGGGGCGAGTCTCCAAATGGGGTGAATTGAACTTGGTTCAATTCAACCCGTTAAAGACACAAGTTTGCGCGTTCACTGCGAAGAAGGACCCCTTTGTCATGGCGCCGCAATTCCAAGGAGTATCCCTGCAACCTTCCGAGAGTATTGGGATACTTGGGGTCGACATTTCGAGCGATGTCCAGTTTCGGAGTCATTTGGAAGGCAAAGCCAAGTTGGCGTCCAAAATGCTGGGAGTCCTCAACAGAGCGAAGCGGTACTTCACGCCTGGACAAAGGCTTTTGCTTTATAAAGCACAAGTCCGGCCTCGCGTGGAGTACTGCTCCCATCTCTGGGCCGGGGCTCCCAAATACCAGCTTCTTCCATTTGACTCCATACAGAGGAGGGCCGTTCGGATTGTCGATAATCCCGGTCTCACGGATCGTTTGGAACCTCTGGGTCTGCGGAGGGACTTCGGTTCCCTCTGTATTTTGTACCGTATGTTCCATGGGGAGTGCTCTGAGGAATTGTTCGAGATGATACCGGCATCTCGTTTTTACCATCGCACCGCCCGCCACCGGAGTAGAGTTCATCCATACTACCTGGAGCCACTGCGGTCATCCACAGTGCGTTTCCAGAGGTCTTTTTTGCCACGTACCATCCGGCTATGGAATGAGCTCCCCTCCACGGTGTTTCCCGAGCGCTATGACATGTCCTTCTTCAAACGAGGCTTGTGGAGAGTATTAAGCGGTAGGCAGCGGCTTGGCTCTGCCCCTGGCATTGCTGAAGTCCATGGGCGACGGTAACCACTCACCATCAGGTGGGCCGTATGCTCGTCTGCCTACAAGGGCAATAAAAAAAAAAAAAAAAAAAAAAAAAAAAAATATAGGAAGCAATCAGGGAATAATTTATGTCTCAATTAGTAACCCTCGCGCGAGAAAAAATTTTACCAAAATCGGTCCTTTACTAAGCCGATAATTGCTTATTTACGAGACCTCACGACCCCCCGAGATCACCGAGACGTGATTGAGTCGGAGGCGTCCCGATTGGCATTTTATGAGCAATGTTAATTAAAAATATGAACTTTGAATACTATGTTTCTTTGCGATAAGTTGGTTTTATTTTTAATGCAATTAATTTCATTTTTCAAAATAATAGTTTTATAATTAAATTTATAATTTTAATGACATTACGTAGAGCGATAAAGTTGTTATTAAAATTTGTTTACTTGAAAGATCATAAATTAGACGTTATGAATAACACACACAGTCACATTGTTTGGTTACTCTTTGAATAATAACAGAAATATCAATCATCTGTTTCAATACCATTTTGTAATAACTTCTATACATGGTGGAGATGACGGTATCGGTATTCCATTATACGAGGTATACCACAAAAAAAATGTTTAAAAATATATTGCTCTTTAGTTTCGATACAACACCATTTTTGGATTTATGAGTCCACGCATGCATGTTTCTTCTACGGGCTCAGTGACTTTTTTCTACAAAAATATAACAAAATATTGAAGTTCAGTACAATGTGTTTATAAATTCATTATTAGTAAAATCAACGTAAAATTTTAGATTTGGATTTACCTAAAAGGACTACCAAAAGAGTGTCCTCATTTAAAGAGATAACAGTATGGACATGATACAAATACAAGTAATAATGAAATACGAGTCTTCCCTCGTTGTAGCAATACGGCAAAAACGGCTCATTATTGGTCTGAAAGCTTCCGACATGGAAATATTAATCTAAAATATGTGCCGTGATCGTCCGAATACTTAAGTCAACAACGCGAATTGAAAGTGATTGTGGAAGCTGACGATATTCAAGCAACCGCTGAGCTAGCAGCGGTTTTCAACCTTAGCATCAAATAAAATTGGTCCATTTCCGCCAAGTTGGCAAGGTAAAAAAAAACTTTATATCGTCACACGAACTGAACGAATACAGAAACGAAGCGATTTTGAACCACAATGCCACTTGCGATGAAAAATCAATTTTTTTTATTATTGTAAGTCGTTATCATGTTGGTTAAACCCTAGCTTAGCATCTATGTAATGCCCCAAATCAAAACTTATCCCTAAAAAATCATGGTCACAGCTTCTTTATCAAATAGTACCAGCATTACCACGGATGTAAGGAACTGGACTAGGGATAATCGATATTAGTAAAACATCGATGTTGATCGGATGTTAAAACATCGATGTTTTCCAGCTAAGCATCGATGTTGAATAAACATCGATCGAATATCGATCATCCCTAAACTGGACACAATGATGTGGAAGCTCGCGAACTCCGGCCAGCTTTGGTTAATCTCTTGTCTCTGCTGCTCCTACATGACAACGTTCGACCTCCTCCTACGGCTCAACGGGCCGTCTTAAAGCTACAAGAGGTAAGGTTGGAGGCTTTGCGTCATCCACTGTACTCACCAGGCCTTGCGTCGACAGACTTCTACTTTGTCTAAGCTTTTGGCTAAGTAGTTTTGAAAATACCAACCATTAACCAATGTGGGCTGTGGCAATAGCTGTGGGCTTAACCTACCCATAGAACAGAAATAAAAGCCATTTTGCTAGAGCAGGCATTCTTAAAAATAAGTATGATCCGTCATTTTTTTCATCCGTCATCATTATTTCACGTCATTATCCTATCTTAGTCTTGGTAAGTATTGACTAAGTATTGAGTAGCTAAAGCTGTCAACTAGTTATAATACTGCTATAAAATCAAGTTCTTACCAAAGTAAAATAAGTCGGTTATTAAGAGCATCGACTAAACATATAAAGTTACGTAAGCTTCTGTATTTCGGCATGAGTCCAGGAAACTTCAACATCAATCTGCAAGTTAGCCTCCTGAACTTGGCGAGTGATTTACCAAACTTGTGCACGAAATCTTTGGCCATGTGCTTTGACCCACTTTGTGGTGAAAATACTTTTTTTTTCTAATTAATGCAACCAACAAAAGATATTTATTTACGTACTAGCTGACCCGGCAGACTTCGTAGTGCCTCAATCGATAAATAAAATACCTAAACTTTTGTATAAAATAAACTTAAAACAAACAAAAGGAATCCGTCCGACGGGGGGGACATCAAAGGGAAAACAAAATTGTTATTTTTATTTAATTCCGAGCTTTTTCATATTTATCTACCTTTTAAACCTTCTCTGGATTTCCACAAATAATTCAAGTCCAAAATTAGCCAAATCGGTCCAGCTGTTCTCGAATTTTAGCGAACAGCAATTCATTTTTATATATATACTTATAGATATAGATAAAATATATAGATATAGATAAAAGTCAAAACATAATAAATATGTCACCGAATCATGAAAATAAACTGTAGTTTCAGATATACGAAACATTTAGAAGTTATTAAACTATTCGACTGACATTAACATCGCGTTAGATCGAATATTAAAGTCTTGAACAGCGGGAACATCCATACGTACAGGAAAAGGCATTTATTACGTTTATTTCAATTTGTTTAACTTGTACAACTTCTAAAGCCGCAATTAACGGCGAGATAACAGATTATACACGTTTACTTCACGCGCATTTCAGCGAAGTTTTAATTTATTTTCAGGCTGTTTACGCGGGAATAGAATATCGTGAAGATTATTGAACTCATATGTGTATCGTTACTGTGTGTGAACGTATAGATCTCGAACAAATATATTTGCAGGTAGATAGATCGATGCTAATCGGCAGTGATTTTTTCTGATGTTTGAATTTGAATCATAACAAACGTTTGTCTGGTAAATATTAGGTATTTCAACTGTTATACGTACCTTTATATTTACTAGTATTTACCTAATTATTAAAATTCTGCCAGAATCCCTGATACCTACAGATTAAGGTTTAATTGAACGTATAATATTTTCTCTCTTGTTCCATTATTGACATTTTGAAAAAAAAACTTCAATAGTATTTTTTGATCACGAGGAAATCGCTTGACTTCCGTTCAGGTATTAAGGGCTGCAGGAAGAATACGTCTGAATAGAACTGACTAAAATTCTTTGTCGGTTAACAGTCCACATCCGAGTCTCGCATAGGACAGAATTCAACCGAGGCAGGCCGGTCAAATGAGGTGGATTTAGCGCGAGGCGCATCTCTTTCCTCCACATATGGAACGCCGAAGCCGATCTACCACCGAGCCTCTCAGTCGGCGGGCTATCAGCCCACCTCAGTGGCACGGTCAATTTATACAATACCACGCCAGTGCATAAGAAGCAGGGTAATCTATGGAGTCGTCGCGTCCCCTTGCGGGGGCGCGGAGCGGGCCTTGGGGAAACTCCTCTGCCCGGGCTAAATCTCCCTGCCTGCTCCCTGCTGATACAAAAGAAGATGTTTCACTCACAAAAGTCGTGCATCATCTCTACAACTCATCGTTGTCAAGTCGCAGCCAGGACCCTTGACGCTTAAAATACGCCTAATTCCCATTTAATTTTGTTGCAACGATATGCCTGCCGCCGGTCATACGTAGAAGGTATTACGAAAAATACTTTTTGTGAAGAGTCAAGAAACGGTCTTATATCCAATTCAATGCGTGTTTATTATTCCTTTGCCGAATAGTATATACTTACGAAAATAAAACAGAACGACGTAATTCAGTATTTCATTCATGATCAACTAAAAGGTTTAACAGAGATTTCTCATCGGTTCGACTCGTGACAGATTTCCATAACTATTTAAATGGTTACCATTATGAGTGTAAATGCCGCTTTGACGTTTAAATGTTTTAATTAACATCGATTTAAACGTGGCTTTTGATATAAATTGTCGAATCCATTTCGATTTTAGATATAATAATAGGAAGGAACAGTTATTTTGTTTTTAAACGGCTTCTCGGTTTTATGAACGATTGATAGTTTAAATAATTCATGTAATTGAAGCTGATGAGAATGAGGTTCCACTTGTTTTGTTACTAATTGTTCACAGTATTTGCTTTTTTGGAACGAAGTTCCTTATGAGACGATGCGGAGGTGTACCCTAACCGGGAAAAAACGTCCGTAACGTAAGATTTTTATTAGTAATGCACACAGTGTACGACTTTACTTTGTAATAACGTACAAAAAATAACAATTTTTTTATCATTCATTAACCACGATCTCAGAGCGTTCGTTTGCGCAATACATTAACTCTTAAGCAAACAACCGCGAATGAAGTGTACCACAATAAGTTCGCACGTTACCGAGTTGCCGTGGGTTGTTGCGAAACCTCCAGTTTTATTTTCTTTATACCTCGAATAGAACTTAAAATTAATATTTTTATAATAAGGAACTTTGTTCCTATTCGGTGTCCCACGACAACACACATCTTTTTTTTTTTGGATCGGGGGTCGAACCTCTTACGAGGTCTCCGCACCTAGCGGGCGTGCGATGTGGGACTGAGCAGTCCGCAGATGCAGATGGGAGCGGACCGCGGGCCCGAGGGATGGAATTTAGGGCCCTACCTACCAAACAACTACCAACAGATCAGTGTTTTTTTTTGCGATTGGCTCATTTTATAACGCCCCTGTGAATGTGAAAAAATTAGATTTCTTTTTTATTTTGGATATTTTTTTAATGTAATATTTGTAAGATTTTGCATTTCTATTAAAAACTTTGAGAACAAAAAGACATTATTACTTTTTAGTACAAATTTAGTAATTTTTGTGTTTGTTATTGAAATGAACACACGGACAAGCAATATATTTGTAATTTGTACTTGCTATAACCTTCTATAAGAATTTATTCATGGTACATTACGCATTGTCGCCGTTAAAGAATATGATACATGAGATATATGTATCTAATAAAAATACATACAATACATAATATGTGACTGTTCTGAAAAAGTAAAGAATTGAATTCCCTTTGCTCTTGAATTCGGGCTTGGCTTCCGTAATTGCTTAATATCTTAAGCGATACGCGGTCTCATTTACTAATCGGTGCCAATAAAAAAGAAAACACACACCTTTTTTATTCATTCGCCTGTCAGTTCATACAGTTTCTGTTATGTTGTAGAGTTGTACAGATAGTATTCATTTAATGCATTCCAAGTGATTTATACAATTAGTGTAAGCCGATTTCACTTAAATTTGCACCGATTTATAAGGGTGTAATCCACATCAGAGTCGTGACTTGGATCACGTTTCTCTCGACGTTTCAATGTTTCTTGTTACTGAAGAGTTAAAGTTTATTTTTCAATATCAAGGTGCGTTGAAGGGCTGGTTGGGTGCGCGATAAAATCTGCCAATAAACAACTGTTAGTTCGGTTCTCACGGTCTATTTGTGGTTTTAGGGTTTTCACTCACCGAAACGGACCGACCCGCACTTGTGTGGAAAACATGAATTGAAGTTAGACTATTATTATTTGACGATGCTTTAAAGCAACTATAAAGTAGGTTTCTATTGTATTTAGTAACATTGTCCTAACGATAAGGTGTCGAAAAAATTGTAATAAAAAAAGAACAAAAAAAAAATTATTGCTTAGGTGGTCTGACGAGCTCACAGTCCACCTGGTGTTAGGTGGTTATCAGAGGCCATATACTATATATATATATCTACAACGTACACGCTGCCACCCAGCTCGAGATATGAGTTCTAAGGTCTAAGGTAATTTTTACAGTACAATGGCAACCCCATCTTTCAAATCGAAACGAGTTACTGCTTCACGGCAGAAACAGGCAGGATGGTGGTACCTACCCGTGCGGACTCAAAAGACGCTCTATCACCAGTAATTACGCATATTATAATTATGCGGTTTTCATTTTTAATACACGATGTTATTCCTTCACCGTGGAAGTCAATCGTAAACATTTGTAAAGTACCTACGTATTTAATTAGAAAAATTGGTACCTACCTGCGGGATTCGAATACCGCCACCGGCGTATTATCCTTTAGGCCACGACGACTTATGTTTTACTTTAGTATTAGTTGCGGAATTTTAGACTGAAATTCGTTGTTTTTTGTTTGAGAAAATATTGTTCCGGATTGCACTGGGGCTGTGGTGAACAAAAATAGACCCAGTAAATCCGACACTCGTAAACATAGTGCGACTAATTTTACAGTTAAAACGTTTTTAAATTTCACGGTTACGTATTTGGGTCAAGGTCCTTGTGACTGACGATATGTAGCTGTTGTGATATAGCATTCGATTGTTAACTGTTTGTTAAGTTACTCTTATGACAAAATGCAATAGCTGTAACTGAATTAATGATGTAACAATTCTGTAACCGAAATTTTCGTTTTTTTTTAAATAATATTATAGTGCTCAATTAAGTACTCATTATTTAATTTTAATAAATTATTAAGAGTAATTAACAATTTAATCTGAAGAACATAGCAGTCTAAAGTTCATAACTAATAAATTCAATTAATTAAGTAGGAAGTTTGCCGATAACGAGTAAGTAAATTTTCTAGGCAAATATTTACCTACCTTACAGGTGTTCAGGATGAACAAACAAATATTGTGTTAAAATTTTCGATTTTTGGTATTTACTGGGGTTTTAAGCCTGCAAAGGTATTAATTATTATTAAGAATGTTATGTCTATTTCCGGGCTTTTAAGGAATGCTTCACACTAAGTTAATGCTTATAGAAAGCAGCGTTCACGCGAGAGCGGTTGATTTACTGGTGGTAGGACCTCTTGTGAATCTGCATGGGTAGGTAACACCACCCCGCCGATTTCTGCCGTGAAGCAGTAATGCGTCTCGGTCTGAAGGGTGGGGTAGCCGTTGTAACTATACTGAGACCTTAGAACTTATATTTCATTTACGTTGTAGATGTCTATGGGCTCCAGTAACCACTAAACAGCAGGTGGGCTGAGATCGTCCAGCCATCTAAACAAAAAAAAATGTTATGCAATTGAGACTTAACTCTTATGTGTCAAGGTAGGCGGAATTCAAATTCAGCTCGCCCATCCTTTCAAAGCAATAAAAATGTACAGCGCAACTTGGTTTGATCAAAAGTTCTAGAACTATCGTGCTCGTGTACGGTAACTATGTTATCAATGTTACTTCACCCATTTAATTGGATTAAATATGATACGACTGCCTTTAACTTTTATCAAAATATTTTAAATGCACGCTTTAGTTTAGTTCGTTTAACATTGAAATGAAGTATTTAATATACTGAGACCTTACAACTTATACCTCAAGGTGGGTGGCGCATTTACGTTGTAGATGTCTATGGGCTTCAGTAACTACTTAACACCAGGTGGGCTATGACCTATCTAAGCAATAAAAAAATTTTTTTTTTAAATCTTTATTTCAGTAAATACCTGTTAACTGAAACCAATATATTCTGTTAGTGTTGCTCATAATCTATGTTAATAACAAGTCTATGTTATCTATGTTAGTAGCAATCATTTGCCTGCTGCATTATTGTTATTAATGTATTGGTTAAATAGATAATTAAATTTCAAGAAATATCGATGTTCATAACTGTAATTATAATGTAAGCAATGAAGTCATTGTTTACATGTTAATCAATTAAAATCTTAGTAACACATCTACTAACAAAACTCTTTGTAGAAAGTATTATATCTAACGCATTAAATCTGTCATTGTACCGTTATTATACACAAACTTTAGTAACAAAATATTATAAATAAAAACCAATCTTTGAAAGCAAGAGCTGATTTTTATGTTGAAATAAAGTACGCAATAAAAAAACGACTATTTTTTTTTCTGAATACAACTGACTATTCACACCAACAAGCAATCAGCCAACGAGACGTAACTGAACACCCCACTGGAAATAAACACTTCGTTACATACATACATACATACGTAAATAACATAAAACATATTGGGTTACTGTTATCGAGACGACAATCAAGAATAGCAATAATTAATTAGTGAGATGACAACATCGCCTATGGTTTGCTCGAAGCGATAATATTTTAAATCAAACAATATGATACGACAAAACAGGAAACACAACATTTACAGGACCGGCGGTGTATAAAAAGCGATTTTCCCCATAGTTGAGTTAGCCGAGGGCTGTCAACAAGGAGATTAAAGTTCTTGAATACACAACAATATCGTCCATCTGTTTGTTTATGATGTCATTTGTATTATCTCACTGATGTTTGGTTTTGTGTTTCATATATTGATATGATAGAGATTTGGATCGAGTTCAAGATGCTTTCGGCGTTATGATGACGAGATAAATACGTATTTCCACGTTTCATACGTATTTACGCTATTTAACTTATTTATACCAAGTACTGGCCCTCCAGTAGTCGAGATTCGACTATAATTAATTGAAATTATAAGTTTAAACATTATTATGGTTCTGTTGTCAAACACTATTATATTTCGATAATAATATAATCACAGTATTCGCCAAAACTGCATTATAGATCAATAATATTAAAGACAAACAATATTAATCTATTTTCAATTCGACCACTGACTTTAAACAATAACAAAAGTTTCCCAATTGACAGTAAACAAAGAGTATATTTTTATGTATGTGTTGTGTCTAATACATGGTAGTGTGTGTTATGTTTTCTTTATTGATTTAAAGTATCTAATATGCATTACTACGCATTAATTGCTTACTATAAAGTCAATGATTATCTAGAACAGTGATTCTCCACCACTGTGCCGCGGCACTTTTGTGTGCCGCCAAATTTCAAAAGTGTGCCGCCAAATTTTGCAAGTACATATATAATAATGTTAATATTATTAAATTGTATCATTTAAAAAGAAAAATATTTTTAACATGAATATATATTTAAATCCACAAAAAAATAAATTATTTTATTATTTGCTTTGCAACGCGGTTTTTCTTAGTGCCAAATTATGATGAAGCGGCGTGTATATGAAAAAATAGGAATATGTCTCAAGCCGGCGCACACTTGCCACTTCTGCGTACAAAACGTGTTGTTTTAGTGATAGTTAGGATTCACAAGGTGTTGCATAGTAGTTATGTATGTGATTCGGTAGTAAGTAAATAATTTTTATCGTTTTCTTTGTGTGCCGCCAATTTTTGAAATCGTTAAATATGTGCCGCAACAAAAAAAAGGTTGAGAATCACTGATCTAGAAGATTGCACAAAGTGGGAATGAGTTGCTCGCTCCGGGCATTTCAATATTGTAATAATTGTTATGTTATAATACACATTATAAAAATGAATATTTAACAAAAAATTTATATTAAAAAAAAAAAAAAAAATTAAAAAAAAAAGACATGCCCGCTGAGTTTCTTGCCAATTCTTCTCAGGACGGAGGCTAGTTCTTGTGAATTGCCGGTAGTTCTTTTGACGTTCAACAAGTATGTACTTTCATTTATGTTGAATAATTTTTTTTTGATTTGATTTGATTTGCATTATTTAAAAAAAAAATTAGCATTGTGCACTCCTTCTCTATGTTCTTTATAAGTGTGAGAAATTTCATACTCCTCCGTTCGCGCAATTTTCGTAAAAAGGGGTACAAAGTTTTTGTCTCACGTATTAATATATAGGTAAAGGTAGTTTGATAGTGTTTGATGATGTTAGAGTTTCAAGTATATTTAAAAGCGGTGAGCACCCCTACCTGTCATCGTAATGAGGCGAGCGAAGAGTGTCCTTTCTGTATTTCACTGTATCGAGTTGCCGCTTGCTCTCGCCAAATAAATTACCAGCCAGATTGACCCAGAAAGCTTCAGGCCGAACACAACAATGAACGACTCCGCTTATCGAAAGACGATCATTTGCTTCGTGGTTACGTGTCAAAAACGTCAGCATTACGAAGCAATATTCCACTATGTAACCGCAGATGAGTTCGTTTTCTTTGTGGTAAATAATAATGATAATAGCTTGGAACAAATCAGGCACGGTCATCGGTTCTCAAATTAGGATTCCCTGTGTTATCAGACACTGATATATATAATTATTTATTTATTATTTATTACACTTCATGTAAAATGTATATTTGATGGACTTAATGCCTAAGGCATTCTTTTACAGCCAAACAAAGGCAGTGCAGACTAAATAATAAATATTAATTATATACGTTTAAATACGTACATATCTATATACATAATAAATACCCAGAAAAAGAGCAAACAGACATGCTCATCACATGAATGTTTGTCCAATGTGGGAATCGAAGCCGCAACCCTCGGCGCAACAGGCAGGGGCGCTAACTAGTACACCACCGTGTCAGTCGAGTAAATACAGTACCCGACGATAAATATTGCACATCGACCTCTGGAAAGAGACAATTGCCTAATTTCGGATTTGTAGAGCGTTGTCTCTGTCGCACGAAGCGCTAACCAACTATTAATTTATAATAAATTAGGACCACATACTAGAGCACTTGAATATAAACTAATTAGCGTCATATAGGTAGTGTCGTAGTAAATCGTCTCTTTCCAAAGGTCGATGTGCAATAATTATCGTCGAGTAGGTACTGTAAATGTATTTATTTAGTTTATAGAAATCTTTCTAATAAGATTATGAAAACAAAAAAAATAAAATACGAGACTTGAAGTCGAGTCATTCAACTTTAAAGTATTGACTGTAATTGTGGCCGTTAATGTAACCGATGTAAGTTTCCAGATTTTTGTGAGTCGCTACAAACGTACTGCATATTTTCGCTGCGAGCCATTGACCTTGATTAAGGCAACTCACTGAGTTTCTCGCCGGATCTGCTCAGTGGACCGCGTTTCCGATCTGGTGATAGATTCTACGAAGCACTGCTCTTGCTAGGGCTAATGTTAGCCAATTCACTCAGGTTGAGCCCGTGAGCTCATCCACCCGTCCGTGAGAAGCTGGTATAGCCCCTTAGGTTGCCAGCGAATAGGTAAGAGGAAAAAAAACAACTGAAATTTCGACCTCATATCTCAAGGTAGACTACTTCTTCGTGGTTTCCTCATTACTGAGGGTCGTGACCACCTTGGTCTAATTTCTGCACCAAAGCCAGCTACCAAAAGTATACAGCGGCGTGTATTTGGAATCCTGTAACCACTTAATATGAACGCCTATTGTCCATATAATCAAATCCTCCAGTTTCATCCTTGAAAAATGACATTAGAATAAATATTTTATACGATATGATTCTTAACCATCGTTATCCAATTTCTGTTTTATTTCGTTCATAAATATAATGTTATATAACTTTGAAAAAGGAAGTATAAATGTCAAATAAGTTAAGTTAGAAAGTCCGATTATCCCTTTTAGAAAGTTGTTACTTGCATTGAATAGTTAACGCCATTCGCATTTTATTATTAAATGGAGCAAAACTGAAATCACAAACTTGACTATCCGTAAAATATTATTCCGAGGACCAGGCTCCAGTGATTCATTATCATTAAAAACGAGAGCGACTTCTGGCCTCGATATTAGAAGAATACGCGCTTAACCTAAATACGACTATGACCTATGTAGGCTTAATAAATTGTCGTACCCAGAGCAAATATTTACTCCTCAAAGGTATACACCTTTAGTACAGCCTTATAGCTATAGGCCTTGTAGCGGAGTTATAGCTTTGTGGTCTGGTAAACGAATGAAATGTCTTTTCGAATTCGGATGAATAGTCTTTTTTTTTTCGATTTTCGTGATTCGTGAACATATTATGTAGTTAAAGGTACTTTTAGGTAAAGATTAATTTCGCGTCTTTTTTGTCATTATATTATTTCGGGCGTTCCGAATACAATACAGTTTTCGCGGTCACGGACGACCAAAGTGTTATTCGGATAAATAATTTTGTGAATTTTGAAAGATTTAAAAAAAATACCATGGAAAGAGCCATCCATGCTCAGAGTTTCTCTGAAGGATAAAATCCGGAATGAGGTTGTTCAACAGAGAACTAAAGTCATCGACATAGCTCAAAGAGTCAGCAAGCTGAAGTGGAAGTGGGCTGGCCATGTATGCCGTAGGACTGACGATCGCTGGAGCAGATGGGTTCTCGAGTGGAGACCGCGCAGCGGAAGAGGTAACGTGGGACGCCCCCTGGCTAGGTGGTGCGATGACCTCCGAACGGTGGCCGGTAAGAAGTGGATGAGGAGAGCCGTAGACTGGGCTCAGTGGTGTGGATTGGGAGAGGCCTATGTCCAGCAGTGGACGATTGTGGGCTGTTGATGATGATGATGATGAATTGAAAATTTAAATATGGTGCTAACTAATTACCTTCATTTTTTCTGTAAAAAATATTTCTAGAGTTTCACGTTTCATTTCACACAGAACGAACTAATAGTATTTTGAGGTTTCGAAATTTAATTGGCTTGGGTTTTGAATTAAATTTACACTCACCGTTGCCAGGAATTTAGTGTTTGGAATATTTGTAGCTACATACATACTTAACTGTTAAACATTTTCTATAGACTTCATAGAATTTCATCTTTGGCCGGTGTGTTCTGAAAACTCTTGAAGCTCACTTTGGATAGGCTTTTAGAGAACGGATGCGGAAGCACCGGACCGGTCGAAGTCGTAGTATAGATTGCAAATATGTAGTAGTCTAGTAATAAACCAAAAACAAATACAAAATTAAACAGTTTAAGGCAAATATTATATCTTAACAGGTGTTTTTAAATTGTCATAATTTTATCACATTTTCAGAATTCGGTCTCATCACTGCGAACAATCGAGACGAAATTCAAGGCTTTTTCCAAATTCATTATTCATCATGCCTACCGAAAATTCACAACATCTTATTATTCATTATTGAATTTTAGGTTCAATCCACACGTTTATACAAACAAAAATGTCGGTAATTAACTTAAATGCTTATACAGAAATTGCTTCATTTAAATCTTGTACTATTACAAATTCAGGTCAAGTCCTAACTATCCCATGTTATTGTAAATATTAAACTAATAGTACTATTGGGTCGTATCAGATCTGCGACCCGTTAGCTACGAGTATTATTCGGTTAAAGTTTCGAAAACAAAACACACAATTCCGTCGTATGTATAACTTTATTATTAAAACAGAGTGGACTTTGTAAGGTATGAAATTGTTGTGAAATTGATTTAAATCGCGCAAGCCCTGTGGCGCACCGATGCTATAATATTATTACGTGCTTGCGGTGTCACTTACGTAAAGTTTATTTCGTGCGATGCGAGTAGCAAGACTTTAAGGAAACACTAAGTAATAACCTCTACCCATGAAACCTGATTAACGTATATCGATAAAGCGAAAAAGTGTAGTATATTTTATACCGATTATATCAATATCAAGCTCTTTGCATACATCTCTACCGTATTCCGTATTCCATAAAAACGAGCTGCTATTAATCGAATAACATTAATTTCAATACTAACATCACAAATAATAATATTAAATTATGTAGTTATATACTTTGTCATATCTACTCAGTGATGTAGTGGCGTATCCCTACTGCAAATCTAAGTAAATACTGTATGTAATATATTATGTAGACAAATAACAGTGAAATATTTCTTTTATCTGTTTATTTGGGTTAATAAAGACTGAATTGATTTGAATTTGGTATTCAATTACGTATTAAGGTAACCTGAACTGGGATTTCTGGATTTAACTGTGCGGTTTGTCAATTTTAAACGACGTACTCGAAATTAGAGTTGAGAAGTGTTTTAAGAATGTATGAAAATTTCACTTCTTAACAAAGTGGGACGCGGCTTTATATAAATATACATTAAATGAGCTTTTCATTGTATACAAAATAAGTTTAATTCGTCGCGAGAGACGAATTAATTATGTACGCATTTCATTAGAAAAATGCCCGCCTGCGGTATTCGAACACAGCAAGATACGAATGCACCGGACGCCTTATCCTTTAGGCCACGACGACTTCGTCTCTTTGATCCTTGATCCTGAGTACTCGATTATGGGTGTACTCGTACTGTTAGAATACACCACCCATACAAGCAGTAAATGTATATTTTACGTGTACCGTTATTTTATTCATATTTAGGGTGAACTCTCAACATTCGCGTCGAGTGCTTGCAAAATAATATACATTATAAACTACATATTTATTGCTTACGACTGCAGCTTCACCAGTGTGGATTAAAGTTTACATAACGTAGGCTGAGATTCGTGCTCAGCAGTGGGATGAAAGGCAGTTATATTAAACTGCAGAGTTCAAACTATTTCCGTTCTAATGGTTTAAGTAATTTGGACGTGAAAACATAAAGGAGCAATCGAGATACTTTCGTATTTTAACAAAATTAATACGGATTGAACTAATAAAATAAATGTACAAACTGAAGCTATTCTTATTAAAATTTAAAATGAAATTGTATTAACAGGTTGCAACAATCGGCTTATAAATTGAATGGAGTTGTTATTAAATACGAAAGATAGCAAAACAAATTTTCAGTTTTCATCTGTGGAATGAGCTCGGCGAGCGAAACGAGGGGGAATCTTATGCTGCGTTTACATGGCAACTTTAATATTTGTTAAATTTTTAATGATATTTATATTATGTTGAGAACGAACTAAGTTTATTACGATTAATTTACTTTTTTTTGTGTTTATTAACCCGTGATCTCATTTATAAATTTTCTGCTGCTTTATAATTCAGCAAACAGATATTTTAACTTTATTTTGTTCACAAAATGTATAAAATCTATTTACATTAATATTGAACTTTTTTAAAATATTGAAATCGCCATTCTGGTTGTGAACACGACTTGAGTAATGTAATTATGTTAAAAGCGGACAAAGAGACTGTATTTTTATTATTGTTATTATACACCAAATGATAACTAACAAAAGGCAATGAAAATAAAACGCAAAACAAGAGTTAAAAGAAAAATTCAAATGAGCTTTGTATACAGTTCAGAGTGGATCGTGATTCTTAAATTTATTTTCAGTGAGGCTACTAAAGCGTGGCAAACAAATATGAAGATTTTACAACTCTACTATTAGTCAGGGAAGCCATATGATAGAAACTAGAGTGCTAGCCAAGATTACTTTTAATTTTTGTTATGTGGAAAGTTTTCTGATCATACAAACGGCTCCCTGAATGCGATGGGTACATTCAAATTAAAACGTTCAAATATATCTGGGGAACCTGTTATGCTATTATGTTTAAGCTTATATAGGAACATGTCAGCTGATGTCTTGTACTTAATGCCTGCATCCCATATAATTAGTTACGTTTTTTATATGATTTAAATTGTTAACACACATTTTTAATGGCGAGATGGTAAATGAGACGTTTTTAGATTCTTTCTACTAAGAAAGATAAAAACTTTCTCAAACAAGACCAACCGACATAGAGTACAAAGATTGCTTATTTCGAACTAAACGCAGGTTAAAAATACTTAAAATATTTAACCGAATAAAATGATTTACTGTGTCTGTCTACCAGAACTTAGATGTATCTACATATCATTTAAAATTTGGAGTACACTTTAAAAAGCACTAAGGGTTAAAAAGTTTTAGTAGATGTTCTATGAAGACGATTGGTCAATATGCAATTCCTACAATTTACGAAGTAGTGGTTTAATTATTTTTGAATTTAGAATTTAGTGGGTGACCCGAACATGCTTAGGTTTATTTTTAAACAACTTAATTAGTTTGATAAAATAAGTTCAAAGGTTTTACTTGGTTTCATTGACCTTAAGCTGCTAATTTCATTGTAATAGTTTGAGCAGTGATTGTAAATGTAGCATAGACCGCGTGGGCGGTCGCGTAGGAGCTTGTACAGTAACGTGCGCTCTCCCACGGCTTCTGCCATAGTTCAATGAGTTACGTACATACGTATATTATTAATTAATTTTCCGTATCGCAAACGGAAATCTTTTGATTTGCTTCAGCACACGTTTAGCTCAGCCGCAACTGGCTATAAAATTCTTAAAATCGGAAAGCATTATGATCTATCGATTGATGATACTATTCCCTGAGTCATAAAAGTATGTATTAAGAGAGATTTGAACGATGCGTCTGAGATAAAAACTAGAAATTAGTAAATGTCACAGTAGTCAATTAAATTTTAAAATAAAATTAATACTTTTAAATAAATAAATATGGGAAGAAATCACGAACGGCCATTCGGCCCCAAATTAGGATAACCTTTAGAGATAACTAAAGTATTATTCTTTTACACCTGGCCGTTGCAAAAAGATAGTCAATTTTCAATAAAGAATAAATTGTTTATTTACGTTTCTTTGTCCACAGAAAAGGATACCATAATATATATTTTTCCTACCTATTCTAGTGACCTCGACGGGTCAAGCTAAATTCGCAAAACGAGTAGGGACCTTACGGGGTTCTAGTCTGTGGACGTTGCTAATACTAGCCCTAGCAAGAGCAGTTCATCGCAGAATCTACCACCGGATCGGGAACGTAACTCACTGAGAAGATCCAGCGAGAAACTCAGTGGGCTGTGTCTGGGGGTTAATTTACTTACCGAACCCTTCGTCGCAGGCGACGGGTTCGACGGGAACGATGACCGGTGCTTGAGGTACTTAAAAGCACCGTAGAATCTTGGGATCTAGCGGCTCGTTTGGTTTAAGGTTACATCTTCAAGGTACTAAAAACGCTATATGACATAATTATCATGAACATATATTGTATATAGTCTGATATTCACGAAAATCGAAGAAACCATAAGGAAGCCATGATTAAAGTTTATACACGTATATTTTCATTATCTAATCGCCGTCACTGAAAACAACTGTAAATCTCGTCGTAAGCCGCGATTAACAATTCCCTAGCCGGTTGCAAAGCGGTGGGCGTTCATTTGCTAAGTCGCTGTTGACATTTCCAGCTACGTGTAGGCCGGAAGCTCCGCGGTATGTAGGCGTTACACTTTATCGGCACTTTACGTGTTGCCAGTTGATGGAAATCACTTTTATTTGTTTCATAAAATATAATCTCATTTGTGATGAAGACTCGTGTTGGATCAAGGATTATCGTGCACATATGTTTGCATGTTGCCATACCAATGTAAAGCAAAGAATTGATTACAGCTTTTGAAGTCGTCGTGGCCTAAAGGATAAGACGGCCGGTGCATTCGTGTTGAGCGATGTACCGGTGTTCGAATCTCAGGCGGGGGTACCAATCTAATGAAATACGTACTCAACAAATGTTCACGATTGACTTCCACGATGAAGGAATAACATCGTGTAATAAAAATCAAACCCGCAAAAATAATAATTTGCGTAATTACTGGTGGTAGGACCTCTTGAGAGTCCGCGCGGGTGCGGAACCACCACCCTGCCTATTTCTGCCCTGAAGCAGTAATGCGTTTCGGTTTCACGAGCCACCACCATCACTTGCCGTCAGATGTATAATTGATTCATTTACGACTCGATAACAAACAAATATTGATGTTAGTATTTTTTCACAAGATTCATTTTCTGAAGTATTTTTAGACACCTGTTTTGTAGTTCAACTAAAAAAAGGAATTCATTCGTATGATCATAACAAAACATACGTGTGTACGTAAATGTACGTACATACGTACTCTTAAATATTAATAACTACTAGCAGACCGGAAGAACTTTCTAGTCTTTTTACTAGAAAGCCCTGTATACTCGTCTTAAATCCGAAAAGTTCACTTATATATATCGTCTTTTTGCATTAAAAGTGTACAATTTCCAAAAATATTCGAATTTGAGTTAACATGCGGCATCATTTGGTATCACCAGTGTTTTTCTCATAAATACTGTAAAAGAGCGTAGTTTAGTTTTAGTTTTTTTTTTAGTTTACCTATATTTTGACTACTATTAACAAAATTAATACATAATTTTATCCTACTTTAAACAACAAATAATGTAACTGGTAAAAAATTAAAAATAAATGTTGCAAAGAGGATTAATATTAAAAATATCACATGTTAAACCTTAATGCGCTCTCCTGTAAAATTAGTAAGTTTTGAGATTATACAATTTTAATGCGAGAAGACGATATGTCGGAGACGGTCATAAGTTTGGTAGCTAAACGAAACGCAGCATGATTCCCGAGAGATGACAGCACAATAGCGGTATCGTCGGAACTCGGCTAACTTCGTGCTACGACAGAGCCTAGCCGATAGAGGAGGGTAGACATCATCACACTTACCAACCAGCCTTCTTGGAGAGCGGTACTCCGTCTAAGAACTGTCATTCGTTTCCGTTTGCTTGTCAAGAGAAGATTTCTAAATTGTTCTAAGACAACAAACGTGATTGGTGTACTCAATATTTCTCTTAGCTCGATCACCCTATTCGCCCCTACGATGTCTGACGATGGTGTTAATAATTGTGGCTTCTCCAACATAATGTATATATTTTTTCTGTACGGACCGAATTGTCAGTCTAAACCGTTTTCTAATCCAACCTAACACAAACAACAAATTTCATCAAAATCGGTCAAGCCGCTTAAGAGGAGCTTACTAACATATACATGGACAGAAGAATTTTATACATATTAAGATTTGAAAAATAAATAAGAATTGAATAGAGTTCTTCGTCATAGATTGTTGTATCTATATAGAGTTTAATATTAATCTGCAAAGATAGTCGATCTTTACTATCTAAGGATACATACACTACCCACCTACGAATCCATAATCTAACGTTTCGCGTATTTACCGAAAAGATAAAAATATTGAATCTTGCAATGAAATATTAAATTAATTCTTACTTTAGGTACCAAAATTAACAAATTTGTATTGCTTACGGCAATTATTTATGCTATGTATTTATGCTGTGTATTTATGAATTTTCGCACACAGTAAAGTAATATTAAGTTTAATGCAAAACTTTTCAATCGCATTCAATTAAAACCGCTTTCTAGAAATTGTGAGAAATTCTTCAAAGATCCTGTATGTATATACACAACTTTCAAGGGAGTCTTACGGTAGCATTATTAAACTCGATGCAAAAGAAGTCTGCGACCTTTATACAGGTGGGTTTATTGTGTCCACGTGCTCGACCTCTCTCACCTTTCTCAATAAATGCGTTTTTCTCTCATTGTTTTTTTTTTCCGTTTTAACATGATCCGATTTGCTGAAGTACCGTATTCCCCGAGCATTTGAGTTTATCCGGAACCCTCGACTCTTCAGTAAAAAACATTTACGACCTCTTGAAGGTACGTTTTCAAGTTAATTTCTTTAGTTCACTTAATGATTTCTTTTATCGGATTTTATATGAATTTGCTTTTATATTATTTTCTATTGAAGTCGTTTCCAAAAGCCAGTATAGTTTTCGTGGTCGCTGACGAGAACCGTTGTTTATTTCAACTTTGCTCGTCAAATATCGGAGATTGTATCACGCATAAACCTTAAAAGCATTTTGAATGAATTTGTAGTTTTATTTGTCAATGATGGCTTGTGATGATGCAAACAAAATTGTATAAATATCTCCGTGCCTTCTACTATTTTCATTTTGTATATAATTTATAATGCTCTAGTGTCGACATTTAATATTTACGTCATTTCTGACCAGTGAATGTAAAATGTCATCTTAAAAAATATTTAATATTACAGAGTATTTGTAACCTCGACTCGTCTATTTAAACTTAAACAGTCGTTTGGAAATCCATGTTATACCAATTCATGTAATATCGCCATAGAGTTTTTCGGAACCTTATATAACGTCACCTATCTAGTCCTACCTAACACGCTATAAGCTATAAGCGACTGTGATAACTGACAGGACATAACTTTAAACAACTTATAGTAAACAAAGATATTGTAATATTTTTTCCATTTGATAAGTACCAAGTGTATAGGAAGTAAAAGTCTTAGCGTGATGCGCTCACAACGGCACAGCATTGCTATTTATACAGATCTATCAGCATTTCAAATCAAAGGGGCCGCAACTGTGATTCCATTAAAAATCAGATGTATTTATTATTTAAGTTACTTAGAAATATAACCGAGTTAAATTCCACTCTTTTATTTCAGTTTGTGCTTGTATAAAGTGTATTAGAGTAAAGAGGTAGGAACAGGCTATAAAATCTTGTGTCGGACCTAGGGACCGTCGTACAGCGAACCGCGCTATTTTACGACTCACTCTCTGACTACACTAACGAAATCAACGTACCCTTCAAAGCGGTCATAGTGTGATCGGTGGCAGTCATTTTTGAAATATTAGCGTTTTGGATAAATCGCGTTGTAATAGTTATTTTATTATTATTAAATCCTTATTTCAGTAAAGAAGCCATACATTTTGTTAGGAAGTATAATCTATGTAACTTAAAAACCTAACACATTAGTGTCTGACTATTTATTACAATTTTATAAAAACTTAAAAGTTATTGGTTTTCGCCTCTTTATTATTGGGTTTAGTGAAATCTTTTAAAATAATTGAACTGCTTCAATAATTTGTGTAATCAAATTACCATGTTAGTTGTTCCAATTGAATACTTAAAGTCATATAAATTTCTATTACATAACTTTACAGCTTCGCTAGAAATCATCATAGACTCTTAGCTTACGTCATTTCTTCGAAATTTTGGGACACACATTATTGTTTCGAAGGCGGTCTGAAATATGAAACTTGTAGTCTTTGTGTATTCCTGTTAAATTAGGTCACATGGAACTGCGTCGATACTTAATTTTATATTAGGTTTTATAAATAAAACTAGTATGGTTTTCGTTGATAGGTACCGTAAAATGGGGTAAATAGGGACAAAATCGAACTTCAGATTGAATTTTAACATAGTTCCAATTAAATAGTCACTGCTCAACCAAAGAAATAAGTTGAGTCTTGAACGTACCTAGGTGATAAAAACCGTTACATTATTTTAATTATTCATTTTAAAGAAATAATCGGTAAAATAATGGCCGTCCCAATTTACCCAGCGTCCGGGGTAAATTGACACGGTTAAGGGTTAAATTGGGATATTTGTAAGGGTTGTCAACTCGCACTACTGCGATATATAGGTAGGTGCCATATAATTATTTATATGGACCGAAATGATGAATACAATCCATAATTTAAGCACAATACACAACATAGTGTAAATTAATCTGGTTTCTATTCCGAAGCGATGTGACGTGAATGATAATCAACAATACAATGATCAAAAAAAGTATGTGCATGTTATATTTTAGAAAATTATTATTTAATTTCCTTAAAAATCACAACTCTGAAACAAAATCATAAAATAGAATAAAAAATAGAAAACAAAAGGACTGGAAATGCAATAATACAATTTTATTTAATCAACATTTTCAAAATAATCTTTGAGCAAGAGTAAGATATCAGGTGAATAAGATAAAAAAACAGCTCTATCTGATTACTGCCAATAATAACAAAAATAAAAGAAATTCTTTCTAAGCGAAATAACTAAACTCAATTAATTCACTCACTCATAATTGGATATCTCGGATTTTTAATTAATGTTACATTTAAAATCTGAGGCCTGTTTTTATTTGTGTGTGTTCGTTGTGAATGTTAACAAAATCATGATTCGACGTGTGAATAGATTCTGAAATAACAAAAGTTTTGATTCGTTTGAGTTCTTTTAACTTTTAATTTTTTTTATTGCTTTAAAGAACATACGACCGGGCAGATATTACAAGGTAAATGTCGCGAAAAAAAAGTAATTTTATATATACTTTTCTTTTACCTATAATACTTACATAAACTAACTGATAAACACATTAACCTTCTTTACATCACGCAATTAAGTGATAGTATAGGCTAAAAAATCTATTATAAGATATCAGTGACAACCCTAACAATCCATCCCTATTTTGTCTTTTGGCGTTCCAATTTTGTGTTTTCTCGTCCCTAATTTTTCCAGTCTCGTTCCAAATTACCCTACATACATCCCAATTTTCCCCAAAAAGAAAGGAAAAATTATACATTTTTTATTTTGTTGAAATATTGTATTTAAAATAAGAATATTGCAACTTACCGTTTGTTGTGGTATTTCCAGATGTATTAAAAATTTATATAAACTGTGATCTTATTGAAAAAACAACGATAATATTACTTTTTTTAAAAGTTCTGTAAGCTGTTTTAAAACGCACTTTTCAACCACTATTTTCAATTTAATTTGACGAATTTTTGGGACCAACTTAACTCATATTTAGTGCTTCCATAGTTAACTTGGTTATTCTTCTATACATTGATAAATATTAACATAAACAAAATTAGGTAGATTCCGTGCTACAGGTACTTTGAGAATCTTCCGCAGGTTTGTCCCAATTTACCCCAGGATCCCAATTTACCCCATGTCATGGTACTTTGTTAAGTAGGTAGGCCTTTTTCTAGACTGGAAATCATATTCGATAAAATTCAAGACTAAAATCCGAGTTGGGATTTTTTTTATTTTCATCTCTTTTGTGTGTTCAAAGTAGTTCCTGTTAGTCCGTTTCCTAATACTGTATAGAGTATTGTTTTTTTTTTTATATTTGGTGACCGTAACAATTTTTTTCTTCTTCTTTGTATCCTAAAATAAATATTTTAAATATATTATAGTTTTCAGCTTTGCATTTTTTTATTGCAACTTGAGCTTTGCATTTTTACGTATTGACACTAATTATAAATCATCACCAAGGGTCAATATACTATTTTCAGTCACAGCCATTGATCGATTCCAAGAGAAAGCCATATAGACGCAAATTTAATCATGCCATTCTGTGGAACTGCGTTCATTTCTTGGAAACTGGTCTGTGAACTGTTGAATTTTGTACAACTTGGAAGATAGAAAATACATATATTTGTACATGCTGTAAGTTTTTAAATTTTAGACCTCTCCAAATAAATTACTGATAAAACAGGGGGTACCTGTAACTTAGTTACAATTGTATTTAAAATATTTTATAACATTTCCGTGTCAAAATGTAAATATATACCACTACAAGGAGTAAATATTGCTTTGAGAAACCTTATTTTAGTATAAAAGTTAAAAATAAGCCAAATAGGTGCCGTTTTCCTGTGCTGCGCTAACTAAACAGCATTTATTTATTTTTCAAATAAATAGCGCATTATTCGTACGTGATTTTTTAAAATAAACAAATCTACAGCTGAGTTTTAAATTATAGAACGATTTTCAAATGTTTCAATTACAAAAATTATACTTTCCAAATTTTTATTCTGCGATTTGATATAGAGATATTTTTTATATCATTATGTTAAGTCGCGCATCTTAATTCAAATTTATATTCATTTCAGACGCTACTACGCAGTATGAGTCGGTCGTGTGTAGGTCGCGTCCTATGTGACCTGTCTCGGCCACCGTTAGCTTATCCAGAGCTAAATCGCTTTAAAATGTAATCTGTTTTAAACAATTTTGCCAACGTTATTTCGACTCTCTTCCTGTAGACAATTTTTTTTAATTTTGTGAGTTGTCTGCTGAGACAAAGTATTGTTTGTTTATATAAAATTCATCAGCAGTATAATAAGAAGGTTAGGTACAAAATTGTAATTTGAATTTATTTAAGTAAGTGTCGATTTTATCGTTTTATAAGAAGTAATGAAATTTTGTGATTGATATAAATATATATATGTAATCCAAAACGTGGTATTGAAAGATAACAAAGAAATCAGTTTAAAATAGAATCTAAAGCAACTTAAGAGAATGAAAACTTATTATTTTGCACTTGACCTTAAACAGAAGCCGCTGAAAACTGCTTAGAACTTTCTTTTGTCGTGTTTCCTCTAATATATTGTTGCTTGATTTTATATAATAGGTTTCTAACAATGCTTTTTTCGGTTTGTGCATTTAATTTTATTGTATTAATTCTGATCTATTTCTTCGAAGAAATTGGGTAAAATTGAAACTCAATGGCATAGGTAACTATAACTATCTGGATTAATTATTGATTTATTTAGTAGCGTAATTGAGACAATAAGCTCACAGCCGCATGTGAATGTCTCCGTCCAAAATAAGACTTCTAACTTGCGTATTGGTAAAATAAAAAAAAAATTTGTCATGTTTAGTCTATAACTTGCTATATGGTACGTATTTAAAAAGCACGCATGATACTAGTAAACAATTAAGATACCTATAATAATTCTCGTGAAATTACTTTGCAGCGATCTACGCTTCAAGCAGTCCAGGTTGTTGTTAATTTACTTAGCGAGTGCTACGAAGCACATTCGCTCGCTAATCATTACAGGAAAATGTTTCAATGGAAATTCACCTCAGGTACATACATCCCTACGATAATCAAGTTTTTTGTTTGTCACTTACCTAATTTAATTAGGTACACGTAAAAGTAGACTTGACATTCATTGTTTGAAATCAATCATTTAAAAAAAATACAATATGTTTAGGTGGTTCTCAAAGAGTCTATAGGGTTAATAATCGAAATAGATAGATGGTTCTATTCACTTTGTGATGTCGATTGGGTTCGGTAAATTCTTAATTAATCTATATCTGTAGTAATCTATACTAATATTATAAAGAGGAAAGATTTGTTTGTTTATTTGTTTGTATTGAATAGGCTCCGAAACTACTGAACCGATTTGAAAAATTCTTTCACTGTTTGAAAGCTACACTATTCCTGAGTGACATAGGTTATAATCTTTTTTAAAAAAAATTAGGGATCCTTACTAAAACTCCACTGAACGCTTTACTGGTGGTAGGACCTCTTGAGAGTCCGCGCGGGTAGGTACCACCACCCTGCTTATTTCTGCCGTGAAGCAGCTTCGTTTCGGTTCGAAGGGTGGGGCAGCCGTTGTAACTATACTTGAGACCTGAGAACTTATATCTCAAGATGGGTGGCGCATTTACGTTGTAGATGTCTACGGGATCCATTAACCACTTAACATCAGGTGGGCTGTGAGCTCGGCACCCATCTAAGCAATAAAAAAAAACAAAAAACTCCAATAATGTAATCCAAGGTGTAAAAAAAGCACTTAAAATATTCTTTACATCGCGGGCCCTTCGAAAACTATTGATGATAGAATAAAATAACGTACTACGACTTTGTAGAACATATTATTATTTACAAAAAGTGTCGCGATACCATATGTCTAACTATTATATTTATGCCGCAATAAATGTGCTTTTATTTAAAAAGATAAAACAACGTCAAATATCGTTGAAATTTTTGTTAAAGACCCGAGCGGAGCCGTAGCGGGCCGCTGGTTATTAATAAATTCGGTAGTCTAGTGCCGGTATAATTCACCAAAGTTTCTTACCAAACGTTACCAGCATTAACGCGGATTTGTATAAGGAACTTGTCCAATGACAGAAAAGCTCGGAAATCTCCGGTGAGCTTTGGTTAATAGCTCGTTTCCGCTGCTCCTACACGACATTTCTCGACCTCATACAGAACAGAAGACAGTCTCTAAGACAAAAGAGCTAGGGTTGGAACTTTTGAGTCATCCAACGTGCTCACCAGACCTTACGCCGACAGACTTCTACTTGCCAAAGTTTGGACAACTTGCTTAGCAATGCTAAGGTCAAGCCGCTACCTACCGTTAAGTACTCTCCACAAGGTTCGTTTGAAGGAGGACATGTCATAGCGCTCGGAAAACTCCGTAGAGGGGAGCTCATTCCATAGCCATTTTAACATTTTAACTTAATATAGCATTTAAAGTTTTATCGTGAAAGTTTGTAAAGCTGTTTGTAAATTTGGGCCAAAGTACA
This sequence comes from Bombyx mori, assembly GCF_030269925.1. Lineage (NCBI taxonomy): Eukaryota > Metazoa > Arthropoda > Insecta > Lepidoptera > Bombycidae > Bombyx > Bombyx mori. Next base: position 7,915,867 of record NC_085124.1, read on the forward strand.
AAAGGTCATGGCGTTCCAATATGTGTTCCAAGGTAGATAGAAATTCGGGCTAGTGGTCAAACTAATTTGAATTTCGAACCGATCAAACGACCGTCACAAAGGTTAATGTTTTAAGTAATTTAAGTGATGACTGCTACTAAATGGGGCCGAAAGGCTGTGAATTTTAAATAGCCTTAGTCGGTTTATTGGGTTCACATTAAAATACCTCATAGGTTGTTCAAGTCGTCATCTAAATCTGTTATATTAGGCTGACTATTCATATATGGATTTTAGTTTTTCTACACTCGATTGTGGTAGCTATGTATCAGTGTTGCAGTTCACAAAAAGTGCGTATAACTTAGTTGATAATAATCTGTCTAATAATTAATCAAAAGATACAATGTACACTACAATGTACAAAAGATACAATACAAAGATACAAACAAAGATACAAAGATAATGCGACAGTCCGCTTCAGTAACTATTATTCGAATTCTTCTTTCAACCTCGAAAATATAGCCATGACTTTACCATCGTTTTTGTATGCAGTTCCACACGGTAAGATATATTTTTTAAATAATTGAAAATCTATACCAAGATACAACATTAGGATCTGACGTGTCTATGAATTGAAAGAAATTAATAAAAAGAGAAACGGGTAAGTAATTAAAGAACAGTCATGGAACATAAACGTGCGATTTTTAAAATTATTCTCTGTCTGTCTTTCTGTTTGTTTGTTTGTTTGTTTGTTTGCGCACTTCACTGGAATTACGGAATAGATTTTCATATTATTTTCATGGATAGACCGATATTAATTAAGAGCAGATAATAAGTCGTCTGCTTGTGTTCGAGCGTAAGATCCTAAGACGGACATTCAGTGCTATACAGGAAAACGATATATGGAGGAGGCGCTATAAACACGATTTGCCTGATATTCACATCCTAATATCATAAAAACTATAAAAATTTTACGCCTACGATGGGCAGAACATGTAGTACAAATGGAGGAGACCAGAATGCCAAGACAACTACTATATCGCAAACCAGAGGGCCGCAGAAGTCGTGGAAGGCCCAGACTCCGATGGTTAGATGTCGTAGAGCACGACGTCAAAGTTATCGGTGTCAAGAACTGGAAGGAGAAAGTACTGAACAGAGCAGTCTGGAGAGACATACTGGACCAGGCTAAGGCCCACCCTGGGCTGTAAGGCCTAAGATGATGAGATATATACGAGCACCTACGATAGAAGTTTATTTCATTAAAATCAGAATTAAAGAAAAGTTAATTTATAAATTTTTTGAATATTCTTTCATGCTGTCAGGTATTAGTAGTTACACCGTAAGCAGTATAATTAATACGAAAGTAACTCTGTCTGTTACATTTTTAAGCCCAAGCAATTCAATCATTCTAACGAAACCCGAAAAATAGTGTGAGCCCTGTGAAAGAATATAGACTACCTTTCATTCCACTACTCAAATCGGATCTCCGCCCACGCTTTATAAAGTGTATTTACGAAGGCGAAACTACAGCTCTGAATAGAACTAGAAAACAGAAACACAACCTAGAAAGTGAATTATTGAGTATTAATTAACAGAATGTTCTCATTTTACAGACTTAATTAGCTTATTTATTGGTTTCTTTAATTCCAAATTAGACTACTCGTGGCAGGGCGTATTGTGAGCCCATTGGGAGTGGGATCATCAACTTACATATTTTAATTACCTGTTTCGCTAAAAAGCGCTCGATAGAGGCTTTATGCAAACGCAACATTAACCTAATGTCTAGAAGTCAGAAGTGGCACTCAAATTGTATTATTTTCGCCAATGCCTATTTAGAGTCAAATGAGCTATGAGCGCCTTAACTAGTTAGACTTTAAAAAAATTCAAAGATTATTCAATTCCATTCATATTCATAAATCTAAAATAGCAGCCCATAAATTATAACCAATTTAAAACTTTTTTTAAATCTCTGTATTTTATTTTTTAATTATATTTATTTTTGTTGAACGGACAGCCCTAATAGAAGCCCTAAGTCCAATTAGCTGCTTAAAAGAACCATTGCTCAACCAATAGCACTCAACGGCAAATTGCCACCGCCATATTAATCTACCCGTCTCTCCATTTCTAACGAACAGAAACAAACGGTCCTTTTGAATCTACGGCTGTTTAGTGGTCGTTATCTCTTACTATTTGCCCATTCATATATTTCCCTTGAACATAAATCGACACCAGAATAGGGAATATGCTTTGTAAACATCGAAGAATCGAGCAACAAGTCGTGGGGGCGTATTCCAGTCCGATAGATACGAGGGATATCGCTCGACCTTTTTCGCCCTTTAGAAAGATCATTCGACACCCACATCTGACGGATTGTGTTCGTTCATGCGTGAGAACTGGATATTTCGCGTGTCTGTTACGTGTGAACACGAATAAGATCTGAATGAAGTGACGTCATGTGACGTCAGGGATTCCCTTTTTGAGTTCCATGTAAATATCACGTGAATGTTAGGTATTGGTGTTTGCGTGTGTGTAATTTTATTTAATATAATTGTTTAAGTCGAGGTTGGCAACAATGAAGAATATGATGCAACTTTTATATTAAAAGAAGTTTTACATTCGTGTGGTGCATTAAAATAATGAAACTGCACAATTTTATTTGGTTTTACTAGAATCCTAAAGTAAGTCTCAGTAAAATAAAAGCGAAAATGGTAGATAGCGCAATTTTTTTTAGGTGTTGTTACTGATCATAATAAAGCTTAAGAGAAAGAAGTAAAAAGGCAAGCGCTGCGTGTTAACTACGCATTTGAGAACATTCACTACGTCAAAAGCCGCATCTATAAACAAACAAATTAGAAATGTACCGAATGGTTCGGCCTTCTCCGCCGTGACGGCATACTGCGTTGTACGATTGTTTTTCTTGTCATTGCTGTGTTGACGTTCGGACACGCGGTACGCCGGCAAATCAGCAATCATCGTAGTAAGGATTTGTTTTGATACGGCACGAGAATCGGCAACACGTCGTGATGCGCAGTCAAGACTGGCGCGCAATTCACCAGAAAGGGATGGGTTGCAATCCACGCATGCGCCCTGGCTAACGCGGGAAGCATTTTCTAGAAGCGTTTCCGCGAATATGCGCGACAGGGAAAACCGCGAGATGTGATCATCATTTGACTTTTTTGTTAATTTTTGGACCTATTGTTGCCAAACAATATCGTCAGTAGAATACGGGTGATATAATATCACAAGGAACACAGACACAAAAAATCAGAAGTAAATTAAATACGCATTTAAAGTTAAATCAGACTGATTAACTTGATTGTGTCCATTATCCATTAAAAATCAAATTATGACTTCATTGACGATTTAAAATTAAACAACACAAGAAGACAAACAGAAAAATAACTTGCATCATTGCAATGTATTAAAATGAGTAAATTTTAAATTCAACCAAAGATTTCTCACTATATTTGTGTAAACATCTGAAGTAGGAGATTAGGTCAAGGATGAGTTTGTTCCCTGTGTCCCTGAGGCCGGGTCTTACCAAGAAACTCTACTTCATTATTAACTAGTTTCCAACTTTAGACCTTTTTGATTATACCTGTAATTTGTTACTTAATTTCAGATTTGAGAAGTGAAAAAGACTATTTTGTGCTTTTCGGTACTTGTGAGATTTTTTTATATATCTACCGATTTACGGTATTCTGGTTTTAAGATAAGCCATAGACTTCTGAACATGCATCGGGCATAGTCTTCAAGTCAGAATTGTATTGAAACAGTGATTACTGTTTTATTTCAATAGTTTGGTATGATGGCTAGATATGAACCTATAAAGGAAACCTCCTAGTAGAACTTATGAGAAATTCGATTTTGGGAATCGTGGAATACCATTCAAAACTTTGTCCACTTTGGGCCGAAAAATGGTATCAATCCGGCTACCAGCAATAATATGTACTTAATTTCGCGTTGATAATTACTGCGAAAGTTAAATTAGGTGCTATAGCATAAATAGGTAGACATCAGTTAAGACTAATAAAAAATTTATCATGACCAATATTATTAATTTTTCGTTAACTATTCGCTGGTAGCCTAAGGGCTTCCTAAGGGACTGTTCCAGCTTCACGGGGACGGATGGGTGAGCTCAGGCTCAGTTTGAGAGAATTTGCTTAGGTAGTAGTACTAACTACGACATTAAATTTGTTAAGATGGTGGCGGGTAGCCATCATAGATCACAAGATATTTGAAAGATGCCTGAATCTCGTTTACGACATTTTCAAGATAAGTTTAAATATATACAAGTTCCGAACAACATTCGGACTGTCGGTCTACCGAGCAATATCACGCGCTCGGTGGAAGGATCTTCCCTTCGTCGTATACATTCCACAAGATCACCTTTTGTTTATTGTTGTTTGTATATTACGTTACTATAGTTTCTTCAACCATAACTGCAATTGTTTATGAATGTAATAATCATGTTGAAGGTTATTTTGAATGTAAAGATCACGGATAACAAAAGTGCAATGTTTCATATCCTCGGTGTGTCTGTCCACAGAGATTCGGCCGACGTGTGATAAAATCACCGAGTCCTTATTTAAGTCTCGGTTGGGTTACCCATTGTGCTGTTTAAGCGATGGCTAAGTGGCGATTAGGGTGACGTCTCCTTCAGGTGAAGATGGCATCTACAAATAAACGAAACGCTTTCGAGCGCTTTGGGCTTTTGATGCGGTGTGAAGGGGAACGTCAAAAATTATTCATTTTGTGATTAAATATAAGAAAATTGTGATTAAATAAAATAAAATATAATGTTGAGAAATATCATGTTTTATTATTCTTATTATTTTAAACTATTTGCCTAATGCTTATGTGACAAGTACGTCGAAACCAGAAACCATGTACTGTGAATACCATGTATACCATAAACCAAGAAGAGAAAAAAAAAACATGATACTGAATAAATTTATCGGTCGAGTACTTGACGAAGTAAAATGAATTTCTCGCCTATTTCCTCAACCAAAATGGGAGTTTTAAAGCTCAATATTGCACTGTAAACCAAGGTTAAGGTAATATTCCCAATTTACAATTCTGTTTTATAAGTGCGTTAAGTTAACAGTGCGATCAGTAGTTTCGAATAAACGTTTATTTTTTCAATAGTATAATCATTTTCTAAAAATAAAAAAATAAAAATTCATATAATGAGCTTTATTATCTAATTCCTCACAGGATTCGCCGAATAATTTACATTTGTGCTTCCAAAAATGGAACTACGTTTATTTATTAACACGCATACGTGATTGGGTAATTTTATTTAATTGTTTTTATGGCGACTATAATCGATAGTTTGAGCCGATAGATTTGTGAATAGATTGCATAACACATTCTCCCTAGATAATGCAGATGATACAACAGTGGGAATAACTGCGTTGCGTATTGTTAATCTGCACAGTCCGGCGTTCCGATTGATAGGATTGACCAACTGTTACGCAATATCATTGAGACTTAGATCTACTGTCTCAGGCAGACGGTGGTATTCACAGCCCGCCTGGTATTAAGTGGTTACTGGAGCCCATAGAACTACACATATCTACAACGTAAATGCGCCACCCACCTTGAGATATAAGTTCTAAGGTCTCAGTATGGTTACAACGGCTGCCCTACCCTTCAAGCCGAAACGCATTACTGCTTATTCTATGATATCCGCTAGCCAATAAACACCAGGTGAGCCGTGAACTGGTCACTTATCCGCGCAATAAAAATAACAAACACCTCGAAAGCGAAATCGGCTTCTAAAACTTTATAAGTTCTCGACAAAGCTGTTTACAGGGCAATTTTAGACCGTGGGTCAAATTTCATCCTTTTTTCTTCAATGAATTCCGAAACAAATAGTTGGAATACGTCAATTTTTTTATACTAGTGGTCTTGCAATAGTCGAAATTCGACAATAATTAATTGAAATTATAAGTTTGAACATTATTATGGTTCTATTGTGAAAGACTATTATATTTATATTTAAAAAAAATCGTGAAAACTACACTATAGACAAATAATATTAAAGGAAAACCATACTATTCTATTCTCATTTTGACAAGCAGACTTTAACAATAAATAGCAGAGTATGTATGCGTGTGTGTGTCAAATATTTGTCAGTGTGTGTAATGTTTTCTTTATTGATTTAATGTATATTTTATGCATTATTTTAAAAAAAAATTAGCATTGTGCGCTCCTTCTCTATATTTTATATAAGTGTGTGAAGTTTCATACGCCTGCGTCCGCGCAATTTTCGTAAAAGGTGTACAAAGTTTTTGCTTCACGTATTAATATATAGATAACTAGCGAACCGCCCTCGCTTCGCTTCAGAAACATTAAAACACACATGAAACAAAAAATAAAAAATAAAAAAATAAATAAAAAAAGTAGCCTATGTTCATCAGGGACAATGTCGGCTTCTAATGGAAAAAGAATTTTTCAAATCGGTCCAGTAGTTTCGGAGCCTATTCGAAACAAACAAACAAACAAACAAATCTTTCCTCTTTATAATATTAGTATAGATAAAATATAGTGTTTTCTTTACACGAGTCACGCTGTATGGGGTATTTACGGGGGGTAATTACGAAAATAGTTGCTGTTGCTGTTACAACGGGATCAAACCATTTTTCCTTCGACTTCAGTCTTTTAAATTTGATTAGTGGTCTAGCGTTGTGGGGCCGCGATGGTCCAAAACCAATCCAAAACCAGTAAATGCTTACCAAAACAGAGGATTACATCCCAGAACGGCTTACCTGTAACAGAAAATGAATTTGAATTTTACAATGTATAATCCAACACAACTATTATATTAAATATACACATATATTACCAAACAGAACGTGTTGTCATGATTTAACTGATATACTTTACGAGTATGCTGATAGTACTTTAAGTCGTACGTAATACGTACTCAACAAATGTTCACGATTGACTTCCACGGTGAAGGAATAACATCGTTTAATAAAAATCAAACCCGAAAAATTATAATTTGCGTAATTACTGGTGGTAGGACCTCTTGTGAGTCCGCACGGGTAGGTACCACCACCCTGCCTATTTCTGCCGTTAAGCAGTAATGCGTTTCGGCTTGAAGGGTGGGGCAGCCGTTGTAACCATACTGAGACCTTAGAACTTATATCTCAAGGTGGGTGGCGCGTTTACGTTGTAGATGTCTATGGGCTCCAGTAACCTCTTAACACCGGGCGGGCTGTGAGCTCGTCCACCCATCTAAGCAATAAAAACGTCGTTAATTTCGGTATTTATACTCTTTTCTGTCATAAAGACCTTTTTTTTTTTTATCGAGAGGGTAATAGACCGGTTTATGTCGGACTGCGGCGCCTCCAGAGAAGAAGAGGGAGAAGAGGAAGACCAAAGTCCTCCTCTTCTTCCAATTCTTACCGGGAGACTACGCCTTGAGAAAGGCGCGCGAGGCGCTGCGCGGCGTCTACCACGCAGGACCCGCCCCGCAAAACCGACTACCGACTAAACCCCATCGAGCTCCACCACTCCGACTCCACGAAACCTACGGTACCGCACAATGCGCGCCGCAGGCTCGCTGTCGCCGGTACCCGTCCTGACAATAGGACGGGATCCAATCCCCGGGAAGATCCCGCAGGACGTCGTCTGTCATAAAGACCTAAGAAATATACTCATGTTTTTTAAAAAAAAAAAAAAAAAAGAATGTTCTCGTTATAAAGAAACATGTTTTGTAGATCGGACTGAATAACGGACGCTTGCAACTATTTATTTAATTTAGTTTTATTTTCCAATCGAGCGTAACATGTGCACAGTATTGTTAAAATGGCTAATTGAAAATTGCCTCTGGCTATTCGTCTATTTTACTGAAGAGTTGAATTTCGCAAAATTGTTGAAGTAGTTTTTCGGAACAATAGGTTTAGATACGTCCTTTTTTTTAATCGATAATCAGTTTTATGGTTAATAGTTTTGTGATCCTTATTTTTGATCTCTTGGCTTTACAAAAAAAAACATTCATCTATGTACATAGCATAGACTTTTTAAAATAGTTTAAAGCTTAACAATTATTATTTATAATTATTAATTAATTTTTGAAGAACAGATGAGCTAATCTGATGGTGAATGATCGGGTGAATATCGGCAATACCAAGAACACAGTTCTTGTTTATTGCTAGGAATTCATCTCAAGCCCCGTTTAAAAAGAATTTAGTACATTTGTATAAATGTTTGCATTTCGATGCCTCCAATGACTACTCTAACTCAAAACTTTGAAATTTTCGTTTTTCACGCAAATCGCTTCACTATTTTAAAAGTACTAGAGGTCCCGCAGTAGTCGAAATTCGACTATAATTAATTGGAATTGTAAGTTTGTACACTATTATGATTGTATTTTATACTTATATAATTACAAATTTCGCCAAGGCTACACTATAAAAAATACTAACAAAACCAAACAATATTTAATTTATTCTCAATTTGACAACAGACGTCAAGAACAAAAGTTTGACAGTAAATAGTATGCATGCGTGTGTGCGTCAAATCCATGGTATGTAGTGTGTGTAATGTTTTCTTTATTGATTTAATGCATACTTTATGCATTATTTAAAAAAAAAATTAGTATTGTGCACTTCTTCTCTATAATCTCTATAAGTGTGGAAAATTTCATACTCCTCCGTCCGCGCAATTTTCGTAAAAAGGGATACAAAGTGTTCGAAGCAAGAGTAAATCAGCTAGTTACACAAGAAAAAACCATAAATATATCTGCAATAATAAAGATTTTATCATCTTTTGTCGTTTAAACTCTCCTCTTGTAAACCTACGAATTTGGAGTTAAAGTAGTGTTCATTGGAGGCATCGATTTGGCAATTCCTTGGTGTACAATAAAGCGTACTCTATATTTGTAATATTTGTTAGTTTTATATAGATTTGGACACATTTTCATGCTATTCTCTTCGGTATTCGCGAGTCGTAGATATAATTATTACTACTTTTACGACTTACGACTAAGTTGTCTGTGATCACGAAAATAGTAAATCATTTGAAACTTTAGAAAAAAGGAGAGCGAGATTAAACAGTAAACGTAGTTTTAAATTAAATTTCACTTTAATAATTTGAATAACATACTCTGAATCAAATCGGCTTACATTTTGATTACAAAGTCAACTACAAAACTAAAGAACCTGAAATGCTAATGAACTTTGCTATTATAAAAATATTTCCTAGAAATTTCATCTATGGCAATGAATATTCTATGAAAGCATGCTTGTTTAATGGAGGTTTTGAGATGCTATCATGCGCTTGGCAATTAATTACAAATTGTACAACAAAAATTTTACTATTGATGTTTTGTATTCAATACACCACAGTACTTCCTAATGGTGTCAATGTCTAGTCGAAGAGGTAGTTATTATGAATTGGTTTTGTTAATGGTTATTTGATATCTAAATTGGCATTTAAGCGAAAATAAGGTAAACATGAGGTATTTGATGTGATTGATCATAGATTTGTACCTCATTTTTGATTAAATTTACAAATAGATGACTTTGTCAGATGAAGGGATTTTTGTTTACGATGAGAGGTTATTGTAGCTTACTTAAGCCATATGAGTCTTCTTTTTGTTCTTATCTCACATTATTTGAGGTAGGCACAGCTTGTCCTCTTATCATGCTGGGTAGGGATTGGGCATGAGTTAGGTTGGTTGGCTTATTTAGGTTATATCTCCATATTATAATATTTCTTACAACCTGCTACAGGGAGAACTTTTTTTGCTTCTTATTTTGGTGTTCCTTTTACTTACTTATCCGTTTTTGGTTTTATGATTTGCATTTTATCATTATAAACATTTACACTAAAATTTATATATTCAATATCAAAAAGATTTAAATATCACATTTTATAGTTTTTCTTATGTCACATGTCACATGCTTTAAGCTACATGAATGATTACTATAATACTTTAAATAACTAGAATAGATCAGACCGGCCCTTTTGAATAAATAGATCACGATAAAAAAAAAACAGTGTCAATAAAAAGTATACTAGCAACATTTTGAAAATACCACAAATTGTCTTTCAATATTCAAGGTATTATATCAGGTTTAAAATAACTGAATGCTGAAAGCTGAATTGGCTTTGTCAAAACCACGAACAATCAGTGCTACCGGCTTCCGATCTAGCTTGAAAATATTGTGGGATTTATCTATCAAACATTGTTTTTGGGGTTTGAAATAAAGTACTTTGTTATGGATCTTTTATTAGAATGTTTAAATTTGTATTTCGTAGTATGGTTAACCTTTATATATTATATATATTTCTTCTGTGCGTGTGTTTGTCACTAAACTCCTAAACGGCTGGACAGATTTAAGGAATTTTTTTGTGTACCTTCAGGTGGATTCGAGAATAGTTTAGATTTACAAACCAGCCCGGCAGATGGCGCTGCAGTCGGTATGTAGGTTATTTATCTTTCCTAGAAATAATTTGGCAAAACAACGTTTTTCCGGGCCAACTAGTTTTTATATAGTTGTTTCGATTTAGCTTCGCTGTGATTCATTAATTTTATAAAATACTCCCATTTGTTGAAGTTCGCAAAGTTGAAATTCGCACGTTATCCAGCATACGTTGATAGTATACCGGAAACTTTCTAGCAACGTTCAACTCAATCGAATAAATCATGCACGGTCACGTAGAACACGAATAACAAATAAACATATGTTGACCAAAAAGCACTAAAACTTTTTTGTTGCGTTAAATTTTGAAAACAAATTTCTTTTAAATGCATTATTCTCGAGCTATTATAAATATATTTTTCAAAAAACTTTGCTATTATTTTACCCACTCAGACCTCTCCAATAGTCGACGAGAATAAAATTGTTTCAGATCTGACTTATGCCGCGGTCGGTTAATGGGCCAGGAGCACCGACTGCGACCGACAGCCACCAATTACAAAATCATTAATAAACACCCCGAAATATGAAGCGGGGAAATAATAAAGTCGAACCGGGCTGAGCGGCCGCCCGCGCAAACCGTCGGCATTCATTGGGCTTGCCAACTTGAAACTTTAATTTATCGCTACGTTACATTCCGGGATGATGGGAACTAAAACTTTAACAGAATTTTGTAAAAATATTAATGCATTTAATGTAATGCAATTAATATGAGTAATATGGCGGTTTAAATTGATAGACTGGTATAATTTAAGATAATAATATTATAAAGAGGAAAGATTTGTTTGTTTGTTTGTTTCGAATAGGCTCCGAAACTACTGGACCGATTTGAAAAATTATTTTTCCATTAGAAGCCGACATTGTCCCTGATGAACATAGGCTACTTTTTTTTTTTTTTTTTTAATTTTTTTTTTTTTGGTTTCATGTGTGTTTTAGCGTTTCCGAAGCGAAGCGAGGGCGGGTCGCTAGTTTAAGATATAAACGGAACAATGTAAAAAAAAATACACCGTACGGTTTGTCCAAACCACCCTCTGATGTGATAGTTATAATAACTCCAATGCTTGGAGTAATTGTTTATTGATAAGCTTATGGTGATTGATCGATGCTTACAAATGATATTATGCAAGTACGCGACACCTTGAACTAACTCCAAAATGAATTATGCGGTGTAAAATGCATTCGTATGCAATATAATATGTGCGCGCTTGACCGTATATACAAATTCTCAGCTTCTATTCTATTCTGTTCTATTCTGTTCTGTTCTGTTCTGTTCTATTCTGTTCTATTCTGTTCTATTCTGTTCTATTCTGTTCTATTCTGTTCTATTCTGTTCTATTCTGTTCTATTCTGTTCTATTCTGTTCTATTCTGTTCTATTCTGTTCTATTCTGTTCTATTCTGTTCTATTCTGTTCTATTCTGTTCTATTCTGTTCTATTCTGTTCTATTCTGTTCTATTCTGTTCTATTCTGTTCTATTCTGTTCTATTCTGTTCTATTCTGTTCTATTCTGTTCTATTCTGTTCTATTCTGTTCTATTCTGTTCTATTCTGTTCTATTCTGTTCTATTCTGTTCTATTCTGTTCTATTCTGTTCTATTCTGTTCTATTCTGTTCTATTCTGTTCTATTCTGTTCTATTCTGTTCTATTCTGTTCTATTCTGTTCTATTCTGTTCTATTCTGTTCTATTCTGTTCTATTCTGTTCTATTCTGTTCTATTCTGTTCTATTCTGTTCTATTCTGTTCTATTCTGTTCTATTCTGTTCTATTCTGTTCTATTCTGTTCTATTCTGTTCTATTCTGTTCTATTCTGTTCTATTCTGTTCTATTCTGTTCTATTCTGTTCTATTCTGTTCTATTCTGTTCTATTCTGTTCTATTATGTTCTATTATGTTCTATTATGTTCTATTCTGTTCTATTCTGTTCTATTCTGTTCTATTCTGTTCTATTCTGTTCTATTCTGTTCTATTCTGTTCTATTCTGTTCTATTCTGTTCTATTCTGTTCTATTCTGTTCTATTCTGTTCTATTCTGTTCTATTCTGTTCTATTCTGTTCTATTCTGTTCTATTCTGTTCTATTCTGTGCTATTCTGTTCTATTCTGTGCTATTCTGTTCTATTCTATGCTATTCTGTTCTATTCTGTTCTATTCTGTTCTATTCTGTTCTATTCTGTTCTATTCTGTTCTATTCTGTTCTATTCTGTTCTATTCTGTTCTATTCTGTTCTATTCTGTTCTATTCTGTTCTATTCTGTTCTATTCTGTTCTATTCTGTTCTATTCTGTTCTATTCTGTTCTATTCTGTTCTATTCTGTTCTATTCTGTTCTATTCTGTTCTATTCTGTTCTATTCTGTTCTATTCTGTTCTATTCTGTTCTATTCTGTTCTATTCTGTTCTATTCTGTTCTATTCTGTTCTATTCTGTTCTATTCTGTTCTATTCTGTTCTATTCTGTTCTATTCTGTTCTATTCTGTTCTATTCTGTTCTATTCTGTTCTATTCTGTTCTATTCTGTTCTATTCTGTTCTATTATATTCTATTCTATTTACACATTCTCAGCACATAACAGTTTGAATAATACACTCGGATGGCTTTTAATAAAAGTTAATCAAAATTACAAAAGTTCAAATCAAAATACGTTATTGAATAAAACGACTGACAGCCCTAGAGTGCAGCCGCTGCTTGCGATTTATTCATAAAAATAAATTGGCCACGTGCACCGGTTGTTGGTTTATTGCATAGCCGCTATGAAATCATATCGACAAAAATATTCTTTTAGGTAAATGTTGTGATCAATATTGAGAGAAATGTTGTTTGTTTATACATATTTATTTTATATTAACGATGTGTATACGATCAACAAAAGCTTGGTAATAACATTTTAATCACAGAAATTCACTGAATATTGTCTTTCTGTTTGTTAAAGTTCAATTTAAATCATCCCAATTTTCCTGGTCGGTGAATTTCATTCAGTTACCAGTTGGCGTGCGCTTAAACAATCATTAGGTATTTTTAAACCATACCACAAAACTGAAATATTTTCCTGGAATATTCTTTTGTCAATACATAAGCACACAGACAAGAGAAGTTTTGAGATATGAAGATTGTTGAGATTTCGCGAGAATGAAAACTTTTTTAAAAAAATTACAAAGAAACTCACTTTTACTGGTGGTAGGGCCTCTTGTGAGTCCGCACGGGTAGGTACCACCACCCCGCCTAATGCTGCCGTGAAGCAATAATGCGTTTCAGCTTGAAGGGTGGGGCAGCCGTTGTAACTATACTGAGACATTAGAACTTATCTCTCAAGGTGGGCAGCATTTACGTTGTATATGTCTATGGACTCCAGTAACCACTGAACACCAGGTAGTCTGTGAGCTCGTCCACCTATTCAAGCAATAAAAAAAAAACCTCTGAACATGGCATTGATCTTTTAATATTCACTACATTTTACATTGTAATTTTTAATGTATACATGTAAACGATACTTATATTGATAGCATTTAGAGTCGTAAATTAGATAGCAATTTGAATCGTCGACTTTGACAAATATGTCATGTAATAACCGTATCGTAATTTCTAAAATTCAAACTTTTTAAATCGACGTTTTAGCGATTAATGGTCCAACTAGCCTTATTGCCTTGTGGTAACCTAAAATTTAACGTCCCGCCATCTACCATAAGTCATTTAAAATTGTAATTACTGAGATAGTAATTGAATATAATTTTTACGAATTAAATTGATAAACCATTCTAAAAATCTGTTTGCTGTTCTTTATGAATTAAATGCGGGATAATAATCAGGTTTTCTGCTGTTTAACAATCTTTTAATACGTAACTTAAGGAAATGATTAGGTGTACTCTTATAGAGCGATTCGACTATACTTGGGGCTAAAACACGGACGCATTTTTTTTAAAAGTTATTTATCAATCAATTTATCCTAATAAATACGTATCCAACAAGTATTTATATATTATATACACGTCGGCGTATGATAAAAATCGTAGAATAAACCATCAAATTCGTAAAATTATAAAATATATTGCTGAAGGTAGAATAAAGTGTCAAACTAGTAAAATTTATATAGAAGAAGGGTAGGAAGAGAATTTCATTATTTATTGGGCCTATCCTACACTGTTCGATACCAGTACTCTGCCTGTTTTTTTCGCTTGATAGTAATATATTCCGTTTTGACAGATGTACAGCTGTTATGCAATACAATTGAACACCGACTTGATGTTTCAAGTACAGTGGTAGCATTCATGTTTTTTTTATTTTATTACTTAGACTAGACGGGTGGACGAGCTCACAGCCCACCTGGTGGTGTGGTTACTGGAGCCCATAGACATCTACAACGTAATTGTGCTACCCACCTTGAGATATGAGTTCTAAGGTCTCAGTATAGTTACAACGGCTACCCGACCCTTCAAACCGAAACGAATTACTGCTTCACGGCAGAAATAGGCGGGGTGGTGGCACCTACCAGTGCGGGCTCACAAGAGGTCCTACCACCGGTTAAGAAATTTGGGCCGTATGCTCGCTCGTCTGCCAACAAAGGCAATAAAAAAAACTTTTCCTCTCTTAGGTCGAGCCCGTGAACTCACCTACCAGCGAATAGGTAGGAAAAAAACTACTTTTCAGTTCCATTAGTAGCTCTATTTGTTGTAGGCGTATTTACTTTTGACAAAATAATATGTGTCTACATATTCGGCTAGACATTCATAGTATCTAAAATTTCAGAATCAAAGTCAAATAAGTAAGCCCGTTGAGATTGATAGACGTGTTAAAGATGACGTAATAGATAGAAGAGTACGCTTACCGTAGTGGGGTCTCAGTGAAATCAATTCTCTCCAGACGCCACAACACAATTTATGATAACAAGTTTCTGTTTTACGATTTTTAGTGTAAATCGAAAATAACTAAACAAAAATATAAATTTAATTGTATTTTACTATTGGGTGACTATTCTTACCCTTGGTTTAATTATAATTAGCTTGTTTGAAAATGTTTTCTTAAACAAATAATTTAGTGAATGTTTCCGATCGTGCCATACGGCTGTGTTTGTAAATAGATGGTTCGTATTTCATTCTCGGAGTTATATAACGACGGATTTTTACCAATTTCTTTATCGTTTATCTCTAACATTACTTTAAAGATTGATTTATTTATGAAATTGGCATATGGGGACTAAAACGTTAGTAAAATTAATCTGTATCGCTCTCTAGTTTAAATTATAATCTGTAATCTTGCTTAAATTGAAATACATTATTTTTCGTATGAAAATATGCTATGTAAATAAAAGGATTCAAAACTTTTGTTTAATTTTGAACTCCTGGTCTCGCATTCTACAGTATTTGATTCTACATTATATTTTTCTCGTTAAATATTGTAATGATATAACTTTCAGAATACTACTACAATACAAATACAATAGTAAAATACAATTATACTTATTAACCACTCAACTATAGTTCTCAAAGTAAAACGATGACGCGGCCATATAACGTAAATATGTATTGAATGATAAAAATAAATATAAAATATAAATATTACAATTATAAAAAAATTCACAAGCATTTTTCAATCCCGTGTAGCCTCCCAGCGCTTCATTCTCACATAAGGGGCTTGTTTACTTTTATTAACAAAGTTTCAACTTTAACTTAGCTGAAAACAAATTAATAAAATAAAACATGTTACCTTTTCGAGCTTAGATCGTTTGTTGGTCAGTCAAAAGTTAATTGTGCTTTTATTGATGCAATTTCTTTTTTTAATTTTACATTTTTTATTATTTTTGAACATTAATTCATTTTACAGAGTCAGTTAGATCTTCACTGCATAGTGTAAAACAAAGTCGCTTTCTCTGTCCCTATTTCTGTCTGTCCCTATGTATGCTTAAATATTTAAAACTACGCAACGGATTTTGATGCAGGTATTTTTAGTAGATAGAGTGATTGAAGAGGAAGGTTTATATATCCATTAAATAGTGGAGAAATCAATAATAAATTACAGTTTCCGAAGCGAAGCGAGGGCGGGTCGCTAGTAAATTATAATACAATAGATCTTTTACTCTAGGCCAGACTCTAAGTTCATTTGAAACATGAACATTTTCCAGTAGACGAATAATGGGGGATTAAATCATTGTTAGCTTGCGCGGCTGAGATCGTGGAAAATATGATAGTAAAATAATCTACGTTCTCAGCGGTATTCAGGTTGCCCCCAAGGCAATGTTGGCTCAAAAGAATTCTACTAAGAATTACTCTATTCTAGCGCTGGAGTGCCTGTGGACTCATTAAGCTGGGTAAGGCAATGTGAAAGCTGATAAATTTAGAATTAAAAAAACAATAATAAGTATTATATGAATCTCTTTGGTAGCAAAGAGTTGCTTAGTAAAACTAAAACATTGCTTGGAGCCCTCGCAGAATATTTCAGAGCTGGGGAGCACCTAAGTAGATGAATCTGGCTGATAATCCAACATACGTATACATAGATCCAACATATACATGGATGAAATGAAAACTATGACTTTACTTTATGAGGGTAGCGGATTGGTCTGACGTGCTAAGATGTTTATAAGCTCTTACGTCTAGACGCTGTAACATGATTAATGCGGGTGGGTTTCATGAGGAGTTGATAGGGGACAAGGAATAACTCAAAAGACCCCGAAAAGTCAAAGTGTCTGAAAATTGTTTGTCGAGCTGCTAAAAATCTCAAAACACAAAAATAGTACATCGTAAGCTTTTGAGCGGAGTTTATGTAGATACTTCGTTTTAAGCGTTCCAGTACTATGAGGTATTGTTGAAAATGAAACCGCCAACTACTTTTTTAGCCGCAACAGGAGCAGTCTACTTCTACTCCTGGGACCGAAGTGTTCATCTACAGGGCATTTCTATACACCAGGGGTGACCAACTTGAATAGAACCAAGATCTACTGTCTACTGACGAAACACTCTGCGATCTATCAATGACCTTTCTTGAAATTTAATGAAAAAGTGTAGTTCAGTATACAAATAAGTAACATATTTTCTATTATCAAAAAATATTAAAATAAACCTAACATTATATAATAAAAGAGAACTAATGTGTAGAAGAGAGGATAAATAATGTGAAGTGATGGTCGTTAACAAATGATACAAGATGAAGATGATGCATGCAGCAATTGGTGATTACGTTGCGCAGTCTGTTCTATGTATTTATATTTTTTTGTCTTGCACGATCGACTGAACTAATAGCCACGATCGACCGGCCACCCCTGCTGTACATCTTTGTTGCCACGTGCTATCCAGCCCTGGAAAGAATTTCCTTCCATGGTGCTTCCTGAGCACTAACATATCCCGGATAATTTAAAGAAAATGTAACCAGATTTTCAGTGGGCAGAGGGTAGGCACGTGGTCACAAGTGGCACGTCGTAAGCTTCTGCCATCAAAGGCAAAGTTATTTAAACAATGTTGACGAGGTGTGTGGCGCATTTACGTTGTAGATGTCTATGGGCTCCAGTAACCACTTAACACCAGGTGGGCTGTGAGCTCGTCCACACATCTAAGTAAAAAAACTTCAGAGGTGTCAAGGGACACCCGGATGGAACGAAGTTCCTTTCGATTAATTAGTGAAGGAATTGTAATTTTTTTTTAAGTTATAATAATAAATTACGGCATTATGAAGAAGAAAAAAACAATACTATGAACTAAATTACTATTGTTGAAACGCTATCTCGAGAAACTGTACTCATTACGCGGACCAATCGGATACGAGCAATGTCATGCGATAAGCGCCTACACGTTGATTGGTCAGAATGACGGATCTAAAAAGTGTCGTGACAACTTTTCGTAAGAATTTTTTCCGTCTAGCCCCCTTTCACAACGCGCGATAAGGAACTTCGTTCCAATAAATAAAAAAAACGAAAAAAACTCGTTTCGAGCACCGTTCCCGATACCGATACGGTCATAATTTAGCACCTCAATGTAACCGGAAAACAATTTTCATTTTCGTACTCGTTCAATATCATTTTATTGCTTTTAAATTTTCTAGGCTCGCATTGTGTAGCAAAGGCAGTTGTTACCAACGCCACCAGATGCTTTTAATCTAGTTACATTATGTATGATGCAAGAAAATATATGAATGGAGTATATTTTTTCGTGTTGCACCAGCACTTCGTTCGAACCACTCTACACCATGTTTAAGAATGTCATTGTATTTATAGGGTTCATGATTGGTTGTATAGAAATGGTATTGTTGTTTATTTTTATTTTATTTTTTTTATTGCTTAGATGTGTGGACGAGCTCACAGCCCACCTGGAGTTAAGTGGTTACTGGAGCCCATAGACATCTACAACGTAAATGCGCCACCCACCTTGAGATATAAGTTGTAAGGTCTCAGTATAGTTACAACGGCTGCCCCACCCTTCAAACCGAAACGCATTACTGCTTCACGGCAGAAATAGACAGGGCGGTGGTACCTACCCGCGCGGACTCACAACAGGTCCTGTCACCAGTAATTACGCAAATTATAATTTTGCGGGTTTCACTTTTATTACACGATGTTATTCCTTCACCGTGGAAGTCAATCGTGAACATGTGTTGAGTACGTATTTCCTTAGAAAAATTGGTACCCGCCTGCGGGATTCGAACACCGGTGCATTGCTTCAACAAGAATGCACCGGACGTCTTATCTTTTAGGCCACGACGACTTCACTAAACTTATTTATGGACTAACTTATTTATGGTATACACTAAACTTATTTATGGATATAAGCACGTCATTTATACTATATTTATATTATTATATTGTAATTTATGTTATTTTGATCGTAACAATTTTCACTGTATTGGCAACAATACAATGTACACATACGGGCAAACGAAAAAACAGCTAAACTGATGTTCGCAGTTTTTTAAGCCCATAGACACACCGTGAATGCCATCTTCGACTTTTAAATATTAAGCTGAAGTATGTTACACTGAAATTACGGTTTTAACATAATGGCACGACCTCCGGTTTTGGAGTGCAGTGGCGTGGCCGTAGCCATCACAGAACACAATTTGACAGATGCCTGAATCTCGCTTACGACATTTTCAAGATAAGCTTGCATACCTACAAGTTCCAAACAACAACACCAGGGCCGTCGGTCTACCGAGCAATATCACTCGCTTGGTGGAAGGTCTCTTTGTCGTATACCTACAGTATAGTACCGTTTTGAAAACATAGGCTTGCCCTACTGTTTGCTTTAATATTTTCAGCCTTGCGGTAATGTTCATTAACAATGAAATAAGAGAGTGGAAAAAAAACGTTTTATTTCCTCGTTTCACAGTGGAGGCAGGACGAAAACAAGACAGCGAAAATAAATAATGAAGCCCAATTAACTAAGAAAAGACTTTCAACGGCGAACCACGATAAATGGAAGAGAAAGCCAAAAAACAATTGAATTTAACTAATGATCATGTTCACAAAAGTGTACTGTTCCGAAGTGAATTTGTAATTATGAACACAGCATATATACGAGTATACTAAACTTTCTAAGGCGCATGCCACATATACACGAAGATAAAAAAAATGTGGATGTGTGCAAGTCACACACGGTAGAAGTGAAACTTATAAAAAATAAAAATAATCGCAAGGGTCAACTACTCCACAGTGCAATGGAGCAGCCTCACCCTGGGGGAACCGCCTGCATGATTACGGTATCCCTACGCCAGGTAAGTATGAGTCAGCAAGAGAAATACGAGAACGTCTATCAACTGTGTAACATCTCGTCACCGCGATTCAGGAATTGTTGAATTTACGTGCAGCGACGTCTGTTGATAACAAACTAAATAGAAATAAAAGTATCTCAGGGTGCTCCAAGAGCAACGACAGCGTGCACCGACGCTAAAATCCACTGAACTAGTCGGGGACGCGAGACCGTGTGGAGCGCTTCGTGATTTGTCGGCGCCGCTCGGAGCCGCTTCGGCAAGTCAATCACGGCACACTTATTTTATCATTTCGTTTCATTTAGTTTGATCGAGTTTGAAATCACAACGATTCTAAAGAAGTTTCACTTCGATAATGCTAATTAATCATTTAAATCTTTCCTGTTAGTATCAGTAGGCGGCTGTTAAAATACTCTTTTTAATTATTCAGAGGGTTGATAGAACTGACGGCCTCCTGGTGTTAAGTGGTGAAAGGAGTCCATGAATAGCATATAAATGTGGTTGCCTATTTTGAGACATGAGGTCGAAGTCTCAATTGCATTGAGTAAGGGCTATCCCACCTTTCAAATGCAAGATGCCTTTGAGGCTAAAATACTCAAGATGGCAGTACCTAACAACGCGCTCTATCTACACGCCTCACCTTCAACGACCTTAACAGCCATAAAATTCGTAAACTTATTGTACCGAGGCTTTAAATAATTGAGTATTAAACTGAAAACTATTCTCCTAATAAACAATGGAAGCGAGAATATAATTAATGAAACTCCTGCCGCTTCCAGATAATCTCTGAGAGGAGCTAGCATCAAAACCTCGGACCGAGAGATTTTGTTAACGTAATTCGAAATGCCCGCTTTTATGCTTAATTTGTAGTTGCAAAGGATTGTGCTCCAAACAAAACAGAAACGAGCAGGGGTTTTTACGGTTTCATGATTATTAAGTTAAATGAACGTATTACAATTTACTGTTGGCTCTAAATGAAGCGAACTTACTGAGAATTTTTAATTTTTTTAACTAAGCCCTTTAGAAAATTTTATACCGGGCTTTTTTATTTTATTCGGAAGACAAACTGTGAACTTAAACTATATAAGATAATATGTAAAAATATATATTTTCAGTACTCCAAACTATACGGATTAAGCGGTTTTAAATGGCTATTTAAAAATTGATAGTATTACTAAAGACAACATTCTGATGTAGTGAGGCAATCTTAACTCAATTACGTGACTTGATCTGAAGAATCTAGAAGTGACACGTATCGCACGTTTAGAATTGAAGTGTTTAACAAAAATTCTAAGAGAATGAGATTTATACTTTGAACGATCTATGAACATGTAGTCAATCGCTTGAATCAATACCTTAACTTGAAGTTATAAAATAATAAAAAAATATTTGAATTTCTTCAGTTACATTTTTGGGGTTTACCAAAAGATAAGTACATAGTTTCAATCAGTTTTCTGAAGGTACTTATTTCGATAGTTTAGCCCGAAAGACGATCCGGAGATGTTGTTTGGTACAGAGGTAAAAAGTTTGGTACAAAGTCATATAATGTAGTTTGTTCATAAGAATTCATAATAATAATAATAATAATAATGTTTTTATTTCAAGTATCCATGACTCATATAAATTGTTAATAAGACTTAGACCTATGTTAGTAGTTATATTTACATCACAATGAATTACTGTGGTAACATCCCATGGGAGATGGCACCACAGCGACCCATGTATATACAGTCCAGCCTGCTTGCGATCATGCTCAGGATACTGTTGGAGCTGGCCCTCACTCTGTTTACCAGAGATGCACACCTCTTACGCATGGTAGCGTAAAAACAATCTATGTGCGCGTCTGCAAACATCCCTGATGCGCTACAAAAGCGGGGCAGCACCACCAGCACCCTAAACGCGTTATTGTATTGAACACGGAGAGCATTGTATGATCTTTGAGTATATCCAGCCCACAAGCTGCACGTGTAAAAGTTAGTACAGTAGGCCCTAAAGAGGGTGACCTTGACTTTAAGTGAACACCGTGCAAACCTGCGAGCTATCATGTTTGCTCTAACCGACAATGCTCTCCGCTCTCGTTCAATATCTTCATCATCTTTGAGATCAGGGGTCAACACATGGCCGAGATATTTAAATTTATAAACTCTTGTCAATGGCGTTCCGTTGAGTACTACGGGAGGTATTTTATCATGCGTCCCACCCCTGGTCTCAAAGACCATGATCTCCGACTTTTTACAGTTGTACACCAAACCGTGTGATTTGGCGTATCCCTCACACAAAGAAATAAGTTGCCTTAGGCCACAGATAGACGCGCTCAGCAGCACCATATCGTCTGCGTAGCTGATGTTGTTTACGCACACCCCGTCTATGAAACAACCAATCCTGGTCCTACTGAGCTCGCCGATCAGCTCGTTCATATACAGGTTGAAGAGCGTAGGCGAACTCAACCCGCCTTGTCTCACCCCGCACTCCAACCTATATGGAAGAGACAAAGCCCCAGCCCATCGCACATTGTTGATCTGGTTCCCATACCAAAACTTTAGAATGTTATTTATTTCCGTGGGTAGTTTAATATTTTCCAACTTTTTCCACAAGAGGTCATAGGAAACCAAATCAAACGCCTTGGACAGATCAAGAAAGCAGGCATAAACAGGTGTTCCTCGCCGCGTGTAGTATTTGACAGCATGCTTAAGACTTAAGATTGCACTCTCTGTCGACAAACCTGAACGGAATCCGAATTGGTTATCATGAAGATTTACATATTTATTTAGTTTAAAGTTAAGCATGCTGTCCAGCACTTTGGATATAACAGTAGCTAGTGAGATAGGCCTATAGTTACTGCTATCTGCAAGGTCTCCAGTCTTATTTTTAGCTATTGGTACAACTACTGTTCGTATCATTTCCCTTGGCAAATAACTATGACCCACACAAATGTTATACAGCATTGAGAGAACCCTAGAGATGTGCACGCCCGCATAACGCAGGTGCTCAATGCTGAGCCCGTCATGTCCCGGAGACTTACCACGTGACATTGACCTAATTGTCTTTTTAACATCCTTAGACGTAAATGCCACTCCAATTTCCCTGCCGTGCTCAATATCAAGCACCGACCCAGCGAGTCCTAAAGTAGATTTTACAAAGAAGCGTTCCTTGAACATGTTGGCAATTTGTTCTGGTTCACTCACGCCACCGACGCTCACAGGTATTGTCGGCCTATTCTTTAATTTATTTGTGTGTTTCCAAAAGCCACGAAAATCACTTTTAGAATGGTGTGAGGCTAGAATATCCATTTTTATTTGGTCCTCATGATCTTGGCACCACTTTAGTCTAGACTTGAAAACTTTTCTAGATTCACACATATCATTATACGCATACCCAGAAGTAGGTTTACCGTACCCTACCCACAACAAAAACTTTTGCCTAGCTTCCCTGTGAGCCTCGGCAACATGCTTATTCCAGCCCACTACCACTCTTCTAGCACGTTTTACAGCGCCCTCCCGACCGTCCAATGCAGCTGCACTTAGGGCATTTACAATATCTGTATACAATTTATCTATAACTACTATGTGATTTACTTCAGTACACACACCATCACAGCATTTACTGAGTTCATGAGGAAAGTCAATTAATCTTAATCTTTTATTACATTCTTTCTGATAAGATTCTATTTGATCAGGACTTCTCTCACCCCAAATAACGTTATTGGATTTACTTAAACAAACATCAAGTCTTTTTGCAGTTATTTTATCTAACCTACATTCAACTATCAAAGGATAGTGATCGGACCATAACACGTCATACAACACGTATACATTCTCAACCAAGCTCACAGCAGCTTCGGTAACCACGCAATGATCAAGCCACCTCTTTGACATATGAGCCTCGCTTAAGAAAGTATACGTGTTAGATCGTATTCCTAATAATTTAGTATCTATACATATCCATTTTTGTTCATCACAATATACAGATAACAACTCATCATAAAATTGTTCGGAAGGATGTGCATTAAAATCACCCAACATAAAAACATGGTCAATATGACAGCTCTCAATAATGGCACTCACCACACTCAGGATATCCGTAAAATCCGTAAGATTTGCCGCAATGTTTGTTGGCATGTACACACTAAACATTAAAAAGGATTTATCCTTTAACATAACTTTTATAGCACAAATACGTGGGTTATCACACTGAACAATCACTACATCCTGGAACAGACTGCGTCTCCACATAGTTTCAAGGATATTAAGATGTTAACAATGCAATTAAGCAATTAATGTTTATCAATGCTATATTGTCACTATTTTTCCTACAAATAATTAAAATAGTAGTTGAAACTGCCAACGAAAGTAGCCATTGAGATACGAGTACCATATCTCAAGAGTTCTAAACATAAAACTGAGACGGTGCCTAAAATCTGTCAAAATATCACATCGATCTGTAGGATTCTGATGTCCGCAAGTTAGACTATGTCGCAAAAACTAAAAGGCATTTCGTCGTTGTCAAACTAAGCATCTGCTGTGTGCACTTTTTAGAGATTTTGGAATTTTAACTATTATAGACAGAGTGCGACAGTATATTGTACATCAAAACATTCATATTAGTCATCAGGCAGGTATAATTTATTTATATAATGGGTGGTCTTATTAATAAAAGCAATTTTGTCCAGTCAATCATTTTCACATAAGAAACTTCGGAAAAAGATACGGCAGGTATGTTGCGGGTAATTGTTATTAATCATATTATTAACACAATATTTAGCGAGATTTTATAACGCTTTTACTGACTTGCTTTTCCATGAAAATGAAGTGGTTATACGTTTCGCACATACCAGACATTGGTTTGACAGTTACGATGTATTAATTCGAGCTACTTAAATATTACAATAAAAATTAAGACTTCGATGTCATATTTCATCTCAAGTTAATACTCCGTAAACCGTGAGCTTGTTCACACATCTAGGGCAAATATGGGAGAATCCTACGTCGATGTGGTTACGATAATTGGAATGAATGCCATTGAAATCAAATGAAATAGTTTGAAATACAGCCATTTGTTCAATCGTTCTAAAATGCTAGCCCTAAAATTACAAAGTCTCAATTCAATCAATGAATAACTTTCGGAGGTTTAAGATTTTGAATGAATGTAAAATTTACATTGGCCACGAAAGCTGTAAACTATTTGAAACATCAGAAATTGTAAATTGTATAAAATAGAGTTCAAGGTTAAACATTGTTTTGAACCAAATAATAATGAATTAAAATAATTTAGTCAGTTCCGACAAAATATTATAAATATAACAACATACTAACTAAACATTTGTTGACGTTAAATAGAAGAGGAAAAATTTTCGCTTAGCTTGTGACACATGCTCCGAAAGCAATTGGCTGTATTTTTTCTGGTTACGAACAGTGTAAACCAAAACAAAAGTCAATATCATTATTATTAAAAAGGACAGAAGACCATTACATTGTGTATTACATAAAGGGTGATCTCGAATGGGCTGGGCCGTAATTCCGTCCAATAATCCTTTACGATGAAGAGTTGAATAAGGGGCCTGGCGTGTTATGGCATATTCTTGAACGTCGTTTCCTCAATAATTTGTCTTCGAGTGAAAGGATTTGCTTTTACCGCTTGCTCTCGATCCTACGAAATAGATCTGATTTAAATTTTATGCGCGGTTGTCGAATAGTTGAGATATTTTCCTCTTATCGTCACTTTTAGGTTTAAGTACGTAGGTTTCATGAAATTTACGAAAATATTTATTTAATAAACGGATTTCACTGTAAACATAAAACACTGTTTGTTATAGGCAATAAAACTTTGTTTTTGAATCGGCGTCCTTCGACTGCGCTACGTTGAGGCGTGGCCTTAAAACGTCGTAATAACAAATACGCTCGCCCGTTTAAATTACAGTTTGTTTGATGTCAGTTACTGGGTCATTGGCAACGCGAAACCCAAATGTGGAGGTTATTTCGTTATGAAACGTACGAACAGGGTTACCGATATTTAAAAGATAAATTTAATAAAACATAATGAAAGTTCATCATCATCTATCAGACGTGATTACGTTACGTCGAAATTTAAACAAAAACTTGCAACATAACCAATTAATTTTATGGCCTGTTGCCTAATTTTTTTTAAATAAATTTTATTTAAATGTTTAAGTTCGATTAAAATCTAGCAGTATTCATTCTTCCACCTGACAGTAAAGTTAAATGATGTAATTAAAATTTATATCTATCAGTAGACGGCGAACAGACACAGGCGTCACCATAGATGAATCACTCAAATTGAAACGCAATTTATAATTTCAGCCGACTAACTTACATTAATCTAATTGGTAGCATACGTCGATATATTAGGGATGATCGATATTAGAAAACCATCAATGTTGGCATTGATGTAAACATCGATTTAAAAGGATCGATGTACGATAAACATCGATAGCAAAACATCGATGTTTTTGGTAGGAAATAAAACTGTCTATTTTATTTTTTATGCGTGTTTATTAATTAAAACTACATTTTACGGATTATAAAGCGGACGTTTAATTATTGGACTCCGACATCACATTTCACATTTAACATTTTCCTAATTTCACACACATTTAGGTTGTACGGCTTACTTCGATAACGTTAATCAGTGTCATCTAGTTTAAAATAGTTGTACTACCTAGGGACTAACCACCGTTAGATGGCCCTAAGAGATACATTGACGTTTCGATAATTCGATATTTTATTCTCATAATATCGATGTTTTGCAGCTAAACATCGATGAATATCGAACATCCCTACGATATATGTACATATATACGACCAGATACCGAGAATGTCTGTTCGTGCTTATTCCATGTTTGTGCTCCACTTGATTGAAAGATAATGTTAGGAATTTGTATGACGCGCAACGATGGCTGCACATAGGAATGTATCTTAAAAGGGGTGACAAATGATCGATAAAGCATCACGGATACACCATGTCAACATTTACTTTTATTATCTGTTGTAGAATAATTCAAAAACAATATTGTAAAAACGAATAATTTGATTATTAATATTTTTAAAATTATTTGTTTGTATGAGGTTTCTGAATATGAACAAGATATAACTTCATTTAATATGTTATCCAGCGTTTCAAAGAGTTGGCAACCCTACGTACACTTGTACATCAAGGTAGCTGGAATCAAATAACAGCGTTGGATAACTGAAACATTTATTCATAAGTACTTTTCGTTGAAGTACACATTTATTTTACTCTTGGAATTCTTTTTTATTTACTTTTTTGTTTCTTAGAGCTTTGATTAACTTAAACCTCCGTATCGGTATGGTTTTAAATTCGGTTAAGATAGGTCATGATTATGTTACCCATTGACCTTTTCGATACGCAAGCTGTCAGTTATCTACATATTATATTAAATAATGCTGCAACGTTATTCTTTCGTACTTATATTTTGAAGTAATTGCTATAATTATGGTTCTTCTAAACTCGACTCAAGTGAATTTTGTGCTTGACAATACCGCGTTTATATGGCTTGTTATATTATGTATACCTGTGTGAGCCCGTGCACACAACGCTTTGCTATTCACACTGCTTCTGAGCAAGTTTCTATTATAACTTTCTCATTGAAGAAAGTGACGACACAATAACGCTTCGTGTTTTAGTGGTAAAACATTTTCATTAAGTTTAGTATTGTCATTACATACCTAAAAATATGTATTATTTGTTCATACTAGTACTTGACACGTGATATTTATTTTTTAGCCTATTCAATTCTATAATAAAAAAAAGTTTGCCTTAAACTTATGCATTTCTTAAAACATTACTGAGAATAAAATAGTTTTAAATTACGGAATTAAGCGTGTACAAACGCAAAAGGCAAAAACTAAACTAAAAGTAAAAAAAAACTTTAAACAAATTAGGCTTTTTTATGTCAGAAATTCAAAAGAGTAGCTATGAGACAAGAACTTAGACCGTGAATACCTTTATAACCCATAGAATTTAGACCGTGAATACCTACTAAATATCTTAAGATGTTGACCGGGTAACGTAATCATATTTAGTGGTACATCATAGTGGTAGATCAATGGTACGATTGTCTATAACAATAACAAGCACACATCTGAACATAATGATTAGGTAGGTACTAAAGAAAAAATCACAATAGTTTTTGGGAGTGTTACGATAATAAGATACGATATTTTTTTAAGTTACAATCGTTGTTACCAAACAAAACAATGATGCATTTAATTTTTATTTATTTGATAAACTGTTGTTCGTGTTACGATCGAGAAACACCGGTAGTTTGATAGGTAGTGAAACGACAAAGGGAGACTACACTTACGGACCGGGTCAAGGGTCAAGACAGCCCGGTCTGAATGTATATAGGATAACGATAATGGCCCATTGCGGCCTCATTACCTCCCTATATTGGACGACTTATCACGTGCGACGATGTCTCGCTATTTGTTAAGATTATTCCATTACTTATCTCACACAATTTTTTAAAATAACTGATTGTAAAGCATTGGAATCATTAGAATTCTTGTTTTGCTTTTGTTTTGTGACTATCAGTGCTTATGTTCAGGTGGAAAGAAACACGAGCGTGAGTGCAAAAAACTCTTCTAAAACCCACATTAATCAATGCTAATACTTCACCACACTATTTGGCCATTCTGCGACAGTTAAAATTGCGACTTGTTTCTTATTCTCTTCGCAGTCATCTCTTTTTCAGAATAAGGTTACAGTTTCCTTTGAACTCAGACTAGAATCAGCAATATATTGTTTCATTTACGAAACAATTGAAAACTGCAAAAGAATATCGTTACAAAAAAAAGATGGAGTGTGGAAAATATCCAAGGCCAGTAACAGATATAAATGGGATTGTTGCTTCATAAGCACTTCAACGAAACTTCTTTAATGGGCTGAACAAAGAGATTCTCAAGAACGAAGTTTCATAGAAATAGTGTTGCGCTATCCTTTTTTAAATGAATAACATTCAACAGCTAAGCTATGATTTTCTCTCATGCTAAGGATGCTGGAAACAATACAACATACAAAATACATCTCGGTATACAACGGTAGGCAGCGGCTTGGCTCTGCCCCTGGCATTGCTGAAGTCCA
This sequence comes from Bombyx mori, assembly GCF_030269925.1. Lineage (NCBI taxonomy): Eukaryota > Metazoa > Arthropoda > Insecta > Lepidoptera > Bombycidae > Bombyx > Bombyx mori. Next base: position 7,945,076 of record NC_085124.1, read on the forward strand.
TGGGTGACGGTAACCACTCACCATCAGGTGGGCCGTATGTTCGTCTGCCTACAAAGGCAATAAAAAAAAAAAACTCACCAAGATATTGACTCCGACAGGCAATCAAAAGGTCATCGATACGTAGGTTTTTTTTTTACAAAAATTTACGTTATTTTTATTTAATTATCGTTATAATATAATAAACATTACACAATAACGTAATTTTTCTTCAAAATTAATAAAGGGTGACAATAATAAAGTTAAATGACGTTTTTTAGTACGGATAACTTTTAATATAAACTTTTATCAATCTGGTTTAAACAGCTTTTTATTATATATTTTTTAACCAGTACACACAACTGTTCAAATAATACATAGAGGTTAATTTAATTTCCTGTTTCTAAGTACAAATATTTACGTTGCTTCACGATAGAGATTGCTTTGAGAAATTGAACAACCAAACAAAGTTTCCGTTCTGAAGAAATAATTTTATTTATTTCTTGGAAAATTCTTGCCGACATTCAGTTTATATTTGGATTAATTAATTGGCTTCGTATTTATACAGAGTAATGTTTCGTTAAGTAAAATATTCCTCCTAATGGTTTAATGTATTTACGTTGACAGAGAAGGCCTTATAACCTTATTGTGTAGGCCATAAAAATTGAATACCTTAATCATTAATAAACCTTTTGAGGCTCCATATATTTTGATTGAACTATTTCAACGTTCAGATAATTAGATTTGTATTTAACTGAGAGTATTTCCAGGGTATAGGATAGCTTCTAGCAACAAAAACACGTTATAATGATAGGAGGCTTCTTGATATAAATAAACTCCTCCTGGCTGAACCTTTGCTCGCACACCTATCCTGGTGAAAGTGGAAAGGTTTCTGGGCCACCAGTAATCGCTCATTCATAAAAAATATATATAAATAAAGGTGTTTTGATAAATACGAATGAATCTATAGGTATTTTCTAGTAATTCAATGATTCATTGAATGTGGAGTTTTATTAAAAGTTAATTTAATGACTGTCTCAAAAGCTACTTTATCTTAATTAACCTTATAAGAGTTATACGGCATTAACAACAGTCTTTTGAGAATCATATCGAGCAAGATCGAGGGACTGCTGATCAATAGCCTTTGCAGTAGGCACTTACTTGGAAGGAGAAAAAATAAAATAAAAAATGTAATGGTATAAAATGTATATATATAATGATAGTTATGTGTTAGATTTTTTAAGTCACTAACATAGATATAAGTAATTACTACTAACAAAATGTTATGGTTTTAAAAAAAAAAACTGAAATAAAGTATTAATAATAATAATAATAATTAACAAAGTCCATGAACGACAGTGGTCGCTACTTACCAACCAGGTGGACCGTTTGTTTATCTGCCAACGACGGTAATACGTAATAGTAAAAATCAGTCAGTTATAGCAAAACATTTTTTTTATTGCTTAGATGGGTGGACGAGCTCACAGCCCACCTGGTGTTAAGTGGTTACCGGAGCCCATAGACATCTACGACGTAAATGCGCCACCCACTTTGAGATATAAGTTCTAAGATCTCAGTATAGTTACAACGGCTGCCCCACCCTTCAAAACGAAACGCATTACTGCTTCACGGCAGAAGCAAGCAGGGTGGCGGTACCTACCCGTGCGGACTCACAAGAGGTCCTACCACCAGTAAAAAACATGATTACGATTAGTTTATATTAAGAATTAACACGATTTTTGTGTGTTAGTTTCATGTCAATGCCTTTCCGCGTCTCTTATCCGATTGAGATGAAACTTTGTTCAGTTGTTGGCGGAACTTCGGTGAATATTTTCCTTTACAAATTAGTATCATCAACGTGGAACAGGTGGGGCGCGAGTTGTTTTAGCAACTTCATGTTTTCATATATTCAACCATAGTAACAGCGGGTATGAAAGTTGAGATAAATTATGATCATCCGAAAGGCCATTGACAGCGGCTGAGTTGAAAGAGAATCACGTTAAGACAATGTCTCCTTTTTTTAGTTTAAATCTTCGAATAAATAAGTAATACTCCTTAAAATCAGATAAAATCAATTCAGAATTCGTAACAAAATATCGCCTTCATTATAAGCCTCGTGAAAGGCCTAGATATTTTTATTCGAGTCTCGTTTGCACACGATTTTATTTTTAGCAAAAAAAGTCGTCATCTTCATTCTCGTTTTTTTTTTTTGCGAACTAAACCGCTGAAAAGATATGAATCTATTATCAGTTCATTTTTTACTGTCTCTTACAAATTTAGTTCATATTTTTATATAATGCAGTGTTATTTGAACTGGTTACAAGTTATTGTGTTTCGCGAAAGTTCTAATTTCTAAAATATTTTTTCAAAAATTTTTTTTTTTAATTCGCTGATTTCTTTCACCGTTATTCACAGATCCCAGTGCTTTCAGAGATCTACGCTTTACTATCTCGCGTATAGTGCGTTTCACATTGTATCACGAAATCATAACGCGAATCTCACCTTGAGACATGAGGTCGAAGCTTTGATTGCATTAGAATAACGTTATGTAGCACATAATAACTTCGCTGGCGAAATAGGCAAGGCAGTGAAACCTAGATTTAAACGAACTCATAATAAGGGCATACATATTTACTAATTTCAATGATTATAAATAAATTTAAAAATAGATAAATTTTGAAGGTAAGATATTAATCCAGGATGTGCTTCCTTCATTGTAAAACTTATGCGCAAAAGTGTCAGGTACGAGTTTGCTTAGAAAAAATGGTCCAAATCAAAAAAGAAACAGCTTACACCGTCATTTGATTAGTCAAATGAATACGGATACGCCGAGCGTCTTAATATTTAGGACACGGACACTTCTACATTTAGATTTACTAAAAATCTTAACGAATAAAGTATCAATACAAAACCGCAAATTCTACCAAATGTATTAAAAATGACATTTTAAGAAACGTTCTACCCGATTTCAATAAGATAAAAGTTCTAAAAACGTACTTACATTCAGAGTTCAATTTACTACCATTAACTGGAAGAGAATGTAAATGATTCAATTAATTCATGTAATTTATTCCATTGTAAATAATTCGTTACGTAGCAATTCGTAACGTGTTTCAATTTTAATCTTAGTCATACGTAGCTAAGCTAATTACATTAAAATCTACAAAGAACTTTGAGTTGATTCGGGCGGGCTTCAGTAGAAATTATTATCGTGCCTTTTCTTATGTGCTTACAGTGAAAATAATTTGGCCTAAGCTATGTTTTAGACTGCTTGAGTGAAATTAGTTTTAATAACAATCATAGGTTGGTTTGATGTTTTGTTATATCTAAATTTAGTAATCTTAGCTGTATGGTAGAAGTTGAATAAATAGCATATTTATTTTTTGTATAAATCATGCACTTACAAGTTTTCAGTACAAATTCTGTTTGTGTCTACAGTCTATTTCTGGTGTCTCCATTTAATTTAGTTAATTCTCATTTAACGTCTTGAAACCGGAAAGCGATTTTTGCAAACCAATTGATATTTCTAATTAGTAATCTATAAGCGCATTCGGGTTGTTGTATCCTTGGGTTCCAGTAAATACTTAACAGCTGGTTACTGGTTGTAGGACCTCTTGAGTCCGCGCGGGTAGGTACCACCGCCTCTCGGCTACGACTGGGTCCTTCGGCTACGACTGGGTCCTGCGGGGTGCCCTTCACAGCCCTCTCCCGGGCCTACGCGTTGTGTGTTACGCGGATGACACGTTAGTCATAGCTCGGGGGAAAGACTACCATGAGTCTGCCCGTCTTGCCTGCGCAGGGGTGGCATTCGTCGTCGGTAATATTCGGAGGTTGGGCCTCGAGGTGGCGCTCGAAAAATCCCAGGCCCTGCTGTTTCACAGGGCTGGAAGAGAGCCGCCGCCCGGGGCCCACCTGGTGATTGGAGGCGTCCGCGTCGAGGTTGGGGTAACCGGGTTGCGGTACCTCGGCCTCGAATTGGACGGTCGTTGGAACTTCCGCGCTCACTTCGAGAAGTTAGGCCCTCGGCTGATGGCGACGGCTGGCTCGTTGAGCCGGCTCTTGCCAAACGTTGGGGGGCCCGACGCAGTAGTACGTCGTCTCTACGTGGGGGTGGTGCGGTCCATGGCACTATATGGGGCCCCCGTGTGGTGCCGCGCCCTGACTCGCAGGAACATCGCGGCCCTGCGACGCCCGCAGCGTGCAATCGCGGTCAGGGCGATCCGTGGATACCGCACTGTCTCCTTCGAGGCGGCGTGCGTTCTCGCCGGGACGCTTCCCTGGGACCTGGAGGCGGAGGCACTCGCCGCCGATTATGCGTGGCGATGTGACCTTCGCGACAGGGGGGAACCACGTCCCGGAGAAGGAGCGATTAGAGCGCGGAGGCTCCAATCTCGGCGGTCTGTGCTGGAGGCGTGGTCTCGCCGCTTGGCGAACCCGTCGGCCGGTCTCCGGACCGTCGAGGCGGTGCGCCCGGTCCTCGCGGAATGGGCGAACCGTGACCAAGGGCGTCTCACCTTCCGGTTGACGCAGATGCTTACCGGCCATGGGTGTTTTGGCCGGTACCTGCATCGCATCGCCCGGAGGGAACCGACGATGGAGTGTCAGATGGAGTGTGACTGCGACGAGGACACGGTCGAGCATACGCTCGCATATTGCCCCGCATGGCTGGAGCAACGCCGTGTCCTTGTCTCGCAAATAGGACCGGACTTATCGCTACCGACCGTCGTGGCCACGATGCTCGGCAGCGATGAGTCCTGGAAGGCGATGCTCGACTTCTGCGAGTACACCATCTCGCAGAAGGAGGCGGCGGAACGAGAGAGGGAGAGCTCATCCCTCTCCGCACCTATCCGTCGCCGCCGAGCCGGGGGCCGGAGAAGGGCCTTTGCCCGACTCCGGCCCCTGTAGATGGCGGCTTCCCCCCGGTGAAGGTCAAGGGGCGACCTGAGGGGGTAGAGGCCGCGCGGCGCGCTACCAGCACTCTAGCGCGCTGCCAAGGAGTTACGAAAGAGCGACCGGTTGGCGGTGTATCGCGTCCCGACCCGGCAGGCTGGTTCTGGTCCAGCGGGGTATTCCGGGACACCAGCGGCACTGTCTGGGCGGCCTGATGGGCTGCCGTACCAAGACGGCCGACGTTTCAGAGCCTTCGATTCGCCTCGAAGGCTCCGTCGGCTGGGCGTCCTTGGGGTGAGCCGCGCCGTCTGGTTGTAGTGTTGACCGCGGTAACCCCCCTACCTCATCCGGGTTCTGACCTCGGAGAGGATCGGACGTCGGGTGTAAGAGTGCAGGGGAGTCGTTTAGTGGGTGGGTCCTAAAATCCTTGGGCCCGCGATCTGCTCTCAACACCTGCAGATCGTTGAGTCTCACATACCCCGCGCGCCCCTTTTGCGCGGGGACCTCGTAGGAGGTTCGGCCCTCTACCCGAAAAAAAAAAAAAAAAAAAAAAAAAAAAAAAAAAAAAAAAAAAAAAAAAAAAAAAAAAAAAAAAAAAAAAGAAAGGTACCACCGCCTTACCTATTTCTGTTGTGAAGCAGTAATGCGTTTCGGTCTGAAGGGTAGGGCAGCCGTTGTAACTGTACTGAGATTTTAGAACTTATATCTCAAGGTGGGTGGCGCATTTGCGTTGTAGATGTCTATGGGCTCCAGTAACCATTTAACACCAGGTGAGCTCGTCCACCCATCTAAGCAATAAAAAAAAAAAGTTGATCTGTGAGGTTCGCCCAATAATTAAGAGACCTAAAAATAAACATAAACAATGGGCACTGTTAATTTTTGCAAACATGTAACTGACGTAAGTACGTCATCAGTTCAAAAGCAAAATGAAAAAACAAAAACAGCATTCTCAATTGAAAGACGTGTAATACGTTTTTGCGAAATCAAACAAACAAAAAAAAAAACAAGGTTACGAACACAACTCCCAGTTTTAACATTCTCGAGTGCAAACAAGTCCGTGAAAACTTGTTCCGCATTGTGGGACCTCGCGGGACGTGTTTATTGCAAATAGGAGCTCAACCGACACTGGAACTAAACTAAACGGGGATTCCGAGTGCTGAGATCCGATCTCGGGTAAACCTCGGCCCCGCTCTTAATCATAATTTTATTCTGTGTGATGGATATTGTATCATCAAAGACGGTACGCGGATAGTCACTTAATAATGTTACGAGAAAATGTTGCCTTTTATCCGATTTTCAATTCATTTTTCTTAGTTACTCACAACAGATGTATTCGTTCGTGTGAAATAGAAAACAAGCTCGTGATTAAAAGACAATTTACGGTTCGGTCTCCTGCTTATTTTATTCATTTCTGAATCCGACCTTTCGTGTTTATGCAGTACATTTAAACTCTTTTATTTATGTCTACGATACCCAACTGTCTAGAAAAACATTATAAATTCACCGAGTTTTTAGTTTTTTTCTGCCACCGAAGGCTCGATCTTATGATTCAATAGTAAGTGGACCGTCGCTCGTGGACCTGGTCGATTCTACTTGCTTTTTTGCCTGCCTATGGTCCATTGCAGAAGACAGCAAAGTAGATGGGAAGATGACACCAAAAAAGTGGCAGGAACGACTTGGATGAGAAAAACGCAGGTTAAAATGTTATGGAGAACCCTCGGGGAGGCTTATGCTGTACAGCAAGACGATCAAGAAACCGGTGCCGAATAATAAAACTAGATAATAGGTGTATTAAAAATGTAACTTAAATTAGATTGTTAATAAAGGCTTATCTTATCTTATGCCCCATTTGCATGGAGGAACCATTCTGGCTTCACTATGACTGGTGAGCGAACTCATGTGACCTCAGCCTCAATGGATCTACTAACATCAGCCCTAGCAAGTGTAGTACTTTGTTGATCTCCATCTGGTGAGAATTCAGTGCGTTGGACGAGAACGGTGATCAGTTCTTGGAAAGCCTAAAAGTACCGAGAGTGAATGGAGAGGATCCGAAAGAACATATCTGGGGTGAAGACGGTTGTTCGCAGTTGTGTCATCTGGGTTCGGGAAATCCTATGTGCTGCATAATGATTAGGATAAGCAGATTTTGCGTATTAATTGGAGATACCTTACGCTGTTATACATTTTAATTCTTCCTTATAACAACTAGCCTATTATAATAGATAAAAGTTAATAGAATTCTTTTTCAAAGATGGCTTTTATGATGTTAAAATGTGAAATGTGCATTAGAAGGTTATGTAATCGAATCGATTGGAAAAATAATTAACAACCCAACCGAGTGCCGTAGGTTCCGATAGAGTTTGAACGGAGAATTGAAAGAAACTTTGAGTTTCAAAGCAAAGTCATTTCCACCTTATGCTCTTTGCTGGGAACATTTTGTTAAAGATTCTTCGATAAAAATAAATTATATTGCATAAATACAGAATTAATCCGCAGTTTATCTTATCATATTGATATACGGAGCGCGGTGTTCATTTAATCGGAGGAGTTATCACTTTAACTAAGCTTATGTTTTCTTTTCAAATGGATATTGCGACTTCTCCATTAAGCAGCACTAATAAAAATATCCTCAGCATATTTGTTCAACATTAATTCCTCTATTCCGTCCTCTAATTATATTATGGAGACTAATGGAATCGCGTATTTTTATGATTGTCTTTGTAGATAGACAACCATAACACCATCGTAAATAGGTCGTGTCGATAAAATATGTCTCTAATGCCTGGACATCTCTAATGTCTGTTTTCTGTCGCAAACGCAACAGAGACCGGGATAATTATTATTTTAGTCCAATTAAATGCACTTAATTTTATGCATCATAGCATTGTTGTTTCTACTTTCCTACACATAATAACTAAGAAAATAGTAATGTATGTTACTCCTTTCTTCTTTGTCGTATCACTCTTGTCAGTGGTCGTGGTTGTCATTCAGTGTCATTGCTGTGGGCAGATGCTATACGCTTTAGGAGCAATCGTCACTTTTCCCGGTCTATGGTGAGCCTGGTACACTCATGCAAACAGCCGCCAACTTGACTTGACTTGGTCGGTCCATCGCATGAGCAACCATCCACGCAGTCTAGGACCTTCTACTTTGCCCTGAACAAAAAGGCGCTCTATGGAGTCATTTCCTCGCCGGGAGATGCCCAAAAAATGATAGTATGCGCCCATGCAAGAGTGCCGAAAGAAGGTCTTGAAGAATGGAGATATTGGTGCGAAGTGCGATCCATGAAATACCAAGCATTCGTCTCCAGTAATGTATGTTAATAATCGTCATCGCCACCACCATCTACAGAGTATCGACCTTCTTTTTCTCGACCCAATCCCAAAGTCCACGTTTCCGCAGCGTACAAAAATATGGGGAAAACAAAAGCTCCTACGAGCCGGATCTTTGTGGTTTTGGTGATGTTTCTGTTCTTCCATATCTTCTTCAGACTTTACTACACAAACACAGTATATTTGTATACACTTCAGCTATATAATTAGAAGCTTACCTGGTTCGTGATGCGCTGCCGGTGAAGGCGCCGAGAACGCGCTGGAGCATCCGGCACGACGAGCTAAGCCTCCAATCTCCGGAACTAAAAAATAAATTGAATTTAACTAAGTGCAATAAATGTTTATAATATTTTAGGGTTGTATTTTTTTTTATTGCGTGCAATGGGTGGTGGAGCTTACAACCCACCTGTTAAATGGTTAGTGGAGCCCATAGACATATATATATAAATGCGCCACCCACCTTGAGATATAAGTTCTAAGGTCTCAAGTATAGTTACAACGGCTGCCCCACCCTTCAAACCGAAACGCATTACGGCTTCACGGCAGAAATAGGAGGGTGATGGTACCTACCCGCGGGGACTCACAACAGTTCCTACCAGCAGTAAATAATTGTTTATTCGATTATAGTCAAGGATGTGTCTAAGACCACAACTTGCTGTTCAGATGCGAATGGCAAGATTAATTTAATTAAATTAAAATTAAGATTAAAGCGGTGTTGTCCATTCATACGTACATATATAATTTTTCCCTTAACCTAGCAACAATAATCCGAATATTTACGTGATTTAATTGGTTATATTCCCACTGTATATGTACAATCTTTTCCATAAACAAATCGTTCAAGAATAAACCTACGAGATTCTATTTGGAGAAAGTCGGTTTGTAGATTATCTTTAGAAGATTAGTTGAACGAATAATACAATATATGCGTGGCAAGGTATTTTTTTGTAAACGAAAAGTGAAAAAATGTTGGATAGTTGTTGATCAGACTGGAATTGTTGATTTTTAACCATTTCAATTTAAAATTTTCTGTAAACACCCGACAATAATATTATTATTACAAAGAACTATGAAATCTTGGTGGCCGTGACTTATTAGCTGACACCTTATAAGCTAAATGACTCGTTGAGAATGTGTGGAGGTATTTAAATTGTGATATCCATTTGCTTTATTGACCTCTTAAAATATGGGGATATGAGCGCGCGCTACTGATCTACGTCAACGAAATTATAACAGCTCAATGACATAGCCCAGCACTTAGTTTTAATATAGAAAATATGTAGAATCAAAACAAAATTAAAATGTAAACACAGGAAATTGTTAATAAAAAACTTTATATGATATCGTAAAGTTGTAAATCATTTTAGATGGAGGTTTGCAATATTTGTTCCAGTTGAAGGATGTGCGTCACACGTGAAACCAAATCTAATTATGAAGTTGGGAGCAACCGCTGTTGTTTACCAATTAAGTGTTCTGTTACACTTGCTTCTATTGTTACTTCTATTGTTTATTTCAATATATTTTGGGTGGTTTACGTGTGGCAATAATGTCTTTAATTGAAAACTGGTTTTTACTTGGTGTAATCTTTTATGGACTACACGGGTAAATAAGCTGTATTTTAATGCCACGAAAAGGTCATACGGCTTGAAGGATGGGTCCGATATTATAAAATACAATTTATACTTCAATTTCATGTTTTACAGTGAGCGAACGCAACTTCGCTGCGATGGGGTCCGGTAATTCCCTTACTTAACTTTATGTAATACAAATTATTATGATTGTGATAAAATTATGGAAGTTCTGAGATTTACATATCAAATTTACAAATTAATTTACGCCTGTAGTTGATTTGCTGCAAAGATTTATAACATTGTAATTTATTTTTAATTTCATTAAATATTCGCTTCAATAACTCGAAATATCATTTGAAATAGGCAAATGAGTAGGATCGCGCGTATTTGCTTCTTTTCTCATCAATTTTAGTCTACGCAGCCACAAAATAATTTATCATCAATCTTTCTGTTTAGTTTGTTTTGTTTAAAGATTTCGGGACAAGAAAATTTCCACATGAAAATTTTATTTGACTTTTCAATTTGATTAAATTGGTACAATAGAACTTTTTACTCGGTAAATTGCTATTTTTAGGACCACAAAATTGCTAGATTTATCTTTATTATTAAGTTTTTTTTTTTGTAATAGGTTATGTTGTAAAGGGGCTTAGTAATACAAAATTGGCGATTGAAAAATAACTATATAATAATAAAAATAATTTTTTTACTGGTGGCAGAAACTCTTGTGAGTCCGCGCGGGTGGGTACCACCACCCCGCCTATTTCTGCCGTGAAGCAATAATGCGTTTCGGTTTGAAGGGTGGGGCAGCCGTTGTAACTTACTTGAGACCTTAGAACTTTCTCAAGGTGGGTGGTGCATTTATGTTGTGGATGTCTATGGGCTCCAGTAACCACTTAACACCAGGTGGGCTGTGAGCTCGTCCACCCACCTAAGCAATAAAAAAACAAAAAGTTACTTTAGCACATGGTAAGACATAAAAGGACAACGACGAATTATTTAACCTAATCCGAATATGTAATTGAATTTTATTCAAGCAGAGAAGTATTGAACAATTCACATTATTGGAATTCCAAAAGTCTAACTAGCAAGAATAATCCAATAAGAGTAGAGAAGTAAATATGAAAATACTATTTTTATTGCCGTAGAAGGCAGACGATCGCGAGGCTCACCCCGGTCGCCGAACCCATCGCTTGCGACGAAGGGTTCGACGAGTAAATTAACCCATAGACTGCCCACTGAGTTTCTTGCCGGATCTTCTCAGTGGGTCGCGTTTCGGATCTGGTGGTAGATTCTGCGAAGCTCTGCTCTTGCTAGGGCCAGTGTTAGCAACACTCCGGTTTGAGCCCCGTGAGCTCACTTACACGTTAAGGCGAAGCTGAAATAGCCTCTCAAGGCTATCAGCGTAGGTAGGAAAAAAAGAGGCTCGGTTGATGGTTAGTGGTCTCATCGCTTAGGTGCATTACTAATTCCAGGGACACGGCTGCTGCCTAGGAAACAGATAACTATAAGAAGACATTACCCTAGACTTCTCCGCTTCATTTCATATTTTACTGTATCGCATTGCCGTCTTCTAACAACTAAAATCACATTTAAATCTTCTCTGGATTGGGTTTATTTTCAAAGAGCATACTATGAGTACATAGTATACTTCCCTAACAATAAAATACAAATACTTAAATCTGGTGGAACTAAAACGAGCGAAAGGTTGAAAACCCAACAAAGGCGAGCCAGATAAAATACACTTCAAACATATCTTTGAGTTGTCATACACTTTATCCCGTCGGCAAACAAGACACAAAAAAAAAATGAAGGCTACGACCGAATGTCGAGCGATTAGCGTTCGGCTTTCATGATTAACTCCCGCAACTCCCCTTTTTCCTCGTAAGTACTTTCGTGATTTTTTGTTCGTTTGCGTCGAGAAATGTCGGAATGGGTTTTTTCGCGTAATAACAAATAGGCCGCCCCGCTTAGGCACTAATCGGGTTTTAACGAAATAGGATTTCGCCGAGCTATGAAAATTAAATGCTCTGGCCCTCGAATTTGAAATATACCGGGGTGTAAATTAAATAAATCCAACGTTGCTCGTAATTTGAATTTCAATCTGAGTTAACTTTTCTCTACGGATTATGATGAGTATTGTTTGCAATGTTTTTTTACCTTTATTACCTTATTAATATTTTTTTCCCTCTAAAATCAAATGCAAATAAATTCAATTCAAATGGATTGGATATATAATTTCATCATCATCATCAGCCTATAGCAGTCCACTGCTGGACATGGGCCTCTCCAATTGTTCGCCACTGAGCACGATCCTCGGCTTCTCTCATCCAGCTCCTGCCAGCCACCCTGCACAGATCATCACTCCACCGAGCCTGAGGGTGTCCTACACTGCGTTTTCCAGTTCGCAGTCTCCACTCAAGAACGCATTTACCCCAACGATTATATATAATTTCAATATTTATTATTAGTTATGTAGCAACATCTGAAGAAAGCTTGGAAAATCAATAGGAAACAGTTCAAAGTTTACGATATTATAGTGTCACGGCTATCTATATATTAATACGTGAAGCAAAAACTTTGTATCCCTTTTTACGAAAATTGCGCGGACGGAGGAGTATGAAATTTTCCACACTTATAGAGAATATAGAGAAGAAGTGCACAATGCTAATATTTTTTTAAATAATGCATAAAAGATACATTAAATCAATAAAGAAAACATTACACACACTACATACCATGTATTTGACGCACACACGCATGCATACTATTTATTGTCAAACTTTTGTTCTTGACGTCTGTTGTCAAATTGAGATTAAATATTGTTTGTCTTTGTTAATATTTTTTATAGTATAGTCTTGGCGAAATTTGTGATTATAGAAGTATAAAATACAATCATAATAGTGTACAAACTTACAATTCCAATTAATTATAGTCGAATTTCGACTACTACGGGACCTCTAGTTCATACAAAAACGCATAATCAATCCGTGGCAGATACTCGTAGATGTTGATACATTATCCGTGAACGTCTCCACGTCTTATTGTAATAATAAATAAAAATAAAAAGCCTTTTCTTTGTTGCTAACATTATTCACCATATTACGAAATATATACTTAGTTTAAACTAACTAATAACAATTTTTTTTGCGCAAGTTATTACACGATATCGCTTACATCGTTGAAGTAATTTGTTAACACACGATAGGAACGTATTTGATTAGAGAAATTGGTATATGCCATTCGAATTCGGGAACGGTTGCACCAAAAATAAACCGGTTAGATAAGAGCTATTATGTTCCTATAATGAGACGGCCGGTGTACACAAATCGATAAGGAACTAATCTCGGATCGAAACTAAATTGAATATCGAACAGTATGGGCAGTGCTGATTTCGAGTCTCGTGGACGGCTACAAAGATAAGTGGTCGCTATTTAATATCCTATACGGGGCGAGTTGGAACGTTGCCATGATCGAGTCGAGACCAATTGCAAGCTGCGGCGTACCACATGAGTTTCAAAACGCAAAATAATATTTTAAATTCATATCCATATAAGTTTAAAATTTGTATATCTATACTAATATTATAAAGAGGAAAGATTTGTTTGTTTTTTTGAAGTTATACTTCTTTAGGCGCGTTATGAAAAATTGATGAGAGTGAAATTTTACGATGTGCGCGCACCGTGACACAAGATTAACAGAAATGAAGTTGCCCACTAAATCGCTCATTACAATACGACCGACGTAACTTGGCGAGTCTGAATATAGCCGCAGGTGAACTTTCCGAACCGTACCGAGAATTACCGAATTTATACGATGTCAAGAAAAGGGATGTCCAATATACGTGTTTGAGGATGTTGTTTCATCGATTTTTTTTCAAATTGATAAAAAATTCATAAAAAAAAGAAATAAATTTAATAATAATAAAGTATAACTTCTTACGCGCGTACATAAGTACACGTACCCTTTTTTTGTATTGAATAGGCTCTGAAACTACAGAACCGATTTGAAAAATTCTTTCACTGTTCGGAAGCTACACTATTCTCGAGTGACATAGGCTTAATCTTTTTTGAAAAAAAAATAGGGATCCTTACTAAAACTCCAGTAATGTAATCCAAGGTGTAAAAAAATTACCTAAAATATTCTTTACACCGTGTGCCCTGCGAAAACTATTGATGATAGAATAAAATAATGTACTACGACTTTGTAGAACACATTATTATTTACAGAAAGTGTGGCGACAGCATATGTCTAACTATTATAGTTATGCCACAATAAGTGTTCTTTTATTACAAAAAAACAAAACAACGTCAAATATCGTTGAAATTTTTGTTAAAGACCCGAGCAGAGCCGGAGCGGGCCGCTAGTACCTTAATATGATTTAAGAGTACCAATGAACTAACTATATGGGTTTTATGCAGTATATTGTGGGTCATGCGTGTAAGGCGTCATGTGGGCCCGCACGCGTGGGTACCACCACCCTGCTTATTACTACCGTGAGGTGGTAATTCGTTTTGGCTTAAAGGGCGGCGCAGTCGTGGTTGATGTCTATGGGCTCCGGTAACCACTTAATTCAATGTGGGCCGTGAGCTCATCTCCGAGAAGGTTCAAAATATGATGTAGCGTAATCGTGTAATAAATAACATGTATCGTTAGTGAATAGTTTTTTAATGAGCATGTGTTTTCCAAAATCGAATCCCAACATAATCGCATTATTTTTTACGAGTACATTCGAGTACATGTCCAGGTTTATAACAGCGACCCCGCAACGCAAAAACCATGAGTTTCCGAAAATGATTCAAATATCTACGGCATAAAAGTATATGAATACAACACGTACCGCTAACGAGATTTATTAAAATCGTTAAGTCATATATCGATAGCTCATCTAGTACAAATCAGAGCGTGTATCTTCGAACAAACAGATATGCCGGGATTTAGCGTGCTTTAATGTTTGAGCAGAGTTTTGAGTTGAGTGGATAACTTGTTTATTTAGTGGCCGCGGATGAGACGGCGAGGTCTGACGTGTTGCCGGCACGCCCGATAAATCAACCCGGTCAATATGACCACACCGGAATAAATAAATAAATTGAAGGGTGGGGTAGCTGTTGCAACTATACTGAGACCTTAGTACTTATATTTCAAGGTGGGTGGCGCATTTACGTTGTAGATGTCTATGGGCTCCGGTAACCACTTAATACCAGTTGGGCTGTGAGCTCGTCCACCCATCTAAGCAATAAAAAATAAAAAAAGATTTTCCAATAAAATTCGTGGGAACAATTATCAATTTTAATACGTAAAAAAAACTATTTTATTCAATATGAATAAATTCATAAAGTAAAAAAAGATGGAAATGACAGCGCTCTCATTTCTCACAGACACGATTATTATGACATATAGAGCATCAGCTGCTTCTACAACGAGTCATTTGATGTGAATGAATGTGATGAAATGTACACAATATATGAGAAAGATATAGAGAGTCCAAGGTCAAAGTGAAATGAGAGATTTTCCGTAATTCATGTGTTAGAGGGTTTGTGGTAGTAAATAAATCAAATTTATGTCAAACGACAAAAAATACGGATTAGATAACTTAAAAAAAAAAGAGCTTATATAGGACTAAATGCAGATAGACAGAAAACATGAAAGAAAACAATCATTTATGGACTTAATAATAAATAAATAAATATTTACTAACAATCACGCCACGTTAACTGGTCCCGTGATAAGTTCGTAAAGAACTTGTGTTACAGGTACCAGATAACGGAAATAAATGTAAGATTTTTATTATACACATACATATATTTAATAAACATCCATAACCCTGGAATAGACATTTTATATTTATCATACAAATATCTTCCCTTGGCGGGATTCGAACCCGCGACCCCCTTGTGTAGTGACCGTGTCACTTACCACTACACCAGACGGTCGTTAGCCGTCTAGAATAGATTGATTTCATCTCCCACAACAATCGAAGATTTTATTTGATCGTGTTCTGATTTTTATATAATTGTACCATTTACATATAAGCACCAGCTAAGAGGAAATCCCGGACTTTCATCAATAAGTAGAAGGCAAATAATTGAAAGAATTTAACAATAACAATAATTACAAGAAATCAAACAAAATACCGTCTAATCTTCTTGTTATTTGTTATAAAAGCTGCAGTGTGGAGGTAGCCCTGATTTATGAAACGCGTCATTAAAAGACTATCTTCACATAAGCCACGGTGGCTTTGAATCTGTTACTCGTCTGCTTTAATTCAGTTCACATTTAACGCTGGCTTATACGGAATTAAAACAAAAGGTAGATGTAACCGCGACGAGACGCGCCCTCGGGATATCACAGACAGAGCACATTAGTCGGTAACCGAGAGTAAAACATGAGAGATTATGTTAATAGGCATTATAGTGTGCTCGGGGAAGACTACGGGAAGAGCTTCACGAGGCCAAGATCCAACATTGACATCTGCACATTTGGCGCCGCGCCAAGCTAGTTGTGTGTTGGTCGACGCTTAAGTTTCGGTTTATAAGAAGTTTGAAGTAAACTAACGATAACTTGTGATGAACAGGCGATGTTATATTTTTATTATTAATTGTATTCATAGGTATAATACAAAAGGCTATTGTTCGTCTACCTTTAATCATAGCGTCCGGAAAACACGGAAAACTAACCGCTGCTCACGTTAAGAACTATTTTCAAATAGCTTTTGAACATATCAAATTGACTTAAAAGTGATTTAGATAATTTTATGACTTATACAATCGACAATAACGCTTACATTCGTTGTATTAAGCTCGTAAGGTAATCTTATAAACTTATAAAAATAATAATAAGATTTTCTTCTCAATATAAGTGAATTTATAAAATATTTTTAACATGTTAAACTTCTTATAAGAAACTAAGCCTCTTTCGAAGATCATTTAATAATTTCCAAGAAACGCTATCGTGTCGATTAATGTTCATAGAATATTATTCTTTGCATTTTTTTGGTACCTCTGAATATTACTGTACTTTTTTTTTTATTGCTTACATGGGTGGACGAGCTCACAGACCACCTGGTGTTAAGTGGTTACTGGAGCCCATAGACATCCACAATGTAAATGCGCCACCCACCTTGAGATATAAGTTCTAAGGTCTCAAGTATAGTTACAACGGCTGCACCACCCTTCAAACCGAAACGCATTACTGCTTCACGGCAGAAATAGGCAGGGCGGTGGTACCCACCCGCGCCGACTCACAAGAGGTCCTACCACCGGTAAGGTTGTTTCAGTCGCCTCGCCTATCTGGAGTTATGGAGTCCATAAACATCACAGCCATTTTGGGTAGAGACCTTGAGATGTCAAGTTGAGGCCTTAAGTCTAATTAACGTTGCAATGGCAGATCATCGTTCAAATCTGATACTGTTATGGTTTTGAAGCAGAAATGTTCTATCTAAGAAGGTCTTATCTCCCCCAACTACAGTACCTACCACCCGAAGCTATACAAAGCTATTAATGTGACGTGGAAACTGTCATTGAATAAATTGTAGCAATTGTTTTGTGAACTCGACACAGATCAACTGCGCCAGAGTCGGCCGAGGCCGACGGCGTCTCCGTCAAAATACATTGACCTCATTATACGTTCACTAATCTAAATGGACCTGAGTTTTATTCAGACTTTTATACAAGCGAACGGCCATTTAATGTTTGCCAAAGTAAGAGGCTACTCTGGATAGTATGTAGCAGTAACAGTTCTTCGACGCTCCGTGTGTTATAAAATTTTTAAATAATATTTGAAACATTCATATTCACATATTGAGTAACGACAATGTTATAAACGATAGCGCGGTAAATTGATTAAATGAAAATTACACATGCAGTTTTTACAACAGAATGTGACATGTTTTATAGTTTTATTTACTTTGGGCACCATACATTTTAGGTTTGATTCAATTTCTTTAGGTATATGTTGAGTTTGAATTATCACATTGTTTGGTTAGGCCACTGAGATTTAAATTGCCGCCAACGAAAGCAGACTTCACTCCATTAAATGAGAGGGGATTACCGTTGCTTAAGGAAATTGATATTTTTATAATACATGTTATGTATAATACATATGTATCTATTTACTCACCAATTATAGTTCAACATGAAAATCGGTAAAAACTGTTAAATTTAAGTTTTGTTAATATAAAATAGTATATTTGCGTTTACTACTCCTTACCTGGATGAGGAGGATGGTTGTGTTCGGCGGGAGGCTGCATCGAAGATAAGGCAGACAAAGGAGTGTACCGAGCTGTATCTTCCTTTGGGCAGCCCTCCTAATTTCAAAACAAAGTTCCATTAATACCCCAATTAATATACCCCAAATCAATAAAATCTACGCAAAGGTATTTCATCAAACGATTTTTTAATCCAAGGACACATTTTTTATTTATTTTTGTATGATTATCGTTGGACTTGCAATTTACTAATTCATCTAATCTATCTTTTAATTTATTAAGCAGCTCAAACAGCAAAAATATTGCAAGTCATTGCTTATTCGTTTTATTACAGCCACCTAAGAGAACATTAATCAATAAATCTTTTCTCCTTTGATATCCATTCGATTGTGCTCCAATGAAACTACGTTTAAACAATAAAGCCTTTAAAATAACTTGAAAGTCAGTGGCTCGAAAGATTGACGGTAAAAAATGGAATAAACAATTTAGAAAATATTAACCTCGAACCAGTCAGACGGAACAAAAGAAGTTAATCGAGCTACGGTATCAGTAACAATATTACCAGAGATAAATAAAAGGGAAAATATTGCCAATTTTCTTGAAACTGCTAAGTAATGATACTTCGGAAAGTAAACTAACTATTGTTAAATATCTTCAATATGTTTTTAGTAGTGTTTAATTACGTAATTATTCTTCAGATTGAATGTTCCTTTCATATAGTTTAAAACATCATAGAGCATGTAGTGTTCATTAAAGATGACACAATGTTATCTTCCTTCAAGCGTAAATTGTCCCACAAGTGGGATTATCAATGCAAACATCTCCCATTTGGATTTAGACACTTTAGTTAACACGTAAAAGGTTTATTTTTGTGAGAAAACTTTTGGGAGGGAAAGCAATGAAGGCTAATGTGCGGATAAGGTCCCCGGGGTTGTTTACATAGAACTTACTTCATTACGAGGTATAAATAAGAGTCAAACGACAGCGAACAAAGCGTTTAGCGATTCAGTTTCTTACCAAATTTTTTAGTTTATTTCTTTTTTTAATCAGTTCTATATTTAAAAAGTTAATAAATTCATGTATGAACATACCTTCTCGCAATTAGCCGTCGCAGTTGTTTGCGTGTGACTTGTTGAAGAAATACGGTACTGCATGCCGGATACTGTGCAAAATCCTTCGTGGTGGTGAGTAGAATATACACCAGTGATGGTTACATCGGTATCTTGGTTAACGATAACCTCTACTTTTTGCTTCCTATCTGTTAATTGAGATTCATCGCCCTCTTTTTTTGTTTCATCGTTTTTCATTTCCGACTTCACGCCGGAGCTCACCCCGTTTTTTGACTTTTGAGAAAACGATTCATCGCTACCAGAGTCTGAAGTGGTTTCGTCCTTATTTGACTTAGGAGATCGTTTTTCATAGCTGGCGGCCAGGATAGCGGAAGCGTTTAAGCTAGCCATGCGCTTTTGGACCACCATATCTTTCAAATCCATCACAACTTCGTTTCTATTTCTCTTCTTTTTAATAGGTACTCCGGCTGTTTTCTTCATTTTAGCTGTTGGTTTGTCTGAATCTGACTTCGCTGAAAAAGATTTAGGTATTTTCTTTTTCTCAGGAGATCTCTTTTTGGTGTCCGATTCGCTATCTTCACTTGAAGATGATGAGGATTTTGGATCCCAATATTTTCCTGCGCTTCTTATCCCAGGGACACCACGCAAAGTTCTCTGAGGTAAGCTGTCATCAGAGCTGTCTGAAGAATCGTCTTTTTTATCTATTTTGCTCTCATATTCAGATTCGGATGCACTGCTTTCATGCTTTTCGATGTCCTTTGGCTTAGAGTCCTTTTTCTTAGCTGGTTGTGATTTTGATGTGCTTGGTAAAGCTTGTCGATCTACAGTTTTCATAAGGCCTAGTTCCATATGCGTACGACTCTCATTTTCGTATAAGCAATGTACTTTAGCAATAGCGTTCAGCGATGCCATTCTATGTTTTTTAGGACCTGTCCACATGGATAATAGTTTCAGTCGTCTTTTACTTGGTTTATCACCACCCAAAAGTGCACATTCATCTTTCAAATCAATTAAGGAGTCTTTGGATAGTTCTTTTAGTTCTTTAGATGTGGTTTTTTTCATGCTTTCTATGATACGCTTGTATTTTCTTAATTTTGTTTTCTTAGCTTTAGGTGTGTCTGATTCTGAAGAGTCTTTGGTGTCATTTTCATCATTAGATTCATTGGAGCTCTCTTCGGAAGAAGAATGATTAAGCGTTTTACTATTGAGTGCAAATTTACACGTATCAAGCTCTTCATCCGATGAACTTCCTTTTCTATTCTGCTTTTTTGATTTGTTTGTTACTTTTTTGGTAATTATGTTTGTCTTAGTAGGTTTATCATTTTTATGTTGCATTGTTTCTGAATCTAAAAAATGAATTGGGCTAAAAGGTTTGCCTGTGACACTTGATTTCCGTGCCACCATCTTATATGATTTACTAACAATTGGTTTTGGTATTATTGGTGCTTCTTTTAAATCAGTCAAATCATTTTTATCCAAGTGGCATATAGTCAAAGTGCTTTTAGTGGGTTGACATAAATCGACTTCTTCAGAACGTTTATTCGCTTTTAATTGTTTCACTACTTCTTCTATTGGTCTGTGTGGAGAGTACTTCTTCTTCTCTGATTCCGTTTTTTTATCTATAATTGTTCCCTTAACTCTTGCAATAGGGCGAACTCGTCCAATATTTTTATTAATAGGGCTTCTGAAATCCGATAATATGTTCTTGGGCGAATCAACTTTTTCTGTGAAAGTATAGACGTCAATTTCAGGTCCTTGTGATATCAAAGTATTAGAAACATTTTTGTCCTTAGAGTTCTCTTCGGTTTTAGTTTCCAATTTCATTGATAAAAATCTTTCGGACACGCTTAAGTTTCCTTTGGAATTTTTTAAGCATTTAACATCGATATCAACTGTCCTTGGTAATCGAGTTGATGTGAAAAACTTAGGAGGCCTTTCAATTTCAACCTTCGTAGTTTCTGTCAAACTTATAGTGGAAATTTTTGATGCAGTGCTTGGTGAGGCGGATTTATTATTATCACTCTTAGTTTCAGTTTTAGCATTGACAGTGGCTTCATCTTTGTTATCTTGATTGTCTAATTCTTCATCATCTATATTACTTTGACAGCAGTTTGCGGCTGATTCAATTGTTTCACATCCACTTTTTCTGTCTTTAGTACTGTCATTGGCTGATTTATCTTTTTCAGTATTAGCTTGTTTTGTTTGTTGTGAACTCTTTTTCTTTAAATCAGCTTTTTTAACAATTGTCTTTGTTTTACATACTTTCTTTGTTACCTTTTTCGGTGTTTCCCTGTTTGTTTTGTACTTTGTATCAGTTTGTTTTGTATCTTTATTCATTTTAGCCTTAGGGTTTATTCTTTTCTTATTTACAGTATTACTTTTTTTTGTTGGTGCTCTTTTCGTATTGGTTTCTGTCAAGGTTTTAAGCGTGTCTTTCTTCTCTTTGGGCCCACTTTTAGTTTTTTTGACCGGTGAATCGGTGCGTAATTTACTTGTTCCAGGCTTAGCATTATCAGCTGCTGAATCAGGACTGCTAGCAGCTCCCGCGTCGTCATCACTTTTACTGGAACTGTCATCTTTGGCAGAACTTTTTTTAGGTTGTTTGACCAAAGCTTTACTAACAATTTTCTTTACCTTTTTAGCTGGTACTTTTTTCTTCTTAATAACTTTAGGGGTTATTGATTTAGAGTGAATTTTACTAAGCTCCCCCTTTTTAGGTGAAGGTTTAGAAGCCTGTGACCTCATTGTCAGTTCCGGTCAAGTTGATATCCTCATGGATAGAAAGGATGATTACATTCTGAAACAAAAAATATTTACTGTTAAAATACAATTTTATGATTACGATAAAGGGACTGACTGGTCTTTTAGATGTTTGATCAATCTCTTAATTCTTAAAGTAAAAAGTTATAAAGTTATAAGTCAGTTCTAAAATAATACAATCGTAAATGCTCATGAAAAACGATAAATATGTTTTAAACTATTAAAATATTTTTTTACCCGTTTTCTAAAGTAATAGATACTTCAATTAACTAACTCAAGAATGGCTACAAAATTCACGTAACGTTATCCATAGACTTTGATAACCACTTGAACAGATGTAATAAAACACTTCACTTTGTTATATTTTCTCGACACTGTACTTCTCTTATCATTCAGTTAAATTTTTATTGGCGCTCCCACAACAAACAGCTTAAATTCTGATATATCTAGTTTCACAGTTTCGCCTTTAAAATGTAGAGTCCATAACAATTATCTGTATACTTGAAACTTTTATTGCTCGCAAGGGGTGGTGTAGCTATAAACCTACCCGTCACTTCGATCCACATAGATCTAATGTGACTTCTATGAAACCATCTCTTACGAGGATTCAATAAATGAAAATAGATTATTTGATGTCGCTACGGTAATTGTATCTTTCTTTTCCGAATATTATTATTTTATAAGACGTTCCATTGCGTTGTTAACTAATAACTAAATGCTATTGCTATTTTTGTGCTGGCGCTTGTGCAATGTGCTTTGCTAATCACATTAAGGTTATTAATTATCATATCATAACTATACTGGGATCTTAGAACTTATATCTCGAGGTGGGTGGCGCATTTACGTTGTAGATGTCTATGGGCACCAGTACCCACTTAACACCAGGTAGGCTGTGAGTTCGTCCATCCATCCAAGCAATAAAAAAAAAAAAATCACTTCAAAGCACTTTGAACTTGCGCTTTTTACTAAAATTTTAAAAGAATTGTTTCCCTTCTGAAACAGACAAATTAACAGATAACCGACCATCACTGGTTGCGGGGATGTTTAAATTTATTTTTAAGATATAATGTGAAGTTCATTTCAGGCAGTTCGAAAGAGATTATTTTGTTCATGGCCATAATGTGTTCTGCAATCAATTTCATCTATACTTTGATTGCATCTTTAACGAAACGTGAGGTTTACTTTAATCATGTAGGTAAACAACAGAAGGGCACACGGTCCACAAGGTCCTTTGTTGTTTATACTAAGGTGCGTACGACTATTTGTCCAGCACAATACATGCTTCCCAGCCGAAACAATTGTAGTGACCTAATAACTGTCGAGTACTCGAGTCGAACAAAGTTCAGGTAAAGAATTTGACGTCGAATACGTAAGATATGGGTGTTTGCAGTTTGCCTTACTGTCGCAATACAAAAAATAATAAGTATGAGAATAGTAAGAGTAAGTTTAAGAATAATAAGTTTGGGTTTTGCTAACCGCTACCCGAGCGCCTCCAAAGTAGACCTAACAACTCAAGAGCAGCTGATTCGCGAATGAATATACTACCGGATCGGAATCGCGACCCGCTGAGAAGATCCGGTGAGAAACTCAGCGGACCAATGCATGGCATGGGTTAGGTTGCATGTCGAACTCTTTTGCCGATATCGATGAGTACGGTTGCTGGGGCTCCCAAGCCTGCCCTAGCATTAGAGCTGAAGGCGTCTAATGCAAGAGTTACTGGATCTAATAGATCCGTAAGGATGAGAACACTGCATGGATATGCATCTTTAGCTGTGCCAAATTTCAAACTACGCCGATGTATGCAATGTCCTTTAAAGCATTCAAAGTTTTTCTTCTGGTATTATTATATTTTATCATGAATAATAATATATTTTTGTACTAATTTTCCTTATGACTTTTAATTATGCATTTCTCATAGATCTCTGTACGAGCAATCTGCTTATTAAGCGATATAAATTTTTATCTCCACGTACATATATACATATACTACATACAATGTTTGTACAAATGTATGTAAATAAAAAATTCAGATCGAATAAGTAATCATTCGTTTCCACACGTTCGGATATGTCTTTTGACCTCTTTAAATGTATTTTTTTTTTTTTTTTTATTATATCACCCGACATGATTGGAAAAAAATGATCGATTAAATTTAATGTAAGTTTTCAGGTAACGCCGACCCGACGAATCACATAAATCCACTATTTTTTATTATTTTAGAATTTAATTTGCTTTAGTAAACTACTATACTTGAGACCTTAGAACTTATATCTCGAGATGGGTGGCGCATTTACGTTGTAGATGTCTATGGGCTCCAGTAACCACTTAACACCAGGTGGACTGCGAGCTCGTCCACCCATCTAAGCAATAAAAAAAAATAGTAGACAGTAAATACTTATTATTATACAACAAAACTTCTGTTAGTCACAGAGTTTTACTAAATAAAACAAAAACGCGGACACGTTCTTCGAAATTCAGTGCTAAAGAAAAACGGGCTGCGGAAAATTATTTTCCTCAGTCGGCACGGTTATACTCACAGTAATAATATAATTAAAGCGATGACTCGCCTTTTGTCAAGTTAATCTATTAAGCCGCCGCAGTAGAGAACAAACCCTTGTTATTATTCGAATGATTTTATTTTACCGTTACCAGACACTAAGAGGAAGACGTTGTTTGTCTAATATAAGGAACAATCACTAACGTTTTTTCAATGCAATCTGTTTTTTATAGTCTTTTCAGAGTTAATTGAGCGTGTCCTAATTTACAATTAAGAAATAAAAAAAAAGGTTTTATGATATGGATTATGATAATATGGTCATTAATTACATAAAATTTAATAATGTTACGTCATGTCACATAATAACTTTAATATAATAAATGACATTTTATCTTTTTTTCTTATCGTAAGATGTTTTGATATATATATGTGGTTAATAATATAAGTAGTAATAGTTTAAATAGAGCATTTTATAATTTTATTTATTGCTAACTTTAATAGATTCTAGCATCGGCTTTGTATTTGGTTTAACAAACCGTTGAAGTTTTAATTGTACAAGTCGCTTCTGTAACTCGCTTTCTTTTACAAAGCGTTTGGTACTGAGTATTGTATAAGTCACTCTCTCTCAGTCTCCTTAGTTCGTTTGAAGGAAATAAAACTTGAAAGCCTGTTAAGGTCTTGGAAACACTAGACTGCAAACAATGAATTTGAAGACGAGATTACAGAGAAATCCGACTGAAAACCGTGATTTACATTTTTGAAGTACATAATATATTATAATCATCTTTTTTTATTTGTTTTATGGCCCTTGTAGGCAGACGAGCATACGGCCCACCTGATGGTGAGTGGTTATTGTCGCCCATGGACTTTGGCAATGCCAGGGGCAGAGCCAAGCCGCTGCCTAAAATCTATTGGGAAATCTAATCTATAAATCTATTCATCTATTGGGAAACCAATGAACAAATGCGATTTGAACACAAAAGGTGTAAAGGAACATATCTGTTTTAACACAAATTACATTACACATTGGTGAGGACCTTTAAGTGGCTTTATGTTTCAATTTTTTGTTATTTTATTCTATTATGCTGAGTTGTACTGTTGGTTCTCCTTGTAATAAATAAATAAAATGGATAAATAGGTAAGTTCTCTACTTAAATATTACTATATACATATTTAAGAACTTTTCATAAATTCTCGGTTTCAATTTTTTCCGTTTATACCTTAGTCAAGCTATAAAATATTTTAAACGGTTCACTTCCTTATAATAGTCACTTAAGCCTTGTTCGGACTAGGCGAGTATTTTAGTCGAGTACCGAGTAATTTAGTAGCTGAATGTGTCTGAGCACTAAAAATTTAGTCGAGTAGGTTAGTAAATAATTTAGTCAAGTAAATCCATTTTGTTCTATTTTTTTCGGGCGAGTAGAGAGTAGTTTAGCCACTAAATTACTCGGTACTCGACTAAAATACTCGCCTAGTCCGAACAAGGCTTAAAAGAGTGACTAAATTGTATGTAATGCTTTTGATTATATCGCTATGAATAAAACAGCAATTAAAGCTGTATTAATAAGCTTAATTTTAGTTATAATCAACTCACCATGCGTTTTCAGAGATCATTTATACTAAGAAACATCGGGCTCTGGATTGGACACAAGGGAATTTTCTGAGTATTAATAAAGGTTCTGCTTTAAGCGCGGTTAGATATTCCTCGGCGATAACCAGCGGTTTGGCTGTGCTAATTTCCATAAGCGATAGAGTCTAGACACCGACATTGGCAGCACCTTCGTATGCGTTCCAATGCGATAAATAATGTAATAACAATATTGGTCTACAAGCGGCCCGTTCCGGCTCCGCTCGGGTATTTAACAAAAATTTCAACGATATTGAATTTTTTTTTTTTTTAAATAAAAGAACACTTACCGCGGCATAACTATAATAGTTAGACATATGCTGTCGCGACACTTTTTGTAAATAAGAATGTATTCTACAAAGACGTAGTACATTATTTTATTCTATCATCAATAGTTTTCGCAGGGCACACGTTGTAAACAATATTTTAGATGATTTTTTTACACCTTGGGTTACGTTATTGGTGTTTTAGTAAGGATGCCTACTTTTTTCAAAAAAGTTTATAGCCTATGTCACTCGGGAATAGTGTAGCTTCCA
Source organism: Bombyx mori (assembly GCF_030269925.1). Lineage (NCBI taxonomy): Eukaryota > Metazoa > Arthropoda > Insecta > Lepidoptera > Bombycidae > Bombyx > Bombyx mori. The sequence continues at coordinate 7,971,538 of NC_085124.1, forward strand.
AACAGTATTCAATACAAACAAACAAACAAATCTTTCCTGTTTATAATATTATATAAGTACTAGCTTTTGCCCGCGACTCCGTCCGCGTGGAATAGTTACTTTGGCATATTTTTTTTTTGCGTAACGCTAAATTTTACCGCCACTTCATTTTCGTAGAAAGTGAAAAAAAATTTCGTAAAAAAATTTTTTTTTTTTCTTAATAAAAAGTATCCTATGTTACTTCTAATACCTCCAAGAATATGTGTTCAAAGTTTCATGATGATCGGTTGAGTAGTTTTCGCGTGAAAGCTTAACAAACAAACTCACATTCACATTTATATATTAGTAGGGATTGATCTATTAATTCTGAATGTAAATTGAATGTTGAACAAAAACAGTAGTTCTATAACCTCCAGTAGATCAGAGTACATATTGAGGATTGGTAACTAAACGACAACAGCGGCGGGATGGAAGGATATTGATCGAATTGCGAAACAACATTTAACAACCGAGGCACTTCAGATTCACTTTTCCGCCTCTTGGACGTCAATTACGGTAATTCTGATAGGCTTGCTGCTGACACTCGCTAATGCACAGTTCAATAATGGACGCGTTGAGATCAAATATCTTTGGTGCTTCATTTTTTATGATGTTGACTGACACAATCTTTTTGACATTTAGCTTAAAGTGGCGCCAATTAATCTCTTTATACCCAACTTAAGCCTTATGTTAAAAAGAAATTCATAATTACAGTATATGTATTCAGAACTCCAAAATAATATCTCATTGGCGACAGTATTGGTGCATTCCGTGCGTATAGCCTCTCCGTATTTTTGGTGTTAATGGGATGTCCGTCACGGTATACCGCGTGTTTATTGGTTACCGAAGCATATAAGTGAATATTTTGTACGATAGTGAATAGGGGAGAGTTAGATAGGAGGCTCGGACCCCGATGGAGTTAGGTGAGATGGAATATCACAAAGTGTATGTATTGATAATGGGAATTAGGAGAGAGTTAGTTAAGTGAGTCAGAGATTATAGTTTGATGATTTTATGTATCCGCCAGAAGTTGTAACAACAATCGTTTATTTTAACATGTTTTCGTCCCGAAAATGTTCAAATAAATACGTAATTTGTCTGAAATAAGTGCAGTCCGAGTACGCCATTCTTAACACTTAAAATCTATTCAGTATTCTCATGAGCGAGGGTGATCACTCACAATTAGGTAAGCTGTACTTTTACACCTCACACACTTGTCCTGATACGGGCTTTAATAGCCTAAGGATAATTGTTGGTGACACTGATAGGATAAACACCCGCCAACATGAGCGTAATTAACTTAGCTAGTTTCGAAGTTCGGACATTCGCTTCATCTGTAAATAACAAACACTGTATTAGACGATTCTTAACTTAAAAAATAATTATTAAGATATGGTGATGATTAAGACAGAATGTTCTATCATTTATCTGCTTTTTCGATCGAATTTAATAAGTGTCCCAAAGTAATGGGAAACATAAGGTTATTTTAAATTTAGAGTAAATCTGTTTAATAAATGTATGTTAAGTATTGAAATAAATATAGTTCTGAAGTAGAGCTCCGGATGATTGTCGTTTCAAAATAAAATTTGTACACGAATGTGTAAATGCATATATTTTATTTGGTAGATATACTTGAGAAAGCCTCAATTGATAAGATATGAGGGTAGCTTACATTTTTTTTGTGACGGAAGCGTCGCTTCGAGGTCAGTTATGGCGCCGATGCTAGCGAGCCGATGCTCGAAGCTAACGCCCATATAATAATTATAGTACACGTATTGGTATTCTAAACAATTAGATTAATTACTAACTTAATTTAGGTTTATTTAATAATTACGTAATTTAATTAATTTCATTACCAACTATATTACTTACGTAACGTAATTTAATTTGTTAGGGCTTCAATTTGAGAGAGAATATTTTTAATTAATCAAAAGTTTTACTTCAACCGCGTAAAGGTTACATAGATTTTATATCCAAATACCTTTTTGTACCTTGATGATGGGGTAGATATTACCATTTTGCATATTTCTGGGTGGGACAGTCGTTATAAGTATATGACAAAACATCGATTACAAATGTTTAGTTCGTAAAGTGTTCATGGATCTCTATTGTTGGGTTGTGTTTTCCCGAAGTATTCCTTTTTAAGATTCACATAACGAAGAATAACCAAATCGAAGAATAACCAAATATAAAAAAAAAATGTCATCCGCTCCCTATTCACCTCGAAACCGGAGAGTTTTGTGTAGACGAATTACACAAACTGGCAGTTATTTAATTAGCGCAAATGACTGTGCCGATCACAGTCGGGACTCTCAATAAAATCTTTCGTCTCGCCATCGCGGTAACCTCAAACGGTTTGTTTACTTCTGTTTATTTGTAGAAAAAAAAAACAACTGATATAACTTAATCACAAGAATCATAATTGTAGAGTGAGTCTATAAAGCTATTCTCGATGGATATTCTCAGTCTTTTTGCTGTTAATTGATTACCCGAGCCCATAAATATTCCTACTACACATATTCAAACTAAAGTGTAAGTAATGGCTGTAAGTAACAAAACAAATCAAAACTTTTCCTCGCACACAAAAATTGATTACCACAATTAGAGTTGACCCCTATTAGCAGTAGAACAACGTCCAGATTACTTACCTCCTATATTACTGTTATGTGCAGTCAAGTAATAAGCAGTGTTACGAAATAACTCGGTAATTAAGGGTATTGTAATTACTGTAATTTTACGAACGTCACGGTATATATTGTTGAGTGTTGCTTTGTACTCGATTTGTTACAATGAAATGGTGTAGTATTTTTTATGAGTCACGAAGATTATGTTTTATTTTGATATATTTCAACAACGGAAATACGAATCAAACGGAAGTTTTGAATGGTTTCCATGAAAACTAGCTCGTTGGAGCAACCGTTGATGATGACGGACGAAAGTATCACGGAAAATAGGTACATAGTTATGAAAAAAATATTTTGAGACATGTTTCTTAACGGGATTCAATTGCGACTTAATCGTATTTAGATTAAATCACAGCGTTTCACATAAAATCGTTTGAAGTTAAGATTTTCATATGTATTATAAATAACAGAAACATTTAGCTTAGAACAAACAAACCACCTATTGGATTCAGAATATTCACTAGAACAAAAAGGATATCATAAATTCAATGCTGTTTTCAATGTTTCTGAAGATTGATAACGAAATGGGTTAGTTTTTATTGCTTTGATGGGTGAAAAAGTTCTGGCACCATTTGGCAGATGGTATCGGAGCCCATAGACATCATATTGCGATTGCCGCCTTGAGACATGAGGCTAAGTCCGAATTGTATAGTGGCAGTCCTACCCTTCAAATCTGATTGACGAATGAAGATGATCTGATTTTTGTGGTAGAAGTGCTCTAAAGAATTGTTTGTGATGCTCCCGTCATATTTTTACCGTTGCACCGCCCGCCACCGGTGCAGAGTTCGTCTATATCACCTAGAACCACTGCGTTAATCCAGAATGGGTCTCCAAAGATCTTTTACGCCACTTACCATCCGGATTTGGAATGCACTCCCCTCCACGGCTTTTCACCAGCGCTATAACATCGTGCTACATGTCGTTCTTTTTTTGCTTAGATGGGGGACGAGCTCACAGCCCACCTGGTGTTAAGTACTGCAGCCCATAGACATCTACAACGTAAATGCGCCACACACCTTGAGATGTAAGTTCTTAGGTCTCAGTATAGTAACAACGGTTGCCCACCCTTCAAACCGAAACGCATTACTGCTTCACCAGGGAATGCTCAGGGATAGGCAGGTAGCATCATAGCTGTAGTCCAAAGGCAACGGTAACCACTCACTATCAGGCAGAGTGTATGCTCGTCTGCCAAGGCGCACAAAGAAAATAGACAAGATGTCGATCGCCATCCCTCTGGGCCCATAGAATGTCGTGCCAATATTATTTTCGAATTTATGAACTCTATTGTTCATAGAATTCAGAGTAACACTAGCTGACCTGGCAAACGTTGTTTTGCCATATATAAGATTTCTAGGGAATTTCTAGTGTAGAATAAAATATAACAAAACCTCATTCAACCACATAATGCCTCATTATAACAAAAAATAAAATTGTCCAAAAAATAAAAAAATTAATGTTAGGGGTGGACAGCCCCGTCGTGGCTACGATGCTCGGCAGCGACGCGTCCTGGAAGGCGATGCTCGACTTCTGCGAGTCCACCATCTCGCAGAAGGAGGCGGCGGAGCGAGAGAGGGAGAGCTCTTCCCTTTCCGCACCGATCCGTCGCCGTCGAGCCGGGGGCCGGAGGCGGGAATACGCCCGTACGTCCCGGCCCCTGTAGGTGGCGGCCTCCCCCCGGTGAAGGTCAAGGGGCGACCTGAGGGGGTGAGGCCGCGCGGCGCGCTACCAGCACTCTAGCGCGCTGCCGTGGAGTGAATAGAGCGACCGGTCGACGGTGTATCGCGTCCCGACCCGGCAGGCTGGTTCTGGTCCAGCGGGGTATTCTGGGACACCAGCGGCACCGTCTGGGCGGCCCGACGGGCTGCCGTACCGAGACGGCCGACGTTTCAGAGCCTTCGATTCGCCTCGAAGGCTCCGTCGGCTGGGCGTCCTTGGGGTGAGCCGCGCTGTCTGGTTGTAGTGTTGACCGCGGTAGCCCCCCTACCTCATCCGGGTTCTGACCTCGGAGGGGATCGGACGTCGGGTGTAAGAGTGCAGAGGGGTGGACAGCCCTTATCACTTAGGGGTATGAAAAATAGATAGTAGCCGATTCTCAGACCGTGCATATAAAATTTCATAAAAATCGGTCAAACCGTTTCAGAGGAATATGGTAACTAACATTGTGACACGAGAATTTAATATATAAGATTTATTTACGGGAGCCGATTACGTTCAGTCTATAGTCGTAAATATAACTTTGTTTACTTTATCATTTCATTGCAAAACAAAAAAATATGTTTATGTGTTCACAATTTGATGAATGAAGAAATCAAGTATGATAGCAGACCGAACTCTATCTTTAAGCCCAATGAAATCACAGTTTATTATATTGGCTCTTATTCATTCCCGCTTTGAACTCTCGAGCTCGTTTCTTGACAATTTTTCCCTTTTTGTTAGGTTAAGAGCCGGGAAGGGCGCTCAAGAAGTGAATAAAACCCCTTTGGTAGTGATCTCTTTGATATAAATTAATATATAATTGTTACTATAATTCACAAGTTACATTTTATAAGACGATACGTTGGTGTTGATATCGTATTTAATAATCCTTATCTTGTTATTCGACTTATAAATTTTTGAGGGGTATTTTGATTCTTTTCGCTCGATTGAAAACGGGCGTCCAAGATGGAAATGACCTTTGCGTGGTAGTCTGAGCTATAATATATTTTAGTTAGAGTTTACTTTTGAGTGTTTGTAAATGAATATAATATTGTATACTTCAACTTCAATATTATGTGTTTATAACTACTTGTAATAATATGCGTATATTATTATAATTTGTGTAGGTATATTAATACGTTCTTTTTTAAATTTTTATCGCTTTTCTAAGCAGACGGGCATACGGCTCACCTGATGGTGAGTGGTTACCGTCACCCATGGACATCAGCAATGCCAGTTGCAGAGCCAACTTGCTGCCCACCGTAAAGTACTCTACACGATCAAGAAACTATGGTCGTTGATTCTAAATGTTTATTTATTCTCCCACAAGAAATCGAAGAATTTTTGACAGCGATAAAAAGAGGAAAGAAAATGGAATAATAATGTAATAAATCGGTGATCGTATGAAGGTTTCCGAAATCACAAACTCGTAACAATATCGATACATTTTCCTGGTATTTTGTAACGTTATCCGAGTTTCCATTTATGAAACAATTTTCAACTCGCGGATAAGAACCCCACGCCAGGCAATTATCCGCTGAAATGCCAGTTACCCGCCATTATCCGATTAACTTAATATACAATTAGTTGAGAGGAAATTTTAATTAAGACTCGCACGTAGATATGATGTTACAGCGATATTCGACAATTATTTTATCATTGCCGGAACAACGCCAAAAAAAATTGGTGTAAAATAACCTCTTTTATGATTGACTCGGTGGTGCAGTAATTAGCGCCCCTGACGGTGGCGTCGAGGGTCGTGTGTTCGCTTCCCAGATCGGGCTAACATTCGTGTGTTAAACAGATTTGTTTGCTCTTTGTCTGGGTGTTTGTTATCTGTATATGTATATATATTTAAATATTTATAAGTATCTATGTCAGTCTCTGGTACCCATAGCATAGATAATCTTAAATTCGGACCGAATGTCCGTGCGTGATTATTTGTTCCCAGTTATTTAATTTTTTATTTATACCTTTAAATCATTTTTTGTAGATCCGAGGCGATCGAGTTAAGTGGCCAGCTGGTTTTAATTGGTCAGCGTGGTACCTATTAACACCATAAAGTATTTGTCACAACTGATGTTAGATTCTCAATTATATTTTTTAAAGCCATTCTTTAAACGCATGACCTATTCATAGCAGATACAGGTAGAGTCGTAGAATCTATGCGTGCGAGCTCATAATACGCTCTATCCCTGCCAGTGAATGCCAGTTCGACAACTTTATACTGGTATAATACTCAAATAAGTCTGTCTTAGTTGTCTTTTATGACTCCCATAGAAAGAGATGGGATAGTGTTAGAGTAGAAGACAGTTACCACACAACCAAAGAACTAGTATCAATACCTAATTTAGAACACTATTCTCTTCCTAAGTACCGTCCTAATTTGCGAAGCTTAACAACTTTACCTTTACCAAGGAAAGCTGGTATTGGACAGGCGGTTAGTCGTTGTGCTAGCTAGAAGAAGTAAGTAGAGTGCAGAACCGTAATAGAAGCTTAGGGGTACCAGTCATGCTAGTTCGCGGAGAGTATCCGAAGAAAGACACTTCAGCAGTCTACCTAATCTGGTTTACTACAATACAACAGTATGGAATTAGTTTGCACTCTCCAAAGGAGTTTGGTTTTGTCCCAGTGATATTATGGGGATATGTTCTTGGTTTCGTTGAGACATTCCGCCATAGGAGAGTAAAATTGCGTTCCGTAGAATATAATGGCGAAACGTAATACTTAGATGGTACCGCGTCACGATGCTAATCTTGACAAATTCAGGTTCTGTTCCAAGGCGAATCGGACACTTACAAAGCCGCGAGCTGAAAAATGCAACCAGTAAGTAATATGGCCCCAACCGACGTAAGGACAACAAAATAAAAATTATGCACCGTCTGTATTGAAGTGGTTTCAATATTCATGATGACGGAGTGCATTGTGCTCACAATCTCAGTTGCGTCGTGAGGGTACGGATGCAGCTTCCGCTTGTTAATTGCTCTGCGACGTTTGTCGACACGAACGCGACACAGACGCAGACACAACTGTCATTCGAATTGTTTCATTCAATACCGAGCTTTTGTGAAGGACGAATAGCGTTACAATTTCAAAGCTTTGCATGAAGTTTGTTTTGTTTGATCTCTTTGTTCGTTTTTTATTTGCTAATAGGTAGCGAAAGGCTTTTGTTTGTTGGATTAGAAGTGTTCTGGCGGTATTCTTTCAGTTTGGTATATTAAGGATGTTGGTTATTTATCTTATTTATTTTTATCGAAAAATTGTATTTGTCAAAATTTTAAATCTATTCGTAAATGATTAAATAGCGAAACCTCTGCTAAGTGTACCATTATTTTTCTTTTGAAATTTAAAAATAATTTTATTCAATTTATATATACTCTATACTAATATTATAAAGAGGAAAGATTTGTTTGTTTGTTTGTTTCGAATAGGCTCTGAAACTACTGGACCGATTTGAAAAATTCTTTTTCCATTAGAAGCCGACATTGTCCCTGATGAACATAGGCTACTTTTTTTTATTTATTTTTTTATTTATTTTTTTTGGTTTCATGTGTGTTTTAATGTTTCCGAAGCGAAGCGAGGGCGGGTCGCTAGTTTCATAATAAAAAAAGACTTCAGGGTCAGTAATCTTCCAATTTTCTATGTGCAGACAAGCGCGATGGTGAAATGTTCGCCTATTACATTACAGACGAACTTATTTTACAAATATTTTAAAATGTTTATAACTCATCGTTTTACAGAAATATTTGGATCTTGATTTCAGGTTAAAACAACATTCCTTTTCAGACAATGAATTAAATAGATAAATGGCTTAGAAACGGAAAGAGGACCAACATATGAGTAAACATTAAACATTTATTGATATTTTTATTAAAGTCCAACAATAAACTAACAATATTTCTTTAATAAATAAAAAACATTAAAAAACTGCGTGGGCTCCTAAAAGACAAAATTTCATTTAATGAATCCAAATTGGAGGTGTCAGTCATTATTGTAGTTTCTACATAAATATAGGTTGATTTCTTGTGGGAATAGTTGAAATAACTATTGTACAATATTGACACGACATTACTCTACACAATGCTAAAATTATGTTCTAAGCTTTTTACATATAAAATCATTGGTTCTAAGCTGGCTCTACTCCTGGCATTGCTGACGTTCATGAACGACGGTAACCATTCACCATTAGGTGGGCCGTGGGCGCATCTGCCAATTCGATAAAGCGGCACGACACGAGAAACCCTCTCATCGTGGCCGCTGGAAACTACACGTCATTACGGATTCTCCCGATCCATTACCGGTGCTTTTAGGCATCACAAGCACCGGCCACCGTCCTGGTAGAAACCGTCGCTTGCGACGAAAGGCTCGACAAGCGAATTAACCCATAGACACAGCCCACTGAGTTTCTCGCCGGATCTTCTCAGTGGGTCGCGTTTCCGATCCGGTGGTAGATTCTGCGAAGCACGGCTCTTGCTAGTGTTTGTGTCAGCAAAGTCGTCAGGTTTGACCCCCTGAGCTCACCTACTAGTTAAGGTTACGCTGAAATAACCTCTCAAAGCTATCAGCATAGGTAGGAAAAAAGTGCCCATCTGATTAGACGGGAAAAAAATATCCAGCTTTACAAATAACAAAAATAATAATACTATAGAAACGTTATCATCGTACTTAAATCTCTGATACTAATATAATCACCGACATAACACATGTGAATAAATACTCGTCAAAGCCAATTAGCTGGACGTTAAATCGGTTGCGTGAACAATAATTTAATGTTCGTCAACAGAATCTAATAAAGTTGACGGCGCAAAAGTACAGCCACATGTGCAGGGTATGACGTGTGTCCTGTCGACGCGGCCGGCGTATCGCAACGGTAATGACGTCACTTCCGCTCGCCGATCGCACTGCGTCAAGTATCAATGCGAATTCTCCGCGTGTTGAAAACTTTCCTTTTTGAGTTTTTGATTGAATTTCTGATTTATCTCCAATAACATCGAAATCGAAGGATCCAACGCTCTATGTATATGTTATGTATTGACTTTTGATAAAATGTTAATCAGAAGAATGTTAAATTAAAAATCTTCGCTTTATTGAAATAAATTTCAATGTGTTCAAATTTCCTGAAGAAAAAATATTGTCGAATATTTTTATCTATTGGTTACGGCTTTGGGAGTTAATGAAAACTCTTTGGACCGTTGAGCGAAAGTAAATGTCCGCACCTTAACCAATTCATAGGCTCGTTTGATTTGTTCGAGTGATTCGAGATTAGGACACAAAAGCCGCTGTTCAAGGAAATTCCGATTTCCGCCAATTGTAAAGGCTCCAACGAAAATGAAATCACTTGGCTCGAAACAGAATCGCTTTTACGCCATTTCAGTTCCGCTCGGAGGTTATATCTGCGGTGTGTTCATTCAGCAATTTCATACCGATTCCACAACGTTGCCCTCTCACGGTGTGTTCTCGATTTAAATAATCGAAACGTGTGATTCGGGTGGTTATTCGATTCGGTTTTTGTTGGATGTCTCGATATGTTGCCGAAGATTATCACTTTTATTTCACTGTTACGTACTCTATTGGTGTTATTTTGCGTGTTCGACATACTTTTTCGAATAGGTAGTGCTTCGATTCAATTTTATTTGCGACTGGTGCGGTGATCGTTTTTTAAATTCAATGTGCCAACTTATACTGCATATATCGATAATGGCGGCCTAAATCAGTTTTTATCTTCAAAAGTATGTAGTTATTGCGTGTGGTTTTATGTGTTTTTCTTGAATACTCTACTCTACGTGACAACTAGTTAAACAATTATTTAAAGATTTTTATTTATTGCTTAGACGGGTGGAGAATCTCACGGCCCGTCTGATGTTAAGTGACAGCGCATGACAGACATCTATAACGTAAATGTCAATTTTTACAGTACAACGTTTGCATCACACTGAAACGCACTACTTCTTCAGGGCAAAAATAGACAGAATAGTGATATCTTCTCTCGTAGACATACAAGAACTTTTATCACCAGTATCTATAGTATTAACTCTAAGCGTGTCCCGTGATTTGCAGCTACCAGTGGTCAATTTTTAATTCAGAATGAATGAAGAAGTACGTCGCATTTTACCGGAATAAAGAGTTGCTTTTGTCACTAGCCGGTCCATAAGCTTGTAAATCAGCGGATATACAGTCGTTTTTAAGACAGCATATACTAGCTCAGATCATGTCATTCATCATATTTAAAATTATCCAGTATGCTAATGCAGGATATACACTATTTTAATTCGAAATTTTATTGAAATTCGATGAGCCGTTTTTGCGTAATTGAATAACAGACATACAAAACTTTTTATTTTTTTTTACCGATATATACCATGTGTGTACAATAGATAAAAATGTGGATTTTATTTTTTGAAGAGCACAACAATAATAAAAAATCCAAGGTAAGTCGTGAAGCAAACTGCTAATAAAAAGTAACATATTAATAGTTTTGTATTCTATTCTACTTATAACAACAGTAATATAAGCATGTTACTTGTACGCCGATAAAAGAAAAACACTTCATATAATCAATCGTTTTCTGAGTAATGACTTTAGATAAACAGCTTCAAGCAAACAATTTATCGACGCTTCCATTTCCCAACTAAATCTCTCTTTCGTACTATTACTTAATTTGTTTGAATTCTCTTTTAAATAAATACTGGCAGAATAAAACATTTAAGTTTCAATATAAAATAAAAACCGACAGTTTATGCGTTCTATATACATAGAATCAAATAGGTAATTTCATTTCCATGTTTCAGTTTGGTTACACGAATTGGCAGTTGATTACGAAGAACGACTAATTCATTGAAATATTATAGATTCATCCTTTATTTTTTTTGTTCAAACAAACTAATCTACACTATTCTGACTCGAAGATATTAGATGGTCTGTCTAGCTATCATCAATCAAAATAATACAGGCCTTCTTAATCATCAATCCATATTTCAATACCCTCAAAATTTTCTCCGCTTAAATTCAATCATAAGTACCCATATTTTCATCGCGAATGCGCGTTCCAGCCTCAGAACTGGAGAGCTGTAATTTAAATTTACAAAACTCTGTTTCAATTGGTGTTTTGACCTAATAAAGTTGTTGGTGGCCTTTACGCCGTGAGCGCACCTGCCCATCTTTACCAATAAACTTAATGAACAAGGAAGCAATGTATATTGACGTATTTATTATAAGCTGTAAACAATGATGTAAGTTCAAGTATTGTGATTTTTATATGTAGCGTCGTTAATCATTCCATAGTCCCTGGGACAAGTCATGTTTGTTTCCCGTGCCCTGGATATTGTATATGTAGTGGTCTGGGTTTTAAAGCATTTACATTTTATTATTGGTTAATTCAAGCACATATGTTGATGGAACATAAATATGTTCACGGCATATTGATAGAGTAGAATAGTATATAATTTTGGTGCGCTGATTAATGAAATTTCTCAATTCGCATAACAATTTTTATGGTTTCAAGTCTTGTATCATCAACACTGCCTTTTGTTTTTGTTATTAGGTATGGGCCTCTTAAGCCCGGTATACTGATGTTTTATTTATTGTAACGAACGGTGTTGTACTCAAAGTTATTACTTCAATTCTTATTATATGCTTCAAACTTACACGGGAGATCTTGATTTTTCTCTTACCCTCACACCCATTCAGAGCACATTCAGGTACAGAATAGAAATAGCTTTACGATGCAATAAATAGCAAGTAACAAATACGGAACATTTGAAGAAGCAGTTTTCAATAACGCTGGGAAGACGAATAAAAATTCATTGCATTGAATATTTTCTTATCAATCGGATGTGATATTTCCGCATCCACGACTCGTAATAGTGTACCGTAGGAACATTCCATTTCTTATTTGTTTCTTGCCGATTGTTATTATTTGGTATTACTAATGTACTTACATATAATCGCTAAACTGAAGATAGATTGAAATGTTTAGTCTACGTTTGTCTATTCAGTGTATATTTTAATAATGTAATGCCAATGTTGCGATCGAGCAGTATTTTATTCTGTAAATTTACTTCGACTTAAGATTAACGATTTTGAATGGCAGTGTCTCTATACTTGTTTGTGCTGTTCTTAAAACCACAATTTATTTGTATTTAGATTTAGTAATTTTTTTCCTCTCTAAGCACCTGTAATTTTTGTAAATACTTTGACATGGGTGTCAGATTATTTAAAAAAAAAATTGCAGTGTCTCTGAGAACTACTAATCTATCAATCCAATTTACTATAATATTTTTAAAATAGTACATTTAACGAATCTCTCAACAATTTATCAATTATTAATTTGCAACGCGATATTTGACGATGCAAAACATATATTTTATGTAAACATTTAAATAACTTTACGTTCTAAAAGTTTTAACGACACAAAATTATTAGAATTTGCCGAGCGCGTTCTCCGTCGACATACTGTCAAAATGACGGAACAATTACGTTGGATATATTATGTCGTGCACATAAGTAGTGCTTAGCTCGTCACTTCACGTACGCTCGTCGGTGTAAAAGATGATAAAGTCAAACAACTTCGCAATTACTTACGTCCGCTTATGAAGGACTTACGAGCCCACATTGCGATCTTCGTGGGGTCTTGACAAAGTTCTATACAACTCGAATGGTTGTGGCATGCTAAAAGTTTGTCCCTTATCTAGATTTATCAAATACAATACAATCATTATTTCCGTTATATACTTATACTTAAGTTATATACTTTACAATTAATAATACCTCGCTTAAGAGAATTAAATTTCTACTTATCAATGGAAATTTATTATTTCATTTTATTATTAACTAGCTTTTGCCCGCGACTTCGTCCGCGTGGAATAGTTCACAAATAATGCTTTAGAACAAATTTGGTTAGTATAAAAAACGTTATAGTGAGCCAACCTTAACATATAGACATATGCTGTCGCAGACTTTTTTTAGGTATTTTAAAGGGGAACAATTCTGTCATACATTATTTTAGCGAAACTTTAACCGTTTCTGCAGCGCACGCAGCGGAAGCTCTGAAAAAGGAAAAACCCCGATTTTGATACATTCTTTATTGGTGACCCGCTTGCATTAGTCTTAGCGTGATGTTATATAGCCTATAGCCTTCCTCGATAAATGAATTATCTAACACTGAAAGAATTTTTCAAAGCGGATCAGTAGTTCCTGAGATTAGCGCGTTCAAACAAACAAACTCTTCAGCTTTACAATATTAGTATAGATTACGTGCTATTTATTACGTGTAGTTCAGAATATTCGTTCTTATTTATGTAAATTTAGATAAATATATTTTTATCTTATACGACCTCTCACGATAGTGAGACGTATTATAAACCAATCCAAACCGGTAGGTGTCAACACCCTGTCTTTTTTGTTACCAAGTCGTCACTCTTTCCGGTTTGTAGAGTGGGGCACATGTTATGACTATTATTTTTCCCTAATTATTCGCTGGTTGCCTAAAAAGTATACGCCCGGAAGGATGGGTGAGCGCACGGGCTCAATCTGAGAGAATTTGCTAACACTAGCCCTAGCAAGAGCAGTGCTTCGGAGAATCTACCATCGGATCGCAATCGCGACCCGCTGAGAAGATCCGGCGAGAAACTCATTGGGCTGTGTCTATGGATTAGTTCGTCTGTCAAACTCTTCGTCGTGATCGACGAGTTCGATGAAGATGGGACCGGTGTTTGAGGGCTATACACGTTATTTATATAGTACAGCTTAGACTTAAACCTCATGTTTTAGGGTGGGTTTTTATTTTTATTTTTTAATGCCTTGCTTAGATGGGTGGACGAGCGCACAGCCCACCTGGTATTAAGTGGTTACTGGAGCCCATACACATCTACAACGTAAATGCGCCACCCATCTTGAGATATAAGTTCTAAGGTCTCAGTATAGTTACAACTGCTGCCCCACCCTTCAAACCGAAACGCATTACTGCTTCAAGGCAGAAATAGGCGGGTGGTGGTACCTACCCGCGCGGACTCACAAGAGGTCCTACCACCAGTACAGATGATGGGTCCTACCACCAGTGGGTGACGGCTTCCCGTTATATGACTATGGGCTTCAAGAACATAAACGCAGATTAGCCTTAAGTTCGTTCAGCGAATTGCGTAATAGAAAAAAAAACAACATTATTTCATTTGATATTGAATAAAATCCTGAACTTTTCTCACATCGGAATAAGTCAAAGCTGGTAAATAAACGAAAAAGAAAACAGTCATATAATGGAACGACAGCCTCAGAATTAACAGAGTAGAACAATAAATAAAACTAAACAGTTGTTATACAATAACGACGGTGTTGTTTATCACGATGTCAATGTTTTTACGGTTCGATGTTGACTCTTCACTTTTGCAGACTTTATTATGAGGGGTTTTTTGTTTATTCATCCGTCTTAACCGCTTTCTGTGTATTGTTTGTGTATTCATATAAATGGTGTGTTTGCTTTCGGGAAGTAAAAAACCATTTTCGATCCGGCGGTAGATTCTGCGAAGCACTGCTCTTGCTAGGGCCAGTGTCAGCAACACCTCCGGCTTGAGTCTCAGAGCTCACCTACACGCTAGGATATCGCTGATATAACCTCTCAAGGTTATCAGAATAATAGGTAAGAAAAAAAAGGAGAAAAACCATGTCTACAAATAATAGTGTCCTTACAATAGTGTAATAATATAAAATGTGAATAATAAAAATAATCCTGATTATACTAAGACCCTCTGGTCTGATTCTGTTTTTTGCCTGATTGTATCATTTTCTCACAGTATACGTCTAACAGCTATAACATTTGCTGTAAAATGTCAACACATATACCTAAAAGCTGTACAAGTGGAGTTACAAATACAGAATCAATTGAACTACTACAATCTGTGTATGTATTTTCTGGCTGTTTGAAGCGAAGTTCACATAACATTTCATTGATATAGGTTCTCTGTTATAAGCCGCATGTATAGGCAGCGTTTTCCTACCTAGTGGTATCGTCACGAAACTGCTCCTTACCTTGGGACATATGGCTAATTTCCCAACTGCATTCGTATACCGGTTTATGGTAGAAATAAGAAAACTAGTGGAACCGAATTTGACTACCTCATATTACCACCACTAGGTACAATTAGATCGAAACCATTAATAATAAAATGCGAATAACTTAAGTGGAAAACAAATCCATTACAATGCTAACGGGCTTACGCGCATGAACTATTTTTAAATTCGTAGACTTACGATAATAGCGTTACTTTAAGAGTTAAAATTAAATTACTTTAAGAGTTAAAACAAATATTATTATGCGAATGTTTATGGAATAGATACGATAGATTTAATTTTAAGATTTGGATTTGCTTGAACTGTCAAACGATCTTGCGTTAAATTAAAATAGTCTCCCTTGCGTACACAGTGTAGGTATTACGAATATAGCAATTTATTTTGTAACTGAAATATTTTTTATTTACTAAAAGGCTTTGGTGTTGCGATTTGCTAGTTGACCTTGCAAGCAGATGAGCTTATGGGCCACCCAGTGGTAAGGGTTTATCGTCACTCATGACCATTGGCTATTCCACGGGCATAGCCAAATTTAAGTTTTAAAGACTTTTAAGCTCTACAAGAGGAAAGATATGTCGTAGTGCTCTCGAAGTATTGAGGGAAGCTTATTCTGGTGTTGAATAATATGAGGGGAAAAATCTTTGAAAGCGCACTATGGATGAACTGGTGGTAGGACCTCTTGTGAGTCCGCATGGGTAGGTACCACCACCCCGCCTATTTCTGCCGTGAAGCAGTAATGCTTTTCGGTTTGAAGGGTAGGGCGGCCGTTGTAACTATACTGAGACCTTAAAACTCATATCTCAAGGTGGGTGGCGGCATTTACGTTGTAGATGTCTATGGGCTCCAGTAACCACTTAACACCAGATGGGCTGTGAGCTCATCCGCCCTACTAAGCAATACAAAAATGAACATAACAGTTTCAGGCCGTAAGGTAGAATTCTGCTTTAGATTGTGCAATAGTAAACGAAAATGATACTAGCATCAACTAGAACAGAGGTTACCAAACTTATTATGTCTACTGCCCTACTTTGAGAATAAATTACTTTTTAGCGCTCCCATTTTACTTTTTAGCCCTCCCAAGTCTCTACACAACGCCCCCATTTTTTTCAAGGTCTCTTACCGCCCCCCTTTAGACCTGCAGCGCCTACAAGGGGGCGTTATCGCCCACTTTGGGAAAGGCTAGAAGGTGTCAGAGCACTCCCTATGGAACATACTGTACGAAATACAGAAGATGGTGTAAGACATCTGCGATCCTTGAACGATCGGTCTTATCGAGCTACTTTCTCTAAGCCTTTTCCCTTTTTACTTCGCCGTGAGAAATAGTTCCTCTGAGCCGCCCACGAGTGTTTTCACGTCGTTAATAGTATGACAATACTCTCCGGTGGCAGATAATGGCAAGATTAAAATGCTACAAACACACATCGAATGTTACGTATGTACTTATTGCCTAGCAGTAAAACTAAAAACTTAGAGTTGGGATCTTCTTTCTCGAACTGACATTGTGATCAATACTTGCTTGATCTCTATGTGACATTTCTAAGTAAATGTTGCACATATAACTACATCGCCTTGACCAATTTGGGTTTTGATTTCTTTTGTTGTACTAGGATCTTATTAGTAGATATATTCTTAAGTCGGTTGAAAGACGAAGACGCAATATTGGAGATCGGGCATTTTCTCAAGGTTAATTCTAAGACACTCCGTTCTTAAAAAATTTCGTTTGTTTGCTTGTCTGCAGCTAAAAATATATATTTAAACTGGAACAAAAACCAATGACGTCTATTATTTGAATTTACGGACATTTATTAGAAATTTAACACGTCATGACGGATCCTCCCGATCTATTAACGGTGCTTTTATGTACCACAAGCACCGGTCACCGTCCTCGTCGAACCCGTCACTTGCGACGAAGGGCTCGACGAGTGAATTGACCTATAGACACAGCTCACTGAGTTTCTCGTCGGATCTTCTCAGTGGGTCGCGTTTCCGATCCGGTGTTAGATTCTGTGAAGCACTGCTCTTGCTTGGGCCAGTGTTAGCAACACTCCCAGTTAGAGCCCCGTAAGCTCACTTACACGTCAAGGAGAAGCTGAAATAGCCTATCAAGGTTATCAGCATAGATAGGAAAAAGTAATTTGTCTTATACTTTACAAACATACAGCTGCAGATTCTTCATGACCAACTGAAAGTGATGAAGAAACCGACAAACATTTTTTGAACAAACAGTAACATTAAACAACAATATTTTCAACAAACAAATCTATTATCAAGTTCCATAATGAACACGGTAAACCTTTCCATTAGTAAAACAATATCGCAATTTATTATTCGAGAGCATTATATCCGCCGAATGACAAATAGCAAATAGCGGATATTTAACTCGATTTATTGATCGTATCGATATCAAACAGCCAACTAATTCACTGTTAACACCTGTTGAATTATACAAAACTGAATTGTATATTCACGGGCCGATGAACTGTATGCATTACCGTGGCTAGCTCGTAGTTTTTGATTCTAATCAAACGATTATATCTCATTAATACTCTAAATTTTCTTTATGGCTTTCTGTTGAATTTCAATTCAACATAACGTGTATTTAGGAAAGTTACATCATATTTCATTGTCACTGATATCGTTAATATCGTATTTTTTTATTAATTTTACATATTCTACAGTGATTTGGTTTTTAAAGTTTCTGTGAGTTCGGGAAGAATCTATAAAATCATTTTAATCAAGTCTCTTATTCTCGAGACCACCAGGTAATTCTATTACATCTTTAAGCTAATTGATAAACATATTTCGTCTTCTCGCATTAAAACTGTATAATCTCAAAACTTACTAATTTTACAGGAGAGTGTTTTAAAGGTTTAATATGTGATATTTTTAGTATTAATCATCTTTGCAACATTTATTTTTTATTTTTTACCTGTTACATTATCCGTCTTTTAAAGTAAGATAAAATGATGTATTAATTTGGTTAATAGTAGTCAAAACATAGGTAAACTAAAAAAAAAAAAAAAAAACTAAGCTATGCTCTATTGACAGTATTTATGAGAAAAATACTGGTGATACCAAATGATTCCGCATATTAACTCAATTTCGAATATTTTTGGAACTTGAACACTTTTAATGCGAGAAGACGATTTATGGTGCAAAATACAAATTGTCTAATAATTCGAGTCCAATCATTCTTTACATATTTTTTTTATTGCCCTTATAGGCAGATGAGCATACGGCCCACCTGATGGTGAGTGGTTACGTCGCCCATGGACTTCAGCAATGCCAGGGGCAGAGCCAAGCCGCTGCTTACCGCTAAATACTCTCCACAAGCCTCGTTTGAAGAAGGACATGTCATAGCGCTCGGGAAACACCGTGGAGGGGAGCTCATTCCATAGCCGGATGGTACGTGGCAAAAAAGACCTCTGGAAACGCACTGGCAATGAACGCAGCGGTTTCAGATAATATAAGGCCAGCCAATCAGAATTCAGTTATGCATAGTATTATGTTCCCGTTACGCGGCAAGCATATTCATGATGGCGTTCAATCCAACCGTGTCTCGAGCATGTGTCAATTATCTCACCGATTCATAACTGGAGCGGCGACGCGTGCACAATTTGCGGTAATCAGCAATACATTCGTTCAATGTCTTCGATGGGATAGCTGCAATCAGCTACCCTTGGTATACGGAATGAGGATTTTTTTTGTTATAGACTAACATTGATATCACGATTTACTGCAAAGGTGTTGATCTGATACTGATCAAGAGATGATTTCAAAGCAATACTCACAGCGATCGAAAGAAATTCACTTTTTAATACGCTTTTATTAGCTTCAGACGTATGTATGTAACGGAATCTTTGAACATGATTTCGACCCCCTTCAAAACGTCAGAACAACTCAAAATTTGGTATACTTATTGAGGACCGATGAAAATTCAATATTTAAAAAAAATATTGAAAAAATTGAAATTCAACGAACAAATGAAAAATAAATAATAGTTTAAAAAAATTCACAAAATACGATTTTATAGAAAATTCAACCAAAAATAGATTTTTTTTTAATAAATTTGACTTAAAAATAGTGTAAATAGTGTAACTATTATTTATTGGACAAGCTCACGGTCTACCTGGTGTTGAGTGGTTACTGTAACCCATAGATATCAACAAAAGTTGAATGCCACTACCCGTAAACCTGAGGTCGAAGTTGCTGAGAGGCCAAGTCGGAACGCAAGAATACTTCGTGATTTGCAGTACCAATAAAAATGTGTCCTACATACATACATACATTTAAGATCGGTGATTGAAGATTAAAATTATGAAAATGTTATAATTTTGCTTCTTAAATCGAAACATATTAAGTAAGGAAAGGTTCTTGAGTGAATATATCTGGTCTACTTCACTTGAATGAAAGATATATGAGTCGGGCCTCCTGAAGCTAGATGGAGGATGGAGCATACATCTACTTTCCTACCTTCCATCCATAAAAATAAGATCTGGGCATTATTTACCTGCCCTACTAATCTACCAAATCTAATTTTGAGTGTCAGTGGCCCTAACTCACAGGTTCACTCACTTCCACACCACACTGATTACTATTTCGGCTATTAGGAAATTGTGAGTCCACTCGGACTCATGAGTATGTATTAATTAAATTCAATAGATCAATTGACATTCTCGTCTGACGAGATGGACATTCATATGGTAGTGCTTATTATCTCCGTAAGCCTCTTGATACCAGGATCATAATAAAAACATGTAGCTTCTTGCGGTGTAAGCTATCCATTGAAAAAAAACTAGTAACTATATGCCCATGTAAGGTTGGCCATGTAAGACCACACATGGTAGGAACGTAGACATATCCAACACCCAACCTGACTGTTAATTGTTCGGTATAAAACATGAAACAGCACGTCTTAGTTTTTATTTTCATATATGACGCATTGACACTCAGTGCAAAAAGCCTACGGTGCGCGTTCTTTGGAACACCTGTTTAGGGTTGCTACTAGAATATTGTAGTTTTAATTAATTAATTGACATAGAAACTTTGAACTATTCGTTGGTGAAAATGAACGCTGATAATAATGAACCCCCCCTCAAAGAGAAAAGGAATGGTTGTCTCAAGTTTCGAAGTTACTACATAGTAGAAATACTTTTCGTTAAAACTGATCATTATTGCCTAATTTAATATGGATTATAAATTAAAGGTTTATATATGACAGTAAAATCCTGTTCGCAGGCCTTCGGGATAAGGACGACATTTAAGTTTTAGGATATAAAATAAACAAGTGCATAATAAACAACAACTTTTTTTTTCCTACCTAAGCTTGAGGCCTTGAGAGGCTATTTAAGCGTAACCTTGACTAGTAGGTGAGCTCACGGGTCTCACGCCTAACGACGTTGCTAACACGAACCCTAGCAAGAGCCGTGCTTTGCAGAATCTACCACCAGATTGGAAACTCAGTGGGCTGTGGGTGCAGAACACAACCAGGACATGAAAAACATAGTGAACTGGTAGGGTTTCGTAAGATTCCAATTTTGTTTTAATTGAATAATTTAAAATGTAATCATAGAATCCAAATTTGCAGTAAGCAACCCTAGCATCCTTCGCACGTTCATTTGTATTACTGTAACGTGTTAAACCACTTTTACGTTTGAGGCCCGTCTTTTTCACATTATTATACATTTTTTTTATTAAAGATTCCGACAGTTTTTGCTTATGCATGAAGAAAATTATCTTTTAAAAAGGCTTTTCGCGAGTTGATGCCTCCTTAGAATTTTTATTAGATAAGATGAGAGATGTTCTAAGATTTTCCCAATGGCTGCCGGTTTTTTTGTCATACGATTTATTAAACTGTTCACAAAGATTTTAAGGTTAAACTATAAGTAATTAGTGAAGATTCTAATTGAGGATCGCAGGCAGACAGCTCAGGACCAGGGTGGCTTGACATGGAAAGGCCTATGCAGTGGGCGATAACGGGTCGAGGTAGATAATATAATGATAGAGAAGTTAAACTACAAATATTAACGTTCAAAATTTGGATACTTTCAATTTGTTCGAATATCTTCTAAAACTAAATGAGTTATTTGTTTTTATGAGACTTTTCGAATTCGAATAATTCCTATTCAAATTATACACATTTTCTTTGAATACTTATAATGTCTACTACTATGCAGTTCTATCTTTACTTCAGTAGGTACATAATTGAAATATTGTTATACATATAATATAAAACTCTAATGTCTTGCTCTGTAAAACAAATAAACGACATTTACAATCTATTTTAATGTAATCTACTTCCACTGTTCTACAACACTTTTTCCTTATTATTTTTAGTGCCATATTTTTCTTTGTCATCTCTGTCACTGCTTCTTTATCAACATTACTTTCTATATCAACAGCGTAATCGCAGCCAATTTTGAATTAATTAAAGTAAACTTTCTTTATTTACTTTATATTAGGGTTCCAATTACATAACTATTTAACACCAAGTTATATCTTTTTTGCTTATAAATCAGCTTGATGATTTACTAGTGAATACTTAGTGGAAGTATTTTGTTTATGCATTAGTTTATGAAAATACTTTTAATTTGTACATGTTAATTTGTTTCTGTAACCAAGAAACAGATTTAATATTTTATAAAAAAACACTTAAAACAATAATATAGGCAGTTACTTTTGGATATTTCTAATAGGCTACCTACAACTTTTAAATGATCGTAGTAGATAAGAAACTGGCTTAAAAATACCTGTCGCCCGCGTTACTAACAACGCTAAATGATTTCACCCATAATCTGAGAAAAACCTCTCCATCCATTTATTTCCCTACCTATTATATTATATTCCCTTAGGCTGGTAGCCCAAGAGGCTATATCAGCTACGCCCGGACGGTTAGGTGAGCTTACGGGATCAACCTGAGATAATTTCTTAACACTTGCCCTAGCAAGAGCAGTGCCTGTCTGAATCTATCACCGGATCGGAATCGCGACCCACTTAGAAGATCCGGCGAGAAACTCAGTGGTCTACGTCTATAGGGTCATCCATAATATTTGCTGTAGAAACAATGCATATTAAATAATATTAAGCTTTGATGAAGTTGCCGTGGTCTAAGGGATAAAACGCCTGATCTATACGTATCAGCCGAAGCGATTATGCTGGTGTTCAAATCCCGCAGGCAGGTACCAATTTTTCCAATGAAAGAGGTACTTAACTGATGTTCACCAATGATTGGCACGATGAAAGCATAGCCTTGTGTAATAAAAATAAAACCCTTAAAAAATCCTATTTGGATAATTACTAGACACTTGAGACATGGATCTCAAGTCTCAAGGTGGCGGCATTCATGTTTTGATGTATGTATAGTGGGCTCCGCCAACCTCTAACACTAGATGGGCCGTGAATTTATTCATGCGTCTAAACGATACAAATAAAAAAGATAAATGCTAGTTTTAGTTCCGGCCACTCCTTCGTAAAGCGCATTACGTAGTATGCTTTCCAGTTTAACGTCAACAAATCCAGGTACATGCTGGAACAAAGGCCCTCCAAGTTCCCCCACTAACCTATTTGCTTGGAGCTGTATTGCCGCAAATTGACTTCGGTACGGGGCTATTATGTAAGTGCTCGTAGCTTAATACTAGGATTAATTACTTCTATATTGCACAGTTTACGACAGTTTTGGGTCAAGATTGGTCTTTTGGGATATGCTAAATTTATATAATAATAGTATTTGATTAATTTGCCGTAACCAATTGTGTGTTTCTTATTTGCTTCAAACTCAACGTCAATTAATCTTCATCGTATTGCTGATTGTAACAATAACGGCATCAATTTCAAATATTTACACCATTATGAAACATCACGATTTGATTTATCAGTTTCTGAGAACGTTGCTTCAATAAATCGACGTAATTGCACGGATAAAACAGTTAAGACTCAATTAAAGCTGTCATAACAGTTTGATAAATGCTTCTGATATCGATCCGTGATTCGTGAGATCTTATTTTGCAACCAGTTGTAGTTGCAACATAACTAATATTCGTATTAGGGACGGAATAGAACGCAAACCGCGAGCTGTATAGTTAATTACTCCCGGTACAACCGCCATTCAATAATATTGGCTCACGTTATTCGAACGTATATAGAGCACATACATACATATGTGTGTGTATGTATGTGTGTATGTATGTGTGAATGAATGTATGTGTGTATATATGTATGTATGTATGTATGTATGCATGCGTGTATGTATGTATGTTGTCTGCAGATTAGTGTTTTGAACAAACATGTGAAATTTAGTTATGGAATTTTTAACTGTTATTCAATACGACAATGATATATTATGTTTGTAGCCACACTAGTGAACGCGATTTCGTATATGATAATTTGCGAAATTTAAAAGAATAATTATTAGCAAGGATGATGTTTCCTAAAAACTTAAATATTTAAACCCAAAAGATATTAAGAAGAGGGTCTTTGAAACTAAAAATCGTTATTTTTCATATAAACTAGAGCATGTTTTCCTAACAATTGCTCAAGTAAAAATAAAGTTATCCTTCAACAATCATAAAACGTTTAAAACTATTCCAATTACGTACCAGATTTACGTCGATTAATTGAAGCCGATCTCATTTGCCTAACAATACGCTGAGCTCTAATACGCTATGAATTAATCGTCGTCTAATCTTATCGTCTCAACTACGAAGCACTTAAGCTCAAGGGTGCTCAAGACGCGTCATAGAGTCAATAGTTTCCTTATACGGTGTCACAGGTGTCAAGCTACCGGAAACATTAATCACGTTAGAGTACGTAACTCGGAATTGTGTATCAGGACCACCTACCTATTAGCGTTTATTTGAAAGATTTATGATCGCGTCGATGTAATATTTTTCGGGTTGTTTTTTATGTGTGTCCGTATTCATAAAGGTATTAAGTGCGCTTTAAGGTTATTTAACGATACGAGCTCGTGATTGAGTTATAATATTCGATTTGAAAACATTAACATATTTTTTCGTTTTAAGCTTTCGCTGTAATGTACATTGCAAAAACTTTTATTTGACGGATCCTTGCTATGAGTTTTTGGAACGAAGTTCCTTTTGGGACGATGCGGAGGGGTACTCTAACCGAGAAAAAACGTCCGTAACGTAAGATTTTTATTAGTAATGCACACAGTGTACGACTTAACTTTGTAATAACGTACAATAAATAACATATTTTTTTATCATTCATTGACCACGATCTCAGAGCGTTCGTTTGCGCAATACACTAACTCTTATGCAAACAGTCGTAAATGAAGTGTACCACAATAAGTTCGCACGTTACCGAATGACCGTGGGTTGTTGCGAAACCTCCAGTTTTATTTTCTTTATACCTCGAATAGAACTTAAAATTAATATTTTTATAATAAGGAACCTCTTCCTATCCGGTGTCCCACAACACCACACATTTTGTTTATCTGAAGATGTGTGGTGGCAGCGTTTGCAATGGCACTCAAAAATGAGGAACTTGATTGTTAGTAGGGCGTCTTGTGAGCCCGCACGGGAGGGTACCACCACATTGATTATTTTTGCCGCCAAGCAATAGCGTTCCAGTTATAAGCGTAGGGCAGCTGACTGAAACTCATGTCTCAAGGTAGGTAGGTCTATGTACTCCGGTAACCACTTAAGACCATGTGTGCTTGTTCACTCATCGAAAAAGTAAATTAAATAAAGAGATTTAATTAAAAATTGTGTTGACAGCCCGTGAAATTAAAGTATTTGTATATTTATCCATATGCGCGTATCGCGCAGTGAGTTATCGCTGGCAGATGTTTATGAATGTTGTAGATAGGCGGACGATCTTTATGGTCCATTGGGTATTAAGTGATTATCAGAGCCCTTTGAGGTTGAAGCCTCAATCGTGTAGCAGTTTGTATTAGCATTGTGTATGTGAGTTATGCTCACAAGTACTATGGCTTTCTGAAAATAAATCTAACAGTAATTTTGTTTTGCAACTCTGGTATATTTGTGCACTGAGATCATCATTACTCATCGCCGGGTCGGACAATGCCGCGTCAGCAGATCGCGCGATGATACAACGGCTGTAGGTGCATCTCAAATTTCAATCCGGCACACAATGACTGTCGAATTTACGGGAAATTGAAACGATTCTACAAACTAAATAAGTGTTTATTGTATGTATATATTTTCTATAATAATGTATTGTCTTTAGTACACCGCAACATACCTGCTATATTTTTATATTTTCCAGAATTTCTGTAAATTAAACGGTTGTCTGAAGAGATCGCTTTTAGCGATAAGACCGCTTAATTTAGAAATGTATCTGCTTATTGACTGTTTTTTTTTTAATGTAAATTGTGTTTTGGTGTGCAATAAACTGTATTCTCTCTCTCTTTATCTAAAAAAGACTGTTTCTATAAATTATTTGTTTCTACTTGAACGCTGTTGTTAAACATACTATTCTGCGGTAGGCAGCTGTTTGGCTCTGCACAGGAATTGCTGGCTTCCATGAGCGACGGTAACCACGGTGGGTCACATGCGCTTTTACAGAATCGTAATAAAAAAAATACCTAACAATGAGTGTACTTAAATATATAAGGTTAGTCGAGATTAATGGTCGTAGTTGGTATGTATGTAATATATTTATTCATAAAAAGTTACATTTTCATTTAAACTATGCCCCGCAAAACTGCTTATGCAGTTTGACTGCAAACTAATGAACGATGTCTGCTGGTCTTTTCTCAGTACACTGGCGAGCATACGGCTCATTAGATTGTAAGTTAACGCTGCTGCCTACTTCGAACCCCATTCTAAGAAGGACACGACATCTACTCAACCCAGAGTCAGACGTTACGAATTACAAATGATCTGAGGAAGCGTGTTAAAGCTATAAACTATAAAACAGTTAAATGTGCAATCTTTAACTAATTAAGTTTGTGTAAAGTTTCGCTAACTTATTTACCGTTCATTGTCAGTTTTGAAACAAAAACAAAATGGTGACCTTTAAAATCAAGCAACTTATGCCTACGCTTGTTTAAGTATTTTGATTTTTTGGTGACGAAAATAAGTTACCGTAAAAACAGGTTCCATATGCGCTGTTGTTTCTACCGATTATTGTAGGTAAATAAATCTGAGTACGATTGAGGTAAGTGGATTTATATTTTATATTTCTCACAAAGGGCTGAACCTTCAGAAATGTTTGCGCAATCTCATTTATTTTCAAAAATTCTAAACAGTGGCTTGGTTCTTCCAAAAAATCCCAAAGGATAGCATAAAAAGGATAGGATAACCTCACTGGTCTCTAGCCATTTGTTATTCTGACTACTGTACTGCTATCATTAGTCTGGGTTCGATTTTCGGACGATATCAATGTTTTGTTTAAAATGTTTTGTATTTGGAATTATTTATTTTTGTCCTGTATAAATTGTTTCTCGTAGGCACTCATAACACGTAAGGAAACCTAGCTCGGATTTATTATTTAGAGTTGAAAATAAATAAAAATCGCCCGTGGTAAAATTAAAACCATCAGAAGTATTTAATCTAATTTTTCTATGGTCATTTCAGTTTCATCTAGTTACAAAGCACTAAAAAAGTTTCACTACAAACATATTCAACGATCTACTTAATTGGATTTGGATTCTTTAATTCAGAATGCTCTGAGGAATTGTTCGAGATGATACCGGCATCTCGTTTTTACCATCGCACCGCCCGCCACCGGAGTAGAGTTCATCCATACTACCTGGAGCCACTGCAGTCATCCACAGTGCGTTTCCAGAGATCTTTTTTGCCACGTACCATCCGGCTATGGAATGAGCTGCCCTCCGCGGTGTTTCCAGAGCGCTATGACATGTCCTTCTTCAAACGAGGCTTGTGGAGAGTATTAAGCGGTAGGCAGCGGCTTGGCTCTGCCCCTGGCATTGCTGAAGTCCATGGGCGACGGTAACCACTCACCATCAGGTGGGCCGTATGCTCGTCTGCCTACAAGGGTAATAAAAAAAAAAAAAGAAAAAGAAAGTCGATTTGGAAATTTTAAAACGTGAGCCTACATTAACCTTTATTCGAGAGATAACCCGAAACATTAACATTTGTTACGTAAAGTATTACGTGTACAATATTTGCTTGCCATACAGTTAGTTATTAATGATGCATTACGTTAAAGCAAAACGGCGCCGACGCACAGTGGGTCGATACTGTGATTTTAGTGACTTAGGGACCAACTCTGTTTTTTTATAAAAAAAATTATGTAGATAGATAGAGCTCGTTAATCTCAATAATAATTGTTTTGGGCAAAAATTACAAAAACTTTATAGTTTGGTCAGAAAAATGTGTTTTGTGATTTTTTTGTATGGAGCGGGTCACATTAAATTAAATTCCTGCTAAGTACCGCGAGGTCCCGCTTTGAAACTTTATTTTCCTTATACCTTGTCTAGTCTACTATCATTTGATGCTATGAACATGTGCATAAAGTTGCAACTCTGCCAAATAAATGGATCGAAAAAAATTAATAAATACATAGAATAAAAACCTTTATATTTTTTTTCGTAAGTGCTTTTAAGTTAAATTTGATATGGATTAGTAAGTAAAAGCACGTAATGATACCCATAATTACATAATACCTAACAACAATACATTTAGTAGGTCTCTAATTAAGCAATCTCTCTAATTATTAAGATAGTTAACATTATTTAATGAGGATAATTAGTTAAGTAGCCATTACTGGGTAGTAGAAAATATAGTAAACATTTGTTTGTCTCTGGAAGTATAAAGTGACCATGTTTATTTTATACTAACTAGTGTTCGTTTATTCGTACTACTACTACTAACATCTCGTGATTGTCGTTGTGATCTTGCTGTTTCCGTTATAATTGATAATTTTGTTAACAATTTAGGATTACTTATGATTTTAAAAGAGCAACTACAGTCGCTGTCTGATAATAAAAAACTCTTTCAATTCCTACAAAATCAAATAAACGTGACCGAAGAGAAAAATGTTGAGCTCCAAAAATTCAGTACGCAATTTTGTTCAAATATAAGTGCAATATGGAAACGAAGTAGTCGCATGTTAGCACAGTTTATAAGAAAAAAATGTGATTGGTTAGAATGTGCAATAAACTGGCCCGAAGGAATGATACCTGAAGCTATCAACAACACTGCACATGAAAGGCTCGAGATTTCTAATACTGAAGATGTTGAAAATGTACCACCCTCAAATGTACTACAGAAGCCTCGACATCTATTTTTGCACCTCGAAAACCTTTTGAAGAATTGGGATCCAGGCAAAAACGAAGACGCACTGAACAAATTTACCAATCGCTTTCGTTATACCCGGATGAAATGAAAGCTACTACAATTACTAGTTTGAAAAACACTAGAAATGAAGATGTAGGAAAAATAATGAACCACTTGTCAAATCACCCCGAAGATCTAGAAAAAGTTAATGAGTATTTAATTACAAGTAAAGTGAAAAGTAGTACATATTCTCCCGATAAGGCAATATTAGTTTCACTTAAATTAAGTGGCAGTATATAAACCTAAGAGAAGCAGCAAGTGAAAATGGGTCTGATTTATACCCTTCTTAATATAAAATTAAGCAAGAAAAGACCAAATGTTATCCAGGGAAAAACGAGGTAATTATTACTGAAGAAGGAGCTACTATTAAAATGCAAGCATTACTAAACTTGGCGCTATATAGGCTTTTAGATGTGATTACTTCGGATTTGGACTCTGCAAGAGAGCTACTGCTTATAAGCAAATAGGCTTTGATAGAGCCCCAGGTCAAAGTAATTATAAACAAAAAACTGAAACAGAGTTTGATGATTCATCTATTTTCATGGTGAGTCTAGTTCCTATAAGGTTCCGGAAATTTGATGGAACAATTGTTTGGGAAAACGACCTCATCAACTTTTTATTGCCGTCCAATAATGTTTAAATTTACAAAAGAAACGCAGTCAACAGTGACAATTATAAAAGCTAGCATAACAGAAGAAATAGAAAGACTTCAGCCATCAAAAATCAAACAAGTTGAAGTTAAGCATCAATTGCACATGATGATGATAGACGGCAAAATAACCTCATATTTTTCAGAAACATTTTCTGCTGTCTGTGATATTTGCAAAGCAAAACCGTCAGAGTTTTTTGAAGTGACTTGCTTATCAAAGAGAAAATAATGAAGAAATATTCCAGTATGGAATGCCATCTTTACATGCCTGGATAAGATGCATGGAGTGCTTACTTCATATCGGTAAATATAATTTTATTACTTCACAATTTTTTCATCGTATGTAGTTTCCTGTGAGATTATTTTTTATATGACACTTTTTTGTTTGCGTCTTATCGTTTGGACTTCAAGAAATGGGGTTGCAAGGGGGGATGACAAAGAAAAAATATCAATCAGAAAGAGCGCTATTCAGCAAGCGTTTAAAAAGGAATGCGGTTTACTTATAGATGTTGTCAAGCAAGGAGTAGGAACAACCAATGATGGCAATACTGCCAGAAGATTTTTCAGGGATGCAGAAGAAACAGCCCGCATAACAGGAATACGTAAAGATTTAATAGAGAGGCTTCACGTGATTCTTCACTCTGTTGCATCTGGAGAGCAGGTTTCCAATTTTTCGGATTTTTTTAGATATACTGCAGAATTGTATGTTAATGTATATCCCTGGTATTATATATGCCTTCCAGTATCCATAAATTGTTGGCACATGGCAGTGATATATAATAATGAAGAACTTTGGTGCCATTCGTATAGGTAAACTCTCGGAAGAGGCAGCGGAAGCTCGCAATAAAGATTTTCGGAAATATACAGAGAGATGTTATTCAAGAATGAGAAGTAGAACGTCGACTAATGAGGATATTTTACACAATCTTCTTTCGTCTTCTGACCCAAAGATCGAAAGGTGAAACAAAATATATAATATTTAGAGAGATTGCATAATTAGAAACCTACTAAATGTATTGTTGTTAGATATTATGTAATTATGGGTATCATTACGTGCTTTTACTTACTAATCCATATCAAATTTAACTTAAAAGCACTTACGAAAAAAAAAAAAAGGTTTTTATTCTATGTATTTATTAATTTTTTTCGATCCATTTATTTGGCAGAGTTGCAACTTTATGCACATGTTCATAGCATCAAATGATAGTAGACTAGACAAGGTATAAGGAAAATAAAGTTTCAAAGCGGGACCTCGCGGTACTTAGCAGGAATTTAATTTAATGTGACCCGCTCCATACAAAAAAATCACAAAACACATTTTTCTGACCAAACTATAAAGTTTTTGTAATTTTTGCCCAAAACAATTATTATTGAGATTAACGAGCTCTATCTATCTACATAATTTTTTTTATAAAAAAACAAAGTTGGTCCCTAAGTCACTAAAATCATAGAATCGACCCACTGTGCGACGGCCTTTCAAAAGTGATGTAACTAGAGATACAATGTGTGACCCTTTAACATCGCCCAATCTATTTAATTATGAAATAAATGTGAACAGAACAAAAAGCGCGAGCGCTTACTTAGGCGCGTCAGCAAGATAGAATTCATTAATCGCGTCCCATTACACTTGAATGGTAATAAAAAAAATAAAAAGATGTGTGGTGTCATGGATAGGAACGAAGTGCCTTATTATAAAAATATTAATTTTAAGTACTATTCGAGGTATAAAGAAAGTAATTATTCGGGTATACATTTTTATTATGACTTTTTAATGATAAAAATAAAAATAAAAACTACTTTACAAAGTTATCAACTTTATTTTATTCACAATGATTTATAAAATAGATATATATTAAAAAAATATGCTATTTTTTGGACGTTATTACAAAGTTTAGTCGTACACTGTGTGCATTACTAATAAAAATCTTACGTTACGGACGTTTTTTCCCGGTTAGGGCACCCCTCCGCATTGTCCCATAAGGAACTCCGTTCCAAAAAAAAATTGTCTAATGAAAAAATAAATACGATTCATCTAATTTTGTTTGAAAATGACAACGGAATTGGCTTAAGGAATTGACGAACAGCCTTATCTAATTTTAATATTAAGCATTTGACTAACATGTGCATGTGAAACTGACGACTTTTATTATTACATAAATTTTATAATATTATTAGATTTTATTATTAGGCATTGAGGGAGATTAAGCAAGTTAGAATATTGAAATTATCGATAAGTTATATTCTGTTCACATTCATTCATTTCGGGTCAGTAATTAGTGGTCTTTGATATACATATATCAACATATTGATTCGACACATACAAACCAGATATCGGATTGCGAAAAATGACGATTAAATATGAATCGATTGTTAAGTGTTCAGTTTGAGAAAAAAACAAAACTCAACGTTCATTTATTAGCGTCTAGCTGCGAAGGTTATTGTGTGAAGCGTACCTATGTATGTACGAGTGCAAGTTTGCTTTATTGAATGACGCCAACTACGGACAAGAGTGTGTCGCAAAGCTGGTTTTTATTCATTCATGCCGCGTCGTCCGGAACGTAATTTAAAAGGGATGTTCACGTTAGTATTTATACGAAACAGATTTCTATGCATTTTCAAGTTGAGCTATTATTTCTTTTTCCTTAGTATAGGGTTGATTAAAATAAAATAAAAAGCTTGTTCATTATATAAAAAAATGACATTTTATTACAGCCTAAACTGGATTATTTAATCAAATGACTTATGCAGTTAGTAAGATTTTATAAGACAAAACAACATATTATTTAAGTGACATGTTTTCAAATAAACTGAAACCAACGAGCGAGATATAAAGCAGCAACGAGCACACGTGGTATGTCCACGCGGAGACATTCTATTAATAACTGAGAAACTAATTTACGAAACTACATTAAAGTAATGTACGGTAATTATGTTCGGAGAACATCATCTGCAATCTCCTACCTAATAAGAAGTCAAATTTAGAATTCTTTAGTTATTGTTTTCCGTTAAGCCCTCACATTCGTATCTGCTAATAAATCCAGTTGGAAATTAGAAGAGGACAAATAAATTTCTCCCTAAGACGTTCTCAATTACGGAGGCAATTTTCCCTAAAAATATTATCTCCAATTTAGGCTTAATCGTTGCGAGGAGCGTTTGTCGCAAAAACATTCGGTTTCGTCATCTGCCGCCGTTCTCACGTAGGAAACGTTCTCTCGAGCACCATCACCCTGACGGTTAATTAATAACAAGTTGAAATCTTCACTTTGCAGACGCAATTCGCGAATTCTCTCATTCGAGCAACTCCCTAAAGTACAGTTGCAGACTTTTGATTGTTACCCGAGGGACGCGAAACGAATCTCGTATTTGTCTGTTGTTTAACGAAGTAATCTACTTATGCGTTTAATGATCTTCAGAGCGACTTGTCAGCGCGCTTTGTGAGTTATAGAGACATTTATAACGGGCGGTTGACATTCCAACGTGGCGGGAGATATTAACGACGTATGTCGGTTGTTGGTCGGTCTCTGAACAATAAAACGTTGGTTGTCGTCAGCTAATCGATCTCGTCGGAGCGTATGAATCGGCCCGAACCGACTCGCCCGTATAAAGCGGCGATAAATTTACTCTCGGAGTAACGAGTCCGGTAAACGTTCTCGGAGTGACAAACGAGAGATTTGCCGCTGGTTTACTACGTGAGGTTCAAAGTTTAGTTCTGTCTGTATACATTCCGAGAGAGCTAGGAATTTCAACTTCGCAATTCTATTAAGTGTTAAAGTTGGGCGCACCGGATCTTTGCGACTCTAGAGAACAAATAAAGTTTTTCTACGAGGTTTTGCTATGATAAACAATATCTGTTTTTGTGTTAAATTTGCATAGCAAGTATCAAGATTATTAAAAAGTGGGTTATTTGCTAATGACGTTTGGAACTTTTTCCTATATTATACTTTAATAATGACGTTATATTGATTATGACGTTATATAAATATGAGCTCCCCTCCACGGTGTTTCCCGAGCGCTATGACATGTCTTTCTTCAAACGAGGCTTGTGGAGAGTATGAAACGATAGGCAGCGGCTTGGCTCTTCCCCTGGCATTGCTGACGTCCATGAGCGACGGTAACCACTCATCATCAGGTGGGCCGTATGCTCGTCTGCCTATACGGCAATAAAAAAGAAAAATATCAAAATATAATTGAGAATGCTAAATTACTCAAGACTTGCAATACTGAATTTACTAACCGAAATACATTTGCAACGTAATGAAAATCGTTTTGTTTTTAATAAAGAACAATACGGCTGTATTTACTTACGCGAGTTTTATCACGGTTGATTTACATCAACGGAGATAATCTCGACGCTTCGAGCGCCATAAGTTTGATCAACGACTTAACTTTCTCAGTGACACCTCATAAATTACGGGGAACCTTGTAAAATTTAAGTTAAAAGGCTTTATGGCTGCGAATAAAACGTGTCGAGGCTGTTCTATTAAGTTTTCAAGTTAACTTCTCATTAAGATTTCGGCGCGGGGCACTTCCGGTTACGTACCCCATGTTTTTTTCTCGCAATCAGTCTAATTAGACTTATATTTCTGACCGAAAACATGTGATTAGTAAATGTTTTTTATGACAACGTAAGAACATTTTGAAAAACGCACGTGCCAATTATCTTTCGTTACACAATTACGATGACCCATAAGTTACCATGCGCATATAATTTTTTTTATTACATACAACGCTACGGATCGATTTTAACCTATGCTATTTAGCACTTTACTGGTGGTAGGACCTAATGTGAGTCCGCACGGGTAGGTACCACCGCCCCGACTATTTCCGTCGTGAAGCAGCAATGCGTTTCGGTTTGAAGCCGGTTCGGGGTAGCCGTTGTAACTATACTGAGAACTTAGAACTTATATCTCAAGGAGTGTGGCACGTCTATGTTGTATATGTCTATGGGCTCCAGTAACCACTTAACACCAGGTGGACTGTGAGCTCGTCCACACATCTAGGCAATAAAAATAAAAACAAAAACTTAATTTGCGATTACTGCACTGTGTTTGTACGTAACATTGCATTAAACATTAAACGACTCTTTACCCATATGAATAATAATAAAATAATAAATAAATAAATATTTACTAACAATCACACCACGTTAACTGGTCCCGTGATAAGTTTGTAAAGAACTTGTGTTACAGGTACCAGATAACGGAAATAAATGTAAGATTTTTATTATACACATACATATATTTAAGACACATCCATAACCCTGGAAAAGACATTTATATTTATCATACAAATACCTTCCCTTGGCGGGATTTGAACCCGCGACCCCTTGTGTAGTGACCATGTCACTTACCACTACACCAGACGGCCGTTATGAATACGCGTATGTTTGAACAAACGATGAGTCAATATAAGCTTTGAAAAAACCGTGTCGCGTACATCAATCGTGTGTACTCAGAACTGTCGGGCCGTTACAGATTACTGAACAAATAAATAGAAAAGGACCGCCCCGGATAGCGAGACACCGGCAATCCTTTCTATCGGGCCCGACGGTCAATTGATCCATAGCGACCTGTCCGAACATCAGAAACATATTGTCATGAAGCGAACAGTAGAGCACTTTAGTGAGATCCTTTTTTTATTATTCACTAAACAAAAACAACTAAGATTAAAATTATTGTAATGACGTTTCCACTACATAGTATAAAACAAAGTCGCTTTCTCTGTCCCTATATCCCTAAGTGTGCTTAAATCTTTAAAACTACGCAACGGATTTTGATGCGATTTTTTTAATAGATACAGTGATTGAATAGGAAGGTTTATATGTATAATAACATCCATTAAATAGTGGAGAAATCCATAATAAATTACAGTTTCCGAAGCGAAGCGAGGGCGGGTCGCTAGTATAAATTAAATGCACATTTTCATCATTTGTTGTATAGAAGTCGATTGTTAAACACTTAAAACTTCTCTATAAAAAAAAACTGTATTTACCTACGGCGTATAAATGTTTCGCTTCGCTTGATATGAGTACGTAGGGCCTCTTTTAGGCCACAAAGACTTCAGACATTGTCATTAAATATATAAAAAATAAATAAATAAAACTAACAAAATCATGTTTTGATGTCTGAGTTCTGGTAAACACCTAACTCCAGGTGGGCCGTGAGCTCACTCGCTCATCTAGTGCAACATATCTATAGCTGATCCAGTGTTGTTTATGGACATCATTTGAATACTAACCCATTAATCAACGTGAGCTGTTCCGTGTAAAATTAAAAATGATACTTATGTTATGTTATTTGTACCGACTATATCTCTTCCCGCAGCTTCGCTCGCGTGGAACTACATTTTATATCGTGTGAGCCCAGACCTCTGCTCAAGAGTCGGGTAAAAAATACCCTATAAATTTTCTCAAGGTTCAAATTATTTTCATATCGAATTTCGTTAAAATAGGTTAATTGGTGTTAATGTGGAACTTAGAACAACTGAAGATCTCAACAAAATCAGTTTGGTTTCTTGTACTTTGGATACAAATGTTATCCAAGTAGAGTTTTTGGAACGAAATTCCTTATGGGACGATGCGGAGGGGTACCCTAACCGGGAAAAAACGTCCGTAACGTAAGATTTTTATTAGTAATGCATACAGTGTACGACTTAGCTTTGTAATAGCGTACAAAAAATAACATATTTTTTTATCATTCATTGACCACGATCTCAGAGCGTTCGTTTGCGCAATACACTAACTCTTATGCAAACAACCGCGAATGAAGTGTACCACAATAAGTTCGCACGTTACCGAATGACCGTGGGTTGTTGCGAAACCTCCAGTTTTATTTTCTTTATACCTCGAATAGAACTTAAAATTAATATTTATATAATAAGGAACTTCGGTTCTATACGGTGTCCCACCACACATCTTTTTTTTTCTTCGACATCACGGTCAACATATGCACGCCACGGTTCAGTTGCCATACAGTTCTCTCTGTACTGTGCTCACGGTATTTATTGACAGTCGGCTAGATCGCAGGGATTGCACAAGCTACAAGTATCGACGCTGTTAACTGGTAACTTTAACGTTGTTATTACGAATAGCGGAAATTCTCACCGGATTAACTAGCTGCAAGCCATTTAGTGAATTCCGTGCTTAAACATTTTACTGATTGAGTAATTAGTGTAATTGCTGTATACATTTCGTTATTCAGCTTGGTTTTAAATACAATTTCATTAATGCATATATACATTAGAAACGTTGCGTCTTTGCAAAAATAATTTTGAGAAAGAAATCGAAAAAGGAATTCGTTTAATGTTAATCGTAAAAGACCTTGTATCATTTGGATATCGAAAATGAAACTCTAAGATTTCCTAACGATAATACTAAAACAGAAGCTCGGTTCTGAATTTCTTGGTAAAGTCGAATCATTGATGCTGTAATTAAATGATCCTCGAAGAAGTTAAGTCGCTTTGAAACAGATGATCTCATCTCCATTCAAAATCAACAAAACAGAATAATGCTCTATTTCGAATAACAATTTAATTAAAATTTATTTAGAACGTGATCTAAGCATATATTATGTTATGATAAACTAATGGGCCGTTGATATGTATGATTGAAACCAATTTTACGATTTAATTAATATATTTTACAGTTTTCAACGTGACAGATCGTTTAGTTTTAATTGGTTTCTACAGGGTGTGTGTTTATACATATCTTATAAAGATTTAATAACATTCTACGGCTTATATTAATGCTTCTTAACAGATTTCACAGCCACGTGTCACTACCTATAATATGATCTTTTATTCAACCCCTTTTTCAAATTTTCTTTCATTTCGATCTTAGGAACCACCCTGTCTATTTCTGCTGTGAAGCAGTTATGCGTTTCGGTTTGAAGGGTGGAGCAGCCGTTGTAACTATATTGAGACCTTAGAACTTATATCTTAAGGTGAGTGGCGCAACTACGCTGTAGATGTCTATGGGCTTCAGTAACCGGTTAACACCAGGTGGGCTGTGATCTCGTTCACACATCTAAACAATAAAAATACCAAAAGATATCAACAAAATCGTACATGATATTATTGTCGTCTGTCTATCACGGCGTTGAATATTTGTTTTATAACGGGCTTTAGTAAGACACATAAAAATCTCAGTTTACGGCCACAGTTTTAGTGAAACATCAACGCAAGAACAAATCGAAATGCAGCTCGTGAGATAACTTTACTACGCAGTTATCCGGAGCACGTAAAACAAACCACTTTGTGAAATATACGTACGGAGTTCAATAAAAATGGATACGGTACGTTTTTTTTTTTCTACGAAAATTAATTGGACTGAATTCTTAATTTAAATTATTTCACGTTTAGTTGTATACCGACAAAAGATTAGTTAGTATTACTAAATTTAATGATATTTGCCTAATACAATTAATTTATTTCACTGGTACTCCTCTGATAGATCTGCTTCAAGAGGTTTCTGAAGCAGAGTGCCTTTGTACTTGACCATTCTGTTACTATCGACAGATATGTTATTATTGTGAGGAAGCAAAAAAAGGAAACTTTACATTATTATTATTATTTTGCTTAGATGGGTGGACGAGCTCACAGCCAACCTGGTGTTAAGTTGTTACTGGAGCTCATAGACAACGTAAATGCGCCACCCACCTTGAGATATAAGTTCTAAGGTCTCATTATAGTTACAACGGCTGCCCCACCCTTCAAACCGAAACGCATTGCTGCTTCACGGCAGAAATAGGCGGGGTGGTGGTACCTACCCGTGCGGACTCGCAAGAAGTCCTACCGCCAGTAAATTAACGGAGTAGAAATTAGTCATAATAAAAGCTCTAAATAGAAATGCATGAATGAGGTCGAATAGATTTTTTTCCCCCAAAAAATCGCTTTATACGGATTTGCGTTTATTTGTATCTATGGGTATTTTACCTCCAGTACGATTGTAAAGGAATTATTTATTTAAACAAATCTCACCCATCAAAATTTTACACGTTCAACGTGATGTAAGGACGATCCCAAAAACACATTTTCGCATTATAAATTAAAGTATTATTTAATATTTGATATTGTAGAATCTTTGAAGGCAATTTCATTCAGAAGGTACGTCTGTTATTTATGTATTATGTTCCATTTCATTGATTTCCAATATCAACTTTATACAGATCGCCGACATAATGATCAAGGACTATCAAAAATTCTTTGATTATTGTCAAGGTAAATTCCTAACAGAATTACAATTACTTTCACAGTACATTACCCTTCACCATTGGCAATTCCACACAAGTACTTACTTAGTTTTAAAAAAATACCATTATTTCTGTACAAATAAAACATTTTGTACAAATCAAACCCGCAAAATTATAATTTGCGTAATTACTGATGGTAGGACTTCTTGTGAGTCCGCACGGGTCGGTACCACCACCCCGCCTATTTCTGCTGTGAAGCAGTAATGCGTTTCGGTTTAAAGGGTGAGGCAGCCGTTGTAACTATACTTAAGACCTAGAACTTATAGCTCAAGGTGGGTGGCGCATTTACGTTGTAGATGTCTATGGGCTCCAGTAACAACATAACACCAGGTTGGCTGTGAGCTCGTCCACCCAACCAAACAATGAAAAAAAAAAACAAATAAAACATTTTTTACAAACTCGCCACATCCAAGTTTAATTATTATTGAACGTTTGCCAACATTGTAAGAGAGTTTAGTAAGTGATGTAGTCTCATGACACGAGAGCATCTGAGGTCAAGTAAACATAACTTGCGGTAACTATGTTAATTTAACTACCCGACTACCCGACTTCGTGTGGCCGTAACTGATTAGAGTCAACTGTGATATCAGGTCATAAGGCATTTAATTTAATTTGATCAATACTGTGATTTTTAACTGTATATTCTTTATTAGCTAAGATTAGTAAAACGCTTCGTCTGGTGTTTAGAGTTCATCTTCTTTTTCTCCACCTTATCCCACTAGATGGGGTCCGCACACCTAATTTTTTTCTTCCATTCTCTTCTATCAGCCGTCGTCTCAACACTCATTCCTCTCTCTCTCTCATGTGGTAAGGAAAGATCGCCAATCACACCGGATTATTTTGTATAAATTCAAGTGGCGTGAAAATGAAAATGCTTGATAGCGATTATATTGTTGTTCGTATGAATAATTATAATTTCCTTTGTAAATAACTTACCTGATCGCGAACAATCAATTCATCTTGCTCCTCCTATTGGTGGAATACTGTAGGGGTATGTACCATTATCTTTACTATTTCTGCCGCGTAACAAACAGCCATACGATCCGGTTTCAATGACAGGATAGCCGTTTACATAGCGATTATAGGGTAGGCCCTGAGGTAGGCAGCGGCTTGGCTTTGCCCCTGGCGTTGCTGAAGTCCATGGGCGACTGTAACCACTCACCATCAGGTGGACCGTATGCTGATCTGCCTACAAGGGCTATAAAAAAAAAAGCTGGTTCACCATACAACAGAAGCAATGGATGCGGATGATTTCTATAACTGTATTAAGTATGTGTGAAATAAAATCTGTGAAGTGCACTATAGTATAAAGGCAAGTTTCTTATAATTTCAACAAATTCAAATATAATTCTAATAAACGATTTCAATTTTAGACTAAGACAATAAGAAGAGAGAGTCACCCGTGAGCTTGAAAACTAAACATATTGGAATATTTGGATATTGTCAAATGTAATAATAAACGCGAATCTATGTTTTAATGATTCGAAAACCTCATATAAACTTTATTGACTACAAAGAAATTTATGCAGTTTTTATTTATTACACTGAGAACAAACAACTTGACTGAACTGCATGCGTTTACTGCACATGTATTACATTGTGTATAGTAAAAGTTAAGTAACTCCTAACACGAAAATTTTATAACATTGTAACATAATTTTAATGTCGAACTACATATTGACTTTCTGAGTTTGTACTACCCGTGTTTCTGGGTGAGTAATTTAGTTCTATGCAATGAGTTTTATTACAACATCAATATGCAGTCTCTACTTCTAGTGAACAAAGTGAACTTACACATTTGCACATATATTGTTGTTTTTATTCAACAACAAATTTATATGAGTACGTCAAGTTAAGACAATTATTAACACCATCGTCATCCATCGTAGGCTCCCCGAATCCTGATCACGCAGGAGCAAGTCACCGTCGTCGCCCTAGACACGTCCTTACGGACCCATCAGATCCAATAACTCTTGCATTATATACATTCAGCTCTAACACTAAGAGCAGGCTGAGGAACCCCGGTAACCGTACTCGTCGAACTCGACAAAGAGGTCGACGTGCAACCTAACCCATGCATCAGTTCGCTGAGTTTCTCGCCGGATCTTCTCAGCGGGTCGCGATTCCGATCCGGCAGTAGATTCATTCGCGAAGCAGTTGCTCTTGAGTTGTTAGGTCTTCTTCGGAGACGCTCGGGCAGCTGTTAGCAAATCCCACTCCTTCTGGCTGAATCTTTGCTCGCCCACCTGTCCTAGTGAAACTGGAAAGGCCTCCGGGCCACCAGTAAATCTTCAATCACAAAACATCGTAGGGGCGAATAGGGTGATCGAGCTTAGCAGACGAAACGTATGACAGTTCTTACGTCGGAGGCGCCGTTCTTCAAGAAGGCTGGTTGGTAAGTGTGACGGCTTCTACGCGCCTCCATCGGCTAGGCTCTATCGTAGCATGAAGTTAGCCGAGCTCCGACGATACCGCAATCGTGCTACCATCTCACGGGAATCGAGCTGAGTTTCGTTTAGCTACCAAACTAAAACCGTCTCCAACTTCGTTTAGCTACCAAACTAATA
The DNA here is from genome assembly GCF_030269925.1 of Bombyx mori. NCBI lineage: Eukaryota > Metazoa > Arthropoda > Insecta > Lepidoptera > Bombycidae > Bombyx > Bombyx mori. The sequence goes on from NC_085124.1 coordinate 8,012,740, forward strand.
ACCGTCTCCGACTTCGTTTAGCTACCAAACTTTTTTATTTATTGCTTAGATGGATGGACGAGCTCACAGCCCATCTGATGTTAAGTGGTTACTGGAGCCCATAGACATCTACAACGTAAATGCGCCACCCATCTTGAGATATAAGTTCTAAGGTCTCAGTATAGTTACAACGGCTGCCCTGCCCTTCAAGCCGAAACGGCGAAACTAATGACAGTCTCCGACATATTATATATGTTTATTTATAAGAGTAAACTCTCTTTAATTGATCTATGAATTTACTTCAACTTAGTATTAATTAGTCATTTAATTTTATTAGGAAATTACATTTAAGCATCACGATCATGTACTGGCACAAGATTCACTATCGGAAATTTGTTTAGTTCATAAACAGTGACCTGAATATCGAACCGCATTGCAGTGGATCACAATAGAACGTTACTTGGGCTTGTAGGAGCAATAGCATTTGTAGGGATTTGACAACTCTGTACTACGGGAAAATAGATTTGTTTATTTGGATTTCTACAGGATTTTCACAACCAAATGTATGTTATATTATACTCATAATAGAAGCTACAACGAATTTGTAGTAAACGCGATTAAAACATGTCCAACTAAACCATAATAGTTGTATTGTAAACATATCGTTAAACATACTATACATATAAGCTTTTCCGTATATCAGTATGATAGATGCGAAAATGTTTTTAATATTTGCTTCTTCTTTTACGCAACGATTCAACAGATTGACTGACAACTTTCGAAAAGATATACATATAGATTTACTTAGGATTGGATATCTCAAGGTGGGTGGCGCATTTACGTTGTAGATGTCTATGGGCTCCATTAACCCCTTAACATCAAGTGGGCTGTGAGCTCGTCCACCAATCAAAGCAATAAAAAAAAAAAAAAATTATATCACAGATCATTTTTAGTTGCTGGTTCTTTTTTTAATGAGAACAGAAATACGAGGGCGGCACTGAAAATTTCGGGAATTAACGAAGTGACACAACATTACTATTTAAAAATGTATTTATTGCTTTTCGAAGTATTCTCCGCGAAATTTGACACATTTTTCCATACGATGGAACCAATCATTGAAGCAACCATTCCATTCGGAAGTTGGGGTCTCCAAAATGGCCGTTTTGTAGGCGTCCACAGCTTCTTCAGGTGATGAAAATCTCTGTCCACGCAATTTATTCTTTATTATAGGGAAAGTATAGAAATCATTAGGGCTTAGGTCGGGGCTGTACGGCGGATGGTCTAATAATTCTATGTTTTCTTGCTCTAAAACTCTTTTGTTCTGTGCGCGGTATGAGAACTCGCATTGTCGTGATGGAGGATGATGCGGGCAGTTCTCTTTACGGAGTTCAGAAACGACCTGTTGCAAACAAATGCTAGCATACCATTCTGCATTAACCGTTCTTTGTCCCTCAAGAGGAATAGTCGTAACATGGCCGGTTTTGGAGACAAACGTGGCCACCATTTTTTTTGCAACACTCCGTCAACGAACAATTTTTGTTGGCTTTAACTCATTTTCGAACACCCAAACTCGTGACTGGTTTTTTGTTTCGGGTTCGTACGTGCATATCCAGGATTCGTCACCTGATACAATGTTGTATACAGCATTTGAGGATCCTGCGTGGAATCTTTCGAGAGTTCTGACCCACCAAGTAACGCGAGCCGCTTTTTGCTCTTCACAGAGCGAATGCGGTATCCATCGGGAAAACAACTTTTTTACACCTAATTGTTCATGCAAGATTATTTGTATTTGACTCATCCCAATGTCTAAAGTTGCTTGAATTTCGCGGTATGTCACATGTCGATCTTCCTCAATCAGCTTACGCACAGCATCAACGTTTTCTTGGGTGACTGCAGTTTTTGGACGACCTTGACGGGGATCATCACTGAGCTTGACACGTCCACGTTGAAACTCAGCAAACCAGCGATAAATTGTGGTTTTGGATGGGGCTTCATCACCAAATGCAGAAATCATCCGGTCAACACACTGTTTTTGTGTTAAACCACTTCGAAAGTCATAATAAATCATCGCTCTTGAATTTTCTCGAGTCAATTCCATTTTCTCAACGACTAAACAAGTTTGACAAAACCTCGTGACAAGACCGAGAATCTTTTTTAAAATAAATAAATGGTATTCGATTTTTAAAACCAAGGAGTTTCCAATTAAAAAGATTTTAATATGACAGGAACATTGGAAATATTCCATTCCCGATACTTTTAGTGCAGCCTAGTACAATCTATTTCATGGTCAGTTATGTAAAAATAAAACAAAAAGAAAAAAGAAGAAAAAAAGAAGATTTATCGCCGACCGCACCGCGCGCATTGTACACGCACCTGCCGCTTGCTTTTCATCTCAATGTTTTTTGGAATTTTGCTACTTTTCTATTACGAACTCTTACGGACTATCATTCTCGTCGCTGTGCGAGTGTTACACCCGTTTTATTAACACGTCAAGCCGTCAAGCCGACCGTCGCCATTACGCGTTGTCCACTAGTCACGTTTCTTGGATTCTGCAGCCTGCAAGAAGCCAGCGACAGATTGGCAGGTTCATTTCTCATACCCAGCCTCATCCTGCCCCTCTTTTTGTTCACCTTTTGGCGATACTCAACCCCGCAGGAACCTCCAAATATAGAACCAACGCACTGCCGTGATGAACATTTCTAAAGATTTAGTTTTTCCCACTAGTTCCAATAGTTTAAAATTAAAAATTTAACGAAGCCAGAACTGCGACTGACACCTATTAAAGTATCGAATTCTACGAAATTACACCAGTTTGTATAGAAATGCCATGTGTGTCTTTATTTTATTTTGTAGCACTGACAGAACCGCATTACAAATAATATGAATCATTTTTGCATAAATATATCTTTAGAAACATATACCTACATATAATTGATTTCAGTTTTCTATATCCACGTTTTAATGTTACAATCAAATCAAATTTAGGACTGAGAGGTTTCGTCAAGTGCTAAATAATTTGATGTAAAATCTTCTCACATTGGTTCAAAATAAAAATAAAACGGTCATATGTTGTAAGCTTTATAAGTTGAGGCAGCTCAACAGTTGAACAACTCTTATTATAAACACTTCATTCAAACTAATGGTTCTGGTATGCTCCGAAGAGGTGCTTAGTTTCGTAAACAAAAACATTTAAACCAAATAAACTTACTATCGAGTAAGGGCGAAGGTTATCGGGTTTGTTTATTTATATTCCTTCGACTTGAATAAGGATAACTTGAAAACTTAAGCGCACATAACCTAACCGTTTCCGATCTCTAACAAATCTTTAATTTTACTTTTTACTTTGATCTAAAAATGGACGCTTACAAAAAATTAACGCAGGTTTCATCTAAATTAGTGAAAAAAAAAATCAAGGTCTTACTTTAAATTTATTATAATTAAATATATTAGCATACATTAGCATAAAGACAAGTGTGTTGCTAGCACATTCAAATTTTAAACAAACGAGAGCTCTTTCTTCATAATTTGTACATCTATAATCTAATCTAAACTATATCAAATCTATACTGTATTAATAGTATAAATGTGAAATTTTGCGTGTCGAGCGGATTTGGATGAAATTTCGCACTAAGATAGCTGTTTACAGACTTGGATTAACAGATTGTTTTTTTTTATTGCTTGGATGGGTGGACGAGCTCACCGTCCACCTGACGTTAAGTAGTTACCCGAGCTCATAGACATCTACAATGTGATTCACCCATCCAGAGACATGAGTTGTAAGATCTCACTTTTAACAGTGCAACGGCTGCCCCTCCCTTCAAGCCGAAACGCATTACTGCTTCACAGCAGAAATAGGCAGGTTTTTTAAATTGTAAATGACATGACCTGAGCAACGTCGGGTGTAGATATATGCTACAGTAAATACGATAGTGGGTCCTTTGTTACGTGATTTTATGTACGGAAAGGGAGTGGTACATGAATCTCTTTATTCCGGAAAGGCAGCTTGCTTCATTCCTTCTATATTACAAACCTAAAGCAGGTAAACCGCGGATCATGTTTAGTGTTTTATAATTGTCAACCGATAACTAAATAACAATAAATGTGGGCCGCAGCTTATTTAAACGTATTATTAAAAACCACATTAGGAGCTTTTCAACCGCTGTGAGCATTAATACATACAAACGGGCAGACTGATTCTGTATATGACTGTTTATTAGGGATTCGTAAATTAGAATAAATACTAAGAGTGATTACTATTTCACGGGATACAGGTTTGGTTCCCGCTCCGAGTCAGTATCGCTGTTAAATGTTTTGGAACGAAGTTTCTTATGGGACGATGCGGAGGGTTACCCTAGCCGGGAAAAAGCGTCCGTAACGTAAGATTTTTATTAGTAATGCACACAGTGTACGACTTAACTTTGTAATAAATAACGTACAAAAAATAACATATTTTTTAGCATTAATTGACCACGATTTCAGAGCGTTCGTTTGCGCAATACACTTAACTCTTATGCAAACAATCGTGAATGAAGTGTACCACAATAAGTTCGCACGTTACCGAATGACCGTGGGTTGTTGCGAAACCTCCAGTTTTATTTTCTTTATACCTTGAATAGAACTTAAAATTAATATTTTTATAATAAGTAACTTCGTTCCTATCCGGTGTCCCACGACACCACATATCTTTTTTTAATGGCTTTGCTAGCGTGCGTGCGAGCTTCTTCACTTAGGTATACTATACTTGGCGAGTGGTTAGAAGTGAATATCAGTAATGACGGCAAAGCCGCTGCCTTCTTAGGATTCTTTTCGAAGTTCGCTTGAATAAGGGCATGTCATAGCACTCAGGAACAACCTTGGAAGAGTTCTCCACTTCAGACACATACGTTTTCATCGACTCTCCTGAACCATGCACCGAAAGAAACTCTGGTATATTGGACACACCCACCGTTTAGTACACCAATTAAAGCAATATCGAATCTACTCTAAAAAGTAAACTAACTTAATCACGGCTCTCAAAACTATTTGAGAACACGAACTTAACCAATCAACGCCAATAACAACGAATCTCTGGTACTTACTTGAACAGTAAATCAAAGACCTAAGTAATTTAATCTGTGATATGTGGATCTCGTAATGTATGTCAGTGGATTAGGGACAATCAGTCCTATTTCGAACAGATTACAGTTATTCACGTCCATAATTATTAGAGAGAATTTCGGTTCGATCTTTGTTTATAGTTATTACCTATTTTGATAACGAGTCATGTGGAACAGTGTTTTTTGTTAGTAATGCTCTCACTAGTCACTGGTGAGTAGATTATTTACCTTTTTATTATTCACTAGTAAATTTTATCAATTCTCGTTATGTATCCCTGAATTAATTAAATATACCGGTTCTTTATTTATTTTTACACACATTGATCGTAATAAGTTTCAACCATTGAGTTACTCTTTACTGCCTCAGTATTAACTTACTATCGGAGCTAATAGACATTTCAATATGAAAGAAGCAACCCTCCACTCAGGGGCATGTGTTCGCCGACTTATTTACATTACATTACAGATTTTCTAAACATCAGGCCCTTGAGTTTCATGCCGCATCTTTTCAGCCGGTCACGATTACGATCCGGTAGTAAATTCACTTTGCGAAGCGGCCTCCAAAAGAGACCTAACAACTCAAGATTAAGTCGTTAGATCTCCTCTGGAGACGCTCCGGCAGATGTTAGCAAATCCCACCCCTCCTGGTTGAGTATTTGCTCGCTCATCTGTCCTGGTGAAACTTCAAAGGCTTCCGGGCCACCAGTAATCCCTCAATCATAATAGAATAGAATTGAGAGTCGGGTCAGTCAGAACTAAACTGTCCGTTTACCCTGTTACTGTTTTATTTATTAAATGTTTCAATAATTATTAAAATCAAAATGTTTTATTGAATTTTACTCAGTTCCACCGAATAATGACGGAACTGCCGCTGACCCATCCTTGGCGCTGTCAGATAAATAAGGCTAAAGGTTTTTTCAGACCACAAGCAATATTCATAGAGTTATTCAGCATTCCAAAGTCAAAACGTCATATTCGTAATAATGTCCTCGGATAGTAAACAGTTTTTTTTTTGCAACGTGGGCGTATTTTAAATACATTTACGTCTTATTAACTAACGGGGGCAATCAAAGTTCTGTGAAACGAAAAAAAAAAAAATTTACAAAATTAAACGGGAAGCCAAATCGTGTTTTAATCAGTCCTCATTAAATGAATGTCAAGAGATTCTTTAAAATTATTGAAGAACAAATTTTATCTCAAACATAACTTTTCCGCTAATTTTCATTATATCTCCGTTATTTTTATTTCACAACTTAAATAAAATTCGTAGGTTGCGTACCTACGTATAAAATTTAATTTTATTAAAATTTTGGATGTGGTCTCTTATTGAAATGGAAATTTTAAGGTCTCCCGTTAAGATCATCGAAGATCAAATCTCAGACAGATTGTGCGATATCGGCTTATTAAAAACTAAAAAAAAGAACAATTACTTGAAACTACCCGCGCGCCATCTTATCGTACGTTGATGGCAATATGACAGAAATGTTGCCTGGTGTTAAAAATAACTATACTAAATTCCGTCACACGCATCGATGGTGTAGGAACGTAGGTATCTAAAAACATATTTTTTTATTTATACAAATAATTACACGTTACTTTACATGAACTCTTAGCGTGTAGAAAGTGATTTTTGTATTTATTAAGAAGGTCCCTTTTCTATATTCAAATTACAGTTTGAAACACTCTCATCAAAATGAATCTTAAGTAAGCAATCTTTAACAGTGAGATTTGTTTACCCAGATTCTATGCTCTAATTAAAAAAAATTTGCGGTAGGCAGCGGCTTGGCTCTGCCCTTGGCATTGCTGAAGTCCATGGGCGACGGTAACCACTCACCATCAGGTGGGCCGTATGCTCGTCTGCCTACCAAGGCAACAAAAAAAAAAAAAAATCTTCATTTTGCCCTTATACCACACTATGTGGGATAAGCGCAGCATATCCTCTTGTGATGCTGCATAGGGATTTGGCATGAGTTTACTACCGGCCGCCTGCCTTATTCTCTAAGTACAATTTTATGACAAATAAAGTTGAAGTTAAGGGACCAATAGAACAGTATAATGACTAAACTGACAAACCACACCGATCAAACCCTACATACGGCTTCCGTACGCGTCACAAAATGTAAGAAATATGAAACTTTTTCACATCACCTTTTTAAGGCAGCGGTAACGTATATAAATATGTAAAAAAAAAAAACGCTCAACAATATGTAACAGAAATTCAATTTCAAAGTAATGATAGAAATATAAAAAAAAATTAAAAGAGCAAAACTGTTTTAAAGTTCTTTCCTGTTTAACAATCATCACTTCTATAATACATTTACTTTAACGTTGATCATGAATCTGTTTTCGGTTCAAATGAGGTTAAGATAAATAAACATTTGTATAAAAGCTTCCAGGTAAGACTCGTCGCACGAATATGAGTCGACGATGCATTAACAACGAATTTTCCAGTACATTTTCAAAATTCTCTCTTCATATTTACCGAGCGATGATTTACGATCTATGTATACGTTTGAAGAATCTAAGATATAAAGAGAGAGAAGGCGTGTTGATTCTTAAAAATCAGCCCGTTATTTTCATAACCTGCTTTCGTTAAAATATTTTAAGCTGACCCACATTGACTCGGTCATAATCTTGTTAAAGCGCCCAGCTTTCGTTTCAGATTAAGTACATTTTTGTAGTACTTATAGTTTCCGTTTTATGTATAGCGTAATAGTCTAGTTTAATTAAAGAATAACTTATTGAAGTATTTTAGTTCAATCCCCTTTAAATGATTATAAGTTAGATCTCCCTTTTTACATATTTAAAAGTTATTCTCGCTTAAATCGAAAAATTACTAACTTAATTTTAAGTTACATTTTCTAACAAACGTTTTTTTATGAAGAATTAAGATTTTGATATATATGTCTCAAGGTGGGTTAATTGAGGTTTGGCAAACTCATGCGAACGACATTCATGTTTATCTGTATCCATAAAATCATTTCTCGCGGAATAAGCTTAAGTAGAAAATGTCAAATAAAAAATAATGAGATAGCCAAAGAATTATAAATATTATAGTTATATTATGCATCCATAGTCTAAGTGTCTTTGGGTAATCGGTACTGTGGTACGTATATAAGGTACTAATTAGAATTTCAACCAACAATCAACATAACGACGATAGGTGGTCAAAGATGTGCTTGCGAAAAGCAAAATAACGGAATCACAATTTCATGGCTGATGAAGTAAATCTACTCTCATAAGCTAAATTAAAAGAGAGTAATCGCTTGAGCTTACAAAGCTCACGGCGTAAATTAAACTAAAGCTCCGTACAAAGGTGAGACCAGTATTTTTACGGGCTTCATCCGAACAATAATAGAGGCAGTCTCGTAAAAACTCACCTACTTCATACGATTCGAACTCATAACTGTCTCACATGAACAAAGAATTCTAAACGTGAATTAGGTTTTTTTACTTAAATACTAGCGACCCGCCCGACCCGACCTCGCTTCGGAAGCTGTAATTTATTATTTATTTCTCCACTATTTAATTGATGTTTTTATACATATAAACCTTCCTCTTCAATCACTCTATCTATTAAAAAAAACCGCATCAAAATCCGTTGCGTAGTTTTAAAGATTTAGGCATACATAGGGACAGACAGATATATAGGGATAGAGAAAGCAAATTTGTTTTATACTATGTAGTGATAATTCATGTTCAAAACGAGAATATGTAGCAATGTGCACATTCAATCATGTATGCGTGTTCATATTTAATACATTCGCTCATATTAGTACAGATATTTCAATGCGATATAGTACAGATATTTCAATGCGATAGTCACTATTATTGAATGTCTGGTAGACACTATACTATACTGTTGTTGTTAGGACTTGCGTGAAAGTATCCGATCAAATACAATCGCTCTTGAAAACTCTCGATTTTAGTGTATAATAGAAACGCTTTAAGCGCTGTAAGTACTATTTTATGCAAACGAATAATTGAACATATTACGTTTTCATCAACATATAATAAAATTTAATGTGACCTGCCTATTTCTGCCGTGAAGCAGTAATGCGCTTCGGTTTGAAGGGTGGGGCAGCCGTCGTAACTATACTGAGACCTTAGAACTTATATCTCAAGGTGGGTAGCGCATTTACGCTGTAGATGTCTATGGGCTCCAGTAACCACTTAACACCAGGTGGGCTGTGAGCTCATCCACCCATCTAAGCAATAAAATAAAATAAAAATAAAAAATTTAATATTTTCATTTTTCGTAGACCTCAAATCAGACTGTCTCGGAAATAGTTGATGAACGTGTTTTTATTTAAAATTGTGGATAATTTCCAACGTCGTAAATGACCATTTACAAATAACAATTCAGAAACCATTTAAATTGCGTATTGCAAAAAAGCTTACGTATCAAGAAATACGTGACGAATCGTCCATTAAGTTGCAGTGGCTTAGTGAATGTTTTGATTTGAATTAAATCTGTGTAGATTCTGTGCTAAATTGGTCGGTGCTCTTCTGACCAATCTTCCTAAAATTCACAGTGATAATGTTGGCAATATCATAGCGGAATTAGAATATAAATATTGTTGATGCCGACACAGACAATGACAAGGTGTGAATATGTTTAGTGAACAGTCTTGTTGTCACAATTCGTGAATGAGTCAAACTGATTATAGTAGGTACATAAAATAGGAACATTTATAATTCAGTTGGTATTCTTAACGCTTCGTAAACTCAATAATTTATCTGAGCTATTTATGAAAGAAAAAAAATTAGTTCAAACTATTCTTAAAGATAATTCTGGGGCAAAATTTAGTAACAACAATTAATAGATTGTACTAAATGCTATAGAAGTATTTTTTTATCCAAGGAATTTAGTTATATTTATAATAGTATTTACTTTGGTTTTCGCCAGTGGTGGACGTCATTAAAACTAAGTTCGCACTTTAATGTTGCATTTAATATTTTAGTCGTCCGTGGCCACGAAACTTATAAAGCTTTTGAAACTTCGGAAATAACAAAATGAGAATAATAAATGCGAAGTCGAGCCATGAAAGTATTTATAATTGAGTAATTTAGTTTTGTCATATTTAACAACTTCGAAATTCAATTTTCGGTTCTCCGAATTCCGATTCGTAGTCGGCGCGGTAAATATTTCTCGAAGCAACAGAGGAAGCCATTGAGTGCACGACCGCTACAAAAAGTTGTAATCCTGCGCTTGCTGAGTACCCTACGCCTCATAAATGCAATAAAAACGAAATCAACTACACCCAAATCGTGTTTTCTATATCTATACTAATATTATAAAGAGGAAAGATTTGTTTGTTTGTTTGTTTCGAATAGGCTCCGAAACTACTGGACCGATTTAAAAAATTATTTTTCCATTAGAAGCCGACATTGTCCCTAATGAACATAGGCTACTTTTTTTAAAAAAAAAATATTTTTTTTTTTTTGGTTTCATGTGTGTTTTAATGTTTCCGAAGCGAAGCGAGGGCGGGTCGCTAGTATTATTATAAAGAGGAAAGATTTGTTTGTTTGTATTGAATAGGCTCCGAAACTACTGAACCGATTTGAAAAATTCTTTCAGTTTGGAAGCTACACTATCCCCGAGTGACATAGGCTATATTCAGTCTCTTTTTTTTTTAAATTAGCGATCCTTACTGAAATTCCAATGATGTAATCCAAGGTGTAAAAAAAATACTAAGTGTAAAAACAAATTTTATTTCAATGAAAATAAATATTCATTAAAATAATAATATTCAAACTATCTTTATAATTTTCTATTTTTAGAAACCTGACACAAATATAAGGGTTAATGTGTGTGTATTATAATTTTTTATTTTGAAATTTGTGTTAAAGACCCGAGCGAAGCCGGAGCGGGCCGCTATCTTTCATAAATACAGAAAATTGTGACATAATTCATATTATTTATGCGTACGCGGCATAAATTTAATACTAAGTAAAGCTTACCTATACGAGAATTGTATCTTATAATTTGAGAAATATCCTGAAGATTTATTTATTGTCAAAATGCTTCATAGTTTTCGGACTATTTTCATTATTTACTGATGTTTATAGGCTCCATAACACCAAGTGAACCGCGAGCTCGTTCCGCCAAATGAGCAATGAATAAAAGTAATTCAACAGTTATTGGTAACCTCTAAATTTGATATTCCCTGTCCATGTGAAAAATTTAAATAAATACTGGAAAATAATTTATTTATTACTTAATAAATAAAATTAAGCTACCATTAAAATAATTTATTTATTTTTATAAAAATATTTGCCTTTTTAAAATTGTACCCTGAAGGTTTCTAAAAGCAAGCGCGTCAATTTAAATACGACCAAGAAACCGACCAAGAGACCATCTAAAAAGAATAATTATAAATAATTTTATGAATAACTTTATTTTAATGTTATTGCAGTATGAAACTAAATATAATCGAAGTATAAACTTTGATTGAAATACGCAATATAAATCAAAGATTTCAAAGGAAACCTGAAGTGTATCTTCCGAAATTTATCCTTTTGTTAAATATTTGAAAGATTCCGAAAAGCCGTTCGTGCCGTAACTCAATAAGGAAAGTATTTCAATAATATATACGGGATTCATTCCGTCTGTTTCATACGTGTACGCTTTTCGAACTCCCAACGTGTATTGGAAATCGAATTGTATTAAAAGACAATATCCGGTGTCTGATTTATTGAGGAATGTTTGTTCAACTGACGATTTAGGTATCGAAACTTATTTTGCCAGCGTATTTAAAGTTAAAAGTCACCGACCAGTATTAACGACATTAATTAGTTGGTTTGTTATGAAAACACCGAAATACGGTTCGAATTCTTAGGAGAGACTTGCGATTTCAAGAATAGCAGTATCATTTTTAGAATTCGAAGTAGTGAGAAGTGTTTGTTGTAAAAAGCTTCACGTTTAATGCATTTCCAAACACATTTTATTTAATTGATCGTCCTGTCAACTGTCTTTTAAGTTAATTGCTTTGGAAAAAGAACAAATTGCTGTTTAGTTGTACGTTTTTTTTCTTCTGTATTTATACAAATTAATTTAGATCACGCTTATCTTATTTTTATTTTTATTGCTTGGATGGGTGGACGAGCTTACCTCCCACCTGGTGTTAAGTGGTTACTGGAACCCATAGCCATCTACAACGTAAATGCGCCACCCACCTTGAGATATAAGTTCTAAGGTCACACGTTACAACGGCTACCCCGCACTTCAAACCGAAACGCATTATTACTGCTTTGCGGCAGAAATAGGCAAGGTGGTGGTACCTGTGCGAACTCACAAGAGGTTCTACCACCAGTAAAAAGTAATCTCAAAGTAATGCGGTAGTAGTCCCGATATTTGACTATCATGATTATTTTAAAGTGACAACAATAAAATCTGTTCAGATCAATGATTAATTTTTATATCGTTTTACATGAATTTAAAATTTTTATTTCTATTAAAATGAATGTTTTTCGTAATCGTATCAATTACGGACATGGTTTTTACGATTTTACTTGACACTTGATACAGTTGTTGTTTGCTCTTTAGCGAAGGTTTTAGTCATAGTACCATCTGCAATAGATTTCTTGTCTGTGTCAGTGACATTGCTGACCATCAGGGGAGTTCCATTATCGTCTTTCTTCTTTCATTAGTGACAGTTACAATGGTACTTGACTTTCATGTCATAATGCTCTTTCTTACATGACATACGGAAAACACGGGTATGTCAGCCTATCAAGCTACCGCTGCTTTCTTACTCAGTATTTAACTCACGTACATCATTTAATCAACTTTTATTTTGTTTACTGGTGGTACGACCTCTTGAGTCCGCACGGGTAGGTACCACCACCCTGCTTATTTCTGCCGTGAAGCAATAATGCTTGCTAATAAGGTTTGAAACGTGGGGCAGCCGTTGTAACTATACTGAGACCTTAGAACTTATATCTCAAGGTGTGTGGCGCATTTACATTGTAGATGTCTATGGGTTCCAGTAACCACTTAGCACCAGGTGGGCTGTGAGCTCGTCCACCCATCTATGCAATAAAATAAAATAAATTAGCCACGTAAACTAGCCCTCCTATGTCCCGACTAACAAACCTAGTCCAACGATTCCCAAAGAGCTTTTACGGTATGCTAATGACCTTGCATAGTCGTATAATAAGAAGAATTATGTTTCCACTCACGCACAAGTTTTATAGTTCCAATTAACAAGCTTTCACAAGTAACTTCAGTACTATTATTTTATTACTCGCCTAATTATCTAGCGCTGGCCCTGCTTTGCTGGAATCCTTTTAAGTAACGTCGCCCGCAAAAGCTTTGAGCCTATGAATACGAAATTATGATTTATATGATAATTCGAAAATTCGGAATCTTAAAGTTTTAGAGTATCTTGTTTAGGAGACAAGTGTTTATCTATTTACATTTCATGTAAACTTATCTAGTATAAAGATGCAACGATCGTATTCGCAAATCGTATTTGCATAATTCGGCGTTTTATTTTGCATAACGGGTCCCATGAATAACAAACTCAGACATTTCCACTTAAGACTCCCCATGTTATACTGCACTGTTTAATTGTGATAGCAATGACTTATGTACCGCAAACAAATGTTTAGTCATTTAAAATTAACAACAGAACGAACGAAAATAAAAATAAAAATCGTAAGCTTTTAACGATGATACTTAAGTCTTAGTGGAATAATACGTTTATAATTCCATGTTCGCAATATTCACATACAATTAAAGTATTACGATAAGTCTACTTCAAATATTTCGGCATATACTCGTATATATGTAACTTATACAGTAAAAGATAATTAAGTTAACCCAATTTACCGTCCAGGCCACTCACACGCTCGTAAAATTCAACGAGCAGCTCCGTGAATGATTCAATCCCATTTGTCACTGATTTAAGTACTTAGAGGACAAAAGAATTCGCGGCAAATTTTCCGGAGAGACCCACGTGCGACGCTCTCGGGTACCACGGATCTAACTGCGCGGTCTCGATGCGCGGTTACCTACCCTTAACGTTGGCCTCTACCCTCTTATTAGCCAACCCTTCTCTAAACAAAGGACTCGAATCAATTGGGATCAGACTCATGGCCTAGCAGCGCGCTTGGATCGACCCACCCGATATAATCCTAATAGTAGTTTATCATCCGTTTAATTTTCAATCGCTCTACTCTTATAGCTTGGCATTGCCATATGACGCGGCAAAAGAAGAAAAACGCGCAATATGCGCCAAAAAGGGACAGAGCGATCACAATGGCAGTTTGTCAGAATAAGACGGACTTAGACATTTCGTAAGTTGATAACCAGAGGCAGTGCACAGAGCGAGGGGAACCATACTCTGGTGCGACTCTGCATGAATATAATGAATTATAATTCATTCGTATGCAAGCAAGACTATCTAAGTGTGAATTCTTTAATACGAAGCCCTTTTATTTTTCGATTTATTTTTAATAGATAGTCCTGATGAGAAATATTGTATTAATATTTTCCAGTAAGTTTCAATAAGTGGTTATTAAAAACCAATTAGAACTTAAAGTCATTATGTTTATCGTAAAAAATAATTAAAAATGATTATTTTTAAAATAAATTTATGTTAATTTATTGTCATCGTTTTTGTCATATTTTAAGCCGCGAGACTTAATATTTTTTTTGTGTAAATAAAAATAAAATAACTCTTAAGACCAATCCGTATTATTCGTAAATGGTTAAAATTTAACGGAAAAAAAGGAAAATTATTTTACTGAAGTGTTTTAAAATACTTTATCCTTATCGATTCAAGGACAAACCCTTAAGAAACTGCTCTACTACGATCACTAATCTATAGCTAGTAGTTAGTTTAAACAAAGCAATCACAGAATGCGTTCAATAAAAATTGATGTAGGCGAGAACATCGCTTAGTGAGCTGTAAAATAAACAAACAAGGTCAAAACAGATTGAGTAATTTTACCTATAGATCCTTGGAAATGCAATCCATCATTAAATCGTCTCGTATATCCACATCCACGGCCACTGACACACACACATCGACGTTAACCACACACACAAGCGCACCGCACCTCCTCACGCGAAGGGAAAATCTTCACACACGACACAGATAAACATGTCAACTACTAGACATTGTTACCCTAAAGTCCTTGGACTTTTTCATCACAAAAACACTATTATGCACAAATGATAACACAAACGTTGTAAATTAACACTGAAACACACAATTATTTCACAATTTCACCCGCGTTTTAGTCACGGACACGTCGTTTTCGTCAAAATACGCGTAGGTATTGTAATGTCGATTCGGCGACTGTTCTCCCCGCCCTGTTCTAGAGGCGAATGGTGCCGCCATATTGAATCGCGCTTCGCGGCGGCACAGTGGAGCATCTAGCGGATTCGCGCAGAACCAGGACAGCTGACATAGAGTCCGTAAGCCGCGTGTTTTCACGTTAGAACACTTGAGAATTGTACAAAAACAAGATAAAAATAACAGGATAGAAACTAAAATAAATGTGTATCTAATCAAATCAAAAATCTTTACTTGAAAGCTGCAGTAAAAATGAATAAAAAGTTTGTTGTGAAGCACATTGTGCTTCGACTTTACAATTCGTACCACTATAGGACGCTAGATAGCGCTGCTAAAATTAAGTTAAAGCTGTCATACTTTCTAGTGCACAAATGTTTTATTTAGGTACCTAAAATCTATAATTAAAAATACTTTTACGGCTTAATCTCGTGTTTCTTTATCATTTTATTATTTGCGACGCAAAAATCGCTTCCTCAAAAACTTTACAATTTTCGTGGTCACGGACAAACAGCTTTAATTAATCCCGCAACTAGTGAAAATCGAAAGTATGCACATGTAATATTTTTAAAGCAAATTCTTACTTATTATTCCATTCCACTAGGTTCTGGGCACTACCAGTGGTAGTAGTAGTAGTTTTAGCCATTATTTCGTCCATTTTTAGATAAAATATCTATATAAGTATGTCATTGTGTTTACACAGGTTTTCTTAATTTAAGTTAATAGAATCCGATCGTTTAGAAACGATTTAATTTTCTCTCGTGGCTGGATTAAACCCTAATTCATTTCCTGACATTAAAACCCGCAAACCTGGATACGGTACAAGAGTGTCTGTAATATGACATTGAAGATAATTGAAGAACTTGTTTTGCTGATATTTCCTTTAGATCTCTATGTCTATTACGCGATCATTATTGTACCTATTTGTTTATATTCTATTTTAAAAACAAGAGAAAACGTTTCTTGGCCACTTTGCGATTAGCTAAAACAAATCACGAATGCACTTAATAGCACATTAGAACAGCTTTTACAATTGTTGTCGTTATAAAAAAAAAATGTTTTCTCCTTCGGCTATTACGATGCACGAAATGTCAGAAACTTTTATGAGAATCATATACTTAATGTGTTGCGTATATTTGACCTCAATAATTACAATGTAATGTCATCTAATTGAAGATAGGCGCGTGGACGTGGAAGCAACGGTGCGAGGTCATTTT
The DNA here is from genome assembly GCF_030269925.1 of Bombyx mori. Taxonomy (NCBI): domain Eukaryota; kingdom Metazoa; phylum Arthropoda; class Insecta; order Lepidoptera; family Bombycidae; genus Bombyx; species Bombyx mori. Next base: position 8,029,336 of record NC_085124.1, read on the forward strand.
CTTGCAAATCTGATGTGTGAATGTTCCGATATACTTACTATTATATGAACTGAGTACAGAATGAGCAAATAGAAAGTTCTAGAAGTGCTCTAGAACTTTGAACGCCCTCTGGCGTGTGAATAAACCTAAAAATATCTTAACGATGTGAGAATATTTTATGTCCTTCTTTGCATTTATGTAGTACCTTTGGCTCGTGCAAATCAAAATGTGATATTCAATTTTTCTCCAGACAAAATATTTTAATTTTTTACTGTCATTTTAGACGGACGAAGCATACCTGGCGAAGGGCACTTTCGATCGCTACGCAATAAATATGTAAATATAAAACTCCGTGATGCAACTAAAAACTCTTAATGGAAGTATAAAATCTCAATTGTATTGGGATAAAAATCTTGTGGTAGCGTGTGTCCCACAAAGAGGACCGACGACCTGTTGAAAGGCCGCATAGACCTCGTAGGATGCGGGCAGAGCAATAACGATCGTTATGACAAACTTGGAGGACACCTACATCCACTACTGGACATCTGTAGGCTGGAGCTTAAACAACTCATCGTTGAACACAAAGTATTTATTTTTGCCCATAAATTTCCCTATGTACTTTTTAAAACTAAAATCTCCATAACTTGTAATCTTAAGTTAAACCTGGTGTTAAGTGGTTACTGCAGCCCATAGACATCTACAACGTAAATGCGCCACCCGTCTTTAGATATAAGTTCTAAGGTCTCAAGTATAGTTACAACGGCTGCCCCACCCTTCAAGCCGAAACGCATTACTGCTTCACGGCAGAAATAGGCAGGGTGGTGGTACCTACCCGCGCGGACTCACAAGAGGTCCTACAACCAGTAATTACGCAAATTATAATTATGTGGGTTTTATTTTTATTACACGATGTTATTCCTTCACCGTGGAAGTCAATCGTGAATATTTGTTGAGTACGTATTTCATTCGAGCACCGGTGCATAATCTACCTTCATATATATACCTTCATGTAATATATCACATATATACCTTCGTGCAACTAACGTTTGAAAACTACAAGTTGATGAAACTCTACCTGTTTTGTAATTCCTTGCCCTACGAGCGAGACGCAGCGGTTTGGCTGTGTCGCTGACATAGCTGATATCTATAACCAATTACGACTACTTAACATCAGGCGGGCCGGGTGTTTATCTGATTGCAACAATAAAAAAAACTTAGTTTTTATGAACAAGTTTTTTCATGTATTTATATGTAGCAGTGTTAGAAATTGTACCCTGAGTAACGAATTCATTTAAAATTCAGTCCGTACTTTTGATAAACAATCGTAAATCAAACATAGTGAAGTTTAGTAAAATAATCGTGTAAGTTGGTTGTATAACATCGATTGCGGTCGACCTACATGCTCACATGCTCACCAGTCACGGCTCCCGGCTTTTATTGTGCTCGTAAAATGATAGAGATCATATGCCTTAGTGCGTTATGTGAAACGCATAATTTTCTAACTCGATAATAATAATAATACATTTTTATTTCAGAATTAAATTCCATATGAAGTGTTAGTAATACAAAATCTTGAAGTGTCAGTAATACAAAATATTTCTTAAAAAAGGCAATTCATTTTATTTATTTTACATTGACCATGGCTGGTCTTGAGCCAATATGGACTTCATTCCAGTGCCTCAGTATAGGGCAGCGACTCCCTATCGCGGCCAGGAGGCTGTTCGATAAGACTTTAGGGTTAATATTTTAATGGTCTTTATTATTAGCACTGGTTAATGCAGTTGTTCATTGCGTTTATACAAATTCAATGCAGAAGATCTGACGCGTTGTAACAATTTTTAGTTCACGCGCGACCATGTGCTTTTTAGGTAGATTATGAAACTTTTTTATTCAATATTTAAAAATTAACAAAGTACTCGTGTTTTTTATGTGAATCTAATGGTATAGTTATTTCCTTAGTCTTTACTACTATGTATTGATATGGAAAAGTTAATCTTTAGATATTCCTACTCTATATTCATAGATTATATTGTATGCGATATGCAATAGTTTTTTTTTCGCTATTATTTATATGGAGAAATAAGTGCACTTCTTGTTAAGTCATTAAAATTGACACGAAATGACTGCCACCGTTCAGATTGAGGTATGAAGATGAATTTTTATAGCATGAATATTCTACCCTACATATATCTACTCTACCAAGAAAGAACCGGGAAAATATCAATAACACACAAAATGTTAGTTATTAATACAAATTTATTATATTACCTTCAAAGTATACTCCAATATGCTTATGCCAACGATTAACCTAATTATCACAATATTTTTTAAATGCTTTTCCCGGAATTTTGTGAAATTCTCACCACGAATTTTCCTTTACATATTCTACGGAATAAAAACGTAGAGCTAATTTAGGCTTAAAAAAATAAAGAAATCGGTTGGATAATATGGAATAAGATGGATGCGGAAAACAAATTATCATGGTGCAAAATCCAAGAATTGTCTTTCCGCAAAACTGGCCTTTTTTGACGAATTTGTACTTTTAAACGCTGAATAACTATCAAATGATATACTTTATTTACTGTTTGATAGTCAAAGGAAATAGTCAACATGTCTTTGACTTTGACCTTATGTTTTCGGTACAAACTCAGTTGGAAGGCGCCACTTTTTTAAAAAAAATTTTTATTGCTTATGTGGCTGGACGTTCTCACAGCCCACCTGGTGTTAAGTGGTTACTGGAGCCCATAGAAATCCACAACGTAAATGCGCCACCCACCTTGAGATATAAGTTCTAAAGTCTCAAGTTTTTTTAGTTACAACGGCTGCCCCACCCTTCAAACCAAAACGCATTACTGCTTCACGGCAGAAATAGGCAGGGTGGTGGTACCCACCCGCGCGGTCTCACAAGAGGTCCTACCACCAGTAAAGCGAAGTCGAAGCTAGTTGACTAGTTTGCATGTTAAGCTCGTAAGCTTAAGTCTCGTCACCAGCTACAACGCGTTTCACACCTAAGTGATTATTTAAAATGATACGGATTGATTCATGAGACGCAGAAATTTCAAAAGCTATTTCTCTCGAGTTTGAATGAGGATTTTAGGTCATTATTTTCGTCACTTTTGTGTTAAGTTTAGTGTGAAGTTAATACACATACATACTTCAGTTGCAGATGTTGTTGGCCTAACAGAGCGAAGCAATTTTACCATCGAATCTCGATCGATTTAAAGGCTTTGAATAGGTTTAGAATAGATCCCTAAGCACATGTTTTAAGCCTTCCTAAACATTTTGAATACGAATTTTCATTGATGATGCAAAATTTAAGACAAACTCTTTGCGATGTTTATATTTATTATGAAATTCGCAATACACACTATAAATGATAAAATATAACAAAAAGCAGAACTGTTTTTAACTAAATAACAGATGCAACTCAGACTTCGCGCCAAAATGGAAAATAGTAGTGCCAATGTACCATAAACAATTCATCCATTCCCGATACTTTTTTGGATGAATTTTGGATTAGAAACTAATTAATGGCGTTCGACATACATACATCATCTGTATGTACTACAAAAATTTCTAAATTTAAATTGATTGTACCGTTGTGAATAATAGATATTGGAAGATGGACACGAAAAATGTCTTGAGGCATTTGAAATATGGTGCTACCCCTGCACACTTCGGAATCGCATAAACGATTAGGTCGATAAAACCTGACAGTTGTTAGTTATCACCGAAAAGGGCAAAACTGAATATCTCCGTCACGTGTCGCGATATCTATCAGGTGCCAAATGGATTATGATGAGAAAACTTTAAGAGAAACAATGACTTGGACCTAAACAAGGATACTCGAAAAATGAATGGATAAGACACCGCAAGAATAAGATGTTATGTTGTCGTATACTTGTATATAGATATACAGTTTTCCAAACAAGAAAATAAAATCACTAAACAAATAACAATAAAACCAATTTCAGAATATTAGAGTTAAAAATTCTACATGATAGATTCAATAACAGATGAATCAGATTATCTATGGAAGGAATTATACTAGTCCAAGACTTATGGAGCGATAAGGCCAATGAAGTCGAATAACTGTTCAGTTCTTTTTATGGAAACACCGGTTAATTGCTGGTCTGACCCATTGAGTACAAGGATCGTTTAAGTCATCATTGCGGAAATAGCATTTTCTACTGACGGAGCATTATACTCGTACATAAGCTTAAAGTAAAGTTTACTATTTACAGATCCATGTTTCTAAAATGTAATTCTACTATGAATTGTAGTGAGTTTTATTTATTATTCCCAAACCTATTAAAGGCAAAAAATCAGTTTCTTGCTCAGCCAAATAACAAATTACGTCAGTAATATATTCTTCTTGACACTAAGTGTTGGTTTATAGCAACAATGAAGGTTTTACGTAATAAATATTTGATTTTTTATTAAAACAAATTCCGCTTGCATCTGTAGTAGCTGTTACTTATTTTCCTACCCAACTCTCTTCTTCATTCTATACATAGAGCTGGTAAAAGGAGCTGCTATGAGATGTAAACTATTCTGTCCGCGGAACATGATGTGATTCAGATTTTTTCCGATGCGCTGTATTAATTATAGTATTGCTCCAATTAGTATTCCAATTATTGTATTGCTTAGATTTTTACTGGTGGTAGGACCTCTTGTGAGTCCGCATGAGTAGGTACAATCACCCCGCCTATTTCTGCCGTGAAGCAGTAATGCGTTTCGGTTTGATGGGTGGGGCAGCCGTTGTAACTATACTGAGACCTTAGAACTTATATCTCAAGGTGGGTGGCGCATTTACGTTGTAGATATCTATGGGCTCCAGTAACCACTTAACACCAGGCGGGCTGTGAGCTCATCCACCAGTCTAAGCAAAAAAAAGGGCTCGTGGAAAATACGGTACAAGATACAGGTAACAGGAACGCTAAAAAAACTTTGAAAACCGAGATGTTGCATTTTTATTGGAGCAATTTTCAACTTCGTTAGTATTGAAAAAATATTACGCAGATCAATTTGTACAAACGTATAAGTCTCCATCTGAATGTTAATAATGTTACGCCGGTAAGAGTAGCGCCATCTGTCACCGAATAGTCGCACGAATATCGAAGGATCCAGCATGCTCGAGAACTACAACGCCATCAATTGACAGATAGCGGAAACTACTACTAGAGATGAGTAGAATATTCTCGATAATACTAGTGATGAGGTATCGGCTATAAAAGCGTTGTAGGGATGGCACGCAGTCAGTCTAACCCATGCATCAGCCCGCTGAGTTTCTCGCCGGATCTTCTCAGCGGGTCGCGATTCCGATCCGGTAGTAGATTCATTCGCGAAACAATTGCTCTTGAGTTGTTAGGTCTCCTTCGGAGGCGCTCGGGCAGTTGTTAGCAAATCCCACCCCTCTTGGCTGAGCCTTTGCTCGCCCACCTGTCCTGGTGAAACTGGAAAGGCCTTCGGGCCACCAGTAAACTTTCAATCATAAAAAAAAAAAAAAAAAACGCAGTCAGTCAGTAATCGGAACTACTCGAAGCGAAACAGCGAAGGAATCATCTGAAGCGAAGCGGAACAAGCGAATTGAGAGTTTTAAAGTGTTTGTTGAGTGTTTGTGAAGTGTTTTAAGTGTTAAATACAGTTTATAAGTTGTACTTTGGTGAAATTTTATTTATCCCGAACCCCAGCGCGTAACAATTATATAGGAAATAGCTTGATGGTAATAAAAACATCGCGAACAAAAAAGTTATAAGCATAATATATTTAAACCGCATTATTTAACAAAACGTTGGAAATCTGAACGTGTAAATTTCTCTTTTCACCGCAACTCGAACGCTTCATTTAGTCACACCCTGTATACCACTAAACGGCTATGCTCTTGACGACAACGCAGAGATAATAACGACACATGATTTCCACAAATAGACTATATTTAACAAGCTGCAATACGTTGTTGGGGTGTAGTTGTCATATAAGATCTTAGTATTCATCTATGTATTTTCTATATTATTGAAATTTGAAATAAAACTTTATTTAGGTTGCCTATAATTTGCATTGATAAAAGTTATTTACTTCGGCTCTAAGTTGATTAAGATGAACACAATAAATCAAACATAGTTTTTTGTCGAATAGTTTTTTTTTGTATTATATTAAATCGAAGAGTTAAACCTTTTCGAACCAGAAATCTCAAACGAAGATTTTCCTTTTTGTTGTGGGTACCAAATATTGACATATGAGACAAGAATTCACGTCATTATCAGCAGATTGCACGCCACTAAGCACGATTCAGCTCTTGCTACAAGAAAGAATAGACCCAGATCTCGGAAACTAAACATTTTAACCAAGAAATTTTGTTCTCACATAGATGACGTCAGAGAACGATGTCCTTGGCAAAGAAACAAAAATAGAGTAAAAAATATTTAATGTTATTTCAAAATACATTAAAAATTCGCGTACGTTTACTATTTGTACCACCCAAAGTGATTCACGCTTCAATAACTACATTATTGACGCACAATTTGCATGCCAGGTGATGCCACCGGTATAATAGAAACCGGATTGAAATAACATCCCAAGCCGGAGTAGCCGGGAACAAAAATATTATGCCTGTCTGAACCGAAATACTTGACTAAAGTCAGCTTAGTTAGTGACTGGATTAATTTGTAGTGGATTTAAAAATGCATTTTTTCGTACTGTAATGTTAAGACACACATATTATTAGCACACACACATTTTGAAGCCGTCGTGGCCTAACGGATTAGACGTCCGGTGTGTTCGTGTTGAGCGATGCACCGATGTTCGAATCTCAGGCGTGTACCAATTTTTCTAATGAAATACGTACTCAACGAAATACGTTCACGATTGACTTCCACGGTGAAGGAATAGCATCGTGTAATAAAAATGAAACCCGCAAAATTATAATTTGCGTTTAATACCAGGTGGGCTGTGAGCTCGTCCACCCATCTAAGCACTATATTAAAAAAACACTTATTTCACACAATACAACAGTGAAAAACGTAATTTCGAAAACTAAATTTATCAAAAAAAAAGCTAAATAGCTTTAAATTTGTTCAGGGTAAATAAGATATGGTCTGTATATTTTAACTATGAATAAGTCATAGGCATGTGACTAATCATGGATAGCCAGAAGGGCTGTTCCATCTATGCGCGGTTTGGTAAGTGAGCACACAGGGCTTAAAACCAAGGAGGATCCACTAGCACTAGCCCTATCAATTTCGTTGGATTTCACTGATTCTAACACCGTATTATAATCGCACCAAACTGAGAAGATGCGGCGAGAAACTCGAAACGAAAACGAAAATGGGTTGTGCGTATGCGTCTATAGGTAAAAGCTATTTTTTCCTCCTACCTATTCGCTGGGAGACTAAGAGGTTATTCTAGCTACGCCCGGACGGGTAAGTGAGCTCATTGACTCAACCTGAGAGAATTTGCTAACACTAGCCTTAGCAAGAGCAATGCTTCGCAGAATCTACCACCGGATCGAAATGGCGACCCACTGGGAAGATGCGGTGAGAAACTCAATGGGCTATGTCTATGGGTTAGTTCGCCCGTAGAATAAAAGCTAACATCACGTGGTGTTCCCGTGTACCCATCCCAGAGCAGACTCACGCCCGACGTTGTTTGACTTTAGTGATTAAACGAGGACCGGTGCTTTCAACGTGGTATGGACCACCACTAAAGCCGGTAATGTTAAATGATTAAAATATAGGATGTTCTTTGTGTAGTTTTAAAAGTCAAGATCAATCGTTTTTCCGTAAAAGTTTAGATTTTACTTAAATTTAGGACCATCGTGATTTGTTAAACTAGATTAAAGTTAATTTAAATAATTTAATATAAATATTGATCAATCTGTATATTAACGCATGAGAGCTTATTAAGCGAATAAATTTAAGTTATATTTTATGTTGTGAGTTTGAAATGAGACTTAGAATTGTTTTCTATAGACAAAAATTAAAAAAGATGTTTAAAAAAGGATTATATAGATGAATACTTCTGTAGATAGCAAATAAATATAGTAACTGTAATTAAAACATACTATATTTCGAAACGCTCGAACATAAGTCGTCTAAACAATTCTCATTACAATTAATTTAGAATATTGCATCTGCTTTTACTATTCAAAAATAGTTATAACTCGTCTTCGTGTTTCATTAAAAACCTACTAAACAAACTAAAATATAATACAATTTCTAAGGAACTATAATTTGTGAAGTGTGTTATTGTATAGTCACGCTATAGAATATCGCACTTCATAAAAATATAAAGTTGTTTTCTTTAAAACGAGCTCCATAAAATTACTACCGACTAATTCACAGTAATATTCTGACTTTCGGTTTGATTGCCTTACACTATATTCAAATGCACGATTAAGAAACGTCTGTTTAACATTCTTGAATTATTCAATGATGTCGTGATGCGTAGGCGCAAAACCGTGCAGTGGGGCTCGGCAATTGTTATACATATTTACGATCAAATTACATTCTCGACTTTTATCTTTCATAAGGCTTCAAATATTCATTTGATAACCGTCTATGATGACTTGAATACCATCACTCCTAAACAGATGAGGGGAACGTAGCATTACAACAGAAATTAGTGCAGAGGTTGAGATGAAAGTAAAATTGGATAGGAAAGAAAGAGGTAGTTGGGTTTGCAAACGCATCTTGAGTTTCACGTAAGATAGTGTAAATCTTTAAATTGTTATAATATTCCAATCAATTCGTTCCGAGTGCATAGCAGTCGTATATTAAACCAGTTTTAATTAAACTATTGCATGTCGAATATTGCGGCATTGAAGTAATTACCAGATTTTGGAGGGGGTTAGCCATGGCCAAGATTACTATTATGTTGTTTTGTTACTTTTGCCTTCAAGTGTAGTTTATGTGTTAATAGCAATATGAAAGGTTATTTTCTGTTTTATCATTTTCATAAACATACTATTATTTCATTCGTAACGTTTTTGGTGCGACGCTCATTTCAATCCCACCGTAAGTCTGCATTAGCGGAAATTATTTTATTGCGATTTTTCTCCAATTTGTTCCGGTCACAGTCTTGAGTATATTTTATTACAAACAAACATTGTAAATATATTATAATGATACGTTTTAGATCAACATAGATTTCTATAATCCCTTTGCTGCGATTTAATAACAATAGCACCCCGTATAATTTAACTTAATAAGTCACAATGTGAAGACCACCATTTTGGGTTATTTGGTGTTAAAGTTTCATTAGTATTGCAGTTGCTATCAATCCTTTCCTCAGAAAAATACCAAACGATAGTGTCTGTCTATGCGGGATAACGATTTGCCATTACCTCCGTAACTACGCAATTTAATTAATAAATGAATTTATTATACAAGTTCCTGAATAATTGTTTTAGGTAAATCGATAGTGTTTTAAGTCTTTTGAATTCTCGCATCACTCGATACGATTACACAGTTTTCTTTCACGAAACCTTCGAAATATTTGATTTTTATAATTGTTCATTTAAAATCACCTGTCTAACAGCCAGCCGCTGTAGTTGTTGATTAGCCAATTCAATTACAACGCAAAATAAATTGCTTCTTTTCTTGTTACACAGCGCTGCTTCCACTCGCCATTATGCAACTAGTCACTGTCAGTAAAGTAAATGGAGCGTTTTTTTGTTTTTGTTTTTCATAACCATTGCTTATTTCACTTGACTGAAATTCTAATATATAATTTGGAAATTTATTTCATAAACAGACTAATAGATAGAGAGATTACTAATAGACTGAGAATTTTTTAAATAAAGTTTTTCTAAAATACTATAATAATTTTTCAGTCATAGGCATATTAAACAAATGCATTTTATAAAATAATTAAATGCATAAAATATATATAGCTGAATTGATACACAAAATTTTGTGCCTAAGCTGTAAGCTTGACTGCTGTAAAGTACTTTTACATGCAACTAATCCGTGGAGGTGTATGCAGGTCATACCACCCCGAGGGAGATGCTTATCTTTTACCGGGAGCGTCCGTAGGTGGCGAATAACGAGGCCTCTGGGCACTATTCTCAGATGCAAGGTATCAAACCAAACAGATACTAAACCAGCATGGGATGTTTATTCCAGGCAGTTCGGGCTTCCAGACTTTTTCCAATATTATTTTGAGTTTGTTTTCCGTCTTTTAGTTTTGTTTTATGTTGTTTTCGTTTTCTTTTCAGTTTTTCTATCCTTTCACTTCGTTGTTGTTTGTTTATTGTTTTGTTATTCTTCTATCCCTATTCTTCTACTTTTGTTGTATACCTTTTTGTTTATATTATGATGTATTTTCTTCTTGCCTTTGGATTTCTAAAACTAATCCCAAGTTTTCCCGCCCGGCGACGGAATGCATAGCTTTTGGGTGTTAATTCATGAGGTCGTCCCAGGGGACCGTACCCGTGCTTAATAGAAACAGGAGTAAAATATCTGAGCAAAATGTCCAGTTTGAAAAAGTTGTTGTTACCTCAGGAAGGCAACTTTTGCTTCATGGGAGGAGATACCTCTGTGCAGTCGAGAAAACGGCCCAGAATTGAAAGGCTTCAATTTGATTGATCTTCAATAAAGAAGATTGATTGATCTTCATTCTCTGGCTTCAGTTCTACCGTGGTGGCGCCAGAGTCCGACATAACCCGGCCTGTACTCTGCGTGAGTCTACCAACGGATCAGAACTACGACCTGCTAAGAAGATCTGGCGAGAAACTGAATGGGCTTAGGTTAAGAAATTGCCCTGATTAAGTATGCAAAATGTTACCCACAGTTTTTGTGGGTACAATTTATGGGTAATAGGTTTATTAATTGGTATTAATTGATATTAATGGGTATTTATTCATAGGTAAAATTCGAATCGCCCCCTTAGGACGCCCCCTGGCTAGGTGGTGCGATGACCTCCGAACGATGGCGGGCAAGAAGTGGATGAGGAAAGCAGTAGGCCGGGCTCAGTGGTGTGGATTTGGAGAGGCCTATTTCCAACAGTGGACGACTGTGGGCTGCTGATGATGATGATGAAAATTCGAAACAATTGAAATTTGAAAGTTATCTTTTATATTAAAAAAAAAAAAAAAAAACTCAAAGACTTTTAATTACAAGTATTAGTTTTATATGGTATAATTTTTTATATCGAAACGCAACAGTAACATTAAAATCCGATTTTTGTGTTGTTGATGAAATTCATTCCCAAGAACTTTACAACGTATAAGATTAGACTGGTTCTTTATACAGTTGCATTGTAACTCTCACTTGTACCACTTGAGATACCGTGTTCACATACTTAGTGTCAATCCGAGTTGACATTTAAAGTTTTTAGCAAGTGCATGCTCGGCCTCGATGTCGAAATTTGGTACATAAATATCTCACAGAAACATATCTATGCATGTGTGTTAGGGTTACCAGAAGGTTGAAGTTTACCTGAATGTCGCGCATTAAAATTTCACGTTTCGGATGCATGGCCAAAATTGTATGAATTTTATTAAAATTTTTCAACTTCAATTAAACTTATTAATAAGCAAAATACTCAATTTTGTTTATACAAATGACAAATTAGACCAGTTGATTTGATTTAAAAACGAAATTATCGAACCAATTTTCATGATATTTCTATTGTGCTTTTAGGTACCGCAAACACCGGTCACCGTCCTTGCCAAACACGTTGCTTGCGCGAAAGGCTCGACGAGTAAATTAACCGATAGACACAGCCCACTGAGTGTCTCGCCGGATCTTCTCAGTGGGTCGCATTTCTGATCCAGTGGTAGATTCTACGAAGCACTGCTCTTGCTAGGGCCAGTGTTAGCAACACCTCCGGCTTGAGCCCCGAAAGCTCACCTACACGCTAAGGTAAAGCTGAAATAGCCTGCCAAGGCTAGCTACCTATACGGTAAGAAAAAAATAATTCTATAGCACCAGTCTTACTGCTTACAAATGACGTGAGGTGACATATAAATAAGCTAACCTTTTTGAAGTCAGATAAAAAATGCATCCAATAAAGTAAATGAACAAACCGAACAAACATTGGGCGTTAGAACAGAACTGTCTTCCCACTCAGTTGATGTAAGCAGAATTATTCAGATTTAGATCTCTTATAGAGAGATCCTCTCTATAGAAGTGCATAGCCGTATTCACGTTGTAGAATCAATGGGTTCTGGTATCCGTGACATGCAGTCAAAAATGTTATCCCTGGAATCGTGGCACTCAGATTTGACAACTTTACTGAATATACAGTGTGCAAGGAAGACGTGGTAAGGCAGAATGGAAGAAACCAGATCACGCCACCCATGCGATGGACCACCAGATAAAGTAATGTAGGCAGACGCTTACACGAGTGCACCAGATTGATCTTAAATGACAAATGGCGTGGTATCATGCGGCAAGCTGCATCAGCAAGAGCACTAGCACATCACTCTGCAAAAAACTCAACGACTGAGAATAAGCAGAAGAAGGTAACCGCTCCCGAAACTAAAAAAAGAAGTGTATCTCAATGCAAGTTGAATACAGCTTCCTAATCTTAGTCCTATGTTATATTGTATTTCGTTAAATTTATAAATTTGAAGCTCTAAATTTAACATTTCGGCAAGTTTAAGCTACTGGGTCGTCCAGCTACCTTTTTTTTTTATTGCTTAGTTGTGTGGACAAGCTCACAGCCCACCTGGTGTTAAGTGGTTACTGAAGCCCATAGACATCTACAACGTAAATGCGCCACCCACCTTGAGATATAAGTTCTAAGGTCTCAGTATAGTCAACGGGGGCATGGGATAGGCCACAGGGAAAATCCTTTTGCCCGGCAGAAAATTTCCCTATCCAATGGAGCAGGGGTGATGGGTTTGCTGGATGAGTTAAGAGTAGTGTGATAAATATGTACTTAGATATAATATTAAGGGTGGGTTGATGATGCGCTAGCTACCTCACCGACTCAAGGTGTCTCCCTGTTCTTTCCACATTCTTCATTCCTAAGTCTTGCAGTAATCGTCTTACAAGCTTAAACAAATATTCTTGTTTTATATAATTTTGCTTACTTTCACTAGTAGACTGTCAATGTTAGTTTTAGTACGCTCAAATGTAAACAACGTGTTACGAGTATCTTCGTATGTATACTTTTAGTGAAAATCATTGAAATTGTTGCTTCTTGACTTTCATAAAATAATTTTATTGTAAAGTTGGGTAGCTAAGATCCTGGCATTGTTGATTACTGTATTGGTTTTCGATGGTACTATAAATAAAACATGATTTTTTTTCCTACCTAAGCAGATAGCCTTGAGAGGCTATTTGAGCGTAACCTTAACTAGTAGGTGAGCTCACGGGGCTCAAACCGGAGTGATGCAAGAGCAGTGCTTCGCAGAATCTACCCCCGGATCGGAAACGCGACCCACTGAGAAGATCCGGAGAGAAACTCAGTGGGCTGTGTCTATGGGTTAATTGGCTTGTCGAGCCCTTCGTCGCAAGCGACGGGTTCGACGAGGACTGTGACCGGATGAATTTATCTACTCCGATCTGATATATATATGGTCGAAGAAATATGGTGAACCTAAAGCTTTGGAGACTTTCTCAACGGTCCTGAAGTCATATAGTAAAAGATAATTCATTGCTTAACTACACAAGTAAAGTGAGCGAGAGTTCAATAACCTAATATACTATTACCTATTACTGTGAGGTACATAACGTCGTACATAATAAGAATTAACAGTTCGTATTATTCAACTAGACCGTTTGATAGCTTCACACATTTCATTAATGAGTAATTTCACTGAACTGTTTCATAACGATCACCGAACGATAATGTAATCGGTCTGTAGCGGTCTATAGTAAACATTAATCTATACTAATATTATAAAGCTGAAGAGTTTGTTTGTTTGAACGCGCTAATCTCAAGAACTGGTGGTCCGATTTAGAAAATTATTTCAGTGTTAGATAGCCCATTTATTGAGGAAGGCTATCACGGTAAGACCAATACAAGTGGAGCACCAATAAAGAATCAAAATAGGGGTTTAAATAGCTTCCTTAACATTTTATAATTCAAAAATATTTTCACTTTCTACGTAAATGAAGTGGGGGGTAAAATTTAGCGTTATGCCAAAGTAATTATTCCACGCGGACGGAGTCGCGGACAAAAGCTAGTTATTAATATTTTTTATTGAATTCGAATGCGGAATAGAGAAGCGAAATATAGATTATAGTATTTTTTTTTTAAACCAAATTATTAATTGCGTAAGTTTTCCTGTTTGGTTTTTTCGTGTTTATTAACGTGTGAAGGACAGTCGTAGTACCAACGAAGCTGTCTTCTTATTTTTGACGATAACATGTCTAAGGACTCCTGTGACTGTATATTACGTTAGGTGCGGCCAGTATCCGTCTGCCTATGATAACAAAAAAAACTAAATTATTTTTTTAATGTTACCTATAATTTACACTATAACTCATGAAATATAGGATTAAGCTGTAATATCATTCATTTTCGAGGAAATAAAAAATAATACACAACATTTAACATTATAGGATTAATAAGTATTGTCATTTAAAACATTAATTTTCAGATAACACAATATATTCTCGTGATTTATCAGCCCTAATGGGTAAATAATTTGACTCTTGGATCAAAAGCGTACGGTTAATATCATCACGATTGTATCCCGGAAGCTCTCATCGCTGTAAAATTAATTTAATCCGTTAAGACTTCTGTTTTAGGGTTGTTGCTCTGTTGATAAATTAATGTTTCCGCACTAACACCAGTTCTATAAGCATTTAGTAAATTTAATTTATATCTTCGTGGTTTCGTAAAAATATTCGTAAGTTATCAGTATATTCGCTTGTTGCATACTCATTTATAGTTCACCGATGTAGTCGTCGGTTTTAGATCAAACCATTTACATAGCGATGCGTGCTAATAACGGCCATTGAGATATCAGTTCTAAAGTCTCAGTATAGTTTCAACGGCTGCCCCACCCTTCAAACCGAAACGCATTACTGCTTCACGGCAGAACTAAGCTGGGTGGTGATACCTACCCGTGCAGACTTACAAGAGGTCCTACCACCAGTAATTACACAAATTATAATTTTGCGGGTTTGATTTTTATTACACGATGCTATTCCTTCAACGTGGAAGTAAATCGTGAACAATTGTTAAGTACGTATTTCATTAAAAGTAAAAATTGGTACCCGCCTGCGGGATTCGAACACCGGTGCATCGCTCGATACGAATGCACCGGACGTCTTATCCTTGTGAATTATATGAAACGTGAAGTTCAATAGCTATGTCAACGTCTTTCGTACTCCAAGTCGTCGTCTAAAAGGTAAAAGACCAGATCTACACCCATATCGAGCAATGCAACTATGCCAAGGCTTAAGTCCCGCAGACAGGTACGAATTTTTCTAATGAAATACGTACTAACTCATGTTCAAAAATGACTTTCATAGACTTCAAATCTCAAAGTAGGTGGGTGGTGGTGCTCAGGTGTAGGTTATTTGTAAAGGCTCCCGTAACCATTTTGGCATTGCTGACGTTCATGGACGACGGTAACCACTCACCGTCAGGGCCGTATGCTCATCTGCCTACAAGGGCAATATATGTATAAAACCACTTAAGCACTGGTATCACCCAGGTGGGCCGTGTAAGCTCGTTTATCTTCTAAGCAATGAAAACACGGCTCAAGCAAACCTGCAAATCTAGCTGTCCACCTGTAGAGTCCCTCTGGGATTCCGTAATTTGAGGACCAACAATAAAGAGCGCGAGAAACGGGAGAAATTCGACACAAATGTTCTATGCACAAAGCATTTGAGTATTTGAGCATGACAACTGACAGTTTACCAAAAAGTGGAAGTGACGCAAAGTCACTCAAGAAATATGAATTGATTAAATAAAATTAGGTACCTATTATATTTTTTATTGAACATAAAAACCTTAAACCTACGACCCAAAAAGTGACTAAAACAGTAAAACGGTTCCAATGCTCGGATCGATTATCTATCTAACATTAATTTCAATAGGATTTAGAACCGATCTTAATATATTGAATTTATGTATTCTCAGGGCAGCCCTATCAACAACAATATTTACTTAACCTATGCCTTATTAATTGGTTGATGTAAACAATTACCGACAATTATTGTTTATAGACCTCGCTGTGAACCTTGTAGTTTTAAAAGCTGCTTATAATGTAAATCAAACTATTCTTCATTTAAAAATACATTTTTTATAATACAATTTTAGAACTGTTAAATAAAAATGTGTTGTGGTAAAAAAATAAAATGTTACCTTATGCTATTTCACTGTATATTTGCTTGTTTGAAAGTGTACTAAACTCTACTATCTAGTAAAAAAAGCACTTTAAATATTCGTCATCATTACATTTAAATTAAGACAACGTTAGATACGAGATATAATACTTAGAGAATTAAGCTAGAAACAATTACGTAAAATCAATCACAAATTCAGATCATAATAGAATTATACAGGTCTAAACCATAACCATTTATTTAAATTTACACAAAGCAGGCCGCCATTTTTTAAACAAACGATGCCCCTGATCGTTCAGGCCTATTTTAATATTACAGCACGCGGAGCCGACCACGTAGCTGGAGGCACGCTGATTCTCGTTTTTCTTGTCTTGTCAGCTAGTTCTGCCTCACCGAAGAAAATAACCAAAGCCGACTGACTGGCAGCGCAGCATTCCTCGATACATTGCTTGGTGCACGGTTGAAGGGAATCTTAAGTCAGTTCGAAAGTAGACCCACAGTTGTATGGACGTTTTGTTGTCGCGAGTAACATAACGCGCGCTATCGAAATACGGTGGCATTCCACATTGAAATTCAAATAGCAAAAGGATTGAATTTTTGGGAAATTGAAAATTGATGTGGATAGTGTTGTGACAATTTACTATTGGATTATCATTCCGCTTCAATCGAATAATTCGTTCGATTCTCCGATTGGAATCTTGATTGTGTAAGTAGTTACTGGTTATGCATGCTAATTGCATTTGAATTACTTAATCTGTACAGTTCCGACAAATATAATGAGCTGCTATTTCTGGAACTGTTAAGTTATATACATCCTAACCTCTTTACTCGATCAATTTGAAGTTGATAAATTGAACTATATGAACTGAATATTTACAATGTAACCGTCCAATAATACTAAAATTCAATAAAGACAAGTTTATAATCCTTTAAAATTATTTTCCAAACTTTATGGAAAAATATCAAGAAAATTGTTTTTTCAGTGTAATTAAACATGAAATATTTCTGTCTTTTTTTTAAAATAAATAATTGTTCATTTAGTTATAATATAATAGTTATTTTTTAATATTACCACGCCCTTTATTTATTTGATAAAATATGAACAGTTTCAATAAATCACGATTTACTACAGATAGATTTTTTTTCTGCTCAGCCTATATTACATACTTGATTGATACATTTTATCTAATTATTGGATATTGGATTATACGTATCAAATTTACGATAGGAACAAAGTACTATTTTTTAACACTCAAAAGTGTTATTCTTATTTTGAACGAAAAACTATTTTGTATTTAAATAAATAAAAAATAAAAAAAGTGATTATCTGTGAATGCACGCACATCCAGCCTGTTTGTTATTCACGTTTAATACAAACATTCCGAGAATTCGATTCACGTTTTAGCTAGAAACTCTTAAATTACATTTTAAAAAATTTCAGCGAACGACTTTTCATAGTTTCAACAACGCGCGTGTATTCCGATCATAAAGTTTTATGTAAACATCGTGCACTAACATTTTCACTCGCATACCGGGCGAGGATTTGCATCGGAATCGAATGTGTTTGCGGAGTCGATTTCTCGACGATGCGGACGACTCACGGCCTAGTTGCGGTTTGTGTACATTGTTAAAGTACTTATACGTTTATTTATTTTATTCGTACTGTTAACATGTTAACGTGTCCAGCTTGTGTACGTTTTTTTTTGTAAATATATTTCAGTTAGTCGTTTTTAGGATTTAATTCGACTATTTATTTTTATTTATTTTTTATTGCTTAGATGGTTGGACGAGCTCGCAGCCCACCTGGTGTTAATTGGTTACTGGAGCCCATAGACATCTACAACGTAGACGCGCCACCCACCTTGAGATACAAGTTCTAAAGTCTCAATATAGTTACAACGGCTACCCCACCCTTCAAACCGAAACGCATTACTGCTTCACGGCAGACATAGGCAGGGCGGTAGTACCTACCCGTGCGGACTCAGAAGTGGTCATTTAAGATGTTAACATGTCCAGCTTGTATCCGTTTTTTTGTAAATTAATTTCAGTTAGTCGTTTTTAGGATTTAATTCGACTATAATCGACTTTCCGTCTAAAATCAATACAGTCGAATATGAACGAACAGTAATTAGTTCATTATTTTAGTAATAAATTTATTGTTTTCGCGCGGGTTGTGGACGCAATTAGAACAACTTTTACGGTTTCATTTCGCGTTTATTACTTTTTATTTTACAACTTCGAACGTCTCAAAAACAGTTCACGGTCACGGACGACTAATAATTTAATTAATATCATCATCATCATCATCGTTATTATCAGTCTTATCATAGGAACAAAAATTATTCTTAACAGAATCTCCAAAACGATCGCGCTACACACAGTTTTATCATTTATCATTGCTGAAATTATGGAAAAAAATCCATTATAAGCCACGTCAAAGTTGTAATTTTATTTCCACAAGGCTCCAAAGTTACGTTATGTTTTTGTTTTTTTTTTTTTTCAATTAGTATTTTTCGGGATATCCGAAAGGAAACTCACTGGTTACATAGTATCATTATGTGTCTTCAAACTGCTTGGCAATAGAAATAAGAATGACAACAGTAAATGATACACAACGTATCAATTTTAATGGTGATAGCTGGCATTGCTGAAGTCCATGGGCGACGGTAATCACTCACCAACAGGTGGGCCGTATGCTCGACTGCCTACAAGGGCAATAAAAAAAAACTACACTTTCAATATCTACTCCACTACAATACTCCAATACAATACGTACAAAGCGGCTTGTCAAAAACAGAGCTTTACAAAATATGTGTAGATAACCGATAAGCCTTATGATAATAATAAAAAAGTTATATATGTACCTACGAAGACAAAGGCATAAATGTATTAACAAAATATTTTTGACATTTAGGGCCCGTCGTACTCAAATATGAGTATACGTCGAAGTACGTTTACGTTGTAATTAAAAGATTATACCTACATACTCTAAATGTTCTAGCCTTAACCAATTCTGTTATCTCAACACTTGTTAATCTAATAGTCCTATTTTTGTTTCACTTATTCTGTCAAATTCCACGCACAAACGTCTTCTTGGTCATAAAAACACATTTAATTTATTTTGAATCCTTAGCGTTTTAAATGTAATTTGTGTATAGCTTCATCGTGGATTGAAAGAAAGTTGCGAGTAATATCGATCAAATGATTTATTCAACTTCATTCCAACTCTGTCAATGAAATAGTACGTAGCTGCTAGGTAATTTTTATTCTTTTAAAATTGAATTAGAAGAATAAAACTAACTAGAACAGAACTAAAACTTGTTAGTCGTTTGTGATACCTTTAGCATGTTAAAGATTTTGAACAACACTATAAAAGACTACTGGTTACTAGTATTAACTTTTTTTAATATTGAATTTTTTTGTTATAATTTTTTGTTCATCACAATGGTTTTATGTTGAAAAATACAAGTATAAATTTAATAGGTAATCGACAAAAATAAATAAATGACGAAATTTTGAATAAAATTGCTTCTAAACCTGTTTAGAGATCGAGCAGAGTTAAGAATTAAATTCTTTCGCAGCGATTAATTCCATCCACCGACAGCTGTGTTTAATTTAATAATTTTGTATGCAAATTTAGAAACGAATTTTAATACATTAAAGTTTTTTAATTACAAATAAAGACAGATGCGCTGGTTGTCCAACGTATGTACAGGGGCTACTTGTCCTACTTGGCCTAACAAAAGCAGCGTATTTACAGTATTTAACAACGCGTCTTTGCTTAGCGGTGAAAATTCTACCATATTCACAACAAATATTATATATTTTTGGACACATTTTAGATAAATTTCTCTTCTGTCTCTTCCTTTTGTTATTCTTATAAAAAGGATAAAAAAAAATGTCTCTACCTAAATATACGTAGATACTGTTTTCTATATTTTAAAATTTCCCCTGGACGTAATATATTATACTATGTAGATACTATGTAGATACTATCTAGATACTATGTAGATACTATGTAGATACTATGTAGATACTATGTAGATACTATGTAGATACTATGTAGATACTATATAGATACTATATAGATATAGTAGATACTTCATGTCTGCTCTATTTTAATACATAAATTTTCGTCAGCGTGCCCTAAAGATTAGTGCGTCAGGTTTACTAGTATCGAGTAAACACGTCGTCATTTTGATTAATATGAAAATTGAGAAAAGCGGCTAGAATGTGATATTTTGTTTTTAAGCATTTGAAAATATAAATTATAGTGTAAATGCTTATAAAAATGAAATGCATATCATAAAACAAAAAACGGATGAAGTAAAAGATTTGCTAATAAAAGAAACTAAAATTAAAAGTTAAAAAAGTTTTACTTTTTGACACGTTGGAACTGAAATATGGAGATATATCCTATAGAGTGTTTGACATCAGGCAGGTGGCAGGTTGTAAAACTCATGGCAAATCTTTATACAGTACGATGATAAAAGGACATCCCGACCCCACATAGTGAAGGATGAGAGAAAGAAGAAGGAAAATATAAAGATAACCGATATTTTATATTAAACTAGCTGTTAAGCAATTAATTATCCTTTATGAAATATAATCCATGACCGTTTACGGCTTAATGTCGTATTTGCAAGATAAAACGCATCGGAAGAAAAAGAAAACTCAGGATTTAACTATTGAAATGCTGACAGTAGAAAAAAGGTTACAGTTTGTACAGCTGTGATCGATATTGTTTAAAAGTTTACTGTTCAATTTATAAATCGCGTGTTTGGTTGCTTTAAAGACTTCGTACTTACGAGATACGACGTTAAGAAAATAATAGTTATCGATCATAGCAGCCCCCTTATCCCGCCAGGGTTCTTACCAACGGTAAGGTCCTAAATACCAGATAGTGGGCCAACGGTTCGCTCGCAACATCTGCGGGCCCTCCAGTCCTACATACCTCGAGCGACCCCTCGGCGCGGGGACTTACCTTATAGGGGGTTCGACCCCCTGCCCAGAAAAAAAAAGGCTTCCATCGATAAGATAGAGCAATTAATACTATCAGAGGAAGTGTATGTATATTTAAATAATCAAATTGTATTTAGTTCTTGGTACGGTTTTTATTTAGATAAAAGCATCGTCATCTTCTACCGAGAGAATTGATCGAAACAATAAAATGAAAACAATAAACTTGAGATTAAGCCGATGTTTTCGTAGTTTAGAAGTCTAAATTATATTTAAGACTTCTAAACTACGAAAACTTGAGAAAATACTATTATTATTATTATTTATAGCGGATATCATAAAAATCCTTCAGAAGTATTATCAAAAACCAACATATAGAATCAGATTTATGTTTGATTTTATCGGTAAAATGTCCCAAATACCATAAATCAATAGGGCCGCGATCAGTGGGAAACAAAGCACTACAATAATACAGACACAGTAAAACAAATGCTTACGATTCAATGAGAAACGGTACCATATATACTTTGATGTGGGTCACCGTTTAGTTCTGACTAGCAGTAATAAATAATTATGGTTACGTGAATACAACGAATGAGTCCATCTGTTTCCACGTCGAGGTGTTTATTAACTCAGTAATACCCAATGGTTTTTGTTTTCCTTTCGGATTCAATTATGTGTTTGGATGAATGGATGTGTTTCTATGCGTGTTTTGATGACTGGTATTTACAAACAGCTCAGCTTAATATTTCCTTCAATTATACAATGTCTATAGTAATAATTAGTCGAATGAATGGATTAATTTGCTTGGTATATTAACATCAAGCCCTATTTAAAAAAAAAAAAAATCTTTAAATTTGTTTATCTGTCTATGTTTATCTGTCTATTTTCGTGAAATTCGCGCTGTTATATAGTTGTCATTAATTTGTTAGTTTTACTAACCATGCTCCAAATCCCAACAGCACAAATATTCCGAGGAATTTAGAACATATTTTGATTGGAACAAGCTCAATAGTTGTTTCAAATTTACAGAATTCAATCTAAACAAATGATGTTTTTTTTCATCGAGTTTAATTTGTAAATGTTGAATCAAATAATTTTCTGCGATTACGTTCTTTGCGATTGCAACTTATCTAATAGCATTTGTTTCTCGGGTCAACGTAACTATGTGATAGCATGCCTCCGCACAGCGATTTCCAATGAAGTAATGCGGAACGCGGCATGTGCAAGCGGTGTTCATCATGAAAATTGATTGTATCGCCTGAAAGCCAACATGAAATATGTTGCTTACCGCGCTCAAATAACACAGTATTAAGTCTTTCACTTTATCCGCTTCTGATTTAGTGATTGCTCGATTTCTATGAGATTCATTTGAACACGATGTTTCATTACATTGTTTATCATTAACAGAACTAATCTTTAGGTCGATGTCGGTCGCAATAATTAACTTCATAATTGTTTTTTAAATAGACTCATTCTATCGTAAAGCTATTTCTGTCAAGAACACGTTCTTATGGATTACTTACTGACTTAGTAAAGCAGCATGTGTCATTGAATACAAATTTCAACAAGACATTTAATAAAATGTTTTTAATATGAAGTAACCAAAACAAATTAATTGGCAGGTTTTGGTCATGTACAGTTTCAAAACACATTTGGTGCTATATAAGTGATAATCAAAACTTACAGAGAACAAAAGATGAAGACTCTTCCATTCAATTATTCTATTCTTTGACAGCCGTCTGACCGAATCATAGTAACAGGACTTAATCTTAAACTAAATCCAATCCCATATTATTATCGCGCCTTATGCATAAGGACTAATTTACCCATACACCTTTTTTCAAATCTTTTCTCTTTACATTTACGATCTAAAACATTCGAGGTGTGCTGCTTGCTATTCGTACCGGTATTCAACATCTGCCCAAATAGTTATTCTTATCAGGTGTTCGAAGTAGCGAAAGCGATGTTAGAAGTAGAGCATCAAACTACGAAAACATCGAACTCAAACCAGTTGACGCATACAAGTTTATTCTTATCACTCACTCATTAGACGCTAAGCGATTTGACGGTGCCATGATGTCATGCAAGGGCGCAAACCAGATCCGTTGATAATTGCGTTGAGCACGATACGAGATTGTAAATAACACGAACGAATGCTGATCGCGGAGGAACTTTAACGAATAGTCATTCTTTTTTTTTTCTTTTTTTTTATTGCCCTTGTAGGCAGACGAGCATACGGCCCACCTGATGGTGAGTGGTTACCGTCGCCCATGTACTTCAGCAATGCCAGGGGCAGAGCCAAGCCGCTGCCTACCGAACATTCATAGCATTTAGGCAGTTTATGAATTGAAGTTAAGTTCATCGGTAAACACTCCCTTTCTGTGGACAGATTGAGATGTCTCTTGCAATTGAATTTTAATACATTGGGATAGGATTTTTGAAGTATAGAAATAAGCCCATTTTTACAAATTTTAACTTGTATTTATGTAAACGAATATCATCTTATAGTTACATATAAATGTATATTCGTTGCATTAAGTGGATTTTTGTAGGTACCTTGCTCCTCGGGCTCACAGTGCCTCATTGTCAACATTTCTCAAGGTTTTCAAGCTTTTCGTAGTTACCACTTCTGACTAGTAGGCCAATGATCGTTGGATTTCCACTTTCGGCAAACACACATTGTTATCTGAACATTGAAAAATGTAGCTGCATCTTGAAGTTTTTCATTGGTTTCATCCGTAACAAAGACATCGCCAATCATACTGATAGTGTCTTATTCTACAGCAGAACAATGATACTCGATAAGATGATAATGGATGAGTTAACAAAAAATTTACGTGAACCAAGTAAGATGTACGTTATAAATGCTCTCGCTGTTTCAAGGCACGTTTATGACCACCGAAAATTTGTAGCATCCATTTGAGTTGAGGACTCGACCGACCGTCAAAAAGTAAAAAAATAACCAAACTCGCACTGTCCTGTCCTTGTCCATTGCCGGATATTCAAAGGATCTGTTCAGTATTTAGAACGATGTCCGTCAACACCAAACATACACGATCTAGTCCAATCCAATTTGCACGTTTAATACGAGCCGCCGAAGCCGTTCCGACTTAATTGTTTTCACACAACAAAGTCTAATCATAATTATTGGATTTAACATTAAGGCGATCGAATTTTATTCATTACAAAATGAAAATGGAGATATTTAGCTTTGCGTAATAACTGGTGGTAAGATGTTAACCCGCACGGGTAGGATTCTCTATTCCGCCTACTTTTACCGTAAAGCAGTGCACTCTATTTGGACCATAGAACAATTGAGTACAGTAAATTGGGACATCGACCTAATGTCTAAAGGTCGATGTTTTTACACTGCGGGTTTCGCTAATCCTTACACTCGAATGACTGTGAAGCAGTTAACCTATTAAAATAAAACTAATCAGTATTTTTTATTTGGTAAGCAAATTGAAAAAAAAACTCACAAAATACTCTAAAAAGTCCAATCTTCACTTAAAGTTAACGAGGACTTGCATAGCCGAAAAAGAAAAGTCTCTTAAAAACCAGTTTATCTCGAAACGCCGGCTGCGGTTGCCAAAAAAATAACTCACAATGAATCGTCTCCACAAGTACGTTGGTCGATGTCGTTTTTTATTACGTAAAATGGCGGCTTACAAATTTCATGACGACTTCTCCGTTTTAATTTAATAGTTAGAGTGGTCAACAAAAAAAGTTACGTGACAGTAAAATTATAATTTCCAGAGACTTTCTTTAAAATAATGTTTAATGAAAATAACATCAGAGAGAGAGAGAGAGAAATGTTTCGGTCGTTCCAAATAGTAAACACACAATTTTCAACTAAGCATAATGTTCGATAAAGAAGTATGTATTTAAAATTGATTACTTTAAAATTGTTCGGCTATTTACATTAAATACTATTATTTGACAGCTACATTACACATATCCCTATTTTAACATTTAGTGTGTTCCCGGTTCCCGTAATCATGGCGCTTGCAACACCGCCGAAATATCGGGACTTTTTAAATGAAAATCATGGTAAAAAACCCTTAAATAAAAGCATATATTTAATAGCTAATATGTTTAAAATATCACAAAACGCTTTACAGACTTTTGATAGAAAACACTAAGTATCATACTTTCGTATAAAAATTCGGGACAAATTCGGTTTTTAGGGGCAGCTAAAACTATCTACTAAGTACATTCATGTACAGTCAACGTTTACGCTTCATTATCTACTAATCGTGTACAGTCACGGCTAGAGTTCATTTACTTAGAACGCCTATGACCCCAATACTTCCAGAATATACCTACAAAAGGTTTAAAAAGTAAGCGACTGCGGAAATGTGTTCTTTCAAATTGAAATAACAGCTAATTACTGATGAAACTGCTTTCTATTTTTGAGATCATTAGATTATAAAAATCATATGGAAAATCGACATTTTTATTTACAAGTTTTTGCATAAACTTACGTCAACATTTATAATATTAATACATTTTAAATTTTACTTAAAATCATGCCATTTAAATTCGTTTTTTACATAGTAGCAAATGGTCGAAGTAAGAAAAAATAATTCATGCTTTATTTTGTATTGAAACAGACCGTTTACTTGATTAATAGTATAAGTAACAATAAGATCGTAACTTAAATGGATTCCTTTAAGCCAGTATCAAATGTGTACATCCGTCGATTTGTCGTGCTTCGCTTCACAATAAGGACAAGCGACCTATTCGTATCGCAAGTACATCTTCGACGATACTATAGTTTGTACATATTCAAACGCCATCTCTATATATTAATACGTGAAGCAAAAACTTTGTACCCTTTTTTACGAAAATTGCGCGGACGGAGGAGGATAAAATTTCCCACACTTATAGAAAATATAGAGGAGTGCAGAATGTTATTGTTTTTTTTTAAATTATGCATAAAAAATACATTAATTCAATAAAAAAACATTATACACACTTCCATGTATTTGACACACACACACATATATAATATACTCTATGTTGATTGTCAAACTTTTGTTATTGCTTATAGTCTCAGTCGTGGCATCGATGCTTGGCGGCGATGAGTCCTGGAAGGCCTATGCTCGACTTCTGCGAGTGCACCATCTCGCAGAAGGAGGCGGCGGGGCGAGTGAGGCAAAGCTCTCCTCACTACGCAGAAACCCGCCGCCGCCGAGCAGGGGGTCGGGACCGGGGTCGTATCCGTGACCTGGCCCCCTAAGAGCTAGGGGTCCCACCCGTTTTGTGCGGGGAGGGACCCAGACGTGGGGTGGCGTGCTTTGCACCCTCACCCGCAGTAGGAAGCCAGGTCATGGTAGACCGCGTTCCCCCGACCGCTCTGGGGGAAGGTGTAACGCGGCGCCATCAAGGCGGGCTCTCAGCCCGCTGAACGAGGGAACCGGTGGTCGTGTCGCTGGCGGCCGCCGGTCCGGCGTCCGTAGGACGGTGGGATGGATGTAATGTGCTCTGCGTCAACCCTGTCCTGCCGTCTCAATAGCCCCGACTGGGCTCCGGCCCGGTCCGAGGTAGGGCGCCGGTTGTGAGCGGCAGGAGTTTTTAGTGAGGTTCAACTCCCACATACCCCACCTGTCGCGCGGGTGGGGATACGGCGATTTTCACCGGTGGAAAAAAATAAAAATTGTTTATAGTCTGTGGTCAAATTGAGAATAGGTTAAATATTATTTGTCTATAGTGTAGCTTTGGCGAAATCTGTGATTAAAGAAGTAATATTTGACGATTACGAAGTCTTTGACAATAGAACCATTATAATGTTGAAACTTATAATTTCGATTAATTATAATCGAATTTCGACTACTGCGGGACCCCTACTAATATTAAAAATATTAATTAAGAACTCATTGAAGACCGACGCGACGGTAAAAATGTTGTTCTTTGTAACTTGTGTGCTTATACTTGCTTATCTTGTAAATGTCGTTAGTGCGCTTCAAGCTTTTACCGGATCTTTTCAATCCTTTAATAACTACTAGTCCTTCCTTCGTTCCTCAAGGCTTGCGCCATGCATGCTGTGATATCTATGAGCTCCTTCTGACACTTAACACCAGATCAGCTGTGCGCTGGTACGACTATCCCATGAAAACTGAATAATTACCCTTACAGTAAATTGTGCAAGTATTTACAAAGCTATGGTTTATTTAAATTGAGTACATTAATTTCGTCTAGAACTTTTCACGATGTAAACCCAAGGACTTCAATTTAGACCCTAAGAATTACATTTTTCGTAATGCTAGCAACCCTAAACGACATCGCTCCACAACATATTATTGCTTCGGTTGAAGCCGTCTAATTGTTTTACAAGATTCCCTTCATTGCTGTAAGGTATTTGTCTAGATTTCGAGACAACTTTAGATCTTCGACTAAAATAAATTGTCTTTAATTGTAAAATACTAATGAAAACAAGTGTTTTGCGTATTATGAAATAAATAGGTAACTTCTAGAATTCACATTATGATTACTGATCCGGGGAAATTGTCCTCATTTAAATTTGAGTTTATTATAATCGACAAATACATTGGAGAAATTTCTAGAATTCTGTAGGCAAGTAGGTACCAATACGAATTTAGTATTATAATTATTATTCTAAGAACGAAATTACCACAATATATCGACTGTTTGAAGTCGTTGTGGCCTAAAGGAGGAAACGTCCGGTGGATTGACTTCCACAGCGAAGGAATAACATCGTGTAATAAAAAACCAAACCGTGAAACTATAATTTGCGTAATTACTGGTGGTAGGACCTCTTGTGAGTCCGCACGGGTAGGTACCATCACTCCACCTATTTCTGCCGTGAAACAGTAATGTGTTCCGGTTTGAAGAGTGGGGCAGCCGTTGTAACTTGTGACCTTAGAACTTATATGTCAAGGTGGGTGAGAATTTACGTTGAAGAAGTCTACGGACTCCAGTAACCACTTAACACCAGGTGAGCTGTGAGATGTTCCATCCATCTACGCAATAAAAAAAAAACTACGCGCTACCAAAATAGCGTCAAGTACAAAGCTTGGTATTAGGGCGTATTCTGAATCCGTACGGGTTCGTGCAATTGTTCTATCTCTTTCTGCTGCCAAGCGATTTGTTAACTTTAATAACACTAAAATAAAATGATGGATGGAAGAACTCAAGGCTCATTTTAGCTAAGCGCTAAGCCCATAAATACCAACGTTAATACCGCCACCCACCTTGTGATTTGAAGACGAAATCTTAACTTTATTGTAATGTCGATACACTGTCTTCTACTTCAAATCGAAATGCATGTGGCTTCGCGGAGAAATAGTCATGACGATGGAGTATACTCAAAATCACACCATCGTTGTCAAACCAAAATCTGCTATGTGCACTTTTTGAGATTTTTACTTTTTGACCTTTTCGTTTAGTTCACAGCCCTATCTACCGTATAAAAAAACTGTTATGTGTCTATAGCTTTAATATTTATCTATAGCTTTCATCTGATATAGTTCTTAAAAAGTTACTTTCATATAAAATTTTATACGAAAATGTTTTACTCGTTAATTCAAAATAGAGTTTTGCACATAGCAGATTTTGGTTTGACAGCGACGATACGTTCTATTTTGAATCTAATTGCCATCAGCATTGTGGCGTTTATCGGAATGAACTTCGGTACACTTGATGGATCGAGAGCAAGTCATCAATAAAAACACTAATATGAGTTTCTCATTAGAATATTTCAACAAAAATAAAACTAAAAACGGAAGACGATAACATTTAGCGGTCAAAAGAAATGAGTCCGCCTCGAAATGTGAATGAACCACGAATACGCATGTACTCGCTACCGTGTGAATCTTAGATCATTCGCGAGATAATGTATCAAGGTTGTTGTTTTTGTACGTCACGTCAGAAAAACAAAATACGAAAATGCTTAGTGAAGTGGTTATCTGTATAATGTAGATTGGACGCCAGAATCGTTTTTTTTTTATTGTTTAGATGGGTGGACGAGCTCACAGCCCACCTGGTGTTAAGTGGTTACTGGAGCCCATAGATGAGATATAAGTTCTAAGGTCTCAGTATAGTTACAACGGCTATCCCACCCTTCAAACCGAAACGCATTACTGCTTGACGGCAGAAATAGGCAGCGTGGTGGTACCTATCCGCGCGGACTCACAAGAGGTCCTACCACCACCCTGCCTATTTCTGCCGTGAAGCAGATATAAAATATCCAGGGCACGGGCAACAAACATGACTGGTGGTAACCAGTATCTCTGACCCGATGTGATATCTGTCTAAATTTTACATCTCAAGCCATAAATAAACACGGAAAAAAAATTAAAATATTAAATTCTTAAAAAAGTTGCATAAGACTGTAATAAATAAAACAAAAAGTTTTTCTTGATGTTCTAAATTAAGAAGTACTTTGATTTACAAGTAGCGCTTCCTTGCCAAAATATTGCAATTGATTGGATTGTCTAAGTCTAAACAAATAAAAACTTCAGTGAATCCGTATGCTTGGTTAGCATTAAATAGAATTTCTATTTAACAAGTAATATTAACTAAAAGTATCTCGTACAAAAATTAGAAAGATGTTTTTTTGGAAATTAGCAAATTATTTATTCCGAAGGAGGCAAACATTTAGAAAGATTTATGTAGGAAAGTGGTAAGTAACATGGTCAACAAAAAAACGTTCAAATTGTGAAATCTATAGTTCAGTGTTTCATTTTCCTGCCGTGCTCCGACTTTATTGTTTTTCAATAAAGTTAATAAGCGTCATATGTTTCATATATCATTTTCATACATCATTATATGAAATACTTATTTTTCTATGTGTTTACGCCTTCTATTTAATTAGAACAATGTAGGTATACTTGTTATTGACACTTCAGGGAAGGATTAGTCAATTACCATAAACGAAAAACAGGTATAACACACATAAAAATCTACCAATTTCAACAATTTTTTATTGTTTTATATGTACATATTCTTTAGTGGTAAATATCTTTGCAATAGTCAATGCACGGACAGAATTCAGTAGCCTAACGAGAATAGAATTTTTTTAATGCTTATTAAATCAATGCTAGAATGTTCCATTTTTAATTTGTTCAGTATAGTTCAAATGTAATAATAAATAATACTCGCAAAAAAAATATTTAATTTTAAGTACTGACTATGGTTTTGATTAAGTACGTGATAACATACGCTGATGTCGCACGTCGCGTGGGTTCTGATGTCAATGTATCTTCGGACAATAATAAAATATCCAGGTTAAGAGGGCAATAGCTGCCATTTCCTTAAACAAACGTACACACCTTCCTTGTTGGGGTTGAGTCTTGGTGACGCCTGGAACTTGCGGAGCAGACGTGCGTGCGAACTCATGGGGCGTGATTGTTTGACGGGGGTATAGGGAGACCCAGTGAAACGGTACCCGCTGCCGCCCGCCGGTCAGTAGGGGACCTGAACCCGGGTGTCTCTACTAAACTCCGCCCCGGGAAGCTGTCCCGCCAACCGGTGTAAAATCCTGCTGTGCGGTCGTCGTGCCGGAGTCGGAGACCGGAGTGGATCCCGGCGATCGCACGCAGAGTGGACTGGGGGCCCTTCCATGCCCTGCGTCAGTCTCTCACGCAACCCGTGGTCGAGCACGTACTATGTTCCGCGCTTCATTCAGGTGTTGCCTCGATCTCACCTCCAACATCCTACCTCTCCTAATCCTACTCTCCGAAAACATAAACATCATGAAGACGACAAAAAAAAAGAAAAGGGTTTCACAGGCGGTCCCCCATTCCACATTTAATGTGGATTTCAGCAATGTCAGGGGCCTACATAGCAACCTTGACGCCGTACACCACCACCTTGAGACGGCGCAGCCTGCCCTGCTTTTTTTAACGGAGACGCAGATATCTGCTCCGGATGATACCTCATACCTTGAATACCCCGGCTACGTATTGGAGCACAACTTCCTGCGTAAAGCCGGGGTGTGCGTATTCGTCCGGGCTGATGTCTGTTGTCGCCGTCTTCGGGGCCTCGAACAACGGGACCTGTCCCTCTTGTGGCTGCGCGTAGATCACGGGGGCCGTAGCCGAATCTACGCGTGCCTGTACAGGTCCCACAGCAGTGATGCAGGTTCAGCTCTGTTTGAGCATGTGCAAGAGGGGACTAACCGCGTGCTTGAGCAGTACCCATCTGCGGAGGTAGTGGTTCTTGGAGACTTTAATGCTCACCACCAAGAGTGGTTGGGATCCAGAACCACTGACCTCCCGGGTCGGACTGCCTACGATTTCGCCTTGGCCTACGGCTTCTCCCAGCTGGTGACACAGCCCACCCGTGTCCCAGATATCGAGGGGCACGAGCCTTCTTTGTTGGACCTTCTGCTGACCACAGATCCGGCCGGATACAGTGTGGTGGTCGACGCTCCGCTTGGATCGTCTGATCACTGCCTTATTCGTGCTGCCGTACCACTCTCTCGTCCTGATCGTCGAACGACGACCAGGTATCGAAGAGTTTGGCGGTATATGTCAGCAGACTGGGATGGATTGCGTGAATTTTACGCATCCTACCCATGGGGGCGGTTCTGCTTTTCCTCTGCTGATCCTGACGTCTGTGCGGACCGTCTTAAAGACGTGGTGCTCCAGGGGATGGAATTGTTTATTCCCTCCTCTGAAGTGCCCGTTGGGGGTCGCAGCAGACCCTGGTATAACAATGCCAGCAGGGATGCTGCACACCTCAAGCGGTCCGCATACGTGGCATGGGATAATGCCAGGAGACGTCGGGATCCTAACATCTCAGGGGAAAGGCGGAAATATAACGCCGCTTCCAGGTCCTACAAGAAGGTAATTGCCAAGGCGAAGTCGGAGCACGTCGCTAGAGTTGGCGAGCGATTGAAGAGCTATCCCTCCGGGAGCCGTGCTTTTTGGTCGCTCGCCAAAGCTGCAGAAGGAAACTTCTGCAGGTCTAGTCTCCCACCACTGCGCAAGTCCGATGACAATCTGGCCCACAGCGCGAAAGAGAAGGCTGACCTTCTGGTCAAACTCTTCGCCTCGAACTCGACTGTGGACGACGGGGGTGCCACACCACCGAACATCCCCCGGTGTGATAGCTCCCTGCCGGAAATCTGCTTCACACAGTGTGCAGTCAGGCGGGAGCTCAGACTCCTGGACGTCCATAAGTCGAGTGGGCCAGACGGCATCCCCGCAGTGGTTTTGAAAACGTGCGCCCCTGAGCTGACACCTGCGCTAACGCGTTTGTATCGCCTCTCTTATTGCACTAACAGGGTTCCGTCTTCATGGAAGACCGCCCACGTCCACCCTATCCCCAAGAAGGGTGACCGGTCGGACCCATCGAGCTACAGGCCTATCGCGATAACTTCCTTGCTTTCCAAGGTGATGGAGCGAATTATAAATACACAACTCCTGAAGTATCTTGAAGATCGCCAGCTGATCAGTGACCGACAGTACGGTTTCCGTCACGGTCGCTCAGCTGGCGATCTTCTTGTATACCTTACTCACAGGTGGGCTGAAGCCTTGGAGAGCAAGGGCGAGGCTCTTGCTGTGAGCCTTGATATCGCGAAGGCCTTCGACAGGGTCTGGCATAGGGCACTTCTATCGAAGTTACCATCTTACGGAATCCCCGAGGGTCTCTGCAAGTGGATCGCTAGCTTTTTGGATGGGCGGAGCATCACGGTCGTTGTAGACGGTGACTGTTCTGATACCATGACCATTAACGCTGGCGTTCCACAAGGTTCGGTGCTCTCCCCCACGCTTTTCATCCTGTATATCAATGACATGCTGTCTATTGATGGCATGCATTGCTATGCAGATGATAGCACGGGGGATGCGCGATATATCGGCCATCAGAGTCTCTCTCGGAGCGTGGTGCAAGAGAGACGATCAAAACTTGTGTCTGAAGTGGAGAACTCTCTGGGGCGAGTCTCCAAATGGGG
The DNA here is from genome assembly GCF_030269925.1 of Bombyx mori. Classification (NCBI taxonomy): domain Eukaryota; kingdom Metazoa; phylum Arthropoda; class Insecta; order Lepidoptera; family Bombycidae; genus Bombyx; species Bombyx mori. The sequence continues at coordinate 8,062,450 of NC_085124.1, forward strand.
TGAATCGAACTTAGTTCAATTCAACCCGTTGAAGACACAGGTTTGCGCGTTCACTGCGAAGAAGGACCCCTTTGTCATGGCGCCGCAATTCCAAGGAGTATCCCTGCAACCTTCCGAGAGTATCGGGATACTTGGGGTCGACATTTCGAGCGATGTCCAGTTTCGGAGTCATTTGGAAGGCAAAGCCAAGTTGGCGTCCAAAATGCTGGGAGTCCTCAACAGAGCGAAGCGGTACTTCACGCCTGGACAAAGACTTTTGCTTTATAAAGCACAAGTCCGGCCTCGCGTGGAGTACTGCTCCCATCTCTGGGCCGGGGCTCCCAAATACCAGCTTCTTCCATTTGACTCCATACAGAGGAGGGCCGTTCGGATTGTCGATAATCCCATTCTCTCGGATCGTTTGGAACCTCTGGGTCTGCGGAGGGACTTCGGTTCCCTCTGTATTTTGTACCGTATGTTCCATGGGGAGTGCTCTGAGGAATTGTTCGAGATGATACCAGCATCTCGTTTTTACCATCGCACCGCCCGCCACCGGAGTAGAGTTCATCCATACTACCTGGAGCCACTGCGGTCATCCACAGTGCGTTTCCAGAGATCTTTTTTGCCACGTACCATCCGGCTATGGAATGAGCTCCCCTCCACGGTGTTTCCCGAGCGCTATGACATGTCCTTCTTCAAACGAGGCTTATGGAGAGTATTAAGCGGTAGGCAGCGGCTTGGCTCTGCCCCTGGCATTGCTGAAGTCCATGGGCAACGGTAACCACTCACCATCAGGTGGGCCGTATGCCCGTCTGCCTACAAAGGCAATAAAAAAAAAAAAAAAAAAAAAAAAAAAAAAACACACAAGTTTACAAAGTTGGAACTAGGTTTTTTTATAGATTATCAGACGAGATTAGTACTAGCGTAGTAACTATTTATTAATCTGTGGTACTAGCCTACTGTAGTATCCGAAGTCCCCATATATCACAACATGACAACTGCGACATTGAGACAAAAGTTTTAATCATAACCTTGTTGAATTTTGTTTAAGCAAATAGTAGCAATAATTAAGTTTTTGACGTGTTTAATAATCGAGAAATTCGATCGATCGTTCTATCTCTGAATTGATGAATAAATTGTAGAACTAAAAATTAAGATATTAAAAAAGCTTTTTGGATATAAACGGCCATACAACGTGATAAAGAAATCGGTTTACTCAATCTAAAAAATACACAAGTGGTTTGCGAGACAAAAATCCTTCGGAACATTTGCACCACAGTTCAACATGTAAGAAACTGGTACATAATAAATGACTACTTTGCGTCGGACATAAAAATATTGGTAGTTCTGACACGTTAGAACTTACAATATTAAACCCCTTCTAACAGAAAACGGACTAAAAGGATATTATCTGTCAATATTAACATGGAAACTTAGATGAATGTTCGGTTTCAAAACAGTGCCGCGTGTTTTAAAGGGCGCGCGTGACATAGTCAACTCGATGACAATTAAACTTATTGCATCATTTAAACATTGCCGAACACTATCGTAGTATTACTTTGATTTACCTTCCGTCTAAGTACTGGTAGGTACAAGTGTATAATTGTACTGTATTTATAGACAACATTGCTCTAAAAGCTACGATATTTTTATAATTTGATTGCTATTCATCATCTGACAATATTTACCTACCTTCACTAATCTCTCTGACTATGTGTCACACAATATATTTAAAAATAGTAATAAAATGGTTGTACAAATGTAGTTGACTTAAAACTGTCGACTTTAAATTTATTTTTATTTGATTTCTTTTCTTCCAGCACCATGCAACAAACAGCAACAACATATAAATTTTGAACACGCCACCTTTATTATTATAGCAGCTAGACGTAGTATTGTTGAGGTCGTGTTATTTACAACAGTAAAAAGATTCCTATATGTAATGTAGACTATAAGCTATCTTAAAATTTCGTTGTAATACGCTCAGCCGCTTTTGGGTGGGTAATAAATACCCAAACAAACACAGTTTCATAATTTTAATATTACTATATAGACAGATTCCAAATTTAAGGCGTTCGATACTGCGTGACTTACCTAGCGTGAAAATCAAATTTATTCCGATTTCAATTTAAACTTCATGTCAATACACAGCAAACTGCGGCTGACGTTTAATTAAAAATCATTTCGAGAATAAAATCATATTGGAAATAATTTTATGACCGGGGCCTGATTTTTTTTAAATCACCGTCGATTGAAAGGTCACCCTTTTTATACGGTTAACATAAATACGTTAATTAATTTTAAGCTCAATAACTTTATGTAAAATCTATGCAAATATCCTGAGATATTTTCGAGAATAAGAAGATCTTAAATTTACGATTGAATTACAGTAAATAATTCAAAAGTACATATTATGGTCCAGAGTAAATTTAATTTTATTTATCACTTAGAACATTTACAATATTCATTGAAGTTTCTCTTCACAACATCAATGAGTTACACATTTTAAAACTGCCTTTTCTTAGAATCTCAAGTTTCGCGTGCGCTTAAACGATCGTTAGAGCCAATACATATCATAACGCTAATGCCGTCATACGCATTGACACATGAGATTCAAATTTTATTTAATTTTTTTATTTTCTTTCGGTTCACCTGATGGTGAGTGGTTACCGTTGCTCATGGACGTCAGCAATGCCAGGGACAGAGCCAAGCCGCAGCCTACCGTTAAATACTCTCCACAATCCTCGTTTGAAGAAGGACATTACATAGCGCTCCACTATCCTCCTAAATATTAATTTCCAAAAAAAAATCTCGCCACCATCAATGTCGATTAGATCAAGTTATAAAATTAATGCCAGTTGTTTTGTGGCCGATATAAAGCATAGATTGTTGGTTTTATTTGATAAACAACCTAACAATGATTAGGAATTAAATGTGTTAGGTTTGTGAAATATCTGTATATGTTGAAATCGCAAATAAGACTTTGTATAACGCTTAGGTATAAATGTAAAACCATTTAGTAGTTTTTTTTTTTTTGTGACGCATTAAAAAGACAACCGTGAAAATAAAAACGTATCCAAACCATGGATCATGATAATAAAATTTGTTTCAGTACGAAAACCGATAACTGTGTAATTGTTTGCACAAATGTATTATAACAGAGCCGAAAAGCAACTAGATATGTCACGCCATTAACGAATTACAGACTTCCGGCTTAGTATTGTTTTAAATGCAAAAGCAAGTCTCAAATATTATTTATACTTCAGTGGTAACAAACTATATAACAATAACAACCAAATGGATTGTTTTGCATTTCTGAAAATATGCTAAGATCGAAAACATCAATAACGTCTGTAAATGAAATAACAATACACACCAGTGAAAACAAGTGAATATATTTAATTGATTTTTAGTATAATTTTCACGGGTCACAGATAAAAGTAAATTTTTCATTTTCGCTTCATTTTACGATTTCCTTCAGTATTAACCAACGAGTTTTACTTTAAAAAATTGCTTAAATTTATGTTTTTTGTTTCCACAATTCGATCTTGAAAAATATCTCAAATTAACCTTAAGATGTGAACCTAAAAAAACACCCGCTCAAATATTTCTCCGTCCATTAACCGTGTAGGAAGTGCAATTATATAATAGCCACCTGTCAAAGAAAACGTACGTGAACATTGTGGGAGACATTTTTATAAACAATTTAAGGCCAAGGTCACTACTGAGGCCACACTATCTTGTTCACCTATATAAAGTTACAATGAATTTAAAACTGGCCTGTGTGAGATTTTATCTAATAAATAAACAACCTATTCACTTACAGCTTAAATAAATTTGTATGACGACTTACACCCGTTATGAATGATTTTGTTATCTTCTGTGGAAGATTCTTTTGTTATTACAGAATTAATTTCATATACATTAAATTAATTGCATAGACACGATTCTCACAAATTACAAATGGCTATACATGCTTACTAGCAAGTATGACTATGTGACTCTTTTTTGCCATCAATAATGTGGCCAAAGTTAAAAGAACTATTTTTAAGCTATTGCATAGCTTTTATCGCGGGCTTTGAGCGTGGCGACCGAATCAAGAAATTCCGTAACGAAAATAAAACCTAACACCGCCCACTCCGCCTACCATGTAGCTCGCGTTCAACACATTCACACGTTGCGCTTGTGTAGTGTTTGTGAATAAGCGCGCGGCGTGACGTCGCACTGCATCCGCATTATGAAAAGTCTGTCCATCTCTCTCTCGCGCGGTCTAGCTTATGAGTGTGAAGGGGACAGCTAATGTTTTGCTTTTGTTAATGTTTATAAATATAGCGTGGTCTTATCTTATTATTGTTTTTTTTTTATTGCCTTTGTAGGCAGACGAGCATACGGCCCACCTGATGGTGAGTGGTTACCGTCGCCCATGAACTTCAGCAATGCCAGGGGCTTCTTAGGACTTGCAGCCTATAAGAGACGTACTGGTCATTTCTTAACTGATAATTTAAAAGAGAATAGGGTGGTAAAACCGAAACAACGTCTGAAGCGGTACGCAAAGGGAGGTCATAGAAAATTTTTGTTTTCGGATGAGAAATTTTTACAATTGAGCAACATTTTACAAACCAAATGACCGTATTTATGCTCAAAGCTCTAAGGAAGCTTCCCAATTAGTCGACAGAGTGCAACGTGGGCACTATCCGGCTTTAGTAATGGTTTGGTGGGGTATTAGCTATGAAGGAGTGACTGAGCCATACTTTTGTGAAAAAGGTATCAAAACATCAGCACAAGTGTATCAAGATACCATTCTTGAGAAGGTAGTGAAGCCCCTTAACAACACCATGTTCAATAATCAAAATGGTCCTTCCAGCAAGACTCGGCGCCAGGTCATAAAGCTCGGTCTACGCAGTCTTGGTTGGAAACGAACGTTTCGGACTTCATCAGAACTGAAGACTGGCCGTCGTCTAGTCCCGATCTTAATCCGCTGGATTATGATTTATGGTCAGTTTTAGAGAGTACGGCTTGCTCTAAACGCCATGATAATTTGGAGTCCCTAAAACAATCCGTACGATTGGCAGTGAAAAATTTTCCCATGGAAAGAGTGCGTGCTTCTATTGATAACTGGCCTCAAGGTTTAAAGGACTGCATTGCAGCCAATGGAGACCACTTCAAATAAGCTTTTTGAAGTGAAACTTCCTTATCGGCGTTGGAAAAAAATTTACCGTCACATTTTTCGGTTACGCGTCACTTTTTTCCGTTACGCGCCATCTGTTTTGTATTCATGTCTATGATAATAAAATCCTTTTGTTTAAACTTTATCTAATTTAACTTTTTTGTATTCATGTCTATGATAATAAAATCCTTTTGTTTAAACTTTATCTAATTTAACTTTATTTAACCAATTTCTAGAAAGTTGCATGTAGATCATTTTTCGAAAAATAAGGCCATAAACAAGTTTCACTTCTTACGTGTGTACACTAGTACACGCACACATTTTTATACTTTAAATTGTTTTATATTTATGTATTAAACTAACACACTGTAAAAGTAATAAATGTTATTTGCAATAGATTTTTTTTTCCTTTGTCTCAGTATTTATGGCAAGACTAGGTATATGTACTCTTTTGTTTATTGTTAAAGTCTGTGGTCAAATTAAGAGTAAATTAATTTTGTTTGGGTCTTGGGCGGGAACGCGAGGAGTGAAGTTGTGTGATTTGTTCTATTTAGTGTTTCTTCAGGTTTAAATGTATAATAACGGTGGCTTATTAACTGCTTATTATTTGTGAAAGGGCACAAATGTGGGAAAATAAAACAAAGCCGCTGTATGTAACTTCTCGGGATCCTCCAAAAAGTCCACTGAAAAAGTCTTATATCGTCTCATCTCATTTTGTTACATATTACCATTTTTCATATTTAAAATATATATAAACAATAGGCTGTATGGTTTGGCTTTGCCTTTTCAGTTGGAAAAATAAAACTACTACTTAATTTTGTTTGTTTTTATTATAATATTATTTATCTATAGTGTAGCCTTGGCGAAATCTGTGATTATATAAGTACAAGTCTTTAAAAATAGAACCATAATAATGTTGAAACTTATGATTTAAATTAAGAATTATAGTCGAATTTCGACTACTGGGCGATCGCTAGTAATGTAGGTACCTATATAAACACATGCAGGTTCATACTTCCTTTCTCATCTGTGTCTTTTACCGACTACATCCTACCAACAAAAATGTTACGAAATTGTCCCAATAATACTAAATTTTAAAATGTACATTAAATACATCTTATTGCAACTGTTAATGTGTATCTATTAGATTGATGCAACTGATAGTTAATTACATAATAATAAATCTCCGATTGATTACAGAGCTATTGCATAAAGAACTCACTGTTACCAGTTTCATTGCAACCGCAATTATTCAATATGATGCTATTGTTGTGCTTTATCTTCGTTGAAAGTATTATAGTTAAAATTCTTGGAATATTTTGAAAAAGGTTTAAACGTTTTAGCGTTTTAAACTAATTATGACGATTTCGTAAAATGTAAATTAAGTATTCTAATTTTATTATGTTTTTTAATCTTAAACTTTTAAAATAGGCCTATATCTATAGACTCAAGTAATACTAGAGGATTTTAATAAGATAGACATGAAAAACGGTATTTTACGTAAACAAAATTTCTAATTAAAAAAATTATAATCTGATAATGTAAATAAATTTCTATATAGCGGCGTAAACAACGTCTATTCCTTAGCCCCCTGAGTTTCTCGCCGGATCTTCTCAGTGGGTCGCGTTACCGATCCGCTGGAAGATTCTGCGAAGCACTGCTCTTGCTAGGGTCAGTGTTAGCAACACTCCGGTTTGAGCCTCGTGAGCTCACCTACATGTTAGGGCGAAGCTGAAATAGCCTCTCAAGGCTATCAGCCTAGGCAGGAGAAAGAAAAGTCTATTCCTCTTAACTTCTGATGTCACACGTGGGTATAAATGCGAAGATAACTATACAAAACCTACTATTGATGTTAGTAACTCATCTTTGTATTATATTATGGAATATGTTTAAAAACATAGTAGGTACATTTTACTAGATATCTATCAACTGATTTAAAAATTAAATCTCTTAATTACCACTATTATTTTAGAAAAGTATCTTCTTTATTATTATTATTATTATTATTGTGGTATCGCCTATTACTACGACGTGTCAACAACACGTAGTCAATGCTCTCAACGCGGACGTTCTTCGTACATTTTTCAATCGTCATTCCTTTCAACACTGTTTTAATCGGACTCAGTACAAAAACGACTGGCTGTCGACAATATAGTACGTGATCGCAATGAATAGAACTGGCTCACGTAGTCGCGGCATTGAGTAGTTGCTGGACTATGTATTTGTACGCTGGAATACTTCAAAGTGGTGCAAGTGTGAAGGCGCAGCAAATGCACAAAAAATATAGGCAATAACTGACGCTGTGAGTTACCATTAAATAAGATAAAATTAAAATTGAGTCAGAACAATAATTTTTATCTTCTATAAATATAAAAATGAATTGCTGTTCGTAAGTCTCGCTAAAACTCGAGAACGCCTGGACCGATTTGGCTAATTTCGGTCTTGAATTATTTGTGGAAGTCCAGAGAAGGTTTAAATTGTTAGATAAATATGAAAATTCTCGGAATTAAATAAAAATACCAATTTTGTTTGGATATGTCCTCCGTCGGACAGATTCCATTTGTTTGTTTTAAGTTTATTTTATACAAAAGTCTCTTACTTATCGATTGAGGTTCTACAAAGTCTGCCGGGTCAGCTAGTCGATAAATAAAAGACCTAAACTTTTGTATAAAATAAACTTAAAACAAACAAAAGAAATCCGTCCGACGGATGACACATCAAAGGGAAAACAAAATTGTGATTTTTATTTCATTCCGAGCATTTTCATATTTTTTTTAAACCTTTTAAACCTTTCCTGGACTTCCACAAATAATTCAAGACCAAAATTAGCCATATCGGTCGAGCCACGGAATAGATAATCTATTCCGTGGGTCCAGCCGTTCTCGAGTTTTAGCGAGACTAACGAACAGCAATTAATTTTTATATATATAGATAGATAGATAATTATTGGTTTGTAAAGAAAAAAAATCAATTTACTTATTAAGACTGTCATAATTTTATATTTGACACAAAATTCAACTGTATAGAACCATTTAAAAAAATATGATTGGAACATAGAGTCAAGTAGGTAGTTCTTTGACGATTTTATATATTTAATAGTGCATTTATAGTACATTTCAAACAAATGTATTATAAACATTAATTAGTACAAAAAGTACAAAAATATTATCATTGTACATTATTATTACGTATATTAAATTAGTTTTTAATAAAATCGATTTGAACAGCTTTAACTCAACTTATCGCTGTTTTCAAAAACTGTTCAATGGTTTAAAATAGTTTTATTTTATCATTGAATATTGAAAACGGGCATCTTGCCTTGACGTAAGCGCGCCTTTTCTGACGCTTAGCAGGAATATTTACTTCTGCCATCGCAGCTACGTTCCAATGCGATATTTAAATTATTACAAAATATTCATATTCGAAAGGTTTATTAAGAAGTAAAATTTGTATCGATACTGCAATCGATTAGTTGGGATGCCGACTAATCGATTTCACTACAAAACTTTACATGCTTAAATTAATTTAAAACTATGAGGAACAAATATTGTTTTTTAAAACAATTCGTGTAATTTAAATAGTCATTATTGAGAAAGTGCGGCTACGATTAAAACGCACGATTCGCTTTCTATGTCAACCGTCAAAAGAAAATAGTAGAAACGAATGTAGGTATTAGTTTAATTATCAACGGCTAGTCACGCAAACGTATATATAAATCTTACTAAAAACCGGAATCAGTAGTTCAGAATGTTTAATATTTAATAGCGGTTTCGAATGTTTCTGTATTTAACATACTAATCAAGTACTTTCTGTGCACATATTATATGTATTCATTAACGAGTACTTATATTTATTTTTTTGAGTGCACGTGTGTCTGTTTTAATATATTCATGGATATTCATGAAAATTGTACTGCCTAAAATAATTAACCTAATGCTTTCTACCTCTAAACATTACCGCTCACTCTATTTTTGAACTTCTTTGGATTTTTTAAAGATGTCTCATATCTTTCGTGGGAGATATCTGTAAGATATATCCATTAGTTTTAAAGCAGAACTCCGTGGCCGAACTCGCACCTAAGACTCCGTGTCTTGACTGCATCAAGTGGTGCGACTGTATCTGGGGTCAAATTCTCGCTGCCTACCTAAAAATTTTAGTAATCAAATATGTACCTAACGACATGTCTTCTCGAACGATTCAACGGTGAAAAAATATTATCGTATAATAAAAGCAAGCCTCAACAACTTATGAATTGCGTAATTATCTCCATATTGCGAATCCGTGTCGGCAGGCATAAAATCTTCGTGCACAACAACAGCTGTTGTTACGATAAAAACAACGATCTTGTCTCTTGTTTCATGGAGGGTGGCTGTAATCAGCTAATTAGCCAGGCCAACCAGGGTAGTCAGAGTTCATTTGCCAAATAATCTATACTTAATATCATAAAGCTGAAGAGTTTGTTTTATTTGAACGCGCTAATCTCAAAAACTACTGGTTCTATTTGAAAAATCATTTCAGTGCTCATTTATTGAGGAAGGCTATAGGTTATATAACATCACGCTAATACCAATACAAGCGGAGCACCAATAAAGAATGTTTCAAAATCGGGTCATCCCAAAGTAACTATTCCACGCGGACGAAGTCGCAGGCAAAAGCTAGTAACTAATAAAATTATAGCAGCTTTCCTTTTTCACTTCGAATTAGGCGTTTAAAAGTGAATTGGAATAAACAACGAATCTCTGACTAATCTTCTTTAAGCTTTAAAAACCTATGCCAAAAAAAAAGGTTTTATTACAACTTTATAAAATTTACTACCAAGAAGTGAAACTGATGCTACTACCTAATATGTTGATTTTAACGTTATAAAATCGTTTGTGTTACGCAAACCACCTGAATTCTAGTATCCCTACTTAACACAGAATTACGTAAACACCGACTTTTGATATGTGCAATTAAATTTGAAGCGTATCCGCCGACCGTTTAATTAGTGTATTCAACAAACGATTTATTCAGTAGATGCGAATGATAATTTTGGGCCTTAATTACATTTTATTAGGAGAGGAAATGGTTAATTATGAAATCGGAACACGAGCAGGTACTGCAGTTTGTTTGAATGGGTATCAACTTTCAAGACCTTTCTGAGGGATCTTCTATGAAATCATAAGATCAGGCCTAGAGGTCGTTCAGCTGTCCAGAGCAAAGACAGAAATAACAGTTCTCATGAGCTATGACACTTCATTTAGATTTACGTATACAATGAAATTCGACTGAAAATTGTATTCCTCAAATTTGTGTTCCCCGAAGAAGTGAGTCCCAATTAAATAGCTTTGGACACAGTCCCTTCATTATTTCACTATCAGTTTGCGCCCTGGATGAATACAATTGTGTTTTTGTTCATGGTACCGCTATCGCTCAAAGCTATAGTTCAAATACGTGTTACAATAAGCCGGTGTTATGTGGCGATTCAGTAAAAACACACCGGTACCTACGACCTTCCGAGCGTAACGAGCAACTCAAGGTTACACAGTTAATGCCGGGAGATGACGCGACTGAGATGTCTCATAGATTATTTATCACTTCTATTGATAGTTTTTATACACGTACAGCAATGTGATACCTAATTTGAGCGAAGCTTAGGTATAAACTTATAGACAAAACAAGCTACATTTTACCTTTAAGGAGCATGATAATTTATTTCCTTTACGGGAGTATTCCTTTTTTAGTTTTTTCGCCACCTAAATTAGATTTCCTACGAACACAACCGTCTGCTACGGAATGCAGTTCAAATAATTTGAAAATTTTCCTTCCTACACAACATTGGAAAGACGTCAAATACAACTTCGATAGGATTTTTTTAGCATCAACGTCTCCTTGGATATAGAACGAATTCAGACGTTCCTCTTCGTATAGTACATTATAAGCCTGCTTTATCAGGTAGATACTCACCGTCCTGCCCATTTCTGGCGCAAAGCAGTAATGTGCTTATTGGAGCCCATAGACATCTACAACATAAATGCGCCACCCACCTTGAGATATAAGCTCTAAGGTCTCAAGTATAGTTACGAAGGTAGCCCCATCCTTCAAACCGAAACGCATTACTGCTTCACGGCGGAAATAGGCAGGGCGGTGGTACCTACCCGTGCGGACTCACAAGATGTCCTACCACCAGCGAGTGGGGCCGTTGTACTATAAGCAACTACTACGTTGAACTAATACTTAAAATTCATGTGTCGAGGTAGCATGTACATTGTAGATATCCTTGGGTTCCGGTAACTTAATACCAGATGGATTGTGAGGTCGTTCACCTGTCTGAGTAAATAAAAATTGGGACAGCAGTTATACTGTACAAATATACAATTGAGACTTCAAACAATTGACTAACTAAACTAGGCGACAGCATTCAGATGGACTACCATCAACTATCCTATAGTTCCCGGCAAACACCTAAAACTAGATGTGCCGTGAACTCATTCACCTATCATAGCAATAAACAAGAAAAGGCTTAGCAGCTCCTCGCGAGATTTAACTACACTCCCAGTTACATACATAATTTACGATAGGTTTTGACTTGTAAATTTTTCAATGTATTTTACTGCTATTAAGCCGTCTTTTATTTACATTCGTAGCTCACTCTCAGGTAATTTGATTACTAATTGTAAGACAGATATCAAATATTCGATTGTCTCTGCCCGTTTCAAATTTACTCGATTTAATCTTACATAGTATAGAATAATATCTTGTTCATCGAAACATAATCGATTTTCCTCTGCGCCCGTAATGAATAAAATTAACCGTGGCCTTATCGATTTTGAGGCATGCAATCGACCTCGAGCTTACATGAATAACAATGCATATTTGAGCCTTACTCCATTTCAATACGCGAAACGATTTTAAATCAATATTCCATGTCATTCATTATTAATTAATTAAAAATATTGAGGCACAATTATCAAACAATTTTTAAAATATCGGCATAATAGATAAGAAGCGTAGCTGTGGGAAGCTGCTTGGTTGTGCCCCTGGCATTTCTTCCTTCCAAAAGTGACAATAATCATTTACCGTCAGCGGCGGGTACTTAGCTCGTCTGGTAGCGTCAACAAAGAAATTCTAAGAATTTGGTTTCTATTACACATATTATTATTATTATTTACGGGGCTCTTACCAAAATATTCACATTTTAATAAGTTCTGATATCCCATCTACACGTGATCGTGGTGCGAAATATCGGGAACTAATGAAATGTGAAAATCGTTTTAAAATCCCAGTAAATAATTTAAAACAATATGGTTTCTTTATTAAAACAATATGTTTTCTTTTTTGTTAACTGTTTACTTTTATTATCGGCATTCCGCACTCGGTGAGTTATATCTCATTGTGTAAATAAGCCTATCATATTACCAAACAAATTGTTTTGAGTGGTCATAAAATAAGGTATTGTTAAAGAGATTTCTGTCTATTCACATACAGCACAATGGATACACGACAGGTCTGTGTTTGTTTGTAAACAATGAATTGCAGCCAATAAACACGGAATGCATTCGTCGTGAACAGTTACAACAAGAAGTCTTTTATATAACTTAATCTCGATGTTTTAACAACTTCGAACGACCTATTTTATGTTAAACGGTATCTTCAGCGTATATCTATTTAAGATTCTTCTAGATCTTGTAGTCAGTACAACACAGTCTTGTATCAGTAAAACATTATAAGTTATATCGGTGTGAGTGTGTGTGTTCCCTATAGACTCCGAAAGGGCCTGGACTGATTTCCATGAAATCTTCAAGAACCCTTCAGGCTGGCTTAGCGGGACGATCTTGTGAAGTTTGGTAAAGATCGGATCAAACTCAAATAAAAAATCGGCCAGTAAAGCGGACCGGGTTTTACTTGTTTTACCAAGAGTTGAAAGGCTTAAGCGACATTTTTGCAACTTTCCAGAAGGAGAGCCATTCAAAGTAAAAAATTTGAAAAAAATATCATAACAAAATAACTTCTTCAGCTATTTGAATGGGGTAAAATTAATTGAATGTCAATTAAAAACATCAAATTGTTAATAATAATACCAAATAAAACGCACCTTTAATAACAAAGATAAAGGTCGCGTATTAAGCGAAATATCGCTTAACCCAAAAAGTCTTTCACCCCTCAATATGAAGACTTCCTTTGCAGTTCTGTCGTCGGGTCCTTACGGGATACGGATCGAGCCCCGGTGGGGTCCCTCTCTGCCCGGACTTGGTCCTCCTGCCTTCTTGGCAGAGGTGATGTTGACGCTGACAGAACAATGATTATGATTAATATTTTGAAGTCGTCGTGGCCTAACGGTTAGACGTCCGTTGCATTCGTGTTGAGCGATGCACCGGTGTTCGAATCTCAGGCGGGTACCCATTTTTCTAATGAAATACGTACTCAACAAATGTTCACGATTAATTTCCACGGTGAAGAAAGAACATCGTGTAATAAAAATGAAACTCGCAAAATTATAGTTTGCGTAATTACTGGTGGTAGGACCTCTTGTGAGTCCTCTTGTGGAGCCCATAGACATCTACAACGTAAATGGCGCTAAAGGTCTCAGTATAGTCACGACGGCTGCCCCACCCTTAAAATCGAAACTTCTTACTGCTTCATGGCAGAAACAGGCAGGGTAGTGGTACCTACCCGTGCGGACCCGCAAGAGGTCCTATCGCCAGTAAATAAAACATGTGGATTCACGATTTTTCGAGTCATTCTTACGAAGGGGCAATGCTAATATTATCTGTATGGTTTCAATTTTAGTATATTAGTAGTAGTAGTAGTAGTCTACTTTAATTTTTAAATTTTAATTTATGGAACTCATTTTAAATGACAGGATCTTGTATGTTTAATTCAAAGAGCCTTTTGAGTTTTCGCCACCAGCGAAAAAATTGACATTACATCTATTGTTTTTAATACGAATACATATTGTTGCGCGCTGGAGTTCGGGATAAATAAAATTCTACCGAAGTAAGAATGTGAATGAACCCTGGCATTAGTATTGCTTCGCAGAATCTATCTGGATCAGAATGGCGAACCACTGAGCAGATCTGGGAGAAACACTTGAAGGCTGTATCTATAATAATGTCAAATCAACATTGAGTTCTATTAAATATTCGACCGAGGGCACTTATATTCTACTCACGTTGAAAACACTTCGTGAAATAATCCGGCCAATTACCAACAAAACTTCGGTTATGTTTCGTAATTCCACGGAATGTGAACATGATTTATTTTATGTTCAGATAAGGTATGTAGCACACTAAATTACTTCTAATATCTTAAATTATAGTGTGTAAAATAGTATTAGTATTAACAATTGCATTATAAGACTATTTATAAATAGAACATTAAAAAAATTGTTGATGAAAAGATACAAATTTGTATGGAAAATCATGGTTAATTTATGATGCTCTAAAATAAATAGCATATAAATAAATAAATATTTATAATTATAAATATTCAAGTGTGTTGTTAATTTACTTTTTTACTAGTTTTTATCATTTTTTGATTGCCTGTACTACATGACAAATGATTATTGCTTTTGATTACAGTAAGCTCATTTCCAAACTATAGAAAATCACTTCCCTTTTTATGAAATCTATGATGCTAAAATAATTCAAAATATGTAATGTGACACAAAATTCAATTTATGATTAGACTTTGAACTCGTGTCTTGAGGTTAGTAACGTTTGTTTCAATGGGCCTCGGTAACAAATTACACAGACAACAATATACACATACCAAGAATTCAGAAAGCAAAACAGGTCGGTTTTAAAAATAATAGAAATAGCACAACGTAATAATAACGCATGATTCGCGTTTTATGTTTTCTTGTGTGCAGCGTACGTAAGACCGGTTTCGCGAAAAATGTTTGCGAGAGAAAAATTCGTATTTCGTAAGTTGAAACCTGGTTGTTTTCATAATGACGCACGTGTCAGGGTTGACTGCCCCTTGATATTTTGGAAGCCGTAGCTGTAATTGATGTTGTGTAAATTTACCAATCCAGCTGTCTTCGCAAATGGCAAACAATCAATAAATTTTATTTAATTACGTGTTTTGTTTGTCATACAAAAATCACTCTTAGATCGTTTTTATAATTAATTATTTTGTTAGACATTAAAATGCATCTGATAATGAACTATAGAACTGAGACGTTCTTTTTAAAGCACCTAGGTCGCATTTTATATTAAATACCAACGAGGAAACATCCGGCGAAATTAACACTGAAAATGAACTCCTTGGCTTAGGCACGCGGTTTTCAGTATTTACCGAAATTCATAAAATTTCGAGAATAAAAACTTTGTACATAATAATAATAATACTCACTAATAATACACTGACTATTTAGTGCATCGTGAAATTAAGAAAACGTAATTTTCATTTTGTTACCTTTACTTTTTATGTAATTTATTATTAGTAATTCACCTATTTCTAATTTACCTAATTCATATTCAGTATCATTGTTTTATATAAAATTAACTAATAAGGTCAAAGAAAATCGCGGCAACTTTATAAATTTATTTATAAACCTTAACGGCTACAAAATCTCCGACAACCATAGCGACTCATTTCTTTCGATTCACACAATATCTAAGAGTTACCTGGCGAATCAATTTCTTTTCGTACAGCTCGGTACAACGCGAACAATCATATAATCAGCACTCAATCTCGTGAACACGACATATTTCTATTAAGCCCCAAATTTCTAACTTACATTAATCTTACAAACAATATAAACCACAATACAGGAAACTTCATGAGTAATAATGCACGCAAACGGTAATTTCCTGCCCACAAATAGAATGGTAACATGACATTCTGTTATGGAGTGGAAGTGAATCAAACACGAGGTGATTGATAATACCCGTTCTGTCTGTGATAGTTTAGTTTAATGTCGACGGGAGGGCTCGACAGACGTGCCACACTAAAAAAATCCCAAAAAATGAATTTTAAAATTACCTTTAAAAAATGTAAAGATCCATTGAAACCGTAAAACTTTATTTAAAATCACAATCAATTTCCATCTTTAAACTACGTACGGGTGTTGCGTTCGAATTTATGTGACTATGATAGCTTACTTATCGTAATATATATAGTTGTTCTCAAAGCCAATCACAAATCACAGCCAATCACAAAATGTGGACTCGTTAGGAATTTTAAACAGCTTAAGCTTTGCTTTAATAAAATCTTATCTAATATATAAAATTCTCGTGTCACAATGTTAGTTACCATACTCCTCTGAAACGCTTTGACCGATTTTTATGAAATTTCATATGCATGTTCAGTAGGTCTGAGGCTACTATCTATTTTTCATACCCCTAAGCTATAAGGGTTGTCCACCCCTAAAATTTATTTTTTTATTTTTTGGACAATTTTTTTTTGTTATAATGAGGCATTATGTGGTTGAATGTGGTTTTGTTATTTTTATATTCCCTTATCGTTCACAGCGCTACATGTTTCTTTCACTCATTTACCACATCCTTGCATACAATGAGTTAGTTTTGTTTTTCTACACTAGAAATACCCTAGAAATCTTATATATGGCAAAACAACGTTTGCCGGGTCAGCTAGTAAATTATAAATACATGATTGTTCTCTTCGAAGCCCTGCAGCGACGTATAACATCGCAGCTTGACCTTGGCTCAGTCTCACGTACGTCCCAAGGGTTTTATTATGATACACGTTACGGCTAGAATTGTTGATGAAGAGATAACATTGTGGTGTAACAGTATAGTAATTGCTTGTAACTGTTTCGATGTACCGTCTCCGTGATTTAAGATACTTGGTTCATAATCTGTTAAATGTATGTATAGAGATAGATATTAGATAAACAAATATGAACATGATAGACCAATACAATTTAGGTCATAAGTATTCGTGCAATTACTGGTACCGGTATTCGTTTGTAATAATGCTAACACTTCGATTTCTCGATTTGGGTTGCGGAATTGGCTTTGTTGTCTTTGGCCCCAGTAACTACTTGATCTCAAGTTGGGATTAAGCTCTCCTCCACTTTTCTGCCCTTTTTTGTCATGTATTAAAGTAGCCCTACTAATAAGTGAACGTCGATATCCACAAGTATCATTAACGCCTGCCAATAAACTGTCAATTGGAAAACTAACACTTTCAACCCCGTTTACAAATTGTTTCGCCTTTGTTGTAGACCGCATTGTTACATTGTTCCCGTCCCTAAGACAATTCAATTCTATTGCAATTGGAACACATATTATCGGCGTAAACATTGTTAACCTTAGTATTCCGAATGCCGAAAAAATACGAAAACCTTTATTGGTATTAATTATCTATTTGGGTGGTAAATTTCGAAATAACAATAACAATTTCTGTATTCTCTTTTGATGCGTGATTTTAATTTATCATATTAGCTGTTTATTTTTTGAACAATTTAGAGGAGGAATTAAAACTGGTTGCCAGAAAGAAATAAAAAAAATTTGATTACATTTATTTTATTTTCAGTTTGATTCCATAAGTCTTCTTACTTATCGATGACTTTTTTATTTCGGATGGTTTTATCTTAAGTCTAGTCTCTCAAAATTCCATCGTGTTCTTGATCGTTTCGGGCTTATAATATTTATTTTGTCTTAAAGTCTTTTTGTTTGTCTAACTGTACATGAGCTTTGATATGGTGTAGCATAGTTTATCACATTTAAACTGTTCCACATTATTCAACATTGTTTTACGATAGAAACATTTCGGCAAACGCACGATAACAATTTCATTATTCGGAAAATGTACAGCAAATCTCGCACGTGTAGCTTCGCCCCTCGGGACATAAACACATTTAACGGTATTTCTATTAGGCGTTCCGTTAACTTCGCATATTCGCTGTGCCACTTCGATATACATAAACAAAACTTATCAATAGGGTTTCGATTTAATCTCTTTCAGGATTAAAATCGATTAAGAAATCAACTATTGATGTTTTATTAGTTGTATGGATTGCTAAAAGGAAATTATGTGCTTATAAAGTGATTGGTGCCTTGCATCTAATAACAAATTTCTTTTTATTGCTTTCTATATTAACAAAATAAATTAAAAATTAAAATTTAAGGAGAGGGAAATTCAATGCTTGGGCAGACTCGGCTGAATTAATGTCGCATTTTTCTCAGGAATGTGACTCTTTAAAGAGTCGCTTCTAGACTTATTTATAATTAGGATTTAAAATAAAAATATTGGATAGCTGAAAATTTAAAGAACTATCACATAACCTTGCAGTTAATCCTTCTGAATTTCAAATATAAAAAACGTTCAACAGTACTTCAAACGTGTCGTCTACATTGGAATGTGGAGGAGTGGCTCGTAATGCATCACAATATACAAAAACCAGTAGCACAACTTTGCTTGATGTACCAGGACCTTCAGTCAAGCGTATTTACAAAATTAAGATATTGTAGACATTCATATATTTATGTATTCTAATCAGTTTTATGCATTAGCTTAGAAACAAATATGTAAGTGTTATTAGAAATAATCAATACTCTTTTGACACACTAATATTACTATATTTTCCATTTTGGATTTCTGAATTCACGTTGTTTCGCCAGAAAAAAATTGTAATATAAACATATTATGTGCCTATTGTAATATTTTTGCTTTTGTATTTATTTCCTGATATAAAAATTCATTGTAGTAGGAAAACTGGTATGAAATAAACACCCAATCCAACGAAATTAGTTCTTATATTCATCATTTTCAATTACTTGTCCCATTTTATAATTACGAAAATATATTAAAGCCATTCAATTATTTATATAATTAATTACATCCTACGGCGTGTTCGATGTTTTATTATATTGTAGGCAGTGTTACGTGTGTGTAGCTATTATTTAAGTACTCATCTCTAGCTGTTATTAAAATGCAGGTTTCAAACCTCGTGGTTGTTTCAAGGTGACGATGTCATGTCATGGGGTCTGTGAAGGTTTCTTTAGTCGGAATAAAGTTCAGAAACAAAATTCAGAGAAAATAACTTAAGTAATAATTTATGGTTCCCTAAATATTTTTCCAATTGATATTATCTTACTAAAACCTCTCAATTTACATACATTTATATGTTTTATATTGCTCGAGCTAATTGCTTTATTGGTATAGCAGTAGTCACCGACTACAGTCCAACGAAGATCGAGCTCTGTCTCTGGTTGGAGTCAGTGTCATTCAATATAGGGTTCAGCGGTTCATTGTTTATATTGTTTTCTTTCTTATAATAAAGATAGAATCTTGTGGTGATTTTAGGTACCTTATGCAGAGGTCACCAGTCTCGTCGGACCTTACACTGGTGGTAGGACCTCTTGTGAGTCCGCACGGGTAGGTACCACCGCCCCGCCTATTTCTGCCGTGAAGCAGTAATGCGTTTCGGTTTGAAGGGTGGGGCAGCCGTTGTGACTATACTGAGACTTAGAACTATATCTCAAGGTGTGTGGCGCATTTACGTTGTAGATGTCTATGGGCTCCAGTAACCACTTAACACCAGGTGGGCTGGGAGCTCGTCCACACATCTAAGCAAAAAAAAAAACCTTGCGACGAAGTGTTGGGCGAGTAAACTAACTCATGGACACACACAGCCCACTGAGTTTCTTGCTGGATCTACTCAGTCGGTCGCTTATCAGCTTAGGTAGAAAAAAAAACTTTTAACGCATAGATCACATTTCATCGGCCAACGAAATTTTCATAAATCTTAACGTTCGGTAGCGACTTCTCTGTATGTGTGCCTGGTTTCGCTAATGGTCCATAAGCTTGCTTTCGAAGGAATTATATTTAAATGTAATGTTTTGTCTTATATTCTTTCAAATTATGCATTCAAATGTTACATTAGAGACACTTCATTTAATTTGACCACGCATTCGATTATTACAACCGTAAAATCTGAAGTATCCATCACATCAGACACAGTTGCGGCAGCAGTTTTTGTCAGTCTTTTTCGGCGTGCCACTAACGAGCTGTTTGTTCACGAATAACACAACCGATGTTTCAGTGCACGCAACACAATCAACTTGTATTAGAAGACGCATTAGAAAAACAGCAGGTTTTGCAACCGACGAAATGAGGTTGAATTTCGCAACTCATAGTCTGATTTGCCGCTTTTTTTGACGAGGAAAGCTATACGAGTCAGCAAAGTTGTAACTAGAGCTTATAGATGGTGTTGTGAATTCCGCCGTCTTGAGATTTGAGGTTCAAAACTTATTTAAGAGTGATCCTACTCTTTAAATCAAAATGCATGATTGCTTCTCTCCTACATATTAGCCAAATTATACTTTCAAACTTATCCTATCACTAGTGTACCTCTTAGTGAGCCAATTAACCTGTGGCTTGTCGGTGAAGGATTTTTGAGGTATTTGAAATGCCAAGATCAAAGCGCTTTTTTGGTTGAACGTTATAATAAACAGAGAAGTAAAATTTCGTTAAAAATCCAAATTTGTATGAAATTCATGAATTAATTTAAATACATTCTGTTCAACCGGTATTATTTTAAAGTTAGATTCATCATCATCATCATCATCATCAACAGCCCACAGTCGTCCACTGCTTTACATAGGCCTCTCCCAATCCACACCACTGAGCCCGGTCTGCTGCTCTCCTCATCCACTGCTTGCCGGCCACCGTTCGGACGTCATCGCACCACCTAGCCAGGGGGCTTCCTACGCTACGTCTTCCGCTGCTAATGATTAGATTGCTACTGAGCAAAATAGTCCTAGTGCCTTAATACTTGTGGGCTTTGCTTAAACCAACACATTTTTTTAACTTAAATTAAGTAAGTATCTGCAACTATTAAAGCTCAGTTTTGAAAATAATAATTAAGTATATTGAATTTGAATGAAACGAAAGCCTAAGCCTACTTTTAATTTAGTTTAAAATTTAACAATCCAGTTGTGTCTGTTTAATGCTAACTTCAATGTTTATTACCAATTAAAACTAAAAGTGATTACTTGACCTTGTCGAAGTGAGGCCAAACATGCTATTACTTTTCAACAGATTTGAATAAAAATTGAACAAAACTTAGTTACAGCATTTTTTATCAATAGAAATAAAAACAAATTCATGAGTCGAAAATTATTTAATTGACACCATAATAACAGAAAGTTAATAGATTGAAATAGGAGGTGATTGGCATAAAAAAAATATTGCGAACTTTTGGTTCATAAAAATTAAATTCTACTTTTAGTATCTACTAAAATTAATAAGAAGAATCATTTACAAGAAACATGGTGCTTTGAAATTCCGGAAACATTCTTTTTTTTATTGCCTTTATAGTCAGACGAGCATACGGCCCACTTGATGGTGAATGGTTACCGTCGCCCATGGACGTCAGCAATGCCAGGGGTAGAGCCAAGCCGCTGCCTATCTTTAAGTACACTCCACAAGCCTCGTTTGAAGAAGGACATGTCATTCCCGAAAACAACGCCCTCTAATATTGGTAATTAAGTTATCAAATATATATTTATATTACCGTTTTTTAGTTTTACTCGGAGAATAGTTTGAAGTCGTCGTGGCCTAAAGGATATGACACCCAGGGTACGAGTATTCTTATGTAGCGATGCACCGGTATTCGAATCCCGCAGGCGGGCACCAATTTTTCTAATGAAATACGTACTTAACAAATGTTCAGGATTGACTTCCACGGTGAAGGAATAACATCGTGTAGTAAAAATCAAACCCGAAAACTTCTAATTTGCGTAATTACTAGTGGTAGGACCTCTTGTAAGTCCGCACAGGTAGGTACCACCACCCTGCCTATTTCTGCCGTGAAGCAGTAATGCGTTTCGGTTTGAAGGGTGGGGCAGCCGTTGTAACCATACTGAGACCTTAGAACTTATATCTCAAGGTGGGTGGCGCATTTCCGTTGTAGATGTCTATGGGCTCCAGTAACCACTTAACACCAGGTGGGCTGTGAGCTCGTCCAACTCGTCTATTGTATTCATTTAGAGGACCTCGCACTTTAGTTTTAATTTGGTCTATTCACCACAATATGTTTAATAGGCATATGCATAAATCCGGATATGATGTGTGTTTTCCTCGGATACTAAAATTATGGACACACACTATAATAGCGAAACATGTGGTAATAACGTTTAATTTGTTACTAAAGAATAGCTCTTTCGTCAAATAGTAAACAGATAGATTCTATATTATAAATTCGATGGCTCTATTGATGATAGTGCGTTAATTATTTAGACCGTAATATATTAAATATAAATAAATATAAATATTTACTAACAATCACGCCACGTTAACTGGTCCCGTGATAAGTTCGTAAAAAACTTATGTTACAAGTACCAGATAACGGAAATAAATGTAAGATTTTTATTATACACATACATATATTTAATATACATCCATAACCCTGGAAAATACATTTATATTTATCATACAAATATCTTCCCTTGGCGGGATTCGAACCCGCGACCCCCTTGTGTAGTGACCATGTCACTTACCACTACACCAGACGGCCGTTTTGTTTTGATAATGTACTTATATCGAGTAATACAGCCTTGTGTCTTACTTGAATGTTTTCATCGACTTTCAGGATAATAGATTGAATGTATTTTAGTTTGAAAGCTAACACAATCGACTACAGATTTAGAATAAACTACCGCAAACTTTCGTATTAAAAACATGTAGTTTTTGTTAATGTTTCGCCGCCTAGATTTATATTGTACAGTTCAATTTTGTACTATTTCGGGTTTCGGGTAACCCGGTTAAATAATTCACAGGTCTAGTTGTTTACCAACATATATTTATATATATTTTAATATTCGTACAATATTTGTGTCTAAAAGGATTTGTTAAAAACTTTTTTTTTGCATTAACGGATGAATGATCTCAGGGCCCACGTGATGAGCGTGTGGTGGTTATTGAAATCCAAAAGATCACAATGTGAATTATACTATATACCTTAATACATAAGATGTAATTTTCTCCAGCAGTCAGAGGCGCTAATTAATGCACCACAGAGACTATATGTCTGTTACTGAGTTTTGAAAATTATAAATCAAATGAAAAATCCTACAATACTGATCTGCTTATCTATATTACTATTAGACTTAAGATAATGTAGTGAATGACCCGTGGAACTAATTCAGTACGCGTTTTCATTATGAATGATGATACGATGATGTTACAATAACACGTATAGTGACAACATCTGCATTAACGAGCCCCTTTGCTAATAAATATTGCGTTATTTCAAGCTCTATTTAGACTCTTAATTCAACGGGCTGTTTCGAGTACATTTACAGAAGTTGTTTTTGTACTTTCAATTAATGATGTAATGCGTGACTTAAAACTTGTGTATAAATAATAAGAAAGTTTTACGTACAGATGGGGATATCTGATATGACAGCAATTTGAGAGAACATTTCAGAATAAATACGTAATACCCAATGATATTTTATAAGTCAAAAGAAGCAGATATGTTTCAAGTGCACGTCAAGTGAAGACTCGAAAACAGGCCAATTAGGACGTTTCGTCTTTAGTCGCGTCTAAACAAATGCAATAATAATATAACAAGTGCAATCGTTCCAATTATAGCTATCTTTTTTACTCACGCGCTTATCCCATCTTTTGTACTTTTCATTAATGCTACTTGTCAACATGTGTGTGTACTATATCGGTAGGTATGTAGATATATATGGCGCGATCAGATTTGAAGAGTCAGTTACTATGAAGGTAACATATCTGTTGTATAAAAAATCATTGGTAATACCTAATTGAAAAAATTCACTCATTACTATATTTATATAGGTAAAAAATAAATAAGAAAAGCCAAATAAGTCATACTTCATTTTATGTGCATAAGCTATTTCCTGTGAATTCGAAGTCGTCCACTCCACAGGACAATTACCTCTCGCAGCAAGGTCATTGATCTCTTCTCAGCCGAGGAAAGACGAACGCCAACATTAGTCACGGCGGCACGTGGATGTTTGTTTTACAATTGTACCTATCTATTGTTACTCTAACTATTCGGAAATAAGAACAATTTTCCGAGCGATGATTACGTTTTAAATGGGATTTTATTATAATAATAAATGGGATTGTAACGTATGTACTAACTAAAATTAATTGAGAAATCCACTGAAAAAATAACCAGATGAAAATGTTTATCTTAACATAACTTTAACTTTTTGAAATATTGGCATAATGTAGAAAATA
The DNA here is from genome assembly GCF_030269925.1 of Bombyx mori. NCBI lineage: Eukaryota > Metazoa > Arthropoda > Insecta > Lepidoptera > Bombycidae > Bombyx > Bombyx mori. Next base: position 8,086,766 of record NC_085124.1, read on the forward strand.
GATTTTCTACATTAATATTAACATGTTTTTCAAACAATTCTGGAAGTACATAAAGAAAGAAAAAAAGTTTATTTTTTTAAATAATAAAGTTCCACCAACACCTTAAGCATTGATTTTGCTAATGTCACAGTATACACAAAAATGACAGGAGCTTAGAGAAAAAAAAATTCATAATATGTGCGATATGAAAGTGAACACTGATGTGTCATTCTTGTTTTGAGTTTGAGTGAAAGCTTAATAATGACGTAACATCCGGAAGAGAGCCACTTCATGTATATGGTACATTTAAAAAAAACCCTTTAGTGCAAGTACAAAATAGCCACAAGTTACATAATTGTAAATAAGTTACAATATGTCACGTCGTTCTTAAAAAATAAGTGTTGAAGATTTTTAGCCATAGTCATAGCGATAGCGATTGGGAATAGCGATAGGTACCGTTAATTGGTGTTGATAATTTCCAGGGTTGACAATAACCCGTATGGATCATGTGCTCTTCGATCTCCAAATAAAACATTGAAGTACCCTATATTTTTTTCAAAATAACCTATTTTTATTGCTTAGATGGGTAGACGAGCACACGGCCCACCTGATATTAAGTGTTTACACGAACCCACAGACGTCTACCACGTAAATGCTGCCAATTTCCTTGAGATCTTTCTTTTTTTTCTTTTTTTCTTATTGCTTAGATGGTTGGACGAGCTCACATCCCACCTGGTGTTAAGTGGTTACTTAAGCCCATAGACATTCACGACGTAAATACGCCACCCACCTTGAGATATAAGTTCTAAGGTCTCAAGTATAGTTACAACGGCTGCCCCGCCCTTCAAACCGAAACGCATCTTTGCTTCACGGCAGAAATAGGCAGGGCGGTGGTACCCACCCGCGCGGACTCACAAGAGGTCCTACCACCATGATATGAGTTACAAGGTCTCAGTTTTTACATGATTAACTTATGTTATAAATGAAAACACAGGTCACGACAACGAACTATTATAAAATTTCTCTTGTCCTCTACAATCAACAATTACGATTCAATGGCCGTGTCTGTTCGATAAGTAGGCGCGTGTCGAGGTAGCCGCAGTAGAAAAACCGCGGTACTTTCGCGACTTTCACTACGACGACGAGCACCTATCGACCTTAACTAATGAGCGGACAAAGGTGTTACGACACTTCATATACTCGACCTATCATTATTGAAACTTACATTCGAGATTCGTTGGTAGTTTTTTATTTTTATTGCCCGAGCAGGCAGACGAGCATACGGCCCACCGGATGGTAAGTGGTTACCGTCACTCACGGACGTCAGCAAACCAGGGGCAGAGCCAAGCTGCTGCCTACCGAAAGTGCCTACCGGTAGTGAATCAAAGACATAATTGAAGCCGATTTTCTCGAGCCGCAAGATCTGGACTATTTATTTATTTTTTATTTATTACACTTCATGTAAAATTTACATTGGCGGACTTAATGCCTAAGGCATTCTCTACCAGTCAACCAAAGGTAGTGCAGAGTAAATAGTGGTAGGTGCAATAAAATTTATATTAGGCTACGAATACATACAAAAAAAAAGTATATCTACATATATACAAAATCACATATAAATATAAATATACATACATACGTACATATAATAGTTTATACAGTATTAAAAGGAATATATTAATAAATTTCCTTAACAAATAACATCATCTTAATAAGTTCATGACGATTCCGCTAACTTTTCCAACAGCATTCACCGAACCCTTAACTTGAACGTGCAGCGGTTAGTAATAGTCCTGATCTCGAGAGGAAGCGCATTCCATAGCAGAACAGATTGCACGACGAAAGAGTTACGAACATAACTAGAACTATGTGTGGGACAACGAATTAATAGGCTATTGAGAGAACGTAGGGCCCGCTCATGGCTGGAGTGAAGATATTGAAAATAGGAAGTTAGATAGGAAGGAGGTTCGGGAGACATAAGTAAGGAATGAAGAGTCGTCAGTGCACGTAAATTACGACTATTCTTGAAATATTTAACGTTATTACAGATTAACGAATCTTAATTCAAATCGGTTAATTTTTAATTACAGCTACTTCAATAGAAGAACCCTGTATGTTAATCGATATTAATCGATCGAGGCGATCCTCGGGCGCTCAATCTATATTAGAAATGATTTCCACTTTAAGTTCAATGAACTCATCTTAAATCGTGATTGAGCAGTAATAATATTATTGACATTATATGTCAATAGGATATTTGCTGATGACCATTATAAAAGCGAAGATAATTTTGTAGAGACGAGGTACGGCGAAGACAATACCAGTACTTTAAAGACTAGAACTAATATTATGGTAAATAAAACCGGAAGTAGTATATATTAGGCATCTATACTAGTTAACAGTTGGATTGCATATTAGCATAAAAATTAGGAGCCCCTGTCTGCCTAATCGATAGTGTCTCCGTTGCTAAACAGACTTGTTTTTTATTGCTTAGTTGGGTGGATGTTCTCACAGCCCACCTGGTATTAAGTGGTTACCTTAGCCCGTAGACATCTACAACGTAAATGCCGCCACCCACCTTGAGATATCAGTTCTAAGGTCTCAGTATAGTTACGACGGCTGACCCACCCTTCAAACGGAAACGCATTACTGTTTCACGGCAGAAATAGACAGGGTGGTGGTACCTACCCGTGCGGACTCACAAGACGTCCTACCACCAGACTATTGCAATGCTAGGAATGCAAGCGCACACACACAACTAGATGTTACTAGTTCTAATAAATTAAATTGGTCTGAAATACATGAAGTTTTTTACCTTTCAGTGAAAATTAAAAATCTACAAAAGTTAGTTAAAAATGAGGTAATATTTATTGTTTTCAATGTTTTTTAAACTGGACGTATCTGTTCTCAAGAACACAATTCTCTTAATCTTATTATACTTGAAGTTTGAACGCGATTTATTTGATTCATTCTTTCTCTTTAATTTCACTTTTGCTGTATTTGCAGTAGCAATTAGCGTGTATAATTATAATTTTACTTTTATTTGGTAATAAACGTTATGGGCTGTTGGCACACCATAGTTGCTGGTAAATTAAATAACGAGATGTTCTGTATGGGCCAGTAAACAGATTAAGTTCTTCGCTTAAATTAGAATATGATGGTTTTAAAATTTAACTACCGTAAAATGTGTTTATTGTTTTTGGAGTTTACTCCTTAAGAATCGATTTACATATATAGGCCCGGGGTATGAAAATTATGGGGACCAAAATCGTACTAGAGAGTATAGCATGTCACACGAAATGCGTTATGCGCCTGATTGGCTCCTGATTGCGTGATGCGTGCGCGCGCCAATCAGGAGCCAACGCGCGGCCGCGTTATCGCAGGTGACGCCGGGCTGCTGCGCCGGCAGTCCGCCACAAAGCCTCGTACTGATCGCGCGTTTCTCTCATTATTGTATTTTCATATATTTGTTAGTCGTTTGTTTTGTGTCTCGTTAATTTGTTAATAATCTGTAGTGTATCGTGTTGTCGTAATATAGAACTATTTCTCGTATTGTTTCGTTTAATTTACCGACATCGTTTTGCTTGTGGCCGGACGCCGTTCGGGTTCGATTCCTGAACGTATCAACTGTTAGTGGGTTGATACCCGAATATAACCCGCTACAAATCATTTATTAATAAAGCTTATTAAATATAAACAATTCCTTCTATCAGTGAATGGACAACTTATATATTAATTGTAAAAGTGAATTATATAGACTTACTTAATTACCGCATCCACGTGTTCCGCAACTCCCGGATCATTCTCACTAGAATACGTAACTTCCATATTTTACTGTATTCAACTGACACAAATTTATATTTATATCCAGTAAACTCCAGTCGTGCGTCGGAGCGGACACACACACTTTTTTTTTTTCTTTTTCTTATAATATAATATTTAAAAATAGATCCTAGATTATAGATTAAGAAATGCTTGATAAAAGTTAATTTGTTCAATGGACATATTTCATTTTTTTTTTCATTTTACAAGTTATCAAAAGCGGTTTTTTTTTCTTCGGTTAAATTAAATGCATACAAAATATTTTAATTACTTTGTTGGAAGCCTTGAGAAAGAACTTCACTACTAAAATTAGTCTTGGTCTTAATAGCCTTAGCTCATTAAAATAATAAACAAAACTTAGTTTCGAATATTATAAGGCATTCACTTCCTATAATCGTCGTTCATTTAATAACCTCATACTTTATTATAACAAAGTTCACTGGTGGTAGGACCTCTTGAGAGTCCGTGCGGATAGGTACCACCACCCTGCTTATTTCTGCCGTGAAGCAGTAATGCGTTTCGGTTTGAAGGGTGGGGCAGCCGTTGTAACTATACCTGAGACCTTAGAACTTATGTCTCAAGGTGGGTGGCGCATTTACGCTGTAGATGTCTATGGGCTCCAGTAACCCCTTAACACCAGGTGGGCTGTGAGCTCGTTCACCCATCTAAGCCATAAAAAAAAAGTGAAACGACTAAACAATCAACAGATATTACGCGTGTAGCTGACGCATTGTAATTGCATTCTATTTGCTATTGAGTAAGATTTTGACAGGCGAACCTTACTTGCCATTACTGACCGGCTTGCATTGAAATATAAACTTTATTCAATTCTGTTCTGAATTTTCACGAGAAATTTTTTTCTTTTTTTCAGCTGATTTAAAGAAACAGAACGAAAGCTAAATTTTCGTATGAAAAAGAATACGCGCGTTCACATAATAAAAAAGTGTGTGTGTCCGCTCCGACGCACGACTGGAGTTTACTGGATATAAAAAATTAAACGAAACAATACGAGAAATAGTTCTATATTACGACAACACGATACACTACAGATTATTAACAAATTAACGAGACACAAAACAAACGACTAACAAATATATGAAAATACAATAATGAGAGAAACGCGCGATCAGTACGAGGCTTTGTGGCGGACTGCCGGCGCAGCAGCCCGGCGTCACCTGCGATAACGCGGCCGCGCGTTGGCTCCTGATTGGCGCGCGCACGCATCACGCAATCAGGAGCCAATCAGGCGCATAACGCATTTCGTGTGACATGCTAGTACGATTTTGGTCCCCATAATTTTCATACCCCGGGCCTATATATGTAAATCGATTCTAAAGGAGTAAACTCCAAAAATAGTTAAATTAATAACAAATTAATTTGCATAATATAATGCAAATAATATATTTGGTACATATTCGAATTATTTAGAACGAACACAATTTCTAAGCGTTTTATTATGAATACAACTACGTTTTCACCGAAACAGCGAAAATTACTTTACTGCCTCATCGTCTTCAATGAAACGGCAGCCGAATTGAGCATAAAACTCGTTTTGGCATCATTATTTTTATATCATAAGAAATCCACAATCTAAAGTGAAGGCAGCTGGCGTATGAGTGACAGTAATTTTATGATTTCAATACTGATACGAACAAGTAAGAACTGGAAGCTTATATTGATAAACTAGCGACCCGCCCTCGCTTCGCTTCGGAAACATTAAATTTTATTATTGATAGCTGAGTCCCGCGATGTTACCCGCGGTTATTGTCGTACCGCAGGTGATGCCGCGGGACAAACCTAGACTAAAAAAGCCTAAGCTACTCCTTATATCATCAGCTACCTATCAGTGAAAGTCTCGTCAAAATCGGTCCAGCCGTTCCAGAGATTAGCTGATACAAAGAGACAGACAGACAAAAATAGTAAAAATTGTTATTTTGGTATATGTACCGTATATATATTCATAGCATGTAGTAAAAAGCGGTTATTTCAATATTATAAACAGACACTCCAATTTTATTTATGTGTATAGGTAGACACCTAAAAATATTGCTTAGAACGAGCTCAAGGCCCACCTGGGGTCAAGTGGTTAACGAAGCTCAGCATGAATGCTGCCACCACCTTTAAACATGAATTCTAGGTCCTAGCTCTTACAGTACAACGCATTAATGCTCCACGGCAGAAATAAGTAGGCTAGTGGTACCTAGCCGTGCAAACTCACAAGAGGTCCTACCACCAGTAGTTACGCAAATTATAATTTTGCGGGTTTGATTTTTATTACAAGATGCAATTCCTTCACCGTGGAAGTCAATCGTGAACATTTGTTAAGTACATATTATATTTCATTAGGAAAATTGGTACCCGCCTGAAATCCGCGGCTGTCCCATTTCAAAACCCAGTAAGGGACACTTATCTCAAGAATCGTTTTATTGCAAAAACTTGCTAACCTATTAAGTCTCTACCTAGTACAAAAACATCAGCAGTGAAAACTCACATATTATCAGATATATTTAACCATTGATACCTAGTAAGTGCACTATTCACTGCGTTGCGACCACTTTAAAACCTAGTAAGTGACTTTAACCATTTCAAAACCTAGTAAGACTCTGAGACTTTTTTTTTTTTTTTTTCCACAGGAGAAAATCGCCGGATCCCCACCCGCGCGGCAGGTGGGGTATGTGGGAGTTGAACCTCACTAAAAACTCCTGCCGCTCACAACCGGCGCCCTACCTCGGACCGGGCCGGAGCCCAGTCGGGACTATTGAAACGGCGGGACAGGGTTGACGCAGAGCACATTACATCCATCCCACCGTCCCACGGACGCCGGACCGGTGGCCGCCAGCGAAACGACCACCGGTTCCCTCGTAAGACTCTGAGACTTACTAGGTTTTCATATGGTCGATGCACCTTACCAGGTTTTTGAAATGGTTGAACACGAAGAAATAACGGGGGAAGTGCGCAGGGGCCGGAGCAAGTCATAACATGTAAACTCTCGCTTCAGTCAGCGTCGACGTGCGAATGAAATAACTTAAACTCTTGTAACTTTATATTAGTTTGTTCTTCATAAAATGCAATTTTACCGTGCGAAAAAGATTATAGCTGCCGTTAATAACAAAAATAACATTATGGGCTGTTATTCAGAGACGGAAAAGTGGTAAGTTACCTACAATATTTCCTTTGGCTTATTAGGTACATGTGTACTGATATGGTTTTATATTATTACAGGGCTTAATGATGTTAACATTCGTATTTTAACATTTGCGTGTCATTATTGTTTTTAGTATTTTAGTCTTAATAGATACTATCCGTTCGCTCTAAGTTGCCGATCCGTGGAATGCGCGCCAATAATTTACGTAACATGGCGATAAGTGTTAACTTACTGACTAATAAAAGTAATAATTAAAAAATTAAAAACAAATCTTTTATTATAAAACGCCTTTTTGAGGGGAGTCACATAGTCAGCGGTAGCTTTAGCGCGAACGGATTGTAATATATTAATATATACATACATAATATATTATTATGATATATTTAAGACTACTAAGGTTTGCTGGTTTTGGCTTGAAAAATAAATTATTGATTTCTTTACATTAGTATAATATTATAGTTTAAAAATACTAATAGCTTATTTATGTGTTGCATTTTTCCTTTCCTTTGCTTCAGTTTGTCTGCTAATAACTGCTCACTTGAACTTAATGGACCATCCACTTCCTCTTCGCAAAATAACACTGCTTTAATTACTAACACTTTAGGTGTCATTGAACCTGAAGAATTACTTATATTTACTGATTTGGATGATAATTCTGTTGAAGATCCTGATTTCGAATTGCCAGAATCTGTAAAAGATACTTCTTCTGATACTGATTTTACATTACGGGACTTCTTATTGAATACCTCGTTAAATGTATCTCAATCTGTTGATGATTATCTACCGCAAAATAGACAGAATGAAGCAGATTTTGTAGCTGCATATCCCGGTCCAGTCTTTATTTATAATGAACATGATAATACATCAAACACCAGTACAACACAAAAAGCCGACCCGCAATCTACTGATGCCACTACACCAAATATTATAAAACTAAATAAAAATAAAATAAAACACCCAATGATTGTGAATAGTTGTGATGGCAAATGTAAGAGGCAATGTACTACATTTTCGCTTGAATTTCGGAAAGAGATTTGGGATAAATATTGGGATCAAAATTTTGTATCACGGCGTAGTTTTCTAAATAAATGCATAAATATCTCTTCAATAAAGCGACGTAAGGTTCAAATCACAAATTCTAATGAAACTTATTCTAAAAAAGAAAGTCGTTATTTTTTCTTGCCAAATAAAGACAACAAATTAATTTCCGTGTGCCGTAACTTTTTTTTGGCAACTCTTGGATACAAAACTGATGGTGTAGTAACAGAGCTAAGTAAAGCTATAAAAAAAGGAATATTGAATGCATCTGTTTATAAAGAAAATAGGGGTGGCAATAAAAGAAAAGTAGATGGGAGTATAATAACTGAACATATCATGACTTTTCAGCCCACTGTTAGTCATTATCGTCGTCACAATGCGCCATTTACTAAATATTTACCAAGACATTTAACGTTGCAGCAAATGTATAAAGATTTTAAGCAAAGAAATCCAAATTTTAAATGTGGGATTGAATTATATAGATTAAAAATAAAAGAATTGAAAATATCATTTCACATGCCTAAGGGCGATAGATGTGTAGAATGTTTGATGTATGAAGAAGAACAGAAGAAGTACCGCGATGCTAACTCAATGCCTGAAGAAATAAGAACGAAATATGAAAACCATAACTTTAAAGCTGACTCTGCTTTACAAAAATACAGACTGGATGGAATTTATAAAAACTCAAACAAAGTTAAATATGTATCAATGGATTTGCAGAAAGTGATTATTATACCAGAGATGCCTCATATTAAAGATGCGTTTTTCATGAGTCGCTTGGTGACATTTAATTTAACATTCGCTCCAATTGAAAAGAAGTCTAGTGATTTTGCCACATGTGTCCTTTGGCATGAAGCTCAAGCTGGACGGGAGGCGAGTGATATTGTGAACGCCATATATGCTTTCATGCAGGCTAATAGGGATATGGAGCACTTGTATATATGGACCGATAATTGTACAGCGCAAAATAAAAATTGGACTCTTTACACAGCAATGATTATGATACTAAACAATTACAGTTTCTCGAATGATCTTAAATCTGTAACGATTAGCTATTTAACAAAAGGCCATACTCACATGTCAGCTGATGCCGTTCATGGTAATATAGAGATGAAGTTGAGAAGACAAAAGAATATATATGATTTTCAAGATTTTAAAGATACAGTGATGCAATCAAGGAGAAATATAAAAGTTATTGAGATCAATTGCAGATATGAATGGCCAAAAAAGAAGAGAGCAGCACGTCTTAATGAACCGCTAAAGCAATTCAATTTAAGCTCCATTGTACAAGTCGAATTTATCGCTGGATCTAGAAACCTTTTTTACAAGACAAGGTGTTACATAACTTATTTAAACACAATTTTAAGTCAGATTTGTTTTACGTTTATGGAATGAATTTAATCTTTACTTTTCAGATTTGATGAGCCTCTCCAAAAGTTGGACTTTCTTATGAAAAAATTTGATTGCACCGTTCCTCCTAAAAGTATTGAAATTCCAAGAGGCATTAAACAAAAAAAAAAAGAAGAAATTATTAATAAATTGGTATGTTTGATGCCCGAATCAAGAAAGACATTTTGGTATAATTTACCCGTCAATGACTCGTCTGTCGATTTGACAAATGATGGGCAAATGTCTGCAGCTGAATAGCTCTCTAATATAAATAACTTATTTATTAAAATTTTTATTTAACGGAATAGTTATTATTTTTCCTACCGATATCATATAGTTACTAGAATTTAAAAAATGACATGAACTAACTAACATGTTCCATAAACTATAACAAAACCTAGCAAGTGCTCTTACTATGTAATGAAACTGGTTGCTACGTGAACCTAACCATCGTGTGGCAATTTTTACTGTTAGTAAGGGGATTATAATTTGTAATATACACATATAATACAATATTGGTAGTGTTATGTGTCCATTATTTGGTATTTTATACAATCAATAGCATTTTTTTTTACTTTACCTTAATACTTTTTATAGGCTGACTTATTTTTCGTTTATGCGGTCTCCTGTAAAATTTTGTTTTAGGTCCTTACTAGGTTTTGAAATGGGACAGCCGTCCGAACACCGGTGCATCGCTCAACACGAATGCACCGGACGTCTTATCCTTTAGACCACGACGACTTCAGACTACACTTAAAAATACAGTATTTTCTTTGATTTTCGCGAGTCTGAAACAGGATTTATATTTAATTAAATTTTACGGCTTAATTTCGCGTTAATTATATCCGATGTTTACCTTACACGAATACCTTACAGTTTTCGTGGTCACTGACTGACCGATATTTATAATAAACACAGGATTAAAACGCAAAATTTGTTTTAAATTAGTCTCATTACATTTTGTATTCAATAAGTACCTAAAGTTCAAAAAAAATGTTTTACTCTGACTTACCGTGCAATGTGGCTTAATATTGAAGTGATAAATATTCATAGTATAATTGAGCAACGGTAATCGTATAAAGAAACGGTTCACAACACTCAAACAGCGGGCCTATTGCACGTGTCTAATAATGGTTGTGCCTATACCTAATTTGTATGCTCACCGAGTTCCGGTGTGTTGAGAAATTGGGTTAATTGTGTTATTAACAGCAAAAGCGTAACGTATTGATCAAGGTTTTTCTAGGGCTAATACCTCCATATTAACCTTTAAGATGAAGGTAATTCTCAAAAAATATCATACGATCCTAAATACTTTACTATATTATAGGGTGTAGCCGTACTCGCCCGCTTCGCTGCGCATTTAAAATTAACATTATTATTTATTGTCATTATTATTAGGGAGTCCAACACTCATATAAATATTATATCCATTAAGTACGTGTATTTTCTACATGGATACCAAGTTTCAAGTCAATCGGATGCATGGTTCAGTAGTTACAACGGAACATCCGTAAAAACCACTGTAGATTTATATATTAGTATAGATTAGAAGAAACAAAATATGCTGAATACGGAATTGCAGAAGTTAATGACGTTGTGGGTTCGAACTGTGGCTTCATAAATCTATTCACATGCCCATTTCCGTAATGTAGAAAAGAAAACGAGTCCTAAAAAAAGCATATGTTTCGATTTACAGTGGTAAAAGTTGGCGATACTCGGTGTGTTCTAAATGTAGTCCTGCAAATGTTTCAGAAATTCGTTTTAAGACGTTAGAGTTTCTCGGTATCTGTCTTTATATCTTTGTTTCTCTCGGACTCTTTAAAAACAGCTTTAAAAACCTTTGCTCAGTTTCATGTTAAAGCTTAAATATGTAAATTAAAACGGTTGCCATAATAAAATATTTATAAATCAAAATGACTTTCATTCGAGTCTATAAAAAGCCTTTTTACTTCGAAATAGTTATACGAGTGTATTACTATTTCGTTAAACACTCGTATAACTATGTATGTAGCCGTATAAGTATATATGACATTATTGTCAATTTGGAATGCAATTTTATCACTGTAGAAGAATTGGCAAGAATTAATTTGTTCAAAATTTGTGTGGGTACAATTAAAAACTATTGACTGAAATATAAAGGGACTTTTTAGCGGGAACGCGAGGAGTGAAGTTGTGTGATTTGTTTTATTTTGTCTATTTAGTGTTTCTTCAGGTTTAAATGTGTAATAATGGTGGTTTATTAAATGTTTAATATCTGTGAAGGTGCACAAATGTGGAAAAATTAAACAAAGCCGCTGGACGTAACTTCTCGGGATCCTCCAAAAAGTCCACTGAAAAAACTTTGTAAATGACCACCATTTTACTGAGATTATATTTCATCCCATTTCATTTCATTTAATTTCATCCCAGTTGATTAATGTCTCAAATTAGTCGTCTTCATTTCATTTCACTCCATAATATCATTTTTCATAAAAATATGAATATAAATTAAAATAAGACATGACTTAAAGGTCTCAGTTACCAGGTCATAAAATCCCTTAAAAAAATGAAATATAAAGAATAATATTAAGATCTAAACTGTGGTTTTGTTAGCTTCAGTTCGTTCGTTCGTTATAACAGCACACACACAAGCGACTTTGCAAGGGTGCATTAATCTTGAAAGTAATCTATTTACGTATTACCATTTACAGTGTACGTTTATTCTGGTACGGAAAATGTTTTTCGCATACCTCTCAGTAACTGCTGGATACGTTTACCTCATAAAGAGAAACTATTCGAACTCTAATAAATACGCTGTAGCTTAAAAAAGAATTGGTGCCTTTAACGAATAATGGCATGGGCTTGGTAAGAAGCTTGTGAACCTTTGACTGAGAAACATATAATACGTAAGGCCGCTGGACCACTAGCGTAAAAACCAGTCCATATTGTATTAACAAGCCATTAATTAACTTTAAAAATGGTAACACCACATTTTTGTAGGCAGCGGCTTGGCTCTGCCCCTGGCATTGCTGACGTCCACGAGCGACGGTGACCACGTACCATCAGGTGGGCCGTATGCTCGTCTGCCTACAATGGCAATAAAGAAATAAAAAAAATACCTTTTGCATTAACAGATAGCTTCAAAATCGTTCGAGAAGAACAAAACCTGGAATAAACTAATCTGAAATATATCTTCATTTAACAACATATGGTTGTACTTATGTCTGTATCAATTTAGTATAATATAACTTCACAGACTATACAGAACAATAATAGCTATCATTGTTATAACAGAAAAGAAATTTCTTTTTTGTAAAACTACATTAAAGTATCAAATAACAAAACAGAAAACGATTAAAATATTTTTAGGATTGTCAGATCAAAGAGCAAGTAAACAAGATGACTATAAAACGTTATAGAACTTTACAGTGACGGGTAAAGCTATAAAACTAAATACGGAACTGTACTCTTTGAAACGAGTTTCGTGAAGAATCCCGCCTCTTCGAAGTCATAGTAATGAAACGTATATAAAAGAGCGAGCGGTAGTCAAAGTTACCAGGAGAATCATTATGAACTTTTTAAGAATCTTTGACATTAAAGATTTAATACTTTTTAATGTGCCCGATTTTCTATTGGACCATTAATATTTTTGTCTTTATGTCAGTGTCAAGCTGTTCAAATAAAGCTCTACTCCGTTTGTTAAGTTTAAAACTGAAAAATATGACCAATTGGTAGCAAAAACGAGCAGAATATTTTTATTTTTTATTTTTATTGCTTAGATGGTTGGACGAGCTCACAGCCCACCTGGTGTTAAGTGGTTACTGGAGCCCATAGACATCTACAACGTAAATGCGCCACCCACCTTGAGATATAAGTTCTAAGGTCTCAGTATAGTTACAACGGCTACCCCACCCTTCGAACCGAAACGCATTACTGCTTCACGGCGGAAATAGGCGGGGTGGTGGTACCTACCCGTGCGGACTCCCAAGAGGTCCTACCACCAGTGAAGAGGTCCTACCACCAGTGAAGAGTGAATAGTGGCACCGATCCGTGCGGTCTCAATAGTACTGTAAAAAACTACACGGGTTTCATTTATTTATAGGGATTATATTGTCATTTCATTAATAGTTTTAAATGCACGTCGGGAAACTATTATTTCTAGAAAAATATTCCACGTCCCAAGACGACATTTTTCACCAAACTTGAAGATCAAAAAAAATTACGTAAATAAAATTAAAATCATCAAGGTCATATCTGATTTAAAGCGTTCTTTAAAAAAACACATTGAATATTCTTAGGTTTTTGCGAGTCGTACAAATAATTAAAACTACTTTCACGGTTTAATCTCGTGTTTTTAGTGTGATTATATCATTTCCAACTTTTCGTTTAAATTTTTCGTGGTCACGGACGTCCAAAGTATTGTTCGTCGACATTTGAATATTGAATATTCAGTTGAATTTTATTTAAATTCATTGTAATTCACTGACATAAATCTTCGATCGTGGAACAAAATTTTAAAATTGTTTCCCGCTTAATTGGTATCGTTTACGACTACAATCATCTTTTTCTTTTATCAAGATTGAAATTATTCATTTAAAAACCTTTGACCCTGATCTTCTTCATTTAATCGCCAGAAAAAACAATACACAATGCGCACTCCCACGTTTTTATGCGTCTTTTAGTTGGATCATATCTCGTAATGACAACGATCGATGTGATCAACCGCAGACCACCTTCGTAAATATAAAAAATAACATCCTGTATGTTAATTTAATTACGATTTGAATATAGAGAACGTTTTACTATTTTTAGTGAAACAGTAATTTTAACCATTGCATATATGAAATATTAGACAGCAATTATAAAGTTTTTGACTTTGACTCGCGTCTTCATTACCACCTACAAACGTGCTTAGGGCCCACGTGATGACGAGCGGTTACCGTTCCAATAGACGCCAGAGACAGCTGGATCGTACGGTAAATATAGGATTCATGTTTAAACTTGCTTTGTAGGGAAGAGCGTGCCATAATACTACGTATAGGTTTTGTTAAAAACTTATCAATGCCTTATTACTCTAAATAATTTGTTCCGACTTTATGATTATTTTATTCAAGAAATCCTCCTCCTCGCGTCGTTTCCTCACTGCTGAGGGTCGTGACCATTATAATTCGACATGATTTTACTCCTTGTGATGTCCCGCCAGCGCCTCCGATCATTGGCCGCATGAAGGGCGTCGTGGAATGGGATCTCTAGTGTCAAGAAATATGTTTTATTAAAGAAGTATGTAACAAAAAGCAAGTATATTCTTTGTCGTGAATGAATAGAAAGTGATTTGAAATCAAACGTCTATCTAATTTCAAACATCGACACATGAATAATTATTTATTTCTAATCTCGGCATTGATCTGTTGTGCATTTGATGATTTTGCTGCTCACCTTACATCCGGAACCGACAAAAAGATCACTTAGAGAAGGACTTTCATTTTGTAATAGCAGCGTTATGCACTAGACATCACTTTGAGTACTGACCGGTGTTTTATTTAATGACATAATGCCTACATATACATTACGTGCAGTAGTCGGTTTGTTTCTTTCTCATATTACAAGCTCTCGTAACATAATGCGCATTGTAGTTGAAATTTTATAGATCCGTTTGATCTATTCTCGGTGCTGTTGAACGTTATTAGTTCTGACGCTACCGGCGCAAAGGTACAGTACTCGTCCAAGAGTTCGTCGCGAAACTCAGTCCATACCATCATCCTGCTGAATGTTTGTTCAATCTTTTGATAGATGGATCTCTCCTTGTGCTAATAAGCATCTTTCAAAGTTTAACTTTTTTTATTGCTTAAATGGGTGGATGAGCTCACAGCCACATGGTTGTTAAGTGTTTACTGGAGCCCATAGACATCTACAACGTAAATGCGCCACCCACCTTGTGATATAAGATCTAAGGTCTCAGTATAGCTACAACGGCTGCCCCACCCTTCGAACCGAAACGCATTACTGCTTCACGGCAGAAAAAGGCAGGGTGGTGGTACCAACCCGTGCGGACTCACAAGAGGTCCTACCACCAGTAATTAGGCAAATTATAATTTTGCGGGTTTGATTTTTCGTAAACGATGTTATTTCTTCACCGTAGAAGTCAATCGTGAACATTTGTGTTTGATCCATTCTCTGTGCTGTTTTGGACGTTATTAGTTTTGACGCCAGCAGCAACCGGAACAAAGGTACAATACTCGTCCGAGAGTTCGTCGCGAAACTCAGTCCATAGCATCATCCTCCTGAATTTTTGTTCAATCTTCTGACAGATGGATCTCTCTTTGAGCTAATAGGCATCCTTCGGAGTTTAGTTGTTGGTAAATCCCTCCTCCGTTCCCGCCCTCACACATCTGAGCATACCTACTAGGTTATCCTTGAAATACCTAATGCATAAGCGGTCTTATTTTCGAACCTTTTCCTGTTCCTCTTCCGAAAAGGAATCGTGCATTACGGCTTAATGGATAGGGGAGCTATATTCTCAATGCAATTGACTTTTCGATCTCATATCTTGCAACATGTTATGGTGTTTACTCGCAATTGTCTAGGTTCTAGAAGAAAGTGAGCATCTAGACCGAAAAAATCAAGATCACTCAATATTCGTTGTAATTCTACATACGTGTAGGCGAGAGCCGATCGTCGAATACAACTAAATTATAATTACCATGTTGATCGCCATTGTGATACGGGCGCATCCAACCCACATCCTTCCTACAGCAATATACTAATTGATTCTACGAGAATATATAAAAAAGTATTTAACTATTGAACTATTATATAACATAAACGTATTTCTGTATTAGTAATAAGTTAAATATTAGTATTATTATATATTATTATTAAATTTTATACTTAACGAACCAATACTGAAACGATTATAATAGACGCTTGGAGCTTTGAAACATTACTACTGTACGGGTACATACACACGAGTAGGTACCAGTGTTTTGTCGATTCCTGCAGCGATGCAGCCATGCACTTCTGTTAGAAAAGAAGGATAGTCGTTAAATAATCCAGTTAATTCTGTTATCATATCTCAAGGTGGTTAATAACACTACCAACATTGTGATTACTACGATCTCTGGAACCATTCAATACTAGATGGGCAATAAGCTCTTCTACCAAATTTAGAGCGGTTTAAATGACAATTACCAATAACATTAAATCCCACTGAGTTCCTGGCCGGATCTTCTCAGTGGGTCGCGATTCCGATCCGGTGGTAGATTCAGCGAAGTACAGACCTTACTAAGGCTAGTGTTAGAAAGTCACCAGGCTGAGTCCCGTGAGGTCGTCTATACGATCGCTGAAGCTAAGACAAGCCCCAGAGGTGACTGGTATAGGTAGGTCCGGTTACCGTCCTAGTCGAACCCGTCGCTTGCGACGAAAGGCTCGATGAGTGAATTAACCCATAGACACAGCCCACTGAGTTTCTCGCCGGATCTTCTCAGTGGGTCGCGTTTCCGATCCGGTGGTAGATTCTGCGAAGCACTGCTCTTGCTAGGGCCAGTGTTAGCAACACACCTAGTTTGAACCCCGTGAGATCCCCTACACGCCAAGGAGAAGCTGATATAGCCTCTCAAGGCTATCAGCATAAGTACGGAAAAAAAATAGGTAGGCAAAAAGAAAAGAAAAACATTAAAGAAAAATAAATATAATCTAAGAAGACAAGCCATAATTCAGGCTTAAAGTCACGTTTCGAAGTAAATGTTTTACACCATAAGACCTGTTGCTATGTTACATAACAAGTCATTTACCCATATAACATTCCGTGTTGTTTGTTTCAGATCTCACGTGAGGAAATGAAAACGCATTAAACTCAATGGACACCTTAACGTGGTTATCGCTCGGGCTGCAACTGGCAGCGTTATGTTCTATAGTCGGAGCACTACTCTTGTACTTGCTCAGGAAAGTCAGGGTGGCGGAGGTTCTACCTGTGGACAGCGCAAAGACCGTACTTGTCACTTCTGTGGACACCGCACTTGGATTGCAGGCAAGAAAAAGTGTTTATTTTTCGTAATATTGATCACCGTGTCTTTTGAAGTCGTCGTGGCCTAAAGAATAAGACGCCCGGTGCATCTGTATCTAAGGATGCGACTGTGACAGTGTTCGAATCCCGTAGGTAGCTAAAAATTTTTCTAATAAAGTACGAACTCAACAAATCCTACTCGCAAAAATTTTAATTTCCGTAATTACATTGTTGGTAGGTAGAATGCATTCTGAGCCCGCGCATGTAAGTACCACCACCCTACATATTTCTGCCGTGAAGCAGTAATGCGTTTTGGCTTAAAGGGTGGGCCATCCGGTACTGTAAAACTGACATTTAAAAGTCATGTCTCAAGGTGGGTGACGGCATTTCGTTGTTGATGTCTATGGGCACCAGTGACCATCTAAAACTAGGTCGACCCTGAGATTATCCACCTCTTTAAGCAATTATTACTATAAATAAATTATACATACAATAAAAGTAATTATGCTGGTTTTAGGATTCAACATTCAAATATATTTATTACTTTTTAGTAATTATAGTGTGGCTTACAGAACAATTCGTAACTCTGGGGACTGAACAATTAAAATATAGTCTGCGATAATTGATCTTTTTGAAGCTTTGTTCGACATATCAGCCTGGTTTTTTTCATCCGATCCAATAACTCTTGCCTTAGATACCTTCAGCTCTAACACTAGGAGCAGGCTGAGGAACCCCGGTAACCGTACTCGTCGAACTCGACAGAGGTTGACGTGTAACCTAACTCATGCATCAGCCCGCTGAGTTTCTCGCCGGATCTTCTCAGGTCGCGATTCCGATCCGGTAGTAGATTCATTTGCGAAGAAATTGCTCTTGAGTTGTTAGGTATCCTTCGGAGGCGCTCGGGCAGCTGTTAGCAAATCCCACCCCTCCTGGTGAACCTGGAAAGGCCTCCGGGCCACAAGTAATCTTTCAATCATAAAAAAAAACTGGTTTTTCTTATATTGCAGATAGCAACATACCTTAGTGGTCGCGGGTGGCGAGTAATTGCTGGATGTCGGTCCGGAGGCCTTGGGGCTCGGCTCGCTGATTCCTGGCTGCAAGCTCACGTCGCGTCAACTTCTGAGAATGAGCCTCCTCCGAGACTTGTGACTCTTGACCTGGACGTTGCTAGAGAAGACATGTTGGAGGAAGCCGCGAGAGCTACGGCGCAGCATTTACCGGCTGGCGAGCACGGTACGCTCAAAAACGCTAATCGTTCTTTTCTCCTGTTTTTCAATCTACATCTTCTATCTATATTTATAAAAATTTTTTTTTTTTTTTTTTTTTTATTGCCTTTGTAGGCAGACGGGCACACGGCCCACCTGATGGTGAGTGGTTACCGTCGCCCATGGACTTCAGCAATGCCAGGGGCAGAGCCAAGCCGCTGCCTACCGCTTAATACTCTCCATAAGCCTCGTTTGAAGAAGGACATGTCATAGCGCTCGGGAAACACCGTGGAGGGGAGCTCATTCCATAGCCGGATGGTACGTGGCAAAAAAGATCTCTGGAAACGCACTGTGGATGACCGCAGTGGCTCCAGGTAGTATGGATGAACTCTACTCCGGTGGCGGGCGGTGCGATGGTAAAAACGAGATGCTGGTATCATCTCGAACAATTCCTCAGAGCACTCCCCATGGAACATACGGTACAAAATACAGAGGGAACCGAAGTCCCTCCGCAGACCCAGAGGCTCCAAACGATCCGAGAGAATGGGATTATCGACAATCCGAACGGCCCTCCTCTGTATGGAGTCAAATGGAAGAAGCTGGTATTTGGGAGCCCCGGCCCAGAGATGGGAGCAGTACTCCACGCGAGGCCGGACTTGTGCTTTATAAAGCAAAAGTCTTTGTCCAGGCGTGAAGTACCGCTTCGCTCTGTTGAGGACTCCCAGCATTTTGGACGCCAACTTGGCTTTGCCTTCCAAATGACTCCGAAACTGGACATCGCTCGAAATGTCGACCCCAAGTATCCCGATACTCTCGGAAGGTTGCAGGGATACTCCTTGGAATTGCGGCGCCATGACAAAGGGGTCCTTCTTCGCAGTGAACGCGCAAACCTGTGTCTTCAACGGGTTGAATTGAACTAAGTTCGATTCACCCCATTTGGAGACTCGCCCCAGAGAGTTCTCCACTTCAGACACAAGTTTTGATCGTCTCTCTTGCACCACGCTCCGAGAGAGACTCTGATGGCCGATATATCGCGCATCCCCCGTGCTATCATCTGCATAGCAATGCATGCCATCAATAGACAGCATGTCATTGATATACAGGATGAAAAGCGTGGGGGAGAGCACCGAACCTTGTGGAACGCCAGCGTTAATGGTCATGGTATCAGAACAGTCACCGTCTACAACGACCGTGATGCTCCGCCCATCCAAAAAGCTAGCGATCCACTTGCAGAGACCCTCGGGGATTCCGTAAGATGGTAACTTCGATAGAAGTGCCCTATGCCAGACCCTGTCGAAGGCCTTCGCGATATCAAGGCTCACAGCAAGAGCCTCGCCCTTGCTCTCCAAGGCTTCAGCCCACCTGTGAGTAAGGTATACAAGAAGATCGCCAGCTGAGCGACCGTGACGGAAACCGTACTGTCGGTCACTGATCAGCTGGCGATCTTCAAGATACTTCAGGAGTTGTGTATTTATAATTCGCTCCATCACCTTGGAAAGCAAGGAAGTTATCGCGATAGGCCTGTAGCTCGATGGGTCCGACCGGTCACCCTTCTTGGGGATAGGGTGGACGTGGGCGGTCTTCCATGAAGACGGAACCCTGTTAGTGCAATAAGAGAGGCGATACAAACGCGTTAGCGCAGGTGTCAGCTCAGGGGCGCACGTTTTCAAAACCACTGCGGGGATGCCGTCTGGCCCACTCGACTTATGGACGTCCAGGAGTCTGAGCTCCCGCCTGACTGCACACTGTGTGAAGCAGATTTCCGGCAGGGAGCTATCACACCGGGGGATGTTCGGTGGTGTGGCACCCCCGTCGTCCACAGTCGAGTTCGAGGCGAAGAGTTTGACCAGAAGGTCAGCCTTCTCTTTCGCGCTGTGGGCCAGATTGTCATCGGACTTGCGCAGTGGTGGGAGACTAGACCTGCAGAAGTTTCCTTCTGCAGCTTTGGCGAGCGACCAAAAAGCACGGCTCCCGGAGGGATAGCTCTTCAATCGCTCGCCAACTCTAGCGACGTGCTCCGACTTCGCCTTGGCAATTACCTTCTTGTAGGACCTGGAAGCGGCGTTATATTTCCGCCTTTCCCCTGAGATGTTAGGATCCCGACGTCTCCTGGCATTATCCCATGCCACGTATGCGGACCGCTTGAGGTGTGCAGCATCCCTGCTGGCATTGTTATACCAGGGTCTGCTGCGACCCCCAACGGGCACTTCAGAGGAGGGAATAAACAATTCCATCCCCTGGAGCACCACGTCTTTAAGACGGTCCGCACAGACGTCAGGATCAGCAGAGGAAAAGCAGAACCGCCCCCATGGGTAGGATGCGTAAAATTCACGCAATCCATCCCAGTCTGCTGACATATACCGCCAAACTCTTCGATACCTGGTCGTCGTTCGACGATCAGGACGAGAGAGTGGTACGGCAGCACGAATAAGGCAGTGATCAGACGATCCAAGCGGAGCGTCGACCACCACACTGTATCCGGCCGGATCTGTGGTCAGCAGAAGGTCCAACAAAGAAGGCTCGTGCCCCTCGATATCTGGGACACGGGTGGGCTGTGTCACCAGCTGGGAGAAGCCGTAGGCCAAGGCGAAATCGTAGGCAGTCCGACCCGGGAGGTCAGTGGTTCTGGATCCCAACCACTCTTGGTGGTGAGCATTAAAGTCTCCAAGAACCACTACCTCCGCAGATGGGTACTGCTCAAGCACGCGGTTAGTCCCCTCTTGCACATGCTCAAACAGAGCTGAACCTGCATCACTGCTGTGGGACCTGTACAGGCACGCGTAGATTCGGCTACGGCCCCCGTGATCTACGCGCAGCCACAAGAGGGACAGGTCCCGTTGTTCGAGGCCCCGAAGACGGCGACAACAGACATCAGCCCGGACGAATACGCACACCCCGGCTTTACGCAGGAAGTTGTGCTCCAATACGTAGCCGGGGTATTCAAGGTATGAGGTATCATCCGGAGCAGATATCTGCGTCTCCGTTAAAAAAAGCAGGGCAGGCTGCGCCGTCTCAAGGTGGTGGTGTACGGCGTCAAGGTTGCTATGTAGGCCCCTGACATTGCTGAAATCCACATTAAATGTGGAATGGGGGACCGCCTGTGAAACCCTTTTCTTTTTTTTTGTCGTCTTCATGATGTTTATGTTTTCGGAGAGTAGGATTAGGAGAGGTAGGATGTTGGAGGTGAGATCGAGGCAACACCTGAATGAAGCGCGGAACATAGTACGTGCTCGACCACGGGTTGCGTGAGAGACTGACGCAGGGCATGGAAGGGCCCCCAGTCCACTCTGCGTGCGATCGCCGGGATCCACTCCGGTCTCCGACTCCGGCACGACGACCGCACGGCAGGATTTTACACCGGTTGGCGGGACAGCTTCCCGGGGCGGAGTTTAGTAGAGACACCCGGGTTCAGGTCCCCTACTGACCGGCGGGCGGCAGCGGGTACCGTTTCACTGGGTCTCCCTATACCCCCGTCAAACAATCACGCCCCGTGAGTTCGCACGCACGTCTGCTCCGCAAGTTCCAGGCGTCACCAAGACTCAACCCCAACAAGGAAGGGGAAAGGGAAGGGATAGAACTGGCTCTCCAACCCACACGCCGGAACACAGCTAGGCTATTTGGCGGCGGACTCTAGTTGGAGGGTGGTCGCCAGCCAGTCGGACTAGGTCCTACCACCGGTTATGTTTTCGGCTCCCGTTTAGCACCACCCAGGGGTCACTTGTAGGGAATCGCGGGTTAAACCTACGGAAGCGGGAAGCACCAACCCCCAAATGAATTGCTGTTCGTTAGTCTCGCTAAAACTCGAGAACTACTGGACCGATTTGGCTAGTTTTGGTCTTAAATTATTTGTGGAAGTCCAGAGAAGGTTTAAATAGTAGATAAATATGAAAATGCTCGGAATTAAATAAAAATAACAATTTTGTCTTTCTTTTGATGTGTCCCACGTCGGTCTTTTATTTATCGATTGAGGCACTACGAAGTCTGCCAGGTCGGCTAGTAAATAAATAAAAACCTTTAGATTCCCAAAAACAATATTGCATAAGGTGGTTGACGATTTTGGTAACGATTTCTTTTTAAACAAAAAACTTCAATAAATATCGATAGAATTGTAAATAGTCTTAAAGGTAATCGAAAAAAAATTACTTTAAACCCTGTTGACGAAACGTAAAAAATGCACTGCCCGGGAATCGAACCCGGGTCGCAAGAATGGGAATCTTGCATGATACCACTACACCAGCAGTGCTCATAGTGAATAGCTGAATATTTGGTATATATTCTGTTTAATGAAGTTTACTTTTTTTTAATTATGAAAATTTCGGTATGTATTTATTTCCGGTAGTGATAAGACAAGAGATAATCATAGTTAGAGGCCCTTCAACATGTAACGTTTATTATTTACTCATATATGTCAAATGAATTATATTGACTAATTTAATGAATTTAATATTTAAAAAAAAAGAAAGATCCGTTGGGAAAATAGGAGAAAAGGCTGTGCCTTTGTCTATTTATTTATACATATACTGTTATTCAATGCAACTCTTTTACAAAATAAATATAATAAAATCATAATAAAAAAATATATATTACGAATACATACCTAATAATGTAAAAATAGTAAAACCTTCAAGTAGAAAACTGTTTTAACGAACCAACCCGTTACGCCATCTGTTGGTAAATCTTGTAGGAATCTTTGTTGCGAGAAAACTATAGCTTCGCTACGTAGGTAGTGATTCTACATTTACTTGCTTGCTTACATACATTTGATTGACAGAGGGCGAACATTTGATTACCGTAACTTAAACTCTGTTTTTAACCTGCTTGAAATAAGAAAGAAAACTCAAGTGTAGAAGAATAACTTAGGAAAATTGAGCGTGTTTTTCTAGATTTATTCACAGAACACTTAGGCATGGTATCAGTAGCTATAAATATTTTATGAACAGATATGAGTAGAAGGGTTATTTTGATAATATGTTGAAAAGCACCCCACGCTTTTTTACAATTTTTTTTTTTTCTTAGACTATTTTTAATTCCACTTTGTTAAAATTTTGTTTTCTATTTTTTAGTTGGATTTTCTATAAAAGCGTATTTTGTTAGTTTTTTTAAACTATTATTTATTTTGATTTTGACTGCGTGATTCAATCAACCGGAAGACTCAGACCTAGACCTTATGTCCCAAGGTGGGTGGCGACATTCACCCTGTGATGTCTACGAGCTTCTTAACCACTTAATTATAACAGGGGGACCTGCGTTCATTCACCCGGTTACGCAAAAATAATAGTTTAATAATCATCAAAAGTCTCCGAATTTTAAATGACAAATGTTATCAACATAGGTCACTGATTTCATAATAACTGTCTATATATAGATCTTAGTTTATTATTTCAACTATTAATAATAAGCTTGAGGGAAGTCCGTATAGAGTCCCTTTTTTATTTCGCGAGAAAATCGTGTTTTTGGATCACTCGTAATTAACACCACAGTTGAAACAATAGGAGTTTTATTGCTGCAGCGGCTTACACAGTTCTAAGTTATACACATTTTTTTTTGTCTTATGTATTTCTGGCGGTAAAAAGGTCCCGTGTCACAGACTATCTTCGTTTTTTCCACCTCTCGTGCGTTCCGGCTTACGCATCATAAAAAGGTGCGTTCTTAAACGCCACAACCTATTTATTGATTGTACAGTTAAATAATTTACTAAGTTCGATATCATCGTCCTTAGGTATTTGGGCTGTAATCAACACGGCTGGTAGCAGCGGACGAGGTGGTGCGTCTTGTTGGGAGAGCGCACTTCGGGGCAACGTACTTGGAGCACTCCGCGTCGCGCGCACCTTCTCCCCACTATTGGCGGCTGCTGCAGCTGATCACCCTTATGCCGGACGACTTTTTTACATAGGTAATCCTTTTTTTTAAACCTACCTATGCTGATAGCCTTGAGAGGCATCTCAGCTTCGCCCTAACACGTAGGTGAGCTCACGGGGCTCAAACCGGAGTGTTGCTAACACTGGCCCTAGCAAGAGCAGTGCTTCGCAGAATCTACCACCGGATTGGAAGCGCGACCCACTGAGAAGATCCGGCGAGAAACTCAATGGGCTGTGTCTGTGGGTTAAAACCCTTGATGGGGTAATCCTTGATGGATACACTGTGTATGTATTTACTTGCATCTACTTTAGTTGATAATTCAATTAGATTACAAAGCTCTCGCCGGATCTTCTCAGCGGGTTGCGATTCCGATCCGGTAGTAAATTCATTCGCGAAGCAGCTAAGTACTCTTGAGTTGCTAGGTCGCCTTTGGAGGCGCTCGGGTAGCTGTTAGCAAATCCCACCCCTCCTGGCTGAGCCCTCGCTCGCCCACCTGCCCTGGTAAAACTGGAAAGGTCTCTGGGCCACCAGTAATCTCTCAATAATAAAAAAAAGATTACAAATCCTATACCATCTGGTAATGACTTCAATTTCAATCCTAATTGTAAAGCAACTTGGGTTTGTAAGGCACTATGCACTTTTTTTATTGCTTAGTTGGGTGGAAGAGCTCACAGTCAGCCTGGTGTTAAGTGATTATTGGAGCCCATAAACATATATAACGTAAATGCGCCACCCACCTTGAGATATAAGTTCTAAGGTCTCAAGTATAGTTACAACGGCTGCCCCACCCTTCAAACCGAAACGCATTACTGCTTCACGGCAGAAATAGGCAGGATGATGGTACCTACCCGTGCGGACTCACAAGAGGTCCTACCACCAGTAATTACGCAAATTTACGCAAATTATACTATCGTAATTTTGCGGGTTTGATTTTTATTACACGATGTTATTCCTTCACCGTGTAAGTTAATCGTGAACATTTGTTACAAGATAATGGATTACGTCATTGCAAATTGTTACAAACATGATGCAAGTTATTTTGTCCTTCTTTCGCAGTTAAGGTTTATAGTGTTTTAATTAGGTTTGACATCGGACACGGCGTGCGAGAGTCTAGCCCGGACCGAGGCTGAGAACGGTGAAGGCAGTGCGGGCGCCGCGGCGGTGCGTTGGGGGACATGGGGCGCCGCACGCGCACTGCGCGCCAGTCTTCGGTCAAGGCGTCTGAACGTAGTGCTACTACACGCACCGGATCTGTCTGCTGCCGAGATATACGCTCCACCGGCGCAATTGCAACCGCCCAGTCAACCGGTCAGGTACAAAGATATATAGATATATTGCAAAACTTCCTTATTTCTGTTAGCAATAAATAATTGCAATCGAAATATAAGTGAAGTTACATACGCAATATAGTCTTCTTTCTTCTTTTTTCTCCACCTCAACCTAGTAGGTGAGGTCAGCACAGCGAATTTTTCTATTCCATTCTCGTTTATCAGCCGTCATCTCAACACTCACTCCTCTCTGTCTCATATCATCATTCACACACTCCATACATGTCTTCTTCGGTCGTCATCTTCCCCCTCTACCTTGCACTGCCATTTCCATACATCTCCTAGTCACATGCATGCACACTGTACGTAATGTAATACAAAAAAAAAGTAACGCACAGACATAGGTTCCAGGCTATTTTCACTACAGATTGTAAGGTTAGCTAAAAAGTCTGAATAGTATTAATTGTATAGAACTGAAGTCAAGTAGCAAGATCTATCCGAACACTTATTTATTCTGTCAAATTAGCTTATAATTTTTTTATGTTTTTCACAAAGGACATATACTATAGCCGTGTTTGCGCGTCTCTCAATAAAACAATTTACAGTTATTTCGTACAATTTCCAGCCGCCCTGATACGCCGAATTCGGACGTTAGTGCATCGACAGCATACTGCGCGGTGACGATGCCCGGCGAAGCAGCCGAATACAGCGCGAAAGTTCTGCCAACGTGCGCTCTCAAAGTATTGGAGGAAGCTTTAATCGCACCGTCTCCACGCGATTCGTACTATCTCAAAGTAAAACAGGACTCGTGGTTCACGAGAATGCCCTCGCTCAGGGTTGTCCCTTAAATTCGGAGGGATTTAAATTTCGCTGCCAAATTTAATTGAAAATAACTTTATTTTACATTAATTAACAATGAAACATCGAAATTTTCCCATCACTTTAAAAAACAATCTTTACCAAATTTGCACCGTTCTATTTATAAAATATTTTGCACGGCAAATAAACTGTGGCTTTTTTTAATAAAACAGCTAAATTTATTTTGTGAAATAATCAAAGGTTACATATAATTAATTACCTGCTGAAGGTGGAGGATACCAAATATTCATAAAAAAAACTTTGGTGCTTTATTATCATTTCATTATTATCGTTTTGTCAGTTTTCATAGTTACATCACTAAAATAAATAAATGACGATCGCATTGCTGTAATTACAATCATTTAATATTAGCTTAGAATTAATAAGATTTTCGATTAATTTTTATGTATCTACGACCTGCTAATCCCCTAAAATCGACTGCACGGGATAGTGGATGCGTTGTGCCAATTATTAAGTTGTTTTTTTAATCAAACAACGCCGCGATGGACTTTTCTATCAAACTGCAAATTACATTTGAAACATTGTAATTATTTCGAAACAGTCGAGAGAATTGTAAATACATCAAGCTCACGTTGTGCCAACGATTTGGAACGAATTATAGTTAAGCAATGAATTTATACACATAATAAAAAAGGGATATCCCCTCTAAGCACTAATACAGATAGGATTAGTGAAGAAGCGAATATTTCCCAAATTCTGTTCAATATCTAGACATTATTTATATCCGGTTAATAGCCGATAGTAATATCCACTTTTTCTTTATTGTGACTTATGCGTTGGAGACAACACTCATGTAAATATTAGTTTTTGTGTTGTATATTAAACGAGTAATATTTTGATTGTTGTTTTAATTCAGTGTACTGTACTTCATCTGTAAACTTACCTCTCAAAATGTATTGTAACTCCTACAACTATTGATAAAGACATAATGGCAGCCACTGATTCCGTAAAATGGGGTGTGCTGTTTATAAAAGATAAGTTCAATGAATCCTTCAGTGTGCCTTAGTGCGAGTTTTTTAACGTTCTCTATATCTTTTTTTTTCTTTTCCTACCTATGCTGTTAGCTTGAGAGGCTATTTCAGCGTAACCTTAACTAGTAGGTGAGCTCACGGGGCTCAAACCGGAGTGATGCTAACACTGACCCCTGCAAGAGCAGTGCTTCACAGAATCTACCACTGGATCGGAAACGCGACCCACTAAGAAGATCCGGCGAGAAACTCAGTGCCGCCTTCTCAAAGTGGCGCAATGATGCCGACTGTAGATACTTACTGACTGAGTCAAGCTCCAGGTCATCATGGACTCAATATCGAGAAAGTAAACTCATAATTGTATGCAGTGGGAACAGCACCCCTAGCAGCAAACGTACCGCAAAGCTTTACGAATTCAAAATTCTAACTCTTGTATTTCATGCATGTAAAATATTATCGAATCAACAAATAATATTTTATTTATTTATTTTACTGCATAGGTGGAAGGTCATAGGCATCATAATGAATTCTAAAATTCCGCCAACCACTGACATATGAGATCCAAGTCTCAAGTGTGCAATGTAACGGTTGCTCAATCTTTCAAGCTGGAACGCATGACTCATTCCAATGGCGGATCCAGGGGGGGGGTCATGGGGGTCATGACCACCCCCTGAGCTGGTTCCAGGACTTAGGTGGACCACTAATTGAATATAATGATTTTATTTATATATTTTGTCACCATACAGATTTTATGTAACTACATACCTTCAATATTTAATTAATTTAATATAATATAATAAATTTGTATAATGGCAAACGTTTGGGAACGAACGTATCTAAATTTGACTATGTGACCCCCTCCTGGCGCCAAAGCTGGATCCGCCCTTGACTCATTCACGGTAGAAAGTATGGTTGTTGTAACAATCCAGAATTCCAATAGGCCCTATGCAAGTACCCCTACACCGTACTACTCTATACGATCTGCTTTCGTCAGCCGGTATAGAGGTATGTATATGACTTGTCTATGACCGATGACTGTTTTGGACTTTCGCGTAAGAGATGCAGTGAGCACAGTGGTACTACATACAATAAGCCGCCACCACAAAGCCAAAGTACTGGATAAACAAGACTTTATACCATTGCCTGTGCTTCATCTATACTAATATTATAAAGAGGAAAGATTTGTTTGTTTGTTTGTTTCGAATAGGCTCCGAAACTACTGGATCGATTTGAAAAATTCTTTTTGCATTAGAAGCCGACATTGTCCCTGATGAACATAGGCAAAATTTTTTTTTTTTTTTTTTTTTTTTTTTCTGTTTCTTGTGTGTTTTAATGTTTCCGAAGCGAAGCGAGGGCGGGTCGCTAGTATAAAATAAGTAAGTAGATCCCACAAAACGTTCGGACACTACCTGTAGTTATTAGATATAAAAGTTGAAAAAATATATGACTGTAAAGAGCAGCCGAATACACCGCCCATTTGAGGATTTAGCTTAAAAAATAAACAGGCACCCAGAGTTTACTTCGCAGTTATTCTCACGAATATGGCCTTTTGCCAAATCGGGCAGTCGTAGAATTTACTTTAACATTCATCAACTGTACTTAATATCTTGCTGAAGTCATTTATTTTTATTTCCTTTCAATAAATATAAAACTTCATCCCATTGCATCTGTGTGCCAAAAACGAAGCATTTTACACGAAAAAAATCATTACACAACGCCTCTAAATAGCTTTTTATTCACAAAATCAACAGACAGGTTCATTGACCTTCAAATTGTCAAAACTCCACCAAATTCCATAATGTTCTAGGCAAAGAACGAAGCCTCCTTTGGCTGTGTCGTCGCGGTTTTCAAGGGTGTTAGTACAAGTCCAGTACTGCGCTGCGCTGGCTCCACTTCTTTGCCAGTGAGTCGCCGCACTGACTGCGAATCTCGCGTGATCAGAAGCGTTGTTTATGTAATAAACTTGGTCGGGGTACTTTAAGGATATGGAGTTGATGTTTCGCACGCTGAAATTTTCAATAAATTGTTTAAAACCGATGGATGTAACACTTTGGACACAAATGCTTTATCTGTTTTATTAGGTACTACTTAGAGTTAGAGCGCCTTGTAAGGCCGCACGTGCAGATAACCACCCTACCTATTTCTGCCGTGAAGCAATAAAGCGCTTCGGTTCGAAAGGTGGGGCAGCCGATGTGCTTGCTGTAAAAACTGAGACATCTACAACGTAAATATGCCACCCACCTTGAGATGTAAGTTCTAAGGTCTTAAGTATAGTTACAACGGCCGCCCCACCCTTCAAACTGAAACGCATTACTGCTTCACGGCAGAAACAGGCAGGCTGGTGGTACCCATCCGCGCGGACTGACAAGAGGTCCTACCACCAGTGTTATGTATGTATGTGTATGTTTGATAGGTTCTGCATCTGATAAGTGGTAGCATTTACGTTGTTAATGTTTTTAGTATCCAATGTCCACGAAGCGACAGGCGGGTGTGAGCTCGTCCACCCAAATAAAAAATATATTGTATGCAGTAATAAAAATATACTTTGTTAGATGCAGAAAAGTCCAAGTAAAAACCTACTTGCCAAGTACCTTAAGCGAAGTTTAGAAGAGATTTATAATTTTGTAATAAATAAATAAAAAATAAGGGCTTCCATAATGAATTAGAAGAGAAAGAGAAATTGAATTATTACCGTAGCAATGTTACAAGTAACATAGAAAGTATTTACCTAAAATCTTTAGCACAGATAGGTTTTCTATGTTTATCGTTTCCGTAAACGTCTAGAACAATCTTCTGTAACATCGCGAACCGCTTGTACAGACATCGGTTGTCACCTGGTCGTCTGCCTAATATGATTCCACGTAATGTATTCTGTATCGTGAGAAACTCCATAGCCGGTATTGGTTTACTGGAAGTGTCAGTTATGTTGATTGAGTTATTACTTCCACTCATTTCAAACATGCTACACAACCAGTTTACATAACCCATTGCGCTAGGTGGGCGTTTGCTGGAACCACCCATTTTGACCAATGAGGTGGAAATCTCAATTGTACAGTATTAAAATTGTCCCACTTTTGAAAACGGAACGCATGACTGCATCACGATAGAAATATGCAGGATGTTAGTAACTATCTGTGCAGGTTTTCAATACGCCCCACCACCAGTAAATTCTGGCTGGTGATCCCAGTGCCTTGGTATAATACTCGGAGAGCACTGCTGCCCATTCTCCAAAATGTCTTAGTCACTTTTTACGGCATCCATAACTACGGGCTCCATAAAAATCGTATGTGCAATTTCAAAATTATATAAAGAAAAGAGGTTGAGTTAAATTATTGCAATTACATCTGAATATTTTCCAAAAATATGTGTATGGATCGACGTAGTTATTATTGCAATGTATTAGCGTCAGTTATTGACCAATCATGGGAGTGACGAGCGCCAAGTCCGTATTCTGTTTTTTTTAATTTCATATGTTCCGGTATTGAAGGATAACTGTTATTCCAGTCAAAATATCACCTCGTGCCATTATGATGATCTCTGATAATCGCCAGACGGTTTGAGCTATAAGTAAAAACCAACTAACCGATTTTGAGTTGACTGTGCAGGTTCATTCAACTTTTTCCAATTCGGCAAAATAGATTCCAATCTCGACGGCATCTGAACTAGTTTGACTTTTGGCATCGTTGACTTAATCGCAACAGCTACCTTATCCAGAGTTCGCAAGTCGAGTGACAAACAAACGAATAGATGTCCATACTCTAGTTGGTCTTCCGGGAATACTGACCTGACCTCTGGTTATTGAAATTAAATTATTTGAATTGCTATTCAACTAGACAAATGGTAGGTTCGAATCGATGTTGGAGTTATTACAATTTAAAAACGCCCGGAAAGAAATACTTGAATGAAATATTTTTAATACGCTGATTGCTTTTCAGCTCATCGGACTACTAACACTTTAATTAAAAAAATTAGGGCAGAACATCTCTAGGGTAAACCAACACGTCTGGTTGCAGTGTTGACCGCGGTAACCCGTCCTTCCTCTCCCAAGTTCTGTCACGGGCGGTGATCAAGTTTTTTGGACGAGAATGCAGGGGAGTCGTTTAGTGGGTGACCTCTAACATATTTTGGTAATATCATATAAGCCGCGAGCCCCCTTGACGTAGAGACCTCGCAGGTTCGGACTCCGCTACAAAAAAGGGCAGGCTAACACATTGTTGTAATTTTAGCGATTAGCATTAAGAGTAATATTAGCCACCTTTGCCTGAAGGTAGGTTGTGGCTAAGATTAGTCTTAATGCATTGTTACAGCGTCTGTCACTATAACGGTTCCCTATCCTCCTCTCTGAGTCGCATTCGTCATGTCTGAGGGTCGTGACCATTTCCACCCATTACCCTTCTCTGGATAATGTTTCGCCATCTTCCTCTGTTCTCGGTAGTGTGTATGGCATCGTAGTTTGTGGTATCCAGAGTGGTACAGATTTGGTCGGACCAGCGCAATCTGGTTTCCTTTAAGAGTTACTAAAAAACAACTTTAATGTAATGGTTGTAACTTTTAACTTACTTTGCATGTTAGGAAAGTCGGGTAACGTGTGCACTAATAATACCCCTCCCAACTCATCGGCCATCAAAATACCTCGACTTGACGAGCCCTGGGATTGTTCGCCTCCTACGTGCTCCTGGTAGACTAAGGTTGCTAAATATTCTGTGTAGGTTGGCTAGAATCGATCGATTAAGTTATATCATGTAAAAGTTTTTCATATCTCCCTCAAACAAGTATTCAAGTTCAAGTCAGCAGGTTTTCTTTACTTGTTATTTGCTTATTTTGTTTTGATTACTTTATTGTTATCTTGCTTATTCGTATAAAGCAGCCCATGATGAAACTTAGCTTTTCATTGTCAAGAGAATGCAGGCGAGTTTTTTCATCGTTACGGACATCAACAAAATTAGGGGCACTGGCAAGCCGCTACCCACCGCTGACTCTTATCAAACTCTTACTATTTGGGCCTTATCATTTGAGGAAGAGCGTGTTTTAGCGCTCGGGAAACACTGTATAGATACTTACTTACTCATTCTAAACTTACTCGAAACAGCGGCGACAATGTAAGCTGGAGCATAGAATCAGAAGTGATAAATACATTAGAAGGCTGCCATCTTCCGTCCGTCTCTGACGTGATGTAACTGAAGTTACGGCCCGAGTAATAGCCCGGTATGACGTCACTTGGGGGTTTATAAACAAACCACCTAAATGTGCATCTTTTATATGTAATTGGAACATAATTCAAATTTCTTCGATTGAATGTCAACCTGCCTAATTTTTTTTTGTTTAGTAGAAACCTTAATAAGAGGCTATAGCTTAAAGATCTTTGGAACGACTATAAATATTGGTTCTGTACTTTAAACTGTGTAGATGAAACATGGAAATATGAGGAGTTCCCTTGCATTTCTTTTATTGGTGGTAGGACCTCTTGTGAGTCCAGGTAGGTACCACCACCCGGCCTATTTCTGCCGTGAAGCAGTAATGCGTTTCGGTTTGATGGGTGGAGCAGCCGTTGTAACTATACTTGAGACTTTAGAACTTATATCTCAAGGTGAGCGGCGCATTTACGTTATAGATGTCTATGGGCTCCAGTAACCACTTTACACCAGGGGGGCTGTGAGCTCGTCCACCCATCAAAGCAATAAAAAAAAACTCCTCATCTCTTTTCACACCACTCGCAATCGAATTAGTTAACCATCGACGTCTGCGTTCACTCACATTGCATTTACAACCTTTTCTCATATTACATAGGATTGTAAGATGCAAAAATGAATTTTACCCTGGAATTAGGACTATCCTACTTTTCCAGCAGAATCAGCTTTTTCGAAATAGGCAAGTTACGTCTATGCGCCCACAGTACGTCCGAAATACAACCTGCTATGGAATGATGATTGCGGGACTAATATGTGTGAGCTCAGAAAAGACCACTAGAGCTTTAAATAGAACATTCCCTGGCTTTTTGACTTGATCAATTTAAAGCAGTACCGGGGAACTTTTTTAATTATTACCCCAAAATATTTATGTGTATGTTGATATTAATTACCCCATGGCGAAGAACAAAAAAAAACGAAATCGCTTCTTTTTAGCATCTTTCATATTAAAGCCCGCATGATAATTTTGAAAAGAAAACAATAACTAAAAATTTAACGATTCTAAAGAAGTTTCACTTCAATATATACTTTTTAATCACAAAAGTTTCATTTTTACCCCCCAAAATTTCATTTTAACCCATTTGGGGTAATTTACCCTGGTTCCCCGACCGCTGATTTAAAGTTACAAAAAACCTAACCTAAGTTTTTCTGAAATAATATAACAAAAATATTTACCATTCCACCGGCTTGTTATCGTTGTCCCTACAATGCAAGTTAATATAGTTCCAACCTTGTATTTCAACGCAATAACTCCAGTATTGGTCAAGTATAAATAACAATACATACATCAGCTGAAACATTTCGTAATTTTATCAAACTATAAACTTGCTGCCTACTGAACTAAGGTAATACACAATTCTGAAGCTACTTACATAAAAAAGAGCCTCACACATTCAAACCTGTTGATTGAATTTAAGTGACAGTTTCATTACATTCTTGTGTGAATTTATTTAGATACATTTTGTATTAGTTGGCTGATGAACTCATCAAGACTTATCTAATGTGAAGTGATTTGGCGGGGACGCCGCCATGGGAGCTGGAGGCGGAGTCGCTCGCTGCCGACTATCGGTGGCGCAGCGAGCTTCGTGCTCGGGGCGTGGCGCGTCTCCCCGAAAGTGAGCTGCGGGCGCGGAAGGCCCATTCTCGGCGGTCCGTGCTCGAGTCGTGGTCGAGGCAATTGGCCAACCCCACGTGGGGGCTACGGACCGTCGAGGCGGTTTACCCGGTCTTTGATGACTGGGTGAATCGTGGCGAAGGACGTCTCACCTTTCGTCTGGTGCAGGTGCTGACCGGGCACGGATACTTCGGGAAGTACCTGCGCCGGATAGGGGCTGAGCCGACGACGAGGTGTCACCATTGTGGACACGACCTGGACACGGCGGAGCATACGCTCGCTGTCTGCCCCGCTTGGGAGGTGCAGCGCCGTGTCCTGGTCGCAAAGATAGGACCTGACTTGTCGCTGCCTGGCGTCGTGGCGTCGATGCTTAGCAGCGATGAGTCATGGAAGGCTATGCTCGACTTCTGCGAGTGCACCATCTCGCAGAAGGAGGCGGCGGGGCGAGTGAGGGAAAGCTCTCCTCACTACACAGAAACCCGCCGCCGCCGAGCAGGGGGTCGGGACCGGGGTCGTATCCGTGACCTGGCCCCCTAAGAGCTAGGGGTCCCACCCGTTTTGTGCGGGGAGGGACCCAGACGTGGGGTGGCGTGCTCTGCACGCTCACCCGCAATAGGAAGCCGGGTGATGGTAGACCGCGTTCCCCCGACCGCTCTGGGGGAAGGTGTAACGCGGCGCCATCAAAGCGGGCTCTCGGCCCGCTGAACGAGGGAACCGGTGGTCGTGTCGCTGGCGGCCACCGGTCCGGCGTCCGTGGGACGGTGGGATGGATGTAATGTGCTCTGCGTCAACCCTGTCCCGCCGTTTCAATAGCCCCGACTGGGCTCCGGCCCGGTCCGAGGTAGGGCGCCGGTTGTGAGCGGCAGGAGTTTTTAGTGAGGTTCAACTCCCACATACCCCACCTGCCGCGCGGGTGGGGATCCGGCGATTTTCTCCTGTGGAAAAAAAAAAAAAAAAAAGAAAGTGAAGTGATTACAGAAGCCCATAGATATAATTAATGCAGTTTGAGATATGAGCTCTAAGTCTGAATTGCATTGTACCTATATAACGGCAGTCCCACTTTCAAACTGAAGCGCTTTTTTTTATTGCTTCGATGTGTGGACGAGCTCACAGCCCACCTGATGTTAAGTGGTTACTGGAGCCCATAGACATCTACGACGTAAATGCGCCACCCACCTTGAGATAAAAGTTCTAAGGTCTCAAGTATTACGAAACGCATTACTGCTTCACGGCAGAAACAGGCGGGGTGGTGGTACCTACCCGCGCGGTCTCACAAGAGGTCCTACCACCAGTAAGCGCATTACTGCTTCCCTTCATAAATAGTCAGGGTATGGAACTTATCTGCCTGGTCCACAAAGCCCTGCCACAAGCAAATGCTCACGTCGAATCACAATTAAAGATCAGCGGCATATATCCGAACCACATTACAAATACGAACCATCACACACGACTCCTGGTATAAATAGTACTGGTGCTCATATTGAATATTGAACTTGTTCGATTGTTATAGTTTTATTTTTTTCCAAACATCACCAATTCCGTAACCAGTTTCGGAGTCAAGTACAATGTTTAAAAACCAAGGAGCAGAAAACATTGCTTAAAACTTTATGAGTAGGTACCTAAATATTTTTCAGCATGCAATAAATGCAAATAGAACCATACTGTACGATTGGAAGGGTACAAAATAAATCACAGTCATATTTTTGTTCTTAATTATTTATTCGCATATTTGTATGCATGCAGGTATAAAAATTAATGTTACTTTCTGAGTTTTTTCGTGATCGAAGTGTTCACATATGGTGTTCACGATTGACATAATATAGTTTTTATTGACAATTTAAGAAACGCTTTGTCATGGTGCAATTGACGTTTGTCAGCGCGAAAATCATTTCAACAGACGCGCGTTCTTACATTTACCGGACTTATCGGATTATTACCGAATTTCGTTCGTAAATTTTAAATGATGCATCCGGACAAGACAATGTATTACTCAGAGAATGCTACTCATTCTCTGGTGAAACCTTAACACCCTTTCTAGTAGAAACCAACCAACGCGAAAAGATGAGAAGGATGATTCTAGGCCGACACAGAACAGCCAATTACATTATGTTTTTTTTTAAATAATTAAATTTATTAATTTAATTAATTTATTTTAAATATTATAACTTTAATAAAAAAAATATCAATCAATTTCATATTGCAAACATTGCATATCTCAAGAGTTTTAGTAGTCTTAATTTTACGCTCAAGACTGTTTTCAAATGATCCTTTAATATCAACTTATCATTAATAGTAATGTCATTCGATGCTGCAATTGTACTATATAGAAAAATCACAAAATATTATTACTTCAATTATATCCTTAACATTGTTTATGATTAAAATATTTTTATACATAATAGATATTATATTCAATATTTTATTCATCTGAAAATTAACGTACTCCTGATTTTGTTTTTGCCTAGAAATTTGATA
This sequence comes from Bombyx mori, assembly GCF_030269925.1. Lineage (NCBI taxonomy): Eukaryota > Metazoa > Arthropoda > Insecta > Lepidoptera > Bombycidae > Bombyx > Bombyx mori. The sequence continues at coordinate 8,123,575 of NC_085124.1, forward strand.
ATTTTTTTTAGTGTTAAATACCTACTTACAAGTGACGTATTAAACCTTAGTTACAAGTTTGTACAGAGTCAATTAAATGCGCGAAGTTCCCCCATAGTATCGGTCCTGAAGTGCACACGGTGCCGCCTCCACGAGATTCCTGTGGCAACTGAGGGAAATAATATTTTATTTGCAGGTTTCACTTTTTGAGTCGAAAGCAATTGAGATTTTTTTCAAATGAAGTTGTTCAACAACGGCTTGTTTTAGAAAACTCAGCAAAGAACTTTCGTTTTGTTTTCATGAGTTTTCTCAATTAAATCTAACTGTGACGCTTTAATCACGCGTATTTTACTGTCATTATATTATCTCCAACGTTTAGAATACCTTAATTTACTAAAAAAAAAAATTTTGCTAACATGGTTGGACGTGCCCACTAGTAGCTAGGGTTAAGTGGTCACCGAAGCTCATAGAAGCCAACCACGTTAATACCGCTAATATTGAGACATGAGTTCTAAGTTCTGTTTTTACAGTACAAGGGCTGCCCCACTCTTCAAGCTGAAACGCATTACTGCTTCACGGCAGAAATAGGAAGTGTGGGAGTTGTTACCCAAGCGGGCTCATATGTGGACGTCCATTACGTAATTGAGGTGTTCTAGGGATTGGATCAAGCTAAATCTTTTCAAATCTCACTTAGGGGGGAGAGGGGGTCTTAGCAATATCAGGTAATTATTATTTTTAGCAGAAAACGCCTCACGTAATACGCCCTGCCACCAGTACAAATAATATCGGGGACTGAAAGACTATTTGGTTTAAGCGACATTTTTGCAACTTTACAGGAGAGCCACTTAAAGTTTAATATTTGGAAAAAATCATAACAAAACTTCTTCAGCTATTTCAGTGGAGTAAACTTAACTGAAGTTTAATTAAAAACATCGAACTGTTGTTGCTAACACCAAGTAAAACGCACCTTTAATAATAATTATAAATAAAATAAATGTCGCGTAGGTATTAGGCGAAATGTCGCTTAAATCAAATAGCTTTTACCTCTATTTTTTAAGTAATTTTATGACCTGGTAACTAAGACCTTATGCCCTAGTAACTAAGACCTTATGTATTTATATTCTTATCTCTATGAAAAATGATAATATGGAGTGAAATGAAATGAAATTAAGATGATTAATTTGAAACATTAATCAACTGGGATGAAATGATAATGATAAATGAAATGAGATGATATGGGATGAAATATAATCTGAGTAAAATGGTGGTCATTTACTGAGATTTTTTCAGTGTACTTTTTGGAGGATGCCGAGAAGTTACGTCCAGCGGTTTTGTTTCATTTTCCCACATTTGTGCACTTTCACAGATATTAAACAGTTAATAAGCCACCGTTATTTCACATTTAAACCTGAAGAAACACTAAATAGACAAAATAAAACAAATCACACAACTTCACTCCTCGCGTTCCCGCCAAAAAGTCCATTTACCTTTTTTTTCCTACCTATGCTGATAGCCTTGAGAGGCTATTTCAGCTTCGCCCTAACGTGTGTAGGTGAGCTCACGGGGCTCAAACAGGAGTGTTGCTAGCACTGGGCCTAGCAAGAACAGTGCTTGGCAGAATCTACCACCGGATCGAAAACGCGACCCACTGAGAAGATCCGCCGAGAAACTCAGTGGGCTGTGTCTACGGGACCCTTTTACCTCTCGATATGTTTTATTATACTAGTAATGAATGGTAACTTACCGCTCTATTAATATCGCCGACGCAGACCCAATAGTCGGCGACTTTAGTGTCTTGACTGTTGTGCATCTTGTGAGCGACGGCGACTGCCCACTTCGAATGATCATTGTGTGACGTAAAAGACATTTTCGCTATCGGAAACTTTATCCGTTCAATGTTCCTCACCCTGAATTGCGACAAATTTTGGGAATTTGTTAAATAATATTCATAGTATCTACATTAAAAAACAGTAAAGCTACGTTAAAAGTAATAAGACTTCTACGAGCGAACCACGGTAGGAGCACGGACACAGACTTGAATGATACGAAATTATAAGAAAAATTTAAAATTAAAATATACTATTGTTAGTTTATCCTGTTACAAATTTGTTTTATCAGTATAGCTCTAAAACTGTACTATACATCCATAGATTTACATAAACAATTTGCAACACATAAGTATCACTACATAGTATAAAACAAAGTCGCTTTCTCTGTCCCTATATCTGTCTGTCCCTATGTATGTTTAAATCTTTAAAACTACGCAACGGATTTTCATGCGGCTTTTTTTAATAGATAGAGTGATTGAAGAGGAAGGTTTATAGTATAAAAACATCCATTAAATAGTGGAGAAATCAATAATAAATTACAGTTTCCGAAGCGAAGCGAGGCCGGGTCGCTAGTTTATTATAATAAGAAGCTTTTTTATTGACGCGTTTTATTCAATGACGTCATAAAATTGACATTTCAATAGCAATCGCTTATCGTATCGCAATTACAGGATTTCGTCTAGATTTTTAATGCTTTTCTTAGGGTTAACTGCTCTACTACAACTAGGCATACATTTATTGAAATAAATCTTATCTTAAATTGTACTTTTGGACTGTATTAGAACTAATTACAATTTGAAAGTTGAAATTATGACTTCAATACCGAAAGCTTATAAACAAATATCCAATAAATTTTAAATCTCAAGATTGTCAGAAACGTCAAGATTGTCAGAAGACCTTCCAAGAGTATTGGGATACTTGAGGTCGACGTTTCGAGCGATATCCAATTTCGGAGTCACCACTCACCAGGTGGGCCGTATGCTCGTATGCCAGGGCAATAAAAAAAAGACAAATCATTAGAAATTCTACATTTTCATAATCCACTTACTGGAAGTTCCTTGTGCATTCCGAGTCCAAAGTCCCGGGCCCGTTGGTCCAGGACTCGACGAGTAGATCGGACTGTAAGACCTCCGCGACCAGACCACTGTACAGGTCATCGTTGAACATAGCGCTCTTCGCAAACGAGAGGAACTTACGACCGACCAATGTCTCGAAGCTTTCGATGTGGTACCTGAACCAAGTTTACTTTATTGAACTTTCAACAGGAAACTGTTTCACATATTCCCTCCATAGTACGATCCTAATTACCAAGCCATTTCTTAATTAGCCAATTCATCGATTAATTAAGTTTTATTTTTCACAAAAAAAAGGCAAACATCCAACACTAAAGGGTCATTGACCTATCAATCCAAAGGTATCTTGGGGTCAGGAATGAATGAACTCAGCGACAAAAAGTCGAAGTCTTAATTGTATTGGATAACGGCTGTCCAATCCTCCATGCCCAAAAACCGTGTCTATTTCGCGCCACTAATACGAGGGATTACGAGACGCCTTACCACTAGTCACTAAAGACATTATTCCTTCATCGTGGAAATCATACGTGAACATGTGTTAAGTAGACATTTAGTAAAAAAAACGATGCACTCGGGATTCGAACACAGTCGCATCGATTGAAACGAGCTCGACGAGCGAACTAGCCCAATAGACACAGCTCACTGAGTTTCTCACCGGAGCTTCGCAGTGGGTCGCGAGTCCCATCTGGTAGTAGATTCTGCAAAGCACTTTTCTGGCTAGGGCTAGTGTTACCAAATTCTCTCAGGATGAACCCGTGAGCTCACCTACCCGCCTGGGTGTATTTGGAATAGCCCCTTAGATTACCAGCTACCAGCGAATAGGTAGGAATAAAAAGCACCAGTCGTCTTATCCTTTAGGCCATGGCTGGTTCAGATTTAATTAGATTGATAAAATTATAGAGCACCTTCAAACAAGTTACATACCACGGAGAAGCATCAATCGTCTTATTGTGGACTACGTCGACCAAATTCGGTAGTTCGCTTTCAAACTCTTGCGGTAAACTGTAATAGGCGATCAGGGGTTCGTTGTATTTTAGCTGTGTGGCGATTTGGTTCAGCGTCGACGTTTGAACGGAGACACAAAGAAAAGACTGCCCGTATTTCATTCCCGTTGTTGGGTAATCGTAGCCGCTCACGTTTAGGCCGTGAATCACTGAAATTGAGTATGGACATATATCATTAAATAATGTTTAAATTAATGTTAATTAATCTGTGCTGTGCATAGCACGTCGTCAGAATAAGGCCTCGCTCCCGACCCCTTCCACTTATTCACACAATATATTGCGGTATAATTACTTTTGTATTTTCATACCCGATCCGGTGGACCGAATGGTAAAAAGTCTATGTCGCCCTAAACATGTCATTACGAATCCTCCCGATCCATTAACGGTGCTTTTAGGTACCTCAAGAACCGGTCACCGTCCTCGCCGAACCCGTCGCTTGCGACGAAGGACTCGACGAGTAAATTAACCCATAGACACAGCCCACTGAGTTTCGCGCCGCCGGATCTTCTCAGGAGACCATTTGCGATCCGGTGGTAGATTCTGCGAAGCACTGCTCTTGCTAGGGCCAGTGTTAGCAATACTTCTAAACAAAAACTTTGTGTAGTAAAATATATTGGGGCACCTAGCCGTTCGCGACTATCAAATCTCACGTCTCCAAATCAGGGAGACGGTATCCACGTTACGATGTGAACATCAAAGAGGTATGTTCATCCGCCAAACGTGGAAAAACATCTTAACCCTACATCTAGGTATAAAACGCGCGAAAACGTCAAAATTTATAAACATTACAAGGCGATATTGAATTAAACATCTAGAAAACGGTTTATTATTAATGTAAATCTTACAATCAGGTATCGGCGGGAACCTAGGCACAGAATGCACCAGCCAAAGAGACGTGAACTTGTCCCCCAGTATCACTCCTTTTGTATGACCGTTTTCGACGCGCGTCTTCATATATTTCGAATGCATCTTGCACATTTCGGCAAGATCGTAATCATCGTAGTATTTGTCGCCGAGCTTGAACTTTTTATACTTTTTTAAGTTTGATTGCTTCGTTTGACCTGGAAATGTAAAAAAGTAGTAGTAGTAGTAATTAAGTACTATATATGTATTTCCAATTTTTCTTAATTAACGACCTGCACCCTGTTCTAAAGAAAATACGAAAAATACGATCCAATATATTTAAAATATATGAATTCATTAAGTCAATGGTTGACTAGCTGCTCATCGGGCACTCCATCACCCTCTAACTGCTTCTATCACGCTCCCAATCCTTCTTATTTTTTATGTATAGTGGAAGTTTTTACCTTCTCCACCAGCTTCTCCCCTACCGGTTTTTTTTCTTTGTTAAATAGCTACAGGGTCCCGTATACATCAAAACGTGAATTCTGCCCTCCAACTTTTACATGAAGTCGAAGTCTCAATTACATAATGTAACGGCTTTCCAACCATACAAACCGAAACGCATTACTACTTCTCGCAATAATTAAGATATAGGTACGGTGGTATCTACCCATGCGAGCCTAAAATACGCTCAACCACCTGTTATCACGCAAAATATATCATTTATTTATTTATTTATTTAGACACACTAACAGTAATACACACAAAACATTCAAGCTTAAAATTAACATGTATATAATTAAGTACTGGTATGTAAGCCAGTTACAGACATGTACAGCAATTTCTTATAACAAACTATGACATGTTACAGCAATTTTACAAACAGCGGAAAAATAGGCTAAATTTAAATGTTAAAATGTAAGTCTGTCTCGGTATATAAAACCACGCTGCCTATTTCGCCGCTAACCACTAGTGAAATACTATACAATACTCCTTAGATCTTCAAACTGCGCCACATGGCGGCGACGTCTATGGGCACCGATAGCCAGTAAAGGGACACACCGCGAGCTCACCTGCTCTTTTGAAGCTATAAAAACAAAATCATGATACCTCTTTTGCTTTTTGAATACATATCGGCGACAGATTGTAATATATCGGGTTGGTACTCAGTTGCTGGCGGCTGGTCATTGTATACAAGCGATATGATGTTTTTGTCCTGAAAATATTAGTGCTCTTTAAAATAAAACTGGATCGAATGATACTGATAAGTTACAATCAAACTACCGACAATAGTATTTTTCAGATCATTGCTAATTTTAAGAATGAGGAGATTAACTAAATTAATTTCATTTTATTAATCTGTATTCAAATTAGGATCAAAATCAAAAAGTTTTTTATTCGACAAGGCCTTCATAGGCGCTTTTAAATCTTTACGACTTTACCGACTTTATTCGGAAGAATCAAATTGTAACGATTCGGAATGAAGGAAGAACATTATTTGAAACTGAACCAATGATGTCTTTTCTAGTAAAAAGGTAGGTACATAAGATGTACCTAAGTATTTTAGTGTATATCTAATACCTGATATAAAGGAGCCAGCGTCCTGCCAACCATGGACCTAGGATCGCTGATAGCTAGATCCGACATGATCCAACCCCCTCTTAATTTAGATGGAGTGAGATGCATATATGCGACTCCTCTGCGCACTAAAGGGTTAAGGTGATTACGTTCCCTCGGTAATTTGTATACGTAAAACCTAAAACATGTAGACAAGTAATTAAAATTGTATCTAAATCGCGTCATCAGTGCTGCGTTCTGATCTTACTACAGTATAAACAATTCTCTATATTCTACCATCTGTGAGTCTAGTTTCTCAAATTGAAATCACACGGGGTCGCTGATCCTGTGCGATTTTGAATTTAACAAGGAATTTCCCGCGGTTCCATTCGTGTTGAATTTGGAATAAAAATGAAAATTTACTTTTTATGAAAATTTGATTTCTTTGTTTCGAAAAAAAAACGAGACAAAAGATTTCTAGGTTATTATATAATCTATAAAATTTCAAACACAAACGTTTCACTAGCATCGGTAAAGTAGCTTAGCTGTGACGTAACGACAGCGAACTAACAAACACCCAGACAAAAAATATTATTTAGGATCAAGCCAGGTAAAAACCTATACACCATCATATCGATTTAATAAAAATATTCAAATTAAGAGTTCTAGGCGTAGCTGGAATAGCCGCTTAGGCTACTATCGAATAGGTAGGAAAAAAAACTCAAATTGGCCTGTACTCACTTTAGGTAGGTACAGTTTTAGTCTCATTTTTATTTTGTTCTAAATGTTTATTTAGGTATATGTACTATCTCGAAATTATTACATTTTAAAATTTAATTTAAGTCTACACTTCAGTGCATGTTCAAAACCACAAAAATAAAATAAAATACTATTTCGGTACCAAGGACAAAAAACCACAATTATTTTTGAAAAGTGAATTAACAACTAATATATTCTAATTTTCCGAACCATTTAACAAATATAATATTAAAATACGTTTAATACTTACCAATCAATAGGTTCCCCTTTCTCATTTCTGCACTGCGGGGTGAGACACAGGGAATCATTTATAAAAAATGCAAACAAAAACAATTTTAAAAGAGACATGACAAGCGTCTTCGAATCCAACCGCTCAAGTAACAAGACCCCCAATAAGTCGCGATTATTTGTTTATTATGACATGTTGCACATAACATGAACTAAAAATATCAAACAATTATTATTTATACAACAATATCCGTTTGGGCAATGTTCACGCGCCTAAAACGTACCACTGACGGACCGTTTTATTCAACTACGATGCGTTGACTACGAATATAACAAAGGAACGTTGATACGATATAACTGTGGTTAACATTTGAAGCCATTTTGCACTTTAAGCGCTGGACGTAAAACATATTCTGTACGCACAAAATAATGTTGTTTGGTGATCTCGGTATGTTTTAAAACTTGTTAAATAAAATACGCTTTGTATATTTATTATGATGTTATTATGAATCATTGCTCTTAGTAAATGTTCATCAGTGTTTAGATAATTCAACATGGTGTTGTATACTTTATCCAAATTGTTATGTAAATGTTACTTTGTGACGGCTGTATAGTATAATGAATAAATTTAATAAATCCATTCAAGGTCTAAATAGCTTGAAATTTTTTCCGTGAGCCAGTTGGAATCTAATAAGAATATTGAATTATAATAAAAAAAATTATCTAGCTAATCGTTGGTAGCCAAATGGGCTATTTATTCCAAGTACGCGGGAGTAGGTAGGTGAGCTCACGGGCTCGACCTAAGAGAACTTGCTAACACTAGCTCTAGCAAGAGCAGTGCTGAGGAATCCACTACCGGATCGGAATCGCGACCCACTGAGAAAATCCGGCAAGAAACTCAGCGGGCTGTGTCTATAGGCTAGGTTACACGAACTTTGACGAGAATCAAATTTAATTCACAATATTTTATTGAAAAAAAGAAGTGTAAGGGAGAACCTAGCATCTCTAAAGCATTTAAACACGCCAATTCATTCAAGCCCCGTATCCAAATAAAACAAGACATTTCAAAACAAAATTGTTTATTAAAAATATATTTTTTAATCGTGAAAAATATAACTAATAAAATATATACTTTAAGTATCTAGAAAGATGGAAGACTTCAGTGGGAAAATAACAACACGTAGTCGACAGTATTCTTAGAACTACACGCGAATACAGTTGTAATGTTCATCCATTTGGACATCAAAAGCGAAAATTGACCTTTTAGGCCACTTTAAGTCTTGCGGTTCCTTTGGTCATGAGTCGACACGGGTGGGTACTAACTACCACACTGCTAATTTCTGCCGCGTAGTAGTAACCCAGCTCAAAGGTTGGGGAGAGTTATTTCGGCGCTACTAAGACATTAACACGTATGTTACCCCAAAAAGTTTAGCTAATGCACTTCTTTACAAACAAGTTCCGATGCCATTTAAAAATCACCAAACATTTTCTATAAAATTGAAATGAGAATTTCGCTCCGTCGCTTTAAAAAAAATCGTACAAAAACCTTCTTCAAATAATTCGAAAGATATTAGAACTTTTTTTTTTTTAATTAAACTATTGTTGTGTGGGCATAGACACGGCCGGTTTCGCGTGCGACACGTCGCTCTCCCGCCAGAACGAGACGACCGTCTTCAGTTCGGTGTAGAAGTCGAGGCCCTGCTTCCCGCAGAAGTGGTTCGTTCCCAGAAAACTGCCGCGCGTTCCCGAAAACGAGAACATCGACAGCGGCACGGGAATGGGCACGTTGACGCCCACTTGACCGACGTCGATATCCGCGGAGAACTTCCTAGCCGTCGCACCATTAGTGGTGAAAATAGCCGTTCCATTCCCGTACGGGTTTGAGTTGATCATCTGAATCGCTTCGTCGAGGGTCTCAACGAACAGACAGACGAGAACCGGCCCGAATATTTCCTCTTTGTAACACTCCATGCTCGGCGTCACGTCGGTGATGATAGTGGGCCCGACGAAATTGCCTTTCTCGAATCCGGGTACTTTGACCGCGCGACCGTCGAGAGCCAATTTAGCGCCTTCCTTTACACCTGTGTAAATAAAATTTAGCCTTTTCTGAGTATAACATTTTCTGGATAACACGTTGATTGAGTAATTTTTGAAGAAGAGTTTTAGTGGTATGAATAAAAGGAAATTAGACATAGTTACTTATCTTCTACTATCTGTAGTGTCATTAACAAAAAAAAAACAGAAATTTTCTTTATAAAATAAATCTAAATGATAAGGTACGTATTGGCCAATTCTTTCGTGTATAATATTTTTGTTATTCTTGGTGGATTACCTAGTTAGTAACCCAGATCGTGTAGCGTCGAAGCCTAATTCAAATCTCGGTCGGTGTTGTCTTTGTGAAAGATTCTCGAAATTTTAATGTTACATATTCTTTTTTTTATGTATATAGGGCACTCGCGGGTCGTCCAATGTGGAACATTGTTTATTGTTTAAAAATGATTTTAAAGAAATTTAATCCTCTAAATGGTTGCATGCCATACATATTCATTGTATTACAATCAAATTTATAAACAAACTAGCTGTACCCGTCCGCTTCGCTGGACATTTAAAATTAACATTGTTATTTCTCACCCCCGCAAAGATTCCCATCATTAACGCCCCCGCAACTGGTGTAGGGAGTCCAAAACTCATCTAAATATAGCCTATCCATTAAGTACATGTATTTTCTACATGGATACCAAGTTTCAAGTCAATCGGATGCATGGTTCAGTAGTTATAACGGAACATCCGTAAAAACCACTGTAGATTTATATATTAGTATAGATTACTCGTTTTTCTATATACAATACCTGACTCCACAAGCCTTAAGATTCTGTCCTTGGCGGCTACCGAGATGACGGGCCCCACGTCGGTGCCGGGCACGTGACCCGCATTGACCTTCAAAGCTTGCGCACGCTTCACCAGGTCAGGGATCCACTCCTTAGCACTGCCTATAATAAAATATATTGAGTTTTTTCTATCATCTGCCTCAAGGTGTTGTTTGAGTTCTGCGGTCATATTGCCAGAAAGAACGGTGACAATCTTGAAAAATTGATAGTAACTGGCAAGATTGCAGGCAAAAGATCTCGTGGCCGCAATTCAAAGCGCTGGTCCCACCAAGTCCGCACTACTCTGTCTACGACGCTATACACACCACCGAGAACAGAGGACGATGGCGAAACATCATCCAGAGAAGGATAACGAGAGAAGGTGGTCACGACCCTCATAAGGATTGCGACTCAGAAAGGAGGAGTACTTTTATTTAATCCAAAAGACGACTTAGTTGTCCTAATAGACAAAACGAATACTTGTAATAAGTTTTTTGTTGTAGTAAGTTTTGTAATGCAATATTACTTATGACTCGGATACCTTTCCAGTTTCACAAAGACAGGTGGGCGAGCAAAGGCTCAGCCGGGAGGGGATGAGATTTGCTAACAGCTGCCCGAGCACCTTCAAAGAAGACCTCAAGACCACCTCAAGAGCGGGCTATTACTGGTGGTAGGACCTCTTGAGTCCGCACGGTAGGTACCACCGCCCTGCCTATTTCTGTCGTGAAGCAGTAATGCGTTTCGGTTTGAAGGGTAGGGCGGCCGTTGTAACTATACTGAGACCTTAAAACTTATATTTCAAGGTGGGTGGCGCATTTACGCTGTAGATGTCTATGGGCTCCGTTAACCACTTAACACCAGGTGGTCCGTGAGCTCGTCTACAAACCTAAGCAATAAAAACAAAGCTGCTTCACGAATGAATCTGACCCTGTCTGTATGCCGCATACTGACCGACAAAGACCGCAGTGCTGAGCGCCATGCACCGTTGACCGGCCGCTCCGAAGGCCGCGCCGGCGAGCTGGTTGAGCGTGTGCTCCTTGTTCGCGTCCGGCATTATCACCCCGTGATTCTTGGCGCCCATGTTGCTTTGGACACGTTTGCCTGGAACATTTTTTTTTATTCCAATTTCAAAGTGCTGAATGCATCTTATTTATTTTATTTGGAAAACCAACAGTGCAAAACAAACATATTAAAAAATTGCAAAAACATAAAACAACACTTTGAAACCTAATCAGACTCGATTGGCAATAAAATACAATATCCTTATAAGTCAAGTCTAAACATTTATTTATCAGAGTATTAAAACGTGTCTAACTTTTACCTCCTTCAAAACGTTTTTTTCGGATTTCGATAATCGTAGATATAATTGAAACTTGTATTGAATTTATAATTTATTTTACCAATTTATAATTTACATTTACATTTGAACTGAACATGAAAACTGTTAATTATTCAAGATGTCGGAAACATTGAGATTAAATCAGAAAAAATAGTTTAATTTATGTTCCTTTAAAAATCATATTAACAACATATCCTTGTGTGGCATAAAAATAGGACAAACATTCTGGCGATTACTCAACTACATCCAATAAAGATCAGCTATAAAACATCCTATTTAGATAGATATGGCCAGAACCTCACTCCAACATGTTCTGGTTTCCATTACTTCTCAATCATCATTTAGTATTAGTATGAATCTCAATGTCTTGCCGATATTAAAACTACCATACCCCTAATTACTATTTTTATTTACATTTCGTTCTTATTGGTCATGGATAACGCAAAAACGTTGTGAAATCAATGCCAATTAATATGGTTGAAGGGTACAGGTAGTATAGTTGTATATAATAATATGTATGTATGTATAACATAATGTATGTAGGCAGCGGCTTGACTCTGCCCCTGGAATTGCTGAAGTCCATGGGCAACGGTAACCACTCACCATCAGGTGGGCCGTATGCTCGACTGCCTACAAGGGAAATAATATATATATATAAACGTTACCAGCAGCCGAAGCTCTAGTGTAGATGTGTTTTCCGGCGGCGTCGCCACCGACGAAGGATACGGCCTTGATCTCCGGCTGGTCGCATATGAAGTTCACCGCACCGTGTGTCCCGTGAATGATCTGGTTAACAGAAATGTATTTACATAAAACTTAGGACTCCCCGCGCACTAGGCAGCCAGACGAATATATCGTCTTCTCGCATTAAAACTATATAATCTCAAAACTTACTAATTTTACAGGACTATTTTAGAGGTTTAAAACATGTAATATTTTTAATTTTAATCATCTTTACAATATTTATTTTTTACCATTAGTTACATTATCTGTCCTTTAAAGTAAGGTAAAAGTATGTATTAATTTTGTTAACAGTAGTCAAAACATAGGTAAACTTTAAAAATAAAACTAAAACTAAACTACGCTCTTTTGATAGTATTTATGAGAAAAATACTGGTGATACCAAATGTTTACGCATAAAAACTCAATTTCGAATATTTTTGGAAATTGTACACAGTAATGCGTTTCGGTTTGAAGGGTACTTTACAGTAGACTAATTTAAAGTAGAAATACAAAAAAAAAATGTATTTTAACAAATCTAGCTGTAGGATTAAAATGATTTTAATAAACCTAGAAATATATATTTTTTGCGCATCGAATATGGTTATTGCCTATCATTTATGTATAAAGCAGTTATTGTCGCTTAGTCACGTTTGCCTTTCAAGCGTCGGTATGAACATCTTTAAAATAGTTATAGAATAAGCCTTTTGAATGCCGTTCTAGAAAAAGAGAATGATGAATCCAGTGCTTTGCGTTCTTTACGAGATGAAGTCCAAATCGCTCGAAGAAATTATCATAAATTGGCGTCGATTGGCTGCTTGCTATAACTGCTCAAATATTTCGGTTGCCTAGTGTGCGGAGAGCCTTAGATCAATTTCAAAATTAAAACTGTTGAAAAAAAAGCGTTCAAGTTACATTAACAACGCCCGGAGGAGCCCCGGCTTCCTGAAGGAGCTCCATCATCATGAGCGTGGCTCCAGGATCCTGCTCAGAAGGCTTGATTATACACGTGTTTCCGGTTACCAGCGCTGGCGGGAACATCCACAGTGGGATCATCACCGGGAAATTGAAGGCTGCAACACCTGGCCACAATAAAATACAAAAAAAGATTACTCAAAACTCAAACTCTTATATGTATTACTATACTACTACTACTATACTATACTACTATTTATAAAACTCAAAACTCTTATAAAATTAGGATTGTGTATGGAATTATCTACCTCCAACAACTCCAAGTGGCACCTTGTAGCTATGCGTGTCCATGTCTTTGGCGATGTTTTGGATGCTGTCGCCGAGCTGAAGCGATGTGATGCTACAGCAATGCTCCACTGACTCTATTTTAATAAAAAAAAAACAACAAAGTGAAACACTAGAATTAAAATCGTTTGAAAAATAAATAATTATTATCAAAAAAAAAACGCATTGTATGATGAAATGAAGTTGATTCATGAACTACATACTGTTTCTAATTATTTCTATGACTCGGACGCTGACCGAAATTATACAGGGTATTCCAAAATGGGTATAAATACTTATCGTATTAAGCAAATAACACATTTTAGTGAATTTCTAAATTTTAAATAATCTTAGATGACTGGGGCGTTTCTCCCAACCCTGAAACCTTTTACCGTCTCATTGTCAATAATTGTTACATTGCGTGCTGTGTAAAAAGCAAATTAGTATTTTAAAATACACAATTTACTTTTTAATTGGACTTTTTTCTATCGTATCTTATCAATCACCAGCGAACAGTCAACATTATTGACGTAAATTATTTATCAATGATATTGGATTTATTTTAACTTACGAATTCCTCGAAGCACATCGCCCTCAGCATCGGCTATAGTTTTCCCTTGCTCTTCAGTGATTTTAGCAGCCAATTTGCTCTGATTTTCTCTCAGTAGCCGAGCAAATCTTTCAAGTCATAAATAAAGTAAATTAGTTTGCATATTTTATTAGTCTGCTTTTTTGTTTGTTTAGATGAGTGGACGAGCTCACGGCCCACCTGGTGTAAGTGATTACCGGAGCTCATAGACATCAACAATATAAATTCCATTATGTACCTTGAGACATTAGTTCCAAGGTCTGTTTTACAGTACAATGGCTATCCCATCTTTCAAACCGAAACGCATTACTGCTTCACAGCAGAATTAAGCAGGGTGATAGTACCTGCCGGTGCAGGCTCACGAGACGTCCTAACACCAGTAATTACACAAATTATAATTTTGTAGATTTGATTTTTGTTACACGATGTTATTTCCTTCACCGTGGAAGTAATTCGTGAATATTTGTTAAGTATGTATGTCATCAGACAAACTGGTATCTATCTGCGGGATTCGAACACAGGTACAGTCGCATCGCTTGATACAAACGCGGCAGGCTTCTTATCTTTTAGACCCACAATGACTTGAAATTAACATGGTCGGACAATCAATAAGCAATATAACTAAGACTTTGTTCTCGTGTTCCTAGATCAGTGGCGATATTCATGTTATGATGTCAGTCAAGTATAGAGCATTAGCAAAAATTAAATTCTCACAACATTCATTTATCTATTAAATCCAGTAGCTGTTAATAAATTGAAGCTCTAGCAATGGTGTAACATATCTCAAAATCTTGGTTGTGATGTTTATAGGCTGTAATAACCATTCTAACAGCGGTTAAGCTGTAACCTCTCCCACACATCTAATGTAATTAAAAATTAAAAATCACCCCACTACGGTATCAGTTTTAGCCTTATAATAAAAAAAAGTTACAAACTTGAACATTAGCTGTTGACGAGTCAAAACAGTACTTTTGCTCCATGTCTTATAGGCCCTCTTGGCTGCATCCAAAGCGGAAGTCAATTCATCCTGAGTTGCCTCTGGCACCCTGCAATAGTTATTTGGTAATTAAGTTTCAACCTAAAACTGTTCTCAATAAATAAAATCAGCATGCATTTACTCAGAATTTACTACTTCATTATCTTTAAATTTTTATGACTAACATTATTTTTTTGTTAGTATCAATTGGCATGTGTGAAGAATACTTTATATATATGTATATTTATATTTTGGTTATAAAACTATAAGCAATTTGCTATCACAATCAAGATATCATTCCGGGTGTGTCAAGTACATTAATATTTTATTTATTCATTGATTTTTATAATAGCTAAGCTGGGTGATCGATCTCACAGCCCACCTGCTGTAAAGCGATCACCAGAATCCATAGACACAACAATGAGAATGCTGACACCCACTTTGAGACATGCTGTTGAAGCCATTGGACAATGGTTGTCCCACCCTTCAAATCTGAACACATAGACAAGATAAAAGTACCTACTACTTAAAAATGTATATTATAATTTTCTGTAGATATATATTTAACAGATAAAATTGGGACTTAATTACAACAAAGATATTATAGGTAAAAAAAATTGTATAAATATATTTTTTTTGCTTTGGACAATATGCTTGCAAGGTAAAGCACTCTGGGACCTCACTAATGTTAGAAGCACAGGACAGGAGTGACTAAATCAATAGAAATTATTTTCACTGTATTGCACTGTATGTTAGGTATCCTAATTGATGCTAGGGTCAAGATAAAACAGGTGACATTAAAATCATTACAGGCTTTTTCATTAACCAGCATAGTAGGTACTCCTCTGCCCACTATTCAACTATGTGTAACAGTAACTACATCTGTGTTGAGGGTAGATTAGGACAATGACGACTTAAGTAGTTATGACGAAAACGGAATGATTATTTTTATCAAAACATTACGTTATCGTCAGTAATAAATTTTAAATTCTGTTCAATTTATCATATTTTAAAACTGAAAGAAACAAAATGAGATAGCGCAAGTAGTTATTAATGTTGTATAATACTTATCTTATCAGTCTAAAGCAGTGCATGAACAATACAAAGATAAAATAAATGAGCATAATTGTATTTGATATCAAATGAATATATCTAACAAACAAGCAATTTTTTATGTCAAAAAGGAACAAAATTGTTGCTATGTAGAAGATTTTACTAATATGATAGGGCACAATTTAGCTAAGGTTCAATATTAATGAGAAAACATACACTTATCAAAATTGCTGTCAACCTTGAATGATAAGAACACTTTGAAGTCTTTATTCAATAAGTTTTCAATGATTTGGTTATTGCTATTGTTCAACAAGATTTTTTTTTATTACATTTTTTTTTCGTAATATATACCTGCCAATTACTTCATTAGTTGCTGGGTTGGTCAGCTCAATCCAATTGGTAGTTTTTGAATCTACATATTGTCCATCAATATACAGCTTTGTGGTTGGAGCAGAGCTGCTATATGAGCGACGCAGTACGAGCTGGGACTAAAACATAATAACTATCATAAAATTTTACATCAGGTATATCTCATTTGCCATAATAATATAGCATATAGCTATTTTTATATGTACATTGAATTATAATAATCTGATAAAATTATTAGTATATTAATATTTCCTTCTATTTTTCTCGATTACCTTGTTGTGAGACTTCTTTTAGCAATAAGACTTGACTTTGTCTTTTATTGTTTCGCATAATTTAAAAAAAAAAAATTAAATTTGCAACATTTTGCATTTTTTTTTAATTATGTTGGTGTACAATAAAGTATGTTAAATTTTGTTCACTGGAGGCACAGTTATTAGAGCTATATTTTGTTAATAAGGGTGAAGAGAGAGAGAGAGATACACATGAGAATGATTGAGAAGCTTTCGAATAACATTCTGCTTATTTTCTGTTGTTTGCTTTAAGAAGTTGGATCAGAGAACATTTACTCCACAACAACTTTACTATAGAATGACTTAATACTTAAGGGAATCCACAGATAGACAGTAAAATACCATTTTATCTATACACTAGCTGTACCCGTCCGCTTTGCTGAGCATTTAAAATTAACATTATTATTTCTCACCCCCACAAAGATTCTCATCATTAAAGCCTCACAACTGGTGTAGGTAGTCCAACACTCATATAAATATTAGCCTATCCATTAAGTACATGTATTTTCTACATGGATACCAAGTTTCAAGTCAATCGGATACATGGTTCAGAAGTTATAACATAACATCCGTAAAAACCACTGTAGATTTATATATTAGTATAGAAGTAAAGATGTGAGGCTTAGACCTCATATTTTAAGGTGGCAGCATACACGTTGTAGATGTCTATTGGGTCTGATAACCACTTTACTGGTGGGCCTTGAACTCATTCACACATCAATCCATAATATATAATATAATATGTAAGAAATAGGAAATCATTTTGGCAATTTACCAGGTGTTCGTGCCAATTTATATAATCTAGACACACATCCGAATTAAAAATTCTATGCTGCACTAATAAAAGTGAAATGTTAAATCTATTTAGAATCTTTATGTTCATATCAGTCATAGTGTACAATCAGTTTTATAGTGATTTACTGTAAGATGTCCAGGATGCTTTATTTTCAATTTTTGCATAAATTTACAGCATTAACGTACAGCCCACCTTATATTAGGTGATATGAATGCTATGGGGACTTCCTCCTCGTGTTATTTCAAAGTTGGCGGCAGTATTGACATTCTGATGTTTCTTGCCCGATTAGAACGATACAAAAAAATTACAAAGGTTTGCGGCGTATCTTCAATGAATTTGAATTTCGAATCAATAAAATAAAATATACAACTGCGCAACAGTCGAATGGTGGCAGATGTGAATAATGTATTAATTTTAAATAACAAATCACATGAATAATACAAAAGAGATGTTATTTGTCAACATGAGATTTGTTTAAAAATTTATGTAGGTAAGTCTTAGAGCCTCACATTGTTCAAAAGCACACCGAACAAGAACTAAGTTCATTGATGTGATGAAAGTTATTTAGTGTAACGAAATAAACACTTCAATAATTTTGTAGATATTATTATGTATTAATATGACAAACTTACTTCAGATTTTAATAACTTTAAGATCGCCGATGCCATGATTTAATTTATTGATTATCACTGAGCGACTTGTAGGCGGGCAGGGGGCAAAGCCAACTGATTAAAATACAAATGTTCTGACCTTGAATTGATAATATTAATTCCATTTGTCGGTAAAGCTGAACTTGTTTTGGTTTTGGTACATACATATAAATTTAAACATATTATTAGTTATGTACCTACATATTTTAATTGAATTTATATTTTGGTTTGTCCGCGGAACGGAGAGGCAAAGGGAACACAACAAAATTGTTGTACAAAAAATCGAATCCACGTCTATTACACAAAAAGTGACATGGACCGTAATGAAATTGTTTAGAATGAAATGAAATGAAAGTAGAAGAATTGAAATGAGACAACACCATCACATCAACAGGTAGGAGAGGAAATATAATACAATTACTTAGAATTACAAATAAATTAATACAATACCTGTCAATAAATTGTTAAGCTGGATTTTTCGGGCTCTTCTAAAACTCCGTTAAGCTCGATAAACTCGAACCATTTTACGGAGAGGATATTTCATTTCATCTCATCAAACACCTAATGTGAAATGTCTCGGAAGTGAATTTAAATTTCTAGGTCTCAGACGCTTATTTTTGTTTGTAGAAATATCGCAAATATGTTTTTATCCGGAGTAATTTGATTCAGGTATCGTCGAGAGTGTTCGCGCCATTGTAAATTTAGACTACGAGTAAAAGGGTGAAATTACAGCGGTGGGAATGAGTGATGAGAATAAACCCTATCACATAATTTCTCATTTATTTTATTTATTTCGCTCGATTTCAAAAAAGGTTTTAAAAGCAAAGGCTTTTAAGATGAATCCTATTAATTTTGTCCTCTTTAAATTTTCATAAAAGAAATTCATTCATTTTGATTCATTCCACGCTATTCTGAAAATTAGAAAAAGATTTGGCTTTATGGGCTTGTTCCCATTACACGTACAATCACTAATCAAATAAAAAATGTCTAAATAAATGTCAAGTGATGTCAAAGCGTTTTGGCGGGAACACAAACAGTGAGCTTTAGTGAAGTTGATTGATAAAACTGTTAATTATTTTTCTATTTACTTATTCTTGTATGTATTAACGATAAGCTTATAAACCTTTTTTTGTAATTGCAATTTAACAAAAGCTACCTACTACAATATATGTTATTTATATCATTCCTAATAATTTAATACCTACCTTTTTTTATTTGATTGCTTAGATGGATGGACGAGCTCTCAGCCCACCTGGTGTTAAGTGGTTACTGGAGCCCATAGACATCTACAACGTAAATGCGCCACCCACCTCGAGATATAAGTTCTAAGATCTCAGTATAGTTACAACGGCTACCCCACCCTTCGAACCGACACGCATTACTGCTTCACGGCGGAAATAGGCGTGGTGGTGATACCTACCCGTGCGGACTCCCAAGAGGTCCTACCACCAGTGATTACGCAAATCATAATTTTGCGGGTTTGGTTTTTATTACACGATGTTATTCCTTCACCGCGGAAGTCAATCGTGAACATTTGTTGAGTACGTATTTCATTAGAAAAATTGGTACCCGCCTGCGGGATTCGAACATCGGTGCATCACTACATATGAATGCACCGGACGTCTTATCCTTTAGGCCACGACGACTTCATTATTGATATTGTTGTGTCGTTTTTCCATGCAATACCGATCCGACGGTAGAGGCAGCGAGCACCGCTCTTTTCTAGGGCAGCTGCTGGCAAAGTCTTCGAGGCTAAGCCCCATGAGCTCGCCTACAAGTTCGGTGAAGCTTGGTTTAAAGTGTCAGAATACACATTTTAACGGTAGGCAGCGGCTTGGCTCTGCCCCTGGCATTGCTGAAGTCCATGGGCGACGGTAACCACTCACCATCAGGTGGGCCGTATGCTCGTCTGCCTACAAGGGCAATAAAAAAAAAAAAAAAAAAACACATCTGAGGTCGACATCATGTCTCAAGATTTCATATATTATTATGTGAAATATATATTATTATATGAAATAGAAGAACGTTACGTTGTTCTACTTTAGTGGGTATTATTTTATCCCCAGATATCTATTATCTGGTAACCTAAGGGGTTACTCCAGCCACGCTTTGATTGGTAGATGCGTTTACGGGGTTCAACCTGAGAGAATGTGCTCACACTGGCCCTAGCAAGAGCAGCGCTTTGTAGAATCTACCACTGGATCGGAATCTCGACCCACTGAAAATAATGGGTTGTGTTTAAGTGTTAGTATCGTAACGAGGACGGTGACCGGTGCTTGAAGAGCCTAAAAACACCGAGGGTGGATCCAGGGGAGTCTAATTAGCCAAGGAAGTTAATTGTTAGAAAAATTGAAATAAACTAAGATTAATTGTTAAAAAAACAAATGAAACACTGTGTCAAAAGCATTTCCTTGAACACTATTAGTTGCTATTATAACAGCATTTAAGATTTTAGTAAAAGTAAACTGGGATTAACACTTTTGTTCGTAAAGTATAATAACCGGCAAACTTCTTGAGCATTTGTTGACGTAGTGGGGGTAAGTTTGCGCATGGTACACTCACGTGCAAAAACATTACTTACTCTGCGTCATAATGCTATTAAATTATTAAAATCAACATATGTATTTATTTATATATTTATTAGAACATCAACAAAACATATAGGTTAATAATTGTAATAATTTAATCTTGGGGTAAAATAGATATTCCTTCTATTAAGTCAAAACTAGAGCTGTTGCCAGGTCTTGGTTCAGTTAAAGCGAAGCTGGTATTTGTAATTTTTTTTTCGTTATCATAATCTTGACCATCATCATCATCACTGTTTTCATCACCCGAGTCGCTATCATCGTGATGAGTCGACATAGGGCTCATCGGCGTAGTTTACAACTCGGTCGATACGGTCTTCTTTTTTGTCTATAATTAGTTATTTTTTGAAGATATTCGATTCGTAGTAATCGAATGTTACTTTTTTCATTTACCAGCTTCCAATTATTTTCTGTTCTTTTTTTCCATCTGAAGCCTAGCTCTTTCATAATTTGTCGTAAGCTTCATTCCGAGCCAATAAAATTTATATCTTCTTTAAATTTTTCGAAGCCTTTCCGTACGGTACGGAGTTTCGCTGCTTGTTATGTAGTTATTATGATTACATATTTTTATTACAGATTGAACGAAACTATCCATTCCGGTAAATTTCTTCTTCCCTGATCTTTTCTTACCCGGAGTCCGAAACACGGCGAGCAAGCCAGAGCCTTTAGCTTCGTTAATAATGCACCTAACAGTACTCACTGATGTTTTTGTTACTTCCGAAGTCTGTTTTAATTTTTCCATATCATTTTTCCCCTGTTTTATAATGAAGCAATATACGTCGTACACAAATTTTCTACCCTTTCTTTTAAGTACTACACCAGTTTGTCACGGCATAGTGTATGTTTTATAAAAAATCAACAAACACTCAACAAATAGCAATGGCAACAAAGTCCACAAGCAATTATAACAAATAACTTAACGATTAATAACGATAGACTTTCCACTGTACGCAAGCGTACTTTTGGGAGCAAGCGGAACGAGGGCGGGGTGCGGGACGCAAGGTTCGACTGATCTACCAATAACGCGCTCGATACGATTTCCCCTGCCGTCGCGCCTCACCCTCACCACCAAAGTGATCTAAAATTCGGTTCTGCGCAGTCAAGGTCATTTGCTCAAGAAGTTTGCCGATTACTATACGAGGACATCGCCGTGCTCAAGTTATCGCGTGGTATATCGTACATATTATAAGTATGAGTTTTCGGTTATGTCGTAACCTAACCTAAAGCTTAATACAAAGTGATCGTTATGTGATCTTTGCTGGCATCCGGTAGGGTTGTCGCTGCGGGGTTAACCGACAATGACTTCATTCAGTTCGGTACAGCAGGGTCTGTTGATAAGCCGACACTTGATCAAATATCTGTGATACGAATTTTATATTTTATGTAAGTATGTAAGTATGTATGTAGTGTATTTTATTTTTCTTCTCCCTTTTTTTTCCTACCTATGCTGATAGCCTTGAGAGGCTATTTCAGCGTAACCATAACTAGTAGGTGAGCTCACGGGGCTCAAACCTGACAACGTTGCTAACACGAACCCTAGCAAGTGCCGTGCTTCGTAGAATCTACCACCGGATCGAAAACGCGACTCATTGAGAAGATCCGGCGAGAAACTCAGTGGGCTGTGCCTGCGAGTCTTGTCCATATTCCACCAAGTGGGATTCCCACACGACGTAGTCTCAATATATTCTACAGTCATATGTTGTTATTGTTTTATTTGATTTTGCTGTTGGGGCCCTACTGGATCAAAGTTAAATATTTAGTTATGTGTATATTTTATTTGCTAGCTTGTAGCTGTAGATCAGTAGATGAACTTCCGGTCCACCTGATGGTAAGCGGTAATTAGAGTTCACAGACACCATAACGCTAATGTATAGTCGAAAAAGAGATGAAGATCTCAGTAACTTTGCGATTTTGTTAAAAAATAATAAAAATCAATTGTCAATAATAAAAAACTGCCTTGAATCTTGAGGTCGATGATCCAATTCTATAGTATACGGCTATTCCACCCTTCAAACGAGAACTTAGTGGCAGAAGTAGGCAAAATGACACATGACCGTGTGGCAGTAAGTTCTACCACTAGTAATTACCCAAAATTAATATTTTTTGCGGGTTTGATTTTTATTTCGCGAATCGATTGGTATTGTGCTTATTAAGTATAATATATTGCCGTTAAAATAGGTAAGTTTACGGGATTTGGGCGTCGGCATAGTTACATCATTGAATACGAATACACCAGGCATCGTTTCTTTTAGGCCACGACGTTGTTGAAAAACTATAGGTAATGGAGTCCATAAGAGCTTGAAATTTTTGAACGTTTTTCTCAAATTCTCTATTCCTTACATTGATAATCTTCGATGCTGAGGGTCGTGGCCTCTGAGCAACTTTCTCTTGGACTATCTTCGCCAGCTCAGTTTATCCTCATCTGCGTAGATGGCATCGTGAAATGAGAGTTGAGAATATAGCGTTTCTAGCCTTCTACCGCATATCTTGGCTGTTACAAGTAGCTTTCTTAAATTGTCTCTTTTCCTGGCAATGTGTGCAAAGAACTCGAAACTCATCCGCGTGAATACGGTGCTGAGCCGCATCAGATTGTATTTTCCAAACAACAAAAAAATCGACTACACGATATAAAAGAAATGCAACGTATGAACTGAGATGAGCCAATAAATATCATAAGAAAAGGTCTACGACCACAAAGTTTGTATTAATCATAATCTGAAAAATATACTTATGTACCTACATGTTTTACTGTCATTGAGATAGGTCTGCGAACCCAACCTTGAAAGAAAACTTGCAAATCGCACATATTGTCAACACGAACGCCTCATTGGTCTAATGACCCTAGCTACTGTAACATGGTTTCTGCGTGTTCTCATGTCGTACTTACATATATGTTTGATTCTCATTTTACAAGGAAAATTTGTTTAGGGTCGTTGACTTTGTATGCTTCGATGCATTTAAATATTCTAGTGATTGGTTTTTTTTGTGTAATATCAGAACCGCCTCTGGACCAAAGTACAAATTTTTATACGCAACCTCGAAATAAATACTAAATTCAATATTCTAAATAAAATGGTTACCTAGATAATATGTTCTCCATTATAACTATGGCTATAAAGCAAGTACATTATAACATTTTGTTCCTTTCTTTTGATACGTGTCATGTTATTTTAAATTATATTAAATATATAAAAATTCATACCTAAACTAAGTTACTATGTTCTAGCTCCAGATACGTATGATCACATCTGTTACTATCTGGAACCGCTGCGTTCATTGACAGTGCGTTTCCAGATACCTTTTTTGTCACGTACCAACCGGCTCTGGAATGAGCTCCCATCTATGAGGAAACATCCCGAGCACTATGTCATGTGCTTCTTCAAACGAGACTTACTACTCAGCGGTAGGCAGTTACTTTGCTGTACACCCGGTATTGCTGACGTCCATAAACGAAGGTAACCACTCACCATCAGCTGAGACATACGCTCGTCTGCGTACAAAGACCAAAAAAACATTTTAAGCTATTGCATAGCTTTTATCGCGGGCCTTGAGCGCGGCGAACGAATCATGAAATTCCGTAACGAAAAAAACCTAACACCTCTCACTCCACCTACCACGTAGCTCGCGTTCAACACATTCACACGTTGCGCTTGTGTAGTGTTTGTGAATAAGCACGTGGCGTGACGTCACACTGCATTCGCATCATGAAAAGTCTGCCCATCTCTCTATCGCGCGGTCTAGCTTATGAGTGTGAAGGGGACAGTTAAAGTTTTGGTTTTATTAATGTTTAATATAGCGTGGTCTTGTTTTATTATTGTTTTAATATTAAATTATCATTATCTAATTATAATTGCATAAGTTGATAAAAAATGCTATGCAATAACTTTACCGCGGCAGTTCCCGAGTGCCACACGTTTGTTTTTTTTCATTGCCGTATAAGCAGACAAGCATACGGCCCACCTGATGTTGAGTGGTTACCGTCGCTCATGGACGTCAGCAATGCCAGGGGCAGAGCCAAGACGCTGCCTACCGTTTAATACTCTCCACAAGTCTCGTTTGAAGAAGGACATGTCATAGCGCTCAAAACACACACAGAACACACTGAACTAAAGATCAATGACCGATAGTGAAATATTTTATTTAATTGATGCAAAATTCCAAACATGAGTACCTATGTAATCAGCGAATAGTTTACATTACTCAGTGTGTTTAAAATTCATAAATCACGAAGAGAGGTTTCTCATTGATCAAGTCAAGAAAGTTTAATTACGATTACCTAGCCAGAATATAAAACAAGATTGAATGCACTACAGAGACGCACGTAGGTATGCTGATAACGGGAGGTCACTGACCCGCCTATCGGTCATGCACACAGCATCGACTTACCATGGTTAATACGGTTTGTACATACCTACGGCTACCATTATGGAAATGTTTAAGAATACACGTAAAAACTCAATGTTTGTTTGCATTTATACATGTGCAGATATATATGTACATTATCTTCTCATAACAGAAATGTCTGCTAGAATGTACTGAAGATGCTACGTTCATCACGCTTGTAGAGCTTTCAACATTTCTCGATGACGGAAGATATCAATTTGAACAAACTAAAACCTGAGAACGCTAATACAACGCATGAAACATGCTAAATTTGTCCTACATTTATCATCGAGATCGCCTGACGTCACCAGAATAGCAATCGAGCGAATTGCGCAGTAATTATAAAACAACATTGCTATGTACTGTGCTGGATAACAGAAACACATTTAGCAGCATGTGGAGCCACAAATTATTGTGATAAACAACTCACTCACGTTATAAAGTAAACAAACGCAATAAAACAGAGCGTAGTTCATTGTTCGCTCCTTGAAACTTACCTTAACCCCAGTCTCGCTATTAATTACGAATGATAGCTGTCGTAAATTAACGTGTTCATTTGATTATTAATACGAGAGTCAGCAAGCGTTTTGATACATACTTTAAAATTGCAATATACCTACCTATTATTTCTTACTAGCGACTCGCCCTCGCTTCGCTTCGGAAACTGTAATTTATTATTGATTTCTCCACTATTTAATGGATGTTATTATACATATCCTTCCTCTTTAATCACTCTATCTATTAAAAAAACTGCATCAAAATTCGTTGCGTATCTTTAAAGATTTAAGCATAGGTACATAGGGATATAGGGACAGAAAAAGCGACTTTGTTTTATACTATGTAGGTAGTGATTCTGCAACTTTGCCATTTAAAATTATTAACCCAATTGTCACTTAAACCACATAGCCTTTCACCCATCGATTTAATTTTCAATTAACTTACAATTTTACTAAATCTACTATTTGTAATATAATACTAATATATAATACTATCGTGTTACGGATAATAATATTTACTTTTAGGTTATTAAAATGATATTTTGTGTAAATGTTTAGAAATAAATTTAATAAAGTGTTTTATTTTACTAAATTCTAACTCAAACTATTATCTAATACTGTATCTAACATAATAATATCGCTGAGACTGCATCCAAATTTCTTTCGCCATTAATAAAATAAGCGTGCAGGCACAGACAAACTTGTTCAATGATTTTGTTATAGAGATAATAATTTATTGGTTTACTAATTAATTTTTAATAGTTAATTAATTGTTACATTTATTTTTACAAAAACTAAAACTAAGAAATTTTGAATTTCATTTTATATTCTACAAGCGACACCACACTCTAAATCAACACACTGGTTCATTACAAAACCTTGCTGACTTCCAAATACTAACATATATGCTTACCCAAGTGTTAATGAAGTTGAGGTAACAAAACAAAAGTTTATAAAGTCGGTCTCGGAAAATGTAAATTCATTACTAGCATAATGCTCTCAAGTAAGCCTTCTTTGTTTCCTTACTGATATGGCTTGAACTGATGGTTAATTTATTATAAAAAAAAAAGAACACAATATTCCTAACCTAAAAGTACATGGTTAATTCTCATAACAACACCGTAAACGTTTTGAGGTGCTACATGTTACCTGTA
The DNA here is from genome assembly GCF_030269925.1 of Bombyx mori. Taxonomy (NCBI): domain Eukaryota; kingdom Metazoa; phylum Arthropoda; class Insecta; order Lepidoptera; family Bombycidae; genus Bombyx; species Bombyx mori. The sequence continues at coordinate 8,150,354 of NC_085124.1, forward strand.
AACTTCATAAATTCTTACGAAAAAGTTAAAATCTATTTCAACAACGAGCAATTGCAAAATAGATAACGAAATCCTAAAAAAAAATCGTTACTTTTCTACATTGCGACGGTGTGTAGTTTCCTCTATCATAATAGGATAGGAAACTAGGGAAATATCAAATCGTGGTCAACCCAGTGAGTAATACCTAAAGTCGTAGTACCTCAATACCTCTTCGGGCATTACTAACCTTCATACAACCTTTGCAGCAGTGGTCTAGTTCACTTTTTAGAAGGCGGCACGACATGTGAACCATCTTGTCGTGGCCGCTGGAAATTACATACCCGATCCTGTAGACCGAATGGTAAATAGTCGACGTCGCCCAAAATATGTCATTACGGATCCTCCCGATCCATCAACGGTACTTTTAGGTACCACAAGCAACGGTCACCGTCCTCGTCGAACCCGTCATTTGCGACGAAGGGCTCGACGAGCGAATTAACCCACAGACACAACCCACTGAGTTTCTCGCCGGATCTTCTCAGTGGGTCGCGTTTCCGATCCGGTGGTAGATTCTGCGAAGCACTGCTATTGCTAGGGCCAGTGTTAGCAACACTCCGATTTGAGCCCCGTGAGCTCACCTACATGTTAGGGCGAAGCTGAAATAGCCTCTCAAGGCTATCAGCATAGGTAGGGAAAAAAAGGTCCAGTTTCATTTGAAGATAGCTCTATAGATAGTCGCTACCCTTTCTGATGCAAGCAACCGGCGCGAAGCCTATGAACTTATGATGCTAAGTTGGCTCCGCACGAGTAGGTATTGTTTATAGAAATAGCATGCTCATTCCACTCTCCGTCTGCTCCTGCTGATCTTCCTAACACACCCTAGGATCTTATACATATTCAGAAATTACATGATTATATTTCGCTGTTAATCTGAAAGTTAATATGACAATATATGCGTATAGCTTTTACATATTGTACACCTCAGTGGTATTATTTTTACTTTGTTTTTTTTCTCAAATATAAGTCATACCGCAATTCGATCTAACGACAATCAACCTTGACCAGCAGGAACTAAAACAGTATCCCAATAATCCGCTTGTATTAGAAAAACTCTCACTTCTTCTTACTTAGCAGCTATGCTTCTAATAGCTACTTAGAGTACTGGTAGGGCGTATTAGACATCAAAATCATAGGTATTTTACGAAGTTCGGTTTGATCGTCTTGAGAAGTATTTTTCGTACTCAATTGAGGCTATACATTACACGTTGTAACGTGAACGGACTCGATCAACAGATTCACACATGATCCCAAGATGATTAAAAAGTCCTCGTCGAAGTCGTCGATTATGACGAAAAGTTAGACGAGCGAACTAACTTATACCCATTCCCGATCCTGCGGAAAGAATGGAAAGCAGTCGACGTCGCCCAAAACACGTCATCTCGGATCCTCCCGATCCACTAACGGTGCTTTTAGGTACCTCAAGCATCGGTCACTGTTCTCGTCGAACCCGTCGCTTGCGACGAAGGGCTCGACGAGTAAATTAACCCTCAGACACAGCCGACTGAGTTTCTCGCCGGATCTTCTCAGTGGGTCGCGTTTTTTCGGATCCGGCGGTAGATTCTGCGAAGCACGGCTCTTGCTAGGGTTCGTGTTAGCAACGTCGTCAGGTTTGAGCCCCGTGAGCTCACCTACTAGTTAAGGTTACGCTGGAATAGCCTATTAAGGCTACCAGCATAGTAAGGAAAAAAAAAAACACAGCGGATCTTCTCAGTGAGTGGCGATTCAGATCCGGTGGTAGATTCTGCGAAGCACTGTTATTGCTACGACTAGTGTTAACAAATTCTTTCAGGTTGAACCCGTGAGCTCACTTACCCGTCCGATCGTATCTGGAATAGCTCTTTTTTTATTGCTTAGATGGGTGGACGAGCTCACAGCCCACCTGGTGTTAAGTGGTTACTGGAGCCCATAGACATCCACAACATCCAGCTCCTTAGGCTACCAGCGAATAGGTAAAGAAAAAAAAAATTTAAAAAAGCAACCATTTTTCTTTGTGGTATTTCTTGTTTGTAGGTATAAAACATATTTCTAAAATTAAATAAACTACTATGTAGGTACTCTAAATCATTATGGAACGAAGCTTAATTAAACTTACATGTTCTAATTACAACAATAATAACTTTTGTTTTACTTTTGTAAATTATGTACATATGTGTATGTACATATTATTTCCTGTAACAACTAAAATTTAATGAGTCTAACAAAGGCTTATCAAAACGTAAATTTGAACATTGCAACATTGTTACAAATTAAAATTGAACAATAAAAAAATACAGACGCTTCAAAGAATCGTATCGTGGTGAACGCATTTACAAGGACTGGGTCAAGTGAGATAACCTACACCTACAGTCAGTCCAGTCCCTCGAAATTTAAATTGACATGGAGCTCAGCAATGGCTCACCAAATTCTCGAGACATTAGAAATTATGATGGAAAAATTGCAGCCTCTGTAAAACAATATAGCAAGCAAAATTATTATACTACTATATAGCTGTACCCGTCCGTTTCGCTGGGCATTTAAAATTACATTATTATTTCTCAAAGATTGTCATCATTAACGCTGGTGTAGGGAGTCCAACACTCATATAAATATAAGCCTATCCATTAAGTACATGTATTTTCTACATGGATACCAAGTTTCAAGTCAATCGGATGCATGGTTCTGTAGTTATAACGGAACGTCCGTAAAAACTACTGTAGATTTATATAACTAGTCAGGTCATAAGTATTGTCACACAATAAAAACTTTTCTTTTAGAATGCTGGCCACAAAAAAGTTTATTGAATTCGAATTTCGAATTGCTCATGAAAATAAAAATGTATACTTTTAGAATTTTACTCATTTTTAAATATGGAGTGGACGCTTAAAGAAGACCGTGTTGCAGTTATTGCGTTGCATCGTTGCGGTTACGCGCCAATTCAAATTTTTAACATACTGAAAAATTTTAATATAACCAAAAGATTCGTTTATCGTACCATCAAACGATACAATGAAGACTCTAGTGTAGATGACAGGTCAAGAAGTGGTCGCCCTCGGTCTGTTAGGACTCCAGCAGTGATAAAAGCTGTGAAGGCGCGAATTCAAAGAAATCCCAAACGTAAGCAGAAACTGTTGGTCCTTCAGATGGGGTTAAGCAGAACCACGGTGAAAAGGGTGTTAAATGAAGACTTAGGGCTTCGGGCATATCGAAGAAAAACAGGACATCGTTTGAATGCTCGTCTAATGGACCTGAGGCTGAAGAGATGCCGCGCTTTGTTGAAGCGGTACGCGGGAAAAAAATATCGGGAAATTCTTTTTTCGGATGAAAAATTTTTTACCGTAGAAGAGAGCTACTACAAACAAAATGATAAGGTGTACGCACACAGTAGTGAAAAAGCGAGCAACCGTATTCCGCGTGTCCAACGAGGTTATTTTCCATCCTCGCTCATGGTATGGTTGGGAGTTTCTTATTGGGGCTTAACAGAGGTACATTTTTGTGAGAAAGGTGTAAAAACGAATGCAATTGTGTATCAAAATACAGTCCTGACGAACCTTGTGGAACCTGTTTCTCATACCATGTTCAATAACAGGCACTGGGTATTCCAACAAGATTCGGCGCCAGCTCATAGAGCGAAGAGCACACAAGACTGGCTGGCGGCGCGTGAAATCGACTTCATCCGGCACGAAGACTGGCCCTCCTCCAGTCCAGATTTGAATCCGTTAGATTACAAGATATGGCAACACTTGGAGGAAAAGGTGTGCTCAAAGCCTCATCCCAATTTGGAGTCACTCAAGACATCCTTGATTAAGGCAGCCGCCGATATTGACATGGACCTCGTTCGTGCTGCGATAGACGACTGGCCGCGCAGATTGAAGGCCTGTATTCAAAATCACGGAGATCATTTTGAATAAACTTTAGTGCCATAAGAATCTATGTTTTCTTAAGTTCATTTTGGTATATGAAGTATAAGTATAAGAAGTTTCGGACAATTTTAATACAGCAAAAAAGTCTAGAATTGTTGAATGTGACGTTCCACTTGATAATAAACTTGACAAAGGAAAAACGGCTTAAGTATCATTTCTGATTGTGATTAATTTTTTTTTGTCTATTACCTATAGACTATAGACGATCTATAGCGTTATCAATATGTTTTGTTTAAAAATATTCTCTTTGTTAATTCTCTATTAATAAGAAAAAGAGGAATTATAATGCATAAGACGTATCTTAATGTTAGTGATTGTGTTCAAATTTTACAGTAGGTATATCATTTCATAAAATATTTCAAAACTCATTATTTATAGGCGCGATATATTTTTTTATTACGACCATTAGGTAATGGTATTTTAAACCGTGAATCCGTAAATATTATCCGATTTTGTCACAGTATTATTTCACAATGCAATCTAATTCGTTCGTTTATCGCAACTAATAGTGTTGCACACTGACTTAGAACCATGTTGTTAACTTACGAAATGGTTGTCAAAGATAAAACCGTATCTGTTTATTACGTTGACTGATAACGTAACTGCACCATCGGCTTACGAAAAATTTAATAATATAATATGAATACAAATGATTGGCAACATTTTGAAATTATTAAATGAAGTTGTTTAAGTATGTTAAACAGAGAGATGAGGATGTACGGACAGAATTTACTAATCTTTTTTTTAATAGACTTCGTAAAGATAACGTATATGTATGTGATCTTGAATATACTTGGGTATATGCGTATCGGAGAAGAGCTTGCTCCTGCTGTGTAGAAACCACTGCGTTCATCCCTAGTGTGTTTCAAACATTTTTCCACACGCAATTCTAATGGACTTTTCTCACGGGAACAAAATTGTGAAACCTATAAATTCAAGCATTAAATAACACCCACGGCAACCCTATCGGCACAGTACTATTTCAGAGAGCCAGGTCAATGTACGCTGTATCGCACATTTAGCTATAAACAAAGTTTATTGAACGCACGATACAAAACGACACAATGGCTCAAAATGATATTAAATCACCGAAGTACTTATAGTGCTTAATGAAACAAAATCATGCGGCACTGACTCACGGGATATTTCTGTCATCAGCTAGAAATCTATCAAAAATGCAAACATCCGTTATCTACGATGATAATGTAGGTGGTAATAATTTTCATGAGCACTTTTTGGGTTTTATTGATAGACTCTTTTTATTTCCATTGAGTATTAATTAAATTATTTTTCGTTCCAATTTTAAATCAAGATTGTCTTAAACTTTTAAATTTTCTTGGTTATTTTTGTGTGAACACTAACACACACACACACACACACACGCACCATATAATTTTTTTTTTAACGAATTTCATCGCCTCTTTATTATGTTTTATTTGTTTTTAAGAAATGAAATGACGGGTTATGGTTAATTAAAGGTTGACGGGCTGCCATTCATGATACCTACACGAACTAGGTGCGGTGGTGCGAGTTTTCTATAATATCTTTGTTGTCTTCGCTGCGGCACAACGCGATACGTGAGTATAAGAGCAAATATAAATAGTACATACACTTGAACAAATATCCGTATTGTTCTCGTTCCATTTTACACATACATATTATATATGTACATACGGAAAATGTGGTCTTGACGTTATGCATTTTGTTAATTAAATATAATAAAGAAAAATAAATGCATTAAGAAGGCAAAGTAAACAGCTGTACACGTACCGTACAAAATTATAATTATCCTATATTGTATGTAACATGTACCTCGATAACATACTTTAAATTTTGTTGAATTACTTTAGCACTTAGACTAAATCAAATACGTTTTGTATAATAATTAAAACTATTCATTTAATAAATCCTCGGATCGTTTTGTTTTGTTTCGATCCCTGATGCACAAATTCGGTAAGAACTTTATGAATACTATCGTTTGAAAATTAAATTTAAATAGTACATTTAACGAACCGTATTATATGGTACAAAGAGAGAAATGAAGTGACACAGGTGCTGCCCTGCCACTATTTAGTCACCACATACCATTTCATAACGTTAAGCCTGTTTGCTCCACAAATATGCACGTTTTATTATGTCATCCAGGTATTTGTAACTGCTACATTCTGTGTGGCACGAAAATTGAACTAATGGACAAAATGTATATCTTGAAAGCCAAATAATAATTATCAAAACGTTAGCGTGGATGTGGAGCGCAATTGGAAATATGTTGGCCATTATTCTTTTTTTTTTTTAATATCTTATGTGGTTGGACGAGCTCACAGCCCACCTGGTGTTAAGTGGTTATGGAGCCCATAGACATCAACAACGTAAATGCGCCACCCACCTTGAGATATAAGTTCTAAGGTTTCAAGTATAGTTCTTGACACTTGACGCTAATAATGACGCTTCCCGCTCTCCCGAAGCTTTGATCGGTGGTAGAACGGTGTCCAACTAGCTTGGTATCTCCCTTCAACTGGAGTTGGTTGCGAAAGGATTTGTTGCGGCGTGTGGCTTCGAGAATCATTTTTGTCCCTTCTTAGTTTTCTTCTATATTGTTCGGGAGGTGTCTCGGTAATACTCGGAATCGATTAGATTTGGTAGCGCGACCACTAAGTATGATTGTTTTGCGGTTCGGGCTCACTATGTACTTAATCGTCATCAATTATAACGCAGTTACCCACTGCAAGTTACGTTTTATAGCACAATGTTATTGATCGTTAAAGTAATGTATGTGTTTACTTAGAAATATCGGTAGCTTCCAGAATTTGAACCACGGCACATTCATGTCACTTAATGCAAGTCTTGCAAGTACATACACTGGGCGTCTTACTTATTTAGTTTATCCAATCTTTATCAAAGCGATGTGCTGTATACGGGACTAAGCAGGCCTAGATTGAGTGGCTTTTAGGTTGTGGGGTCTTTGAATTTGGGTAACCGCTTTTCACCATATGAAGTATAATCTGCTTATCTGTGTTAATAAAAATGGTTTGAAATTTCCATTGCGTTTGAATAGCTACTTCCATGATTGATACAAATAATTATTACACATATAAATTCATTTCATATGTAGTAAATGACATTTTTTGTACTTGAGAATACAAAATTGCGATGCTCGGAAATATAAAACCTACTCAAGATAGAGTTTGTTTTTGAATGGCACAGTGTAAAGAAATACAAATACATAGTTAAGTATAAGTATAATTTTTGGATGAGCAATGCAAGGAAAAACTAGAAAAATTCAGTACGTTGAAATTGAGTCATGAATTTGACCTCGCAGCCGGTTAGCATTTGCGCACAGCCTAATCTTATTCATTTTACTCATTTATTATAAGTATGAAACAGGAAAACTTCAGTTTTTAAGTTTCATGACACGATTTCTTTGTGTTCTTATTTTAAAATTAATAAGCTGAACACCTTAGGTAAACTCAAAAGATAGAAAAACATTACACTGTACGGGAAAGTTTGTTTGGATGTTTGTTACTCAACCGCACAAGAATAGCTAAACGACTTTGGAAATGAAATTTTGCAAAAAGTTGGAAAGTTTTTATCATAGTAAATGTGAACCAGTTAGTTCATGATTTTATGTACAAAAATACCTACAAATATATTGGTAGATTAATGGACCAAAGAGGCACAAAATAAATTCTTTGTTCTGTAGAAATACAACTTATTTTTCATTAATTCTGAATTACAAACGCTTGTAAAACCGCACCATAAATATTTATAATTAAACAATCACCTACATATGTTATATAATATCATTTCTGTTCTAAGTGTTCAAATAGTGTTTAAATGAAAAGTAATGACTGCCTAGCAATAGTAGTAATGCTCAAATAAAAGAGAAACATGTTCGATCCCTCCATTAGGTGGGTCGGCACATATGAATCAATTTATGTTGTTTGATCTGGCTTGTGTAATATATTTTAGTGTCACCGCTGGTTTGATGTAGACACCTTGGGAACGAAAGGCCTTTAGTTGTCAAATCAGAATCTAAACTATTATATAACTATGGGCAAATATTCGAGGAGTTAACGTTTATTTTAAATCTCTTTACCTATTTTGGATATTATAGAGCTTAGGTTTAAATACGATAGTATTGTATATCATACTTATAACTTTAATTATTTTTATCATGTATTAGCTGACCTGGCAGACTTCGTAGTGCCTCAATCTATAAATAAAGGACCTAAACTTTTGTATAAAATAGACGTAAAACAAAGAAAAGTAATTTGTCCGATAGGGGGGGGGGGGGGACACAACAAAGGAAAAACAAAATTGTTATTTTCATTTAATTCCGAGTATTTTCATATTTATCTTACCTTTTAAACCTTCCCTGGACTTCCACAAATAATTCAAGACCAAAATTAGCCAAATCGGTCCAGCCGTTCTCGAGTTTTAGCGAGACTAACGAACAGCAATTCATTTTGTATAAGCGAGCGATCTAATGTCTTACCAAATGTAAAGTGGCTACTGAAGCTCATAGAAATCACAAGGAGAATGCCTCCCACCCACCTTAAGACATGAAATCTCGTATATTGTATTGCATAACGGCTATTCCAATCCGAACGCATGACTGGCGGAAATAGACACGATGGTGGCACCTATCTGTACGATTTCACCATGCGTCCTACCACCAGTAGATGCAGGTTTCCGATCGCAGTACCCTGGCACAAAAACTCAGAGAACGCTGCTGCTCATACTCCGGTCCTTCTAGTCGCCTTTTATGACTCCTATGAGTTTATACGTGGTGCTACTATTCTAGACTTTTTTTATTGCTTAGATGGATGGACGAGCTCACAGCCCATCTGGTGTTAAGTGATTACTCGAGTCCTTAGACATCTACGGTAAATACACCACCCACCTTGGAATAAAGGTTCTAAGGTCTCAAGTATAGTTACAACAAACCAACCGACAAAACACAGATAGCCTTAACCCAAGTTAAATAATAACAAAGAAATGTTATCGTTGGCCAAAAATATAGCTTAAATCAATTCTGACAGCCACGGCCGTGTTCATTACGAGCCTAATTGTTAGTTTGGTTAACTAGGCAGATAAAGCGTGTGTCACTTTAACGAAAGACGTAATGAACAAGTTAGTTGACTCACTAGGTACAGAGATAAAAACGAGTAAAAAGAAATTAACGCCATACTGACTGGCCGAGCTGCGGTCACAGCGCCTGAGAACTGGTCCTCCCTCCATTAAAGTTTTTATTTTTAGTAAGGCACATACATACAAGACGCGGAGTTAAACTGAGAACACGGGAATTACGATGGTAGATAATAATTGCTTCGTGTTTATTGATTCAGCTTTTCTTTGTTGTCGGAACAAATGTTAGCGCCATATTTTTGGACAGTTACTCATGTATGCACGTCTGGTCTATAAAATATACAATGCAGTCATTAAATGCGTTGTGTTTATATTTTATGAATTACTTCTGTGCAAATTAAACAGGTCACTTGAATAAAGTTCACTACAATGGGAATGACCATGGTTCGGTATTAAAATTATATTTTAAATACGTACTTGTTAAGAAAAATAATAAATTCTACGCTGAAAACTTTTATTTTAGCAAAATGTTTGTCGATTTATCTTTTTGAAAATTTATCGATTCAACAACTATTTACCAGAATGAATTTAAGCTTGATAAAAATTCGTTTAAGTAGCAATTTATGTAGTAATTTACCTTCTTTAATTTATAACTTTAACTGTTAGGATACCTATAGTTTTGTGAATGATTACATACTAATTGCAAGCATTAAGAAAATTCACGAGAGATTTTTTAACTATTCCCCGCCATATTTCACTGCCACTATGTTTCGCTATTATACATTTTTATACTAGCCATACCATACCATACTATTTATGGATAGTACCACGATTCACTTTTGATGGTACCAATTGACAAAACAATCACTGGAGAGCATAAAACGCCTTTAAGTAAGTATCGACTACATAAATATGGCTGGAATCGAATTAAGAATTGTATCTGAATAGTTAATGCTTTTTTTTATTGCCTTATAAGCAGACGAGCATACGGCCCACCTGATGGTGAGTGGTTGCCGTCGCTCATGGACGTTAGCAATACCAGGAGCAGAGCCAAGACGCTGCCTACCGTTAAAATCTTCTTATTATCCTAATTAAAATCTAGGCTCCATAAAGTAATTGTACCTACTCCAGTACTATTTAAATTAGACAAAATTGGTTGAAAAATGTTTTTGCCGGTCAGATTAATTTATTTTAGCATTCTACAATGAATACTCTTTGAATGAAACCACGTAAGCTCGTGTCGCAGCTGTGCAGTGATCAATTCGCTGTTTACACGCGAACAAGGAACTTCATTTTGTAATTTGTACATTCAAGGACTTTATTATACAGGCACAAGCGGGTACAGACGGGTTCACTTGAAGAGTGTAAACGTTGATTGAACCTCGGAAATTCGATGGAATATATAATATTTTACGAATATTTGTTGATAGCTGTACGTGTTTAGAATATTATATAGTTACATACCCTTGTATTGTATAATTCCTATTTTTTCGGTGTATAATTCCTATTGCGGTGACCAATAACACCGGCCGACAAATGAAAATTTTTTGAAAGTTGTTTGTATTTGAGCCACAAATATCACCAATTTATACTTTTTTAAACACAAAAACACCTACATATTTGCCCTATCACATCAGATTTTTTTATAAGAAGGAAATGCATTTTTTTCAAAATTTAACGAAAAAATCAATAATCATATTACAAAAGCATATATTTGAACATTTACAAAGAAAACATTGAGTCTAAACAATGCTGCAAGACTATTTAGAGTGACATCTTTTACGTTTCGTGACAAAATTACGTCTGGGTGTAGTTTTTTTGTGAGTTTTTTTGTGAGTATCTTCAGTAATATCATTTGTCAGTGACCAGCAGTAATCAGCCATCATATTCACATTCCATCGACATTGGTACCTTGTCTCCATAGTTTTTATGTCCTGATAAAACCTTTCTTCCTGCTCTTTACTGTAATCACCAAGATTATCAGGAAAAAAGTCCACATGTGAATCTAGAAAGTGGAGTTTTATGCTCATATTACACCCCAATTTTTGATACTTATCCAATAAGTTTGCAACCTTATTTTTATAGTCGGGATGTTTATTATTTCCTAGAAAATTGTTGACAACATCTCTGAACGCCAGCCAAGCATCTGATTCAGTGTTATTCATTGTGGCATCAAAGTTTTCGTCAGCCATCAAAGATCTGATTTGCGGTCCATCGAACACTCCGTTAATTTTTGCATCAGATAATCTTGGAATTTTTTTACACAGGTATTCAAAACTAGCATTGTTTTTATCCAATGCTTTAACAAACTGTTTCATCATACCGAGTTTGATATGAAGCGGAGGTAGTAAAAATTTTTCAGGACTAATTATTTTTTTTTGTTTAACGTTTTTTGTTTCTACTTTGAGATTTTTACGAGGATTCCATTATTTTTGAACGTAGTGCTTGTCTCGTGCTATACTGTCCCACTCGCACAAGAAGCATGGAAATTTTGTATATAAGTAAAAAAAAATAAAAAAAATATATATAAGTACGTAACGTAAGATTTTTTTTTAAATAAACACACTAATTTCAGTAAAAAGTTTATGAACAAAGTAACTGTAGAGGTTTATTTGCATGTAACCTGTTTCGAATGGGTGTGTCGTTGTTGCAACTAATATATTTCCTCACGAGAGGTCGCACGATTCGAGAAAAGAGCGCCAAAATCTAAAATTTAATTTATTTTAATCAAAAAATTTAAAATAGCCAATGTCTTAATTTTTTTTAAAACCTGATGTGATACGATAAAATGAGGTATAATTTCGTGATCAGCACTACCAAATTAGTGGAAAAAAGTAATCAGAACTTGAACAAGGAAAATGATGTCGGCCGGTGTAATCTGTGACCTTTTCGTTGTTATGCTGGTATTCACTTGCATCACCTTACGTAAGTATTAGTTTAATTTCCGGTGGTAGGACGTCTTGTGAGTCCGCACGGGTAGGTACCACCGCCCTGCCTTTTCTGCCGTGAAGTAGTAATGCGTTTCGGTTTGAAGGGCGGGGCAGCCGTTGTAACTATACTGAGACCTTAAAACTTATATCTCAAGGTGGGTGGCGCATTTACGTTGTAGATGTCTATGGGCTCCAGTAACCACTTAACACCAGGTGGGCTGTGAGCTCGTCCACCCATCTAGGCAATAAAAATAAAATCTCTAAATGTATTCGGACAAAATTAAATCTATTACGTTTTTTTTTTACTTTCGGTGACATCTACTTTCTACACACCATTATTGAACGGATTCCTACTACGATTTGGACCACGATTTGGGAACTGTCGATACCGTCTAGGTATATTTTCGGGTCGAGTTGGCGAGTTCCAGTGGTAGCACTAAAAAGCGGACTAGAAAGAGGGTAGATAGATTTCTTTGGTCCTAGCATCCTACCTGCAGTATTACAACACCGCATACAACACTAGACCATTAGTGCTATTCGTTATTATAGGGTTTGTCAATGGTCGCAAGAAGAACATATCGCGAAATTCATTCGCTTTCTAACGTACTGGTTCCTTCTGAAAACAAATTGAAGTGAAAAATATATATATTCTTCAATTCTTCAGTCACTAGAACATGCGAAAACAATGACAATAATCATTCGATTTTTATTGTGCCATCTGTCTGCGTTGGCATGACCACAAACCCATCTGTGACCGCAAACAATTTTGCCAATGCTAAACTGGCGATTATTGAAAGGCTTATTTTTTTTCGTTCATGAATTTTGTAACTTTTCTTTATAAAATTAGAAACAAATCAGCCAGAGATCGTAGAGCATTCATAAAATCTAAATAAATATTCTTGTGATGCAATGCTATTGTTATGATAGTCACGATCTAGCTTAGCATTTAAGTTAAAGTTTTTGTAAGATTTTTCTTAAACAACGTAACATCTTATGGTGAATTTTAAATTTTATAGAAAAATAATGACTCGTTATTAAAATTCGCGGAACCATTCTCTTACTATCCAGACACAGTTTACATGTAGGCACTTGAATTAGAATTATATTATTATATACTTCTGTTTTTATTCCAACACCACTAAATTTTAAGTTCACAAATTAGTACTAATTTACACACGGTTATAAAATTGACATTCTACCCAAAGAAGTATAACGTTTGAATTAAATTAAACAAAACCAAGGAAAAATATTCGGACACCTTAACAAATGACATGTTTTTTCTTATACATAATAAATAGATTGTACGATTCAAATCATTCATGAAATTTTCCATATATTAAAATTTTCTATTCACGAGAAAATATGACAAATTCGAAGGGTGCGCCGAACTCTTATCTAGACGTAAGCCAATATTTTTTATCTTATTTATCGTACAATGACTATGTGGAGGCGTGAAAATCGATCGGAAACACGATTAATTAGTTGTGCCTAATGTCCTATTTTAAAGAAAAACTATGATAACTTCAATTTGAAAAAATTATTACATGTTATCGCCTTAGTAACCGAAACAGTGATGTAATTTGACTTGCGATAAATTATATTACGGAAATGGTATGAATATTGCGGTTAAACTAAATTGGAGCTGAAAAGAGAACTGATATTTCTTTAGACTGCTGCCAAATGTTAGAGGTCTTATGATAACAGTTTGTCCGGTTGTTTATCGGAGAATTTATTATTTGACGCCCTTGCTAGCCCGCACGGGTAGGAATCATCGTCCTGCCTGTTTCTACGAAGAGAAGTTTGAGAGCCAGTTTTATTAAACAACTAAGATTACGACATGATGACTCAAGGTGGCCGATAGAATTCACGTTAAAGTCCGACTGACATCAGGCGGATTAGTTCAGCCGTTGGCGCAATAAAATTAAAAATAAATAAATATCTTTCCGGCCCACATTCTTCGAGATGCTGCTTCTAAGTAGTAACTGTATCCCAATGCTAGAGGAAGCATTCCTGTAGTAACTGCCCTTGAGCTTTTGAGCCCTGAACCTGTGCTCGGCCACTCGTCATGATGAAACTGAAAAGGCCTTCGGGCGATCAGTGAACCTTGCTTAAAAAAAAGATTACACTCAAGTGTTTTAAATCGCTAATTCCTGTTTTGAGTGCTACTGGTATCACGATCTGGTATAATTGAGCCGCGAAGCAATCAACCATTCTGTTTTGACAAGTGACACGGTCGCTTCACCTATATTGTATAATGATACTTCTGCCACGTGTCTGTAGATCAACGTTAGGCATCTTGGTTGTATCTATTGTAAGGTTTGTTGTAAAATAACTAATATAAAATTTATCATGTTAAAATTAAGGCAGTTTTCGGATTGACAAATGGCAACACTTTTGGTGTGAGCAATGGCAGTAGTGGGAACGAGACATAATAAAAAACATCTCAACTTGTACATACAAGTGGAGTTACAAATAAAGCAATACAAAATCAAGTGAACTATGGCAATGTGTGTATTTATTTTCGGGCTGTTGGAAGCGAAGCCTACACTGTGGAGTCCGATGCTCATTAACATTAGTGTGTATCTTGAGTTAGTCAGGAAATTTACGTTGATAATTCATATAAAAGCCTTCGAGATCATCGAATTATCCAAGCTTCTTCTTTTTTCTCTTATTCCACATTATATGAGGTCGGCGCAGCGCAGAGCTCTCGCAATCATCCAAGTCTTTTTTGGATGCCCCCTCTTCACACGGTTTACTTTCATACCCAGGGTATTTTTGGCCACACGATCATCCTCTGTTCGCATAACATGCTTTTCTTACACTCTTTATTTTCTCTATCACTGGCGCTACTTTCTTACTTTTCCTTGTATACTCTTTTCTAGTTTTATCCACTCTTATAGTACCACTCCTGTAGTTGTAGTAGTACAAATCGTAATATCTAAGCAATTGTTTTTAATGTGGTATGGTATACTTATATTGTATACTTAGGTAAGCTAAGCACACGATTTTTACCAGCAAAAAAACTCTTAGCTAAAACGACTTCGAATAATTTATACATAAGTGTATCGTATTCATGGATCTGACCTTTGATAAAGTTTTGTTTTTTTTCCAACTTTTTATCTAAATTCTAAACGAATCATACGACATATGCTTGATAAACGTTATCACGAATTAAATGGATAATGTCAAAATTGGTGAATTTTTCGCGAATGTAGGTCACTGATGTATGGCCGCATATGGTTTGATAATACGAATAATGCTACATTATTATTACAGAGAGCATGTGTCTCGTTATACATTTAGAAATATAATGACGATGGCTTTTCAGTAAAATACATATTGACTTCATACCTTCCCTTCTATTGTATACTGGTAGCTAGCTGGTATTGGAACCCGCATGGGTAGGTATCACAAACTTGGTTATTTCTGCTGCGTACCGTTATGAGTTACATAGTTCTTACTTCAAACTCATACTTTAAATGACTATTCTACTCATACGAGTAATACCAGCTACCAGTAGAAGGGAAGGTATGTATTAAATATGTATTTCACTGAAAATTCATCGTCATTATATGTATTTCTAAATGTGTCTTAATGCGGATGACGGAATTTAAGCTGTGCCAAACTCAAATTATATAAATTCAATAGTCGACCGTCAGTACCTATACCAATTGATAGTACTGCTAATTGCACCATATTTGCTGCAATTAGCCGTGAAAAAGCAGCGTAATCAGACCTTTCAATTTAAAAGACAGAACAACTCTTTGTGAAAACCTATTCTCGAACTTTAAAACTCAAATCGCGACACCAAACTGTGAATCACCATTAGATAGTTAGTTTCGGTTACCCGTTTACAAATTCTGTTCAAACTCATTTTAAAATATTACTTCGTTGTCCTTCATAAAAGAACCTTTGTCGACCAGAAAGTGAGCGAGAATACATGAATATTCATACCAAGTAACCAAGGCACGCTGCTGGCGTTGCATTTCAAACCCGCTGAGGTGACTGCTTTGGTTACGTGAAGCAAACGATACGTCGCGTATCTTTACGAGCCTTTGTCTTGATTGCTACCAACCGTATTGTACGAGTACAGTTAACAACACAAATGTTTAAGCCATTCGTTTTAATACATAGAGTACATATCGAAGGAAAACATCGATTAATATTCAGTCGAAATGTAGTGGCAAGCTAAAGTACGCATCTCGTCAAAACGTACAATAATAAATAGCATAGCATTATTCCCGCGTTTGTTATTTTCATTTTATTTGTTCCATCATTTCGAGTAATTTATAGTTTTCGTAGTCACGAACGTCTAAGCTCTTCTTCTTTTTTATTTTATTGCTTAGTTGGGGGACGAGCTCACAGCCCACCTGGTGTTAAGTGGTCACTGGAGCCCATAGACATCCACAACGTAAATGCGCCACCCACCTTTAGGTATAAGTTCTAAGGTCTCAAGTATAGTTACAACGGCTGCCCCACTCTTCAAACCGAAACGCATTACTGCTTCACGGCAGAAATAGGCAGAGTGGTGGAACTCACCCGCGCGGGCTCACAAGAGGTCCTACCACCAGTAAAGCCGACATTTGACTATTTTGCTAACTACCGTCAAACTTTCTATAAGATTATGTATTGACATTTACGTTTTGTTGCACACATAAATAACTTATCAAGCAATATATTGTTAAATGAATACAATGACGCAACGTCGGAACGTAATGATAGTGCATCGCGCTGTAATCGGTCTGGAGTCAGGAGTTGCCGGGTCTGAGGATGAATCTCGACCAGTCTGGGCCTCTCTGCCCTGCGAACGCTCTAACTGGTTCGACTTGCCTTACCCAGCGTCAATTATTGCAAGCTTCATATTGTCATATTGTAAATGTTTAATAATAATTTTATTCATTAAATTCGGGGCAGCAGAAGAAGTCACCTGACCTGGTTGACTTTATTAGTATTACTAGCGAGCCGCCCTCGCTTCGCTTCGGAAACATTAAATTTTATTATTGATAGCTGAGTCCCGCGATGTTACCCGCGTTTATTGGGGTGAAGTTAGTCTAAAAAAAGGAACCTAAGTTACTCCTTATATCATCAGCTACCTATCAGTCAAAGTTTCGTCAAAATCGGTCCAGCCGTTCCAGAGATTAGCCGGAACAAACAGACAAACAGATAAAAATAAAAATAAATTTTTTTTTGGTATACTGTGGTATACATACTTACAGTTATTTTATTATTACAAACAGACACTCCAATTTTATTTATTTGTATAGTTTATTATGATACTAAGGGACATAACTATACCGTATTAAATACGTGCTTAACTCATGTTCATGTACGACTTGCACAATGAAGAAATAGCGTCGTGTAATAAAAATAAAACTCGAAAAAGTATAATTTGCGTAATTACAGTGCAATTGAGAAATAGACCTTATGTCTCGAGGTGACGGCGTTGACGTTGTACTGTGAATGAGTAACATTAGCCACTTAACAACAGACGGGTCGAAATATCGTTCACCTTTTTAGCTGCAAAAAAGGAACATCATGAGTGGCACAAGAAGCAGAAACAAGCAGGTATGTTGAGTAAATAAAAAATATGCATAAATAAATAGCATTATTTTGGTAAAGAGGCAATAGTGCGTGCAAAAGTCGTTTTCTTGTTAAAGTATCATGCAAGTAAAATACGGAATTTTACATAATTTACGTAAAACACTTTTGTTCCCACTGTTACTTGCTTCGAGCCATTAAAACTATACAACCCTCTCCCGATAGTAGGTCTGCCATCAAACGAACGCGGTACATAACTATTATTTATAATATTCATGTCCTATGTACCTACTGATGAGTGCATTATTGTTAATGAGATATTTATCGCAATACTTGTATTGTTTACTCTGAGAACATTTCCTTTGATAGTGTTTTATCCGTGATCAGCATTAGCCATGTGATAAAAAAAATGTCTGAATTTACAGTGCAAACTTTGATAAGAACTAATGATTTATCAATTACCTGAAACAGAGAAAGTACTATAAAAAAATGTGTGCGTGTACTAGTGTACACACGTAAGAAGTGAAACTTCTTTATGGCCTTATTTTTCGAAAAATGATCTACATGCAACTTTCTAGAAATTGGTTAAATAAAGTTAAATTAGATAAAGTTTAAACAAAAGGATTTTATTATCATAGACATGAATACAAAAAAGTTAAATTAGATAAAGTTTAAACAAAAGGATTTTATTATCATAGACATGAATACAAAAAATGTGTGCGTGTACTAGTGTACACACGTAAGAAGTGAAACTTGTTTATGGCCTTATTTTTCGAAAAATGATCTACATGCAACTTTCTAGAAATTGGTTAAATAAAGTTAAATTAGATAAAGTTTAAACAAAAGGATTTTATTATCATAGACATGAATACAAAAAAGTTAAATTAGATAAAGTTTAAACAAAAGGATTTTATTATCATAGACATGAATACAAAACAGATGGCGCGTAACGGAAAAAAGTGACGCGTAACCGAAAAATGTGACGGTAAATTTTTTTCCAACGCCGATAAGGAAGTTTCACTTCAAAAAGATGGCGCGTAACGGAAAAATGTGACGCGTAACCGAAAAATGTGACGGTAAATTTTTTTCCAACGCCGATAAAGAAGTTTCACTTCAAAAATTCGTTTGAGCACGTAATTAATGGATAAACCTTAATCGATTTACGGCAGTGAATGAACTGTAGCGCTTTGTTTTAACGGACCGGACTCCACCACAGCCGAGAGCAGACGAGAGGAGATGTGTTGGAAACAGTCAATAGCATTCCGTTATTTACAGATCCTGCTGAGCTCCTCTGAAAATAGTTGAGTATAAAAGAGAAACATTTCATATTCACTTTGCGTGAACAAACCAGATGTGCCTCGCAAATTGGTGACGACGTGCTATGGAGACTAGAGAAGATATGAGCGGTGCTAGCATCTCGTCTCGCACAACTCGCCCGCTGTATTGGACTGTTCATGTTTTTAAAGTTAGGGTTGTTGCTGTCAAAAGTATTTTACAACTAGAATCTTACTTAATTGAAGTGAAACTTCCTTATCGGCGTTGGAAAAAAATTTACCGTCACATTTTTCGGTTACGCGTCACTTTTTTCCGTTACGCGCCATCTGTTTTGTATTCATGTCTATGATAATAAAATCCTTTTGTTTAAACTTTATCTAATTTAACTTTTTTGTATTCATGTCTATGATAATAAAATCCTTTTGTTTAAACTTTATCTAATTTAACTTTATTTAACCAATTTCTAGAAAGTTGCATGTAGATCATTTTTCGAAAAATAAGGCCATAAACAAGTTTCACTTCTTACGTGTGTACACTAGTACACGCACACATTTTTTTTATGTACAGCTTAATCAAGTTACGTAATTTATAAATACAGGCCAGTGTTTATAGGTCGAGTCCGGTCCTAAAAAAATAACATGGCGATTAGAGATTTTTGATTCTTCATGTTAATAAATTCTAAGCTTATAAATAATAGACAATTCAACTGATTCTTTTTAAAAACTAATACTCGTCACTACTCTAAATACATGCATCGTAATTCCGATAATTGCTTACTCCGAGTCATTGCATAATGCACATAAAAAAAAATTGTTACCTAAGGAACTCAAAACCTTAATATCTGAGTTACGATAACATTTTAAACTATTCAAACATGTCTATCAGAAAAGAGTGCAAATAAACGAAATTATAACATTTGAGGACGCGCTAAAATTCTTATCGGTATCTTTGTGCCCTTCGGATAATCCCATAAATAAACATGGAGCGATCGCTATAGACCACTAGGAAATGGAATGCAGATTCGTTGTTTCCTGTTCGACTACCCTTGAATACGTGACTTTTCAAATATTTCCAAGCATTAACAGCCAAGGAAGCGGACGTAAATTGTCTGTCTGAATAATTGAAGCTCTTCTTCACTTCCATCTGTTTTTATTGTTTACTTTAATTTAAGATTCAGTTGACACGTTTTAAAATTGAATTTTTCCTTTTTTTATTTGTTTTTATGGCGTGTTTTAGTTGCGTTAATGTTTTAAATACTAAATCTTTAATACTTAACAGCACATGCTAATCATTGATAAGATTTACTGATGGTAGGAGGTGTGAGCCCACACGGGTATGTACCACCACCCTCCTTGTTTCTCCCATGAAGCAGTAAAGCGTTTCGTTTTGTATTTCGACCGCCTTTGAAGACAGAAAAAAAAAGTCATCAAATTTTCTGTAAATGTTAATCTACAAATTATTTTATCTTGATAAAATCAGTAATTAGATGAAACATTTAACGTTCATGATTGTTTTCATCCAGCTTTGTTTTTATTACTACGAGTAATGTTCATGAAATGTACTCGCATACTTATTATCGGATACGCTGTCACGCCACATGAACAATGTTTCGACATAATATCTCAAAACATCTGTTTCACATAGCAACTCACAATAAATGTAATGTGAAGTAGGCATCCAATAAACTAAATAGTATATTATGTAGAATAGTTATACCGGTCGGCTATCGTAATTACTATTTATCTCTATAGATAAAAATCAGGTCAACAAAACTGTGTAGGTATATTGCGTCGGTAATAATCTTTTACTACTAACTCTCGATTATTGTACGAAGCTTATTTGTCTCTACTAGTGTCCGTCTATGATCAATATCAAACATAATTACAAACACTTATTTTTTTTTATATATTATATTTCCTCTTTTCTTTCGGTATAGGCATTCTAAAAAACACTGGGGAATATGGTACTTAACTATTTGTCAACACGTAGCTATCATATATTATCATTATAGTTATCAACATATTGTATGAGTATGGTTCTTAATAGATACGTCATAATGTGTGCTCATATGTAGCCTAGAAGATGAATAAACAGCTGTATGTATGCATCCATAAAGACTGTAAAACGGTAAATAGTGGCTACTGAGTGTTTCCTACTTACCATTTACATATATTTTTTTTAAACCTGCTTTATTAAATAAATAACGAAAGTAATTTATAACTAGTCCGGTCATAAGTATTGTCACACAGTAAAAACTTTTCTTTTAGAATGCTGGCCACAAAAAAGTTTATTGAATTCGAATTTCGAATTGTTCATGAAAATAAAAATGTATACTTTTAGAATTTTACTCATTTTTAAATATGGAGTGGACGCTTAAAGAAGACCGTGTTGCAGTTATTGCGTTGCATCGTTGCGGTTACGCGCCAATTCAAATTTTTAACATACTGAAAAACTTGAATATAACCAAAAGATTCGTTTATCGTACCATCAAACGATACAATGAAGACTCTAGTGTAGATGACAGGTCAAGAAGTGGTCGCCCTCGGTCTGTTAGGACTCCAGCAGTGATAAAAGCTATGAAGGCGCGAATTCAAAGAAATCCCAAACGTAAGCAGAAACTGTTGGCCCTTCAGATGGGGTTAAGCAGAACCACGGTGAAAAGGGTGTTAAATGAAGACTTAGGGCTTCGGGAATATCGAAGAAAAACAGGACATCGTTTGAATGCTCGTCTAATGGACCTGAGACTGAAGAGATGCCGCGCTTTGTTGAAGCGGTACGCGGGAAAAAAAAATCGGGAAATTCTTTTTTCGGATGAAAAAATTTTTACCGTAGAAGAGCGCTACAACAAACAAAATGATAAGGTGTACGCACACAGTAGTGAAGAAGCGAGCAACCGTATTCCGCGTGTCCAACGAGGTCATTTTCCATCCTCGCTCATGGTTTGGTTGGGAGTTTCTTATTGGGGCTTAACAGAGGTACATTTTTGTGAGAAAGGTGTAAAAACGAATGCAGTTGTGTATCAAAATACAGTCCTGACGAACCTTGTGGAACCTGTTTCTCATACCATGCTCAATAACAGGCACTGGGTATTCCAACAACATTCGGCGCCAGCTCATAGAGCGAAGAGCACACGAGACTGGCTGGCGGCGCGTGAAATCGACTTCATCCGGCACGAAGACTGGCCCTCCTCCAGTCCAGATTTGAATCCGTTAGATTACAAGATATGGCAACACTTGGAGGAAAAGGCGTGCTCAAAGCCTCATCCCAATTTGGAGTCACTCAAGACAACCTTGATTAAGGCAGCCGCCGATATTGACATGGACCTCGTTCGTGCTGCGATAGACGACTGGCCGCGCAGATTGAAGGCCTGTATTCAAAATCACGGAGGTCATTTTGAATAAACTTTAGTGTCATAAGAATCTATGTTTTGTTAAGTTCATTTTGGTATATGAATGGTTACATAATGAATAAACTTGTTTCAATTCTTTTACATTAAACATGTGACAGAATTTATGACCTGACTAGGTATAACTCTTCTCCCCTTTTGTCTCCACCTTATCCCACTAGGTGGGGTGGGGCACAGCAAATTTTTCTATTCCATTTTCTTCTATTAGCCGTCATCTCAACACTCACTCCTCTCTCTCTCATATTATCATTCACACACTACATCCATGTTTTCTTCGGTCGACCTTTCCCCCCTCTACCTTGTACCACCATTTCCATACATCTCCTAGTCACATGCATCGCCTCTCTACGCTCCTTCTCATCTCCTACTCATCATCTCTCCTCTAATTTATACTATAACTATAACAACAATATTCTAATTTGTGACATTTTTATAGAAAGGAGGCGTTATAAAGTAGTTTTTTTTTTTCATTGCTTAGATGGTTGGACGACGTTGGACTCACGGCCCACCTGATGTTAAGTGGTTACCGGAATCCATAGATATCTACAACGTAAATGCCGCCACCCACCTTGAGATAAGAGTTCTAAGGTCTCAGTATAGTTACAACGGCTGCCCCACCCTTCAAACCGAAACGCATTACTGCTTCACGGCAGAAATTGGCAGGGTGGTAGTACCTACCCGTGCGGACTCACAAGAGGTCCTACCACCAGTAATAAAGTTGCAAAGATTCTAGTTTTTTTTAGATGTAGTAGAAGGTATCGAATTGAAGATGAATATTTTGCTTTTGGTCATACAGATTAGTGATTACTATCATCCAACTTTGACATTCCGACATGAGTGTGGTCAATCAACAGGTTTGGTTACTAAAGTCTTTGCGCATCTTGGTCGTTATCTAATCATTGCTGTGTTCAAATAATAGATAATTTCTTCGTATCCATCCAGCAGCAATTATTACTATCGTTGAACTAACACGGGTATAACTATTTACTCAACTGATTTGATATAGGTATTTAGATATCATCCAAGTTGACATTCGGTACCTAATATGAAAGTAAGTAAATAAAATAGACCAAAATATGAGTAAGTAGTTAGGGCTTGGCAACATAACAGTTTTGATTGAACGTACGTAAGTAGGTAATCTATATATTAATACGTGAAGCAAAAACTTTGTATCCCTTTTTACGAAAATTGCGCGGTCGGAGGAGTATGAAATTTTCCACACTTATAAAGAATATAGAGAAGAAGTGCACAATGCTAATATTTTTTTTAAATAATGCATAAAAGATACATTAAATCAATAAATAAAGAAAACATTACACACACTACATACCATGTATTTGACGCATACACGCATGCATAATATTTATTGTCAAACTTTTGTTCTTGACGTCTATTGTCAAATTGAGATTAAATATTGTTTGTTTTTGTTAATATTTTTTATAGTGTAGTCTTCGCGAAATTTGTGATTATAGAAGTATAAAGTACAATCATAATAGTGTACAAACTTACAATTCCAATTAATTATAGTCGAATTTCGACTACTGCGGGACCTCTAGTGTGATAATAATTTTCGTTGTGGGCAAACATTTTATTTTATTACGAACGTTACTCGTTTGTTTTATTTATTTTTATTGTTGTTCACAACCTATGTAAGGTTATCGACACGGAAATAGGATTTTGTATTTAAGCTATTCTCTGTTCTGTAATGTTCTCGTCCGTTAATACCGGTTGATGGAAAATTTTCAATAAGGCATATAACATGTTCCACATAACAATGAGGCGGTGGATTTACATATAATAACAAAAGCCTAACAGTTTTTATTGTTCAGCCTATTTCAAATTTACGTGACCATTGCGCACAATTCGTTCATTATAGTGTTCTATGAATTGATAAAACATAGAATCTGTCAAAATGTTTAGTACAATGCAGTACTTTGTATTCTGGTGCTGAGCGCTCGGCATAAGCAAGCTTTAATTAAGGGTCGAACAATTTTAAAATATTACTTATCATGAAACGTCTGTTCACGAACAATTTCCGTAATGAAGGAATAACCTCGTGCCGCTATCCAATTAATTGAGACTTTGATTTGTCTCAAGGCGATTGGTGGCATTTACACTATGATTTTTCTGTGTTCCGATATCCACTTAACATTAGTTAGGCCATGAGCTTGCCTATGAGTGTTTAATTTTGGGTGGATACTCTCTTTATACACCAGGAATTCTTAGAAAAGCCAGTTCTTAAGTCAACACCTCATTTACGTCTTCCTTTGAAGCAGGACTTTAGTAGAACCATGTAAATATTTTAGTTCGTATTAAATTCGTAAATTCGTTGCATCGGTATAGTTTGGATTCAACCCACTTCCAAAAATGTAAATTGAGATTGAAGACTGATCTCATGACCTCTAACACGAGCCTGTTCGTTTTGTACACCAAGCACCGATTACAACATCCGTTACACTTTTGATATCAATTATTGTTTTTACTTTGCTCAAAGCGTTATGCTCGCGATTTTTGCCCCAAGTACATAGACAAAAAGGTTAATTATTGCTCAGCATTCTGTGAGTATTTTGTGTTTTGAATGCAGGCACTTTTCTGTCAAGGCTATGCTTATCTTGGTGTGGCGTTACAAGAGCCGCCGACTCAGCCATGCAATGGTGATGGCTATTAAATGAAATCCTCAGACTAATTACGTACGAAATTGTTGACGTTAATTTTTTACCGAGATCAAAAAAGAGGAGGTTCTCAATTCGATTGTATTTTTAATATGTATCGCCTCTGAAGTATTTTCTAGGTGAATGGATTTATATAACTATAATATTTCAAAGATAGTGCTACTCATGAGGTTCCATTGAAATTTTATAAAGATATGATCAGTAGTTTTTGAATTATCCTTGGTAACGCAAATGAAATTAACTTGGACGGCATTTATGATATACTGATTATCTTTTTATTAAGGTCAGTTTTCTTTCTTGTTTTTATTTTTTTCTATTATTCTCAAATTTGTTTTCCATTTGTAAGTAATAAAACATTTAGATATATTTTATTACCATTGCGAGGATTTTTTAATAGAGATGGTACCTCTGAATTTTAAAACGCTCATGATGTAATGTGGTGTGGTCTAAGCACGTGGCCGATCTGTGTTTTAGTCATGGTGCGTTATTTAAATATATTCGCGATTCTACCATGAACAAATAAATACAAATTATGTTCGCCAATGATTGAAATTCAAATATAAACGCTCCCATGTAAAGATTTAGATGAATTTTATCTACCACTCTTTGTATTTTGTTCTTGACAATTTAAAAAGAACTCATCACTTCAATAAAATAGTATATAAAATGAACGCTTGTCTATAGATACTAAAAAGAAAATCGGTTTGCAAACAGAGGAGAAAATGATACTGTCATTATCTAAATACCCTACTAAATTAATATAAAGACCCATATGAGCCACCATTCCGTCTGTTTCATAGAACGAAGAATTGATACAGGTTTGCCTGTAGAGATACTTGAAATTTCGACCGTGTTTCTAAAGAAATTCTTTCTTTTTCTCCACCTTATCCCACTATGTGGGGTCGGCACAGCTAATTTTTCTCTTCCATTCTCTTCTATCAGCCGTCATCTCAACACTCACTCCTCTCTCTCTCATATCGTCATTCACACACTCCATCCATGTCTTCTTCGGTCGACCTCTTCCCCCTCTACCTTGCACTACCATTTCCATACATCTCCTAGTCACATGCATCTTCTCTCTACGCATCACATGTCCATACCACGCTAACCGTCTGCTCCTTAATTTGTTGTTTACCGGGGCCACTTTCAAACTTCCTCTGATATACTCATTCTTTATCTTATCCATTCTTGTCACTCCACACATCCATCTCAACATTCGCATCTCGGCCGCATGCACTCCTCTTTCATGCTTAACTTTCGTCGCCCAACACTCAGATCCATACAGCACGACAGGTCTAATGATCGTTTTGTAAATTTTACCCTTGAGCTGAAGGGGCATTCTACGATCGCATGCTGTTGCAGAGACCTGTCGCCATTTCATCCAACCAGCGTTTATTCGATTTGTGACGTCCCGGTCTATGTTGCCGTCGTTCTGGAGTATAGAGCCGAGGTACTTGAAGTCGGAGCAGACTGGCAGGGATACACCATCTAAGGCGATTGGCGTGAAGTCTGAAGAACCACCAAAATCACAAAACATGTGCTTGGTTTTTGTTCGACTGATCTTCAAACCCACGTTTTCCAACCTTTCTTTCCATTTTGCCAATCTCCTCTGTATCTCAGGCCCTTCCTCTCCAACGAGAACAATGTCGTCGGCGAACAGCATACACCAAGGCGCCTCTTCCTGTATGTCCGATGTTAGGGCATCCATTATTAGGATGAACAGGTAAGGGCTTAAAGCTGATCCCTGGTGTAAGCCTACCGCCACACTGAACTCGTCGCTATCGCCAGCTGCGGAGCGTACGTACGTACTAGCTCTACCGTACATAGCTCGAACAAGCCGTTGGTATTTCCCTGGCACTCCTTTCACTTTCATGCTCCACCACAAAACCTCACGGGGAACCCTATCATACGCTTTTTCTAAATCAACAAACACCATGTGCACATTTTTACTTGCACGGCGATATTTTTCGCACAATTGGCGCAGGCAAAAAATGGCGTCCGTTGT
Source organism: Bombyx mori (assembly GCF_030269925.1). Taxonomy (NCBI): domain Eukaryota; kingdom Metazoa; phylum Arthropoda; class Insecta; order Lepidoptera; family Bombycidae; genus Bombyx; species Bombyx mori. Next base: position 8,177,206 of record NC_085124.1, read on the forward strand.
ACTGCGTCCCGGCATGAACCCGAATTGGTTTTGTGATACCTCACTCTCATCTCTCATTCTTCTCGCTATCACTTTCTCCCAAGCTTTCATACTATGTGACATGAGCTTTATTCCTCTACAATTGTCGCATACCTGTATGTCACCTTTGCTCTTAAATACAGGCACGAGTGAACTTTTGCACCACTCGTCAGGCATGGCCTCTTCTTGAAACAATTTATTGAAGAATAAAGTCAGCCACGTGCATCCATCCGCTTTCAGAAACTTCCACACTTCTATTGGAATACCATCTGGTCCAATAGATTTTCCATTCTTCATATCTTGTACAGCCTTTCGTACTTCTTGCATACTTATTTCCCTTACTACCCCAGTATTTATTGGAACATTTTGCAGTTCACCACTCCGGTCATTCTCTTCATTCATCAACCTTTCAAAATACCTCTTCCATCTATCTCTTATTTCCTCATGTGTTTCTAAAGAAATTATAGGATGTAATTGTAGTATAATTCACTACATTACAAATTGAGTAATCTAGATTAGTCCAGAATCGTCATAACGTCGCACGTAATCGTAATGAATCGTCGCTCATTACTAAAATACAGATTAACTTATAGTACTAACTAGCTTTTGCCCGCGACTCCGTTCGCGTGTAATAGTTACTTTGGCATAACGCTCAATTTTACCCGCCTCTTCATTTACGCTGAGGAAGCTCTCAAAAGGGATTAAAGCCCAGATTTTGAAACATTCTTTATTGGTGCTCCGCTTGCATTGGTCTTAGCGTGATGTTATATATATAGCCTCGATAAATGGGCTATCTAATACTAAAAGAATTTTTCAAATCAAACCAGTAGTTTCTGAGATTAGCACGTTCAAACAAACAATCAAACAAACTCTTCAGCTTTATAATATTAGTATAGATAGGCGTTCCTACACTTGCTACTTTACCCAGCTATATTATAGCGTGCTTCTCATGTGACAGGTTCTGTGCATGTGTCAATATATTTTCAGCCTTATTAGACATAGGCACAAGATATACCAAATCAAGTGATACAACGCTTGCACATCTGACGTCATACTTTATAAGTTAATAAAAACTAATTTCTAAGCTAATATGAATGCTGTTAATTTTTAATGAAACATTTTCCTTATCATATGCATAACAACAAATTCACGATGAGTGTAATTGAGTCGTCTATTATCAAAGGTGGTAATCTGTGCATTTGGACAAAAAAATGTTATTGATATGTCAATACAGATTGATTTGAATATAATCGTCTCCTTCAAAGAATACGGTTCAAAACCTGCATTAAATAAAGGTTAATAGTTAATCTGTTATTTATCTAAGATGTCGTTCCGAAGAGTTTTGTGACTGCCAATGGAATACAAAGTCAATAATTCGTTTTTCTGATTTACCAATAATTGTCTAAAAGTCAGATTGCCGGCTTTGATAATAGTCGACTAAATTATCTATAGTTATTAATATCTGTTAGGTACTGAAGAAGCAAACACACTTCAAAATTTGATTTAAATCTCCACCACTAGATGGTGCTAGTGCAGTCATACGTCAGAGTGAATGAATTGGCTTATTTCCAAGAAAATTCTACACTACTACAAATAATTCATTAACCACAAAAAACACTCAAATTTTTAGTTAAATTAAAATTCGATTAATGATCTTTGTGATTAGGTACTGTAAAAAAATATTTTTTGTAATTTTTATTATTTTTAGTTAAAATCTTAGCAAAACGTAACGTTTACGTTTGGAAACGTAGTTCTTCATTCACTAGCGTCTAGACAAATGTATCTATTTTAGCTAGTGAAAACAGCGTTTTTATTTAAATAAAAAAAAATCATAGTTGTATTAATTAATGCCTAATCGTAAGATGGTTTGTGTAAGTATCTATTATCCACAGATACAATGCTACTAGGTCACAGATTCAAATCCTGTGGCAGTCACAATATTATATGGGTAAATATCCACTGAATACATGTTTACATGAGCTACTACGAAAGAATAATTATATTCTAAATATAAATAAACCTATAACTTTATTATATTGTGAGACCACATGCTTTTGTTCCACCTTACTGTTTATATTTTGCCAGCGTAGTCATTTGTTCCATCTATCATTTGAATGTTAAGAACACCGTTATAGCTTACAATTGCGACTTCAATCGCATGTCTCAAGATGAGTTGATAGCCTTTTTTTCCTACCTAAGCTGAGAGCCTTGAGAGGCTATATCATCGTAGCCTTAACTAGTAGGTGAGCTCACGGGGTTCAAACCTGATCACGTTGCTAACACGAACCCTAGCAAGAGCCGTGCTTCGGAGAATCTACCACCGGATCGGAAACGCGACCCACTGAGAAGATCCGGCGAGAAACTCAGTGGGCTGTGTCTGAGGGTTAATTTACTCGTCGAGCCCTTCGTCGCAAGCGACGGGTTCGACTAGAACGGTGACTGGTGCTTGAGGTACCTAAAAGCACCGTTAGTGGATCGGTAGGATCCGAAATGACGTGTTTGGGGCGACGTCGACTGCTTTCAATTCTGTCCGCAGGATCGGGAATGTAATTGATAGCCGATGCTCAGCTGCGAATATAGAGCCTATTGGCTCAGGTAGGTACTACTTACTAATCCATGAGGGACTACTCCTCTTCAACAATAGAAAACTAATTATTATTACTCGTGTCGATTCTTTCCATCGATATTACCAAGTAATTGTTCGCATACAATAAATACTGCAGTACTTAATACATAGCCAGCATCATTTTATGCCACTTTTATACTGTATGGTGTATGGAATTTAGTAGATAAATAATGGTGTGACATTTATATAGTATCTATTATCTTAATCGCTTTCTGTATCCCCGATTCTTTCTGCTCCAGTAGCTAAATTTATAGGTGGAGGTGGAAGGTATTTTATATTCGCCAAGGAATATATCTTCCTACTTTCTATACTCATATTCATGCCTGTATTCTGCGAGGCATTATAATTCTATTGAGACTTCCATTTAGTCTTCAGATGGGCCACTTAGGTAATTCGCTTAGTTTTGCCTGCAGGCTTCAGTAAATTCTTAACATCAGAGGGTAGTTACTGCAAATGAATGTAATAACAACTATAATTGAATGTTTTAAAATGAAGTATCTGCAGTTTCTCAACACAAAGCGGATATTACGTACAGACATACGTTCTTATTGTAGGTAGATTATGTACGCAATAGTAATATCTACTTTCGCTGTGTTTCTTTCTGGTTCTCATACTAATCTGCAGACACAAATTTAGTGTACTTATTCATATTTTTCATTGTTTGTTTGTATGTATTTTCTTCTATAATATCAATCAATATGGTTATGTCTATTGTGTCCTTTTCATCATAATCATTAGATAATAATATTAATTATATATGCCGCCATATGGAAATAATTGCCGTTTAGTATACAGAAAATTACTCCTTTTGTACAAATACTTTTTTATTTCTATCAATAAAAATAGATATGTACCGATGCTATTGATACCAGCGCGGTCCCAATGTTTCAATGCCCTTTTTGAGAAGCCAACAAACTCTTCAATCGTATTTTGTACTGGCTCTCGGTTATTGAATTTTTTCCATGCCAAGTTTAGGCTTTGGAACAAGTAGAAGTCTACCAGTGCAAGGTCTGGTGAGTACGGTGGATGACGCAAAACTTCCAACCCGTCTATTGTGCCGTATGAGGTTGCTTACGATTATAAAAAAGAATCAATGTTCATCGCAAGTGACATTACGGTTCAAATTGCCTTTCACGAATTTAAAAAGTTTTTTTTACCTTGCCAATTTATAGCCAAATGGACCAATATTATTTTGATGCTAACGTTGAAAGCTGAGTATCATCAGCTTCCACTATCGCCTTTTATTCATCGTTGTTGATCTTAGTTTTCGAGCGATAAAGAGGTTCATTTTGAGATAATTTTTCCATGTTGGAAATGTTCAAATCAATAACGAATTCTGCGTTCATTTGTAGAATTCACTCTGTAGGCGTTTTCAGCCGTTTATGCGCCATTGCTACTGGGAAGAAATCCTATTTCCAAATTGCCCGTATTTTAATAGTGTAGATAGTAATGAAAAAGATACAAATGTAGTGAAAACAAAACACTAATCAATGAACTCCATATTTTTTAAATGAAATTCGTTTGAATTTAGAATTTGTACTGTTTATATTTATATTTATACTATTTTAAATGATGTCTAAATGGCCATTATTGTAAAACGGCAACAACATAGGTAAATCATTCGAGAAACCTTAGTATTCTCACAGATGACTCGTATGAATAATACTTCGGTGTCACACTCGTAATTTGGAAATTAATGGGACTGGGATTTTATCAGGAAAAGGTATCTTGGAAGGGCGACGATAAAAACAAAATTAAAACAAAAATTAACATATTTTTGACTATAATTCAATAAAAATGCAGATGGAAATAAGGAAAACTTACAAGAAATAAAAATGTCATAAACAAGCTTTTATCCTTAATTTTGTCCATAAGAAAATATAGAAAACGTAGTCAATTTTATTTGGAAGATTAACTTAAAAATTGAAATTAAATTACAAAAAAAAATTAAATACTTAAATTATAACTGATAATAGGTACTAATCGTTTTAAACTAATGCGGGTTATATTAAATGACTCATGATATATTACAAAACATGTTAAGCGCAGTAGTTAAATGTCCGTTTAAATACAAAAGTAATTAAATAAATCAGGTTTTATGGTTTATAAAAACGTAATGAACTGATAATAAATAATATTCGCGTACTTTATGAAATCTTATAACTAATTAGTCACTTAACATTAGGTACAAAATTATTTATCATTTAATGGTGTCACAATGCATCGAGACTAACACATGGAGGAAACAGAAACTATGCTCTTACTAAACAAAACAAAAAAAATACCATCTCGGTCTACGAACTCACAATAATCAAACACGAAGCCAGCTGTGGTAATATGTCATTTATTGAAAGTACAAAATCTAGATCTGTTTAATAAAAATACATCAGCGCGGCGAGGATATGTCTTGGAAATGGTCGGAAGCGTTACGCTGTTCTTATATAATTTTTTCTTCAGAATTTCTGCTAATCACCTATTGGTCCCTTACAATAAAAATTAGACTTTGTTATCATAAATATTATAAAATATCACACTTTAAATTCAAAGAAAAAAAAATCTATGCTATATATCGAAACTATATTTAGTTCGGTCAAGTACAAAAATAATAACTGTGCCAATTTTGAATATATTATTCAAAGCAGACAATAAATAAACAATCAATCTATCTCGATAAATTAAAAGTTAAATATAATCGTATTTAGTTTAAAGGCACGATTCGTTTTGTGTGTCGTCGACGGATCTCAGACGTGGAAGCTCAAGATACGATTGTCGCCTTCGTTCGCGCCGACAACACACGTGTTACGGCTAAAGTTCGTCAACATTATACAAATGCTTTATGTGATATTCTTTCAAGTTTTGCGGTGCACGAGACCTCCAGAGTTCGGCCGTTCAATTTCAAGGATTGTTGATAGTTTTTTTTTTAGATACAGACAGATACGATTACAGATTTCTATAATGCTCCAGCGCCGACGATGCAAGGGAGTAGCGCTGCGGAGTGAGTTCGAAAAAACAATCACCTAAACGCCAAACAGGTTTAAGATGACCGCCTCGGCGGCACGAAAGAAAAAAATCATTCTTTCCAGACAGGTCGAGAGAGGAGAGGAGGCGACGTTACGTGCGGTTTGTATTCATAGATATGATTACAGAGGATTTGTGCAGTACTAAAACTTCGCCACAGCGATTTAATATTCGGCATTTATTATAGCGGCGGGGAACATTCGTATCAATTCCTTTTAAGTCACCAATTTTTTTTTAAATGTTGTCAGGCCGAGCTCTCGAGGTAAAGAACATCAACTGATTCCGTCCACAGTTCTACAGGACTGAGATTGTTAATTGTTTGGGTCAGAATCAGCCTCATTGTGTATCAAAACGAGCCACGTCCCAGCGACGCAGGCCTCGTCCGTATGCGGTGTGGCATCGCAGCAGCTAGCTACAAAATAATTATTAAAGTTAAGAGACTCGAAATAAATAATAAATTATTATCTTATACACTTAAAAATAGATCACGAGCGCCTTCTCGCGGTACGGTACCGAGCGCGGACAGGCAGTACGAAATAAATAATGTTCTAAAAGCTAACTTTACAGAGACCACCGCTCGGCGGAGGATCGCATCGGGAAGACTTCCGCGAGCTAATAAATATCTAATAATAATAAAGGTGCCATGTACAAGTGCGTGCCGATAACTAAAATTGAACGTAACAAACTAATCACACCGCAAACTTTCGAGACGCCAGTGAACACTTCGTAAATGTTAAAGATTTATTACTGGTCGAAAGTATTAACAAAAGACCATCGATAAACATCAGGAGATCATTCGTTGAGCGGGTGTGCAAATGCGCGAGGCGCGGCGACCGGGACGTCGCTCATGCGCGGTCTGGAAGACGTCGAGGAGGCACTACGGTGTCGGACGATTCTTATGCTATACTCGGTATAAATTAACTTAGGACTAGTCCATCGCACTAAGCGATGACGAGATCGCCGAGAGCCGATGAGAGTCGGTTAAAAACGGGCAGTCGGTCGTCTTCCGGATCGGGGGAGTTCGTGCGGCGAAAAGCGAAAGCTGTGGCCTGTGCTGGTGGCGACATCGCAGGTGGAGAGTGAGGCGTCAATGGAGAATGCGGCGAGCGTGGCGATCGCGACCCGTCGCTCATATACGACGCCATAGATCCGCCCGATGAGAGCGATGCCAATGAACCTCCTGGCGACGATGGTTCTCTGCGTCTTGCTTCCTCTGCGTTATGCACGAAATGGCAACGCGGTCCATAAGGACAGAAGCCAACCGAATGGAAAGTGCGACACAGCTCCGTCTTGTATTTAGGATGACGCTGAAGATTGCGTAGTTCGCGGACGCCGTGAGCAAATTGGCATTTATCCCCATATTTACAAACCCCCGCTTCTTCAAACGGTCGGCAGAGCTCGGTCTTGTAGCGACTTGTGGCTGGTGGCGGAGGAGCCGGTTCACTGGTGGTGCGTTCGAGACGGCGATGACCCAGACGGTCTAAGAGACCGGCTAAGGCACGATGCGCTGGTACAGAGGAAGCGCGCGACAGCACTGGATGCTGCTCCCAGCTTAGACCACTTGAGACTGAGTTAGCACCGATTGGTCCAATTGCACCGCCTATGTTCCCATTCATCGTCTGCACTGGTCGAGTTTGATTCTGAAATAATAATAAAAAATACTCTTTAATTATATTGTGATAGCACATTAATTTACTCTAGTATTTAGTAGGTTTATACATTATGGATAACAAAAGTCGTTGCAATATGTATACGTTATTACATAATATGTATATTATATTAGTATGATAGATAAAAGGTTACTGTCGTACTGTTTAAATATTCAAAGGCAACATTAATTTGAATAGTAAGTGACCATAAAATATAATTAGGGTTATTTAGATCAGGTAGAAGAAAATTATCTCGTACCTTAAGAGTTTGAACTTTGTGCATAGCACTTAAAATCTAATTTTCTATTCCGATTCGTATACCTTTAGCATGCCATTACCCGCGCTATACAAAAAAATAATCTGGCTCGAAGGGTCGGCTACCTGAGAGCGAACAAAAACTCGTTGGACGTTTACCTGCTCGAAATGGGTTCGTTTTCGATACATCAAGTTGCCGTGGTGATTACCAATTAGCAGAGACAGAAAGTGCTTAATTTCAAGTGTAAGGTTATGTTAAATTTTATTGTTATTATATTAATTAATAATTCTTCCAGTTCTAGCATGAATTATTAACTATTCAAGTTTTGTTTCTTTGAAAAATATTCTCCATTTCAGAGGCGTCGCTAGTTGCTCAGAAATGCAAATACCGGTGTTGTCTTTTGTTTCGACAGAGCGTCGAACCTGTCGCTCGCCGGTATCACCATAACAATGGAAACGTTCACGCAAGAGGCGGTTGACACCATACAGCATGTACAAACGCTATGATTATACACAAACGCATTGCGCGTCGCGCTGTTTAACAAAGTGTCGATGAGCCATTATCTCACAGTTATCAATACCAGAAGGAAATTTGATTCCCATAAACGTTTTTTCTAATGAATTAGGTACATATCAACGGAGCCCTTGTAAATTGTTTGGTGTTCGTAAAATCACTTGGGAATCGTAAGTTAACTTACACATACGAGTATCTAATCTAAATATTACATTACGATGCAGTTTGACAAGGGATTCATGCTTTATCTATCTTATCCATAATGTATGCCACACCACATCTCCGATGCGGCCTCGATCGATGTGAATGACACGTTATTTTTTTATTCTATGCGCATTTACTTCGTCCGGGTATCGTAAACACGTTAACACCGATCTGTAGGATCACAACTGACAAAACATTTATATCGACTCTAAAATCAATTCATAAGATTTTATATCGGAATTCCTACCAAATTGTTTGATGTTTAGATTTAATGTGCAATTACATATTAAACCACCACAACGTGTAACGCATTTATTCTTAAGAGTGCATATTAAAAGATGGATATCTTGTAGGAATTACTTACAAGATATACTATTCGACAATAATTAGTGTCGTTTTGTTCATAACTAGTGCAAAGCATATACTAGCCTTTTCTAAGTATAATTCAATACATTTATCAAATTTCAAAAGACAATAATGACAAAGGAAAACTTCGTCCTAAAAACGTCAGACCACAACGATACTTTAAGGGTACTCGAAGTGAACAATATATTATTGTCAACAGAGCAATGAAATATGACCATGAAGTGACTTTAAATGGGAAAGTGTAACAAACGAATAAGCGTATCGCGCAGTCGCGGGTGAAATGTTGCAGTGAAAAGCTAGGGGTTAAGTTAGTGGCGGCCAAGTGTCGACGGAAAACAGCCGAGCCGTAATTAGAGAGTTATCAGAGCGGAACATTGGTTAAACGCTGCTTTCCATCGGACGTTGCGCTCGCGCAACCAACCTCTAGGGAAAATCGTAATCACTGTCGATTTCAAGCAACTACGGTCGTTGCGTTGTGATAACTTGACGCGCTATATATATGGTGGTAGCCCGTATGTTCGCGTAGCTCCCTAGTAATATCCAAACACGTGTTCGTCTTACTTCAAAAATCAGTTTACGTGGATGAAATGACAGACCGATCGACAACACAGTTCGCATGTTTACTTGTTAATCATAATTTTTTCAAGTGAAGCAAAGTACAACGATAAAAAAATCGAAGGTAGCAAGCATCCTATGACTCGATGTGTATACAATATAGTTAGCGGGCGGGTAATGTTGTCAACGCGGCAAACACGCCGTCCGCTCGAGTCTGTGTTTGTGGCTCTCGTTATAACCACACCAGCAGTTGCATAATAACAACGACTACACCATTTCAAAATATGCAGGTTCTAAAGAGCTATTGGACAATATGATAAATGCAACGATTTCCTATGACTTGTACCAAAATTTGAATAAACTAATTTCGATTTAAATGTAATACCTACTTTTATTAATTTTCATTATTTAAGAAATCTGCGATAGGTAAAAGAGACATTAGTTTTGTGTATGTTGTTATTGGCAGAGGTTATCGAACTTGCTGAGTACCACAAGAGCAACATGTATTTACGTTTGAAATCAGAAAAAATTTACACCTTCGGTTGTATTTTTTGATCTCATACTCTTGCTAAATGCGATATCTGATTCAGAGAATATTTCGGGGTCGTTGCCGTCAAATAACGCTATTTTTACCAATAAATTTTAAACCTCGATCTTAAACATGTATCGACATTTAAAATAATGTCGAATACCCTCCAAAAGTTACATATTGATACATCTACCATTTTGTATTTTAAATGTTACACTGGTATAATTTTGTTGGATCGTACAACGGACATCGTTCAAGTAATTAAGAGTCTGCCTTGCGACAATTGATACGGCGATGTTACTCAAACTCCTAATTGACTGTTAATTGCTTTTAATCAAATGCGTTCTATATTCGACAAGATTTTTAATGTGCATAATAGGTTTAACTATTAATAACATATTCGAGAAAAAGAAAAGAGTCGACCTGGGCAATTCGGAAACAAAAAAACAAGGAATAATGCTTTGTTTTTAACGTACTATCGTTATCCGTCTAGCAGCGGAGTTGCTTGTTTTATATAGTGAAAACTGTAGACCACAATAAAACACTACACTCCAATACAGAAAATAGATAACTTTAACATTGTATTCCTATTAAAATGATCATCAACTGGCTTAGAATACCATATATTATGGTCCGGTTCAATCAACTAAGAATTACATTCTACGTGCGAGAACAGACCGACATTACAAAAGTATTCGACAGATAACGATTGAATCACAAGCCGGGACATTGTCGTTGAGAGCGGTTTAAGGAATTAGTCCATTTCTCCGTGGAGTCAACAGAGGGAGGGTCTCGTCTCCGATTGATCCTATCATTTTTATTGAATGATTGCGCGAAAATGACCACAATAACATAGTCCCCCTCTCGGACCTGTCCAGAGTCAGTCAGTAATGATTTCGTTGTCATTAACCTTTCAAAGTTTACGGGTCGTCCCTTGATCCCGACAGATTTGTGTACACTAAGAAAGGAAGTAGGATGTTGTTAAATGATTATAGATTCTATACGGTAATTGGATAGTTTCGCTTGCATTATGTCCTGTCATCAAAAGTTTTATGTAAAAATTGTCGATTTTGACACGAGATTCTTATAGTCAAACGAGGCGAAACAGTAAACAAAGTGTAATATTTTCTTTATTTAGCGTCAGTGCTGCTGAAACGTTTGGAGTTATTTAAATGGGGAACGGTTGAATAATTGAACTATTAAAATAGAACACGAAACAAGTGCAGCAATGTTCTCCCGCAGAGCGATAACAATTTCCAACGTCGACAAAGCGATTCAAATAACAGACTCTACATTATCACATTTATAATGATTATTTTAATTTTGAATACGGTGGACACACGCCATGTTTTTTATTCTACACATCAAGACATGTCACGACGTTATGAATCTATAATAAAAACTATGAGTCATCTAGCAAATATAATACATATGTGGTATTAGTAAAATCGTAATATTAATGTAATAAACATTCAAAAGAGTTCACATGTAGTCTGTTAGATGAGTAAGACCGGACGCGTGGTGTACAACTCGCATGCAGATAACCGACGCGGCGTGATTGCAATGCGAGACCTCCCCGGCTATGGTATAAATGCCATCACATTTCAAACGGTATGTATTAAAATCCAACGAGTAAAACCTTTCGCTAATTCTAACAAAACAATGGACTCGTGTCCAATGAAGTAGGTGTAGTCAGCTATTATACAACGGAAATCACGTATGAACATTTACATGGTTAGTTTCGAGAATTTTACAAAATTATCTATTCATTCTCGTTTTCCAGATAAATAAATTCCGTTTTCAACATGAACAATATTTATTATGAGAAGTTCATTGGCATCGCTAAAGCATACAAGGTTGATGTATGTATGTAGTCTTTTCGTGCAAAATATATCGACGTGCAGGTGTTGCCATGTGATGAAAGGTCGTACGGTGTTTTTTTTTTTATTCCCCTTGTAGACAGATGAGCATACGGCCCACCTGATGGTGAGTGGTTACCGTCGCCCATGGACTTCAGCAATGCCAGGGACAGAGCCAAGCCGCTGCCTACCGCAAACATACACACATTCAACTTTTCGTTTATAACAAGTGGGCATTGCCACTCTCGATGTTATATTAGCTGTGTGCGAGCCATCTAGTCAAGATGGAGCGGCCGTAAACCGAATGTCAACAAAGGGCTTCGTTGGGCCCGGCTCTGTTTACCCCCGGCTGCTCAAAGCGAAAAAAGCACGTCTCCCGCTCTGCCCGCTTTTAGCACCTCCTTATTTATAGACGAAGCAGAACTCGGTTCCGAGTCAGATTTGCAGAAAACGACCAGGTAAACAATGTTGTTGACGAGCGCGGTCATGAGCGTAATGCCATGCCACATTACACACGAACCTCTCTTTTAAATACATGTCGATTTTGCATTTGTATTTTATGGTCACGTACACTACGTATTTCAGTGGTAACAATTCAAAATAATGTTCTTACGGAATATTCTGACGTTCTTGAATTAAGCGAGGAGTTATGAAGACGAACAACACGTCACGCACGAGTACAAATAATTATTGTTAGTGTCATTAGTACGGTTGTCCTCAGAGCGAGCGTCAAAGTGCAACAATTCCTTTGTCCGCGTAAATTTTATTGTTGCGTCACTACCGGGTTACACTTTCCCCGTGAATTACTATATAACGTGACTCGCAACAGGTAATTATGGGAAAATGTTCTCTGCAAAGAACGTCTTCAGTACTTCAATTCGTTGTTTAACGACGTAATGAAAATCTTTAGAACTAAGCGCAGTCTTATAATGTATTACCATAAAATACTTTATTTAAATACTATAGTGTGCATTAGTGACGAGCGTACTGAGGAATTATGAGTAAGAATAGATAAGAAATTTGGATGTTTATTAATCTATGAACATAATATTTAGTGTTTAAATCAGAATTAGTTAGACTTACGTTTGTTTCGACTTCATTTTGTAGCAAACACAACAGTTCGGGACTAACCTGTAAAAGGGAGAAACAAGTTTATTAAAAAAAGTACATAAGTGAATAAAATTTGGTATTAAGTCGTTTCGGAATTCATGCAATATAAACTCTGACAAAATATTAAATGGGTGCCATAATAACGTAATTCTTTAACAAGATACAAACGACATGAGCAGAATATTCACATTAAAAGTCTCGATAAATGAAAATTGAATATTTTCCAGTACCGCAAATCGATTAACAGTAAAATGTAAAACTTTATGCCTCGGTAGATCGCGTCTGTAACATGTTCCCGAGGCACAAAGTTGGTAGCTTAACCGGTATTCGTTGAAAGTGATAGCACTTCCTATAAGAAAGTAAATCGTAGACCACACCGTGCTGGCGGGCTACACGGAAAACTAGACAGATCAACTTGTATTTACGGTAGCTTTGCTCGTAAAAATTTTCAGAAATGCAAAAAGATAACACAAACAGCATTATTTACAATGTTGGTGAGATTTGCTCTGTAAAAGTATTCCCTTTCTAATTTTACAGCATTCGTGGGAAAAATTACACAAATAAAATTATAAAACAACTAGCCGTACTCGCCCGCTTCTCAAACTACTGAACATCGGTAGAAACCACTGTAGATTTATATATTAGTATAGATAAAAAAACTTATAAGAAAAATTAGTTCGAACAAAATATTGTGTTGAGTACATTTGACGAATGTCTTTGAAATATGAATAGTTTCGGTCGCACGTTTAGACTTTCATAGTAATAATGGCCATTTGTTCAAAGTATTAAAAACAATGCCAAACAGTAACCAGACAATTGATATTGCGGCACTGTCTTCCGCCGGCAACTGAGCAACGTGCACACTAGCACCGCCTTAATTAGCTACTGTAGTCATTAACATTTTGTTAATATAATTTACAGAGAGTACTGCATTTAAACTGGTATTTTCAAACAGTTTTTGAGACAATTTAGATAAAATAACAAAACTATTATTGAACACATTATTGAATTATTCAAATCATCGGACGAAACCATGGGATAGGTAGGTAAGTCTTTGCAAATTGGAAAATTCTGTTCTCGTTATTAATTGTGAACATTTAATTTCCTTAACTTGTCTTTCTTTGTCTTGTTAGGCGTGAATGAGTAGAGCCACTAAGAAAGATCACGTGGAGTATCAGTCGCCTTGTGGATAAGGCGCCCAGTATACTGAAACCAGTATTGCAACTATGCCGGGACTCAAATCCTCCGGCAGGTATATTTATTTCAATATAAATTCGTACCTACCCCCACAATGAAGCAACGGTATAGTCCCACAAATGTACTCGACATTGGTAGTCTTAACTTTTAGGCCAGAAATACTTCAATTTTAATATTTTCTTTTAAGAACAGATTCCAAATCAATCAAATACATACTTTCTCATTTTTAGGAATGTTCCATATTTAATTTCAAATATGGTAAATTTGTTTTGTGGTACACAATCCTAAGCCGAAAGTGACGTGATGCAGATATCGGACTCTTTAAATATTTTTTCCCTACCTATTCGCTGGTAGCCTTAGAGCCTATCCCAGCTACGCCCGAACGGGAATCTTGAATACTTATTCAAAGCCAACAACGCTCATTTAGAGTATTCCCAATCAGGTTGCAACGTGAGGCCTTTTACGTACTGTACTCTACTTGTATAACTTACTGCTAGCATGGATGACAATCCATTGTCTCCAATAAATTGAACCCCTTTGTGATATTGTGTATAATTTTGGTATTAGGATACATGCGTCCGGGTGTAGACAACTAGTGGTAGTCCTAATGTAATATAATGTTTGGAAGAGAACAAATCAAGGGTTGCCGTGGAGGTCACTTTTTGTTTTTTAATTATTTTTGATGGCTAGGCCAACTTCCAGCATCATGTGCTTAAAAAGGAAGATACTTTAGTTAATTTTGTTTACCCAATATTTCTTAATTTTATTGTATATATGGATATGCTGGTTTCGGATAGAACTAGTTCTCCAATATCTATATTTATTTTGGCACCCAGCGGTTGTGTTTACTCCGCGCAATTAACATGCAAGTTATACTGCATGTGGAAATTACAAACACAATAGTATTACGCCACCGATTTCAGACGCGGTGTCGCGATCTGTCGCCCGCAGTGTCAGTGGTTTGTAAGGAAACTATTAAATTATCTATAAATTGAACCCGGCAACAGGCGAAGGGTTACTTGCCGAATAGCTATTGTTTAATTTCAATGAAATTTACTTCATGCGTTTTTTAAATTTGTTTTGCATAATTCGATGTTTTGATGTGTGCGCTTAAAACGGTTCCAATTCATTGAACAATTGTATTGATTTCGACAGTTCTTTATAAGTTACTAACTATAAATTGAGCTAGCTATGAATTGTATATTTAGAATAACGACCATTTTTTACTCGTGAAAATATTTTCCAACTTATGCGACTCTTTTATTAACGAATAATGTGGAGTAATTTGGCCACGGTCACGTGGTTCGTATCCGAAGTTCCAAACAAAGGCGCCTCGGTTTCGTTCCAAGCTTAGAGCTCGAACAACGAAGCAATCGCATCCACTTGTGCTAATGAAACACTTCAATTGAATTGGGGACATTAATTCAGTCGTCGTATCAGGTCACTGTTCAGATAGAAAGATATTTTTAATTTTTTTTGCAATGCCCATAGAAAATTATTATTTGAATGCATACCTATTTCGAGTTAAATAAACAATGATGAACAAAATATATCATAAGTACAGCAAGGTTGTTAATATTCTTTCGATACTACATACTGTCAGATTACATAAAATTCTATTATTGATCATTGTAGATGGGACTAATTTACAAATAATGATCGAAGCCTCCACAGTCCACACCCACACGTAAAGACAAGCAACCAAAGTGCTAAGTGTAAGTAGGCGGTATAAGTGTTTGTTAAAATAAATGGACACACGAGCCCCCAGTCTATCTGATGTTAAGGGTTTAATCAGGAAACCAGTCCGCCATTTGAAATGTGGGTCGAAGTCTCAATTTCATTAGGGTGTCGACTACCTTACCTTTCCAACCGGATCGTTTTTCTTTTTTATATAAACACATGAGTAAGTCGCCAGGAGCCCACGAAATATTTCAATGCTTACTTAAGGTAAGTTTAGGATGCCTGCAATTTGTAATTAGTTGTTACAAAGACTATTATAAGTTAAATAAATCATTATAATTTTGTTTATGATCGTGATTAAAAACAAAGAAATCAGAATAGTAATTTAATTTGTTTTTATTATGATCATAGTGATGAATATGAATGAGTATAATAAGTTAGATGCAAAGTTAACAATTATAGATAATCTTTTGTCTGATTTATAAGAGGCAACGAGCAAGTTTGCCTTCGAGAAAACGCTTTGAAATACTTAGTTTTAACATATTCATAACGAATTATTACGGTTGGATATGCGGGATTATAAATTTAATGATGCTGGCATTAATATTGTTGACCGTGTAGACTACTATTGCTCAAACGACCATAAATTAATAAAGGTTCTTTTAAATGATTAAATCCTCTGTGTTAAATTTAAATGAATGATGAGCTGACGCCTTCACCTAACGGTGACCTAACCTTCACATGTTCTTATTGACACAGTAATCGGTATACTGTTAATGGATAAATTTATTTGAATTTGGTTTTTCATTTATTAAATTCATTACTTTTTTTTAAAATGCACCTTTTTAAATTTATTTCCTGATGTGTTTAATATGAAAGGATATATATATATTAATGTTTTGATAGATTCTGTTAATGACTTTTGTTAAGTTATCTATTTTTCGTTAAGTCATTTAATTATTAACCATTTAATGCCTGAAAAGCTTTGTTTTGGTTGTTAGTTGTTGGAAAAATTCGGATGCCACTCATTATACGTTGATGGTATTAGGTGATAAACTTATTAAAAGCTCAATCGAATTAATGCGTAACCAACACAAACAAATGTTTACTTTTGTATTGATTTTACTAGATGAATCCCACGATTCTACTCGAATTAAATTTAGGAGTTTTAAAATGGGCAAATGAGTTCACACCCGATACAAAAAGCGATAACCGAGGTTCAGAATAATACGAATTTAAATGAAATTAGAGTTTTTTTTGAGCTCGCAGCGTGGTAGCGACTTTAGCTATTTATTCTAAGCACAATCCCATTTTTATCTGTATCAGTTTGGCAGTTTTTTTAGTGATGCTCATATGAATTAATTTGCAAATAAATAACCAAACGAACTGATAAAAAAACCTATGATTTTCAATTATTTCACTTAAACACAAGATATTGTTTCTTTAATACTATTTTCAATTTCAATAGAAAACAATAAATACATTTTTTTGGATTCGGCCGACCACTGAGGCATCTCTAATCTCGAAAATAGGGTGCCGCGACCTTGAGGCAACAAAGAGTTCGCCGGCCAAATATTAATTAATTATTTATAACGTAACTCGTTTGGCCAGTCCGTGGCTCGCGTGTTGATTCTCCACTCACCATTAAGACCCGGTCAATAATGTTGATTGGACGTTGCACGATGTGTTTTATACTTATTGACGATTGGTGGCAGCCAAGCAGAGTGTGAAATTTGCCGTTCAAACTACAGCCATTTTCCTCCAAAATTCTCAGGAATTGCTTAGTCATGCAAAGATATTATGGTTATCTCATGTGTGACTCGACTTTTTGTAATAGATTGGTTTGAAGCTTCTGTTCCACATTTATTTTCAAATCCATAGGAAATTCGTCTAGGCATTTGAACATTAAAGAATTGATAAAAGTATATAAAAATATAGGCCACTTCTGCTAAATTATGCCATTCGTGAATCAATGTCAGTAAGACATTACGATGCTCACTACGGATCTACAGCTCAGTATACACGAGCGTGATGCACGCCACTGTTGGTTGGCGTTGTTTTTGCAATCACATGTAACCACCGTCACGCGACCTATTGATAATCTACATACATATATAGGTTGACAGAGGAGGTATACTGACAGAGCTCCATATAATTCTTCCTAATTCCAAATTCAATGGTGTATTCCTATTACAACGTTTGTTGAAATTGTGAAAATAATTGATCACATCTAGTAAATATCGGCAAAGAGGACGACTTTTATAATTAGAGGGGACATTTTATATGAGCCCGGAAATGTAACACCGAAGGTCGGAAACAGACAAGACGGCCTTGCCGACGGCTGTGCCACTTTCTCCGCTGCAGCACCGTAAAGCCCACGATGGTTATATACACACTACGAAACAATGGCTCGTTCCACGGGCTCAGTTACGCTGACGCATTCAATGGAACAACTGACATAATCATCCGAAATTACAGCGTTTCTATACGCAGATCGTACGAGGACAATTCGGATTACATTAGTGGTATCTTACAAGTCGGTTTTACACAAAAAACCTTGGTCTCCAACTGTGACGAGCCGTTCTCTTTGCGTTATTATGACCCACGCTCTGCTCTTTTGTAATTTTGATACGATTTATGTTAAGAATGTACCTTTTAACACAAATTAGATATTGTATCGAAATTGCGCCACAATGTTTTAATTTTCAAAGTTATTAAAAAAATATTGAACTATTGATTGAAATATTGATACTTAAATTAATTGGCACTTGGTTACATTACCTATTACAAATTGTTTGCAAGATTTTGACTAAACCTAAACCAAACCGAATGAATAATTTAAAGAACAATCTATAATTCCAAAGAAACCAATTAGAAAACGCTCAACGATTACAGTCTTCACAGATGACTATCATAATTTAGTTTAGTTTCGCAATCGTCGCGTATTAAGTGTGAAACTATTTGTAATCATTTAAGTCACGATTTACGTAAATATTTGTTGTGCTTAGTGGTCACCCAAATTGGTTTTGACGTACAAACGCTACTCCGTGGTTCTAATGGGTGAAATCTAAGGTCTTACTACGCAACGGTGGCGCGTTGCAAGCAAGTTTCGGCAAGTGTAAGTAGTGGCTTAGAGCGACTCTACGTGCCGAGGCAACCGCTGTTGTTAGGCAATGTTTTCACAATTCCTTGCTGAAATAGTGGATTAGCAAAATTGGCCACGCGGTAGATACGCCTACTCAGCTGCGAATTTACAACTTAAACATTTAACTATCTCATTAAATAATTGGAAATGAAAATTATTTAACTGTGATTATCCAACGGTTTAACTGTGTGAGATTGATTGGTAATAAACGTTGTAACCTTGTAACTGGTAACAATGTTGTTACCAATCAATCCCAAAGTGCTCTTAACCGACACTTCATATAAGTAGACTGCGGCATTCAGGAATTCATGTCAAAAAAATATTTAAGAGCTACTGAATTGGTGGTTCTGCGTTAATATGCTAAGAAAATTGACACATTTACCTTATGTACCTTAACATATAAAAAAGAGCTCCATATATTTTTAACTTTAAATAAATTCACGCTAAACACATATCATCCGCCGTTGAATCGAAGTTAACGTTACTAATTACTTCCCACAAGAAAGTGGTTAAAACTTACCTGCAACAAATGGAAGAGACATCTTATTACTAAGCTGTCAGCTTAGTAATAAGAGCCAGGATGCATCCGATTGGAGGACCGCTCGTGGAAGTTATTTGGCGGATAAAATAATATAAATTTATACCTAGATGTTTTATGGTTTCAATTAGACGTTTAATGAGAGTAATTTTAATAAAGTGCGTTTGTTATTGAATTTAATTAATAATAAATTGATTAACTTCTGAACAGTTCCAAAATCAAGAGTAACAAAATATAGGAGACATGCACTTATGCAAAATTGAGACTTCTTTTCGTATACGTAACGAAATATAGAAAAACATATATATTAGCTCGTTAAAAACGAAGTCGTCGTCTTTGGTCTGTTCGTGGAGTAGGTGTGAGCGAGTGGCTGACCTTCACAGGAGGAGCAGGCGAATGTGCTCGTCTACACCGCTCAGCCCGTTTACAACTTTAAATTATTAATCCTTTTTTTAAATATTAAAACTTAAATAACGAATACAATAATTTAGACCTTGAACATAATCATATCATTGTATGGTATGAAATAAATACCGGATTACTTTGTGTTTGAAATTAAATTTTAAGCGCATGTAGGTACCCTATTAAATAATGTTTCTTATTACTAAGGCGTGTATAACATCGATTGTCTCAACGGAAATGGGCATTATAATGTGGAGAACACATTGTGCGAAAAAATTTGCAAGCGGCTCATCGCTGTTCATCTATCTAATTACTTGTTAATACGTCTTCATCGCAACAGATGTGCTACATCCGCTCTTAATTTTTTCGCATAATAGCCGTGTCATCTTCGTAACCTATTGTGCGTCGCGCATTGAAAACAAATAAATAAAACAAAAAAACGTTAAATTATTCGATATCGACTACGCTGTTACTTTACTAAAAATAAAACTAAAACACTACAGCCTAACGAGAGGCGGCTCCGTTTGAAAACAGAAGGTTTTAAATTGTTGTACGGTGAGCGGAGATTATATTATGATAGGGATTTAGTGGGAGTCGGGCGGCGTGGTATTACAAATAAAATCAGAATAGTGAACAACCGGCCGATCGCGTCTAGTTTCACTTTCGTTGAAGGAATATGCGGGTCAACGCAGTGCATCGATGCACTCGCGTTGCCCCCGCTTCCTCGACCTCGACTCGGGTTCACACATACCGTATTCACAATTATAATGCTGCCTGTCATAATGCATATTTTTAACTAGCAGCCCGCTCCGGCTCCGCTCGGTTCTTTAACAAAAATTTCAACGATATTTGACGTTGTTTTATTTTTTTAAATAAAATAACACTTATTGCGGCATAACTATAATAGTTAGACATATGCTGTCGCGACACTTTTTGTAAATAATAATGTGTTCTACAAGGTCGTAGTATATTATTTTATTCTACGATTAATCGTTTTCGCAGGGCACGCGATGTAAAGAATGTTTTAGGTAAATTTTTTTATACCTTGGGTTACACTATTGGAGTTTTAGTAAGGATCCCTAATTTTTTTCAAAAAAGATTATAGCCTATGTCACTCGGGAATAGTGTAGCTTCCAAATAGTAAAAGAATTTTTCAAATCGGTAAGCTGTTTCGGAGCCTATTCAATACAAACAGACAAACAAATCTTTCCTCTTTATAATATTAGTATTATTTTTAATTGTACAGTATTTATTTTTCGTTAGACCATTTTCTTTCGTAAACACGCAATTCACTGAAGTACTTCATTAATTCATCCGTAGCTTTCAGTTTACCAACTCCGATTGTGTGACCTCTCTTATTTTAAAATGTAAACAATTCGTTAATTATCAAAGAGAACGTTTTGAAACTAAAGCATTTGCCAAACATTTGGCGCAATTCAAAGAAAAGCGGTCCTCGAGAAGCGGATACGACAATTTAAACGGTTATTTTTTTTACATTTGACGCCAAGATATCGTAAATAAAACAAGATGACGTAGGGCACTTCAAGTTGAACAAACTGTCGTAAAACGAGATCATTTGAGGAAACGCTATCATCGATTGGTCGGAGATCATGACCTTTGAGTCTGCTATCTGTGTACTACTTTTGAATAGCTTATCGAATTTGCGTCACAGTAGTCTTTTAAGCTGACCAGTCTTGTAAATACATATACCTACAGTTGGCTGATAACTTTTAAAATCACATCACACGATTATTTTCTGCTATGATGTGTGTTCTTTAAATGACGTCATCCAATACGGTTGAACAGTTCAAATATATTGCATTATATTTACTAACAGACTGAAAATTAGTTGCGGTCTAAATCTAGTTTTGTCATCACAGTTAGTTATGTCAGCTTATGGGATTCACTGTAGCCAATCATATGAAAATAAAAAGTCAAGGTTATTATCAATAATTCAATTTTTGTTCATACATTTACTCCAAGAAATATATTCGTGTTAATGAAAATCCTGAGAGGGGTAAACATTTTTAAAAATAAAATCATTGTATATTTTTCTTAAGTTCCTTATCCTATTAAGA
This sequence comes from Bombyx mori, assembly GCF_030269925.1. Classification (NCBI taxonomy): domain Eukaryota; kingdom Metazoa; phylum Arthropoda; class Insecta; order Lepidoptera; family Bombycidae; genus Bombyx; species Bombyx mori. Next base: position 8,198,949 of record NC_085124.1, read on the forward strand.
GATTTTCTACTCTTTATTTTCTTTTGAGATATCAATTTGCATAATTAGCGTTGGGACAAGAGTATGAACCGAAAACGTCTTTAACAGAAAAATACCTGGTTTTTTTTAAATAAAATTTTGACTTGTAGTGCAGTAATGGAAAGTCGTAATTACGTAAAACATGTTAAGTTCGTTATCGCGTCCGTTTTCCGTGGGCGAGACCATCGGAGCATGGCTTTTCACGTCATGGCATAGACCACCCCACTTGTTACGGTGATGACTCCAATGGTGCAGAGGGTCCATAACATATAAGTCACGAGTTTAATAATAACATAACCTGTTACTGTAATTAGGCGATTATATTTAATCTCTCGATAATAATAAAAAAAAAGCATTTTTCGTTCTGTATTTTAAAAAAATAATGTAACCAGGAATGAATACGAAACTTCTTTTTTAATAACTGGATCATATTATTGCTTTGATAAACCACGATTAATTGTATTGGCGACATTAAAATATTTCCACCAGACTCGTTAATGGTGATGTTCAGTGAGGAATATACACTTCACGGACCCTTAGGCACGCAGGTACGTTCCGCTTATGCCCACCGATGCAACGCGTACCTTTCGATAATGAAATAGATTTCAGTTGAAGTTCCACCTGTATACAGTGTATACACGACTTGTTATTATAACAATGCGTGTCAGACCTTCGACTGAATTTAAGATTATACTATAATACTTAATATTATACTATTCTTAACAAATACACGATTGTAATGTTATTTTATAATGTTACATTTGCATTTTATCATCCTGTTGTGTATCATTAAACACACTGATAAGCGACCACAAGCGCAAACATTTTCTACGAAAATGGAGATGAATTTCAACTATATTTGAATAAAAAAGGAAGAATCGTTATCTCCAAACCAACCGGTAGTGATATATAACGATAATTGAACCAACGGATATTCTCTCAGTGGGTCGCGATTTCGATCCGATGGTAGATTCAGCGAAGCACTACTCTTGCTAAGGCAGATGTTAGCAAAGTCTGTCAGGCTGAACCCCATGAGCTCGCTTACGGCATTCGGTAAAGCTAAGTATAGCCCCTTGAACAATATAGACCACACAATTGGGTTTTTTTCTATAAACCTATGTGTTAGGAAGCCAGACAAGAAACACGGCACTGCTGACAGCAGTATCAATTATTTCATAAGTTTAGAAGTTTCCAAGTCGAACCAACCACTACACCACAATACTATTTTAAAAGAGTACGTAAGCATCGGTAAATATTATTACATATAATTATAATTTTTTTACATTCCGAATTTACTCACAACAATTAAATCTAACTAAAAAAAGAATGGTGTGCAGAAAACCGAAAATTTTCAAAATCTACTACACACATTAACACAAAATCGATAAGTATTTTTTTTATATAAAATATCTGGTTTCCAACTCAATATTTAGTCATACAGCTATAATATCTATAGATTACACAAAACTTCAAAGCAAAATTATTAAATACGTATACTTTAGAATAAAAACAATCAATTGCGTGCAAGTGTATGATTGATAGTCACGGTTGAATAGGTTACAATTATTGAATAATATAGTGCCTGCGTCTATGCCGCTACCATCGATGTCTATCTCATTCCTTCAACGTGCACTAAACAGCGTTACGTAATTACCTGCCGTCATAGTTTTATGATGTTTTTTACTTCGGTCAATGAATCGGGAAATGCTTCTTTGAAAAACATAGGTATGTAATTCTAAAACGAGCAGCTTATTCAACATCCTTTGATTAGTTGAGACTAATTGTGTTATAATTGTATTTTATTATTTGAAACGTTGGAAAATTACTCAATTTCGAATTTATTTTTATGGCAAACTCATTGTTCCACATTTCTTGACACCAGAATAGATCGGTTCTAACTTTGCTAAAGTTTGTTTTAGAACAAATGTCTGTATATTTCTTGTTCCTTTTGTCAGTGGGACAGCTCTTTTTCCTACCTAAGCTGATCGTCTAGAGAGACCATATCAGCGTCACCGGGCTAGTAGGTGAGCTCACGGGGTTCAAACCTGATGATGTTGCTAACACGAACCCTAGCAAGAGCTGTGCATCTCAGAATCTACCACCGGATCGGAAACGCGACTCACTGAGAAGATCCGGCGAGAAACTCAGTGGGCTGTGGGACAACCATAACATAATACAGTTCAGATTGGCTCTGATGTCTCAATTTGAACGCCGACCTACACGTAACGTATCTATGATGTCTATGTCTACGTTCTCCGCTAATCACTTTAACCTTATTCTTATTCAACCTAATAATGAAGAGAATTATATGTGATAAAACCAACACGTTAACAACACACAAAGCTAGTCTCATAAGTCACATTCGTTGACGTCACATTTCCAGTCATATTCCCTAACCGGAGAAAACTGGCCTCTGAACTATTGACCCGGCATGTGCAACTCCTAGTATTTTAGATTTAGACTTTAGTATTATGCAATATCGCGGCAGATTTCTTGATACATTTTAACAATACTTTGAAAAACATCATTATACACCTTATAAATATTTATATGGTTTGGTTTATTATAACAAAGGAAAGAATACCAGGTTGTGTGACAAAGTTTTGTTTACGGTCTATACCTAATTATCGATGTATGCTGTAACGTCGTGTGACGCAGACTATTTAACTTAGGAGGATTCCATAAATTTGCATAAACGTAGTGTAAACTAATTAGTTTATTAATGAATATATCTTCATAGAGGATCGACAAAGGGCCTGTAGTCAAAACATGGGCATCACAATGACATTAAGCGTTTACGTGATATTAAAATTTCGCAAGACAGGTAGTGGCATCGGAATCAATGGTTTCGAAAAAGGCCACGATGGATGCCACCATGTGACATGGGTTATGTAAACGTTAGATCGACACTGACCTACCGACAACGGACAATGCGCTACTTTCCTTTCAATATTGACACACAATCTATAAGTATACGTCCACTATCTCTCAACTTAGCTACGTGAGCAACGGCACAACATAGACTGTAAAATCACCACGCTAAATGGATATGGCGATCGTCGGTTTCATAAAAAAAACTATCGATTGAGACACTTAACATACTCTCAATGGAAGATTTAAATTTGAAGAAATCTGCAAAATATTAAATTTTTACCGGATAATTAATTACTCGATACCACTTTAAAATCACAGTCATATTATTAATTTAATAATCAAAGTATTCAAGAGAGTAAAAACGTTTGTACCCAAATTATTGTCAAAATATACCTTGTCCATTAATTACGCTCGAAGTTTTTATTGTTGTGGTACGTTAAACCAGTTTGATCCGTGGGTGGTTGGTTGTCTGCTATTACGAAATATTACACAGTAAATTAATGAGACGTGACAAAGCTCACAAGTAAGTATCTCTTGTCTATTATTTACGTGCAACAATATCTATTTTATTCAGTTGTCCATAAAAATTTTGTAGAATCGTTTTCCTTTGCTTAATTGTTTTGGCTTCTTTGATGATTCATTCAATTTATAATACTTTCTAGCAAACCATGACTTTTTTCCTTTGTCGTATCACTCTTGTCAGAGCGGTTGTGGTCGACATTCAGTATCATTGCTGTGGCCAGACGTTATGCGCCCCACGAGCAATCTTTGATGACTTACTTTAGTTTAAATATTTAATCATCATCATCATCATCAGCCCAAAGTCGTCCACTGCTGGACAAAGGCCTCTCCTAATCCACACACAAATATTTCAACGACTTATTTATTACTAAATATTTAAATTGACTGCATGACTAAACAAATGGCGAGGACAGTAGAACCCGGACACATACATTAGTTGCTTACAACACACAACAATACAATACATAGCGTATACACGTCTATCGGGTCGTATGACACACGAGACATCCGTGAGGTCGTCTGATAGCAAAAATTGCGCAGTAAATTTTCAAATTATAATTATTACTCGCGTTTGTTATTATTTAAGGAAAAATGATCATTACGAAAACATGTTTATAATAAATTATTTTTTTAAACGAAAACATAGCTTTATTGTAATTTAACTAAAATTTGCTTTATTATTATGCCTGAAACGTTATTGCATCCTTCAGCTATTATATTTCTGCACAATATCATTAGAGTTTTAAAGGACTTTAAGCATCCGTACCTACCTAATGAGTAAGACGTCCGATGTATTCGCTTCATGTGCCGCGAGAATGTAGTGGATGTAGGAATAAAATCTTGTAAATAGGTATACAATTATGCTTTTCAAAAACTCAAAATCGCTTAAGTCGCGTACTCGTGGTAGGTCAGGCCTGTGATGTTTCTACCATGAAGCACGAAGCACGCCTTGCATTATAAAGAATAGGGCAACCCTTGTTATTACAACACAATTGAAAATTTGATATCATGCTTTTGATATCATAAAGTGGGTGACAGAGTTCACTTGTTAGGTTTCAAATAATAACACCCCTGCCCGTGTCTACCAATGTATGTACATATATAAAATTATCGAAAACAAATCAACTGTTAAAATATCGAGTAGGTACATAACTCTTTGCATTAAGGTCAACACTAGTATCGAATTTGCTTTTTTAGCAGTAAAAGGCTCTTCGGTTAAAATAATCGCACAAATGTCATTCTTATGCAATTGTAATATGAACCTCCTCTCGTATGGAACTTATCCACAATCGGTTTAACATTATGTGGGCAGGGAGCTCGCTACCCAAATACGCTATTAGAAATGATTATTTAATCTCGCCATAATTTGTTATTCTGGTCGGACAAATATCGTATCGTATACTTCAATTTAAAAATAATAACTCACTTGATTACACGTGAGCGTTAACTTCGAATAAATGTGACATTAAGTAGAGAGAGACAAAAGCGACAATACGACTCCATTGAAAAAATTCAATAGCGCATTTCCTGTATGCGAACGCTTAAGACATTGGGGCATGCGCGGATTATAATCACTATGTAATATATACCTAACTCCGCGTTTGTGCAACAGCTTATGCAAACTGCAACCTCGTAGTTCGTACGCAATGTATGCTTGTCGATTAGGTCGTTGCCGAGTTTCTCTCAGCCTTTATCAAGGCGAATCTTCGAGCGCTGAATACAGAATTAGTTCATTTCGGTGTTATTATGATAAAATAAAATGCATTTCGATTTACAAATACACTATCGTTTTTCGACAACGTTGGCTCATATTTAAAATCGTTCCAAAAGCGTAAATATTTGCGAAAGGCAATTGGTGCAAGAAATGCAATTGTGAAATAGTTAAAAGTGAATGTTGTACAGACAGATCGATGAGCATTGAAACGCGTAAAGTATTAGTATGCTGTATTATATCGAGGGGTGAAAGGCTGTTTAGTTTAAGCGACATATGTATATAGCAACTTTACAGGAGAACCATATATAAAGTTTAAAAGTTAAGAAAAAATATAATAACAAAAAAAACTTCTTCAGCTATTTGCAGAATGCAGTAAACTTAATTGAAGTTCAATTCAAAACATGGAATTGTTTATGATAATACCAAATAAAACGGACCTTTAATTACAAAGGTAAATGTCGCTAAAACCAAATGGCCTTTCACTCCTCGATATGTTAATAAACTTAATGGTTGAATAAATATAATTTTTAAGTTTAGTTTAGTTCCGATTAAGCCTGGTTGCAAACAAAGATCAGGTTTTTAGATTAGACTCGCCTTTTCGGATATCCTATGCACAAACATAACAAATGTTCCTCATAAGCACGTGTTCAATTTCTTTCAGTCTCGAAAATAGTTTACAACTACTCTTCTGGATTACGAGTATTCGTAGACAATACATAGTTTCTTTAATATAGTCCCGTTTCGTCAATTGACAATTGAATAAAATTAAAAAAAAAAAACAAGTCCGACTTCGTAGTAGGTAGGCGTGGCGCTAATCGTCGTCTTAACCGGAACGCCGAATGTTGTTTTGATATTGCGCAACGTAATGTTGTGTGGTTCTTTATGAAGAATTATGTAAAGCGGTGGATCGCATCGAGCACAAGTAGGTAAGCGAGCGGCGAAGTTGTCGGCGTTGTGGTAATGGTAAAAGTGTTACGCCGTGTGCTCGATTCCACAAGCAGTGAGTTTGCTCGTGACGCAACAAGCTCGGCGAATGTGTGCCAAAAGTGCAACCAAACCTTTAGTTTTTTTGTTAAACATGTGTTGTATACAAACTTAATGTCGGTTGTTATATAACTTGAAATAAGAAATAACATCCAGGTCAGATGAAAACAAAAGCGGTAATCAAAATTAGAGCAATAGGAACAGATATTTGTCACGGTGTGTGTGTCTTCTAAGCCTAGGATCTGCCATGATAATAATAAAGTATAGGATGTTTGCAAGGAATCTCCAATATTCTGATGTAATTGAGATCGTCTTCATCTAACTATCAAACTAATTTTCAGTGAAAATTATCAAAATTACAGAAATTGTCTAAGCGATGCAGCAAATTCATTTATTATTATTGTACGGATAACACGTTAAATAACCACATTGTTTTTTTTTTAGAAAAACATTAATATTGTCTGTTATCAGCCGACGTGATAAGATAGTGTACAGTACCCTTTTGTTTATGCACTGCACTCCAACATAAGACCTTAGATAATGCATTATCTATACAAGTACAGTAACTATGTATGTATTACCGTTTATTTGCTTACTCACTCCTACGTCTTGTGCGTTATCCAGTTTATTTATTTGTAAACAAATATGTTTCATTTGTGACCAACGACATTTCAATTTATTTGATTAATTAGTCTTTCAAAGCCATCTTTGTTTATTAAGAGGCCTCTGTAAATCCTATCAAGGTAAGGTCAATCAACTTCGATATAATACTTATTTTTCATTAAACGAAATTAAAAGAGTAACACAAAAGGTTACATCTATAGAACGTTAAGGTCCCAATTTAATTTTAGTTTAGATTTCAAATTATACTCATTACATTACAGAAAGAGTACTTAGTGAGAGTAATTATGGAAATTGAAAACGATTTGTTTATTGGGTGTATTACAAAATTGCCAAATAATTTTATACTTCAATGATGATTATAAGAACGTTGGATCAAATTATTTTATACTTCAATGATGATTATAAGAAGGTTTGATCAATTATAATTGATGCTCATTAAATATGTGTTTTACACTCTAAATTTTGTACATTAAGTAAAGGACGTAGGTACCGCGAAATCGGTCAACATCGTAATCACCCAGATAATATTGTCGGACATTACGCCCTGTACTTACTTCGATCATATCTACAAATATCATCAGACAATGGAAATGATTAAATTTAATTATGATCTTGCCTAATCTTTCGTTACGAAACCGTATTTTTTTAATAATCGAATTATATTTTGTGGTGTTGTAACCTACACTAAAATCGATTTTTATTATTATTTCCAGAACGTGTCTCGAATGTATCATCACTGGACTGTGTGCAACCATCGTGGGCGTATTCTACAATGCCATTTCGACTGGCAGTAAACCCATCAATTTATGCTATCGAAATCATTAGCGATGAACTGCGAATTCAACAAAGATCAATCGTGTCAATATGAATTAGCGTTGTTAAATGTCATAATCATACCATACACATATTTTGTGTTTAATTAGAAGAAACAAAGAATCTGTATGAATTGCACAATTTTAGCTTTATAGGTCCTGTTTCATCTGGGCGTTAATAAATCTGAATGTCAAAACACGTAAATTAAGTGTATAGATAGACCATTTATTAAATTGTACAAATTTATTGAAATATTTACATTAAGGAGTGGGTGGCATGGCGAGGCTGTCGCTGCCACAACGCCTTTGTGTGAAACCTCCGTTATTGTGTCAAATCGATTTCTAGTGTTTATAATACGAGCTTCGCAGTACTGTGGCATCTTCGCATTGAGCAACCGAATGTTCAAGGCGAGCTACATATTAAAAATTTAAACAATATTTACGCATGTTTCGACACCGACACCTTGGCGCGAACTGACCACATCAGAGTGTGTAGTAAATCCGAATGTGATCGTCGTTCCGAGGCCGTTTCGCATTAAAGGAACAAAGGGTTGACTCACGTCCGGACTATAGTCGTCGGAGAAAGGAGACGGGTTAAAAATAGAACATGGCGTTTAAGAGTCCAGTGGTCGCTTGCGACTGCCATTAACGCTTTCGTATTGTTTATTAGTATAGTTTGAAAATCAAAAAAGTTTCAAAATCCGAAAGTTACTTTTTGTTTTTCTTCGATTTACTTTATAAGTTATTAATTTATTAGGTAAATGAAGTGAAATCAATTTAATTAATACGATAAGGATTATAATAGTACCGCTGGGAAGGAAATTGATAACGACATAAATCACATTATGTATTGCAATGCAATTCAACAGTAAGATCGACTTACTCAGTTGTACGCCGGATCTTTTCAGTGGGTCGCGATTCCGATCCGGCGGAGAATTCAGGCAAAGCACTTCTCTTGCTAGGCCTAGTGTTAGCAATTAAGGTTGAGCCCGTGAGCTCATCTACCAGTCCGGTTAGTTAGGTAGAGAAAAAAATAGATCGATAAATATAATAATATTAATAATAACTTCGCACAAACAACCGTACCAGCCAGCAACTATACTCTGACGGGCATTGTTTGCGCTGCACTTAAAGGTTTCCGCAACGTCTGGTTAGGAAACCACCACGACAGCTGAGGACGACGCCAAAACAGGCTCTTTGAGAAACCTTTCCAGTTTAGATTACGAAAACAGTGGAAAGCTTGTACTACAAATTTGCATGAATCTATGCACAGATAATTCTATTAGAATTGAATCTTATTAATACAATAAATAAAGAACTCCATGAATTAAAGAAAACTAAAGTGCTTTACGTTCTATATTATTGTAAAATATTCCAACTTAATTCCCTAATTTTAAAATTTATTTCAGTACAGAGAACGTATATATAATTTTAAAGACTATATATAAATGTTGATATTATGATGTCAGAACGTCTTAGCTTTATAACAGGCTGGTATAACAATCAGTCTTTTATCAGAACACGTGGTGTGCTAATCGAATCGCATGACACTTTCCAGTTCTAGAGTAAACTTTACAATCATTTTTAAGTCTAACTGAATTTATTCAATTACTATATTTTCAGGAGAATAAGGTCCGGGAAAAACCCAGAAAACTTGGCCTCAAAAAAAAAGGTTAAATATATTTACTTGCGGACACGTTGCACGTTTTTCAATAAGACAAGACGTATGTATCCCTATTTTAAACTTACAACCGAAACTTCCAGAACACAAAGACTACAGTGAACAAAGAATCCCTTTATTCGGGTCTAACAGGGGTGGAAAAAATAATGGCAAGCGGTTGTATTTGTAAATTCCCTACAGGTAGACAGACGGTTGTAGGTGTATGTATTCATCGAGTCGGTGTAAAGTGGTTTTTGTCAACGGAGCAATATTTTTCAATATGCACCTTTCGAAATTCCCACTGCGATTTGCATCGTTATACGGGGCAATAACAACAAAACGATATCCAATATCAAATTTCAAATTTAGGTAACTAACTAGATGTTACATGAATTCATAAACAAAATAATTTATTATATCCCTATACTGAAAGTTTTGCGGACTATTTATTTTATTTTTAGATTCTTAAAACTTAATTTTTTCTAGTTTTATTCTACACACTACTAGTTTGTATCGTGAAATTACACTAGCACAACATTTTTGTAAAAATTATGACAAAATACTGATCAGGAAATTATACTTTATATACTAACAATGCCCTTATTACCAGTTTTACATAAATATCTATGTATAGTTTTACATAAAGACAACCCCATAAAAAATAACAACCCCGAACAAGTGAATTTTACGCAAAGTAAAAGATCACAAAAAATAAGCAGGTAGTCTTTGAGTAGGGCGAACCATTTATAACTATATGTTAGAACCAATAAAACCGGTTTTAGTTTATCTCTTTAAAACGATACCAAATTTTTATTAGACGACTTTCAACTTTAAGTCTTTGAGTTACAAACGTTTATTTTTTTCTTTTAAATACTTCGCCTCTCTTTTACACCCCTGCAGAGATTTGAAAAGGACCAGACATTTTAAATACCCAAATATTATTTATCTACTTCAAGCGGTTTGTATTCATTTATTATTATTTCAATCCTAGGTTGTGGTGGATGTATTTCGATTTTATTCTTTGATATTTAATAATTCTAAGAGACTGATTTTACTAGTTTTAAAACTTCAAAATCAAAAAATAAATTTATTTATCAATATTTTCAAAATTATTTATCGGACTGTTCACATTTACAATATAAAGATTATGTGAACTAGGTATGTACGCGTTCTTATTTCTTTCTTATTCGCGTTTGCAATTAAAAACATTAAAGGCATTTCATTTATTTAGGGCTTCAAATTAAAACATCCAAGATCGATATTTTGATTATTTTGATGTTTGTTTTTTTTATTTTTATTGCTTTGATGGGTGTACGAGCTCACAGCCCACCTGGTGTTAAGTGGTTACTGGAGCCCATAGACATCTACGACGTAAATGCGCCACCCGCCTTGAGATATAAGTTCTAAGATCTCAGTAGAGTTACGACGGCTGCCCCACCCTGCAAACCGAAACGCATTACTGCTTCACGGTTGAAATAGGCAGGGTGGTGGTACCTACCCGTGCGGACTCAGAAGAGGTCCTACCGCCAGTAAAAATAAATAATTATTTTCCGAAGTATATACCTTCTTATATTAAGTATTGTATCTGTCATATATTATTAAGTAAGTAAATGTGTTGTTCTGTGCACATTTTTTTATAACTTTGTTATTCACATAAATTGCTGCAGTCGATTGTTTGTTCATTTAGAATGACCTATGCCTAATTGAATAGTAATTTCCAAAAGTCATCATTTGACTAATACAAATTTTTACATTCTAAGACTGAGTCTCGTCTTGCAACTTATGTGGCATGACGCAAGTTCAAACATGTCAGGGCAACTGGTTTTACTTTGGTGTTTCTTATTTTTCGAATGGAATCATAAAAATAACGTTGCATTAGCGTAATTTTTTTAAAGATTCAAGAGGAATAAATCTGATGGAAATATGTCCGGTTCAACCAATACTACACAATTCAACTTTATTTTATTAATTATTATATATTTTCTTGAAGGTAGTGCGATATTTTTGCACTAGACGTTCCATTTTAAAACTGAAAACAGTACCCTCTTTTAAGCTTTTTACGCTAAAGGTACGAAATATTTGTATTTAACGATTCTTTTGATTGTGATGACCAATTCAAAAAATAAGGCACCATTGGCTAGATACCATTGCCATTTGATACCATTGAGATAGAAATGCAAGAATTACATACGACTTTTTAAATTAATAATCGTGCTACCGAATTTCTATGTGTTTAGAAGGAAAACCTTAAATATTACTTATAAATTATTCTTAGCAATTTTGAATGAATGCCTTTAAACCAAAAATATTTGTGTGTGTGTGTGTGTGTTTGTACACTGCGTATCTTCTTAATACCTAACTTTCTTCTGAATCAGATAATAAGGCAGACGCATTTTAATAATTTCTATATTAAAATACTTGGTAATAATCGCCCTACTCTTAATGATGGCTATTGAGTGCTTTAGAATACTGTTAATTTCATTACAATTTGAAGAAATGAAAATTGCTGTTTCATTAGAGTTGCACCTTCAAAGATAAACTGAGATTATTGCTATCTAATGGGTACGGGTGTAGAGAATTGTGGATGTAGGTACCTACATCATATTATTATCTAAGATGGTCGATTGAAATTTTAAGACACAATATAAACCTAGGTGAGCGGAGAAATATACGAATCACCGCGAATATTAATGAGCAATAAGGCAAATAAACATTGTAGGAATCAACCCCACCACAAACATTACAAGACTACCTACTCGCGATTGCTGATTGAAAATCAGTGCTGCTCAGTTATAAAATAATAGAACATCATCACATTCACAATGAGAATATTTATCGTCATCCACAATGTGTAAGCTAGACGGTATTTAGGTAATAAATGATTCAAACTTACCTTCAAGAACAGATCACCAAAGTCATGCAGGGCAGACTGATGCATTATGGCTGTAGACATCATGTATGCAAAACGAACTCGACACTTAATCCAGATTTTATTCTTATTTCTTGATGTTTCTTTGGAAACTGATCCACTGTAGCACGAATATATAAGGTCGACGAACTCACTGTGAATTTTAGGTTAGCTGATGAAAAGTTCACGAAGACTTTTGAAGATGTTTCCAAAATCCTTGCGATTTTATAGTTCAATTACTGAGGTCGTTGCTTTTTTGTTTATCGTTCGGTGATCAGTTTGTTTCCGAACTAGTTGGCCAAGAGGCGATTTTGTTCCCCCTCCAGATTTAAGCCAAAACAGTAATTTTGAACACAATTTCGCTATCGCAGCGAAAATGTACAAAACAGTCCTTTGTTTCGAAAAGTTTTTTACAACCTTTTTTTCGCGTCTATACGGAAACACAAATTTTGGTCAAATTCTGCGCGAACTGCGTCAAAGTTAACTTCTACAATACAAACTTTTTTGTAGTTATCGACTTTATACTCCAAAAAGTTTTTATTCTAGTTGTATAAATCGTAAAATTTCAATAATAAATCGCAGCGTCAACGTCCGCGCAAAACGCACCACACGTACATTCCGTATCACGCTTGCTCGCGCACTGATCTTGTTGTAGTGTGGCACCTCGCCTTCGCCCGTTTCATCGTCGTGCTGCGGTTGGCGCGGCAGCGGGCGGGTGAATTTTGTTTTCAAATCAAACAGCGCGATCACGTTTTGGAACGAGATTCGTTTACCGCTCGGGTGCGTTCGGCCATTTTCGGACCCTGTTAAATTCCATATCTAAACACTAACAAATTTTGATTACACAAATCGTAATATATATAGTTCAAAAATACTATCATAAACTAATAACATGTTTTAAACTTCAATTACAAACTAAAATTTCAATTGCCAGTAATGAAAAAGAGTCGATTGTGATTAAAGCTTAAGTCTGCTCATTGTTAAGATATGATATGAATATTTAAATTAAAGGAGAAAATAATAAATTATTGATAAAAGGAATAATTGTATGGGAAATTAATAAAATTGGCCACGTGAACCTATCCCTTCGGCAAATTCATATACTAGAACTTACTTTTGTTTAAAACAATAATATTAAGCCTAGTAATGATAGGAATATTCGCAAGTAGAATATTTACTATAATAATTGTAGGGATCTACATAATATTATATCTTCGATCAACATTTTTTGTAATGGCAGGATAGCAGTTTATCTAGGGACTACTGCTTAGCCAGGACGGATGAGCGAACCTGAGGGCTTAGTCAGAAGGGCTTGATCAAGAGTACGTTTATCTCGTTATTTTTTCATTTCACATTTACAAATTTTTCCACTATCTTGTTACACATAATGTTTGAGATACACCGGCCTATTGTTTCCGTCTTATCTACAGTGTCACGGAATACTCGTATATATATTAAACTGGATAATGTCAAAACACAATCAAAACTGCTTTGAGTGTTAAAAATATTTTGGTAAAGTTATTATCACGCATAAAACCCAAGTCCACCTTGGCACTAAACAAAAACTTGTGATTTTTGAGCTGAACTGAACTGGTTCTCTACCAATCGAGATGCACAAACAAAACGACACGGCGCGTCGAGCGTGCCCTTAACAACTTTAGTTACTAACAAATATTACGGGTCTTATGTACTTACTTACACAGGTGTATTTAAAAATAGTTCCGCACGATAAATTATAATATAAATCTTATGTTATTATAGGTAGAAATTCATAATATTAATCCTTTTCAAAAACTAGGATAGGATACTTATACGTTCATAATGTTTTTTTACAATGCATCTCATGTGAGGCCATTAAATATGAGCAATGAGGGATGTCGAGCGGTTGTCGTGTACCTATCTTCGCGTTAGTTTATGAGTTCATAACTTACTTGAAGAACAACATTTATGGCTGGCTTCTTTAAAAACAATGAATACGATGTTCGTTTTGAAAGTAAAATTTACGCTTAAAGTAATCAACCGACATAAATAGCTGGTAAAGTTTGTAAATCAATAGCACAAATACACGAAACTATTAGGCAGAAATACTTTAAATCGCTTTCGCCCATCTCTAGAGCGCTGTCTGTAGCTGCGCTCGACTGCGTCTCTCGAACAACTTTTTATAATGATATTCGTTGGTTGCAAACCCGTTCGACGGTTTTAGTCAGGTTTTAGGTTTATGAAGTACCGATCTTACGGGAATCCAAACGAGATTGTTTCATGTTCACCATTAAAATGTTGATTTCATGTTTTCGCATTCCTGTTCATTGTCTTAAAAAAGTTAACAAGGGTTTTTTTTATAAAATCCATAGCCTAATATTTTATTGAAACTGCAATGAACGTTGAAAATTTTAATGAACGAAAACACATAGGACGGATACAAATTTGAATTAATTAATTCATAAATAGAAGGATAATGTGTATCGCCGGAAGTGCTGAACATTTATCGGTTAAGATTAATAACAAACGTACCGAAGTGACGGCGACGTAAAATTGAAATTTAGACTTACAGTTTTAATCCAAATATTTGTTTTTTAAATTACTTATTCAGGAGGACATTGGTTTTCGGAATACTTGTTTTATGTGGGTTAAAATCTTAAGATTTGCTTGCTTAAAACACTAGACCTTATGTTATTCGTTAGCTCATAGTAGCAATTAAGCAAGATGATAATATGTCAAACACAGTGGTGCTAAGAGAACGTCTTATGATTTGAATTAGAGATTGCTTACCAACGCATACAATGTGTTTTATCAAAACATAGCTCAGATTATCTTGCCGGCTTAAACGTTCGCACTGAAGAAAAAACGAATAAGTAGTAATTTCAAGATTGTTGAAAATAAATTCACAGATAATATTGTTTACTTTATAATAATACGGTCTCCATAAGTACAAATTTCAACTTAACACTCCTGTTTTTCTTTGACAGCAAAATCGAACAAGCTTACTTATAGCTTTTATTTTATTGCTTAGCTACTGGTATCATTATTTACTCATGGGAAAAATTGTGTAATGAGATCTGAAATACAAACTCAATTAGGGATCAGCGTTTGATTAAGAAAAATTAACAAACTCGCACTGAGTTTTTTCCAATGTCATGAATTTCTTATGCGAAATAATCCAAGTCTATAATTTAAAATGTTCAACTAGAATGTTTGGAATTGGATAAAAAAAAATCTCATTAGTGAAGTAGAAAAATAAAAAAAGAATATGCGGGAAAAATTACCATTTTGTGTTTCATTTCATTAGGTTTAGTTATCCGCGATCACAAAAACTGTCTTTGGAATATCGAGTTACTTATTGCTAGGACGTGAGTATTCCAAATTTTTGCAAAACTAAAAACCACTTGAAAAATAAACCGCGGAATTAAACATGTTTAATAAAGCGTATCGTAGTGAAGATGTATTCAATCAAAGAACTAAAATTATCTAAGCCAGATATTTTTAAGATATTTGTTATTACATCGACGGTTTGCCTATATAGGATACATTATACTTTTGGCAGTTAATAAGAAGGTGAGACTTGTGAGTGTAAGTGTATTGGAAATGAAGGATTCAATCCACAATGATCCAGGGTTTCCACAGCTTTAAGCCGCTTAAGCACGGACAACTGGTGGTAGGACCTCTGGTGAGTCCGCGCGGGTGGGGTACCACCACCCTGCCTATTTCTGCCGTGAAGCAGTAATGCGTTTCGGTTTGAAGGGTGGGGCAGCCGTTGCAACTATACTTTAGACCTTAGAACTTGTATCTCAAGGTGAGTGGCGCATTTACGTTGTGGATGTCTATGGGCTTCAGTAACCACTTAACACCAGGTGGGCTGTGAGCTCATCCATCCATCTAAGCAATAAAAAAACCCAGAAAAAAACCATGAAACTAAAATAAAAAACCGAATGAATTTTCAAGGAACCTTTTAGGTACGCTTAGTAGCGATCTTTGCCTTATTTCATAATGGGTTAGTATCAAATAACGGTCACGTACTGCTTACTAATAAACTTATGGCGCTTCGTAATACAACACTTCGTGCGCAAACATCAGCATTTCGTTTGACAAATTGCAAAAAAACAACATGATATCTAATATATAAAAAACTGCGTCATTTCTATTTATTGTAATTGCGATAAAATTAAAATTAAGGTATCTTACTTTTTGAGCAAAATTAAACTTAAATAATGACTTTTAAAAAATTTGTTCATTATCAATCTATTTCCTTACATAGTCAAAGTTAATAAAGGAGCTCAAAATCATGTAAAGATACCGTTACATACTAAACTAGATACTAACATACGTATGAAGCTAATAAAAACGTATTAAAAATTAACAGAACTATAGGTATGTACAGTTTTGGCGCCGTGTCCTCATCGCAAAAATAGGAAACGACTTGTCGTTACCGAGTGTTGTGGCATCGATGCTTGGCGACGACGAGTCGTGGAAGGCGATGCTCGACTTCTGCGAGTGCACCATCTCGCAGAAGGAGGTGGCGGGGTGCGTGAGAGACGCACAATCCCGCCGCCGTCGAGCGGAGGCCAGGGAGGCGGTACTCCCCCAAGCCCTGGCCCCCTAAGTATTTCGGGTCCCCCTCACATGTCGGTCTGGGGGCCGGCGAGGGGGGCCTAAGAAGACGACGTGCAAGCTGCTCTGTACACGTTTTACGCAAGAGCATCCGGGTGATGGAAGGCCGGCTATCCTCGACCCACGCTGGTTCTGGCCCAGCGGGGTATACCGTTGGATAACTCACTCTAACCGGCGCCATCTAGGCGGACTTCGGATAGCCTGCCGACCGAGAGGGCTGGTGGTCGTGGTGCCAACGACCGCCGATCCGGCGTCCCGAGGGGGAGGGTGATGGGAGAGATGTGCTCCGCACTAAATGCTTCACTTTCCCCCCATTGCCTTTTCATGAGTTCTGTCTCACGCGAGGTTTGGACGTTGGTTGTTGAGCGACAGGAGGTTTTAGTCAGTTCCACTCTGACATGCTTAGCCCTCCATCAGTGGAGGGCGGAAATCCGGCGACTTCCTCCTGACAAAAAAAAAGTACAGTTTAAGCGGTATTTTATTTGTAAAAAAATATTATATTATTTTCAACCAACCAATTTTACCCACGTCGTAATAAAACTGAAAAATTATCACTTAGAATATTGATAAAGGGACTCTTTGTCAGAACAATAGAAGTTTTCATAGACACATTATGTAGAAGAGCCAAGTCAAAACAATGTGGACTTAAAACTGTTATTGTAAAACAAAGGGATTTTCAAACAGAACGATGACGTTTATTGTAAGTAGATTGTTACTGAAGACTCAGTAAATTAAATTTGAGATAAGTTTAATGAGTATTTGTTTTTAGAAAATCAAAACACGTTATTATTTTCCAAACATAAATATTCCTCTGTACAGACAGACAGTCATTAGGTACGTAATTTCCGTCGCATAAAATCTGTCATCTACCAGTGGTCCTCCGTAGCTCAAAAGACTGGCAACCCCCGAATCATACCTTTGAAAGTAAGCTCGGAATAAAAAACGTAACCTCCACGGAGGTTTTCCTACCATTTGCTCTCTTACCGGACCGAACTTAAGCGCGACTCATATTATCGCAATCGTTCATGGACACTTAACATACTGCATAAAACAGATCTGGCCACAAAAATGTACGGCATCGTACCTCCACGGAGGTGATAAGGCAATACCTATTTAATTAATAGCTCACTCTATACCTGTTCCATCAGACTCATTCTCTGCCGACATCCGGAGTGTCCCTATATAACTCTATTAAGGTCAACCAGGATTACCAGACGCTTTCACTATGCGGCAAGCCGATTCGAAATAACCTAAACTAACTCGACAGTGACCGCGAGAACTAAAGTATTACAAACCAAGGAAATTCTAAAACAAAAACACAAGAGACGAAACCGTAAAATGAGTTTCCGTAAAACCTAATAGTCCACCAAACTAATAATACAAACGGAGAATAAACATCTCCTTGAAAAAAAAAAACATTCTACCTTCTTTACAATTTAGTTAATTACGAAAGGCACAGGATGTTTAAGCCGATATGGCAGTTAATTTAGACGAATTTAAATTCAGCATTAATAGGACATCGAAGGACGGCGTGTTGAAAGACAAACATAATCTATACTAATTAAAATTTTGCTCGCCCACCTGTCCTGGTGAAACTGGAAAGGCCTCCGGGCCACCAATAATCCTTCAATCATAAATTTTTTTATTTTAAAATGCGATAAATATGCGACTGACAGTCATTGTACAGCCTTAGCCTTTTTTTAACACTGGGGAATCCATTTGCGGATACCCGGTCGATGGGGGTAATGGACCATGTTATGTCGGACTCTGGCGCGTCTAGAGTGGAAGAGGGAGATGAGGAGGGCCAAGGTCCTCCACCTCCCCCAACTCCTCGCAGGAGGCAATCGCCCCACAAAACTAACTACCAACTAAACGCCATCATGCTCCACCACACCGGTTACATCAAACCTACGGTACCGCAGTGCGTGCCGAAAGTACAACTAGTAGCCTAGAGATTTGAAATTTGGAGTAATTATGTATTCGTGTTACAGAATTATGATATCTTTTAGTGGTTTATTTGGGGGTGAGTGATTAATAATAGTTGATATTTTTTGTAGTTGATTTGCGTATGAATTGTAACTTAATTATGTCAAACAGTTACCAAGCCCACAGATAGCAACCGCCCCTGATAGACAAAAGGCTGATCTTCAATTAATTAAAATAGCACTTTTGATGACTTCTAGATATGTAAGATTGTGACTGCAAGTTGTTGATTTTGAAATGCCTTGAAAACATATTCGTATAAATATATACTCTGTTTGTTATTTATTTTAATCTCTAAATTCTATGGATTTGAATGACTCGGCCATTTATTCAATAATAAATTTTCGATATCAACGATCGACATCAATAATCGATATCAACTTTAAGTAAGTTGATATCGATTAAGAAATGATCATTAAGCAAATCAGTGATTACGTTCAACGCTCTGAGGATGTAAATATTATAGATTCCTTATTAGTAGTAACATAACTGAGAGTTTATCAACTTTACCCAATGCGGGTCTGTACGCGGCCTATCTATAATCTCTATTGCAGTGTCACCCGGTTACGTTGCGATTCACGTTGTTTATGCAACGTGTATTACTCAAAGTTACTTATCGGTTATATAAATTTCATTTCGTAAATTAGTTACAAATTCACGTAAATTCACAATAACTGTCGGATACTGTGTAGACTTGCTAGCTATTGTATTTGAAACAAATAGTATATTATGTCGACACGGATAGACAGTTTATCTGTTTTTAAATATAAAACTGAGCATATTGTGCTTTTCTGGTAAGGATTCCTTAGCCAATTAAACTTGAACTTCAAAAAAATAATATTTAAAGTTAATAAATACAAATATTTTTATTTATTTATTTATAACTTTCTTATACTAGAAAGTATAAAGGCGGACTTAATGCCATAGGCATTCTCTAACAGTCTACCTTAGGGGAGTGCAGAGATGAAGCTTGGTAGGTGTAGTGTGAAGGTGATATTACTTAAACATATGTGTATATATAACATACATAATATTTATATATACAAATACTCGTACTTAAATAAATACATATACATAAATATATACATATACATATCATAAATATATACATATAAAAACATATTTAAACAAATTATTTTATTGTAATTGATCACTTAATTCAATTCTCAATTCAATACATTTTATTTATTTTAATTAACCCCGGGATTATACGGGATGACGGCCTTCAACAAAAAAACGGCTTTTGTTAAAATAATTACCTTATACACACATATTAGTTGCTCGCTCCGGGCATTTCAATATTGTAATAATTGTTACGTTATAATACTCATTGTAAAAGTGAATATTTAAAAAAAAATTTAATATAAAAAAAAAAATTAAAAACAAAGACATGCCCGCTGAGTTTCTTGCCAATTCTTCAGGACGGAGGCTAGTTCTTGTGAATTGGCGGTAGTTCTTTTGACGTTCAACAAGTAGTACTTCCACTTATATTGAATAAAAAAAAATTGATTTTATTTGATTATATTAGAAGTGTGGTTAAAGAGTTGAAATAAAAAAAAAAAAAACGAAATCGACAACCATATCGCAAAGAAACCCTAAGGGTAATTAAACTGCAATTTACATGTTAGAAGCTAATGAAATTGCAGTACATTTACATACACGATTCTACACGCGTGGATGTTCGAACTGCGATGTATAATCAAATAGGTAGTCGAAGTCGCATAATAGTAGTTCTAACTCATATAACAACATAGTATTTTAATCTATCCTGTTTAGTCGATTGGCTTGCAAGAAATTGCATGAAAATATTAATGTTTCCACGTTAATAATGCTAAGAATTACAAATCTCTTCTATTACCGACCAGGATCTATATTAATTACATTGGTGTTACTTGTCCCCTGTTCATTTTATTAATGTTATAATGATTAATATAAAAATACATGTTTTATAACTGTTTAATGTAAGGATAAAGTAGAAAAAAATTAAAGACTCAACGATTCTACAGAACAAAATAGATGTTAGCAATTTTTTAATCAACGAGATGTATTTCCTGACATCTCTGAATATTTATATTGGAATTATTTATTGAATTTATGATTACGACTGGAAGAGTGAAACAACCATGTATTATTGTATGTACCAGACAGGCATGCTATTTGACATCGTGTCCCAAAGTGGCTACTGGTTTTGTTATTTTGCCTAATTATGCTGATAATCTCGAGAGGTTATACCAGCGAGTAGACGAGCTCACCGGGCTCAGCCTAGCGGATTTGCTAACACTAGCCCTACCAGGAGTAGTGCTTCGCAGAACCTCCCGCCGGATCGGAAACGCGACTAACTAAGAAGATTTGGCGAGAAACTCAGTGGGCTGTGTCTGAGGGCTAATAATGACGAGAATAGTGACCGGTACTTGGGGTACCTAAAACACCTTTAGTGGATCGGGACGGGAGGATCCGAAATGGCGTCTTTTGGGCTTGAAATACCAATGTGGATGCAAATAAAAAGTATGAGGTAGTCACTAACTACAAAGATTGAGCGTACAATAAAGATAGCAAGATTTTCCTAGTGTGCACCAACTCTTTCTCATATTCCACTTTAAAGCAATAATTGCTACAGAAATAAATTTCACATGAAATTTTGTGAATTTTTATTAATATTAAAATACTTATTTTAAAACCATTTGACTGAAATGACAAAACTGCAACATAAAGTTGTCTGTTGACTGAATTATTTATGTGTGTTTATTATAATTAAACTCTAATAATTACTTACTAACCAATAAAAAGTCGAGCTCGATTACACTCAAGACGATACTTGTGACATCTGTAAATAATTTAATAGATGTAGAGCGTACGTGAGCAAGTAAACGAACAAGTGACGAATGTGACGTCACAAGAGGCTATCATACAACTACACCATCGTTATTAGATTATTAATCGCAGTAGCATGAATTTATTATCTTGTCAAAAACACGTGTCTACAACACTAGCGAAACACTCTGCTATGTTTATAAGAAATATATGAATACTCGAACATCTCTATATATAAAAATGAATTGCTGTTCGTTAGTTTCGCTAAAACTCGAGAACGGCTGGACCGATTTGGCTAATTTTGGTCTTGAATTATTTGTGGAAGTCCAGAGAAGGTTTAAAAGGTAGATGAATATATGAAAATGCTCGGAATTAAATAAAAATAACAATTTTGTTTTCTCTTTGATTTGTCCCCCGTCGGACGGATTCCTTTTGTTTGTTTTAAGTTTATTTCATACAAAAGTTTAAGTCTTTTATTTATCGATTGAGGCACTACAAAGTCTGCCGGGTCAGCTAGTATAAAATAAATAAAGTATAACAGTTGGCAAATTAGTAATGTAAGTGGCTTAGCAAGATACACGTGTTTAACGTAAATTTGTGTAAAATAATAATAATTTTAAAATGTCCTTTCGCTTTTCAGTCATTTATCGTTTTACGCAAACACGAGGCAGTTTATCAGTTTAATGTTATTATGTGCAGAGTACGTGCGCATTTCCTAGTTTCACAACGATTAATATCAATGTTAACATTCAATCGTTCATTACGCGAGAGACAACAGGATCGAGTGTATTCGTAATAGGGCTCTCAACAATCAACAAATTATTTGCGTCGTTTACCGATAACTCAGGGCTTGCTAAAATACTTCGTAGAGTGCGGGGTACTTGAGAGAAACATTATATTCACATGTGTGTCTTATTTGCTATTGATTGGATTTTAACTTGAATAATGAAATATTTTTCGGTAGAACAGATGCCGAAGATCGGGCAAAGTGGAGGAGTTTAATTAGGAAAGCAGATCCTGGCACTAGATCGGGAAAACGCTCGGAAAAAGAAGAAGAATGGAAATTCGATAAGAAGACTTGCAGCGCCGACCCCAAAAAATGTTGGATAAGGGCATGAAGAAAAATAAGAATAGAAATTTAGACGTAGTAAATGCCATAAGAAACATGAAATAAAAATAGACTTTACAAAGTGTATAGTTAATTAGGCATAATTTTTGGCAACCCTACACCTCGACTGCATGGTGTATGGTAGTCGTAAAGGGCACAACGCCGATTACCTCGTGACGTGGCCGGCGACCTCCTGATCACTGCCGGGTTTAATGTTCCCGGTATAAATACCGAATGATATTAAAAAAGATGAAAGGCCAATTTGCAGTAGTTAAATTCAATAGGTGTAACCGTATTTGGTTGGACGGGCAATTGTTTCTACGTTTCCTGCTCCGAACAATATATTGAGATTAAACATATTATTATTGTCAGGGTTATTGTCTTAATGAGATATCTTAGTTAAAATTATTTGTCGTTTGTAACTAAAATATAGACAGACAATATTATTTTTACGCAAACAAATTATAACATCGTGCTCGCGTTCATTAATATAAATTTACTGAGAACAGGGAATATGCATTGTGTGTAATTTAATTTTCTTTTAAACTACACATTAAAGTCAGGAGGCGTTGTTAATGTATCTATTATTTTCTTGTAACTAAGTAGATGTTCCGTTGGTGTGATCAAGTAACCCCTCTAGCTGGGTTGCCAGTCGCAACCGCCACTCGAGCAGCTGAGGACCGGACGAGATGGAAACAGCTCACGAGACAGGCAACGGTCAAGTTTCAGGGACACGACCTTCAGCAATGAAGAAAGCGACGAAGAAGAAGAAAAAGTACATTACATCAATGGCTGCTATATACGATAATTTTTTTCTTTTTCTTATACTCCTCCTTGCGTCGTATTCCTCATTGCTGATGGTCGTGACCACCCTTTTGTATCACCGTCTCACGCACGATCTTTCTCCATCCATTCTTGTCTCTGGCGGTGTGGAGGGCGTTGTGTAACGTGGAATCAAGAGCGGTGCGGATCTGGTCAGACCAACGTATTGGGCTGCTTTTTGTTATAAAATAAAAGAAACACCAAAAGAAAAGAAACAGAAAAAGTCCCTCCCTATGGGCACGTTGCTTATAGTACTAAAGACATAATCTAATTAAGGTATCAGGCAAGCGGCCAGCCAATAAATTCATGCCAAATCCCTATGTAAAAAGGACATAAAGAATATAGTCCGAGGACCCCACATAATATGGGTTAAGAGCAAGAATGAGAAGAAGCTTGTATATGTGAACGAGCTCACGGCTAACCCGGCGCTTAATGGTTACTGGAGCCCATAGACATCATGACTGCATGAGGTCTCAATTGACTGTCATACTATTCAATTGACGGTCGTTGGAACAGTCGCTCCATCCATCAAACCGAAACGCATTACTGCTTCGCAGCAGAAATGAGTAGGGTGATTATACTTGCCCGTGCGGTAATAAAGTACAGAACGTACGAGTATTGTACCTGCCACCAATGAAAATAGTCAAATGCTTAATTTTAATATATTTAGTTAAGACATTATTCAATCTTAGGCATTGTTGGTTTCAAGTTTTGATCGTTTTCAGACAAAAAAACATATTTAGTAATGGGCGTACTTTCAAAAATGAAAGGTTATATAAAATAGATACTAGATCAAATTATAATTAGAACATTCAAGAACAAAATCCCGTTTTATTTCTTTTTTTATTGAAGTTGAACAGATTCCCCTTCTACACACTTTATGCTAAGTAGTTACCGGAGTCATATAATTCAAACCGAATCGCAGGACTATTTCGCGGTAGAAATAGTCCGGACGGTGGTACTTTGAACTCACAACACGCCCTACCACCAGTAATTGTCTAATCGAAATGACATGTTCTAAGGATTCGCCTATCATAACAGTATCTTGCTCCTTCACCGCGTACGTGGTTCGTTAGTTATGTGTGTTACGAAATCAATACCTACCCAAGGGATCTAAAACATAATCGACATTGATTGCGAGAGCACTGAGCGACTTGTCTATTAAGCTACCGAAGAGTCGATAGAATTTCTTTTAAAATAAAAATCTAATATTATTTTCGATTTTTGCGAGTTATAGACATAAATAAAACTGCTTTTACGGTTTTTTTATTGTTATTAAATTATTTCTGACATTTTAAATACTTAATAGTTGACATTTCGAACACTTAATAGTTTTTCATCGTCCCAGACGGTCGAATATAATATGATGAGAAAATGTTTGCAAGATACAAGCGTAAAAGCGTTTATTTTTGTAATACTACGTCGAAGAAAGATTAAATATCCATTGCCACATAGAGACAGAGAGAGAGACAACATACTTCATTGCACACCAAAACACAATTAACATCAGAAAACAGTCCACAAGTAGATACGTTGGTACAATAGGCGGTCTTATCGCTAAAAGCGATCTCTTCCAGACAACCGCTTAATTACCCGAAATTCTGGACAGATAAAGATACTGGAGGCATGTTGCGGTGTACTATTAACAACACATTATTAAAGAAAATATATACATACAATACATACATACATACATACAATACATGGGTATTTGAATATTAACTTAAAAGTTTTTTGTTGTAATTTCTCTCTTATCGAGCTAACGAGCATTTGGGTGATAAGCTTTAACCTTAAATAGGTGGAAGCTTTACTCGGATACTTATTGAGTAACATAGTTAAATATTTAAAACAACGGTTGATTTAAAACATCTCCTGCCTCCTGTCACTACAGGATACCATCAGCCTGACTAATTAATTATACTAAAGTACGTGTTACACTTCCTAAATCCTACCAAAAAAATTGGTAGAGCGTGTTGTGTGTGCATACGGCAATGACTTTCAGCCTATTTTAACCACCATGACATTCAATTTGGAAAGGTTTGCGTTGTTAAATTTCCTTTAATATTTCGACTTCAAATCTCAAGCATCATCAAGCAAATATGACATTCATTTGTCTACCGTTCTAAGCTAATAAAAGCCTCGTTTAAACATGAAAATCAGTATTTATTGCAGAAGGAGAATTCAATTTCATTTCTTAAATCAACAACATAATTTGGTACCAATGAACGCAATTGTGCTCGCCTTAAATTACATTGAAACAAATCGATTTATGTAAAAGTGGAATGAATGAAAACAGCTAACCAATTGATTTAAGTTACTTTGATTTCCTAATTTCCATTACGTTACGTAATCGAGCACCGAATGTTTCTGTTTTCATTTTGTTTAAGTTATTTCGAAACTTTATTATCTAAATTTTAATGTTAATCTTTTTTTAACTAAAATTAATTCACAAATCTGACCTCCGATCAATTTGTATGATCCAAGAATGTGAGTGAATCTATGTCATCCGAATCCTATTGACCGTAGTCGGTCAATCGTGGTGGATGTTATAATTAAGTCGAGACATCTCGGCTCCACGTTGTGTAATGATTACAGAATCTAAACGCGAATCGATTTTCTGATACATTCGTGAACGAATGTGTTGTGTTGCTTGCATACAAAAGGTATACGCAAAAAAAAATCAGACATTCTGACGATTACCCAAATCATGATTTAGGATTGCTTATTGTATCGTAACCTTATAATTACAGAACAGTAGTTTCTGTTTGTTGACTAATTACATCTTAATTTAATTTAAAATAGAGTTATAAGATATATAAACGGTAGGCAGCGGCTTGGCTCTGCCCCTGGCATTGCTGACGTCCATGAGCGACGGTAACCACTCACCATCAGGTGGGCCGTATGCTCGTCTGCCAATAAGGCAATAAAAAAAAAATTTTTTTAAATATAATTATTAATATTTACTCCACTGATGTCACTGCTACATCTACTGTTTAGCATTACTGTTTAAATTGTTCGGCGTGTCTAATTTCGTTTTTGCAATCAAAAACTATTTCATCATAGACGGCTTAGTCAATATTTTTTTATTGGATAAGATTTAAGAAACATAAAACGGATGCAATAACAAGGTAAATTATTTACTAGTAGTAGCTCATGATGTCGAAAGTGATTTACATCTTACTGTCGAAGCTCAAGGGATTCAATATTCATTTTACGTCTTTAGATGGGTGGAGATATTCGTGTTGAGATATGATGATATTGCAGTCGTTGTGACCTAAAGGATAAGACGTCCGGTGCATTTGTATCTAGCGAGGCAACGGTGCTCGAATCCCGCAGGCGGGTACCAATTTTTCTAATGAAATACGTACTTAACAAATGTTCACGATTGACTTCCACGGTGAAGGAATAACATCGTGTAATAATAATCAAAACCCGCAAAATTATAATTTGCGTAATTACTGGTGGTAGGACCTCTTGTGAGTCCGCACGGGTAGGTACCACCGTCCCGCCTATTTCTGCCGTGAAGCAGTAATGCGTTTTGGTTTGAAGGGTGGGGCAGCTGTTGTAACTATACTTGAGACCTTATATCTCAAGGTGGGTGGCGCATTTACGTTGTGGATGTCTATGAGCTCGTCCAGCCATCTAAGCAATAAAAAAAAATGTCTATTGCTTTAGTCACTGTTTAACATAGGTCAGCCGTGAGCTCATCACCCATCTATGCCAAT
This sequence comes from Bombyx mori, assembly GCF_030269925.1. Classification (NCBI taxonomy): domain Eukaryota; kingdom Metazoa; phylum Arthropoda; class Insecta; order Lepidoptera; family Bombycidae; genus Bombyx; species Bombyx mori. The sequence goes on from NC_085124.1 coordinate 8,226,119, forward strand.
ATTACTCTTTTACACAAAAGAGTAAAATTCTATCAGTACTTCTATGTTTGCACAACTTATCACGATAACTTAATTTCGTCTAAAACCAAGCCTATACAATTAGTATATAAGTAAGCTCTCGGTTCTTTTAAAATTGATTCCGTGTTACGTGTTGAATTGAAAATACGATTGAGACGAAACATCGAACAAACATTCACGAGCCAATAAACGTACGTGTATCATAAAGTAACGATTTTAAGCATCGCTTTCTTTTTCTTGCATCTTGAATAGCTTAATAACACCAATAACTGCGGCCGAACAAAATATTCCGTTGTTATTCAACAATTTATTAAAATTCCATCATGTATCCAACACATCATTTATTCCATTCATTGTGATGCCGGAACTGGAACAGTCGTTAAATATCAAAATAATATGTTGCATAAATGAATAAGCTTAGTATTTATTGATCTTAATAAAATTGTTGCTTGTGGTGCGTAGCTCTATTGGTAACGCATAAGTTGCTTGTTTGAAAATTAGTCTAGTAGAGGTGGCTTGCAGGATGTATCTACTCTCAACAATTGTTATTTTCTAGGATAACCACCGGAAAAACTTGAGGAATGTGGATCTTTATTTCGTTTTAGACCTAGAACCAATCCGGCAGCATTTAAAAACCAAGCGTTACGACGCGATAACCCCCTTATCGTTATTGCTACTCGTAATAGTATCTATCGTGACTGTATTCGTCCTACATTTTTAGTCACATTAGCCGTTAGGTATCTCGAATGAACTCCTCGGCGAGTTGCGATCTCAATGCTGTAATAGATGCCCTTTTAACCAGCTAACATTGCGCTGTTAGGCCTCTTTTGGAGGCGCTCGAGAGATTGTTACCAACCCCTCTCCAGACTGAAAAAATTACACGATCGTAATTAGATTAAGAAACATAGCGGTAGTGTGCGTCGATCTGTCCACTGTAAAGGATTCATAAAGTTTTAATGAACGCCATAACAGAAATTTCGAACCCAATTAGCACTCACAATCGCTTAAGGCAAAGAACGCTGTATTATAATCTTTAAATACAAGTTTTGGTCATTCCTTGTTAAGCATTTCGCAAGAACGAGTCGTTGATAGGCAATCGAGAGTGTAAAACGTTTATTATGAAACATAAATAATCACTATTCTAACTATCAGCTTTATTTTTCTATTTCCTTTTCTTTACATTTTAACAGTGTACTTCTTCATTACTTAAAATGCTATAAACGTAATGCTTTGTGAAATCTACATTTTTATTCACGATTTGCTTATGACTTTAATTAACATAATACTGATTTCTTTTGAGTAAAATTTCTGCTATATAAGTACTTTTATTTAATAAGGTAACAATAAAATCTTCAATTAAAACATGACGTGACACAACAAAAAAATCTTAAAGACTTTCTTTATCAATATAAATTTTGTAATTAAGATATTTTTAATAAATCTTATTCTTTAGGGATTGGACAAAGAATTCTCAGACCCTTGGAGTATTCGAGTCAAATAAATGACTTTCAGTAAAATCTCTCAAATCCGGAACAATTGTCGTTTTTTTGCTATTCTCTCCAAATTTGAAAGATAATACGCGAAAAAGGTCTCCAAAAAGATATTGTATTAAAAGAATATTTTAACGTCATTTTTATGATCGGGACTTCAAATCATGAACCAACATTTACCACCTAAGAAGACGAGAGCTTAATTTCAATTACCCTCACTTACAGGTCCACAGTATGCTTGCGGGCCAGCTGCTTTAATATTGAATTCTAAAATGAGCATTTACTAATATTCTCTGGTACTCATTATTTACAATGCATCAGGATAATTGGAATTTCAGATTGTAAAAGGGAGGTTAAAATAAATTTCAGGATTTTAAATAACTCTTCAAACAACGCTCACATTGCATAACAACAATAAGCATCGGCATTGAATTCTCCCTATCTATCCGAGCGTTTTAAACTTTCAACTTTCATTGCGTCAATAATACAAATAACCACTTGCTTACCGATAGCCTAGTAACTTGTTACAAAAACGTAAATACGTCATATATGCTTTAATTAGGAGAATTTACTGAGTGTACAGTTCATTTTCATTTATTCGTCATGTTCCTTATCTTTTTCATTGCTGTTCTACTTTGGTCAATAGACCTTGACGCTTGGACAGATGAGTAAACTTAAGGTCTCAGCCGGGAGGTTTTTCCCCCCTACCTATGCTGATAGCCTTGAGAGGCTATTTCATCTTCGCCCTAACATGTAGGTGAGCTCTTGGGGCTCAAACCGGAGTGTTGCTAACACTGGCCCTAGCAAGAGCAGTGCTTCGCAGAATCTACCACCGGATCGGAAACGCGACCCACTGAGAAGATCCGGCTAGAAACTCAGTGGGCTGTGGGTTCATTCGCTCGTCAAACCCTTCGTCGCAAGCGACGGGTTCGACGAGGACGGTGACTGGTGCTTGTGGTACCTAAAAGCACCGTTAATGGATCGGGAGGATCCGTAATAACGTGTTTTGGGCGACGTCGACTATTTACTATTCGGTCTACAGGATCGGGTATGTAATTCCTAGCAGCCACGACAAGAGGGTTCTCATGTCGTGCCGCGTTCTCAAAGTGGCGCAATGATGCCGACTGTAGATACTTACTGACTGAGTCAAGCTCCAGGTCATCATGGAGATAACCGGGAGGGTAAGGGTTACTAACAATCTTGTTGCTGTATCGATTCCTGTTGAATTTGTGTTTAAAAAATAAATTTGCGTGATCGACTTTGATGCGTGTTCGTGAAGAATGCCAATCCAGCAGAGTTTAAGCTCTGTCAAGATCACAGATCTTAGAAACACATCTGTGGTCATGATGTTATTGGCGATGACGTGAAATTTTGTGATCAAGGATCAAGTATTACTTGTAGGCGGCACGCGAGTCGCTTAGCTGACAGGACTAGGAATTAATAAATAAAAACGTCTTCATATACGTGCATCATAATCGTAACTGTTACAATTCCTGTTTGTATTTATTTACTGGTGGTAGAACGTCTTGTGAGTCCGCACGGGTAGGTACCACCACCCTGCCTATTTCTGCCGTGAAGCAGTAATGCGTTTCGGTTTGAAGAGCGGGACAGCCGTTGTACTGTTAAAAGACATCATCACCATCGACGAATGAACTCTAAAATGAACTCCTCTCCGTGTTATCGGTGTGACATGTCCTTTTTAAAACAAGGTTCGAAGAAGTTCTAAACGGTGGGCAGCGGCCTGGTATTGCGGTAATGGCGAGTCTTTTCTCGCTTGCCAACAAAGACAATTAAAAAAACACTATCTATAACTAGGTACTTTTAAAGTTTAAACGAAATCAACCCAATGTTTCGGGTAATCTCTTTTTTCCTACAGACTGCGTTTTAACTTTTGTTTAATTGTACTGGTTCAATTTCTGGAGCTCATTAGCAAATTTTTGTTAGAGTAATTAGTAATGCTTTTCAATTTATAACCATTAGCATAATATTTATGTGTTCGTGTATACATAATCTATTCGCTTTAATGTGTTTCAACATTATAATTAAATAACTGTGCTAACAAACTTTTTGTCTTGTTTACAATTTTTTTAAAGTGCTTTAAACTTATATAATAAATAAATACTAAATATTATAAATTTACTAACAATCACGCCTCGTTAACTGGTCCCGTGGTAAGTTCGTAAAGAACTTGTGTTACGGGTACCAGATAACGGAAATAAATGTAAGATTTTTATTATACATATATTTAATATACATCCATAACCCTGGAAAATACATTTATATTTACTATACAAATATCTTCCCTTGGCGGAATTCGAACCCGCGATCCCCTTGTGTAGTGACCATGTCACTTACCACTACACCGTACTATAAGACTCTCAACAACTTTTAGTGTCTCCTTATATAATTTTAAAGAAAATAAAATATGCTTTTAATAGTTATAAAAGCAAGATTTATAATCACAATGAGAATAGTATTCGCAAAAGCTTCAATAAAACAAGAATCTTGGTAACTACGAAAATTGATGAATTTACCTAAAACATCAACTAAATATAGTCCCGTTAACTTTAGTATCACTTTTATAAACAATATTCCAAAAAATATTTTGTATTAGATATTCTATTTCGTATGAAGTCTAAATCAAACATGGCGGCCTAAATCTTTCTATAGGCACTCCGTATCAAAGTGAATATCTTAAGAATTCGATTGACCTTTAGTATTTTTAAGATTGAAAAGCGTTGTTGGGGCGGGTCGCCAATAGACCCAATAGCGCGGATCACGAGGAAGCTAAAACCGGCTTTAGCCCATGAGCGACATCGTGTCGCCATACATACACGCATGCTATTTATTATAAAACCCCTTCTACTCACACCACACGACTAGGAAGTACTGACAGACGTATGACGCGATCATTGCAACGTTTATCGTAACCTGTTTGCTGTTTCGATCGCTTGTCGATTCCTTTGTTTTACCTCTGCTTTGACAGACGGTAATTAGTGTGACTTAATACCGTCTCTTTGCTATTTACTTACAAATCTTGGAACGAAGCGAATAATGCAAATGACCCCGGAATGCAAATATCGAATTCCGCGCTGTGAACCTTGAATACTCTATTACTTGAGTACTAGTACTTAAATCAAAGCACCTAATTCGAAAGGTTTACTACGAATTATAGCAGCACGCACTAATTTGAATAATGAACAATGTTATCCCGACAACCGGTTTGATCACGTGACCAGGCGGGTCGGCCTGGGTCCGCGCCGTTTTACGACTCGGAGAGGCTAACCTATAAACGCTTGCAACTAAGAATTGCGACACCTCAAATCCGTTGAATTTGTATGTTGAAAAAATCCATGTACCAAACACATGGCCGCCATTGGCATAGGGGCGATCGATAATAAACAACATCATGTTGTGCGACGTTCGTTAAAACAAACTAGACTGCAATAAATCATCAAGCATTTTTGTTCGACCGTTCGAAATTTGAAGTTACATAATTTAAGAACAAAAGGGCTCTGAAAAAAACGTCCTCTGAGTTGAGACGAGAACAAAGCGCGCATTTGCGAAGTTATGTTTTTAGATCCGACCCAAAGTAGGCTTGACCAGTTAAACTGCCACATAAATCGCGGCTGCGAATGAAAACAATGAGAACGGTCGCTGATATTTTGTTGTTTCTTTGACCAGAAAAATAGCTGTCAGCTAGTGGGACATTACGTAAGAGAGTTTGATATTTGGTTTAAAACTAATACTGTTTTGGCGATTGACTCTTTGATCCGCCTTGAGTTGATATTATAGGTACCGAATTAATCTAGAAACGCGAATAAGATCGTTAGTAGGTTTATCAATTATTTTGTTTCAAATTAATGTTTTACTTTATTTATTTCAATCAATTGTTCACCGTGGACGTAATATAAATTTAAAACAATGCAGACACTGCATACTGGATGTAGTATATATGGAAAACAAAAAATTAAATATAAAAAAACATTAACATTAATTCTAATTAACAAACACATTAAAAACATAAACATATTTTATCAATTTGTCTACGTGATATTCATATCGACAATGCTTTAACGAATTTCAATATTGTTTTTAGTGATTTAGTACTTTTTTGGGTTAACAAATGGTTTCGTTTCATAGGTTAACAAATTCAAGGTAATTAAATATATGATAATAATATGTGCTGTACGTGACTACATCTGAATGATCTGTAGATTTTTTTTTTGTTGCCCTTGTAGACAGACGAGCATACGGCCCACCTGATAGTGAGTGGTTACCGTCGCCCATGGACTTCAGCAATGCCAGGGGCAGAGCCAAGCCGCTACCTACCGCTTAATACTCTCCACAAGCCTCGTTTGAAGAAGGACATGTCATAGCGCTCGGAAAACACCGTGGAGGGGAGAGCTCATTCCATAGCCGGATGGTACGTGGCAAAAAAGATCTCTGGAAACGCACTGTGGATGACCGCAGAGGCTCCAGGTAGTATGAATGAACTCTACTCCGGTGGCGGGCGGTGCGATGGTAAAAACGAGATGCCGGTATCATCTCGAACAATTCCTCAAAGTTTATTCAATAAATCATATAAAATTACGTCTTCAAGTGGATGGAAATAAATAGCTATAAATTTCTCATTATAATCCACAAAATCCTTTCAGAAAACATTGAAAACTGTGGTCCTCACATGTTACGTTTAAATTAACTTATCACTCACTCCATAACTAAATTGTTTTCCCTTTCAGATAGATAAATGCTTCGTAGCGGGTTTATCGTCGACACCATTAATTAAAATTGTGCTTATCAGCTTAAAGTAGGTTGTGGCTACGCCAACTATAGTTAATAATAATACTTGTTCTTGTTACAAATGTTTTATAATTAATTCGTTTGATACGGATTGTTTTTGTAATTGATATTGGTGTCGTCGTGGCCCAAAGGATAAGACGTCCGGTGAATTCGTATCTAGCGATGCACCGGTGTTCGAATCCCGCAGGCTGGGGTACCAATTTTTCTAATGAAATACGTAGGTACTTAACAAATGTTCACGATTGACTTCCACGGTGAAGGAATAACATCGTGTAATAAAAATTAAACCCGCAAAATTATAATTTGAGTACATAATTACTGGTGGTAGGACCTCTTGTGAGTCCGCACGGGTAGGTAGCACCGCCTTGCCTATTTCTGCCGTGAAGCAGTAATGCGTTTCGGTTTGAAGGGTAGGGCAGCCGTTGTAACTATACTGAGACCTTAGAACTTACATCTCAAGGTGGGTGGCGCATTTACGTTGTAGATGTCTATGGGCTCCAGTAACCACTTAACACCAGGTGGGCTGTGAGCTCGTCCACCCATCAAAAAAGGCAATAAAAAAAAAATTGTAAGCAATGTAAAATCATTTCGTAAAGTTAAAAGTTACACGCGGTACTATAGGCATCCCGAGTACCTCAGGAACATGACAATATGAATTTGCGAAGACATGAGGTACCGAACACCAATAATAACAGTTCTTGTGTCTTTTACTAAGCATTTACTTGTTCCGGCATTATCTAGATAACGTATCAGTGTTTCGTTTCGCCATAGAAAACAAACTATCTTAATGCCCACTCGAGCTTAACGTCGAATGGCTGTTGCGATTTTGCCTAAATTAAAAAATATAATAACTATTATAAATAATAACTGGGAACAAATTACGCACGGTCATTCGGCCCAATTTAGAATTCCCTGTGTTATGGGTACCATAGACTGACATAAATACTTTTATACTTTTAAATATATACGTATATTGATAATAAACACCCAAACAAAGAGAAAACAATCCAGATCATCACACGAATGTTTGTCCGATCGAACCCACGACCCTCGGCGCAATAGTCAGAACACTAACTACTGGACCACCGAGTCAATCAAAAGTTAATATTATAAATCTGTTAATAATTTACGGCTTGTCTCCAATTTTCATGGGTCGTAGATATTATTAAATTACTTTTTTTTTAATAAGCACAATATTCAAATGTTGACGTATAAGAAACACCTTTATTAGTCGTCTGTGACCACGAAAACTATTGAGTATTCGAAACATCGCAAATAATATAACGCTAACAAATATGCGCAAGATTTAACTGCAAAAGTATTCTTAATTATAACGTTAGTATATCTGTGTTGTTAATAGCTAATTCTTTAGTATTTTTACCGAAGGCTTCTGGAAAAAAAAATTGTTAGTAGATCTTTATCTTTATCTTTATAAAGAAAGAAGCAGATAAAGAAAGATAAAGACCATAAAACAATCGAGCAAAATACACAATAAACTTATATCACTCGAATATTGTGTATAGCGAAATAGCAAGTAACCAAGCTAATTATTTTTGTAGGTGAGCTCACGGGGCTCAAACCTGATGACGTTGCTAACACGAACCCTAGCAAGAGCCGTGCTTCGCAGAATCTACCACCGGATCGGAAACGCGACCCACTGAGAAGATCCGGCGAGAAACTCAGTGGGCTGTGTCTAAGAGTTAATTTACTCGTCGAGCCCTTTGTCGCAAGCGACGGGTTCGACGAGAACGGTGACCGGTCCTTGAAGTACCTAAAAGCACCGTTAGTGGATCGGGAGGATCCGAGATGACGTGTTTTGGGCGACGTCGACTGCTTTCCATTCTATCCGCAGGATCGGGAATGTAGTTACCGGCGGCCACGATGAGAGGGTTCTCGTGTCGTGCCGCTTTATCGAAGTGGCGCATCGACGCCGACTGCATATACTTACTGGTGGACTCTAAGTCCAGGTCGTCGTGGAGGTCGACGTTCCTGACGAACCACGGGGCTCCGACGGCTATCCTGCAAAAACGGGATTGAATGATTTGGAAGGATTTTAAGTGAGTGCGGGCCGCGTGCGCGAACACTACACTTGCATAGGTCATGACGGGGCGTATGCAAGTTTTGTAGAGTGTCACCTTATTTCTAAGGGACATTTTACTTCGCCTACATATCATCGGGTAGAGTTAAATTCTCGATTCTAACACATACACATTAAAACAGACTATTCTAGTTTCTCGGACAAATTTGATTAAAAATTGTAATGTAAAACTAACCCTATTAGATTCAATATTTGAAATCAAATTATTAGTTTTGTCGGAATTTTTTTATCATTCATAATTGAAATTACCATTGAGACATCGAGAGGCGAGGCCGTACGATAATGTGCTTATCTTCGAAGCTTGATGACCCCACTTGTGGCCTACAGCAACGGATACAAAGTTATAATATCAACAAAATGCCACAGTATATTGAAGGACATGTATCCAGTCAAGAAACTCGCATCGAAATTTGATTCTCTTATCTGTATTACAATGGAAACTAGTTTTTTTAAACATTCATGCATTCATTGACATAATTCAATACTAGGTCAGTAGGTAGGTTGATCGATAAGTTAAATCTCCATATTCTTGGTTGAAGCCACTGAAGTTTTTGATAATACTTTTGCTGTAACGGCTTGGATGACAAGTATCACATTAAATACACGTCCTATTTCATCTCGTGTTATTAACTGCAATAGCATTATAAGCCAAACTGGTTTGCATGTGGGTCGTGACTGTGATGAAACATCGTTTTCTAAATTATTGTATTTTATACTAAGAACTGTCTATTTTGACATGTAGTTTTATTTTAGCTCACGCAAATGCTTGTCGCGTTCTCATATACCAAGCTTGGTTTGCGTGTGATCAAAATTATCAGTATCGTGTGGACATCACATAATAACATTTTTATTAGTATTTTTCTTTTGATTTCGGAGTTCGTAGACTTAATCAAAACTACGTTTACGTCTTTTTCTGTTGTTTATTATTTGATTACTAATAACGTTTCGTATAATTTACAATATCCGTAGCCCTGGGTGACAAACGTCGTCGACAGCTGATACTAAAAAAAATCTCATAAAAAAAAACAAATGTAATCATCTGCTAGCAACAAATTATTCAATATTATTATATTAATAAAGAATATTTAAAAAAAAAAATCCCGTGTAGGCCCGCCCACAACAATGCATTTATTCCAAGTTTTGTGTGTTTCCAATGTGTCCGAAAAAGCTCATAGCACGCTCCCGGCGATTCTGCGAAACACTGCTCTTGCTAGGGCCAATGTTAGCATCACTCCAGTTTGAGCCCCGTGAGCTCACCTACTAGTTAAGGTTACGCTGAAATAGCCTCTCAAGTCTTAGGTAGGGAAAAAAAAGCGTTTTGGAACTAAATTTTTTTATTTTTCTATACTAGGTACTACAATATCTGATTTTCATTGCGCAATAATACGGCGATTGTGGCACAATCGTAAGGCCATCGACACAAGAGATGCCCAATCGCGACGTTCAGTCGTCAACTCCACAATTAGCCTTCAATTGACCCCTCTAGATCGGGACGCGAGACCGACCGGCCATCGCTTCATCACGTGTTATGCACCCGGCCTGGGTAAGTATATTACAGACTATCGTGACGACAGACGATCACTTCGCATTGACTTTTTAATAACGAGATGCATTATTGATTTCATTCCCGTAATTTAATATTAATTAATACCCTTTTGTATATAAATGACCTTGTATTGAATAAAAGTCGACCTAAATATTTTAGTTTTCGTTGATAAGTTCTATTGGTTTTTAAAGAACCACAATATTTTTACTGTATTCATTGGATAAATGAATTAATGAAGTGTTGTTGGTGAATTTATCTAATAAATACTTTTTTGATCAATATGGTGCGCAGACGTAAGGAAAAACGAATCAAACTAAATATGTAATGTATAAGAAATCTTCTCAAATAATATATATCATACTAAATAAACGTTTTAAACGAAAGACATTTTAAGCCTGTTCGCGTTAAATATCAGCTCAGACATAAAACTAGTATAATCCAGGTATAACTACGACTCTTTTGATTGAGTTCGAATGCAAAATACAAACTATAGCGCTACTATTTCTAGACCGTTTTTAAATAAGACAGGCTATAGAAATGCAATTCTTGCAAATCTTACTATGTAGTGTTGTAAAATTATCATTACTCAGTAATATTAAAATGAACTGGTCTTTGGTAGCATGTGTTCCTATTGGCGACCTTGAACGACAACAATTAACAGTTTGACCTTTTGTCTCAAGATCAGTGACGCAGTTCACGATGCGTCTACAGGATAAGATAACTTTTTAATATATCGGAAAGACATGGGTCTATATTACATCAGATGGTAGAATCTTCCGTATTGTTGAAATACGTTCTGATTGTGATATCGTCGTCTGATTGTTCTCAATTTAGTTCTATTGAACAACCAAAACGCGGTACAATTAGCCACAGACTGTTTGTACGATGATTGTGTGTGTCATCGGACGAAAATGATTCATACCAAATGCTTTAAATGAAAATAAACTAGCTGAAAACAAATATTGGTAAGTAAACGTGCTCACATCGTATTCATCAAGCCTTTAATGGCCCAACTCACCTTCAGATTTGCTATTGAACTCTAAATTGTATCTTAAAACAATTAAAACACCATTCAAACTGAAATTCACAACTACTCGTATTTCGGGGCAGAAAAATCAAGACAGTGATATCTACCCCTTCGGGTTCGCAATACGCCCCACCACTAATGGTTTTATGCTTGTCATACTGAGCTATGTACTAGATAGTTATGGGAGTGGTTAATGGAGTTTTAACAATCGGAAATGTCAGAGCCAATGTAACCTTTCTCAACATATAATACTACATTTATGTATGTATTATCATACTTTGATTGGCACGAGGTTTGAAAGATATTCAATTTCATGGTAAGCACTGATCACCAATTGGATTATATCTGGCTTTAAAAGCAATAAAAAAATCTTAATTCTGAAACTAAAATTCTCGTTCCAAAATTACAAAGTCAATGATTGTCGTTGTTTTATCACAGCATGCTGCAATAGGCAGATCATACGGGGCAACTGAAGGTAAGTACCCATCTCTATCCATCGACATAGTATTAGCATAGCCAAAGCATGCGCACGTTATAAAACAATTATTTACTTCAAATTTCAAGATTAACACTTTAATTGAGGCAAAATCGACTTCGGAACAAAAAATTGGTAGTGCCCGGTCAATTTCGACTTGAGTGCACTCAAATTTATACCGAGCAAAAAACAAATAAGCTTTTGTTAATAACAAAGAGCCGCGAACCTGAACTCACGTATAGACTTGTAATATTAGTTTTGTTTTGAAATTCATAAATACACGATCGTGCGCATTTATGAAGAAAAATATAATAAATACACGACGCTTTGAATATGTGCTGTTTTAATTAATTAGTGGTCGCCAATAGAAATGTAGGTACGAGGAAAATAAACATTGAGATATGACGCGTCATCTTGTCTACGATACTCGGTCGACTTGTGGTTTGAATAACAAGGTAAACTATAGCGAACGTGAAACACGCTTTGTTTGAGGTTCATAAGAGGACGGAAATGTGGACTTATGTTCCGAGACGTACTCAACAACTCAACAATTACTTATTACATCAATAATTTTGCTTTTGCTTTTGCTGGAGTTTTAGCTTAGAGCGAAAAATCAGTCTCTTATATCATTTACGACGTGGATTTAAGATTATTATCAAGCTTAGGTTGTCTTGTAGTTCTATTATTGTTCTTTATATACATATTTTATTTCCATTAGTCATGACTTTAACATCGATTCGGAATGCAGTTTCAACTTTGAGAGCAATCGACAAAAACTCAGAGCTTTGTTCGTTTTCAAAATATCTCTACGTTGCAACAACATTAAATATTGTTTTAAATCAATAGATACATACCTATAATGAATGAATGTGTATATACAGACAATGTGCACCACCAGAAATTCCAATAATCATTGTATTTAATATTATTTACTGATATAAACATATACCAACTTCATTAAAAGTATCTGGCTTAGATACAAAGTAACTAAATCGCCTTTCTGTCGGAGCTGTAGATTATGAGCACTTGTATGCTGTTACGCTCGTACACTTAGCGTCTTTAGTACCTTCCTCTTCACGGATGGAGTGCAACCTTGGACGTATATATCATAGATCATAATGGGTTTTGCGATGTATTAAAGCAAACTAAATAGCTTTAAACGACGTTTTGAAGACATATTTTTTTTATTCCTACCTAAGCTGATGATAGCCTTGAGAGGCTATTTCAGCGTAACCTTAACTAGTAGGTGAGCTCACGGGGCTCAAACCTGATGACGTTGCTAACACAAACCCTAGCAAGAGCCGTGCTTCGCAGAATCTACCACCGGATCAGAAACGCGACCTACTAAGAAGATCCGGTGAGAAACTCAGTGGGCTCGAAGACACAACGGACTAAAGTATGCATCAGGAAATTAAACCAAAAATTTTTCTAAACGATCTTTGCTACTTCGTTTGATCATCCGTAACTGAATTTACAATGACCTGTTTGAGACTGTTTTTTGTTTCTATCAGGCTCTGGCTAGCTGCAACAAAAACTTATCTCGTATAACATCGGGGACTGCAGTCGGAGCGAGACAGCTTCATCGGACGTATTTCTGTGACATAAATGTACCTTTCACTGAGCGAGTGGCGGCGGAAGCTCGGTTATGTCACAGTCGAGGCTCAGTGGGCCATCGACTGACCGAAATGGGCACGGCACACTTACCGCGACCCACGAAAACAAGCGTTGCGTCAACAACATGACAACGCATTGCATAATTTTTCGGTTGTTCTCTTGACGTCCATATTTTGTTAAAACTAGGGGCTTTCCTCGTAACAGCTCTTCCGGTAATTCAAGATTTTTCTGCGTAATTGTAATAAATACTACACGATACGCTTAAACAGTTTTTGATTCTCACATCCATTTAAATTCATTTCAATTTAATATGATTCATTTTGTTTTTAGTAAATTCTAGTTTATTGGCTCAGATATGTATAGACCGTTTTGATGTTATTAAGGCTGTCCGCGTGATCAAAAGCAGACTATTTATATCGAGTGCTAATGTGATGACATTGAATTGATTCAAGCATTATTAGAGTCTTGATTCAATGTGACTAAAACAAATAAGAAAATCAAAGTGCTATATCATTATGTCATTGTCCTTTTGCTTTTAAATTGCAAAGTGGAAATTTTTGTTGTCAACATAAAAATATAATATGTTAACAACCTAATCATTATTTATTCGGACTGAGTCTTAAATGTCAGTTGGAATAAGAGAAGTTGCCATAGTGAAGTCACCGTATATTTTCTTAGAAATTATTTGATATTTAGATGCAATCTTGTTTAATTATTCCAATGTCCACACGCCCCAAGGAAAAGTCATCACTGAATAATTAACGAAGTGAATAATTAACCGTATGCGTTCTTTTTTAATTTTGTATTTAGAATTTTATTTGATGATGTACGAATTTGTAGATCGTTTGGTGTTAGGCGGTTACCAGAGCCTATTTTATTTCGAAGCGTGAACACTGACGCTCATCTAAAGGCATTCAGTCAAAGTCTCAATTGTTGGTGTCCTTACTGCCAAGCTGCAACACATAAATGCTTCGTGGTAGAAACAGGTCGAGTAATTATTATTGTACTAATCTGCCATAGTGAATGGAATTGAAGTTTTTTTTTATTGCTTAGATGGGTGGACGAGCTCACAACCCACCTGGTGTTAAGTGGTTACTGGAGCCCATAGACATCCACAACGAAAATGCTTCACCCACCTTGAGATATAAGTTCTAAGGTCTCAAGTAATAGTTACAACGGCTGCCCCACCCTTCAAACCGAAACGCATTACTGCTTCACGACAAAAATGGGCAGGGCGGTAGCAAATTATAATTACAATTTACGAACATTTGAGAACATTACGAATACTCTAAATGGTAAGACCCTCCACTCTCCAGTGTTTCTGCTCTGTAGAACGACGATCCGATATCTTCTATTCTATAGTAGCCGTAGACTACTGCAGATGTATTTTGAGTAAGCATTAGCTGAGGAAGCAAATTTCGCGTACTAGTATCTTCTGATGAACATCGGAATGGCATTTACCACATGATTAGCTTAGATCTCTTTCTGTTTCAATCAATGAAATCGTCTAAATGAAATATCATTGTGAAACTGAAAATTTATACCCAAATGATTGATTCCTCATAAACATGACAAAAAACACATTAAGCACAAATGATACTAAATATTTCGTAGTCAGAGCCTACTTCTATACTACTGTAACTATACTCGAGACCTTAGAACTTATACATCAAGGCGGGTGGCGCATTTACGTTGTAGATGTCTATGGGCTCCAGTAACCACTTAACACCAGGTGGGCTGTGAGCTCGTCCACCCATCTAAGCAATAAAAAAAAATCGGTATGAAATCTTGGAATATATATTATATTCAAAATACGTGTCCGGAATGAATGTAAGCTCAGTCGCGAAGGAACGTTCGATAATACTAAAGATAAAGTCGCAGCTCCGTAACGTATCTGAGTGTTATCGCACCGGCTGCTTGCTCAACAAACAAGTTATAACATAATACACTTCCATGACGGATGCCAGTTACAAAACATGAAGCATTACTCGGATGTGTGAACGGTATACCTAAATCAGAACTAAATCTTATAATATCTAAGTATAACAACAATATTATTCGGCTAGCAAATAATCATAATAAATACATTCAAACGCAATTAAAATTTCTGCCTAAAATACGTCGTCAGACGCTATCCACATTGAGATATCAATTACATGAATGGGCGGATAATCTCGAACTTACCTGATTGTAGTTGGAGCTAGCAGGCATCACATGAGGCGGTTTCATGTAACTCACTTACATACGACCTCCCCAACCTCCCAAATAAATTGTATAGCAACTGTTTCAGTCTGCGAACGTACTTCATCATGAATTAAATTAAATTAAAATAAATAAGCATCCAGCTTAAGCATTATATATTTAGTGTATGATAGTGCATACCTACTACTACCTAAATCTTAAATTGTACATTTAAATTTCAATCCAATACAACTGAGAATCTCAGTTCACGAATCAATGGGAACGGCGACATTAACTTTTTCATCGTTCGCACAGGATAGGTCGTGGTTCATTTGCACATCGGCTGGAATTGAGACCTCACGATCCGACTTCTAGAATCTGTCCTATGCCTTACGTAGAAAAAGTTTAAGACTGAAATAGCTCAGGGCAATGGAGCGTAGCAACTCGAATCGGGGTGCGCGTGGTGGCGCTTCACTCCACTGCGCAGGAGTTTGTTGAATCATCGTCAGCTCTGTTTGGGTAAAACGTAATTTAGTTTTTTTTCTCTTTTCTTCTTAAAGTCCGTTCATTGAAGCTTTGAAATTAATCTGGTCGGTTTCTGTGGTTAGATTTGAGTGCGAAATACAATATCAATAAACTTAAGTTAGGTTGAAGGATTTATTGGTATTTGGCGTTTTGTAGGGCCCATACGGGTTTCTGTTTCCCATTGATATAGTATTCAACAGACTCCACAAAACTGTATTTCTTAATACCACTATAGAATTGCATTATGACTAATTCTAGTAAATAGATAATTTGCTTCATTGTACTTTTTTTCTCCTACCAATTCGCTCATATCCTAAAAGGCTATTCTAGCTACGCCTTCTTAGGTGAGCTCACGAGCTCAATCTAAGAGAATTTGTTAACACTAGCCCTAGCAAAAGTAGTGCTTCGCAGAATCTACTACCGGATCGGAAACGCAAAAGATCCGACGAGAAACTCAGTGGGTTGTACCTATGGGTTAGTTCGCTCGTCAAACGAAGAACGTCGAAGAAGTCGTCGGACGTCGACAAGTTCGACGAGGACGGTAACCGGTGCTTGATAGATCTAAAAGCACCGATAAGAGGGTTTTCGTGTCGCGTCGCTTTATCGAAGTAGCGTTCTGACGCTTCTTCAAGATACTTACCTATTGTTACTAGGCTTAGGTCGTCGTGAAGATCTATATTCCTCACATACCTCGGTGTTCCAACGCATATCCTGCAGAAACGGGATTGGATGACCTGGAGAGAGTTAATGTGTGTACATTATGTACATATGTGTGTATACTACACTCGCATAGGTCATAAAAGATCGTATGCAAGTTTCCATTATACACCAATATAAGGAAGTAATGCAAAACTTTAAATAAAAAAAAAAAAAAAGTACAATCGGCAGCCATATCGCGATCATAGAGCGATCTCTTCCAGACATCTATCAGGTTGACATGAAATATATTTATATCAAAATTAAATAGGGTGTACTTATCGATTGAAAAAAAATATATATTAAATAAATATCAATAACAAAATCATAATATTATATCTATTTTACACATAAGAAAAAGTGTTTGATGCAAAAATTTATATTTTATTCTATTTATCAAGTTTTTTTCAAAAGTAAATGTCATTCATTGTTCTAGAACTAAATTGTAAATGTCGTAAAAAACTAAAACATAATAAAAACAACATTGTCGATAAGTTTATCCCCACCGAACGTAGTTCCGCCTTGTCGTGGCGGTGGGGCTTAAGCGTGCGTCCCTAAAATCGCGTGCAGAGAAATCTGTGTGGACGCCGCGACCAAGAGAACTGCACCCAGCTCTCCTTGGCCGCTTTTGCGTTCCGCGGGGGCTGCCTTGAGAGAGAGCGAGGGACCCTCTCCCCACGCCCTTTGCACCGCCAAAGGGTGTTATTCTGAGGATGAGGGGTTGGCTCTCGGGAGACTGATGAGCCGGCAGCACTTTTGTGTCTTCCGGCTGCGGGTTGCCATGTCCCCGGCTTCGGCTACAGGGGAAAGCCTTCCAGATATGGGAGGTACCGGCTCGCCGGCGTGGCCCCGCACTGCGCTGTGGGCGGCGGACAGGCTTCGGCCACCGCCGGCCAAACCGTAAACCCCAGTCATGGGGAACGGGGGCTCCTGCCTTTACTGGTCGGAGCCACGAGGATGCAAACCTCTTCAAAAATGCCCCAATCCCAAGCTCGACACCCGGCGATGGGATGTATGGCTGGAGGGTTTCCAGTCCCGAGGGTGTCATTGATCCCAGGGGACCAAACCCCTGGTTAATAAAAAAGGAACACATGAATATGGCCAATTGTGTAAAGTTAGTACCCCAGGAGGGTACCGCCCGCGAGTCGGGCGGAGAATCCCTCCGTGCTTCCACCCCAGTGGAAGCACGCTGCCCCACGTATTCTGGGGGGGGCAACAATTGCCAGGATGAAGGAGGCTGTGCGACGGGCAGCGGAATTCCCGTCGAACCGAGGCGTTCCCCGATCGCCGGCTCGATGCGCTCTGCGCTCGCCAGCGACTCGGGTGCGATCAACCCCACCAGATCATCGGCGGGGAAAAAGAGGAGGCGAAAGAAGACCCCATTACAAACTTCCGACGATGGCGGCGCGTCATCCTCCAGCATCGAGGTGCCGGAAAAGACGATGGCTGTCGAGGAGGTGGTTCCGGTGGTTTCGGGGCCTGCCACGTCGGAAGATATGATGCCTGCTCCCCAGTGGGCACCAGTAAGGAGGAGGGGCGCGGTGTCACCGGCGACGTCGGTAGAGTCTATATCGACGTCGGCCGCATCCCTGGCTAGCGGGGATGAAACATTCCGCGACCTTGACCTTGCGCTGGTGAATCTGGGCAAGCTGCTGTCGACCGTGGCTGCCAAGGGCGCCGAGCCAGGCAGCAGCTACCGAAAAAGGCTTCGAGAAGGAGCCGCTATGGTTAAGACGAGGCTGATCCCCACTATGTCTAAGCTGTATAACTTGGTGGCGAGCCGGGAAGGGGATAAAAAAGGTCTCGTCGCGCAGCTTGACCCCAGGGAGAGTAACATCCCGGGGGACTCCCCGGCCTTACGGGGAGGGACCCCCCTGTCGCCAATGCCTGCGCTGACACGCTCTGGGCCCCTCGCAGAGGCGATGGACACCGACGTGCCCTCGCGGGCCGCGAAGAGTGTGCCGGCACCCATGCCAGTGCCCACCCCTGTGGCCTCTATTCCTCGAGCACCTACGTCTGCGCTTTCTCGCCCCCCGCGGAGGGTTGAGTTAAGGCCTGCGCTGCCTCCCCGGATATCGGCCGCCCCTGCATCCGTGCAGAGAGGAGTGCAACGGCCTGCGCCAGCACAAACGGAGGACATCCGTTCGCCACTGGCGAGGATGGTGGACGAGTGGCCGGCACTGCCGCGGCCCAGATCTACAGAGCCGTCTCTTTCGGCCCCGCGTGCCGTGGGGCCACAGAGTCCACACTACGTGGCTGCTGGTATGCGGGAGGTGAACAATTCCCTCCCAAGCAAAGAGGAAATGGTGGCCTGCATTTCGCGGGCGGTGGCAGTAGAGGTCGGAAAGCACTTTGCCAGCCTTGAGGAGATGCTCCGCTCCTCGGTTGATTCCGGAGTCTGCGTCCTGGCGCCAAAAGCCGCAGCCGCCCCGCGCGACCAATCCACTCGGCCGACCTCTGCCTCTACCCCCTCTGCGAGGATGGTACAGCGTGGAGGCCGAAACCAGAACAGTAGGGCTGCGGGTGCTCCGCGATCCCAACCACAGTCTCGTTCCCTTCCTCCTCCTCCGTCAAACATGGACGAGGGCTGGACAGAAGTGGTGAAGAAGGGAAATAGAGTAAAGGGACAGACAGCAACTCTGGCAGCTCCCCGAAGGGGTCGAGCGCCGATCAATGCAACTCAAAATACAGCGCTGGTGGCCATGGCTGCTCCTCGCGAGGGTAGAGCACCGGCCGCCAGCAAGAAGAAAAGAGAAAGGAAGAAGCCGCGCGCAGCGCGGTCGGCTGCCGTCGTAGTGACGTTGCTGCAGGCCGCCGCCGAAAAGGGCCTCACCTATGATGAGGTGATGGCCCGGGCGCGCGCGGCCGTAAATTTGGAAGAAATCGGGGCGGAGGAGGGTCTGCGCTTCCGGCATACCGCCAATGGGGCGAAGCTGCTGGAGTGTCCCGGTGCCAATAGTTCTGGCATCGCAGACAAACTAGTAGCGACGCTCCGCGTGGCACTGCCGGAGGAAGACGTGCGCGTGCACAGGCCGGTGAGGATGGCTGAGATTAGGATCACCGGCCTGGACGATTGCGCCACCAGGGAGGAGGTGGCAGCTGCGATAGCCGCCCAAGGTGGATGTGCCCCGGAGAGCGTGACCGTGGGTGAACTCCGCTCAGGGTACTCCGGGGCCAGGTCGGCGTGGGCGCGCTGCCCTGTGGAGGCGGCCACCTTCTTAGCCACTCCTCCGCCGGGAAGATCGACGGGGGATCCGGGGAGACTGCGCGTGGGCTGGATAGCGGCCCACGTGCGTCTCCAAGAACCGCGTGCCTGGCGATGCCTTCGGTGCTTTAGTACCGGACACGGCCTCGCCAGGTGCACCAGCTCGGTTGACCGCAGTGGTCTGTGTTTCCGCTGCGGCCAGCCAGGCCATAAAGCGGCTTCCTGCACGGCCACCCCGCACTGCGCTCTGTGCGCTGCGGCCGGGCGCAGGGCAAACCACCGGGCAGGAGGCAAGGCGTGTTTCCCGTCCGGTGATAACACCGAACGAAACCGGCGCCGGAAATCAAAGCGCCGGCAAAAGAGAAGGTTGGCCAGAGGAGCACTGGCCAACGTTGTAATCCCCGTTGCGGCGCCGGTGCCGGAGAGCGGGGGCAGCGGTGAAGGGGAGGGGGCGATGGATGTGGTCCAACAGTAATGGACCGCACCTATCGCTTCCTCCAAGGAAACCTGAACCACTCCGCCAGAGCTCAGGACATGCTGTCTCAGAGCATGGCGGAGTGGTCCATAGATGTGGCTGTGGTCGCCGAGCCGTATTTCGTTCCCCCAGCAAATGATTGCTGGTTTGGGGACGACGGCGGCTTGGCGGCCATAGTCATAAGAAGAGACGCGGCGATCCCCCCCCTGGCGATGGTGACCAGGGGTCAAGGGTTCGTCGCGGTGCAGCTGGAAGGGACCGTCGTGATCGGGGCGTACTTCTCTCCGAACAGGCCTACCGTCGAGTTCGGACATTTCCTGGACGGGATCGGGGCGATTGCTCGCCGCCTCGCTCCCCGTCCAGTGATTCTTGCGGGGGATCTTAATGCGAAATCTGTCGCATGGGGCTCCCCCCGCTCGGACGCTCGTGGTAGGCTACTGGAGAGGTGGGCGAACGCGGCCGGCCTCTGTTTATTGAATAGAGGTACGGTTGCGACGTGCGTGCGGTGGCAGGGCGAGTCTATTGTGGACGTTACGTTTGCGAGCCCGGCCATCGCGCGCCGTATCCGCGACTGGAGGGTTTTGGAGGGGGCGGAGACACTGTCAGATCACCGATATATTCGGTTCGATCTCTCCGCCCGCTCCACAGTCGCGGACGCCCGCGGGGGCCATCCCCGTGACGCGTCTCGATCATTCCCTAGGTGGGCATTGAAGCGCCTGAATAAAGAGCTCCTGATGGAAGCCTCTACAGTGGCGGCGTGGGCGCCCATGCGTCCACACCCGGTCGAGGTCGAGGGCGAGGCGGGGTGGTTCCGGGACACGATGCGTCGCATCTGTGATGTGTCGATGCCCCGGATCGGCCCTCGACTTCCCAATCGCCAGGCGTACTGGTGGTCGCCTGAAATCGCGCAACTCCGCGTGGAGTGCGTTCGGGCGAGGCGCGAGTGCGCCAGGCATCGCCGCCGCCACCTGCCGCGGCGCAACGATCCGGTTGCGTTCGCGGCAGTGGAGGCTCGGCTGCACGGCGCATTTCGCGTCGCGCAGAGAGCGCTGCAGCTGGCCATCAGAAGAGCCAAGGACCGACACATGGAGGGTCTCTTGGAGACGCTGAATGAGGATCCGTGGGGGCGGCCCTATCATATGGTGCGCAATAAAATGCGCCCATGGGCCCCCCCGATCACGGAGCGTCTCCAGCCTCAGCAGCTGCGGGACATCGTCTCGGCGCTGTTCCCGCAGGAGCGGGAGGGATTTGTCGCTCCCGCTATGGACGCGCCGCCGGAATACGACGGTGAAGTCCCTGCTGAGGTGCCCCATATAACTGGGGCGGAGCTCCGTGTGGCCGTGCGCAAAATGTGCGCGAAGGACACTGCACCCGGCCCGGACGGCGTCCATGGCCGGGTTTGGGCCTTGGCTCTTGGTGCCCTAGGGGACCGACTCTTGAGGCTTTACAACTCTTGCCTCGAGTCGGGACGGTTTCCTTCATCGTGGAGGACGGGCAGACTCGTGCTGTTGAGAAAGGAGGGGCGCCCGGCGGATACTGCCGCCGGGTACCGTCCCATCGTGTTGCTGGATGAGGTGGGCAAGCTGCTGGAACGTATTCTGGCGGCCCGCATCATCCAGCATCTGGTCGGGGTGGGACCCGATCTGTCGGCGGAACAGTATGGCTTCCGAGAGGGCCGCTCAACGGTGGACGCGATCCTTCGCGTGCGGGCCCTCTCGGAGGAGGCCATCTCCAGGGGCGGGGTGGCTTTGGCGGTGTCACTCGATATCGCCAATGCATTTAACACCCTGCCCTGGTCCGTGATAGGGGCGGCGCTAGAAAGACACGGAGTGCCCCCCTACCTTCGCCGGCTGGTGGGTTCCTACTTGGAAGACAGATCGGTCACATGTACCGGACACGGTGGGATCGTGCACCGGTTCCCGGTCGTGCGCGGTGTTCCACAGGGGTCGGTGCTCGGCCCTCTTTTGTGGAATATCGGGTATGACTGGGTGCTGAGGGGTGCCCTCCTCCCGGGCCTGAGCGTAATCTGTTACGCAGACGACACGTTGGTCGTGGCCCGGGGAGGGAGTTTTGCTGAGTCTGCCCGTCTTGCCACCGCTGGGGTGGCGCATGTCGTCGGCAAAATCAGGAGATTGGGCCTCGACGTGGCGCTCAGTAAATCCGAGGCCATGTGGTTTCACAGGCCCCGGAGAGTGCCACCTGTCGATGCCCATATCGTGGTTGGAGGCGTCCGGATTGGGGTCGGGGTGCAGCTGAAGTATCTCGGCCTCATTCTGGACAGTCGTTGGACCTTCCGTGCTCACTTTCAGAACCTGGTCCCTCGTTTGTTAGGGGCGGCCGGCGCGTTAAGCCGGCTTCTGCCCAACATCGGGGGGCCTGACCAGGTGACGCGCCGTCTCTATACAGGAGTGGTGCGATCAATGGCCCTATACGGGGCGCCCGTGTGGGGCCAGTCCCTGGCCGTGGGGGTGGCGAGGCTGCTGCAAAAGCCGCAACGCACCATCGCGGTCAGGGTCATTCGTGGTTATCGCACCATCTCCTTCGAGGCGGCGTGTGTACTGGCTGGGACGCCGCCTTGGGTTCTGGAAGCGGAGGCGCTCGCCGCTGACTATCAGTGGCGGGCTGACCTTCGTGCCCGGGGCGTGGCGCGTCCCAGCCCCAGTGTGGTCAGAGCGCGGAGGGCCCAATCTCGGCGGTCCGTGCTGGAATCATGGTCCAGGCGGCTGGCCGATCCTTCGGCTGGTCGTAGGACCGTCGAGGCGATTCGCCCAGTCCTTGTGGATTGGGTGAATCGTGACAGAGGACGCCTCACTTTCCGGCTCACGCAGGTTCTCACTGGGCATGGTTGCTTCGGTGAGTTCCTGCACCGGATCAGAGCCGAGCCGACGGCAGAGTGCCACCATTGTGATTGCGACTTGGACACGGCAGAGCATACGCTCGTCGCCTGCCCCGCATGGGAGGGGTGGCGCCGTGTCCTCGTCGCAAAAATAGGAAACGACTTGTCGTTGCCGAGTGTTGTGGCATCGATGCTCGGCGACGACGAGTCGTGGAAGGCGATGCTCGACTTCTGCGAGTGCACCATCTCGCAGAAGGAGGCGGCGGGGCGCGTTAGAGACGCGCAAGCCCGCCGCCGTCGAGCGGGGGCCAGGGAGGCGGATTTCGCCCAAGCCCTGGCCCTCTAAGTGTTTCGGGTCCCCCTCATATGTCGGTCTGGGGACCGGCGAGGGGGACCTAAGAAGACGTCGTGCAAGCTGCTCTGCACGCGTTTTACGCAAGAGCATCCGGGTGATGGAAGGCCGGCTATCCTCGACCCACGCTGGTTCTGACCCAGCGGGGTATTCCGTAGGATAGCTCACTCTAACCGGCGCCATCTAGGCGGGCTCCGGATAGCCTGCCGACCGAGAGGGCTGGTGGTCGTGGCGCCGACGACCGCCAGTCCGGCGTCCCGAGGGGGAGGGTGATGGGAGAGATGTGCTCCGCACTAAACACTTCACTTTCCCCCCTTTGCCTTTTCATGAGTTCTGTCTCATGTGAGGTTTGGACGTTGGTTGTTGAGCGACAGGAGGTTTTAGTCGGTTCGACTCCGACATGCTCCGCCCGCCGTCCCCAGTGGAGGGCGGAAGTCCGGCGATTTCCTCCTGACCAAAAAAAAAAAAAAAAAGTTTATAAACGATTTACCACAAAAAAGAGTTAACGAGAGCTTGATCTGAGATTACTTTAGACCCAGCTCCAATAGAAATCCCATTTGTTCAGTTGCTTGAAGCTCTAACAATAATATACAGCATTAGAATGCATAGGTGAGTAATATATAAAAAATTTGCCAGATGACACTACTTACAAATAGTACATTTGTGCTGTGGCAAATATGCAAATTTGGTATGTGTGTACCCTAGAATGAATTTCTTAGGCAATAAATAACCAAACTAAGATGTTTATAGGCTCTTTCTTGTCTACTAACGCTTTTACGAAACTCATACCGGCGTTGCTTGGAGTTGAAAAATAGTGATTAAAGTAATGATGCAAAAGATCTACAAGGGTTGAAGTGTCAATCAAATATTTTCCCAGCCCGTCAAATGTTAAGATAAGATATGATAACTCTGAAATCCAAAATTGACCAAAATCAAATTAGCTTCGTTGCTAAATAGGAAAATACTCGGACCTATAAAAGTTATTGCCTATTAATTTAAATTACAAAATAACATCGAACCGGTCTAGAATTTTAAATAAATTTAGCCATAAAACTACTTTAAAAAAACTAGCTGATACTCATCAGTTTAAATATATCAGCAAAGTATTGAAATAAAATACGTAAATTGTATAGGTTTTTTCCTATGTCGTAACACTCACTAAAATTAAACACGTTGCTGTTGTCGAAGGCTCTTAGTTATTTTCAAAAAAATTAAACCTTGTTACGGATGCAAATTAATTCCTATATGTATTTAAAAAAAATTGAAATAACGAACCAGCGACAAAACAATTTGAATTTACGACTTCACGTCATGGCGGGTGTTAACAAAAATACATTCGCAGCAATTTGGAGTATTAAGAAAGATAATTGCGGATTAAAAATTTTTGGATTCCGTGGACAAATGCAAAAAAAAGGAAACCTTCAACTTTTAGTCAAATCTGTCGCGTAACGCGTAATGCTATTGGCAAACCGTCGCTAAAAACTATATTGTGAATTAATAATGCAGTCAATGGAACTCTCTAGCTCTAGGAACATTATGGAATATTGGTGGGTCATGGTAATAACGTTGTGATGTCCTATAACCGATAACTACTTAATACCAGACGTGCCAAGAGTTCATCCAAACGCCTATGAAATAAAAATAAAAACATTCATTGTCTTCGTGAAGTCAATTTTATTGTATCAAGATCTTTTCCGTGATTCTAATTGAAGCGTGTGACTACAGCAGAATAGCTGGGAGATTAATTGAAGTACTCATAAGTGTGTGAATGATTTATAATCATAGCTTTGTGAAAATGAAAACCCAAGTCAAACAAACTGCCAGATCTGAAGATACTATTAGTTCGTTCTGTGTACAATGAAACGTAAATGTTAAAGATATAAATATAGAAGATATTACAAAAAAATAGAAGGTAGTTAGCACAATATTCAAATGTCAACGAATAATACCTTAGTCGTCCGTGTCCACGAAAACTGTAAAGAAATCGAAATTGTAGAAATATTATAATTACAATAAAAAACGCGAGATTAAAACGTAATATTACTTTTAGTTTTAGTTTTTAGTTTTGTGTAAGCCATCCTTTATTGGGTTAAAAATTTTTGTTATTAAATATTTTTTTGTCTATCTATCTATCTATCGACAATTGGTAATACAGATTTCTAAAGCTATCATACCAATCTAAATGTTTATTCGGAAAAAGGTGTAAAGTGTCGACGAAATAAATATGTAGTTTACTGGTGGTAAGACCTCTTGTGAGTCCGCGCGGGTAGGTACCACCGCCCTGCCCATTTCTGCCGTGAAGCATGCGTTTCGGTTTGAAGGGTGGAGCAGCCGTTGTAACTATACTGAGATCTTAGAACTTATATCTCAAGGTGGGTAGCGCATTTATGTTGTAGATGTCCATGGGCTCCAGTAACCACTTAAAACCAGGTGGGCTGTGAGCTCGTCCACCCATCTAAGCAAAAAATAAAAAAAATGTTCGGACGAGTTGTTGTACCTAGAGAAAAATGTGTTTTAGTTACACGCTGTTTATCATCTTGATACAAGCGACTGAAAGAGTTACGAAATTTTTTTTATTCCAACTACAGAACCCTTCGTTATTCGTAACCAGACACGCACTCACTTTTATTGAATAACTTCTGACGCAAACCATATCAATTTTCAGTTCGACAAGGAAATGTACTTTTATATTATGTTAAGAATTAAATTTCTTTAAAACGTAACGCGTCAATAAACAATTTAAACAGGTACATTATTAAGCAGTTTTTAAATGCTCTGTATTATTCGAGTTCTTATGTAAATTCGGTGTTTTATTATGTAAACAGGCAAGTAAACCGTCTCGGTCAAAAGACTTCAACGCGCTTATCTGAATATCTTAGCTGAATAAATGTAGGTAATTTTACGTTTCCTTGTTTCTTCAACGTAAATTCAACTATACAATGACACAGAAGGATATTTGTGCATCGTTTAAGACTAGAGGTTAGCTTTAGAGCTACCTTTTTGCTTAGAACTGGGTAGGTGTATCTCTCTAGGTGAAAGGATTTTTCTCCGCTTTCATTGAAAGACATCTCCGTCATCTAGAATGTTCGCATTCTAAATCCACCAGAGATGTCCTTTGATTTGGTTTGACAACACAAGCATCGGTGTTGAAGTGTTAGAGCTCAGTAGGTATTCGATTCTTGCCGCACGGTAAAATGATAAAACAAATAAAAATCTGTGATTTTTAGAATCAAATTAATAAGTAAAATCTACGTCAAGACGCCAGACCACTGCAAAAGTTTACAATTTACAACACACATTTAGATTTTTTGGTGCCTTTTAAGTACAGACGATCCGTCGATGCTTTAAGGCTCCGTTAGCAGCTTAACGCGAGGCAGCATGAGGTGCCTCCTCCTCGCGTCGTTTTCCTCATTACTGAGTGTCGTGACTCCCCCGCTACATCACGATTTCCCTCCATCTGCTGCGATCCTTAGCTTCATGAAGGGCATCGTGGAAGTTGATGTTTAGATAAGATCGTATTTGGTCCGACCATCTCGTGGGACTGCTTCGTCTGGGACGTTTGCCGTCTACCTTTCCTGAGGTGACAGTTCAGATTAATAAACATCTACTTGTAACTTCCTAGTTGTTTACTTGAATATCAGCCTCGGATCGTCGGGCAGTGAGAGTGGAGCGAGCCGTTGGCGCCTGAGCTGTGAGTGGTTACGTCACCGCGCGCACACACTCACACTTTCACTATTAGATAATAGCTCAGCACCACACCACTGCCTTACTTACACACTTACAAGCACAATAGGAAGTCGTTCGAATGGTTCTAATCACCGCACAGCCAAAACTAGTGCAAAGCGGCAACCGAACTGTGTCGATTTTTTTTTGTAATGAATATTCGAATTCGCGATACGGCGATTTTTAAGGCGAATCGTTTGGGACTTTTGTATAGATTGCTCGAGTTAAAAGCATTATTTCGTATATTAATTTTGGGCGAGCTCATACTAGCTAACATGTTCAGTAATATGACTTAAGTATGTTTAATTATTTGAAGTAACTAAGTGTAATAAAAATCAAACTCGCAAAATTATAATTTGCGTAATTACTAGTGGTAGGACGTTTTGTGAGTTGACCAAAGTAGGTACCACTACCCTGCCTATTTCTGCCGTGAAGCACCAATGCGTTTCGGTTTGAAGGGTGGGGCAGCCGTTGTACTGTAAAAGCTTACTTAGAAGTCATGTCTCATGGTGGATGGCGGCATTTATGTGTGTAAATTTCTGTGGGCTCCGGTAACAATACCAGGCGGGCCGTGAACTTGCCCATTCATTTAAGCAATAAAGAAATAAAAAAAGAACATTTTTTTTACCACTTCTTTAAATGAAACAAATGCTAAATGCGTAATATTTAGCGTGGTATCAGTTCATCGTTAATACGTCATTGAAAACCACACTACAAATTGATTCAGCCATTGTGATTAACGTATACGAATGAAGAGACAAAAACATGTTTACGACTTTGTTATTTAAATACAGATTTTATCAAACAGTATTTGAAATACAGTATTTTCTTTATTATTCCCTGAAACGACTTTAAAAAAACCATAAAACTGGTCTAAGCAATTCAGAAACAAAGTAAGATAGTTTATATATACATACGTCAAACTCTAACTTCTATTATACATAGTAACTGCTATATTTACATTGTTTACTTATGCCAATACGCAAACCAGTACACGGCAATGTCGTATAAAGAGGAGCAGTAGCAGTCCAAGGTGACCGTGATCGCTTTTATAACATATCGCTGTATATAGATATCGCTAAAGCCCATAGACATAGCCCACTGAATTTCTCGCCGGATCTTCTCAGTTGGTCGCGTTTCCGATCCGGTGGTAGATTTTCCGAAGCACTGCTCTTGCTAGGGTCAGTGTTAGCATCACTCCGGCTTGAGCCCCGTGAGCTCACCTACTAGTTAAAGTTACGCTGAAATAGCCTCTCAGGGCTATCAGCTTAGGTAGGAAAAAAAATCGCTAAAGTTTATTGCACTACTTCTACTTCTGAAGTCGTCGTGGCGTAGTGAAGTATGGCGTAGTAGTATAGTAGATGAAACTATGGCGGCGTTCAAATCCCGCAGGCAGGCACCAAGTTTTCTAATAAAATATGTACGCATATAACGAATGATTTCCATAATGACGGAATAAAATTGTGTAATAAAAGTCAGACCCGCAAAAATTATAATTTGCGTAATTAAAAAAAACAATAAATTTCCATTGCGCTCGCAACTTAGCCAGCGCGAACTACTCCTACATCGGGTGGGCGCAGATACGTTCTCAACACTGGGATGAAAAGTAGCCTATTGAACGGTTTATAAAAGAGTAATATTTCCCTGAACTCCAACTACAATTTCAATACTGAAATTTGTCAAAATCGGTTCAATGGTTTGCACGCGAAAACACAATAGACAGAGTTAGCTTCCGTATCTACAGTTTTTAATTGACAAACTAGATAGCTTAAAAAATGACACGTGCTCACGACTACGCATATATGAGGCAGCGTCGGGGGTCAGCTGATTTTAAATTGGTCCACGGACTATACAGACAATATCACTATCAATATCAATATCAGTAACTATACTTCAGACCTTAGAACTTATATCTCAAGATGGGTGGCACATTTACGTTGTAGATGTCTATGGGCTCCAGTAAACACTTAACACCAGGTGGGCTGTGAGCTCATCCACCCATCTAAGCAATAAATAAATAAAAAAACACCGGAATATCAATGACGCAAATTCGAAGTTACGCATTGGAAAAACTTCTATTAGACCGAAATTAGTAAGCGCGTTAGGAGCGAAACTAGGTTATGATACAAACGGAGGGGAAAGTAATAATCATTGTCTAAAACCATGTATTTTCCTTCTTGCCTAAACCTTAAGAGGTAGCTTGCATGTCGGGATTTTCAAAGAATGATTTAACAAAAAAATTGTCCTCCACTCAAACCCTCCAGATCAGTCCGAAAAAGACAACTGCAACTCGTACTGAAATACTTTTATAAAATTAAAAACACCTAAAAAGTTAATAGCATCATAGACCATATTTCCGTTTCTAAGAAACAGGACTGTATTTTTGGTCCATTTATTTAATTCAAGTTCGAAACCGCGTAACTTGCGTCAATTATTCTGCATAGAAGACAGCGATTAAATTCTTAGTATATTCGTATAATTCGTAATGGCGTGTGTAACGTACATTTTCTGTGCCAGAACAATTTTGTCGTTAGCTTATCAAGCGGAACTGTTCGATAACAGCTAATAGTTTGTTGGATCGTGTGAATTCGTGCTCTTTTTTGTTTGACTAGTTATTGTTGTGCGTACGTTGTTTCTACGCAGCGTCTTGTTACGTGTTGGCAGTGTGAGATGACGTCACGCGAATCGTTCCCAAACGCAGACAGAAGCAAAATACACTCGCGATTCAATCGATGTATTGCGCGTCTATCACCCGGCGGGTCGCAGGTTTGGAAACTTTTCATGAAACATTATTGTGTATTTTTTACTAAACACATGTATATTTACACTTATTTTTCTTCCCGAACCAAACGATACCGCAACGAACAGTCGCCACCTCTCTATACGTCATCTGAGATCCTCCCGATCAACTCTCGGTGCTTTTAGGCATTTCAAGCACTAGTCGCCGTCGAAGCTAACTTGCACCATACAACCTTGCAACTCGTAGATACAACCCACTGACTTCCTTGCGCGATTCTCATCCAGTGGTAGATTCAGCAAAGCACTGGTCTTGCTAGGGCTGATGTTAGTAAATACTCATAGACGGAGCCCCGTTAGCTCACCCAGTTATCAAGAAGAAGCCACAACAGCTCTTTGAGGCTACAGGCAGATCTTATTTTCTTCTGCTTTGTTGTATGACGCATTCTGAAGCCAATGCTACTCTGACTTTGCTTTAAGTAAACTAAATTAACCTCACAGTTCAAATTATATATTTTCGATACACTGCTGCTATAGGTAATAAACACCTGTAGCCCATATAAGTAATACATGTCTAGGTAATTATAAATCTATAAATATAACTAAATAATTTAACTGCAAGTATCAAAATACTAGACGAGAACATCGCCAGTTTTTTTTTTCGCATTTTTCAATACGCCTAACAAATTTCGTATACATGTGTTATATTTACTAATTTTAAGGATACCACTTTAATCATTTCAGTATGCAAACCTACAACAGGTATTAAAACGTGAAATTGTAAAATATTCCAAAGAGCCTTCGTGAAGCGACCTTTGCTATAAAGTGAAACCAATATTTGTCTTAATTACTACTCTAGTGGATTTTATTCAGTAACCTACATCAAAATTTGAACACTATTATTATAAATTATTCCATTCTGAATTTATCTGAACGAGACTAGGACTTTAAAAGCAATAGAGTTACTACTTTATTACTCTAGCCAAAACTGGAATTTATTTTCAGCTTTGTCTATTTATGGATTTTATTGAGGAAAACTGAGAAGACATCTTAAACTGCGCGCTGTTAAATTCAAATACTCGTCATATTTTGGAACCGCCTCGACCAGTTAGTTATTTAATAGGGTTTATTCCTAACCCGATTTTGTCCAAGATTATACAACAGTGTCATTACAGAATACATAGAAACATTCTCGTGTCATTTTGGGGTCGTCGTGGCCGTATATAGCGATGCAACGGTGTTCGAATCCTGCAGGCGAGTAACAATTTTTGTAATGAAATACGTACTGTTCACGATTGACTTCCGCGGTGAAGGAATAGCATTGTGTAATAAAAATCAAACCCGCAAAATTATAATTTGCGTAATTACTGGTGGTAGGACCTCTTGTGAGCCCGCACGGGTAGTTACCACCGCCCCGCCTATTTCTGCCGTGAAGCAGTAATGCGTTTCGGTTTGAAGGGTGGGGCAGGCGTTGTAACTATACTAAGACCTTAGAACTTATATCTCAAGGTGTGTGGCGCGTTTACGTTGTAGATGTCTATGGGTTCCAATAACCACTTAACACCAGGGGGGCTGAGAGCTCGTCCACACATCTAGGCAATAAAATAAAAAAAACATAGAGTAGATACACCTATGTGAACTTTAGATCGATAAAACACCCGTGGGCTGGCAACATAGCAAATGAATATTAAGTTTGGCATATCCGCATGTAGCGAACGACCTTGGCTCAATCGTTTGTTCAGTAATAATAATTTTATTCTGTACTTAGTGTTCCGTATCGTTATATACGAGTGCCGTGCTTCGGTAGCTTAATTTGTTAGTTGGAATATATTTAAATTTGACTTCATGAATGACATGAGGGGTCATGAACATTTAGACAATTATTATGTTTACTGTGTGAAACTTGTTCCGAGAATTATAATATAACGAACCGTGTAACTTAATATAAAATCAGACGGAGCTATGGAATAAATTTGGCATATTTTTTTTTTAATGCGAATACTCATAAAAGCAATATTTTTAATTCAGAAAACTGGGTTTTGATGAATTTTAATGAATGACTAACTTTACCCGACCAGTAACTACTTTGCATTTTAAATAAATTCGTTATAAAACAATACTATGTTTATCCCACTATCGTTAAATTTGGAATAGACAATGATAGTTATACATTGTTTAGATTTAAAGTACTGAGCGGTACCGACTTTTCTGTGGCAGACAGACAAGGCTGTATGGTCTTAGATCCCCTTGCCTTTCCTAACAAGGAAAAATTGTACCAAAAAAAAAATGTCTCTGGCATTACTGACATCCATGAGCGATGGTAACCATTCACCATCACGTGGACCATATACTAGTCGGCTTACAAA
Organism: Bombyx mori; assembly: GCF_030269925.1. Classification (NCBI taxonomy): domain Eukaryota; kingdom Metazoa; phylum Arthropoda; class Insecta; order Lepidoptera; family Bombycidae; genus Bombyx; species Bombyx mori. The sequence continues at coordinate 8,258,285 of NC_085124.1, forward strand.
GGCAATAACAAAAGTCGACATGGGAGCTCAGTCATAAATGTTTTCGATGGTGAAAAAATGGTGTGTTATGAAGACATTCCTAATACATTTACTTTTGTAATTTATTAAAATTATATTAATATCGAAGAACAGCACGAATGTACTTACTTACTTAGCAATTCGACGTGTGAAGTCGATGGTTTGAAGTTGAAACTTTTCAAGAAGTCCGTAAACCAACTCGCGTTTTTCGAGACCTAATTTACAATTACACGCCAGTTTTTTTTGTCTTTCTCGAGTTTAGTCACGAACATGTGCAAAAAAATTATCTCGTGAACGCAACCTTGATCTTTTGTAAGCCATTTAATTACGTTACTTCAAATCCATGTGATCATCTTAACATCTTGATAGTTAATGCAAAAATAAGTTTGTTCATCATCTGGTTCTCATATAATACTTAATGTATTCCTAGATTTTTCGTCTAGCATACGTGACCGTACTTAGGGTACGCCTTAAACCTTAGTTTGATTTCCGGTCGAGGTACAAGTATCTTCTTTAAAGATATTAAGCATTCGTTTCCGCCTCTGTTTCTATATATACTTGTTCTCATCTTGCACGTATTAATAACACTCATAAAAGAGGACAAAAATCATACACTCAAATTGTAATTTAAAAGGGAAAGTTAGTTTATTTAGCGCGTTCTAATTTTAACTTGAAAATTGTGAAACTTTGTGTCTGTATACGATTTCACTCGTGCATGCTTATTATGCGAATATTAAAACGGAAGGGTCGCCTATGCTCTTGTTTCGAAACAACTCGAATTTTATTTCTGGAATTTTCCAGAGCAAAAACATCTTTCCGCATCAATGTATGAAGGGTCAATTATAATTTTTTTTATCAAAATTATATTGAGTGTAATTACAAAATGACGTAGCAACTAATTTTGTTTCATACCCACCCTTTAAAGAGAGTTTTTACCCTTTCTAGTCGTTAGCCTAAGGGGCTTTTCCAACTACCCACGGTTTGGTAGGTAAGCTCATGAGGCTCAACCTGGGAGGACTTTCTAATACTAGACCTAGCCAGAGCAGTGCTTTGCTGAATACTACCAAACTGGAATCGCGACCCACTGAAAAGATCCGGCGAGGAACTCAGTGAATTAAAAGCAGTGATGTCATAAAGAGCAATTTATGAATTAACAAATATGCCACTGACTTAAAAAGATTTCTTAATTATTTATTTCTATCGTTTTGGGATGACTCAATTTTTTTATACAAAAAAATTAAATGAAAAAGTCAACATCCCTATTAGCTGAAAATCACCGAATTCTTGTTTATTGATTAGCGCGTCGAGTATTTGACCGAGGTCGATGTACGATTAATTTCAAATGGGTATTTATCAAGTTTTATTTTCATATCTACAAGCTAAAACAATGTAATCGTCACTATCTAATTGCTTCATAAACAGTCTTTGCTTCTTTTATCTGGTCGTTGACCCTTGATTTACGAGAAGGGCTTTCGCAGTGTAGTTGTCCCAACGAGCACATCAGTTGTTTTCGTCATCAAATGTAATACTCATTATATCTAAAGGACTCTGTATCTCTCTCACGTCTTCAATCATTAAACTTTAACGCCTGAGAACAATCGATATCATCACAGAATTTTCCCATAAATAAACCGCGAGCTTCAACGATCCTCCAGCGCCCTTTTAACGTTACTTTAATAACATGTTGGTACTGAACGAGGATCGTTTGCGAATTATCGTCATAAAAACGTACCCCACGTTGCAGTCCCATGCGGGTCGCGTGCCACGCGCGTGTCCCACATAGCACGCGAATTTAAAACATAATGAAATGTTTAAAATGACACTTGAACGTGCATTAGCTTGATGATGAGCCGCTGTCGAGTGCTTTATGGTCGTTGCGAAGGGGTGAGCGAGGGAAGGTGTGAAAGATCAAGGTTCCAAGCCGAGAGCACAAATAGCTCAATTTGCATAATAACGTTGGTATGTTTTGCAAAGAGTACCTACAACGCTTGCTTGGTATTTACAAAACCGGATCCGAGGATTATTTTGAATGTTTATATTATAATAAAAATACAACTGGAGCTTCTTTAATTAATTATTTTACAGCGAACGAAAATATTTAAAATAAAAAATAAAATTACCAGTTCGTTTTCCTTTTAGTTTGGCTTAAAAAATACTAAATAGATAACTGAATAGATTAACCTTTACGGACTGTTTACGTAAGCCGTTGCTGTTAGCACTTTGGCTGAAGCTTTGACCCCGAACGAGCCCTAACAATTTGTAACGTCCCAACCCTCACAATAAGGGTTACGAGGCACATCGAGGAACAGATTCCGCTGTTTAATCGGCGTGTTAAAATATTTACACAACTGCAGAATGCACCGTTATTCGGTTGATTGTTAACAACGGCTTATAATCACTAAACGCAGTGGCGTAATATTGAAAATATCACGATCAATTATGATGTAAATTACAACCGTTACCTATACAAGATTACACGAAAAATTACGTAGGTACGTACGTTGATTATTTCTTGTGTACGTAATAAGTTTCGTTTTGTATTGATTGCTTCCGTAATGCTTGTATTGCGTTGCTTTAACGCACGTCCACGATTATGTTACCATAGAATCGTGTAAATTGACCTTACTGTCGATCACGGGAGAACGCAACCGCTATAGTCATAATCGTCATAGTTCTTATCTATACTAATATTATAAAGCTGAAGAGTTTGTTTGTTTACTGATCCGATTAGAAATTTTTTTTCAGTGTTAGGTAGCCCATTTATCGAGAAAGGCTATAGGCTATATGAGTCGTCTATTATCAAAGGTGGCAATCTGTGCATTTGGACAAAAAAATGTTATTGACATGTCAATACAGATTGATTTAAATATAATCGTCTCCTTCAAAGAATACGGTTCAAAACCTGCATTAAATAAAGGTTAATACTTAACCTGTTATTTATCTAAGATGTCGTTCAGAAGAGTTTTGTGACTGCCAATGGAATACAAAGTCAATAATTCGTTTTTCTGATTTACCACTAATTGTCCAAAAGTCACATTGCCGGCTTTGATAATAGTCGACTCATATAACACCACGCTAAAACCAATACAAGCGGAGCACCATCGGAGATATTTATACCTTTTGAGAGCTTCCACTGCGTCCGCTGCAGAAACGGTTAAAGTTTCGCTAAAATAATGTATGACAGAATTGTTACCCTTTAAAAGAACTAAAAAAAGTCCGCGACAGCATATGTCTATATGTTAAGGCTGGCTCACAATAACGTTTTTTTATGCTAACCAAATTTTTTCTAAAACAAAAAATATATTTGTGAACTATTCCATGCAGACGAAGTCACCGGCAAAAGCTAGTAATAAAATAAGCAAACTTTATGTTGATGTGTTAAATTTTCGAACTATCGACACTTCGGATATATTGTTTTTTTCTTTAAATTACTAATTACTAGCAGACAGACAGACAGTCAGACCTATAGACACTGTGTCATTAATACCGCCAGCCATTTTACGACAGAACATCGGTATTTCGGCTGTTTCAAATCAAGAGCTCGCGTGCCCTACAGAAACGAAGTGTATATTGATATTTATAAGTATGAAATACATCTTTTAAGCTCCCAAAATAACTTTATTTTTTCTACTGCTATTCTATATTCAATATAATCCATATATGTATTCGATAATAGAAGTAACAAATCATAGAATTTTAGGTTCCCATGACATTAAACTTCCCTGTTTTGATTTTTTTAATGTAAGTTTAATAAACTTTGTTCATTTATGCATAAACATGGAACCTTAAATCGTCTGAATTAGATTGAATTTTGAAACAACAGTTATCTAGGGTGAATAATATTCATCACACATTCGAACTAGAACGGCCCGCATATGTTACCCCGTATAAAGATTAAATTCAGATCATTATTTAGGGTGGGAAACGCCCTCAAATTAACTATGTGGCGGGTAGCCAACATAGAACGCATGATATTTGACAGATGACTGAATCTCGCTTACTATACTTTTAAGGTAAGCTTACATATATAGAAATTCCGAACAACAACATTCGGACTGTCAGTATCGAGCAATTTCACCCTCTCGGTGACTCCTCAGACTGGTAACCCTGACTCCCTAAAACTAGGTATAGTAAGCAATATACAACAGCATAAAACTTGAGAAAATTTAGAAACTTTACTAACAAAAATAAGGGCAAATTTCTAAAATAACCTTTACTTCATTGCAAAAAGTTTCACAAAAATTTCAACTGCTTCAAAATAAAAATGTGAGAACGTCTGTTTATATTTACCGGCAGTAATTGAATTAATTAAATATTTCTAATATAAACTGTATTTTATTTAGTAAATTATTTTACAAGGAACTATTTTGTTATTGTTGTTTATTAATGTTTTAGTAGAGCAATGAAAACAAGGCCCACCCAGTATTAAATGGTTGCTTAAGTACTACTATAGATATCATCGTGAATTTCGCCACCCATGTTGGGATATGAGTCGAAGCCTTAATCACATTATATAACGGCCGACTTCACTTTTCAAACTGGACGCATGACAACTTCGCGGCAGTAATAGAAAGAAAGAAGATACCTATCCTTGTTAACCAGCAATAATTTATCTAAAACACTCAATAGAATCTGAGACTATAAAAAATACATAGTAAATAATACTATACTAGCTAATCACTGTATATTGAACAGTTTTATGTCATAATTCATGAAGCGAGTCGGTTCATTATCTAAAGCTAAATCAATACTACGATAATAATTATAAATGAGCGAACAAAAACCGTCACATCGTAAAATAGAGCACAATATAAATAAATACAGTGAAGCAAATATCCAAATCATTAATGCGTTGATTTAAATTTGCACTAACAAATTTTACATCTCAAAATGTCAAATGTGATGCATCACATAGATAAGCATAAGCATTAGGGCAAGTAGATGCAAAAATTCATAATTTTCATCAGATCATTTGTGATTCGTTTGCAACTTTTTTTGAAGGTGAATCGCCTGTTGAATTAGTAATATCCGCGAAAAAATATATATTACAATTTTAAAAGAAAATAAAATTAAATTAGGAATAGCATTACTGTTTTCCATATACTATGGAGAATACAAACAGGCATCGGGGAAGGTAAATGAAGTACCCGCATGCAGTTATTAGCGGTGCGCCAATCTACCATCACCCTCCCCGCTGCTATTTAAAGTGCGAGGGTGTCGAAGCCACTCAAATGCTTTTATAACGGCTGTTTATTAATTCCATTAAAGAGCCCTAAATTACTTTTAAATTTGTGAGAATTTAAAAAATCAAAATTGATTATGTTTTAAATAAATTGCACGATTATGAAAATTTGTCGGTCAGATCACTTTGGTGCTGACGGCCTCAATTATCCCCTTAACAAACAGTCATATCTGTGTCTTCTTCTTCTTAGCCTTATCCCAAATCAACTGCGTATCGTGTCCTGTTATCACACTGTATTGGGAGGATGTGGTCTAATGATTAACGCTAATGTCTGTCTGCTAATAAAAACACTTGTACAGTTAAAATTGGTTTTGTACATCTATGCATTATAATAAAAAAGTTGATGCGGAGTCTCACTTAACGCAGGAGTCGGTTTACCATCAATTGTGTGTGTTTTAGTCTACCAATTGACAATATAAGAAATCGATTTTGCTAAAAGTATAAATTCTTTAAATAAAAAATTTATACTATTTCCCTACTAAAAAGTTTGTGTTTACGTAGAAAATACATTATTATCCTTTTTGTTTCTCTTGCACATCTAACAGATCTACAGTGATTAATTATTTGAATTCAGAACAATCTAGATTGTTTAATAATCTAAATTCAAACTTGTGTCTAAGCTTAATTTGATTTAGCGTTATAATGTCCGAGGGAGATGGATATAGAGATGGACTATTTTTAGTTAATTTGCGTACATCTAAAACGCGAGTCACGTTTAAAAACAAAGGGTACTGCGACCACCGCGAAGCTTTCCAAGAACACGTTTCAACACACAATATAGCTTGCTACTTAAAATAATCACCCCTGTATTTTACCAGTCACAAACTTAAGTAAATTAAGATCTAAAACGGGCAGGACTATACCATTACACATAATAAACAATTTTATAATGATAGTAGATGAAATGTTTTTTGTTGTATGGCAATGATTTATCACAGAACTAATATTGGTTTATTAAATACATTTTAAATAAAATAAACAGATGTTATAAGAGAATATAGCATAATATATTACTTACCATACTTACTATAGTAAGCTATGGGTAAGGCTAAAACAATGTTTTATGCAATATGGTGTATTTTGTAATAATATATTCTTGCAGTTAGACCCCTTTGAACGATTGTTACAAATATAACATAACAATATAGCTCTGCCCCTGACATTGCTGAAGTCCATGGGCGACGGTAACCACTTACCATCAGGTGGGCTGCTCGTCTGCCTACAAGGGCAATAACAAAAAAATACAAACATAACAAACATAATAGACAAAACGAATCTTTTCAATTATCCATACAATATTCATTTTCTCATTCTCTAGTTCACAACTACGTTAGAATAAAAACTAATTTAATGAATAATGAAAAGGATGGAAATAAAATAGCGAAGTCAAAAGCACGTAAAAATTTTGAATCAACATCTTCAAATGTACACCGGAGTCAAACAATAGGATGATTTCGAAACTAAATTGTTTTCACGAAGTGGATGTACAACGAATTGTAATTTCACCATTGTTTGTTCTAAAATTTATGTTACGAAGAACTAGATTACGTAAGCGATTTTCGATTCGACTATTTTCAACATTACATACAATTTCTATTTTTATTATTATAATTTTGCATGAACCTTTCAAAAACTGTACATTTAGTATAGAACCAATTAAATTTTGTAGAGCATTTAAGAGACCTATGAAGGGAGAGATATGAACACCTCGTTGATAGTGGTTTGCGGAGCCAGATCTCTTGGTACAGTACGTTGGTGGAATGATTTGAATGCCGATTCAGAGTTGATATCGTGTTAAGATATTTTACAATCGCGTTATGGGTGAACGAACTTTTTTCTTTGTGTATGTTCTTGGTAATCATATCACAAGAGGAATTCCTAATTTAGAGCTGATGAATGTACCTACCATTCTTGATTTTAAAAAAGATGTGTGGTGTCGTGGGACACCGGATAGGAACGAAGTTCCTTATTATAAAAATATTAATTTTAAGTTCTATTCGAGGTATAAAGAAAATAAAGCTGGAGGTTTCGCAACAACCCACGGTCATTCGGTAACGTGCGAGCTTATTGTGGTACACTTCATTCACGGTTGTTTGCATAAGAGTTAGGGTATTGCGCAAACGAACGCTCTGAGATCGTGATCAATGAATGATAAAAAAATATGTTATTTTTTGTACGTTCTTACAAAGTTAAGTAGTACACTGTGTGCATTACTAATTTGTACGTTATTACAAAGTTAAGCCGTACACTGTGTGTATTACTAATAAAAATCTTACGTTACGGACATCGAGATTCGTAGTACATAATATCTCGATGGTTACGGACGTTTTTTCCCGGTTAGGGTACCCCTCCGCATCGTCCCATAAGGAACTTCGTTCCAAAAATAATTAAATAAAAGAAAGTTTTAATCATAATATTATTAAGTTCATAAGAGTTACTGTGTACATTATTACATACGCTTAAGTAACAATTTTGGTGAGTAAATTCGAAATTTGTAATGTTTACTCCATTATTTACACAAGACGAACTTTATGATCGTAAATCAGTCCTTGACGAAGCTCATAATGTTTGCTGAGCGTTTTGAGCCGGCTGCACGTCTGTTTGTGTAGGCAGGCAAGTGATATGATAAGCTCCGTTGACATTCAGCTATGAAATCATTCTGCAGTATGGAGGTGGCACTTGTTAAAGCAAGTTATTTTGATCGGAATTGAAATGAAAAAAATGATTTTAAAGAATTTCGTGAATTAGTAATGTAATTTATAAAAACAAACATGCGCACTATTTCTGAGGCGAAACAGTCATACTAGTTTAAAAGGAACTATTATTTAAGAGCCAGCAAAACTCATGGACGACTTTCGCTTTATGACTTTAATAGGTTCTAACAAAATCCAATTGATACTAATTCATTATATTATTCTGTTAGATAAATATATCCGTTAAGTGTTAAGTGTAAGTAAAAGGTCCTCGTTAAAAATTAAAAATCACTAGTTATTACAAATTATTACTTTTAAATTTATGATGAAATAGCATTCTAGTTTACCTATCCGATCCACTTTCAATTTCTTTACTCCGCAATCTATTTTATACTCCAACTAGATATCGACTATATCAGCGTGGTAGAGGGGTGCAAAACCACGTTTCGTTGCTTTGTGGACTGACTCGTGTGTGGTTGAATTAAGATACATTTTTGCATGTTTTATTCGATTTTATTTAAATTGGTGGAGACACAGGGATGAGGTCGAGGCTATCTCCTGATAACGAATGAACCGGCCTCGAGTGAACCCCAAACAAACTTCACGATTGACATGTACTATGAGTTTTCTTTATTGACACAAAACTTTTTTTTTATAAGCCAAATATGAGAATAATTTTAATGTTTTTATAATTACTGTAAAAAGTTGGTGAAGCAATAGTTTGATTTATCATAAATTAAAATAGAACAAACACGTATGTGATTAACTTCATAGAATCGGGTCGAATATAATGCTTCGCATAACAGAGAGTGATAGAATAAAAAATAAAATTATAATCATAATTGTAACTGTCACTTTTTACAAGACATGAAAAACTTTTTTTTTTATTGCTTAGGTGAGTAGACGAGCTCACAGCCCATCTGGTGTTAAATGGTTACTGGAGCCCATAGACAACTACAACGTAAATGTGCCACCCACCTTGAAATATACATTTTAAGGTCTCAGGATAGTTACAACGGCTACCCCACCCTTCAAACCGAAACGCTATACTGCTTCACGGCAGAAATGGGCAGGGCCGCCAGCAATTACGCAAATTATAATTTTGCGCGTTTGATTTTTATTACACGATGTTATTCCTTCACCGTAAAAGTCAATCGTGAACATTTTAAAGTACGTATTTCATTAAAAAAATTGGTACCCGCCTGCGGGAATCGAACACCGTTGCATCGCTACATACGAATGCACCGGACGTCTTATCCTTTGGGCCACGACGACAAAATCGGGAACCAATAAGTTTTTTTTACAAAAATGTACGTAAGTAAGTCCTTTTAACTTAGCAATGATTCAAACTACAATATTTTATCATCACTTACGAATTCTAATTTAAATATTGTCAGAACTCGCACATCTATAATCTCCGAAAATAAAAGGTTATTACCACTTAAGTTGAGCAGAGAAACGAGTAATTCAAGAATTAATTCGTATCGTAAAATAGTTTTAAAAGACTTGTGTATTTAATACGAAAACCTGTCGTTATAAAATCGTAATTAACAAATTACAACAATAACATTCCTTAAATATATTATAGTACTTACGTTTTTTTTATTCACTTATCTATTCTGATTATTTCAGCGTTACCCTAGCGTGTAGGCTAGATCTCGGAGCTTAAACCGGAGGTGCTGCTAACACTGGCCCTAATAGGAGCAGTGCTTCGAAAAATCTACCACCGGATCGGAAACGCGACCCACTCAGAAGATCCGACGAGAAACTCAGTGGGCTGTGTCTGAGGGTTAATTTGCTCGCTGGAACAACGAGAATAGTGAACAGTACTTGGGGTACCTATAACCACTCTAAAACACCTTTAGTGGAAAAAAATCCAACAAAACTAAAATCACTACGATTTTAATTTTTAAATGGCAATTCTTTAATATAAATTAAAATAAATAATTGATGCCGTGATAAATAACTCAGTTCATATAAATGACAATCGAAATTACATTTAAACGGTGCCCGTGTTCTAGCCTTGTACAGTACTTACCTACATAAGAAACCTTTTAACCACAACATTTAGCTTCTAACTTATGTCCGTTGTATTAATGCAACATAATATGCCACATAAAATCTTATAAGGTAGCGATATCAACATTATTATTGAGATGATACCGCATCATATTCAATAAAACCACAATAAAATATATTGTCTTTGTTGTATTGCAGTAGCGTTTATAAGGAATAAAATCTTAAGACAACTCAGTCGTAACTGGCTATTAAATGCAGCTATTATAGTGTATTGTAGGCATAAGTAATGCATAACAAGTTTCATAATGTAGATAATAAATTCTAAGTTAGAATAGCGTTCACTTTTACTTTCGATGCAACAGCACCGTCCTCACTTCCCTCTTAAAAAGAGTAGGGATGAGGCGCGAGACGTTGTCTCTTTCGTTCTAGTTCTAAGTGAGATGTGATCTTCTCTGTCTGGCTTCCCTTTAATATCCTCAGCTATACCAGTTTGGTTCGCGCTTAGTCATCTCGGGTCAGAGATAGTGGTTTGAAATGTCATTACATTATCGGGCTCAATAACGCTCAGCATTGGACGGTTTGGTATTTATTGATACGTAACGTACACATGTAACTAGACAGCGGAATAGCTGATAGAATATTCTGTTGCAATGTGGGTTTTGCCTTGACTGTAATTATATAACGTGATGCTTTATGTTGCGTGTGTATTTTTTTTTAAAAGGGCTTAGCAGTTAAATTGAGTTACACGGTGGCTTCAAACACGGATGTGTTTGATTGTATGATATCCAAATGGTTTGTTGGAGCAAAAAAAAATTAACACGTAATTAATTATTCTCTTGGTGCTGAACCATAGTCCAATTATTAAACTTCTCGTTTAGATTTCCCACAAAAAATGTTTGTAAAAAAACTCATGTATATTTAATTTTAGTAGTCAAAAGTAATTACTGCATGCATAGGAAACTGGCAAGATTCTAAGCGATACAATGTTATTTCTATATAAATTGATTACAATATTTTCGAAAACTTTCGCGAGTTGCAGATCTGATTAAATGAAGTCTGCTCCTCCATTAAAATCGTTTGATTTGAGTCTGTCAAGAATAGGTACATCTACTTGTTCTTATATTTTGTGTGTAGGTATTTCCGACGTTTGTCATTAGAGAAAACAGTTTCATGGTTTCCGTTTTTAAATCTAGACTTATTCTGTATGAAGAATAAAATGGCGACAATAATACGGCCAGTAATACTTCTAATTTATGAAAAAAAAATGTTTTAAAGGACAATGCCCAAAAGTGGGCCAGCTTTATGTCAAAACTATTTGTACTTGAAAAACTATGCCTTATTTTTTCACGTTGTTTACTTTATGTATCAACATTTCTTTCAACCTGGCATTGTTTTACAAAAAAAAAAAACTTATTTGATAACATACCAAAACTGAGTGCCATAGTTTTTAAACTCGCCAATAGGCAAAGGGCTTAGCCCATAAAGCCTTATAGTAAACCTTTAAGTTGCCAAACGAAAGAGTTGTCTAGTGAAGTGTCACTTAAAGTTTTATTTCAATGTTTTTTTAATAGTTTATTGTGATGTATAATATATAAATTGGGTGTTGTTTTGTGTATTAAACGTCAATAATCGTTGTTCACGATTATTGAGGCATTGGAATAAAACTGTGGCTAACATAGCAGTGACTGTTTTTTTTTTTTCAAGATAAAAGGTCTGCGGAAATTCACGCTCACTCAATGTGCTATTCATCGAGTTGACGTCAAAACTCCCAAAAAGCAATAAAAAGAGATACACCAGCTTTTTATTCAAAATAAATAAATATAACCACGACAGACTAGGCTGTATAGGCTACGCTCTTTGCCTGCTTATTGGCGAATTTAAAAACAACAACAACAATATCGTTGCCGGCTTCCGGATTTTCATTTCATTTTATTATTATTATGAGGATATAATAATAATAAAATGTACGTAAGGGCTTATTTCTAGCAACATTAACCACAATTAACTTATTTAATACTGTAAATAATGATGAGAGCAATTATTGATTTCGAAGAAAACAATTAACAACATAATTTTAGCTGCAGAAAAAAACAGATTTCTCTTAAACCTGGGTGAGAATATAAAAATCATTTTCTTAATATGAAACGATATGGCTTTGTCTATCAAATTAAGTTAAAACCATCATGATCTGACAACTTTTTTTAGGGGCCCAAACGCCCTAAGAAAATGGGCATTGTCCTTTCGAATGCATAGACAGATGAACGAAACGAGGTCGTCTCGTCAATGTGCCATGATGGCATCATCATCATCTGAGACTGTTCACCGCTAAACATAGGGCTTCTCAAATCGATGTCCAGTGCTACCGGTTCGTTGCCACCTGCAGCCAACATGAGCCAACGATTTTCACTAGGTTATCGGTCCATCAGGTAGGTAGGTGACCATCCCACACTGGGCTTGCCAGTACGTGGTCTCCACTCTCGGATCTTTCTGCTCCATCGGCTGTCCAATCTTCGTACTATATGGCCTGTCCACTGCCATTTCAGCTTGCTAATCCTACAGAATTGGGTATTGTCGGTTCATCAGGTAGTTCAGGTGGCCATCCCACACTGGGCTTGCCAGTACGTGGTCTCCACTTACAGATCTTTGTGCTCCATCGGTCGTCCGCCCTTCGCGCTATATGGTCTGCCCACTGCCACTTCATCGGAACTGCCATCGGAACCCATAAACATCGCAATGTATAGTAATTTCCTGTAACTTATTATTTCTGATCTATGGTGGCACGGATCGCGCACCAACGTCCTACCTGCCGTATACGCAATCGTAAATTTCGGTTTGAAATATAGGGTCTCCGTAGGTGGATCGCGGAATGTTGTGTTTCTGGGTTTCAGAATGCTAGTTAATAACGCCAATCTGATACCAGTAGAGTGGGGCGATCAAAAATGATCAATTTGATCGCCACAATTGACGTATTTGGTGCTATTGGACAAATATTGGTACTATTCGGTCAAGATAAAATCAACCTTGTACTTGAAACATTAAGCTTATTTTTTTAAGAGCATACGGCACGAATGTTTGTACAAATACGCCAAGTGAGGTGTCATAGTGTGACATTTGCCTTTTATCAAACAATGTGAGCAAAGGACGTTCTCTAAACGAAAATAGATGTTATAATCACAAACAAACATGGACCGTGTCTATATTAAACAAATTACGATTTATTTGTATGTTATTCAAGATAAACTAAAGCTATTTATTAAATTCAATGTATCGGTTATTGTTTTGTAGAAACATGTGGAACTGCGCAATTACTTTATTTAATAAGCATCACTTAACAGCGAGTGCTGTAACTCTGTTAATTATTGTTATATTATGAATAGGTAGGGCAAAACTTTTCTGTTTCATGTGAGAAACACTGCAATAACTAATAATAACAGTAATAACTGAAGACAAGTCACATGATCATTTGGCCTCAAACTAGGATTCTCTGTACTATGGGAACACTTCACCCGACTTGCCCGATATGGGAATCGAACTAACGATCCTCGAACCACTAGTTAGGAGCGCAACTACTGTATCATCCAATCAGTCGATAGGATAAAAAATAAGATATTATTATTGAGCCTTAACGTGTGTATGTTGAACAATAGAAATGACCGTAAATTTTGTTTGAGTAATATATCGCCCGGGCCATTCCACCAAAGATGTTTTAAGAAACGAACGCGCGTATTAATTATGTCTATTAAAACTATAATAATACTTTTTGCTTTGCCAATTTCAAATTAAACACCAGAGATTAGCGTGGGTAATCGTCTACCAGCTTTATCTATATTACATTGCGGGCTATAACAATATGAATTATTACATGTACTTGTGCTAATTATTAAATTAATATTTTATCGGTTCATTTCCGGATTCAAGATTCTGGTCAGGACCCTTATATCAAATGTGTTTCCTGTTTTCGTTAAATATTCTCCGATAGGCCCATCTACAAACATTTTTAAGCATAGTGGGATTAGGTTTAAATTAATTTTACTTCTCCATTAATTAGTATTTATTTGATACTAATAAAACTTCTCGCTTTTCCTGTATCGATACAATGATCTAATTAACATAAATCGTCATAGCTTCTAACTTTGTTAAATGCGAGTTTCTTTATAACCTAATCTGATAGATTGATCTTTAAGTCGATCAAAACTGGTGGTAGGACCTCTTGTGAGTCCGCGCGGGTGGGTACCGCCACCCTGCCTATTTCTGCCGTGAAGCAGTAATGCGTTAGTGTTTGAAGGGTGGGGCAGCCGCTGTAACTATACTGAGATCTTAGAACTTATATCTCAAGGTGGGTGGCGCATTTACGTTGTGGATATCTATGGGCTCCAGTAACCACTTAACACCAGGTGGTCTGTGAGCTCGTCCACCCATCTAAGCAATAAAAAAAAAACAATAAAACCTTTAAAATTATTGAAGTCCGAAAAACAGTGGTAGTTATGAAACCGTGGAAACTTGTTTGTTTCTTAACTTTTATATTAATGCACATATGAAATCGTTGAATATGAAGAGAAATCCTTCAGCATAAAATGGAATGAAAATGTAAGTTGACAAACACGATCTACATAATTATATGAAAATGTCACGACGTTTACAAATAGCCATCGGGAATTTAAACAAGAGTAGCGCCTAAGTTTCCCTGTTCTGAATTTCAAATTACTTCGGGCCGCGGTGAAGAATCTCAAAATGTTTCAGCAACGAATTACCGTATTTGGATAGTTTTACGAAATTTTGTGGCAAACTACATTACTAAGACAAAACTTTCCTATATTTTTAGTGAGCTAATTAATATTTTGCCATATCGGAAAACAGTGCAACGAAAAATATGTTCACAATTGTCGTAGTCAAGTTTTAAGTTTTTTTCTTCTTCTATATACCTTTTTTTTTTTTTTTTTAACGCTGTTCTTCTATATACCTACAATATCCTTATGTAATATAAGAACCAAACAACATATCCATAGCAATATATTTCAAATATCGCATCAATATCTTAAGCTCCCGGTACAGTATTACGTAATATTTGTTTCCAAAATAAAACAATATCGGTCTACATTGCTACATAGAACTTTAACGATGAATGGCTTCGAACAACTTATGCGATGCTTAAATTATGAAACAGAACACTAACTAAAACCGAATAGCTTAGTGAATATATTATATGAACAAAATAATATCTGGATTCTTTAAAAGGGGAATACATACATACAAATACAATAGAATCATCAGATTCAACAGTGTTTCTACGAATTCGTAATAGTCGTTGCTTCTCAACGCATCATTCGAATTCTATTGAGGAACACTACAAGTTGTTACCAATTAACGATTTTATCGGCGTATTATTCAGGAATGGCGCATGAATCGAAACGACAGGGCAAGCGACGAATATTAGTGATCCGTCGCGCGTCGGTACCACTGCGGCGTCAAGGTCATTCGCTCCACGCACAAAACCATCACTTCCTCGTTGGCAACCGCGTCGACTTGGGCAACTACCTCTCACTAGAATTAGGCTCCCTCTTACAACATGCTATAACTACTTGAATTGACATAGCGCCTGAGGACTTGCGTACTTTTTTTTATAATTACAATTACAATTGTTATTATACGAATATACTAGCGACCCGCCCTCGCTTCGCTTCGGAAACTGTAATTTATTATTGATTTCTACACTATTTACTACTTGCTACTGGTGGTAGGACCTCTTGTGAGTCCGCGCGGGTAGGTACCACCACCCTGCCTATTCCTGCCGTGAAGCAGTAATGCGTTTCGGTTTGAAGGGTGGGGCAGCCGTTGTAACTATACTTGAGACCTTAGAACTTGTATTACAAGGTGGTTGGCGCATTTACGTTGTGGATGTCTATGGGCTCCAGTAACCACATAACACCAGGGGGGCTGTGAGCTCGTCCACCCATCTAAGCAATAAATAAATAAAAAACTATTTAATGGACGTTATTATACATATAAACCTTCCTCTTCAATCACTCTATCTATTAAAAAAAACGCATCAAAATCCGTTGCACAGTTTTAAAGATTTAAGCATACATAGGGACAGATATAGGGCACAGAGAAAGCGACTTTGTTTTATACTATATACTTATGTATGATACGTTTACGCTTGGTAATAACGTTAGTGTGCTAAAAAAATTATCTCACAGACTCACTGCTTTAGAAATAATTTGGGACTCGTAGAAGATACTTTCATTTTCACGTTTCTTAATTTAATTTAGTAACTAAAACTGTTTCACTGCTTTTCAAAAAATATTGAAACTAAAACAAAACCTATGCATTTTTTTTTGACTTTTTTGTCGCAAAACTGTTATGCGTGCCGGTTTAAAGAGTGAATCATCATCAGCCTGTATCTCTCCACGGTGGATGTAGGCCTCTCCCATAGTCCGCCACGATGATCCTCCGCCTTCCGCATCCAATCTCTCCCAGCATATCGCCGCAAGTCATCGGTCCAACGGGTAGGGGGACGCCCTACGCTGCGCTTACGGGAACGCGGTCTTCAGTCCAGAACACGTCTGCTCCATCGGCCATCGGTTCTGCGACACGTATATCCGGCCCATTGCCACTTCAGCTTGCTAATCTTTAGGGCTATGTCGGTTACTTTGGTTCTTTGACGAAGAAACTCCGAGCATGCACATTTTCATAGCACGCTGAGCGACTTTGAACTTACAGACCAAACTTACGGACCTACGGTCAATGTCCAAAGGGAGAATTAGGGCGTTTAAACTTTATTATTGAGTCTAATGTCCTCATGTCTCGAAATAGGTGGCTGCATACAAGTTATGTTTTCTATAGGTTACAAATTAAAACATCACACGTCCTTACGGATCCATCAGATCCAATAACCTTTGCATTAGATGCCTTCAGCTCTAATACTAGGAGCAGGCTTAGGGACCCCAGTAACCGTACTCGTCGAACTCGACAAAGAGGTCGACGTGCAACCTAGCCCATGCATCAGCCCGCTGAGTTTCTCGCCGGATCTTCTCAGCGGGTCGCGATTCCGATCCGGTAGTAGATTCATTCGCGAAGCAATTGCTCTTGAGTTGTTAGGTCTCCTTCGGAGGCGCTCGGGCAGCTGTTAGCAAATCCCACCCCTCCTGGCTGAGCCTTTGCTCGCCCACCTGTCCTGGTGAAACTGGAAAGGCCTTCGGGCCACCAGTAATAACTTACCATATAAAAATTAAAACATAGAATGAACAAACATGAAATGTACCTCCTTTTTTTTTTAACGCCGGGTAATTCGTTTACGGATACCCGGTCGAGAGGGTTTTTTTTTCTTTGTAACAGACCGGGTGTATTTTTGGTTGATGTGGTAAATGCTCTTGGCCATGCGACCCCTAGGTGTTAATCAACTCTTACCGTAGTATAGGACCATGCGTTACAGTGAGTAGGTCTAATAAAAAATACGCCTTAAAAATCCATTAGAGAACACAATAAAACTTGTAAATCAAAGCAGGTTTAATGTGAGTTCATTACTCATTAGACTATTAACTTATAGAATTTGAAAGAATAAATGTTATGCTATTAGCTATTATTAATATCGTGTTAAATTTTGTTTTGTTAAATACTGATGGAAAATCAATATTTACCATCGGTATTTAACAACAAAATAGGTCAGAATAACATGAAACGCTTGATAAATTGCCGCTTTGTCATTAATAAGCAACTCTTTATTAATATTTAATTACATGAGTATTTTAATAAAATGTGAAGTTTCCTTATTGCGCAACGCTATGCTGAGTTGTTTATAGAGGAATCAACTTAATTATACTTACGAGAATACTGACACTGTATAACGATATTAATATTATATTTTTGAATCAACATATTAATATTATATTTTTAAACGTTAGAGTGGCTGCGCGTGTTTTAATTTGTTAAATAAGTAATTTGTAAATATATATTATATATACATTTTTTTATTGCTTAGATTGGTGGACGAGCTCACAGCCCACCTGGTGTTAAGTGGTTACTGGAGCCCATAAACATCTACGACGTGAATGCGCCACCCACCTTGAGATATCAGTTCTAATGTCTCAGTATGGTTACAACGGCTGCCCCGCCCTTCAAACCGAAACGCATTACGGCTTCACGGCAGAAATAGGCAGGGTGGTGGTACCCACCCGCGCGGACTCACAAATATCAAATTTTGTCAATATAAATTAGAAACAAAGCAATGTAAAACTCTATAAACGTGCACAGATATATGGTTATTTGCTCTAGTAATTACTGTATAGAAAATTGGAACTCTAACCTCATACCGCGGGTTTGATTACGATAATCCTAAGGGGTATGGGATATTTTTGCAGGCAATCCAACGGTCTGCTTCGAGTAACGTTATCGAAAATTAATATCCGTCCATCGATATTGTCTCAAAGGTGGCATCGGTATTCACATTGTGGACATTGTGGTGTCTATGGACTCCGATAATCGCTTAGACATTAGCATTAGGGAGGTCACCAATCCTTTAGCTAATGAATGTAAAAATACAACCATGTTTTTTTTGTAATCTTATACAAATAAATAACCACAACACAAAATGGACTGTGGCTGTGAGCTCTACTACTTATCATCGTCTGCGACCAATAGAAAAACATAAAATATGTACTACATGAATAGTCTGATGAAAAACTTTTACTTTTATTTTTTGTCTATAAGTACGAGGAATAATAAATCTAACTACACTACCAGGCGTAAATGCCATGTGATTTTTAGTTTTTACGAACAGATTATATAATTTGACATTTACGAGAATGCAGATTAACGAATATTTAGATGCGGTTTAAATATCATGCAGTTTTTATGCGTATTATTTATTACGTTTACATAGAGGTATAAATAAGCTTTTAAAATTAATGTGCTAACCCGGAAAAGATCTTCAACCGCCATCTGTACAGCAAATTGATTACACAAACACATTGACGTATACTTTTTTACAATGAAGACATGACTGTAACGAAAGAAACGATATGGTATTGTTTCAAATGGTTCCATTAACCAAAATCGTCGAACTCTTCACTAAAAATCAATCATTTATTGATTAATTATTAATTTTGCGATAATCAGGTCTGACATTAGACTCAAACTTTATGAATAAATCATTCAGAAAATCATTTGAATAAACTTGTGTAACAAGCTTAATTTTATAAAAGAATGTCGTATCAAATCTATTTAAATTCGTGAGCTCTTAAAAATCAACACTGATTTTATATCCAATTTCAACTTAGTATTTTATTTTCAGACAACGAACCGTAATGGCGTCCATAAACGAATGAATAATCGTTGGTCGGTTCAATCCAATCGCCTATTCTTTGAACATTTAACGAATAAAACAAAAGGCTTAGCCTGTATGGTTAAAATGGCCTTAGTCAAAAATATCACGTTGTAGAATTGTAAATAAATAATAAATAAAAATAAAAAACTTTTATTTCAAGACATCAGTCTCATATTGTGTTAGTATTAAAAATAACGTAAGAACTATGTTAGTATTTAAATAAATCAATCAACTCCGTCCCTGGCAGCCCCATCAAGCAGCATGTAGAACATCCAACTTGATGAACCTACCCAGCGACTCGAAAACAAATAACAGACGTTGAATTGCATTAAACGTAGAACAAAATACGACGCAGGCCGAATATGTTAATCCTGTAATAAAACAAATTAACATAAACATAGCAGGTCGATTCGAGCTCATTTATCAGCACAGCAATGAAATCCAAGGCTGCCCGCCACCCGGTGTCGGGTTGTTCATTACTCGATAATCTAGGAACTGGAGCAACACGGCATCAAATTTTGCATTACGCGTCGTTTCGTTATCGGCAATTCTAAACTGCGTAATACGAAGCACAGTATGCATGCTTGCAGTTCGAATTATAATCCTATGGGAACGTGGAAAACTAAACATTTCCATGGCATAAGCGATAAATACAAGGTGAATCGACAATTTATTTTATATCAATTTAATAAAGCAGAGTTGTTTGAGTATACGTATGCTTAACAAAACACAGAGTCTCTGGTTTCGTACGGTTTTCTGGCCAACATATTTCAGCGGAAGATGTTTTGTGTGCGTTTACCAAAAACATAAATATATGCAGATATTATTAACAAAATAAGGTGCGCTGTTCCGAATGCTGTACGAAATGAACTGTGAGCGGAATAAATTTTTGGACGTTGTCCCAAAAATAAATGTCTTTGTTTCCGAGCGGGAACAATTTCAGAAGTAGGTTGAATTTAAATGCTGAAAGACAATGAATTAACTGACTAAAACAGGCCGTGATACTAAAATTGTCAACAATTTTTGATGTGAAAAAGAAATACGTATATTGTACAAGATAAAAGTTATTCATCTCTGTTTATATTACATTTTAACTACACGAGTTCGTTTGACATTCCGTAAATAATGAATTCTTAAAATATCTAAAATATTCGGGCAAACAACTTTTTTTTTAAAAACAATCTCGAGAAAAAAGGGATTCAATTAGAATCATGAAGATTCATAACGTAAGCTTTTATAAGACGAATAATTTGGACTATAAATATTTTTTAACTGGGTTTCATTACATTGCCGTACAACCACTGTCATCATCATCACACAGTGATCGATGCTTTTGATACATTGGTTTAAATAGCGGGGTAATTGTTTAGATTCTTGAACAAAAGTGAATTAATGAAAATGTGTATTTAATAAAACAATGAGCTTATAGCTATATGTTTTATATTTATAATATTAGGTCTTTGAAGTTGCTGTTTAGTTTATAGAAAGTTAGTCTTTTCTTTACAATTTTTTTTTTTTTTTATCTATCAAAATATGTACCCATGATATATTTGCGGCTTTGTCTAGGCAGTGGTAATTTTAATATCCTTTTTTATGTTTGAGGCATTACTGGTGGTCCGGAGGCCTTTTCACTTTCACCAGGTCAGGTGGGCGAACAAGGGCTTAGACAGGAGGGGTGATTTGGTAACAGCTACCCGAGCGCCTCCAAAGGAGACGTAACAACTCAAGAGTAGTTGCTTCGCGAATGAATCTACTACCGGATCCGAATCGCGACCCGCTGAAAAAATCCGGAGAGAAACCCGGTGGGTTAATGTTTAGGTTAGGTTGCACATCGAACTCTGCCGAGTTCGACGAGTACGGTTACCGGGGTCCCTAAGCCTGCTTCTAGTGTTAGAGCTAAAGGCGTTTAACGGAAGGGTTATTAGATCTCATGGATCCGTAAGGACGTATCTATGGTGTTGGTGGTGACTGGCTCGTGCGTGATCAGGTTTCGGGGAGTAGTCAGAGGCGGCAACGATAAGGCGATTATCATGACCCATAGTATTATCGAAGTAGCGTTCCGACGCGCGCCACGTTGACTCCATGTGTTTCCGGATTGATTCGAGGCCCAGATCGTCGTGTAGGTCAACTTTCCTTATCGAACTACAGAGCTCCGACGGCTAACCTGCAAAAGTGAGATTGTAGGGATGTCATGGATGCATCCAGGGTGACTCCCAGGTACTTGACCTTCCTGGCCCAGGGTTTTGGTCAGTTAAGCCCTACGAGAATGTACTCCGTGAGTCGGTACATCTGTTGTACGCATGAGTGATTTTCGCGGAATGCGAATTATATATCGTTGAGAATGCTTCTGGATGAGACGAAGTCTCTGAGGCGTTTCTAGAGCAGATGCTCCTATAGTTTGCTTAGAGACATGAGGAGGCCAATCGGGCGGTAATGCCCTTCTTGAATAATTCAGATGTGCGAGAACCAACAAACCATTATAAGGTACAACCATTATATAATAAGACTGACCTCATAGCTGTAGGTGTTTTTTTAAAAAAAAATATTGCTTACATGAGTAAACACACAGCCCACCTTATTTTTAGTGATAAGGGCTTGTAGATATTACAACGTAAAGTCCGCCAAATACCTTGACAAATGAAGTCGAAGTCGGAGTTGAATTTTATAAAAGTTGTCCATAACTTCGAACTGACTATATAATGTTACCGGTACTGTGGGCAGGATTGGCCATTAGGGCAAAGCTTTGTTGAGGCATGGCCAATAGAGAACGCAGATGAGGATGACTGACGCATCGCTTGACACCAGTGCAGCGGACGGCTTTAAACCAAGTGTGGGATCATTTGTTTCATGTTTTCTATAGGAAAGAACAACTATTTAGCACCAACTGAACAGAAAGTGATCTGCCTGCCCAAAGACAAAACTGCTTGCAACCGATTGTCTGAATTTGGCTGATTGGTGGCTTTTTTCGAGAGAAAGGAACAACCACTTAGCACCAACTGAGCCAATATTGATCTGCCTGCCGAAAGACAAAACCGCTTGCAACCGATTGTCTGAATTTGGCTGATTGGTGGTTTTTTTCGAGAGAAAGGAACAACCACTTAGCACCAACTGAGCCAAAATTGATCTGCCTGCCCCAAGACAATAAAACTGCTTGCAACCGATTGTTTGAATTTGGCTGATTGGTGGCTTTTTTCAAGCGATCAGATCAGAGAAGATTACTGGACACCTTGATAATATTAAGCTCAAGATTGAATTTGAGAATAAGGGTACTCCAATCTTTCCAAAAGGAATGGATAGTTTCTTTGGTACAAATAGACAGCAGTAGCGGGTATTATACAGGTCCATACTAACTCGCAATAAAAACCCCCCCAATCTCTATTGTTTTCCCTCAACTTTACATTTCAATATAGCTAATGATAAATTTAAATGATGACATCGTGGGTCATACAGGTCACTCAAACCTAAATTTGACAAGAATATTAAAGAACAATCAAAAATATCTGAGCAGCATACTAACGAAAAACTACGGCAAATTAAATTGAATGACGCATTCTCTAATCATCAACCAATAACTACATGCGCTACGACATTTTATTATCTAACTAATAAAACCCAGTTGTTCTGATTAGCGCGAACAGTTTGACGAAAAAAAGGTTCTTTTTTAAAACCACTCGCATACACCCCGTCGTCGGTTCATAGTACTATAACTTTTTTTTTCCCTATTTATTCGCCGGTAGCCTAAGAGGCTATTCCAGCTAAGCCTGGACGGGAAGATGAGCTGACGGGCTCAACCTGAGAGAATTTGCTAACACTAGACCTAGAAAGAGCAGTGCTTCGCAGAATCTACTACCGGATCAGAATCGGCTGTGTCTTTGGGTAAGTTCACTCATCGAACTCTTCGTCGTAATCGACCAGTTCGACGAGGACAGTGACTGGTGCTTGAGAGGCCTTGAGAGGCACCGAGAGTGAATCCGGGGGATCCAACAAGACATGTTTGGAGAGACTGCGGCTTTGCGTTGCCCCATCACGTTCGAATAAGATAGCAATTAACATATCGCTAATTACAGGCAAATGTGTAATAAAAATCAAACCCGCAAAATTATAATTTGCGTAATTACTGGTAGTAGGACCTCTTGTGAGTCCGCACTGGCAGGTACCACCATTCCGCCTATTTCTGCCGTGAAGCAGTAATGCGTTTCGGTCTGAAGGGTGGGGTAGCCGTCGTAACCATACTGAGACTTTAGAACTTATATCTCAAGGTGGGGGGCGTATTTACGTTGTAGATGTCTATGGGCTCCAGTAACCACTTAACACCAAGGGGGTATGAGCTCGTCCACTCATATAAGCAATAAAAAAAATACTAGTTTACTTGTACGCGGAAGGGTTATCTAGATAGAAGCACGATTCGCTTTCTTGATCACCTTAATTTATTGCACATCATGAAACTACCCGATCACAATAATTGCACTGCAACATTAAATTAAGAACGTTCCATGGCATTCCATTCAACTCGTTTATCTTTATAAAATGTGACAGGTGACACAACCGGTATAGCTGTTTTTACCATTTATAGCAGGATTAAAATGTTAAGTAAAAAATATATAGTTTCGCATTCATACTGTGTTAGTAAACAAAGTGGTTTGATACGCAATACACACGCTGTGGCGTAAATACGAGGTGCGTTGATTTACTCAATGTGAACTTAACATATTTTCCTTAGCAATAGTTGACTTACACATATAACTTTAAAACGTCATTATTTTATTTGATGGATTCACGCTAATAGATGAGCAAGTTAATGATACGAATCATTTGTAATCTAAACATAAATGCGTACCTTGCTTGTCGGGTCCTCGTGATCCCTTAGGGGGCACAGATAGGGCCTGGTGGAGATCCCCTCTGACCGGGTTTGAACTGCCTGCCTTCTTGACAAGGGAGATATTTTTGCTGGTATGGCCTTTGAGACGAAACTTGGATGATAGGTGCTGATGATGATGATGATAATAATGAATTTGTTGATGATGTGGATGGTGTAGGTGTGTGTAAAAGGTGGAGGATAGGAGACGGTTGATCCTCCACCACGACTGCCAGTCAACAGTTTTCACTCCCTCCTCCGCAGCCTCTTGTCCTGCTTTGAGGCCACGAGCCTACTTACGAACTCCCCAAACAAACTCCCTAATCCTGAGCGATGACGTTATTACTAATGTATCAAACATTACTATAAAAAACAAAGCACAATGAAGAAAACTTAAATGTCCACACTCTGAAACACACTTCATATTACGTCGATAAAAGTTTCAGTAAACTGACACTTGCGTGAAAGAAAATAATTTTCTAAGAAAGAAAAAGGAAAACTATAGCCTTTGTGTAAGTTTCGGCAGAATAGCAAAAATATTTTTTGTTAATTCCGATCGTTTATTAGTGAAACCCTGATCATGTTACCGTAAGTCAGTTGGAAACGAAATAAAATTAACATATTAATCTAATAGTGATTGCAAAGAATGTATAATTTCGAATTGCAAGATATTTTGAAACGTACATTTGGACTGACATAATTACAATTGCTTTACTTTTTTTAGTCAATATTTTGGGCGCAAGCAGCCTTTTCAAACTATATTCAAGGTGAGACGTAATTTTATGTTAATTTTATCGAGTATTTAGTTGCTTCGCATGGTCTTTGCACAAGATTCCGCCGCAAT
Source organism: Bombyx mori (assembly GCF_030269925.1). Classification (NCBI taxonomy): domain Eukaryota; kingdom Metazoa; phylum Arthropoda; class Insecta; order Lepidoptera; family Bombycidae; genus Bombyx; species Bombyx mori. The sequence goes on from NC_085124.1 coordinate 8,283,278, forward strand.
TAATCTAATAATGTAACACAATGGTCGCGATTGTATCTATGACGAGATAATCGTTTGATTACAATGGGACGGTCGCTTATTCTGATTAAGCGTTGTGTAATTCGAAAAACGCAACTGCTCCAATTAACTGGTCGATAGTGTATTTTTAAGAATCTAACTATTAAATACCAAAGTCTTTTTTTTTAGTGTGTCTAATTTAATTAGTTAATATCAATTTCTGAAATACACTTTTGTCTAATAATAGCTATCGTTGACACTACCGAAGATACTAGTGAAAGTACCTATTTATTTTTGCTTAACCTCAAAGCTTCTACAAATGTGTTTCAATTTAAGCGTAGATCAAGTTGTCCTAAGATTATTATGAATATTTTTACAACAATTTCTTGTACTTATACTCATTATTTTTATATTTGAGAAGACGAACTATTCGATGATATAAAAAGTAAGTTTTATTTTATAATCACGTGGCTTAGACACAAACTAAACGCTAATATAATACAAAATGCTCAAACCTTAAAAACGGTATGGTTTTAAAAAAAACAAAAGAGATATTTTTAAAGTTGTCTTTTATATTTTACGTCCTACTAAAATTTGCATGGAACTAACTTTGTAATACAGCTTTACTGCGTAAAAAAAATGCCAACTAGTAATACTGCGAATCCTCGTAGAACGATAAAAACAATTTTTGCTACATTGCTCGCTTCCTTATTTTTTTGCATATTCAAACGAATGGGTACTTCATTAACATCGCTTACTTATGTTATTGTAATGGATCATATTATAATATTATATTCATTCGATTTGTATCAATACTATCTGTATCCGGGTATCGATAATACATATTTTACAATCGTGAATAAATTAAAGAATAAGTTAAAAATAATATTATATATTAATTTGAAAGTAATTGTCCACGTCTTCATTGTTAAAGCCTCTCTATAAATAATGGGTAATAATATCTATACAAAAATATGTATTACCATATGATTGAAGTCCGGACACCAACTTAATGGTTTCTGGAAATTAGCCAGCATGGAATTTAATATGATGTATTTTCTTCTGTTTTGGCAAGTCTTACATATAAAATTATAAATATATTTACGGTTTAATTTTGCGTTTTTTTGTTGTCATTTGCCGTGACCACGAAAATTGTAAGGTATTCAAAAACTTGATTATAATACCACTAAGAGGCGCGAGATAAGACCGTAACAGTAGTTTTAATTAGGGGTACAACAATCCTTCTGTCTGTCTGTTAAGAAGTATTGTAAACTTGCAAGGATCCGACCACTATCGGTCTGTCTCTACTACTCAGGTTTAACGGAAGGTAATTGTTATTCCCATTCCAATTAGGACTGCGATGTCGTGTCTCAAACTGTTCCACTCAACACTAAGTTGCTCGTGAACTCAACTGTCAATATCAGAGGATCAAATTTTTGAGTAACGACAAAAGGAATATATAAAGATAAAGGAAGATAATTTAGATGTCTATGGGCTCCAGCAACCACTTAACATCAGGTGGGCCGTGAGCTTGTCCATCCATCTGAGCAATAAAAAAATATATATTTTACCGAATGGGTGATATTGCTCGGTAGACCGGTACGTGCACGTAACGTGTATGTATGCAATGCAAATACTTATCTTGAAAATGTTGTATGTAAGATTCAGGCATCTATCAAATATCTTGTGTTGTATGATAGCTACCACCATATTATCTTTCATATGCTGGGTGTTCAGGATAATAGGGTGTAGATAATTTTGTTTGGTTAATTGTAAGTTAGACCTAAGGAACTACTTTCCTGCATTCACCTTTATTCACAATATACGTATAGGTACTGGAGGTAGGAATCTTGTGAATCTCTCTCTTGTGAATCTACGCCGGTAGGTATCATCACCCTGCCTATTTCTGCCGTGAAGCAGTCATGCGTTTCGGTTTGAAGGGTGACGCATTTACGTCGTAGATGTCTATGGCCTCCAGTAACCACTTAACACTAGGTGGGCTGTGAGCTCGTCAACCCATCTAAGCCATAAAAAAAAAAAAATACTATAAGTGTCTTTAGATTTCATAATGTTTATAAACTTTAAATAAATGCTTTCACGTAAATTCTGATACAGTACTGTCATACTCGTAAAAACCGCCCGGACGTTTCACGTTACACAACTCCGAACGAACGTTGGATCAATCACCTATGAACCCGATGGTAATGCCATAAATCGCCCGTGCAATACGATCCCACAGGGCCATAACACAGTTCACAGGGCGTACAACTTCGACACGCATTCACACTTCCTATGTAATAACCATTACTTGCAGTGTTTACGAGAGGATTTCTTTAATTTAATAACTTCTTACAGTACAATGCTGTTTCAGAGATATCCATTTCGTATTTATAAGCGTTGATAGGCAGACGAACCCACGCCCCAATGTTGTTGGTCAGATACCGGAGCCAATTTATACATAGTAGGTAGATGCCGGCGTAGAGTAATAAGCACGCTTCTATTCTTACAGCAAGTTGCTTCACAGCAGAAAAATAAATGTGGTACAAACTGGAGCAAGCTTATAACGCATCTTACCAACCGAATAGGATATTAGGGGGAGAGTTAGATCTAGTTAGGTCTTTAGTAGATTCTTAATATTCTTCTATTATATTCATCTGATCTAAGAGACTGACCACATTCCTAAATGTGTCTAGCTTTTTTAAGAAAAAAATAGACGTAATAGCCAATTAATACACAACACGAAATCAAACTGTTCAACATAGTTCTGTCAATCCTTGTTGAGTAGAAATGATGGTATACTATGGTATGGTGGTATGGTATAAATGATGGTATTATACCAAGACAGCTTACAACGCTTAAACACAAATACTATATTATGTTTTCCATGATATACCGTCTTTTCTCGATACCTGAAAATACCTGATAAACGTTTAATGTTTCAATCGATTCAATCCAGACCGCTTGTCGTCGCTAACATAATACCCCCCTACATATAATAGGTTAATCATTTAAATTTGAATTATTGTTCTGCGAGTGTCGGTTGTTGGAGAGCACGATTGAAAGGGAAATTACCGTTCCTATCAATTAAAACGTAATGAATCTGATGAAAAAATTACTAAGATTGAACGTCTTAACAAAAACAGCACTTGAGAGAACGTGCTCAATCACATATTGTCAAGCAGCCGTATTTTTTTTTTGCGATATTTTTCCTTGTCGTTTGCCCGGTATTAACTTCTTAATAAATTAACGCTGTCTATTGACGCTTAACATATTTTACTGATTGATGCGTATCTCATATTATTAGTGTTTATGCTCATATTGACCATCAAATTAAGCAAGTAGCATTTTTAATCGCTTAGATGGGCAAATAGGCCCTAGTCAGCCTGGTATTAAGCTGGTATTATTATTGGTATTTACCCGAAGTTTTGGATACCATCTCCCTCCATTGTAGTCAAAGTCTCAAATTATTCACACGATTGATTATGTTAATGCCCTTAAAGGACTTCACCTTCTACCGTTATCCATTTTCTTTCAAATTGCGTATTTTATTCCGTGATGCTTTTGATGTTTATTCGATGAAGCATTATACGTGTTGTACCTGTTTAAATATACACAGCATATACTAATCTAAGGAATCAAGTAACGTCCAAGGTCTAGATGACGGAAAGATTCTCGCGAACCGGAGACCTACCAGATAGTCGACGAGAACTGGTTCCGCGACCGTAACGCCCGCGAGTCTGCCGCACCCAAACAAAGTTCGAACAAAAAACATGCCGCGAATATGTATATCAATGGTCCGCAAAAACGAGATACGAACAAAAACAAAATCGATATTGAATAGGTTTCGTTCACTTACATCATTACATAAAAAATATGCACTGTATAATATGTATAATATATTATTATGTTGCTACTTCTGTTAGTGCAGGACCCTAAATACTTAATAAATAAAATAGACGAGCCAATCTATACTTCTATACTAATATTAATAAAGAGGAAAGATTTGTTTGTTTGTTTGTATTGAATAGGCTCTGAAACTACTGAACCGATTTGAAAAATTATTTCATTATTTGGAAGCTACACTATTCCCGAGTGGCATAGGCTATATATTTTTTTTTAAATTGTGGATTCTTACTAAGTCTTCAATAATTTAACCCAAGGTGTAAAAAATTACCTACAATATTCTTTACATCACGTGTCCTGCGAAAACTATTGTTGATAGAATAAAATAATGTACTACGACTTTGTAGAACACATTATTATTTACAAAAAGTGTCGCGACAGCATATTATGTCTAACTATTATAGTTATGCCGCAATAAGTGTTATTTTATTTAAAAAAATAAAACAACGTCAAATATCGTTAAAATTTTTGTTAAAGACCCGAGCGGAGCCGGAGTGTATCGCTAGTCACTAATAAATTGAGTACACATCGCAACACTATTCTCCTAACAGCTGATTAGAATAATCTCGAAACTATTTGCTAAATATATCAAATAACACGAACTTTAAATGTGAAGAATTTGATAAAAGCCAGTTTTATATAATATATTATATTCAGTATTTTATATGCGTTCACGTGGCTAGAATTCTCAGAAACAAACAGTATTCGCTATCAGAGGTCAAAGCGGTGCCTTTGTTCCCATAATAACTATATGGTAAGAGTTTACACTGTATAGTTTGTTTTTCGTTAAATATTAAGTCGAGCAATAATTAATTACCGCCTTGTTTGTGACTGCTAATTTATTTCCTTCGTTTTATAACTTTTTTTTACTACCTAATCACTGGTAGCTTCGCAGGGCTATTCTAGCTTCATCGATTTGGTAGGTGCGCGCACAGGGCTCAACATGAGAGAACTTGCTGATAATAGCCCTAGTAAGAGCAGTTCTTAGCTGAATCTACCACCGGATCGTAATCACGATTCAATGAAAAGATCCGGCGTGGAACTCAGTTGGTTACGACTATGGACTTCCGAATGCATTCGAGGAGACATTTTATGGCGACAAAGGAAGTCACCACCACCTCGTGTTAGGCGGTTTCCGAAGACCGTGCCTATTTCAACGCTTCTACCTTCAGTGATACATGAGAACTTAGTCTCAATTAGTCTAGTACTGTAGCCGCCGCCCTACCATTTAAACCAATATGCTTGCTAACAAATTAGAAAAAAATAATAATTTAGTACTTTTTTTTTTATTGCTTAGATGTGTGGACGAGCTCATAGCCCACCTGGTGTTAAGTGGTTACTGGAACCCATCGACATCTACAACGTAAATGCGCCACACACCTTGAGATATAAGTTCTAAGGTCTCAGTATAGTTACAACGGCTGCCCCACCCTTCAAACCGAAACGCATTACTGCTTCACGGCAGAAATATGCAGAGCGGTGGTACCTACCCGTGCGGATTCACAAGAGGTCCTACCACCAGTAAAAAAGTTCTCTAAGGATACCACAACTTAATATTATAGAGGCATGGTTGAGCGACAATTACCTTATTAACACCTTAATTAACACATCTATAAAAGTAAGAACGTATACAGAACAAATTACAGTACCAAACCACTACTCCCTAATAGAGCCAGTATTTACATCTTTACATATGTACATGTATGGGAAGATTTTTTTGTTATTGTTCCATATTGCATATATGTGGCAATTACGAGTATTGTATAATTATCGCCTTTCTCTTTGTCACGTCACTTTCAACTTTAATTATAACGTCGAAAGTCTTTTTTTCAGTTTATAACATTACAACCGCTTAGGGGTATCCTCACGTTAGCTAAAAAAGGATATCGCATATACGAAAACTCGGTAGAGTTTTTGTTTGATTTCTACAAATTGTATTAGGTATATAACGTTTTTTTTTTACAGTAAATGGCTTCAACATCCATCCATCCAGTATTAACATCCAGTGTTAAGAATATATAGGCTCAAAAGACGGGTCAGGTGGAGCTATAATACACAAACGTCTTCCAAGTTTGTGAGGAGACAAATGTGGGTAGATGATAAGGTCAAAGTTACAAAACGTATTGCTTTAACGACTATCTTATTCATTAAGATAAACAGATGAACAATCGGCGGCTTTAAAACTGCATAGCACTAATACTTTTCGGTACAGTAAAATGACATCACATTTTTTTTAAATTTTTTATTGCTGATATGGGTGGACAAGCTCACGGCCCACCTGGTGTTAGATGGTTACCAGAGCCCATAGACATCTATAACGTAAATGCCACCACCTACCTTGAGATAAGAGTTCTAAGGACTCAGTATAGTTACAACGGCTGCCCCACCCTTCAAACCGAAACGTATTACTGCTTCACGGCAGAAATTGGCAGGGCGGTGGTACTCGTACCTACCCGTGCGGACTCACAAGAGGTCCTACCACCAGTAAAACTATACTAACAACTGTTTTTTTATAAAATGTACAGTATACCCCATTGTATAAACGAGGCGTTCTAATTTCAAAAAAACGTTGTACGTGACTCTCCATTACCTATAACCGTATGGGCAGTCTCGTTGTATACATAGTAAAATACAAAGTGAAAATTCGGACCTTGACATTGTCTCTGTTTACAAAGTTACATCACAACACTAGCCGGGCGGACACGTAGCAACGCCTTACAAAATCACGGGTTTACCTGCACTAGACCAGCGACATGTCGAAAACGTGCTCGGAACGTAAATAAATGAGCAAGTGCCGCGTGTTGCCAACATTTGACATGTTATTGAATTCATAAGTGATTTTAGTGCACTGGAGTTCGCTAGTCGTGTTGTATGGTAAAAAGTAAAATAGGGAGTTCAAATAACAATTTATAGACCGCGTATACGGGATTGGCTGATTAACTCTATATATAAAAATGAATTGCTGTTCGTTAGTCTCGGTAAAACTCGAGAGCGGCTGGGCCGATTTGGCTAATTTTGGTCTTGAATTATTTGTGGAAGTCCAGAGAAGGTTTAAAAGGTGAAAAAAATTTAAATAGAAATAACAATTTTGTTTTTCCTTTGATGTTTATTTTATACAAAAGTTTAGGTCTTTTATTTATCGATTGAGGCACTACGAAGTCTGCCGGGTCAGCTAGTTGTTGATAAAATTTATTGTTGTTCTCAGTATTTTTGATTCTAAAGCTATCACTAAAAGGATCGAATACTAAAATCCACCTTTAAGTGTCATCATCATCATCATGCTTTCCTATTACCCTCTGCTGGGGTGTGGGGCTCGAATCAAATTTTTCCATTTATATCGGTCTTGGGCAGTCTGTTCTAGCTCCTCCCACGTCATGCCCAAGACCCCTAGCTCCTGCTCCACCGAGCGACGCCAAGTTGTTCTGGGGCGGCCTCTCTTCCTTTTACCAGACACTTTCCAGGTCAGTGCTCCCTTTGATAGGTGGGTATCGGGCTTTCTCAAAGTGTGACCAATCCAATGCCACTTCCGCGTAAGGATCTCCTTCTCCATTGGTGTCTGCTTAGTGACCCTCCACAGCTAATTAATAATTTAAGTGTAATAATTATATTAATTAACTTTTATTAAATTGATATTTATTGGCTAGTCGTATCGCCAGTGTAATCGTATTTTAAAACTATTTCGCTCACCTCATTCGTTATCGTTAACGGAAAAGATTACTCAGTAACAGATATTTATTATTAAACGTTGCGCCACATTTTGATAATAATAATAATAAGAACGACATTAAAACGTTTCATTGAACGTTGATAAGTTTAATGTTTAAACACACATTTAATATTGAACTACATTTCGCTTAAATAAATTTATTGCTGTACTATATTCGAAAATTGAGATTGAAATTAACAAAATTAATTGCGTATTCGGTGGGAATTTTTTCGTGCAAAACATTTAGTAAAACTAGTTTTAATTTTTTTTCTTTTAATACCTTTTATATCAAATTATGTAAATATTAATTAATATACATAACAGGTTAGCGAGAGAGGTGTGAGAAAATTTTGTTTAACTCACACTAAAGAATGTCTTAACGTACGATATGCTCCTACCATAAAGGCTTAATTAATTTAAGATATTCAAAATTCTGCACTTCTGTTTTGGAGTTTTAGATTCCGCTTTTGGTATAACTCAACCCGTCTCCTACGAGCTTAGAGACTTAGCGAGATACTCAATGAATCGAGCGACAATGGGAAGAATCTTTCGTGACAAATAGCTCCGGTCTCTGTCTTTCCACAGCACCCTAATGAAAATTGGGCGGGTGAGTAAAAATCACATAGAACACTTGAGTATGATTCTCTGGTGGGAGTGTGTGGCCTTGTGTGGTCTCGACTTCTGTCGCCAAATTTTTTTACTACCCGTTCGCTGGTAGCCTAGTGAGCTATTCTAGCTACGACCGGGCGGGTAGGTGAGCTCACGGACTCAGCCTGAGAGAATTGGCTAACACTAGTCTTACCAAGAGCAGTACTTCGCAGAATCTGCCACCGGAACGGAATCGCGACCAGTATTGGTAACCGGTGGTTGAGGAGCCTAAAAACACCGATAGTGGATCCAATAAGACATTTTTCGAGTGACGGCGCCTTTGCGTTGCCCGGTCGCCTGGGTTGCCTGCAATGAGTAGTCTCAAAGATGATACGAAAGCACTGACGTCGTAGCATTCTTAATAATGCCGATATACGTGCTGGTGGCAGGACCTCTTGTGAGTCCGCACGGGTAGGTACCACCACCCCGCCAATTTCTGCCGTGAAGCAGTGATGCGTTTCGGTTTGAAGGGTGAAGCAGCCGTTGTAACTGTACTGAGACCTTAGAACTTATATCTCAAGATGAGTAGCGCATTTACGTTGTAGATGTCTATGGGCTCCAGTAACCACTTAACACCAGGTGGGCTGTGAGCGCGTCCATCCATCTAAGAAATAAATAAAAAATGTGTAGAAAAAAGAATTATATGGGCATATAATTTATTCAGTAACAGTTTACATGCAGAGGATTCTACAATCATAATAGCTTGTTCAGTTATTCATCAAAGCATATGCATTGGTGTACATTTAAATACTAATTTTACTTTAACTCAGACGGACGGTTATTTAAGTATTTGGTCAATACCGTTAGCTAGCGCAGGTAAACATCATACCCTACTCATATCAGCCACGAAGCACTCGCGTAAGAGCACGATAGCAGTTTTTTTAATCCTTCATCTTATGATTGAAGCGACATCTTTGTGATGTCTATGGACTCCAGCGTCACTAAACACCGAGTGCGGTGTTAACTAACCTTTTTATTTTTTTTATTGCACGTGTAGGCAGACGAGCATACGGCGCACCTGATGGTGAGTGGTTACCGTCGCCCATGGACTTCAGCAATGCCAGGGGCAGAGCCAAGCAGCTGCCTACAAAAAAACTACAGCAACAATAAACTTACGGCTGATAAAAACGTGTAATTTTAATCGTACAAACATTAAGAATTTACTTAAAAAATAAATAGCAGTGAGAGTAATTTTCCTACAGACTACAATTGCAGAAAAGGAAAGTAAATAGCTGTGTAATTACTTAAGAACAGAACTGTGCATGGAGCATTGTACAATTAGTAATTAATACTACGAGACACAACTATTCACTTACACTATAGAATAGGTACCTACACCACAGGCTCGCAAGTTTAATTGCCTCATCGACCAAATATTCTATTTATCCACAACCTAGCTTATTTCGTTCGTTGGTAATAAAGAGTTGTAATTTTCATAATTGAAATATCTTACTCGTAATTCTGATAATTTAGTGACAGAAAGCTGTTAGTATATCTATGTCTGTCTATTAATTCTATCTAATATATTTATGTGTTATTTAAAGATACTAGATATATACTACTAGTATAATATCTACTAATATCTATATAAATGTACTAGATATATACAATAGACAGATATAGGTATACTTCTTCTTCTTTTTCTCCACCTTATCCCACTAGGTGGGGTCGGCACATCAAAATTTTCTCTTCCATTCTCTTCTATCAGCCGTCAACACTCACTCCTCTCTCTCTCTCATATCGTCATTCACACACTCCATCCATGTCTTCTTTGGTCGACCTCTTCCCCGTCTACCTTGCACTACCGTTTCCATACACCTCCTATATATATCTAGGAGATATAGGTATACTAAACTAAGCTAGTATTAAAACCGAATTTACCAGATACGTGTACGTTCGCTCGTCAAATCGATCTGTCTATGCGAAGTACCCAGTAAGTATCCAAATTTATCTTATTCCAGACTCGAGTGTGAAAATACGTAATAAGCACTTGTACAGTGGACTGTTCTTGTTAGTAACATTACGGACGAGGCATCAAAGTAGCCAGATGATGCAGGGATTGTTTACGCAAACAACAGTATTTACTTGCGGGCTTAGCGACTTCGCTTAGATTGTAGAACTAGCACAGATACGTATTTTGAATTAATTTAAATGAACTCGATTTTCGACAATCAATTAAAACACGCAACATCTGAAGTTGTAAATAATGATAATATTGATTAAAATCGAATGCGGTCTATTGACACAGAAAAGGTTTTAGTGACGTAACCTACTTTTGTATTTTAATCGTAAATTTAATGCTGCGGTCTCTTTTAATTTTAATTTTAATTTTGTATTCCGAATCGTAATTATAGTAATGTTCCTATTGTCTTTTTGCTTTTATTTATTGCATAGACCAAGAAACAAGCTCACAGCATACTGATAGTTACCGGAGACCATAGACAAAGTGAATGCCGCTATCCAACTTGAAATAAGAGATCTAGCCCTTAGTACAGTCTAACCAACTTCTTAGTAGCTGCTGCTAACAACACTGTTGCGCGACGGAAGAAGGCCGAGTGCTGTTACTTACTTACACGTGCGATCTTAAAATACTCCCTAGTAATAATGACGCAAATTATAATTTGTGCAAGTTTGCTATGCAATGACTTGACAAATTATTTCCACAATGTAATTCCATAATAAAATCAACACGCAAAAAACATAATTGCCTCGTTCTATACAATTGAGACAAAGACCTCAAGTCTGAAGGTGGCGGTATTCACGTTTTGATGTCTCTGGGCCGCTGTAACCATTTAAAACCAGGTGGACTATCGTCTTATTTACCCGCCTAAGTAATAACAAAAGGCTGTTCAATTTCATCGATATGTAAGATTCAGATTTAGCCGTCCCTATTATTGTTTTTATTGCATTCGTTAAGCAAAATTTCTACTTTCTTATGTGTAATTGATGATGCATTCAGAAAGTGACATTTTGACAAACATTACTCTTACATAACATAAATATTTAATAGTAAAAACACTGTTTGAAGGTTTTATTAATTTACTAGCTGACCCGGAAGACTTTGTAGTGCCTTAATCGATAAATAAAAGACCTAAACTTTTTTTGTATAAAATAAACTTAACACAAACAAAAGGGATTCGTCCGACGGGGAACTAATCAAAGGAAAAACAAAATTGTTAATTTTATTTGATTCCGAGCATTTTCATTTTTATTTTCATATCTACTTTTTAAACCTTCTCTGGACTTCCACAGATAATTCAATACTAAAATTAGCCAAATCGGTCCAGCCATTCTCGAGTTTTAGCATGACTAACGAACAGCAATTCATTTTTATATATATAGATATGTATTTTCTTTCTTCTAATATAATAGTACGTATTATCAAACGTTTAAGGCATTTAACACAAGTGTATATTACTCTATTAAACGAACATTCAGGGTTCGGGCTAAAAAGTACTATTATTAAATATCTACTTACATCAACAGATATGTAACTATACTTGAGACCTTAGAACTTATATCTCAAGGTGGGTGGCGCATTTACGTTGTAGATGTCTATGGGCTCCAGTAACCACATAACACCAGGTGGGCTGTGAGCTCGTCCACCCATCTAAGCAATAAAAAAAAGAAAAAAAAAATACATTTCCTGGTCGTAAATAAAGACGTACGTACATAACATATGTAAACCTGATAAAATCTATTAAGGAATTACGCGGTAATTTGATTATAAATTCAGTATCATACAATAAATTAAATCAGAATACTGCCCTGTTAGCAGGCCTGACATCTGGGGACCGGTCTCACTCGTTCTGCAGGCCCACGCAATGCTTGATACGACGTCACTTCGCTCTCTACCACTTCCTAATTAGCGTCTACCAGGTAATCACAACTGTTTGGTAAGCGCGATCCATTGACGGCTATACATTGAAAATTATAAACTCAACGGTAAGAAAGCCGTCGATGGTTGAACGTGCTAATGGAAATACCTGAGAGCAAGTCGAAACGGGTTTGATTAAAGCGCGAACCCTTTTGTAGTTGCTAATAACTGCAAGTTTCCAAGCTATGTATGTATACGTCTCGGGGGTAACTTTCCTTGAAAAATTAGATTTACCGTATTTACCATATTTACCTCAAAAGAATAGATAATGGCGCAACTTACTGGTGGTAGGACCCCTTGAGAGTCCGCCCTGGCAGGTACCACCACCCTGCCTATTTCTGCCGTGAAGCAGTAATGCGTTTCGGTTTGGAGGGTGGGGCTGCCGTTGTAACTATGCTTGACACCTTAGAACTTATATCTCAAGGTGGGAGGCGCATTTACGTTGTAGATGTCTATGGGCTCCAGTAACCACTTAACACAAGGTGGGCTGTGAGCTCGTCCACCCATCTAAGCAATAAAAAAAAAACTTAAATCCATTTTATTAAGGATTCAGAATAAGTCTTCTAAGTTTAACAAACTAATTATCCAATTATGCTTACGGAGCACGTGCTTCAGAGTATCTGCTACAAAACATTTACACAATGCAGAATCGCATTTTGGATATTTTACTTTATTTTAAAACATTGGGCTATTTCGCTTTCATGCAGCATTTGATAGGCAGCAGCTTGGCTGTGACCCTGGCATTACTGACGTCCATGAGTGACGGTATCACTTACTATCAGTTGGGTCGTGTGCTCGTATGCCTATAAAGGCAATAAAAAATACTACGATCTAACAAATAAACTCACGAAAGATATTCCGAAGCTCACTATCAATCTAATTATCTTGGATTCATCATTTCGTATTTTAAAGGAGAGACGACTAAAAATTTTCAATTACGTAATTATTTTTAAAAAAATTCTCATACAATAATAGAATTCGATCTTAACTCTTAAAATCTTCGTGACGCTTATTTTCAAACAAGCGCAGCGGCCCGCTCCGGCTTCGCTCGGGTCTTTAATAAAAATTTCAACGATATTTGACGTTGTTTTATTTTTTTAAATAAAAGAACACTTATTGCGGCATAACTACAATAGTTAGATATAAATGCTGTCGCGACACTTTTTGTAAATAATAATGTGTTCTACAAAGTGGTAGTACATTATTTTATTCTATCATCAATAGTTTTCGCAGGGCACGCGATGTAAAGAATATTTTAGGTAATTTTTTTAAACCTTTTTATTGGAGTTTTAGTGAGGACCCCAATTAAAAAAAATATATGTATAGCCTATGTCACTCGGGAATAGTGTAGCTTCCAAACAGTTAAAGAATTTTTCAAATAGGTTCAGTAGTTTCGGAGCCTAATCGATACAAACAAACAAATCTTTCCTCTTTATAATATTAGTATAGATAGTTATTATTTGGCATCCCGGGTTTGTGGGCTCACATAAGGCGCGCTGAGGCTTATCGGAAGTGACGCCTTCCGTCTGCACCGACTTCCGCTCGGAAGTGTCAGCTTCCTGACTCCGCTCCCGACGAGGCCGAACTAGATCTTCCGCTTTACTACTCATTAAAATACTTAACGTCTGTTCCTGGATGCCTGGGCTAATAATCATTTAACTCCAACACAAAGCTTAGTTACGACACAGGGCTCTCTGTTTGCAATACAAATAGTTAAGATCGTTTTCCGTGTTTTTCCATAGTAATTATTCATAATTATTGTTACTTTTATACTTTTATCCTCTTATGACGATATTCTAGAAGGCACGAACCGAGTTGACTCAGCAATACAATATGAGTTCATAAAACGCTTATATTGCCGGTGCTAAATTCATTTTGTGTTTATAAGGTAAGTTTAATTACCTTTCTGTGTGTAATCTAATTTAGTATTTGCATAATACTAATGTTGTTATGAAGATTAGATAAACAAAATATTCGTGCGTGTGAAATCGTATGAACCATACATAGATGTAGATTGTTACCAAACGCAACTTATACATAAACTATGTTGGAAAATCGATAAAATAACAATAAAACTAACATAAACAAAACGAGACGATACCAAGACTTTTTTCTTCGATAAAAGGTTTTTGCGTCTTTCGAAATAACTTAATGGAAAACTTTTTGTACGTTAGATCAGTTTTATCGTAAACTAATTATGTATACATGTTTACAAAATCTTTTACATTAATTACAAATCGAAATTTGGTTAAATAACGAATAAATTTGTGATGGTTCGTTTAATGGGGACATTGTGTAACATTATGTGGCGGAATCGAAATTGGAGTTACAAGTACGTAATTTAATAGCTTTAGTAAGATTTTGTGTCACTTTCATTTTATTTGTATATATCGTATTAAAAACGCTGTTAATTATTCAAAGTTGGATATCTGATTTTTTTTTTTTGCTTAGATGAATGGACGAGCTCACAGCCCACCTGGTGTTAAGTGGTTACTGGAGCCCATAGACATCTACAACGTAAATGCGCCACCCACCTCGAGATATAAGTTCTAAGGTCTCAGTATAGTTACAACGGCTACCCCACCCTTCAAACCCAAACGCATTACTGCTTCACGGCGGAAATAGGCGGACCTACCCGTGCGGACTCACAAGAGGTCCTACCACCAGTATCTGTTTGAATAAAGCTAATGATGACGTCATGTGAGTTCAAATAAGGTCACACGTATTTGATGAAACATATTTGGAATTAAAGATTATGTTTCATTGAAGACCTTGAGAAGGATCTCATTCTAGAACTCAGTAGTAGAGAATCGAAAAAAATTTCTAGAAACACGCTACATTTAACGGATTTCACTACGCCAAAACTCTACTACACAAAAGGTTTTTTTTTAATACGCTTTTATTAGCTTCACACGTATGTATGTTTGTAACGGAATCTTTGAATATGATTTTGACCCCTTCAAAACATCGGATTAACTCGAAATTTGGTATACTTAGGACCGATGACAAAACAATATAAAAAAAAAATTGAAATTCAACTAAAAAATGAAAAATAAATGATGATAGTTTAAAAAACTAACAAATACGCTTTTATAGAAAATCCAACTAAAAAATAGAAAATTAATTTTAATAAATTTGAATTAAAAATAGTGTAAGAAAACATGATTTTATTGTAAAAAAAGCGTGGGGTGCATGGTATCAGTAGTTATAAATATTTTATGAACAGATATGAGTAGAAGGGTTATTTTGATAATATCCTGAAAAGCAACCCACGCTTTTTTTTATAATAAAATCATTTTTTCTTACACTATTTTTAAATCAAATTTATTAAAATTAATTTTTAGTTGGATTTTCTATAAAAGCGTATTTTGTTAGTTTTTCTAAACTATTTTTTTTTTAATTCCACCAATAATTATGTAAATATATGTATGCGAGTTTCATTTTATGACGTTGTTCCGTCATCATGAAGTTGTTCAAGAACACATGCTGTATAAGTTTATTTTATATTCATGAACATTTGGGACGTGTCCCAGAATTGAATTACAGCATAATAGTGTCATGACGCATTTATTGCAATACATTGCCTATAGTATGACTCGGAAATTTCAAAACTGTAATGTATCTATCTATATAAAAATGAATTGCTGTTCGTTAGTCTCGCTAAAAGTCGAGAACGGCTGGACCGATTTGGCTAATTATAGTCTTGAATTATTTGTGGAAGTCCAGAGAAGGTTTAAAAGCTAGATAAATATGAAATGCTCGGAATTAAATAAAAATAACAATTTTGTTTTCCCTTTGATGTGTCCCTCGTCAACGTATTCTTTTTATTTGTTTTAAGTGTATTTTATACAAAAGTTTAGATCTTTTATTTATCGGTTGAGGCACTACGAAAGGGCCGGGTCAGCAAGTAAGAAATAAAAGGTTCAATTTCTGTCTATCTTACAAAATCTCTTTTTGTAAAAGTAAATTTGTATAATTTTTTTATCGATCGACACCTAGAGTATACTTTTTTATTAATTTTGTTAAAGAAATCTTATCATAAAAAGTCGTATCTTCAATACATTAGAACCAATTTCATATGTTAAGTGTTTAAATAGATTAGCTGAAATTAGGGGTTTACAGCCTGCTTCTCCCTCAATGTTAGTTGTCGTTTTTTATAGCCATCGATGACGATCGATGATAATTTGTTTTAAAATCTTGAAGAAAATAAGTAGGTAATTAAAGGTGTTATGTTAATTTTGTTACCTTCTTTATAAGATATACAGATGGTTCATGATGCTGACGTTGTGTTTTGAATATAAATTTTCAAAATTAACTTAAATTTGATAATTATATTTACATTTGTATATTGTAATTGTTGTGTAACATACTACATTATATATTGTTCTTATTAAAGAATATGAAGCTGAAGTTGACGTCGTACATATATTTAATTAATTGTCTGCTATCTATTCAATTCAAGGAATTTTAATATCCTTTGACTCTTGTCAAATCTCTTGATGTATTTCTATAGACGGCGCCCACGATTACTGATTATTTTTATCTTCCGGGTTCAAAAGTATGAATAATAAAACACGTTAGTCTGAATCACAAACGTTATTCACACAAAATTCAACTGAATCATCGAGAACTAGCTAAAAAAATTTAAAGTTTTCATGGCAAATAGATTTAGAATATAGTCTGTTACGCACAATTCCGAATACCTAGTATTTTGGTAAACAATAAAATGAGTGATGACGTACAATATGTTTCTCGGCACAGATCATAGAAACACGGTGTTTTTCTTTAATCTGTGCTTTTCGGCATAGTCTCTTGATATTGTTTAACGGTAGGCATCACGAAGTAAGCTCCTTCCCGAAATAAAGTTTAGAGTTACAAATTATCATCAAGCCTCAGAATACAGAAAAAAACAGTTTTTTCTGTATTCTGAGCGTCAAGCTATATTCAAAAATTCCGGCTGAAGGTTAGTGTTAAAGTAGAAATTATAATGATGAAGAACTTATTGCTCTGGACTGCTTAAGGGGGAGGTAAGGAAGAAGAAAGTGTTAGTAACTATTATAGAAAAATCTGGAACAGCCGTGTTATGCTATACTGATATACTAATCAATTATTACTGAACAAGCTATTATTACACGTGAGATCCTCATCCCACAAAGATTCATAACAAAAACGGTGAATAATAATTTTGTCGTTCATAAAATACAAATGAATTTTAGACAACTTCAAGAAAACAACGAAAAAATGACGTTTTTCGATAAAACTGTATATCAATATCGAATTATTAAACAAATTATTCTCCGTATTGTCATATCTGTATTGAATTTCTGTATTCAATAACATTATGTTAATAATACCAAACTACGTATGTATTATAAATGTCAGAATTTTCAAATTATATTAAATAAACAATACCGACGCTTGCTATGTCTGAGACCAAGTGGTTTAATTACAAACACATGTGGAAATAGTACGCTGGGCCGTGTTTTAGTCGCAAAAAATATTTAACGTGCTTCATTGTGAGGACGCGTCATATTTTGTTTTTAGTCGAAACATGCCGTCCGTGAATTGTATAAATATTTATCTTATGTTTTTCTGTTGAATTGGCAACTCGATGCAATCTCGAACGGGTCGATGCACTCACAATTTGAAAAAAAAAAATGTTTTTCACTATACCAGATTATTTATGGAATAGTAATG
Source organism: Bombyx mori (assembly GCF_030269925.1). Classification (NCBI taxonomy): domain Eukaryota; kingdom Metazoa; phylum Arthropoda; class Insecta; order Lepidoptera; family Bombycidae; genus Bombyx; species Bombyx mori. The sequence goes on from NC_085124.1 coordinate 8,301,106, forward strand.
GTAGGGCGTATTGTGCCCATGCGCGTTGGTACTAAACCAGTAATCTGTTTTGAAGGCTGAGATGGTCGTTATACAAATACAATTGAGTCTTTGGTCTCATGTCTCAAAGTGGATAGTGGAATTCAAGTTGAGTAATCTTTTAATACCAGGCGTGCCATAAGGTCAGCTCAAACATCTACGACAAACATGAATAAGAAAGAATCCAGTTCAAGTTAATTCTTACGATAAAACTTATCTTTATTTGTAACAGCGATCTAATGATATAAAGAAAACAATAACAATAAATATCTTCCATCAATTTGTTTATCTTGACTAAATTAATTGTTTTAATCTATAATGAACTATTTCGGGATATGACGTAATTTTTTTAAATAAGAGTAATGAAAAGACCACTAAAATGTATTATACTTACCGAGATCCTATGTAAACATTACATTCAGATCACATTTTCTAAACTAAAACTAAATAAAACAATACCTTGAACAACGAAGCTGGAGTTAACGACAGCTGGATGTTGATACAAATTACGATGTTGATACAAATTACTTGTGACATAAGCGAACAGCTTTACTATTTCAATTCAGGCCTATTGACAGCTCAAATGGAGAGATAAGACACCTATTTGCCACATCCTTATTCCAAGGACAGTGTAGTTACTGGCGGCGGATCGCGAACGAAATGCTAATTCGTTGACGACGGTGAATACCTTATGCGGTCTTTAAAAAAAAATGCCATGCCTACATACTCGACTGCCGTATGGAAATGCTGAAGATATATACGGCATCGTTGATTGACATGTATAGACGAAATGTCCCAATATCCGCGTTGTTTGACCACGAATTAGGTGTGAATTACTTAGCAAATTTGGATGTTAACTAATTATAGTCAACTAGTTATATTAGTAGGTAATAGTTACCTACCAACGGATATTTTGCAAATCAGTGCTAAATAGTGAAAAATTTTGCCGGCATGGTCCGACATTTATATCTGACTAAAAACATTATTTTTATCTTATCTTTATAGATAATTGCTCGATATTTTAATCATAGGGATCATTTTTGTCAAAGTTGTTATTGTTTGTTTTTTGGGTTTTTGTTTTTTGTTTTTGTTAGAATAATTGAAGTACTAACTTCAATTATTCTAACTCTGTCTTGTTTGTTTCTCAGAACTGCAGTACTTATTTTCACAAAGTTTGACATTAAATAAATTTTGAAGTACTTCAAGCACCTAAAAAGATAGCATTGCTTATATAGATGCATGATAACACCATTATTAAAACTGCGATAAGGTTTTTTTTTTATACTTTTCAAAAGTAATCCCGGGTCGAATCTTTTGAAAATCTGGACAGTGATAAGTGATAAATGTACAATTTACATTTCGTACCTAAGACAAAGAAAGAGGGGAATGAATAAAATTAAAATTCGGAAGCAGGTCACCGCCAAGAACGCTGCGTGGTGTTTGCCAAAAACATAGTCCTTGACCTTCACATCCGAGTATATTTAAGAATAAAAGTAGCCTTGAACTTCTCGAAATGCAAGTGCGAGAACATCACTAGTAGGTACACGTTTGTATGAACTCGTTGTCGCGGAGCCAGTCGACCTTCGTCGGTTCATGAACAAGGCCCCTTTGTATCAGCACCACCGAGAAACGAGCACATATTCACTTCTACATGACAACATAATGGCGGAATTGGCATGAATAATGTTCAAATCTTGGAAGCCGCACAAATGACTCTTTGTCCCGCTGTGCAATCAAAACTTCAAAACTGTGAATTTGCTCGTCTTTCTGTAATTAAATACTTTTTTTAGGCGAGTTAACGATCTATTTGTAAGCTTTTTAGCGCAACCCATAGACAGTACAACGTGCAAATGCAAGCAATAAATTTACAGTAATTCATTTAAATTTGTTAAACAGTCATATTTATATTTTTTTCTGTGAACAACGATCATCAACCTTTGTGTATGTGTACCTAGCCAATGTTACACAATGACATGATGAAATACATGTGCTCGCAGAGGTAAAGCTTACGAACGACCCAATGAGAATTGTTTGTTACCGCATATGAATTGAATACAGACAATGTCGAGCCACTGTCTATCGGGCGAAGCTATAACCTCGTAAAGACATTTCAGAGCTGTTAGAATACACCGAGGGTGGAAATTGTTTTCAGATTCATGAACAAAATCTTCATTTTAGCATGCATAGATGAAACACAGACATTATCGGAACTCGGACCATATATATTAAAGTGTGCGGTGCATTCAGTCTGTAAGATCCACGGACTCCAGTAATACTAAGTGAAGCGTGAACCCAACTACGCATTTACAATAAAAGAATGTTTTCCCCTCCTGGCTGAGCCTTTGCTTGAATGAAAATAGCTTCTCTATAGGACTGAAGAATGGGAAAATATAAGTAATTTGGTCTCATTACTAAACCAGATGATATTTTACTGGTGGTAAGACCTCTTGTGAGTCCGCACGGGTATGTACCACCACTCTGCTTATTTCTGCCATGAAGCAGTAATGCGTTTCGATTTGAAGGGTGGGGCAGCCGATGTAACTATACTGAGACCTTAGAACTTATATCTCAAGGTGGGTGACGCATTTACATTGTAGATGTCTATGGGCTCCGGTAACCGCTTAACACCAGGTGGGCTGCGAGCTCGTCCATCCATCTAAGCAATAAACGAAAAAACAAAAAAATTAAGCTCTCGCAGTACCTCTGGTCACGGATTACTTGTTTAATATTCAAATTTGAGTTGTTTCCTAGCGTCGAAGTCGCGCCTTCCATTTTATTACTCAGAAGGGATCTCGGTTCATTGTTCATCGCGGAAGCTTGGCACGTTTTCGCTATTTCAGTTCTTGTGATATAATTTAAGGGGCCTTTTAAAAATTACCACTTCGGCACCGAGTGACGTGAATATTTTAGTTTCGCTTTTTTAATATAATCATCGTACTGTTCAGAAAATACACGGCAACGAATTCAACGTATTTTGTCGTTTTTTTTGGAACGTAGTTCGGAAGAATGGGACGGTACGGAGGGATACCCTAACCGGGAAAAAACGTCCGTGACGTAAGATTTTTATTAGTAATGCACACAATGTACGACTTAACTTTGTAATAACGTACAAAAAATAACATATTTTTATTAGATATATATTTTTATAAATCATTGTGAACAAAATAAAGTTGATAACTTTGTAAAGTAGTTTTTTTTTTATCAACAAAAAAATCATAATAAAAAATGTATACCTGAATAATTATTTTCTTTATACCTCGAATAGAACTTAAAATTAATATTTTTATAATAATTCGGTGTCTCACGACACCGCACATCTTTTTTTTCAAAGTTTCCTAGAATTTTGCATTTCATCGAAAATTGGGCTTGGATACACTATCAAATTACGTAAAGTTAAATTATCCAGACGTGTCTGTCAGTGCGTCTCAAGCCCAGGCCAACTGATTAACTGAATGTGAGTCGCAGTTTTCGAACGTGCTCGCATACAGAGAGGCATCAAAGAACGCCGCAAGCCGCCCGACCAGTTTTTAGACCCTCGATCGTTTGAATACCCACTGCCGGAGGCTGTAGCGTGTAAAAAACCCCGTTTAGCTAGAAATCTAATTTGTGCATCAGTCCTGGGGTGAAACAGACACGTTTAATTGGTCTATTGTCGTTTAGACGTCTTAACGAGCATAATATTTAGTTATATCGTTCGAATAATGGTTGCTCCATGTGGTTTTTTTTTATATTATAAGGTTTTTGCGGCATCATTCGGTCAGCGCCAAGGAAACGATGCTCTAACATTTTAACGGAACAGAAAAACAAGACAAAATTCATTCATTATTAAGCCCCAAAGACGACAAAAGAAATGTTTCGAATTGACAAAACTGTCTTATTGCGTTCATTAGTAGAGTTGATTATTCCATTTTTTTTTATTGCTTAGATGGGTGGACGAGCTCACAGCCCACCTGGTGTTAAGTGGTTACTGGAGCCCATAGACATCCACAACGTAAATGCACCACCCACCTTGAGATATAAGCTCAAAGGTCTCAAGTATAGTTACAACGGCTGCCCCACCCTTCAAACCGAAACGCATTACTGCTTCACGGCAGAAATAGGCAGGGTGGTGGTACCTGCGCGGACTCACAAGAGGTCCTACCACCTAGTAGCAGCGCATCAGTGCTCACAAAAAAATAGTATTTTTTTTATTGCTTGTATGGTTGGACGAGCTCACAACCCAGCTGTTGTTAAGTGGTTACCGGAGCCCATGGACATCTACAACGTAAATGCCACCACCCACTTTGAGATATAAGTTCTAAGGTATAGTTACAACGGCTGCCCCACCCTTCAAACCAAAATACATTACTGCTTCACGGCAAAAATAAGCAGGGTGGTGGTACCTATCCGTGCGGACTCATAAGAGGTCTAATCTGAATATTCCTTTAAAAAATGTTTTTACAATTTTTTATTTGTGTTCGTTGTGAGTCTCACGAAACGAAGCTATATAGTCAAATGACAGACAGTGCCCGAATTATTGCAAGAAACTGTATGTGTATTTCATAATTTATTGTTGATTACAAACAGCGACGACTAGCGGGGCTTCAATAATATCTATATATTAATACGTGAAGCAAAAACTTAGTATCCCTTTTTACGAAAATTGCGCGGACGGAGGAGTATGCAATTTTCCACACTTATAAGAGATTATAGAGAAGAAGTGCACAATGCTAATATTTTTTTTAAACAATGCATAAAAGATACAGTAAATCAATAAAGAAAACATTACACACACTACATACCATGTATTTGACGCACACACGCATGCATACTATTTATTGTCAAACTTTTGTTCTTGACGTCTGTTGTCAAATTGAGAATAGATTCAATATTGTTTGTCTTTGTTAATATTTTTTATAGTGTAGTCTTGGCGAAATTTGTGAATAAAGAAGTATAAAATACAATCATAATAGTGTACAAGCTTACAATTCCAAATAATTATAGTCGAATTTCGACTACTGCGGGACCTCTAGTAAAAATAAAACGCTCTACGGTAATAAAACATAATGCCCTATTACTGGCCGTTGTTCATATTCAGCACTATTTGTTAACTGGCAATCGTCTTTTGAGGGCTTCATTTAAATACACGAGATTATTCCTTCGTCGTGGAAGTTGTTCGTGAGTGATGGCAATGTATTTAAGTGGAAAAATTAGTACCTGCCAGAGGGCTTGAGTCCTGATATAGCAGCATCACTGCGAATACGCTGCGAATGCACAAGTCATTTCACCCATTAAACCAAGACCCTTCATATTTGAACACCAGACTGGGTTGGTTTTTTTTTTTTCTACCTATGCTGATAGCTTTGAGAGGCTATTTCAGCTTCACCCTAACATGTGTAGGTGACGGGGCTCAAACCGGCGTGTTGCTAACACTGACCCTAGCAAGAGCAGTGCTTCGCAGAATCTACCATCGGATCGGAAACGCGACCCACTGAGAAGATCCGGCGAGAAACTCAGTGGGCTGATGGGTTGGGCTGGCCCTATTCTGACATCGTTCTCGTGTCAAAACAAAAATGTCAATGTCCCAAATTATTGTTTTCATTGACGTCAGCCCTCACTCAGTACAACAAAGAATATTTAAACAGTAGGAACTAAAACAAATTAAAGTCTTCCTCGTCCGGATCAACGAACGAACGAGGCCGTCTAATCTTCCTGAATTATAATCTTGAATTACTTCCTATTTGTCGTCTGAATACATTACACATTAATTTGAACTCTTAACATGTTAAATATTATGTTTGAATATCGAAATGCTAATGTGAATCATAGCTATTTATGGCTTAAGAAGATGTGGGACGTATCTGAGGCTTAATAAATTTGAACGCGGTTTGTTTTGTGGGAATTGCAGATGAATGCGTTTCTTAATAATAAAGAAATCGAATAACTCGTAACAGGCTTTAACATTATTGTTAAGAAGTCATATTAGCACGCTCTCTTCGATTTATTAGACTTTTCCAAAATCTTTTTTAATTTTCATAAATTCAAACTTTAATGTTAGAGAGCTTTCTAAAGCCGCATTTGTTTTTAGCCGCATTAGACAAATTATAATTTTTGCGAGTTCAATAATTGTTATTATACGATGTGATTCCGTAGAGCCGTAGAAGTCATTATTAAGTACGTATTTCGCTATTAAAATTGATGCGTGCATGATTCGAACACCGACATAGTCACATCGCTCTATACAAGTTCTCCCTATTCAAGTACTATAAAATAGTGCACCCGTCCTGTCCAGGTCAGTTTACAACCAGATTTTTTTTTTATTGCTTAGAAAGGTGGACGCGCTCACAACCCACCTGATGTTAAGTGGTTACTGGAGCCCATAGACATCTACAACGTAAATGCGTCACCCACCTTGAGATATAAGTTCTAAGGTCTAAGGTATAGTTACAACGGCTGCCCTACTCTTCAAACCGAAACCGGCAGGGTGGTGGTACCTACCCGCGCGGACTCAGAAGAGATCCTACCACCAGTAAACAATAGTAGTAAACTAACCCTCATTAGTAGTAAACTAACTTGAACACAAGTTTATACCTCTCATAAGAGAGAGAGAGAGAGAGAGAGAGAGTATTCTTTATTGTACACCAAAAAACAAATAAACAGTGCGATACATTAAAAACAAAAAAGTACAATTGGCGGTCTTATCGCTAAGAGCGATCTCTTCCAGACAACCATCAGGTGGACAAGAATCATTTGGAAACGAACTAAGTACGCGCGGTGTACCATTCCAGTGAAATACATGTACATATATGTACACATACATATCTCCGTAAATATACATACAATTAATACAAAGTATTATAATATAATTATTATTATTAAAAATAAAAAAATAAAATTGATGATTCAAACTTGTACAAAAACTTTCAAAATACTTCCAAGCTTGTAAATTATGTTTCCATAGTCCAAATAAAGGGCGGACCTAATTAAAGCAATTGGCGCTTTGCGGTAGGGCGCTACCTAAAAGATCGGTCTCACTCCTCGCATTCTAATTAGGTTCTCACTTATAATAAAAATTTATTTCGTTTTACGTTTTTAACACGGTTCGTATGTTCGTTGTTGTCTGAAGGACAATGCGTCGAGACGTTTAGGGAAGTGCGTGACCAGACTTGCAACCTGCGGTCGGCGATAGTTGTATAGTGTAGCGAAAACTATTATCGATATTGAATTATAATATCTTAATCTGTAATTAAGTATACGAAATTGTGCTCTATAAAAATCTTACTGTAAATAATTACTTTTAAATAGACCATCGCAATTTCAACTGCGTTAAATTTATAATCCAGTAAGGATAAATAAAAACGGTGCAATTTTCGGGTTATTGAGCTTCTTGTCTCACAATCAGGTTTATAACCTACCAGATAATTGATATATAGCTTTAAAAAAACCAACATACAGCTATAACATATACATATTTCACATTATGAATTTAAAATTGATTACAAATTTTTTTGTACCCACAATTTTTTTATTTATTTAAATAACGTTTATACATAATAAGCAATGATCCTCGTGAATTTCTATATAATTTTTTAGCCCTTTTGGTGTGGAGATTCCCTAAAATATGGTACTTATTCATATAAATAACTTCGGCATCTGTGCCAATGCATGTGTCTAATCTATGTATTCATTACCTGAAATTTGTATACCACGTGACATCGAGAAAAAAATTTACATAAACTCGATAAAGATGCTATCGACTATAACACAACACTTTTGTGGTCAGCTTCACGCGGTTAGCATACTGTAAAAGTGCATTGTACACCTCTTGGAAATCATTCGACGTCATCTGTACAATATATAAATATGTACATTAAATTAGTAATTCAATTCCTTTATATTGCATTAGCATTGTCGTTATCAGTGTTAATCCGCACTAATGAATAAAACGATTATTGGATTTATAGCTTTTGTATTACATATTTTGTCGATGATTGATTATTGCAATATACATATTAATATCATATTGGAATACTAATGTCGTTTGGCAACACAAATAAAACCGTTAAATATGAATTCTGTAGATAAATTTAAATGAATTCTGGCAAATGTCTAAACAAGAAAGGATTATAATAAATGTATTGAGGTGTTTTAAATTAAGTAATAAATGTTAAAACAGTTTAATGTTTAGTAGATATTTACGTTAGCTAGTTTAAATTTCTAATCACGCTGGTCTCAGAAGCGCATGGCGCACAAAATATATTTTGTTTGTTCATTATATGCACACTGTCACTTATGACTCATGAGCTATGCGGCATGTAAGCGTGTTATTGACACTTACTGTTACTAACAATGGATAGGCATAGTTATGCAACATTTTAGAATAGGTTCAGAATCTCCTCTTGGAGGCCTTTCTTTGAACATAAAATGCTATTTAGTATATTTTTTGGCTTTCATGAGTTGCAGACATCATTAAAAATACTTTTACACTTTATTTTCGTTTTTATTGTTGTTGCATTACATATTTCCGACGTTTCAAATACTTCACAGTTTTCGTGGTGACGGACGACTAAGGTGTTATTCAATGACATTTCAATATTGTGCTATCTAACATTTATATATCTGTGGATTTTTTTTCTAGACTTTTACGTTTCATTTCACACAGCACGAACTAACAGTCTCTTGAGATATGGCAGTTTGCTTCAGTTGAGTTTCATCTGCACGTTAAGAATTTGGTATGGTGCGTAATCCTATTGAAAAAAAAACCTATCTTAATAGAGATGTCTGGTGCCTTTTTAGCACCTAGAATCCTTCTTGTATACTGAAAAATAACTTGTAATTTATTTACTGAATTTTTTTTCTAGACTTTTACGTTTCATTTCACACAGCACGAACTAACAGTCTCTTGAGATCTGGCTGTTTGCTTGAGTTGAGTTTCATCTGCACGTTAAGAATTTGGTATGGTGCGTAATCCTATTGAAAAAAAAAACCTATCTTAATAGAGATGTCTGGTGCCTTTTTAGCATCTAGAATCCTTCTTGTATACTGAAAATAACTTGTAATTTATTTAAAATGCCTGCTTATTACTGCTTAAGAGGAAAAAATTAAGAAGTATCAATAATAAGAGATGGCTAGAATTCGAAGACCGCTTTAAAATATCAGCAGGATACGAGCTTGTCTTTAATTTATGTGTTTTGTTAAACAATCGATGAGATACGATTTATATCCAGCACGAAGTATTCGTCCGGCACCGCGCTACGGTGCTCATGCGAGATCGCTCGCTTTACATTCAAGAGCTATCCTCCGCGTTTGGTTCTTCGAAACAAAACAAAGCTTGAATACGTGAAGAACGTACGCGGTAATGTATTCACGGTTTTTTTTTTAATTTGCCAAATAAGCCCTATACCTCTCCATAAAGCGATTAAATGATTAAGTTATTACTTCAAAACGATCCCAAGCTAAGATTTCTTATCAAAATTCTCCTGTGTATGGGAAAAAAAACCGATACACCTACATGTTAGGGTGAAGCTGAAATAGCCTCTTAAGACTATCAAAGAACCAAAAAAGAAAAAGATACGGATACATCAACAACTACACTCAGACTTCGGATCCTATATAAATTTTCTTCTTCTTCTTCCTAGCATTTCTCCTGCTTTTTTTTCACTACTTAATCATTGGTAGCCTAAGGGACTATTCCAACTTCGCGCGTGCTGGTAGATCAGCTCACGGGCTCAACCTGAGAGAAATGCTAACACTAGCCCTAGCAAGAGCAGTACTCCGCTGAATCCATTACCGGATCGGAATCGTGATCCACTGAGAAGATCCGGCGAGAAACTCAGCGGGTTGTGTCTATGGGCTAGTTTGCACGTCGAACTTTTCGTCAGAGACCACAAGTTCAACGAAAACGATGACCAGATTTCTGTGTCTAATATCAGGGTCCGATTTCCTACGTAACTCCTGCATTGCCCAGTCTTCGGCAGCCTTCTTATTGAGATTATTCTCCTCCATAATTTCAAAATATCTAACATATAAGAAAAAAAAAAGTGTAATTGAATATTTTCTCTTGCTCGTCGTACACTTTGAAACAAAACGAGCTAAAGTATTCAATATACAGACACGTGTACGTGAAAATCTTACGGAATTAAGAACCAGTACGATTGTATGACCAACTCCAAATATATATTATGCCGAATGTTTTTATTCATTCCTAAAACAAAGAAGTTGTCTATGAAACTTTTAAATTCACGTTTTCCTGAATTTCACGTAAAGAAATATAAATTTAAATTCCCGCTAATCGTATTCAACATACAGGCATAATGTCTGTTTTTATTACTTCGTACAACTGTGATGACCTAAACCGTTCCTACTATGGTCAAAATATTGCGACACCCATTAGATATAATCAAGCTCGCAACGCAAAGGTAACTTAAATGGCGACATAACTTTGAACTTACGAGCAACCTTCAGAGTTGACTATTTCAAAACGTAATTAACATATATTTTAAAACGTTCTTCGAGTTTATTTGCTAACATAATATGCATATTTCTATGTTATGAACTTCGAAACAAATTCTCTTGACGGACGGTCTGAAATTGAATCGCGTAACATTTTTGGTTCCTTATTGGTTTTAATGTTATAATGAATTTTGCAAGTTGCATATTTCCCCGTCTTTTTTACTTTATTTTTATTGCTTAAATAGGTGGATAAAATCATGACCCACCTGGTGTTAAGTAGTTGACGATTGACAGCGTAAAAGATAAACACAAAAATACTTCTTAAAATTATAAATGTAACTTAAATATCAACTACTGCATTTATAAAAATGAATAAAATTCATAACCGCTTACATTTAAGTAAGTATAAGAAACAAAAAATATTTTCTTATGTAAATTATATACGAGTAAATTTCTTAAATGTTGATTAGAATCGATGTGAAATTGTGGCCACAAACACGCTATAAAGCAGTATTTCCAAACATTTCCCGACGTTTAAAATGCCTCATTTGATTTCAAAACCAAACGATCCGTAATTATGACCGTAATCGAAGAGCTTCGAACAAATTAAGGACGCGGCTTCTAACAAAAGTATCAGCTGAAATAAAATTTAAATAGTACGACAAAACTTGCCTAATACTGTTAATGCAAATAACAAAACCATGAATACGATAATTTTATTCATTTTAAATTTTATTGTAGTACATTAAAACTATAAATTAGATTGATTGAGATTGACGCTAGGGCTTTTTATGAGACCGCGAATCAATACATCATCTAATGGCTATTTCTGCTGTTAAGCAATCATACGTTAAAACATAATCGAGACTGTCCTTATTTATGTATTATAATCTATGGCGCAATGGAACTTTACTGTGATTATAAGGATCAGTGATCTAGGTAGGCCTTAAGATTATCTTTTATCATAACGGCAGGATGCTAATAATGCATTCGTTAAAGCGTACAAAAAATATTGTAGCAAAAGCAATTAACGTTGTCAAGCGGTCTAAATTTATTATGAACCTCGCAGCCATATTTATGAGCCATTAGGAACCCTCAATCTTACACTGGAGTGAGAAATTCAATAACAAACTTCTCAAAAGGTCGCTCATAAGAAAAGACGTAGAAATTGCTCCCTTGTCACCGAACGAAGCTCCATTTTTTGTAGGACCCGTCAACCCCACTCACTCCGAGATAAAAAAAAAAAACATTAGTGTTGTACAAGATATATCGATAATCTGAGTCTGAATCTACGAGTATTTGACACTACTGGCAGTAATGTAAATTGTATTCAGGAAATGACAAAAATATTATCGATATTCTATTCACTATTATATTTTCGAATTCGTTTAAAATAAGTATGTTATTTTATTTGTTACCAGTAAAACTAATTTCATGAATAAATAATCAATAAATCTAATTTTAATCCTACCTGCTTCGATTGACGTCAATACCGTAAAATGAGAGGAAGTCGCATTATAAAACACAGGTTGTGCAAGTCATATTGTTATTTTTGTAATTTAGACCCATTACTAATGTTTAGGTTTTTTTTTAATTGTACATATAATTGCATTTTGTTTTACGAAGTAAAATTACTGTATCGATACTGCATCGATAAACTAGTATGATATCCGGTAACAACACTATCCCTGGGGCCTGCGGGAGTCACAAGTGCAGTTGGGTTAGGTCAGGTGACACACTCCACTGCACATGTATTTGACGAGCAAGAATGAACCACACACCGTCGACTCAATAACAATACGACCTGACCTGTGTAGTCAACATTTTTTGCTGTTCTATAGAAAATAGTAATTGTATTTTTTTTCTAGAATACAATAAAAGATAGTTTTGTATGACGCTTAATTTAAATACCTAATAAAATTATAAAAGAAGCTAACTAGTGTCGTCATATTAGGATAATACAACTAAATGAAAAAATAGATTGTATGTCTTTAAAGACACCGTGATGAGCATGACTAAAGTATTTATTTATTTATTAGGATGCTCGGACGATATACGGTAAGGTTATCGTTCAAATATTTCAACGCATTTGGGTATTTGCCAGACGGAAAAAAATATGAAAACCAAAATATAACACTTCTGAGTTTATTTTTGTTTGGTGTAAAACACTCTTTTTTAAATCTTGTAAAGTATTCAGAGGCCAGACGATATTATAATATAATATGATAATAGTCTATTCTGATAATGAGATACGGGTCAGAAGACGTAGAATGATGTATTTGAAAATTTAAAATATATAAATATTCACCATCGCTTACGACGTAATTGTACGTAACGTATGGCTAGAGATCATGAATAAATTGAACTATCAAACGTAATGATAACAATTTGATTGATTAATCGTAAGGTTTTAGTTTGGTGACTCAAGGCAATTTTGGCTACCGTCTTATGGGAAAGACAATATTTTCGGACAAATTGAAACTATGAAACGAAAACAGTTAATTCATTACCTACATTTCATTTTATAAATATAGTGACTACCTTTTGAGCCGCAGATTCATACGCGTGGACTGATTTTAGTATTTAGTGCGGTTGAATATCGGTACATAGCTGTGAACTAAAGGTTAGTCTATGCTCTAGGATTTTAAGTCGCACCGAGTTTCGTCAGATCGGTTCAATGTTTATATAAGTATTTGTACACAAGTTCTTTACACTGGTATTAAATTAGGGTAGATAACTTGAGACTGTATCATCTCCAGTTGGTCCATTTTTCTCCCACCTATTCGCTGGTGGCCTATTAGCCCTATTATAGCCCTGGTAGTTGGGAGCTACGCCAGAACGGGTAGGTGAGCTCACGAGCCCAACCTCAGAGAATTTGCTAAAACTAGCCCTAGCAAGAGCAGAGCTTCGCAGAATCTACCAAGCGCGACCTACTTTGAAGATCCGGCGAGAAACTCAGTGGGCTGTATCTTAGGGTAAGTTAGCTCATCGAACTCTTCGTCATAATCGACGAGTTCGACGAGGACGGTGACCGGTGCTTGGGAGGCCTAAAACCACCAAAAGGGGGGATCCAGCAAATCCAGGGGATCCGACAAGACATATTTCGGGCGATGGCGGCTTTGCGTTGCCCCATCGGGGTCGGATAAGGGTTGATCCAGTAGTTAAAGATCCTTACTACTATACCAAGAAGTCTGTTCCCGTGTACTTGTTTCTCGTGTTTGCAATTTGACTTCAAATAACACAAGGGAAATATTATCTTGAGAATATTAAATTTTGTCATTCGAAAGGGATATTTTATATACTTACCTATTTTATATACTGATTTAGAAAAAAAATAATTTAATTTGGGATTTATAAAGATATAGGTACTATACCAATAAAAGTTTAAAACGCTAGTGCATGTAAATTTTATCAGATTGTATTGGAGTTTTTAATAGCACATTCTAGTAATGACAAAACATTCAGAATAAGTTAATATTTTTTTTAGTTGATCTAAGCATTATACATACACATAAACTTTAAAGAATTCCTGACATAATTTATATCTTTTTTATATAAATGCTTTAACCGGTTCGTACCAAACAAGGTGTGCCTCACTATTGCTAGGTAGCACCATGTTTTAAATCTTTCGATAAAGTTTGCAGTTAACAAATTAGCAAACAAATAATGTAATATACTCGTATACTACTCGTATATACTCTGTGTAATATACTCGTATATGTAAATACAATAACTAAACTAAAATACAATTATTTATTCTTGCAAATGATAATGTTCTTTTAAGTATTTAAAATAATGTGATATAAACATTGAGAACAAAATCTTCACAAAAGAAGCTTAAAAAAAATTATTAAAAAAAAACGAAAAATCATTCAAATCTATTCAAAGTAGATTATTCATTAACAGAACCACTCAACCATCGACAGAGAAACACATTTCATCAGACATGTCACACTAAGTTTGAACTAAACATCGACTTATCATCTTCTCATTATCATCACTCCCCCACAAATGTAATCCATCATCGACCTATCATGGCAACCCTCGTGATCTCGTGAGATGCACTTTACGAGTACATTGGCAGCATTAGAGTACAAAGATTACATTCTTTAGCTATTTACATAAAGAGCCCCCAGGACACTGCGCATTATCCAGCCCAATAAGTTTATTATTTCATTAATCAATTGCTCGTCGATCAATTACCGTCTGTCCGTCACTTCTGAAACCCTATGAACATGCAACGAAAACCCGGGAGGTAAAAATCTACCAGCATATCGTGACCTTCGGCTTCTTAAATAAATCTTCGAAGCACTTATTGGAATTAATCCGAGGCGGATCATACAGACCGGTCGGTGCCACATGGTGAGTAGGGGCGAAGCGTGGGAACGATTCAGTCGCACATGTGGACCGCAGCTTTATCTCAATATACTTGTGTATAATAATAAAACGTTCTGTTAACACTACACTGACTTTATAATGACCGAAATTGCATATTTACGTTTTGTTTTAAAACTCAACATCACGCGTCTATATTATTTTAAATGTTTATATTTATTTTAAGAACATATTTTGTGACGCGCATGCTTTATTTGTTGACCTTATGTTTTTTGAAATTCTCATCACGACAAACGATCGACATCGATCCTGTGGCCTGTGGGATGTTCGTAAGTACTAGAAATCATAATCATATATCAGAATTGATAACGAGCAGCACTGAAATAACTAATATTTATTTAATATAGTTAATATATTAAATTCTAATATGTAACAAGACGCTTTTGCACATTGCTATTTGTGCTAGGAATTAATTTACGTTTTTCATCGGTTTTTTTTTATCACACCAAAACCAATTCAGGGTGTGCATTAATAAAATCAAATAAATCAAATTAAAAGCTTATTCAATATTCTCTCAATCTGCCTTTACATACAATCGCCTGAACGTAATCAACTATCGATTGAAACAAACACTTTCACCTTAAGAAAAATCTTAAAAGCGCTTTAAGAAAACTAAACACTGCCAATGTTTTTTCCCTACGGTTGCGATAGCCTTGAGAGGCTATTTCAGCTTCTCCTTGACGTGTAGGTGAGCTCACAGAGCTCAAACCGGAGCGTTGCTAATACTGGCCCTAGCAAGAGCAGTGCTTCGCAGAATTTATCACCGGATTGGAAACGCAACCCACTGAGAAGATCCAGCGAGAAACTCAGTGGGCTGTGTCTGTGGGTTAATTCACTCGTCGACGGGGACGGTGACCGGTTTTTGAGGTACCTAAAAGCACCGTTAATGGATCGGGAGGATCCGTAATGACGTGTTTAAGGCGACGTCGACTGTTTACCATTCGGTCCACAGGATCGAATATGACTGCCAATTTTATAGCATTATTTAATGACTTCAAATTATCATGGTGCTTACATGTAAAACCTACCTAAAAGAAAACATAAGGCACAATCAAGCGAATAATTATCGGTATTCAATGACGGCTTTGAAGAAGAAAGAAACGTTAGTGTGGATCGGTATTTATGACCCGTTTGAAAATTTTGCGGAAAAATATTATTCTTGATGAAAAAAGGAACAAGGAGATTAATCACAACAGACTTAGGTTTGGGCGTTATGTAATCTGAATTTGAATCAACAGATTTATCAGTAATTAAATATGTACTGTCATTTATATAATATATGTCGTACTGTGACAGCAAATGACTGATTAGGTAAATCCTCGCTAAATTCGCCAATTACACCTGGCAAGTAGCGACATCGCGATTGACACAGACGAATAAAATCAAGTTGAAAGACAGCGCAATGTTTTGATTTGCATTAAAAAGCTGGTGGACGTCCAAAATCCATAAAGAAATATATATATATATATTTTTTAGCATCTTTTTAATTTTGTGCAGTCTAAGAACGTAAGCATCGTATTTATATTGACGGTACGTATACCATAAACTGTGTTTTATGAATTATTTTTTATTTATTTAATCCGTTTTCATTTTTGCGTATACAATTTTCCAGTCCAAATGGTTTGAATTACCTGTGCCCGTGGAAAGCACAAATATAAATAGCGCTAAAGTTACGATCTGAAGTCTCAATATCAAAATGGCCGCAAACATTAAAACTGATAAACATGTAAAATAACCAAATGCGGACAGTGTTTCCAACCTTAAATTATAAAATTATAGACATTTAACAAATAATTACTAACAGATTTTGCAATTATCAGATTTAAAAAAAATCAACCTTTAAAATAAGCAAGCAAACTTGGATCCAAAATGTTAAACAAATGAAAAATAACAGATGTGTCAATGTACATTGTATTTTTAGTGAAAAACCACTATCTTTTATGGGTACATCGAGTAATAATTAAAACTAATTTTACGGCTTACACTTTATGTAGCGTGGGCGAAGACCGGTGCATAGCAGTGAGATGAAAGGTGGTCTATATTCTGTCCAAGAGTTGAAACTGTTTCAATTCTAAATTCCGTAAAAATCAATGGAATGTTTTGGCCTGGAAACGTTATAGACAAAGAGTTACTTACGTATTATCATTTGCCGAAACAAAATTTGAAAAATTCTAAATTCCATGATTTACGTATTAATCTTCTTTATTTACCTCATTACAACATACCGGATATCACGTTTGTATATTTACGATAAGGTATATCTCTGAAATATAGTTTGAAAAGCCAATTTTAATAACAAAATATATGACCCAAAGTGCAAGAGATTGTAAAATTATTTAAGTTTAGCTACAGTGTTCGCTGATATACAAAAGTCACAGTGTACATATTTTTCTATGTGTTAGAATCTCGGACTTGCACTTTCGTCCGATCTACAACGCATAAGTCTTATGCAAATATATACATGCATGTGGTTCAACGTCCTGAACCTATGCCAATGCCAACATTGGCTGCCAATAACGTCCGGTAATTTGTCTGCGAATACACCTACTTATAATATCGTTTACATGACGCAAATACATTTAAATATTTACGAGTCTTTTAGAACGTTTTCCACAGACCGTAGCTATATATATCAAAATAACTCCGCGGTTGTTAGATTTTTATTGCCAAGATGAGCAGATGATGATTATGCGGTCCATCTTGTGGTATTTGGCTTGTAGAGGAAACAGAAAACACAGAGAAGTCAACCGTAAAATCCATTTGGGTATGTGTTTAAAATTATGTGACGAATAATTCCTTATATATACTAAAATAATCTTAAAGTAATATTTGTTTCGTTAGCTTACGGCTTTAATCTTATTTTCAAAACTCTTTCCGCTCCAACATGTATCGCAATATCACAGACATTGGTTGGCACAACATACCAATATTTAGACAAAACTTCATTCATAAATTTTAATAATCTTATGTGTATTCGCAGGTGAAGAGTTGAGACTAACATCCGTTGGTTGGGTTGCGAGTGTTCAAGACTATCATCCAATTTTAAACATATCCTTTTAAATATTTGTTTCGTTAGCTTACGGCTTTAATCTTTTAAATATTTGTTTCGTTAGCTTACGGCTTTAATCTTATTTTCAAAACTCTTTCCGCTCCAACATGTATCGCAATATCACAGACATTGGTTGGCACAACATACCAATATTTAGACAAAACTTCATTCATAAATTTTAATAATCTTATGTGTATTCGCAGGTGAAGAGTTGAGACTAACATCCGTTGGTTGGGTTGCGAGTGTTCAAGACTATCATCCAATTTTAAACATATCCTTTTAAATCATAGAAGTTTTAAATAATGTTTCTCGTGTGCTATAATGAAAGCACAGAAAAATAGTTCTAGTTAAGAACGTTATATTCTCTTTGAAGAGTTTTGAAATCTTACTGCGATTTTAAAAGAAGGAAAGAGAGAAGAAAGAAAGAAGTGCTATTTTTTCAATTTCGTCGGCCATTTGACTGTACCACTGATACGAACCTTAAGTACGGGTAATGTTGATTAACAAGTCATGCGGAAGGGCTATCTAATGGCGCGGTGCCAGCTTGATGGCAGTGCGAATACCCCGTGGCATTGGGCCAGCCAGGGTCAGGAGCGGCCGATGCACCCACCACCACGCGCTACTCATAACAACCTAAGATGACGAACAGAACGCGTTCGCGTCGACGGTCTAGATTGATTCACCCATCAAAGCTTAGAATTAAGAATGGCGAAGACAACGTATCACCATAAAAATACACAAGAATGAAATGTACTATTTTATGATTTCCGAATTAATGTTGGATTTTTTATTGTTATTATATTATTTACGACATTTTGAATACTTTACAACTATTGTACTACTACTTTACAATTATCGTGGTTGCGATCATTAGTTGTAAAGTTGTAATCTAATTCGATCGTGGACGAATAAGTACATTTGAATTTATGCTAACTACCGTAAATTTTTCTATTATACATTTCTTTAAAGATACTATTTTATTTTTTCTAAACTATTTCTGTAATTGTTGTCATAAAAATTTTACTTCTAAGTAAATCTTTAGGCCTACTTAATTGAGGTGACAGCTTTATTAAAATCAAACTTAAACATAGACTTATCTTAAGATTCTTGAGTGTGTATACTTTACAAATAAGATAAGCGTGATACTTATCTCAAGTCTCCGGAGATTGTGGAAAACAAGACGAAATAATATTTAGAAAGCATACGTAGAAAAAGTTCTCCGTGGCAAGAACGATTCTTGTCCCTCGCAGCAGGTAGTAAGCTGTTTAAAAACGATTTTTCGAAAACCCTGATTGTTTAAAGTGGTAGAAAGAGAAATATTCGTTTGGCAATAAATATTGTTTTTGTAAATTACAAAAGTTTTTGTGGAGTGCAGTGCGCCGGGCATCGTCCAATGTACCGCTTGAACACGTGTTCATGATAATGTTTATTTAGGCGAACCTCGTAAAACTCGCTGACAGGATGTGCTTTGAACCCTCAAGGTTGGGTAGGTTATTTTAAAATAGCTATGTCGATTGTTGCTAAATGTTGCACTCTCATCGTGGGTTGGTACCAAAATTTATTACTAGAGGAGTATTTAGTCTACGTCTTTATCTATCGAGTGGTTGCCCATTGAGTTTCTCGCCGGATCTTCTCAGTGGGCTGCGTTTCCGATCCGGTGGTAGATTCTGAGAAGCACTGCTCTTGCTAAGATCAGTGTTAGCATCACTTCGGTTTGAACCCCGTGAGCTCACCTACTAGCTAAGGTTACGCTGAAATAGCCTCTCAAGGCTATCAGCTTAGGTAGGAAAAAAAGAAAAAAAATCGAGTGGTTTAGAACTTTTCAATTATTTGTTTATATGCGTTTGGTTTGTAAACACTGAACTTAGTTTACAATGATGGTTAGCAATGAGCTTGTGTTAAGATTTAACAAGTCGACATATAAAAATATAATACGCATTTGTTTAATTTCAAATTAATTTATATATCTCGGCAGCAGTCTCATTGAACGTTGCCCTCGTTTTCCACTGCTGTCTGCAGAGCGTGTTACTCGTGCAGTAAATTATCTCCGTACCTCGCTTCAAGGATCCGTAGGCCGTTACTAAATTTGTCGAAAACGTTCCGAGGAGAGCGCAGCATGCGCTTGTCATGCACGTTTATTTACGCGATGCCCCGCAGAGCTGGCCATGTTCCAGAAGCAAACGAAAATAGCAGCTTCGTAGATGTCATTGTACTAGAGTTAATGACGCCCTACACAACGGTCTAGGTGGGCTACGTACTCTTCCTTGTAACGATACGATAAAAAATATTATTTCCAAAATATGTTACATTTTATAATCAAAGTTATCACTTGAATGTATCATTTTCATGATTAGTTCAGTAATTTTACTATAGAATCCAGAAAATTAATTATTGTGTGCTGCGGCTTACCCTGGAATTGAAAATTCATAAGGTCTTATCATAAGTTCTCAAAGACAAATATTTATTAAGTAGGTATTAGCATTTAAGGAAAGCTGATAAATAAACATACATTTTTATTTTATTATTTTTTTTGTTTTATACAGGCCCATAAAATGTTTTATCTTTTCTTCTCCTATACTGTTCATCTTTATATTTTAATCTCATAGGGCGCTCAGAAAGATTTGCGAAATAACTAAAACCGAATTACTTACAACAATTATTATGAATTAATATTTTCAAAGAGTTGCATTAGCCTCTGTAGAAAGTTAGTTTCACATATCGAAATTACTTCGAAAAGCTTTTTCGAATTTGCACCAGACATATTTGACTGCCTTTTCAAATACAGTCGTTGCATCTTTTGGCGATCAAAACGATGATATTGAATTAATTTTGATCGGTGAATGCGCAAGCAGGCTGTTGTATTGCAAGACTGCAATAGACTTCCCCATCATAGTCCAGTAACCTCTTGCCTACAGCTTTAAAAACTTCTCGCAAGGATTTCGTCACAAATTCTTCATCATATACAATAAACACAAACTGTTCATATATATCTCATACTCTTTTAATCAACTCTCAAATCCCATCGTATCTCAAAGTAATTGTCTATTCGAAGGCATTTATCAATTTTGAAATAGCCAAACACTCGACTGGTGCTATATTTCTGTATCAAGACGATTCATCTAAGAATCACCATCATTAATGATATTTTGCAGAGAGCTGCTTAAAGAGCTGAGCCCGAAACTTTGCTATTACGTCACTGCTACATTTCACATAAAACTTCTTCAGTTTCTCCGTGAGATTCTGCGATTCGTATAAATCAAAATCCTGTAACCTTCTTGATCCACGTACCCTTAAATCTTAAAATTTCATTCTTAACGTTTTCTGTCAAAAGACGTCCACTTCTTTGTGGATCCTCAAAAAGCTACATAAAAATATTAAATTTCAATGAGCCCTTTTTTATGGAAATATTTTAATGGCATTCTCACGAACTTTTACGAATTCCATAAAGATCTCGTTTTATTTGACAATTACTAAAATCGTAGTAAATCGTCCGCGAAAATTTTCTTTTTGCATAACTTTTTGTTCAGTCAGACACGATACTTTAATTAAACTTTACTTCATAAGCTAAGTTGGTTTTTACTGGTGGTAGGACCTCTTGTGAGTCCGCGCGGGTAGGTACCACCACCCTTCCTATTTCGTGGGTGGCGCATTTGCGTGATGTCTATGGGCTCCAGTAACCACTGAACACCAGGTAGGCTGTGACCTCGTCCACCCATCTAAGCAACAACAACAAAAAAATGTATACATAGACCACCCAGTCAATTATTGTACATTTAAAAACGCTACGAGACTTAGCCCGAACATACGTAATCTAGAATCTAGTAAATCTATTTATTGAGACGTCTTTCGACCAATGTTTATAAATTTCAATTGAGGTACTACTTTAAAAAAAAAAGTTAAAAAGTAATATTTGAAGTATGCGTACAATTCAAGTTTTACACTCTGATCAGAAGATCCAAGCAAGGTTAAGATTTTGCTAAAAATTCTCTCGGTGCTATAAGTAGAAAAAATGTCCAACCGGCCGACCAACCCTTTTATTTCGCTCATTCGTTGTCTTTTTACTTTTATTCTAAAAATATCGCATTCACAAACCAATTTCGAAATGAAACGTGATTCTGTTCAAGGTCGAGTGAATTAGTATTCGTATGGTGTGTTCGATGTTTGACCGACCGCAAAAACATGTTAATGCGAACAGCTTGTAGACTTTTTTCTAAACTTGATTGAGAATTTATTCGTGGCCGGTCTATTATGTATTTGAATGCTTGAGTTATATAACTGATTGTGGGAATAAAAATTGGCCATTGCATTAATTGAAGCATTTAATAGTAATAGTAATCAAAACTAGTTTTAACATACCATTTTTTGTGGAATAATATCTCAACATAGAATTTGAGCTGCTGCATAATTTCGTCAATTCGTCTAAATAGAGCGATTGCTTCAATTGGTACGTAACTTGAAAAAGCCCTAGACCATTAGCTACGCACCAATTTAAACTAGTTCTACAAGTTCTCCGCAGAAGGAAGAATTGTGAAACAAAGCTCAACATTGTTAGCGTGTTTGGTTTTTAAAATATAGACAAATTATTTTCAAATCTAACAAGCAATATATTTCTAGATCTGATTTACTAAATTTTCTTTCTCTTAAAGACGAAATTGGGAAATGTTATAATGGAAACCAGATCTGAATGTTTATTTACAAATTATACCAGGAGTTTAACTCATTTAATATATCTTTTTTTTTTCTACCTATGCTGATAGCCTCGAAAGGCTATTTCACGTAGCTCAAACCGGGAGTGTTGCTAGCACTGGCCCTAGCAAGAGCAGTGCTTCGCAGAATCTACTACCGGATCGGAAACGCAACCCACTGAGAAGATCCGGCGAGAAACTCAGTGGGCTGTGTCTATGGGTCAAATATATCAATGGAACTCAAATGTATGTACTAAAATCGAAGTTATATATTGTCGTCAGTACCTACGTTAAGGAAATCTTAAAACATGTACTACAGCTTGAGTAGTCTCAACAAATGTACAAAAAAGCCTGCACGCAATCGGCTCCACTCAAATTCTGACACGCTACATTACACAACTGACCCTTATCGGTTTTCGATTATTTCGATAGCCCTTTTTGCGACTTATTCAACAGAAAAGGCAAACAGGTTTTTGTTATTAAAAAAAGGTGTATAATGCATCATAGCTCTGGCAATAACAAGGGTAACACTATTTAATGAGTTCACAATGTTGTTGTTATTATAGAGCATCACGATAAAGAAGCCGGCTTTTAATTGTTATAACCTCAAAGATTTGGGGCCAACGAGTCGTTCAGCGATAGGGAGAATCGCGCCGCTCGATGTTATCGCGCCTGCGCTGTGTTCCCCTCGAAAAGAGCAGGTTACAACACAGCACAAAGCGCGACTAGCTGTGATGTCTCGTGCCGACATTTCTGGACGTTGATGTCTTGCGGAACCGAGTTAAAATCTTACAAAGCTTCCTTTGATATTATTTTTTGAGCTGAGCATGTGATTGAATTTCGGTATCGCAATAATACATAATCCTAAAGTAGTGTTATTTTTGTGTATATTCTCTGCACCAAAATGTACAAAACGGTTAGACATGGCGAAAACAGTTTACAATATACCATTCTCCCTCAAACGGAAGAAGTGTTAAATAACAGCGGCTTAAAAGGGAAAGGTCGGGACTATAGCCCATCCATCCACATTCGAAGATCGCGTAGGAAATCTACAGTGAAATATGTCTTCTTGGTAATTTTCGGTGTGATAATAGCGTTAGGGCTGGCAGCAGTTCCGCTTTACATATTGAACGGTGCGCTGTACGCTCGAAGAACACAACAAGAGCATCGTGATATAGTCACTATATCTCCAAATGCACCGGCCGGCAGAGAAATGGCAAAATCGCGAAAGAAAGATCTTAAAGTGCTACCGCAAGTAATCTCTACTTTAATGGCAAAAACAGAATTAGAAACGTCAACAATCGTCTCCACTACTTCCTCTACTGGAGCCGGTGAAAGAGCTACCACTCCGCCTTGGACAATGCCTGCTTTAAGGTCTTGGAAGAGTTCAACGTCTTCATCAACCGTTCCGCCAGTAGCCTCTGCGAAACATGACCCGACGCAGCCAGCTGCAACAACTTCCAGTGATATCAGTATGTTACCTAATACAATTTCAATGAAAACTTGGGAGAAGGATATAATAATACGACCAACTATCACAGCTGAACCATTTACACTTAGTAACTTAGTTAGAGACTACACGCAAACATTTAAGCCAACCGAAAAGCAATCCACACAGAGTGTTAAAATGTTTGATGATGTTCTTATTTCAACCAAAACAACTTTAATGCGATCACCGGTAACTTCAGAGTTTCCTGCAACTACTGAAATATCGAGTTTGGATGATTTAAAGGACACGATGTTATCTGTAGATGATGACGAGGAATTCAAAGAATCTTTAGAAGTTGACGAAGTTTTTTCGTTACCACCTCTAAAGCCTGGTGCCGATCCTGCAGCGTCAAATTCTGATGAAATCACCGTATCTAAAGCTAACGAAGACAATTGGTACGGAGCCAGGTGGCCTTTCGTGGATCCTTCTTCGTATTTCCAATGGACGGTAAGTATTATTGTAGGAATACGTCTTAGACTTTTACTAGCATAAACACCAATGGTTTCTACATTTGTAGAATATGGATTACGTTTATGTTTCCATAAAAAAATATTATGCAACTTGTAAACTGGAATGATTGAGAATAAAGTGTAGTTTCATTCTTATGCAACGCTTTATAGTACGTACCTACTTACATTTTTCTTAGGTAGGCGTTTCTTTCGTAGGTATGTTATTCCTTTAGATGGTCATATAAGCTCAGGACCAACCTAGTGTTAAGTGGTTACCGGAGTTTATGGATATGTGGTTTAAAATCACGGGTCAAAGTCTCAATTTTATTGATAAGAGACTATCCAAACCTTCCAACCATATCGTATGACTACTTCGCTGCAAGAAATCGAAAGATTGGTGGTATATAATAATATAGTTTATCTTTCTATACTTCATTCTGAAAGTAGTATGAATTTACTTATATAAGTTGATATCTCCTTGCAGAGCTTTAACTCCGGAATAACTTGGCACCAGTACACCGGCCTTTATTTTCGGTAGCCTATCATTAAACGTA
Organism: Bombyx mori; assembly: GCF_030269925.1. NCBI lineage: Eukaryota > Metazoa > Arthropoda > Insecta > Lepidoptera > Bombycidae > Bombyx > Bombyx mori. Next base: position 8,326,176 of record NC_085124.1, read on the forward strand.
TAACCAAATATAAAATAAAAATAATTTTAAATAATGTAACATATACGCGATTCATATAAAATAGACACGGTAGTCATTAAGGCTCAACAAACATCTAGAAAAAATTTGTAATGATACCATCATTACAAATTGAAAAGTGAAAGGCATTTGTGTCTGTCTATACTTACAGCGTAAAACTACGAAATGTAATAAATATTTGATTATCACGAAAATGTCGCGTTCGCACTTAGTTACGGGCTTGCTTAAACATGTAATATTTACGTTATCAACTCGGAAGGAAAAGTGAATTTGCCAACGAATACTTTTCTGGTTCTGATTGTTGTCGGAAACTATTTAGCTGAATATAGGTCAGACTCCACAGATACTTCGTAGGTATATAGAGCATGGGTGGCCAACTTGATTAGTACCAAGATCTACTGTCTACTGACGAAACACTATGCGATCTACCAATGACATTTCTTGAAATTTAATGAAACAATGTACAAATAAGTAGGTACTATAATTTCTTTTATTAAAAAGATTAAAATAAACCTGAAATTATATAATAAAAGAAAACTATTGTGTGGAAGAGAGGATAAATAATGTGACGTAATGGTCATTAACAAATGATATAAGATGAAGAAGATGCGTGTAGCAATTGGTGATTACGTTGCAAATCTGTTCTATGTTTTTTTTTCTTGCCACGATCGACTGAACTTTAGCCACGATCGACCGGTTGGCCACCCCTGATATAGAGTTTCTACTACGAAAAGTACGAATTCACACTAACATGATTCATAGGTATACTTCAACTATTCAATTGTTATTCCTGTCACTTTCCTCGTAATTCCAGTCATTAGGGAAAAAACACAGAAAAAATTAGCTTATCTCGTTTTTGAAGAGAAAATTTCTTTAGTATTAGGTATAGCTGTTCTTGTTTGGAACTCGATGAAATTTATAGGCGACACTAAAAACTCATATGTACATCTATAAGAATTAGTCCCTTCTGCACGTGGTTAGGATGCTTCTGTAGACTACCAACGATTAGAAACGGAAAAAATATAGCCTGCAAAAGAATGAGATGGAATGCCTCTGATTTTTTTATCCCTATTCGCTGATAGACTAAGAGGCTATTCCGGCTGAGCTCACTTACACTCACGGACTCAACCTGAGAAAATTTGCTAACACTAGCCCTAGCAAGAGTAGCACTTCGCAGAATCTACCTCCGGATCGGAATCGCGATCTACCAAGAAGATCCGACGAGAAACTCAGTGGGCTAGGTGCCTCGGAAGGATTCACTTCGACTCATTGGATTAAACAGTTTTTTTTTTTTTTCTATAGAGCTACTCTCCCGGAGACAACCTGCTGTTGCCGCTGCTGATGGCGGCACTTACTTCCCTCACGTTGGTTATGCTGCTCGCGTTGGCAGCAAAGCGACGCAAACGCACTAACGTGGCATCGTCGCAGATTGGGGTAAGTGATCTTTTTACTTTTTGTTTAGTTCTAAAAACTACAAAAAAATTACGTTAACTAAAAATAGTTAAGACAGCGAACGTTATGCACTTAAATTAATATAAACTCGATATGAATAAACTGTGATGCACCATCACCCGAACACGTAATGTATTATAATTAAAAAAATTGCTAAGCCAATTATAAATATATAGGTACCTATATAAAGTTTTGTAAAGGGCATATTTCGTTGATTAATTCAAATCAAATATTTATATTAAATTGTATTATATAATAATTAATAAAGTTAAGTTTCTATTTACTTTATATTGCGTATATAATTTACGATCGTGACTTACTAATCAGATGAAAAGAATCAGCAGGGCTATTAAATAGCTATCTTAATTAAACACTTTCCAGTTTTCGATACACACTGTAGGTAAATAAATTTTCCGGTTTATTATATTTTAATGGTCTTTTAAGTGACACTAGTTACATTTCACCAATTGAATTCCATTTTTTGAATTAAATTTGACTAATCGTTGCGATAATCATTCCCAAATCAGTCATTCCGGAAGTCGTTGTGGCCTAAAGAATAAGATGTCCTACTTAACAAATATTCACAAGTGACTTCCACGGTGAAGGAATAACATCGTGTAATATAAACCAAACACGCAAAATTATAATTTGCCTAATTATCGGTGGTAGGACCTCTTATGATTTCTGCCATAAAGCAGTAATGCGTTTCGGCTTGAAGGGTTGGGCTGCCGTTGTAATTATACTGAGACCTTAGAACTTTTATCTCAAGGTGGGTGGCGGCATATACATTGTAGATGTCTATGGCTCCGGTAACCATTTAACACCGGGTGATCTCGTCCACCCATCTAAGCAATAAAAAATTAAAAAAAAAACATTTATTGAAATCGAAACAAATTATTTTAGTAATGTTTCACACGATGCGAAATAGCTGCAGATTTGATTCGGAAATGATAATTACCCAATAATGGCTTAATTATATCTGTGTTACATTTATTGCTGCATGTGATGAAATCGCCTATGTGTTACGAACAAAATTTTCTTTAATTTCCTATATTATGTGTTGCAACTTACAAATTGAATATTGAAATATTATAATGAGGTTCCAAATTACCTATAATGTTATGCCAACGCGTTACACTAAAACCGGTAATGTAAAACAATTCAAATGGATTATGAAATAAGCCATTTGTCAATAAATAACTTATTGTCGCTAGTGTTTCGCCTGATAACACTGCAAGTCAACATTCTACTGCGGTAAAAACTCCTTATTCGCGCTTCTTTCATTTGTGTTTTCACTATTCGCAGGTTAAAAAAATGCGACCAAATTCCTATGTTCGCGGCTAAACATTTCTTTATACGCAGATGTAATCGGTACATCGGTACATAAAGATTCATAAAAAGGATTCCAATATGTAGGTATCCAACTGATATCCTTTGTAAACGCGCTTTTCCATGTAGGTAGACGAGCATACGGCCCACCTGGTGGTGAGTGGTTACCGTCGCCCATGGACTTCAACAATGCCAGGGGCAGAGCCAAGCCGGTGCCTACCGAAATATTTACGGAACATATTATTATACCCCTCGGATAAAAAGTATTAATTTCTAACTGTATATTATATTTAAAAAAAAAAGTTATATTACAGTAAACCACTAATCCATTTTTGGCTAATAATGATGTATTGATGCCTTATTTTAAGTATCTCAATGCATATTTTGTTCCAGAAGTTGACTGCAGATCTTCAGGATGTAAACACTAATCTTCTGACAGCCGAAGTAGTAGAGGACGCTGAGGAATAAATCCCAAACCTCAGCTATGCCTTTGGCTTAACAGGACGAAAAATAAATTGTGTACATTTTGACAACAGTCTTCGATAGGTTTTTGTGACGAAACGTTTTTTTTTCTGATTAAAGTTAAGAAAGCAATAGTAGCTTAACAGTTTTAACAACTGTTCTGTTCTTAAGAGTTAAATCTCAACGAATATACAAAAATACTTTTATGGGTGGAGCGTAATGTAAGCCCTTATGGATACGTACCACCAGACAGTCAATTTCTGCCGTAATGGAGCCGTGAGTTCCAGTTATAAATGTGTTACAACAGTTATAGGTACAATGGCAAATTCGACCTCACCTCTGAAGAGGGTTGACAACCCCGTTGTTATAATTAAGGGCTTCGTTAACCACTTATTACCTATCACTATCCAGTCAAATTGTACACAACTATGCAAACGCACTTAGTTTTGATTTAGCAGCCATAGTTTGCGAGTTAAAAACGGAATCCAAAAAGTTGTCTGCGTTATTTCTAACTGGTCACACACATATTAAACTTTCAGTGCCTATCATTTGTAAATACAACAAGGTCGGTCGATGCAAGACCGTAAATTATAATTATCCCATATTCAGAGATACGATATAATGTTATAGTTAAAACGTATTTTTAAAGCGTATTAGATAATCGACTGTATTATTAGACGTGTCAAATGCCAATGTTGCTAAAATTTTATTTTTGGTACAATAATAATAATAATACATAAATGTAGTCTATGTATTTTACTAAAAATAATTCGTTACTATTTCTAACGTGTATTTTTTGTGCACATACGAGCTTCGTAGTAATACTTCGTGCATTTATTAGCTTGAAATGCAAATTAAATAATAATTAAAGTATATATCATATCTCTGAAGATAAATAATTTATAGCACGACTCGTCAGTATTAAAAATACCTGTGGTATTTCAAATTAACAACGTAAATATATTTTATTTTTGTGTATGTATCGGATAGGTTAAGTACTACATGTATCTGAATTATTATTAAAAAATAAATATATACCTTTTATCATCGGTAAAACATATTCATACATTTCATAACTTTATAACATAGTTAAGACTGATCTAGTAAAGCGTTTTAGTGTTTGTTGGTAGGTTTTTTTTTCTTAGTTTCGAGAATGGTTCGCTTTCGTTTGGAACGGCACTACTGTACTGTAATCCTTACATGTACCCGTGAGTGCTGAGTATGTTTCATATGCTTACGATTATAATGGGCGTGTTTTATATAAATGTTAGTCTAACGAGTGTATGATATGTATGAAGGGTCTCGGGAAGAATAGCTAGAAATAAATTGTGATAGTGAGGCGACACGGTGATATGAATGTTAATGTTGATTCGAACCATGATAGTGAATTCTCGAATCCGCTTCTAACGCCATCTTAAACTACGTGCAATAATAATAAATTCTCAAAATCGATTCCACTGGTTTGGAGATAAAAATCACACTCTGTATTAATCCACAAAAAGATTCCTACCGATTAATTATTGGAAAATAATAACTACGGCCAAGAAAAGACTTCAAATTGAATCGATAATCGACCTTTCTTTCAATTTTCAAATTCTATCTGACATTTGACATCATTTGAAGAATACAGGGTGTAACATTTTTTTTTTTAATTTAATCTAGACACTGACTATAAAATACACCAAACTGTTGAAAAAAGTAGCATCATTGTTCTTATTTGAAAATATGGTAAACAATAACGTTCTGATCACATTCTTTCTAATCGTGTCTCTTAAACTCGTAGCCGGAGGTTCCCTTTTAGAAGGATTTGTATGGTTATATATTGGATTTACATGAAAAGGAATTTTAGCAATGTTTAATGTTTCAATGAATTTTAAAAGTGAATTAATAATTAAATTTTATCATTCATGTCACATAATAGTAACGGAAAGAACACTAGTAATGCATTCTAGTCAAATTTCAGCGCTGAAATTTAGGGTGTGTGTTTTTTTTTTGTATCGAACGCAATTATTCAAATTCACATAACGTGGGATACCGACATTAACACGCGATAACATTTTAGATCGAAAGCAAGGGGATCTTCCTGCTACCTGCGTGATAAATTGCGGTTACATAAATATTTAACGTATTAAATCAAATGTTAGCGATTGAATATAGTTTTATTTTTAATTTCGGTACACTGTGGTCTCCGCTTCGATAAAAACACTTAAAGTACAAATCAATCTAAATTATTGAACAAACTGCTGCTTCATGAGATCACAACGCTTTAACTCGGTGTTTAACAGCGACTACTAAGTGATTTAATCAGAAAAAAAATATTAATGACTAATAATGCTAAATTTACATTTTTTTATTGTCTTCAAAGACGGAACGAGTACGCGACCAATCGTCGCGTCACCTTTGAAACATTAAAAAACGATAAAACTATATAGAAAAAATAACGTAGATGGTACTAGAAGCTCATTGTGGATGAACGCAGTGAATAGAAAGAAGACGACGGATCTATATCAAACAATTCATCAAACTTCCCGTTGATTAGACGGTTGCAAAATTAATTCGAGTGAAAAACTTATAATGACGTAGTTCAGATGAAACAATGACCAGAATGCAATACTAGCATCACGCAGCACCCGACGCGCACCCTTATGTTCAACTTAGCTTTTGTGTTAGAATAGTAATTTTGTGAATGCATCGAGCAAAGCGATTACATTAGATCTGCTATAAAGTCACTATGTACATAAGCATTGAATAAATTATGTTTTCACACCCAAAAACCAGTTTCATTTTTTTACAATTTCATTTTACCAACCTATATAAATTAATAAAATTGTAAATTTCTTAGAGGATGTTTCTGTATTGCGCATCTTAGCCCACTGAGTTTCTCGCCGTATCTTCTCAGTGGGTAGCGTTTCCGATCCGGTGGTAGATTCTGCGAAGCACTGCTCTTGCTAGAGTCAGTGTTAGCATCACTCCGGTTTGAGCCCCGTGAACTCACCTACTACTTAAGGTTACGCTGAAATAGCCTCTCAAGGCTATCAGATTAGATAGGAAAAAAAAGCGGATCTTCATAAGAACGTTAAAATATCGACGTGCGCTCCAAATAACAATTAATTATCATTACGAGCATCGATCAAAAACATCAGCTGTTCTTATAATCATTATTTTTATATATTCAGACGTTTAGACTTAAAAGCTGGATTATATTTTTCTCATCACGACGGTTCGTCTCGGAGACATTACTCATTAATACGTGTTATCCAACCATGTAAGATACATTGAGCTCGGTCCGTTTATACAATTGTTTTTAATATCCAACAATAGCCATGTCACTCTATTTTCTAACAATATTCAAGACACCCATAATAAAAACTATTAAAAAAACTAAAAAATAATATCCCACAAAACTGTTATGTATTACCGGTGGTTCTGTATATTGTAAGCCCGCACGGGTGGGAAACATCAAATAGTAGACGGAGCCAAATAATCTCAGCACGTAAAGAAGAGTGACAATTATTATAGTGTAACGACTTTCAATCCTTGAAACCGAAAGGAATGATTGCTTCTCGACAGAAATGGGCAGTATGGTCGCTCATTCTCGTGGGGCCTACAATACGCCCTACCAGCAGAAGTTTGAGGTCGTCGTGACCTAAAGGATAAGACGTCCGGTGCATTCGTATCTAGCGATGCAACGGTGTTCGAACCCCACAGGCGGGTACCAATTTTTCTAATGAAATACATACTTAACAAATGTTCACGATTGACTTCCACGGTGAAGGAATAACATCGTGTAATAAAAAACAAAACCCGCAAAATTATAATTTGCATAATTACTGGTGGTAGGACGTCTTGTAAGTCCGCGCAGGTAGGTACCACCGCCCTGCCTATTTCTGCCGTGAAGCCGTAATGCGTTTCGCTTTGAAGGATGGGGCAGCCGTTGTAACTATACTGAGACCTTAGAACTCTTATCTCAAGGTGGGTAGCGCATTTACGTTGTAGATGTCTATGGGCTCCAGTAACCACTAAACACCAGGTGGGCTGTGAGCTCGTCCACTCATCTAAGCAATAAAAAAACAGAAAAAAACTTTTTGTAATAAAGGTACTCATTCCTACCGACCCTACAAGCATTTATTATGAATTTATTTTGAGATTTTATCGTCACATCGACTGCATTACTGATCAAAGACACACTTAAAGGACTATTTCTCTACTAAGAAACATCGCGCCTCTTAGCTTAATAGAAAACACTGAACAGCTGTACGACAACACTATACCAACGATATAATTATGGAAGCATCACATATGTGCGGGAAAACTCTTAGAAGGAAACAATATATTCAGTTCTTAGGACTCTGCTGGAAACAGCAAATTTGCGTGGTATTAGTTAGCCAAACAATTATTCGCAGAAGTTTACCCAAATACTGTTACGGTATAGTCGATGTCAACACAAGTCGCCGGGTGTGTGGCGGGTAGCCATCATACAACGCAAGATATTTGACAGATGCCTGAAGCTCGCTTACGACATTATCAAGATAAAGCGCATATATACAAGGTCCGAACAACAACATACGGACCGTCGGTCTACCGAGCAAAATATCACCCGCTCGGTGGAAGATCTTCCCTTTGTCGTTAAGTATCCCAAACTGGTGACCCCGACGTGACTAATACATAACGAAGCATATTCGTCTTCATCAAGCGCGTAATTTAAAAAGTTTTTAAATCACAATACCCAATACGGTAAAAATATATAACTCTCATTCTAAAATGATCGTAGATTTAACCGAACTTTTTTTTTTATTGCTTGGATGGGTGGACGAGCTCACAGCCCACCTGGTGTTAAGTGGTTACTGGAGCCCATAAACATCTACAACGTAGAGGCGCCACCCATCTTGAGATATAAGTTCTAAGGTCTCAAGTATAGTTACAACGGCTGCCCCACCCTTCAAACCGAAACGCATTACTGCTTCACGGCAGAAATAGGCAGGGCGGTGGTACCTATCCGCGCGGACTCACAAGCGGTCCTACCACCAGTAATATCCACTAACTCCAATAGAGCCATAATAGCTCTTTATTGAATTCTCTTCTAACCAAATAAAACGAATTTTACATAAGCAATTGACTTATATTCGAAAATATTATAGTGGGATCGGACTAACAGAACTTATAGAACATTATTTACACACCGAAACGAAAAATAACATCCGTACACATTTAACAAACAAAAAAAAAAGATATTTATTAACAATCAAACGAATACATTTTACAGATCTTAACATATCAGCATTGCCTATGTCAAACCTTTTAAGGGTGGATTCGACCAAACTTAAATTTATACTCGAGTAACTATACGAGGAATAACATATTCCATGATTTTAATCTCGAGTAAATCCATAGTCGTTTTTCCACGTATACTTGCGCTAGGAATAACAATACGCGAATAGCAGAGTGAATGGTGAACAAAAATAAAATCCGGCAAATAAATGTTGTTGTTCAACGGCATAGTGTAAGAGCATACATATCGTCAACTCGATTTTGCCGTATTTTAGTGTGAAAAAGTAGCTGTTGTGAAAGATATCCAGCTGTCAAACGTATTATTTTTATTTGTTGTTTGTTTGAGGGAAATGTCAAGTTTTGTCGTGTGGTTTTATCTTTTTTCGTTTAAACGTTGCATTATACAATGCCAGACTATTAATAATAATTTAGTGCATTGCGTTGACTTGAAATTAAAACAGAATAAATATTTATGAAATGACAGAAATCAGATGTTGGACTGACAGACGCCATTACTTTATTCTAGGAATAGCTCCGTTATTCCGTGCGAAACGGCGGTATAGTAACAATTCCCGAATAGGCCCACTATTCTTAGAATTGTAGATGGTAAAACGTAAAATTGATTTACTCTCGATTAACTGACGAGTTATTCTAAGAATAAGATTTACTCTTGTTTGGTCGAATCGACCCTAAGACTTGTAAAAATTACGCTACTATACCTTTTTTATTTATCATTAATATACAATAAACCGTAATCAGTAAATAAAAGCGGTTTTTATCATTACACTACGGTCGGTAAAAACTTATCGAAAATATTTACATAGTGTGTATAATATAATATAATATATAAAAAACGTTATTGCTTTTCAACAGTGTGTAAACATTCACACAGGTACGCCCGTTGTAAATCTGTACAAATCTAACCTAATACACCTAAATATTAAATCAAGTGAAATTATAATTAAAGAACGATAAATAAGTTATTCAATTTGTACGGTTTACAAATAAATTTATAAAATACTGTTCGATTGAATAACTATACTATATAATATAAATATAAATATAAATAAATCGTTTCTTCGTCTCACAAAACGAAATCTTAATTGTACGAGAGTAGTTCTTGTTACGTAATCTGTACATTGTTATGAAATTTATGTTTGGTGTATTATAATTTTTTAATTAATCTTATCTTTATAAAAATCGGCATCACTAATGTCTCAAAGTGGCGGCGAACACTGCACATCCAATTGTCGACAATTCAGGTAGGCAGCGGCTTGGCTCTGCCCCTGGCATTGCTGATGTCCATGGGCGACGGTAACCACTCACCATCAGGTGGGCCGTATGCTCGTCTGCCTACAAGGAAAATAATTTTTTTTTAGTAAAACTGTAACAATCACAATATGTTCACATATGAAAATTTTTAAGAATGATCCGATTTTTTTGTTATTACTCACTCATTCATCGTCAGAGCCAAAGGGTCGCACAAACGCATCAACTTTAGTCAGTTTGTGTGAGACATAACTTTCTACACAGACTCACACGTATCGGTAAAAGCTGAATTTGTACATAGCGTAATATTCGACCTTCAGAGCATGACTTCAGAGGTTGTGAAGCCGGTTACGGGGGCTGATGCGCCGGCCGTAGGATCCGCGCGAGCACGTGCCGCCCGCCGACCAGCTTCAGCTGTTGTCCGTCCATCACGACGCTGCGGACGCCGCTAGATGTCGCTACTGTCGCGTTCGTTCCCGCCTGGAAAACCAAACTACGCTTTAGCATTCTCAAGAATTCCCTAGTCATTTTAAGACGTGATCGAAAAAACTTTTACAGTTCAAACTTGTATTCACTTCAGTCGAAGCCGACGTCTTTGTCCTTTATAGGAACAAAAAAAAAAAAAAAAACGAACTGTTAAAATGACAAACGTGGGATAAAAGCGCTTTCAAAACTAGTGTTATGTATCTCAGCCTACGAAACTATAAAAATTGATTTCCGTTAACTCGTCAGTGTAAAGGGTGTTGTGCGAATGTTTTAATACAATGTAAATGGTATGAAAATTATACGAATCTACTAGCTAAAAATTTTATGACAAAGTATAATATAATAATAATAATATGAACTCGTGTACATCTCCTGTATGTTTTTTTATATTTTATTTTATATTATTAATAATACAAAAGAACGTAATATATTAATATGACGATAACACATGCTCTCAAACACTTCTGCAGCGTCAGGTAGGTTTAGTTACCAGATTAGTTACTAATTATTTACGATATACGTATCTGTTGTTTTTTTGACAATGAACACCTAAAAACATTCATTAGTTTATTATACAGTATGTATATTTTTTTAATTTCCCAATTTTTTTATTTTATTTCAAATATTAGTCCACCACACGAGATCCACAGTTCATGGTGTAATTTATGAACGTATTTGTATGTAAGCATTACCAGTGTTAGATGTAAGCGTGTTCGTCTTAGAACCGTGTGCTTAGTGCGAGTTTCTAAACGTTCTCGATAGCGTAAAAGTTAACTCAATTTTGTATGCAGTTGGAACAGCGTCCCTAGCGGCAAACGTACGCAAACGATCCCATTCCATACAAACATGAGCCAACTTTTACGCTATCGTGAACGTAAAAAACGTCGCACTAAGCACGCCGAACGCGTTTCCGAAATCAAACCGTGCACCGTAATATGATACCTCTAGTTGTTAACAATCGCATGCATTAAACCTTCGCAAACTAGACAAACGTCCTCTCTTACACTTGGAGGCATGCAAACTTTCAAAAATCACCTGTTGAATTTTAATCCCCTGCCCGAGTTTAACTTGTTGTAATGGATTCACCTAAAAAATTACGAAACGATTACCGTCACGTCCGAAGTTCGCATTCATAGCTCGAAAACTTCAACTACACATTTGAACATAGAATTATGGCGAAAAGTAAAAAAGGGTTGATTTAAAAAAAAAATAGCATGTAGTGACACAGCAATGGAACCAAAACAAGAAATGTACTTGTAATACAATACGTTAGATTTAATGAGAGATACTAATAAATGAGATTCTAGGGCCCTATCAGGAGCATATATCGGCAATGTATATCGTAAACATGATTGAAAACAATACCCCCGATAACGTACTGATTGATCGCAGCACTAAAATTTGCGTTTTATTTTTCTTAGTAATACATCCGTTACCTGCTGTAATTTTAACACCGGCGCGGTGGTGGTTGACGTTGAGACTGTTTGTGCTCCTAAGTATAGAAAATAACGTTAAACAAAAAATAAACAACAAGAGGATAGGTACACAGACATCAATTTGAGAGACGACAACAAACTAATCACTTACCAAGGTTGCTGAGTACCAAGGTCTGCGGCGACGAAGAGCCTCCGCTTGAGGGCACGCGAGCGCCATCGCTTTGCTGAAAATTTGTTTACTCACTTTACTTAATTACTATTATTTTTAAAGAATTTAAGCAAAGATATTGAAAATACTTTGTTTCTTTTATTGGATAAACGAGTCCAGTGTGCTTAGTGCGAATTTTTAACTTCTCGATCGCGTGAAAGTTAACTCAAATTTGTATGGAGTTGGAACAGTGCCCCTAGCGGCAAAAGAAGGAAAGCTTTATCCCTTCGTGGCAGTAATAGGTGCGGGCTCAAAATCCCCCAAGTTTTATTTATTGCTTATAGGGTGGAAACGGTCACAGCCCACCTGGTATTTAGTGGTTACCGGAGCTAATTAATAGCATAAATGTCGCCACAGTTTTACAGTACAACTACCCCACCCTCCAAACGGAAATGCAGTACTGCTTCCGGCAGAAACAGACAGGGTGATGGATCCTAGACGAGTGAACTCACAAAACCGTAATGCCATCAGTAAATCAACCGAATTATAACAATAAATTTATTAGAGAGAGTTAAGCTATACTGTTTATACTATTTGCTCATTATTTCATCCAACTCTACAATTCATGTATTCATAATAACAGAGGGGAATCACCATAATAATCTCTCAGACATAATGGTTACATTATACAATACAAATGTTCTTGCGTTTTGAGGACGATGACGCAACTTCTGCCATCACAATACAATCAAAGATTACACGATGTTTTAAGAAAAACAAACGAATCCAATTCTCTTTAAAATTAGCAAACTATTTTAATACATTTTCAATTTTTTAAACAGCATAGAGGAGGAGTCTTTATCAGTAAGATGGTTGTAATTATTCACATGTTCGAAAACTTAAATATCCCCGTCGAACTACTCGTCGAACCCGCCGCTTGCGACGAAGGGCTCGACGAGTAAATTAACCCACAGACACAGCCCACTGAGTTTCTCGCCGGATCTTCTCAGTGGGTCGCGTTTCGATCCGATTGTAGATTCTACGAAGCACGGTTCTTGCTAGGGCCAGTGCTAGCAACACTCCGGTTTGAGTCCCGTGAGCTCACCTACACGCTAGGGTGACGCTGAAAAAGCCTCTCAAGGCTATCAGTGTGGCGAGTGAGCAAGTCAACTCGCACATCTCAACACAGCACTAAAATCATACGGTTTTGCATCACATCATGTGATCTAAGTATCGCGTGCAAAGCCAGTTAAACCACGGCCCCCGCAACATGTCGCCGGCGCATCTTATTTGTCGAAGTGGTAAAGAGACAAGATGGCCACGCTTTAATCTATTGTTCTTCAGGCGGAGGACATGTTGAAAGGGGCGGCAGCTCCTACGCAAAATTATTGTTGACTAGTTTTAATTTTTACTATAAACTATCTGGCCCGGCAGACTTCGTAGTACCTCAATCGATAAATAAAAGACCTAAACTTTTGTATAAAATAAACTTACAACAAACAAAAGGAATCCGTCCGACGGAGGACACATCAAAGTGAAAACAAAATTGTTATTTTTATTTAATTCCAAGCATTTTCATATTTATCTACCTTTTAAATCTTCTCTGGAGTTCCACAAATAATTCACGACCAAAATTAGCCAAATCGGTCCAGCGGTTCTCGAGTTTTAGCGAGACTAACGAACAGCAATTCATTTTTTTTTTAGGTAGGGGGAAAAAACCGACCTGCAAGATGATGTTGTGCAGCGGTTTGGCGGCCGTGAGCAGCAGCGGGCGGGCGAGGCGCGCGGCCGGCGCCAGCACGCGCACGCCGCCGCGGACGCCGCCCTCCACCGACACCATTTGACCCTGGAATACACCAATAACACTTACCTTCACTTTACCATAATCAAAATGTTTAATATGCACTACATTACTACACTTTCTATTTATTACTGGTGGTAGGACCTCTTGTGAGTCCGCACGGGTAGGTACCACCACCCCGCCTATTTCTGCCGTGAAGCAGTAATGCGTTTCGGTATGAAGGGTGGGGCAGCCGTTGTAACTATACTTGAGACCTTAGAACTTATATCTCAAGGTGGGTGGCGCATTTACGTTGTAGAAGTCTATGGACTCCAGTAACCAACACCAGGTGGGCTGTTAGCTCGTCTACCCACCCATCCAAGCAATAATTTTTTTACTAAGAATTGAGTGTTGAAAAATCCAACATACGGACCCCCGTGAGTGTGGACGGTCACTGATGAACTTAAAAAATTATAAAAATATTTATATGAAATTTGCGCAGTGACGTATTTAGGCTTGATGCGCACTTGGTATATCGCGCCAGTCTTGATGTTAGAATAAGCTTTATTATTTTGCTCTAATATGTTTATTTTAAATTTAAAACTACTATTTTTTTTTTAAATCAATCTGATCTCATTTTCCAAGAACTGTTTTTACATTTTTCGTCTCTGGAAATTTGGGATTTCAAAAATTTTGCCGCCGTTCAAATCATACCACCCTAGCTAGACCCGGGCCTCACGAGCTAGGCATAAATCCATCACTGCATTTGCGCAATGTTTTAATTTTGGACTTATCTTTCTCATACACGATCGAAAAACATTTATTTGGACCCTTTCGATAGGACAGGCCATGCTGCAAAGTGTTTCGCAAGAAACGAGGCTCCATGCTGGAAGTCCGTGTATAGGCGGTGTTTTGTGGCGGGTGACTATAGTCACCGATAGTAGCGAAAGGGTTAAACATAAAAAACATTATAAGATCAGCTAACACTGAATACTAAGCGGTTACACGAGGATAGCTATCACGTTTATATTATTGAAGTACTATAAATAAACAAACAACCTTTTTGGTTAAAATTGTTCAAAATGATACTCAACATTCATTTTACGTCTGCATGATAATGTCCAATATTAGAATATTTACGATTTTTAAATCTCAATAGCTGAGATTCAGTTATCCAAGCCCCCTTGAGAAATTACCGTGCTGTGCTTACCTGAGCGTTGGTGAGCAATTTCGCCACTATCGGTTGCGCGGAAGTTGCTTTGTCGGTAGCCGCTTGGCTGCGGATGACTTGTGCAACAGACTTTGTTCCTTGATTTGCTAAATGCACGGTCTGTCCACTGGCCAACTGCAGGGTTTGTCCGCTGGATAGCTGCACCGTCTGGCCGGCAGAGAGCTGTAATGTTTGTCCGCCGGGCAGCTGCACGGTCTGTCCGCCTAACTGCACTGTTTGAGAACTTAACTGCACGCTTTGTCCGCTTGAAATTTGTGAGTTTTGGACGTTGGAACCGGTCAGTTGTAAAGTTTGAACGTTGCCACCGGTCAGCTGGACGGTCTGACCGCTCGGCAGCTGGACGCTCTGCGACGGCAACACGCTCTGGCTGGCCACTTGAACACTCTGTCCGCTGGGCAGCTTGACCGTGTGTCCGGTGAGTTGCACGCTCTGGCCGGCCAACTGAACCGTCTGTCCCGCGATCTGGACGGTCTGGCCGGCCAGTTGCACGGTAGACACCGGGATCTGAACAGTAGACTGCGACGTTTGTAGATTCTTGACAACGGATGCGGATTGCTGAGATCGAACAGTGGACGTTTTCACAGCAGCGTTCGATACTCTGACCGCCTGCATCGTCTGCGGCGAGGCCAGCTGGACCGTCTGTCCGCTCGGCAGACGGACGCTGTGCATGGGCAGCTGCAGCGACGACAACTGCAAGGTGTGCCCGGAGCTGAGCTGCACGGCCTGTCCGCCGGGCAGGTGCACGGTCTGGTTGGCGGCCAGCTGCACGGTGCGACCGCCCGCCAGCTGAATGGTTCTCGTAGTCACAGATGACGTCACAGCGGTGGGAGTACTGCTCGATACTGTGCTTTTGCTTTCTGCGCTCTGTTAATTGAAAATATTAAATGTAAAGACCTTTCTAGATTGTGGCTGGTCCGATTTCAAGCATCATGACGGGTCCTACGTATGCTGATGCAAGCGCAAAGTGATGAAATTTTAAAATAAATATTTCAATAGATTCTTATGTTTATAATTTTACATAACGATTATTAGAATTATTACAATGCTTAAGTTATGTGATTTTATCACAAATTTTATATTTTTTATGTTTTTCTTTACATACAAGTCGCTTGTCTTAAAATAAAGGCACATGCAGTTTAGAAGCTTGTATTTTCGAAATATTTTTTTAATTCCACATAATAAAGCATAGGCGTTTCTAATAAATAGATTTCTAAAATATAATTCTTCTTAAATTTATAATTCTTATTTTTGAATCTCATCAATCTGCGGGACCCAATTCGATTATATATGCATTAGCAAAGAATAAGTACCTGAGCAACAGTCGTGACAGAAGCGGTTGTGGATATAATTGTGCGTTTCTTTGCAGTTGTAGTGCCTATAAAAATTAATAAACTCTATAAAAATTACTTCTAAGCACCTGTACAATGTTAAAAAATATATATATACATATATATATACGCACCAGTTTGCATGAGAGCTCGTGGCGATATCAGTGACTTCCCCGAGGAAGGTGTTGCAGGACTGAGCACTCTTACGATGCCACGTCGTTGTATAGGTGTCACCTTCAAGAAAAACGATTTAGCGAGACTAAAAATAAAATAAAAAATTACCTTTATATTCAAAGCCAATATTTAAACTAACCTGTGTCGAAGGTATGGTAGTCGACGCCGTTACAGTAGTTTGTACAGCCGACGGTTTTATTAACAATGAACGAGTCCCTTGACCAACCTGCAAATAAAATACTCTCTATAGAAATATTTTAGTAATCAGTGCAGAGCACCCGCCACCCTTTGCGTTATTTATTAAATTGTTATTATAGTTAAATTCTTGGAATGCGCTGTTTTTGTTGAAACGTCTCGTACGCCACCTCGACAATGTTGTTATGCATTTACTTTAACACCATATGTATGTTGTTGGATAGAAAAAACGGATATCGAACCATTTACAAAGGTCTCGAATGTGCCATAAAAACAATCGATCGTCGTTATGAGGCCAGAACATTCTCGAATATTCTAGTTCTAGGGAGAATGTTCTCGAAAATTATAGACACAGTTGACACGACCATAAAGCGAAGCGAAAAAGAGAATTGTGATAAAGTCTACCTTAAGCCTCGTAATAATTAAATTAAATACTAATTATTATTTCGGTGCAGTTTTGTGACCTGAACCTTAATTCGTAATAGTACCATAACAAGAACATTGCCCAAAAGTGCCAATAACAACTATAGAAACACTGAATTGATAAGAATGAGCATTTCTTAAATAGCGGATGCCTAGAAACAATCTATTTTAAAACCCATTATTTTAATGTATTAATGTAATTGAAACAAACCTTTGTTACGCTTTGAGGGCCCGTTGTTTCAGTGGTGGGATGTATCAAAGTCACAGTCGTTGGAGGCGTTTTTTGGCTAGCCATAGTCACCTAGGGAACGAATATTTTATAAGCTTATTGTTTGTTGTAAAACACTGTTTTCATTATGCATTGTTATTAAGTTAGATCACACTTTAGTTCCTGTGTACTACAGGCAAATATTTTTGCTTGATGAAACATTTTTATACATACTTATATGTTTAGAGAATACAAAAAAAAAACACTTACAATAGCCGGTGACGTGTCGGTCCTCTGCAACAGCCTCTGCTTCATGAGCGGTGACTTCTGAGGCGTCACAATAAGCGACGGCAAGGACTTCGATATCTGACTGGAAGCCAGACCCAAGGAGGTTGCGGGGGTCGCAGCTTGACTGGCAGAGGTCTTCACGAGCGCGACCTTCGTCTGTTTCGGCGTAGATTTCAAATCTGTTTTCGGCAGACAAACAGTTTTGACCTGTGTCGCATTCTGTTTGGCCACCGAGTTAATGACTGTTTTCGTCTGAGGGTTGGTTTGTTTTGGCGTCGGAGGACTAACGCTTACTTTAGGAGTCTGTTGGGACTTCACTTGTGCGACTTTCGCTTGCGTCATTACTTGCTTCATGGTCGCCGCCATCAAGCTGGCTTGTTTCACGGATTGCGTCATCAGGGTGGCCTGTTTATTGGTCTGCTTATTGGACGGAAGCTTCGTTATTTGAGGTTTGGATTTAGGAGACGCTGCGGCGATCAGTTTCCCTTTGGGTTTGTTGGAGAGCGCGAGTGTCGGCTTGTGGAGTTGCGTCGCTTGCATGAGGAGCTGCGCCGAGGAGAGGTGCGGCACCGACGTGCTGGTGTCGTCAACGTCCACGTCGCTGTCAGACGCTTCGATTACTTCCTCCACGTTCGCCACTTCTAATTCGACCTGAAATAAATTGTTACTAGATAATGACTAGAAGATGATGAAGTTTTTTTATTTTTGATAACGCCATCTTGTTGTGTCTTTAAAGCGGTTAGTTGCCCTCAATTAAGAAAAATAGTATTATTATTCGCCAATAGATGTCGGGAACAGTTGATTATTGAAAACACGAATAAAACAACATTTTCTGAAAATAAATCGTAGTTAGATCGATTTATCGCCCCCGAAATCCCCTGTATACTTTAATTTTATGAAAATCGTTGGAGCCGTTTCCGAGATTCAGATTATATATATACCTATATACAAGAATTACTCGTTTAAAGGTATAAGATAAGATTATCCTTAACTGTTCTCTTAAAATAGTATTTTAGTTAAAGTCCTGTCAATTTAATTAGATTTTTGTTACAAATAAGACAATTCGGTAATACTGACGATCCTTGACACAATTAGTATCACTATTATTATAACGAAAAATTCATGATGGATTTAATTTAAAATTTTACTATTTGCTTCACCTTTTTTATCATAAGTCCTAATAAAATTTTCGGTCGAGCCCGTCATTCAACTACAGCATATTTGTTTTGATCCTTGATTCATAAAGTTCATTACGTATGAAATTACTTAAATATTAAATATTTATGTTTAACTTAATAAATTAATTTTATTTCCTCCATATAAGTATTAGGTAATATTGGTGTTGTTGGCGTTTCAGAATCTAGAGAGCCTCTATTGAATCTTTTGTAAAAACCTTTAAAACACTTTTGTGATAATGTACAGTGACAACACTTTTATATAATCAGTAGATAAATTTTTAGTATCGTACCCCTCGCGGAGGAGACAGAGGGCGTTCCTTGGCCGGCGTCTGCAGTCTGACGGGGGGCGGGGTGGGCGGCGCCGGCAGGGAGGGGAAGGACGTGGCACCGAACTTCTTACCTCGACTGCTCAATTTCAACCAGTCTTCTTCCGTTCTGAAATATATTAAATGCAAAATCGTACTTCATTTTATTGTGTATTGTTCATTCATTTATTGTGTGTATTGTTCATTGATCACAAACCTTAATGCTTTTGATGCTAAAATATATAACTAAATCTTTGACTATGTGTTAGGTATTAATTACACCGGCCGACATCATTTTCCTTGTTCAAGTTCTGATTATTTTTTTCCACTAATTTGGTAGTGCTGATCACGAAATTATACCTCATTTTATCGTATCACATCAGGTTTTAAAAAAAATTAAGACATTGGCTATTTTAAATTTTTTGATTAAAATAAATTAAATTTTAGATTTTGGCGCTCTTTTCTCGAATCGTACGACCTCTCGTGAGGAAATATATTAGTTGCAACAACGACACACCCATTTGAAACAGGTGACATGCAAATAAACCTCTACAGTTACTTTGTTCATAAACTTTTTACTGAAATTAGTGTGTTTATTTAAAAAAAAATCTTACGTTACGTACTTATATTTTTTTTTTTTTTTTTACTTATATACAAAATTTCCATGCTTCTTGTGCGAGTGGGACAGTATAGCACGAGACAAGCACTACGTTCAAAAATAATGTAATCCTCGTAAAAATCTCAAAGTAGAAACAAAAAACGTTATACGAAAAAATTTAATTAGTCCTGAAAAAATTTTACTGCCTCCGCTTCATATCAAACTCGGTATGATGAAACAGTTCATTAAAGCATTGGGTAAAAACAATGCTAGTTTTGAATACCTGTGTAAAAAAATTCCAAGATTATCTGATGCAAAAATTAAAGAAGGAGTGTTCGATGGACCGCAAATCAGATCTTTAATGGCTGATGAAAAATTTGATGCCACAATGAATAACACTGAATCAGATGCTTGGCTGGCGTTCAGAGATGTTGTCAACAATTTTCTAGGAAATAATAAACATCCCGACTATAAAAATAAGGTTGCAAACTTATTGGATAAGTATCAAAAATTAGGGTGTAATATGAGCATAAAACTCCACTTTCTAGATTCACATGTGGACTTTTTTCCTGATAATCTTGGTGATTACAGTGAAGAACAGGGAGAAAGGTTTCATCAGGACATAAAAACTATGGAGACAAGGTACCAAGGTCGATGGAATGTGAATATGATGGCTGATTACTGCTGGTCACTGACACGTGATATTACTGAAGATACTCACAAAAAAAACTCACAAAAAAACTACACCCAGACGTAATTTTGTCGCGAAACGTAAAAGATGTCACTCTAAATAGCCCTGCAGCATTGTTTAGACTCAATGTTTTCTTTGTAAATGTTCAAATATATGTTTTTGTAATATGATTGATTTTTTCGTTAAATTTTGAAAAAAATGCTTTTTCCTTCTTTTAAAAAAATCTGATGTGATAGGGCAAATATGTAGGTGTTTTTGTGTTTAAAATAGTATAAATTGGTGATATTTGTGGCTCAAATACAAACAACTTTCAAAAAGTTTTCATTTGTCGGCCGGTGTTATTATTATGTATTATTATTATTATTCTACTATATTTATTTAAAATATTATTAAATCATACCATTTTTTTAAATGATATTAAAAATACAATTTATTTTAAACTTTTCAATTGAATTTTAAATTTTAATTTTTTTAATTGTTATTATTAATTTTAACGAATTACAATCGAAATTTTCATTTTACAAACACATCAACTTATTTGATTTTGATACAAACAAACTTATAATTTATTTAAGGTTGTACACATAATATATTATTATATTTTTTTAGTCACTCACCTATTCCTATGCAAATATGTCCAGGTAGCAGTGCGCTGGTCGTACTTCACGATTGGATCCCTTTTTATAGAATTTAACTTGTCTAACGCTGCCGAAACTGCACTTAACAGAGCTTGATCACTACAAGGTGCTATCCACTGTGACATCCTACAGAAAATAATATATAACAATTTAACGCACGCTCGTATGCAGCTGTTTCTAATGAAATGAGAAATCGTTTTTTACATGAAAACGAGTTAATTTTGAATAAATATGAATGACAGACACCGACCCGAGCTTTTTTTCAGATTAGAAACTGTCCACTTGCTTAAATAATTTAATACTTTCAGCAATCTGTACATACGTGTAGTTAATAGACATATATAGTTTCAATGCCATTCAAATATGATTTTTGTAATTATAGTGCAAAAGCTCTGATTTTATCTTATTAATATAAAAATGGGTTGTTATTATTTCTTTATGGCTATATGTAGCTTATTTAATAAAGTAGGTCGTATTATTCGGAGGCGTTCACTTGCTGTAGTTGCGTATTATAAAACTGTGCCTTTTGCCCTTTTTTAACTGTAATTCACTTTTTGGCGGGAATGCGAGCATCTATGTTCTGTGAATAGCTCTTATTTTGTTAATTTAGTGTTTCTTCGGGGTTAAATGTCTAATAACAATACTTTATTAATTGTTTGGGATCTGTACAAGTGCACAAATGAGGGAATACGTGGCTTCAGAACGTGGGTTTTCGGTTTCATTCTAAAAGTCCACTGAAAGACTCAGTAAATTATCATCATTTTACTTGGACTTTATTTCATCTCATCTCATCTCACTTCATTTAATTTCGTCTCGATTGATCTCAAATTAATCAACTTCAGCTCATTTCACTTCATATCATTTTTAATATAACACAATATAAGAAGAAATAAGACAGCTTAAAGGTATCGTTACCAATCTCTAAAATTTTTGAAAAAAATTGTTACTATCCATAATAATATGCATAATATGCATAAATCTCTTAACACTAAACATAACGAAACGGGTCAAATGACCCATTTTGAAATTTTGCATTGAAAATACACGTATCATTTGCTTTTGGACATTTGACTTCATGACTTTTGCTTACCAATTAATCTACAGTTATTGTACATTTTTTTTTGTTTTGTTTGTTTATTTTGAGTAATACTTGTTATCTACTCGCTATGGTAGAAATAGATACCAGTAAGGTGTTGGTATGATTAGTGTTAAATAACGATTTTCAATTCGCTTTACGTTGCATGTTGTGTGTACAAGAGAAGATATAGTGCGGTGGGATACGGACTTGAGCAAGATAAGGACGTGATGTCTGGTGCCCTCGCCGTTGGGGAGGCGCGCGAGCGCGTCGCGGACGAGCGCGGGGAAGGCGGCGGGGCGGGGGCGTTCCGCGCGGAGTAACGCCGCGCCCGTCGCGCCCATCCACCACGACCGAGCACACGGACCCACCACTGACCGGTATCTGGACAGGAAACTTCATCTATCTATTTGCTCTTGTAACCGCTTAGTATTTTTTTTCCTACCTAAGCTGAGAGCCTTGAGAGGCTATTTCAGCGTAACCTTAACTAGTAGGTGAGCTCACGGGACTCAAACCTGACGACGTTGCTAACACGAACCCTAGCAAGAGCCGTGCTTCGCAGAATCTACCACCGGATCGGAAACGCAACCCACTGAGAAGATCCGGCGAGAAACTCAGTGGGCTGTGTCTGAGGGTTTTAGTATTCAGTGTTGGCTGATCTTATAGTGTTGTTTATGTTTAACCCTTCCGCTACTATCGGTAACTATAGTCACCTGTCACAAAACACCGCTTAAACACGATGGGTAATGTGCGGATTTTCTAGCGAAAGGCTTCAATTAAGTGTTTTTTCGATCATGTATGAGTAAGATAAGTCTAAAATTAAAACATGGTGCAAATGCCATATAAATCCATATATGAATACGTAAAGCAAAATCTTTGTAACCCCATTTTTAAGGAAATCGCGCGGAACGGAGTATTATGAAATTTCCCACTATTATGGAAAATATAGAGACAGAGTCCACGTGATTATAGAAATATAAATACACTTTGATAATAGAACCATAATATTGTTTAAATTTATAATTTGAATTAATTATAGTCAAATTTCGAATACTGGAGGATCACTAGTAATATCAAATATACGTAATATGTCTATAGATATATTTGTTTGGCTTGCTATTGTGATAACAATCTGACCCCATTTGTCACCTAACCTAACTCTCTAATACCTAATCTCAAAGTTCCTAGCTCAAGTAATGTAGCCAATGTTGCAAGCCCGCAAAAATCCTGCCACAGATATTTAAAGTTATGACAGTCGTCAAAGCAAAATAATTAGGACCTGCGATTAGTGGTTGTAGGCAGAGAGACATTGAGATTGTGGCATCTGATGATCTCATAACATTGGAAATTCTGCCTACCTTGTTCATAAACAAAATAATGTTACTAATTTATATAGTTTATGTATGCATAAGTACCATTTAGAAAAAAAAAAAACAAATACTTTAGATAGACTCCAAATAAAAAATAGGCTTTCAAATAGGATAGGTAGCAATAGTAGTTGTTAATTTTGTGTATAACAATATTCTAGTGTGAACACCAAAGTCAATTTTATAAATTATATTTGGCCTACTATAATACTTAAATGTTTTAAGCAAAACAATCATGAATAAAAAAATATTTAAATAAATTTAAAATGTCATAAAATAATTTTATAATATTCATAAAGTATATGACAAACTGTTCGTTTCTTAAAGAGAATTTTAAAAATACAAGTAGTATTATACCCTAAGAAATGTGACCAATTTCTGCAATGTGGCCTATAATTAGGATATTACAATGACTAACTACATACCCATGTTGAATGTACGTAAATGGTTTTCCTGCCGATGAAAATCTCCGTCGTTCCTGCGCTCTGAATTCCGCTACTTCAAAGCTAGTCGGTGTTCGCATCATCCACGACGTTGGATATCTAACATGACAAATAAAACACAACTGATGTAGTTGACGCGCATTTACCCAAACATGGAGACATTCACAGATAGAAATAAAAGTTGTTTCATTGTAGCATATAAGAATAGAACATGAAGTCTTGGCCTAAAGGATAAGACGTCCGGTGCATTCGTGTTGAAGCGATGCACCGGTGTTCAAGTCTCGCAGGCGTGTACCAATTTTTCTAATGAAATACGTACTTAACAATTGTTCACGATTGACTTCCAAGGTGAAGGAATAACATCGTGTAATAAAAATCAAACCCGCAAAATTATAATTTGCGTAATTACTGGTGGTAGGACGTCTTGTGACCACCACCCCGCCTATTTCTGCCGTGAAGCAACAATGCGTTTCGGTTTGAAGGGTGGGGTAACCGTTGTAATATATGTACTGAAAATTTAGAACTCATATTTCAAGATGGGCGGCGGCATTTACGTTGGAGATGTCTATGGGTTCCAGTGACCACTTAACAACAGGTGGGCTGTGAGCTCGTCCACCCAACTAAGCTAAATAAAAAAAAAAACATAGAAAATATCTTGTAGTAAATAATTACCTTGGGGGCGGTGCTTCAGCAATAAAGGAAGGCTCGTCAGCAGCTCGAAGCCACCGTTCACAGAGGCGACCGAGAATTGCATCACAATCCCGACCGGCACCAATCCACTGGTACATCTGAGTGATTAAATAGAATTTTGTAGCTTTCTACATTATAGATACTTAAAATTTTGTCATTGAAAATTTGAGCTCAACATTCAATAAATATGTACTCTTCAATAATGTACCTGATTTTCTGGCATGTACTGCAAGTATGGTACAAAGTCATCAGGATGGGGACCTCTTTCCCCGGCCAAAAAGTCCAAAGCCGAATCTAATTCTGCACACCAATCGTCGCATGCTATAAGCATATAAATTTACTTAGATATTATGACATCCCTAGTTAAGGAACCAACAAAATCAAGAACTATGAGGTTTATCAGCTAGTCCACATTAAAGCAAATATAAATTTAGTTCTTACAAACCTCGACACATACTCACAGTTATACCAAGTGTTTAGAGGCGCTATGGGCGAGCGCATAACAGCAGCACATCTTGCATGTAGCTGTTGTTTCGAGGCCCGGTGAGCCGCCCTCGCCGGAAACAAAGCTCGAACAAGCGACAGGAAGTTAGCGTGAGTTGTTTCAGTTAAAGATTCATCCACATCCAGAAGCTCGTCCCTATCTTTACACTTCGCTTTAATAACTTCTCCAGTGTCGTCAGCTAACTCTATTGGTAGGGCCATCATATCTGTATGTAATATATATTTATAACATAATTATTTTTGTATATTCATAATCCTCTTTTCAATATCTTATTTAGTAAGTAATTTAATTAAAAAGAAGCAGAGGGTATATATTCAACAAATATTTAATTTGATAGTATCATGCTAATTTAATTTGAATTTGTTTTATTTGGTTCAGTTATTTTAAGATGTTTGCCTTTTGTTTATTTTTAGATTAAACCACTTTATTAGTCTTACCTATGCCATCCAAGTCTTCAAGTTTAATGGGAATTGGTTGATCAATTTTAGAAATATTTGAAATGGGCATGGAATCTGGTGGTTCTTGCTTTATTAATGCATCAAACTGATCATCATAATTTGGTCTGAAAGTGCAACAACGTTTTATTTTATCTTTAGTAAGCTTTTCACCAATTTTGGTAAAAAAAATTATTTAAGACTCACTCTGCTCCTATTTCCTGTTTGATTTCAACTTGTTCCATGTGTTTCTTCATTTGCTTAGGACTCATCACATTTTCTAAAAATGAGCTTTCAGAGTCACTACCTTCTTTTTCAACTTTGATTTTTATGTTTTGAAGCAAAGGTTTGATGTCAGGATTCTCAGTTTCTTCTTTGCATTTCTTTGATATTTTATTCTCCAGCATTTTTTTTACTACTGCATCTTTTTTAGGAGCTTTTTTAATTTTTTGGATTGGAGATGCAATCTTTGGTCCTCCAAACATTAGTTTTTTTGCACCATTTACAAGTGCCACTCGTTGTTTTATATCTTCTAATGTTATTCCATTTATGTTTAACTCTGGATGGTTCTAAAACAATATTTAAATGTCCACCAATCAATTTGAATTTCTTGCTACAACTTGAACTAATTATTTAACAAATAAATGTAAAAAAAGTATGTTAATAAAAAAATAGTACATCATATTATTATATAAAAATAATTTAAGTATTCACAAATGCAGTCAAACAAGGAAAAGAAAAAATTAAGTAAAACCAACCTTTAATAGGCAGTCATTAATTGTTAATTAAATTTATTTTTAGTATGGAAATGTACATTTAGACTTACTTCTCTATACTGTCTTCTTGATCTGTGTGCCATTAGGACATTTTTCAAACATTCAAGTGACGTTGGAAGTGTTTGTTCAGAACCAGCAAGAGTACCAGAAATATTCCCATCAGCATTCTAAGTATATAAAGTATAAAACATTCACATTTAAATATCTATTCTTAACTATAAATGAGAAAATTATGCAAAACAAGTCATTAATATATATTTTTTAACTAATCTAATAATTCTCAGAAATTTTCAGACAATAGTTAAATAAAGCTTTGATTAATCTAATACATGATCTTCCCCTTCTCAAGAGAGTTTAAATATTGCAGAGCTTTATACAATTAAGAAAAAAATAAATTGAATGTATAAATAGCCATTAAATTTACTGCTATTTTTATCTCAATTTAGCAACAATTATTTTGTCATAAACAATATTATTTTGATTAATATAGAAGCTTGACTTGACTTACTGTAACATTATTTCCTTTCTTTTTCTTTACAAACTGTTCTGGAGGTCCATCAGGGTAGTTCTCATCATCAGACTCATCACCCCCTACTTCACTTCTAATAGCTGCAAGCTCTTCAAAATATCTTTGCTTGGCTCTCAAGTACAACGGTTTGAAATTATTTTTTGATGATGATTTTGGCGGCAATGAAGGAATTCTAGGTGCTGGGCCAGGTGGAGCTGCTTTAACTGCTGCTAATAACCTCTCTCGTGATAGCAAAACTTCAGGTAATAACTTGGCATAATAAGATTTTATCTGAAATTGAACACATTAATATGAATTGACATATTCGTCTATTTTTGTTTTATATTACTTTAAGTATCGATTACCCTATGCCTCTGCTGTTTAGCCCTTGCTTTTTTAAGAAATTTCTTCATTTTGGCTATATCAGGTCTGTAATTTCCCTGCCTTAAATTATTATAGAAAGTGCTGAAAGGTGATTGGAAATGAAAAGGTTCATGATGAAAAAGCATTTCTATAGTTTTTGTTGTTTCCTCTTCTTGATTTTCCGTGAATTTTGGTAAAAATTTCATTAAATGTTCTTTGTGTTTTTCATCTAAAGATTCCCAAGTTTTCGTAGAAAAAAACTCTTTGAATAGTGAATAGTCTTCGCATAGTTCCTGAGGTAGCTCCAAACTATGTCCTAGAATCCGTACCGGCTCCATCTCTTCTTCATCGCCCTCAGAACTCCCGCTGGAAGTATCAGTAGAGCTACTGCTCTCTCCACTATAGCTATGATCAGTTTCCATCTTGTCATCCATCTCGTATCCAGGGTGATCAAATTATATCCAACCTTGATCCGATGTCTCGGCTTTTCACATACTCAAATGTAGATTTTCAATCATATTCACTGTATTATCGCGTTGTTTTGTAAGTGTTGTTTACGAAATTTCCGAGCTATGGCAAAACAAAATCGAGTAGAGAGCCATGAAGTTTTTTTAAATAGCCGTCAAGTCTTGTCTAAAATAAAATAGAACGCACACGCCAAACTTCGGTGTTTCACACATACTATACGCCAGAACGGAACATTGCAATGAGAAAATAGCTTGACAATCAAGATCAGCGACATTTTGGCCGCAGAATGGAATTTAAAAATAAAACAAGTGTTGTCTTTGCCTAAAAGTCAAATTTAGTCGATGGCTCAAAACACAAAATATCAAAAAAAAATACAATGACCAAAAATAAAAATAAACTTGTCCACTTATTAATCTAAAAGTAGTTGTGAATTTGATTTCGATTAATTTTAGAGAAAATTAATGAAATTATAACACCTTTGTATCAGATTATATAGAATGAGCTTTCTACTACAGAACTAATAACTGTTTTTGCAACTTATACCGGTATGGCTGTCAATTGTAATATTTTAATAAATCTATTAAGCCTTCCAAAGCAGAGCAATATTCAAGTTTGTCTCAACATGCTAGTCCAAGCGCTGTGTACCATTCCAAACTCATTCCAAGCCCAGTTTGAAATACTCGGGAAACACTGTAGAGGCAAATTAAATATCGAGCCGAATGGTACGTGGAAAAAACATCTCTGGAAACGCAACGACTCCAAGTTCGATGGTTTTTAGAGTAGTAGTTTAAAAATATTATCGGATGAATACTTCATTTTAATGCTTAGAACAACTTTAGAAACGATGAGTAAAAAAGGTACTAATTGAATAATTCAGCTGATTTTACTTTATTTCAATTTGAAGCGAATAGAGCACGATTTACGAATGGGCACCGATAATGTTAAATTTCATGGAAAGTGATCTCTCGAGAGAATATACTTTAATGCACGCCAAAACACAATTAACATTAAAAAAGAATCAACAAGTAGATATATTTGTACATTATGCGACCTTATTACTAAAAGCGATCTGTTCTAGACAACCGATTTATTTACAGAAATTCTCAAAATATTAAGATACAGTATTGTATATGTTGCGGTGTACTATTAAGAATAGATTAATAAGGAAAAAAATACATTTTTTTTATTGCTTAGATAGGTGAACGAGCTCATTGCCCCACCCTTCAAACCGCAACGCATTACTGCTTTACGGCAGAAATAGGCAGTGCGGTGGTACCTATCCGTGCAGACTCACAAGTGGTCCTACCACCAGTAATTACGCA
Organism: Bombyx mori; assembly: GCF_030269925.1. Lineage (NCBI taxonomy): Eukaryota > Metazoa > Arthropoda > Insecta > Lepidoptera > Bombycidae > Bombyx > Bombyx mori. The sequence goes on from NC_085124.1 coordinate 8,355,032, forward strand.
AATTATAATTTTGCGGGTTTGATTTTTATTACAGCGATGTTATTCCTTCACCGCGGAAGTCAATCGTGAACATTTGTTAAGTACGTATTTCATTAGAAAAACTGGTACCCGTCTGGAATTCGAACACCGTTGCATCGCTTCAACACGAATGCACCGGACGTCTTATCCCTTAGGCCACGACGACTTCAAACACAATACAATAAATAGTATATATGCTTAGACCGTTTACACAATATGAAATCACCATAATCACTTATATAGGTCCCAATATACTTTTATATATTAATTTACTTATATATACTTAATAAATCAACAGCATGGAAACGATAAGCAAACAAACACAGGAAAAAATTATACGTCTCACCTAGGAACCCAAAACGTTCTTGCAGATATGTATATTTCCAACCAAACCGATTAAAAACCAAATACGAATCATTTTGCAGTACTTGGAATGTACCTGAAACTTACTCAAATGCTATTTTATTTTAACGTTTTGTGTCTACCAATGGACATTTTTTAAGTTAAGTAACTATCCATGAAACACAATAAATGAGAAGCGACGATAAAAACCATTTTAAACATAAAATTGTTCTCCTATTTACTTCTTTACAAGTTCTGCGTATTATGAAGAGTAATTCTAACCACAAACAATAAGAGCAAACAGGAAGAAAAAAACATTTGACTTTTTGACATAAATTTATTCGTGTAGTAAATATGGCTGACGAACTAAATGTTGACAGTCTAATTCACAGACTTTTGGAAGGTAAAATGCAATTTGTTACGATTTTGTGAGCCTCTCTTAACTACCAGACGTCTAGTTGCAAGTCTGATAATATTGGGTTTTCATTCAGCTGGTCCTTGTTGCGTAATTATTTCTGAATAAGAAGGCATAGAAACGTCAACCTCATAAATAAATCGATTATCCTTAATTTCTTATCAGGCTGCATATTAGCGTTTCTGTTAATGTTTAAATGCCTTGGATATGTTATTTTTCAATTAGAAGGGAAGATTTACGTATAAACAATAGTTGTTAGATTTTAGCCCTGAACAATGATGTCAGACTTCCATAGATTTAAACACTCACAAACTTATTGTTCTTTTATTAGTGTTACGCATTGCTTACTTGATTCAAACATATACATTTCACTTTATTGTGCTGCTTTTTGATGGGTTACAACAGTATACAGACTGCAACAAGAAACTGCAAGGAAGAAAGGCAAATTGAAAGACATCTTTTCAGGAGAATGTATGGCCACATTCAAAATTCTTGCCAGAGTATTCAGCTAGAACGTTTATTTCTTACTACCCTAGTGATCAGTCTTAACCGAAAGTTTATTCCCAATAATTATATCATGTGTTACCCATCAACATCTCATTCTTCAATTGAATCTAAAAATAGCCACAAGTATATACAAACTATGATCGCTAAACCATTTTATAGGAAGGTCTTGCAATCTGTGTTTACAGCTGTATAATGTTAATTTAGATAAAAACTTGATCTTAATCTTGCAAATTTTTTAAATTAATAACTTTTTGAGATTATATTGGTGATCAATTTTGATACTGAGTGCTAGTGTTTAGGAGTGCTTGTTGATTTGTGTGCCTATAAATTTATCAATACTTGAATACATTTTGTTTTGTTAGATTCTTATCAAATTTCATTCTAGGAATGGTAGTTAAATTGTATTTTGCATGAAAATGTCTGCATGCCTTACATGTCATAAATATAACATTTAATAAAACCCCTGCATTTGATAAATGTTTTTTGTGTTATGAAAAGCATTCTGTTTATTTTGAGTTAGAAGTTAGCAAACTGAAACCCATTCAATTAAATTTATAAAATTAAATTGAAAACTATACTAACTATGCTTCCTTAGCTACTTATAAGAATAAAATTATAAACAAAAAAAGGCTAAGAGTGCTTAATTGCTTTTAGTTGTACTACAGTTTTAAACAAATCTATATTTTTAATAAATCTTATTATTCTGACTTCAAACTTTTGCCTTAGTTCGAGGATGCAGGCCTGGCAAGACTGTGCAAATGTCGGAGGCAGAGGTACGTGGGCTCTGCACAAAGTCCAGAGAAATATTCCTGCAGCAGCCCATATTACTGGAGTTGGAGGCACCACTCAAAATTTGTGGTAAAGTCTTAAAAGTTCTTTTTTTCACTAAATTAAAAACATTCTTAATGAAATATAAATATCTTACACCAGTAACAATGAGATTTAAAAATAATTATTTAGCTTATTTAATTTCATGAACCTAAGCTACTTTCAAAAGTAAAATTCTATTTTCAAAGTTTGTTATTTCATTCATACTATGTTTATTTAACTTTTATGATTTAATACACCCTGTATTAAAGCATAAAATTTAAAATAAGTATTGGAATCATTCCCTGAGCTGTAATAGAATAACCATTATCCAAAATTATCTGCAAGACAATTCTGTAGTTGGTGGTATTAGGGCATACTTACCTAGCCCTAGCATTTAATACAATCCTCTCTGTACCTCCTGCAAAGGAATCATGCATGTAAATGAAATGTGAATAAACGTGGTATTGCAGAAAATTTTTGGGAATATTGGTGAACAAAAAAAAATCAGTATTATTTATTAAAAATATGTAAAATAAATGCATATTCTCAAAATTAATGCCAACCTGAATGAATAGAAAAAAATATTGAAAATAGAAGTTTCAGTTTCCTAGGTCTTCGGGAAGTGCCTCAAAAATCAGATGAAGATCAGATCAGAATCAGAAAAGATGTCAGTGTTTGGTGTCATTCTTTATTGTCACACTTTTTTCAATCTAGCCAGCTCTAGACCCACAGAGAGCAAACATACAAACCTTTTTTTAAATGTCTTTAATATAAATAAAAGTTTTTTTTTTCTCCTCCCTTTTTCTCATTATGAAATTATGAAAGAGTAACTTTTTTCCTCAGCATGCATACATGATGCACCATAAGTGCCACACAAAAAAAAACATAAAATAAATTGTGTCTCACTTCTTCCTACTTTTTGCTAAGATTTTATACTCAAAGTTATCTATAAAGTATTGTTCTTATTAGCTTTATCTGTATCTATCTAGGTATATTTCTATATATCTCTCTCTCTCTCTCTCACTCACTCACTCACTGACTCACTCTCTCTTCATGTAACTAAATCTTTCAACATAATATTTACCCTCTGGAGTTTTCTGATCAATTTGAAAATTTGTACGTGTATCTAGGACTGATGAGAACACAATAATTATAAAACTTCCAATATCTTGTGACCTTCAACCAGGATTATCAAATAACTAAACTAATTTGGCTACTATTTAAGTGTTTAACCGTTTCACATAAGCATAAAATTGTACTTGTGAACACTGTCACCAACACATTTTCAGGTGATATACATGGTCAGTACACAGATTTGCTACGTCTCTTTGAATATGGAGGATTTCCGCCAGAAGCCAATTACTTATTCCTTGGTGACTATGTAGATCGTGGTAAACAGTCACTGGAGACTATCTGTCTCCTATTGGCTTACAAAATAAAGTACCCTGAGAATTTCTTCCTACTCAGAGGCAATCATGAGTGTGCTAGCATAAACCGCATTTATGGTAAGTCAACACATTATTTTAATATTCTGATTGGCTCAGGGCTGACATGGCGTTAAGTCATTAAGACATCACAATGTAAGCATTGCCACTCGCCTTTAGATGTGAGGTCAAAGTCTTTATAAACTACAGAATATTGTCCCATCATCCAAACTGGAATGTATAAGTATTTTGCAGCAAAAATATGATGGTGGTAACTACCGGTGCAGATTCACTTACTGAAAATACACATTTTTGTGGGCTTTTTATTTTATTATATTATGTTATTCTCTTATCATGGAAGTTATTTGTGAACACTTGTTATTTACATATTTACTAAGTAAAAATGTACATGCATTTGAATGCTGGCATAGTTGCAACACTTGATAAGAGTACATTAGGTTGTTATCAGATAGGTCATGGATACTGCAATTAATTTTACTTCAATATTAGGTTTTATAACTGCTTAAGTTTAATTAATAATTTTTCTTAACATTTACACAGGTTTTTATGACGAGTGCAAACGCCGATACAATATAAAACTGTGGAAGACTTTCACGGATTGCTTTAACTGCTTGCCAATTGCTGCTATAATTGATGAGAAGATTTTCTGTTGCCATGGTGGTTTGTCTCCAGATTTACAGGGAATGGAACAGATCAGAAGAATAATGCGACCCACTGATGTTCCAGATACAGGTAGGTAAATTAGAACAAAAAAAATTATGATTTCACAGATGTTGTCTGTAAAGTTTATGTCAAGTAAAAAAAGCGTCATTTAAGGAAAGCCCTGGTTATTAATCCTTTGCGTTCAAGATTTTTTTATGCTGAAGCAATATTCAGATTATGCTTTGGCTTCACATTGGTTAGGTCACAATGACTTTAAAACTTTAACTCAAAATTTCACAATTTACAATGTGAAAAAAATAATTGATTAGGTCGCAAATACAAACAAAAAAGTAAATTATGATACCAAAAGTAAAACAAGGAACTGACAGCAACTCGATTATTATTGTACCAGCAAAGAACAGCGTCACTGAATGTAACAGTCTTACTAAAACACGAAATGTATACAAGGCCACCTGAGTGGAGCTAGCGAGTACGAAGGCCTGTTCAGAAATTATCTAATTTAGTATACTGCATACGCGACTTTCGTTTAGAGTTTGGCTATCAGTGCACACAGTGTGCCAGATTATATAGTTTTTTTTTTGTGAGAAACAGCGTCTTTCCTCGGGTTAATTTACTCGCCGAGCCCTTCGTCGCAAGCGACGGGTTCGACTAGAACGATGACCAGTGCTTGAGTTACCTAAAAGCACCGTTAGTGGATCGGGCGGATCCGAAATGCCGTGATTACATGGTATTTAACCGGCACACGATCGTGCTTCTTACCTCCTCTGGATTATGCATGTTAAGTTGGTTGCTAAGAAAACCACAATTTTTCATTAGCCAGTCTCGGTGGAGTGGGATGGATTTGGTAGGAGACTATAAGAAGCCTTTAGTTAAAAAAAATAACATTGCTACATGAACTACTTACACGCTCTTTAGCAGTGGTAAAATGACCATCAATGACTCCTGCGGTGTTAAGCTGCTTGTACGAAACTGCCATTGCGTCTCCATGACTAGAACTTGATACCGATCCAAGTATAAAATGAGAATATAAGGCGTTATCTCTGTGACTATTAGTCGATTTCTTCCAAGCTACTAAACTGAAACGGCTTGTAATAACCAATGTCGTACTGTGTTTTGCTAGTATTATTTTACGGTGCAGAACACCGACCTCGTCATAAGATTAAAAACAAAAGTTGAGCAGTTAAAGCTATAACATAGAAAGTACCTACTCGTAAATTATCATTTCGTGTTAATAAAATTAGTAAGTATATTCCTATTCAAAATAAATAAATTCGTCTGCAGGATTGCTTTGTGACTTGCTGTGGTCAGATCCCGATAAGGATGTTCAAGGTTGGGGGGAAAACGATCGCGGCGTCTCGTTTACTTTCGGACCCGACGTCGTCAGTAAATTCCTCAACAGGCATGATTTAGATTTGATTTGCCGTGCTCACCAGGTAAAAATATTCACTTAATGGCTTATTCTAAGTATATCTAATTTTTTTCTCAAATATATAAATGTAATCTGATAGGCCAAGCTGTCATATTTAGGATTTCGATCAGAGGACCTTAAATATTATAGTATATTTATTGGAAGACACAAGACTTTAAGCTAGTTCTACCTTGTTACTTGTCTGTCTTAGGTATATTTCTTGCTTAATAGTTATATATGTATATGACAAATTATGTCTATGCACTCCTTTCTTTTATTTATTTTTCCTACATAAGCTGAGAGCCTTGAGAGGCTATTTCAGCGTAACCTTAACTAGTAGGTGAGCTCACGGGGCTCAAACCTGACGACGTTGCTAACACGAACCCTAGCAAGAGCCGTGCTTCGCAGAATCTACCACCGGATCGGAAACGCGACCCACTGAGAAGATCCGGCGAGAAACTCAGTGGGCTGTGTCTGAAGGTTAATTTACTAGTCGAGCCCTTCGTCGCAAGCGACGGGTTCGACGAGAACGATGACCGGTGCTTGAGGTACCTAAAAGCACCGTTAGTGGATCGGGAGGATCCGAAATGACGTGTTTGGGGCGACGTCGACTGCTTTCCATTCTGTCCGCAGGTACGGGAATGTAGTTACCGGCAGCCACGATGAGAGGGTTCTCCTCGTGTCGTGCCGCCTTATCGAAGTGGCGCATCGATGCCGACTGAAGATACTTACTGATGGATATCCACTCCAATAACCTCTTAAATATGGTGCTAAGTCAGACAATTCAGACTAATTAAAATGATGTTTTCGTTTCAGGTGGTGGAAGATGGATATGAATTTTTCGCCAAACGAATGTTGGTTACTTTGTTCTCTGCACCCAACTACTGTGGAGAATTTGATAATGCTGGTGGAATGATGTCTGTTGATGAAACTCTAATGTGCTCCTTCCAGGTAACATGATTACCATATCAAGAACTTTCAGATTTACCATATGCAGATGAAGTAGTAAATTATCATATCCCTTACAGATTCTTAAACCATCTGAAAAAAAAGCAAAATACCAGTACAATGGTATAAACAGTGGAAGGCCAGCTACTCCTCAAAGGTCACCACCTAAGAAAAAATAACTGACATTTGGTATCCAGTGTGCTGCACAGTGAGAGGAATGCTACAAATAATTAATTATATCATGTATTATAATTATTATTATTAGGTCATTGGACAGGGCCGGACAATGTGTCTTAAATTTGTGAAATATATGTTATCAATTACTTGTGCCTTCTTGTTTTACGTTTACACAATATGAGTGAAATTAATTTGTTTTGTTAAACTTTCATGAGGATTAATGAGTAGACACGTTCGGCAATGTTACATTGACATGCTTTTTCGATCCCTGAAGTACTACCTAGCAGCCCTTTAATTAGTACTGAACCCTATTGTGTTATCTATCGTCTACATGTTATAGTCAAATTGTTTCGTATCATTTATCATATTTTATCAGAAAAGTGGCAGCTGACTTCGAGATGCGGGCATTGGACACTGAAGCGTAATTACATTTACAAAATAATCTATTAAGTAGAGGATCGGAAGCACATTTGGTTGATTTATTTTATATCTAATGTGCCTATGAATGTAAATTATATATAAGTCTGGAGTGACGAAAATTAAATGATTTGAGAAATTCTTGTATGGAATAGGCAATAATTAAAAAACAATGTTCGTCCATAGTTGTCAACATGAATTTTATGTTTGTTGTAGTTTAAATATTTATTGATGGTTTAGTCCTTCTGTGAAGTTGGCCTAAACATGCAATTTACCTTCTTATATTTGTCATAGCATTTAAGTGTTAGTACCCAGGACTCCATTGCAAAAATATGTTTAGGAGAGAATATCCAGTGAAATAAAATTTAATTTGCTCTCAGTATTATTCTTAATGTTAAAATAAGTAGCAGTCAAAATTATAGGAAAGTATATGATCTCCCCGGCCGAGGCTTATTTGTCAGTCTAATTATACTGTAATGAAAGTCTCAAATTTAATTATTTAAAATAAAGTAGAAGCAGTGTAGTCCTCGCAACAATAGTGCAATTGCTAAATATTATATAAATTATATGCAGGTTTTGCATTGTACAATTTTATTTTTAGCTATGTTAACATTTTTCATTAATAAATATTGCTATTTAAACTATTTGTTTATTTTGTTTTGACATTCTGTAATTTTCACAAAAAATGCTAAACTTTTCACATTCAACATTAATATTAAAGGCAATTTATTGTATGTCTACTTACAGTATTTTAAATTAATAATATTTCATTTTGTATATTAAGATAGTAATGCAATTGCTATTCTCGATATCTTTTGCTCTGCACATCTTTCACCTACTCTTTGAAAAATTCATTGCTAGACTTTATTGTAACTTGTTCATGTACAAATTTCTGAAATATATTTTATTCAATCTATTATGCAATCACTTTATTTCATCAAAATGTAAGTCTTTGTCTGTCCAACTTTCTTCTTCTACATTTATCTTATTGTTTATTATATCACTTACAAAAGTATCATGACATTCTAACTTTTTGCTGATTTTACTGAAGAAATCTTCATTTTTTTTTTGATACTTCTGTAAGTCCAGTTGTAAAGCCTTTAAATAGCCTCTTTTGGCAGAAATAACATTCTTCAACCTATTGACCCTCATTTCATATTCTTTAGCTAAGGATTCAAGTAGAGACTTTTGGTTTTGCAAATTTTGTACATCACTGGCTTTCATTTGTGCTTTCACATCTCCTAATTGTGGCCTCCTGAAATATAAAACAAATATTACTACTAACATTCGTAGTTAAAATGCTAAATTTTCAATATATAAATGTGAAAAGATCGCCTTCATAAATATAAATCAAGCTTTATGTAATGCAAGTAATAATTGCAAAAATATTTGCACTGATTTGTGTTGTCTCTCTTAATAAATTGCTTCTTCGTTGAGCCTAATGTTATTAGAAAAAGTAGAAGTAGCAGCTACTACTTAAATTTAACCCTTTTTTTATGACGAAAGTGCAACTGCATCAAACAGAACATAAGAGGCAATTGTAGCTCGGATTGAATGTGTGTTAAATAATCTCAATAAAAAAATCGGATTTAATTCCTTCCCTAATATGAGACAAATTTTAAATTTTTGCATTTCTCTTATAGATATGAAGTCACTCGTTTTCCATGTTTAATTTTTCTGAATTGGGACATGGTGATAGTAGATATATATCATTAGATACATAAAGATGAAATAAGGGAATAAGTTTGTATGAACATAATGAAAACTTTGTTTCATTGAAAATAATATTATTTCATGTCCCATATCAGTCCTTAGGACAATTACACCACCTATTTTTTAGTTTACTATTGTCTCAAGGTGGGCAATTAAAACACTTGTATCTATAAGTTCCAGTAACCCTATGCTATGAGGTAGACTGTGTTGGTTTGCTTATTTTAGGTGCGATGGATTTTTGGCAAAATTTAATCAACTCTGCGAATACACTTGGATGACAGCCACTAGAAGATTTTGAGTTCTCGTAGACACACCACATTTAGGGTAGTTTTTTTTTTTGTATCCATGGGGAATCCCAGTCTACGGATACCCTGCCAATGGGGGTCGGACTGGGTTATGTCGGACTCCGCGCCAAACCCGCCCAGCTTAACGACTAAACCCCAAAGAGCTCCTCCACTCCAGCTGGGCCGGGACCCAGGTACCGCCATGTGCGCGCCATGGAGGGTAGACTAGGGTTAGTAGAATCCTTGAATACTTCAGTCACATTACAAGGAAGAATGGAATGGAAACCTCGCGAAACTCATCGTGACCAGTACAGGCCTTGAGGGTTTAACCCAATACATTGGTCTGACCAAATCCACACTGCTCTTGACTGTACATTTCACAACATCCTCCACACCCGTTTATCTGCTGTAAGTACTAGCTGTGTAAATTAGTTTTGAACAAGGGAGAAGTATATTATATATTATTATGTAAAATGTATGGGTTTAATTATAACCAATGACGGGATTCAAGGACTATGATACTAGTACACAACCATAAAAGGGATTCATTTTAAAATTTTATGAGCCTAATGGTTAACCAAAATGATTACTGTCCACTTTGCATGAAATAAAATTAATATAATATTTTTATTGTAAACAAGCATAAAAACAACTTCAACACTAATCAGACTTCAGACAAATGTTTTTATTGTTAAGATAATGTTTTAAAGCAACTTAAAAGCGGGTGTATACAATGCATTAGAACAAGAGCTTGCGCTGGCCAGACCTTCATTATTTTATAAAAGCTAGTTTCTCTGTGCATGTCCACAACATAGATCAGAAAAAAAGAGCAGCTAAACTACAGAGTTTGGCTTATGGCTAATTGAACAGATCACAAGTCCAATACTTTTCGGTTAGCAATTATTAAGTTTAATTTACTTAATTTAATATAATTTATTTCAGGAAAGTTAGTATTATTTCTATTGTACCATCAAACTTTTGGAGATGACATATTTGTAAAATAGTGTTATTTTGGCTTGATTGCTATTGATTTTGATTGCAACAAACTAAGATTAGTGTAATAGCATATCTGGCATTAATTAGCTGTCTAATATAGATATAAACCTATATAATCCAAATGGCACCTTTGCCAGGCACAAAGTATTGCGTTACACATACCATAATTTTTTGCAGTCTCCAACATCATTAAACTTCTCCTTCTGCTTTTCAAGAATTTCTAATTTTTCAGGCATACTTTCATATTCCCACATATTACTGATTTCTTGTACCATTTCATCAAATATACCCTGTTTTAAGCAATTAAACATGGGTAACCATTTTACACGTCGCAATTTTGCTTTAGGTACAGTTTCCAAAAAATCTTCATCTCTGTGACATAGCAATTTAATGAATTAATACAATTCACACATTTTTACCAAATTAAACTAGGTGACATTACTTTTGAATCAAAATTGTGCTTATTATCAGCAAATTGTAGGATTTACTGTAGGCTACTGTTACTAAGTTTACGGATTTTTCTAGCATTTTTTCGCTTTTCCTGCCTATCCTAATTTACCGAATCAAAGCTTTACTAATTAGAAGGGCCTGTGAGTCAAAACCATGTACAAAATAGAACATGGATAAAGTTGTTAATTCCAAATGCTGTGGTCAAATAAGTTACGCTTTTATTTTTTTTATTTTAAGCAATTGTTCCTAAAAAAGATATTATTAACTTGTTTCTGCTTGAAAAAGAAGTCTTTTAATTTATTATTTAATATTTTCTTATATTATTTATCAATTACTAAAATAACATATCAAGTGTGTACAATTTTAATTACTTGACAAGGTTTACGATGTTTCCGAATTCTTTCAATATGACGAGATTATCGAAAGGGACTTCAGAATTCAACATTTCAACATCGTTTTCAAGATCTGCTAAATTTTCACTCATCTTTATTTTTTCAACACTGATTGCGATTAAAATTGATCGAAACACTTAATTTAAAATTCACATCACTCAAAATTACAATAGTTTGCGCAATAATCACAATTATTTTATTTATTTTGTTTGGCCTAGCGTTCGTTTGTTTCAAACTTTTTTTAAAATATTTTTTGAAAATAACGAGCCTGGAGTGGCCAGATTTGAATTTATGATCCTCCTACATTCTTGTTTGCTCTATGCTTAGTTAAAATGCAACTATACGAAAGCTGCTGATAATACCAAACTTTTTAAAAAATACTAAGAAACAAATCGGGTTAAGAAGATTTGACAAGAAATTTTGGAATCGTAGAGAAAATTCACTAAAAATACCACGATTTTGTTTATTAAAGGTAAAAAAAAATAAAAAAAAACATCACGATTACCTACTATATGGCAATCAAATTCTACTGTCTAGTACTACTTTACTACTAATTTTAGGATCACTTTTATTGAATAATTAAGCAGATAGTGTCAAAGGACTTATAATATGTTATTTCATTTAATATGTAATTATTTGGACTTTTAATATTTATTTGAGATACTTCATCCAGAGATACCATATCATATTTTTCCTATCGAACAGATTGTTCAGATGATCTTAAATCTTGATCATATAGATCTTTTAGTATCTCTGAGTCCAAAGAGGCATTTTATCTACAATGAATTCTTCTCTAAGACGTTTCCTGAGCGCTACTTGGGTATGTCTAGAGCATTTTCGATGTATATAAGTAACAGTGACGACTTACGACCACTTGGGCCACGGCCTTGTTTTAAATTTACCATAAACACCGAAAAATCTTACATTAGTAGAAAATTCTGAATATTCATATTTTTTGTCCGAAAATAGTATTACTGTTTGCTAAATTTTTTTATGTGCTACAAAATATGTTTTTATCCCCATGGAGTTAATACAAACTCTATGGTTATCCCTAAATAAGGAACCAAAAATTTAGATTTTTTTTAGTACTGGTAGCACTGAACAAATTAAAATAGTTTTTTCCGTTTCATTTCATTGAATTCATTCCATAATAAAATTAATTGCAGACAAATTAACTTTAAAATTCAAAATAAAGTTTTAATTTATTTTCAGGGTAGCAAAATGTATTTTGAAACAAAAAACAGATTAAAGTGCCTTAATCTCAAATTATTGATTAATTTAATCTATCTGATCTTTTTTAAATATAAAAATGAATTGCTGTTCGTTAGTCTCGCTAAAACGGTAAGACCGATTTGGCTTATTTTGGTCTTGACTTATTTGTGGAAGTCCAGAGAAAGTTTAAAAGGTAAACCAATATGAAAATGCTCGGAATTAAATAAAAAATTACAATTTTGTTTTCCCTTTGATGTGTCCCCCGTCGGACGGATTCCTTTTGTTTGTTTTAAGTTTATTTTATACAAAAGTTTAGGTTGTTTATTTATCGATTGAGGCACTACGAAGTCTGTCGGGTCAGGTAGTTTTTGTGAAAAACTCTTTTGTTTTTTTCGGTATGGCAATCAGCTACTTGCGAAGGCGTTGTAAAGTCCAAGCGTACGTATGGTAGAATTATACGGTACGGTACGCGATGAAGACTTTTTAGCGGGAACGCGAGGAGCGACCCTAAATGGGTTTTTTAAATTTAGGTTTATACGTTTAATAATCCTGCTTTTATTATTAGCATCGCGAACTAGTCTTATATCTACATACATCTAGTAGTAAATGTAGAGTTTTTTGTACAGTGACTTAAAAATAAATATCAGTTTTTTTTATTGCTTAGATGAGTGGAAGAGCTCGCAGCCCACCTGGTGTTAAGTGGTTACTGAAGCACATACACATCTATAACGTAAATGCGCCACCCACCTTGAGATAAGTTCTAAGGTTTCAGTATAGTTACGACGGCTGCCCCACCCTTCAAACTGAAACGCATTACTCCTTCACGGTAGAAATAGGCGGGGTGGTGGTACCTACCCGAACGGACTCACAACAGGACCTACCACCAGTAATTACGCAAATTATAATTTTGCGGGATTGATTTTTATTACACGATGTTATTCCTTCACCATGGAAGTCAATCGTGAATATTTGTTGAGTATCGTATTTCATTAGAAAAATTGGTACCCGCCTGCGGGATTCGATCACCGTTGCATCGCTCGATACGAATGCATCGGACGTCTTATCCTTTAGGCCACGACGACTTTTGAAAGTATTTGGTATTTTTGCCTAATCATAAAACAAGTATTTCTTTACTAATGCATATTATTAAAAAGATGGTATTGTTCAAATAATTAGATGTATCACTCTATATTTCATCGAAGGGGTTATGCTAGCTTCACCAGACGTGTAGGCGAGCTCACAAAGCTCAGCCTGGATACTTAGCTAACACTAGTTCTACTAAGAGCAGTGCTTTGCTGAATGTACCACCGGATCGGAATCGCGACCTACTTAGAAGATCCGGCGAGAAACTCAGTCGGTTGTGTTTGTGAGTTTGCTTTCACGACGAACCGTTCTTCACATTCGGCGGGATCGACGAGAACGGTGACCGATGCTTGGAATGTCTAAAAGCATCCATAGTCGAAGGATCCGAAATGACTTGCTAAATATTATCGTTCGGAATTTAATATCTGCAAACTTATCTTCGAACTGGCTTCAAACTGTTCCATAATGGCTACGGCCACATATCTATGATGAGGACTCCCAGTAGTTGGTCTCTCAGGGATCGACATAAATTAAAAATGATTTTTCTAAAAATCAACCCCATAATAATTAACATAAGTCCTTATTTGCAACTTTAAAGATAGGTAGGTACCTACTACATAAGTCGTATTACTTGTACCATCTTGTCATAAAAATGACTAATATTTTAGTAGGAAGTATCCTTGTTGTACTTTTTTAAATTTAACAAGTCGATAGACAAGACAAGTTCGTACAAGATATGTGCTGAATTGTGTCTAAGTACTTTTTTTGTTGAATTTTGATGAGAAAGTGATATTAGTTGTACTCACAACTAACTGCTAAGTTTTGAAATTGGTAATTCCTTTTGGTAATTGGTAATTGGTTTTTCTATTGTATCAATAGAAAAAAAAAAACTGAAGTTACAATTCTTAAAATAGTTTGGCTATGGAGGTTTGTGGTATCAACTCATTTTGGAAAAGGGGTCTCTTGCCCAAAATAGTTTAGGAATCCCTGATATACAGTATGAATAGACAAAAGAAAAAAAATAAACTATTCTTCATTCTGTTTGTCAATACATTTTCTTAGTTGTTTAGTCACTCTTGACTAGTTTATAATGAATAAAATTAAATTAAAACCAAGGTTTGGTCCCTACAGAATAAAAAATAAAAGAAAACGCAATAGGTCTGTAATATTAATCTTGGAGTGTTTCTAGTGACTACTTTCGTGAATATTGTCGAACTGCAGCCATTAAGAGAGTATACATATATTTATTTAAGAAGTTAATTATTCAATAACTTTTTTCTAATCTTTCATTTCTGTCCACCGCAATGAAGGTCGACGGGTGGCAAACCTGCAATTTAGATTTTTAAAGGCCTTTCACACAATTTTTTAAATGACTTTTTTAACACATTTAACGGTAACCTCCAATTCTAACCACTTCTCATGTTCTGAATCATTTTCCAAACTCCTGTTATCTAAATATTATACGAAAATAAAAAAATACTTTTTTATCTTTTGTATTTTTTATTAATTGGAATAAGTAAAATAAATAAATTAAAGGTAACAAAAACAAGATTTGTGTAACAATTTCTTTACCGTGGCAGTGACTATGTTGAACCTTTTAAACAAGAGTAGCAGCAGTCTTTGAGATCTTGCGGAAAATCTTTATGTATATATTTTTTTTATTTACTTTCATTTTTCAGTTTCATTTAGTTAAAATGTTTCATTTAATTTTAAACATAGTCAACGTTTTGGTGCTTCGACTTTCAAGTAGGTAACGTTTTATTCGATGTTTCCAGCATACGATGACCCGCCTCTTAGTAAGCCGCGGCTGTAAAATAAAATATTTCATGATCCATCATATCATCTTTTCATTGATACATTTCATGAAACATTTAAAATCTAAGTCTAGTGAATAACTTTTAGCAAAATTGAAAGCAAAGTGACCCGAATCGGACCTAATAATGTGTTTTCAAACGCTACTATTCGGACCTAATAATGTGTTTTCAAACGCTACTATTTTAGCTATGTTAATACCATTTAACCTGTAAACATAAAAACAATATGTATATACATAAATATAAGAACCACAGTTATCAATGCTTTGACATTATGTAATTTTTATTTCACACATCTATCAGTCTACAAATGAACAAATAACTTCATTTAATTAACAATTTCATTCTAATAATATAATTCTTGTACATTAAAATTTTCTGAAAGAATTGGTGAATTAAAAAAGTACATAATATGTAACGATTAATGGGGAAAAGAATATAACACAAATATATATAATACAAAAGGATTGTTGATGTAATATATTCAGTGCACCAAGTGTATTGGAACCGTCTACTAAAACGAACACAATATGTATTGATTTCCAACACGATAGCACTAAACGTCGTCATAGAAATATAGTATTTGCTTAGTAAATCGTAACTTTAAATCAAGTCAACCTTGTCATAGCGAAATTCATGTTCACGCTTTTGGTGTTATCGCCAAGTCATTACGGATCCTCCCGATCCATTAACGGTGCTTTTAGGTACCACAAGCACCGGTCACCGTCCTCGTCGAACCCGTCGCTTGCGACGCAGGGCTCGACGAGCGAATTAACCCATAGACACAGCCCACTGAGATACCCGCCGAATCTTCTCAGTGGGTTGCGTTTCCGATTCGGTGGTAGATTCTGCGAAGCACTGCTCTTGCTAGGGCCAGTGTTAGCAGCACTCCGGTTTGAGCCCCGTGAGCTCACCTACACGTTATGGTGAAGCTGAAATAGCCTCTCAAGGCATAGGTAGGGAAAAAAAGATGTTATCATATCATCATTTTTATTTTTGATGTTAATGCAATGTCGATTGCACCTATAATTGAGGTGACATCTGCCATGAACTTTTGTCAATTTGTCAATGTTTTGTATTGATGATCACTTTGTTGGTGCAACTTATTAAATAAATAAAAAATAAATAAAAATAAATAGTTAAGACATGGTCCAGCTGTTTTTGTTTACTGTGTTGTTTTCGTTTACTGTAACTCTTACATTTACTTACTAAAACAATAAGTATTTATGCTTTTTTTGATAAGTTAATTTTATATAATTAAATTACGTTAAGGTAGTGCTTTGTTCCAATTTCGATTTTGAGAACGGTCTCTCTACACCCTGTAAGGAATATTAACAAACTTGTTATTGTTACGGAAACGATAAGCTTATTAACTGAATTTGGTATTGCAAAATTAAAATACATCACACAAATGAATTATTTTAGTGTTCAATAAATTTATATGTTTGCGATAAAGTAGTTTTAAATAATAGATTTTTTTGAGTAATTCATGATGAATATGATAAGTGACATGTGCTCGATAAAAAAGTAAAGATAATCTACAAATATGTAAAATGCAAGAAAACAAAGTCATTCATGTTTATAATTCAAAACATGCATTTTATAAAAAGAGCAAAGCAGTGGCTTGGTGTTTTAAATTTCTATGAGAGATGAACTCAATAAGACACTCATGAAAGTGGTTTAATGTCTTACCAGGATACCAGGATAGTTATAGTCGAGAAGGAACGTGCCACCGGATGATACATATACTGAATTTTTTTCGTCATTGTGCTTCGTGTCATAACTATTAGGATATTCGTAAAACATTCACACAGACTACAGAAATATCTAATCTAGACGAAAGTCTCAAATCATTTTCCATTCAACACGCGTGAAATGAATTTGACGGCACAAGAAAACTACTATCTACTTAATAAACTCGTGAGGTGTTCTATACCATATACCTGCTGCAAATGCATTACAGGCTACGGATGAATGGCAAAGTCCTGCCGAGTTCACCCACAGAAAGCTCGGCGTCCAGCATTAAATCTGTTATGATTTAAACAAATATGAATTATACTCTACTGTAATAAAAGTGCTAAGAAAAAAAATACTTCTTAATTTTTTTATAAAGTTCTTCTTTCAAATATTAATGATTATGATGATTGTAAGATCCAAAGGCTTTGTACAGCTGAAACACCAACGAAGCTGCATGTCGTTTGGCGTATTTACAGCGTGAAACTAACCTAACGGCCTGATCGGGTGCTTGTCCCAGAGGAAGGTCCGTTTGACTGGAGACAGATACGAGTCGCGGATGTAGGACGGGCTGCGGTCCCATCTCGCGATCGGCTTCAGCTCCGGCCAGTCGTGCCAGAAGGGGTCACGAGTGATTGCAGAGATCGGTAGAGACGGGCTCGGGTTGAAAATATCAGCCCAAGGCCTGCGTCGTAGTCCGCCAACGCTGTACAGTGGTGCACCTACACGCCACAACTTCAAATTTAGTGCCTGACACGGACAACAGACTTACTCCTGCTCATTCTTCGTCATCGCCCCGATACCGTTAAGCTGCTTATACAACAGTGTATGAAAACATATTTTGAGTCCAACTGAATTTACGGATAAATTAGTTTACGCTAATATTCTATCAAATTATTCAAATTGGTATTAGAAATAGAATTTTCTCAACCGATCAGTAAATATTCTGATGGACTCGATACAATTGGTTACAAAGCAGATTGTGAAGCTAAACTTTGATAATTATTTACCGTCTTTATTTTATGAACAGCTTTTAAAAACTTTACTTATTTAACATTTTTAATTTTGTTAATCAACAGTTTTAGTTGAAATTAAAACTTACATATTAAGTTATTTCACAACCTTTCATGCAGATCAGTATTATTATGAGCACACAGGTAAAGTATGTGTGTAGTTGGGTTTTACACGTTATCATCATGGTCGTAGGATGGAAACAAGGTGGGTATCCGTGAATAAAGTTGTCTTCGCTTTTTATTCACTTCAGAAATACATTGAAAACATCTAAGTTTGGTTGCTCTACGACTATTAAAACTCATATCACATTCGTTGGGAACACGTTGGACATGGAACACATAGCCAAACGGACAATTGTTGACAAAATTTAAGGGTCGTGACGAAGATTCAGGATGTTCAGAGGTCTGTTGCCCTTACCGTCGGCATCGAAAGCGACCTCAGTCTCACGCGGTTGACTAATCCTTGGCTTCACTGGCGTTGGAGATTTTCCTCGGAGGGAGCGATCAAAACCTGCCCATTTTTCGGCCTCAGCGAAAAATGGGTCCTTTTTGAACACGTCGGAAATCCTCGCCGGCCACGCTCCTTCATGGCAAGTCTTATAGTCAATATGTATCTCAAATAATCTCTAAGAAGAACATTAATAATAACTCAACTCCTTTGAAACAAATGTTGGGAATCATTTTACCTAAAAGTGAATGTACGGTACGGAGGTAAAGTTTTCATGTAGGGCTTGAGATTACTCTAGTGAAGACTTTACAATGACAGTGCTTTGCTCTTATTTACAATGCAGGATTCATGCACGTTTTATTAATTGTAGGTGTCTGCTCATAAACAGACTAAATGTAGAAAATTTCGTACTTCAGATTGACTAAACGGGTCATTTCTGCTAAATGTATACAAAAATTTGAGATTAAATAAATTGATGCAAATAGTAAATTGCTTTCACCACGAAATTTTCTCATATTGCAAAACATAATAAATATAAAGATAGGTACTACTCTACTAAATCAAAACACGAATTGGTCTTTTATGTTTTAATATAAAATATAACTTATAAAATGTTAGTGAAAATATTTAAAAATTTGCACTATCAAACAAATGGTTAGGGAACGAAAATGTATCAAATTTATGTAGATACAAAATTAATGGTACAAATTATAATTGATTTCCAAAAGTATCCAAAATTTGAAATAGTAGCCAATTTACTTACCATAAATTATATTAATGAATTTAACAATGTAATTTGAACTGACAAACTATACATAAATAAAGGTTCGTGTGGCTTAATTAATTTATTAACAATTAATGTTGAACGTAATAATATTTGCATGGTCTTAAAGGAATTCATATCACACAAATTAGATTCAATGAACAATGAATCTAATAGGTGATTGTTGTCCTAATAAGTTTATGAACCTGAATCCATATAATCAGCTATGTTTGGTACCTACTATATTTAACATAGATTAAATAATTGCCATTCGATCAATAACTCCTTATTGCAATATTAAGTATACTTCGTACTTAGCCAATGACATGGATCAGAATCAAATCATTGTTTCGTCGTTTACAAAAACTATCAGTCAACTTGAGACACCAAAGGTGACAATACGATTCAGTCTTGTGTAAAGAACGAACCAACGAGACAACCTTAATCTATCTTAGCTTAAATGTTATCGATGATAGGGACTTAGTATTTACCTGTTCCCCAGTGGGGCTTGTTGTCCGGCTCATATTCGATGCCTTTTAGACTCTTAGGCTTAAGGGGGTCGATGAGGGGTGCGGTAAAGTCGGTGATGGGGTAGGCCCGGTCCTTTAGGTAGAGTCCGTAGCGAGATGGGTACAGCCGGTCGATGGCAGCCAGCCTGTCGAGATGGTCCTGCCATGCCTTGTGGGCGTCGAAGGGATCAACTCCACGTCGCACGCGTCTTGGCACGTGGTAGACTATTGCAAACAAAAAACCAAATTTTAACAACCGCAATTTATAAGTGAGATTGCGATTACTTTTACAGTTAGTGAAACATTATTCACATTAAATTACTTCGTTCATGGAATTTTAATTTTCAGATAAAAAAAAACACAAAAAAAGTTTCGACCTTAATAGTCCTTTATATGGGGTTTTAATATTTGTTAAAGAGAAGAGTAGAATAAATTAAGTCTTGTAATAAAAACATTATAGAGATAACTTGCATTCTAATACAAAAATTCTGTGAAATATAATTTCAAAGTCTTAATTCTCGAACTAAAATAATTTGTTAGTAATTAGTGGTTGGTTAATTGCGCTTCGCAGAAGCTTTATTTTTACAATTATTATATTTTAATAAAGGTAATAATCAAACATTCATTACAGAAAATCTAAAATGATAGAACTCACCTCCTTATTACATTCCTTGGAAAGCTTGGTAAAATATACGGAAGTAAATAATACTTAATAAGCAAATACATTTTAAAAGAGGAAAAATAAAAGGCATGTATCACCTGACAAGCGCATGAAGATCGGTGCATACATTTAAAAAAAGATGACGTTCGAATTAACATTCATGGATTCCATGTGTGAAGTGGACAGTTATGTATAAAAGAGGTGGTCTCTATTCGTATTCATGCATATTAGTTATTCATTAATAGTGTAATTTCTATACTTGCACAAGCAGAGTTATGAGTAGCGACTAAAAGCATATCTACAGAAAGACGAACAATAGGAACAAAACAGAAGTGAGAAATGTCAGATATATAATAATGAACAAACTAGATTAAGAATAATAATTATCGTTGTAACGTTTGTACAGTCTATACATAATTTTTTTTTATTGCCCTTGTAGGCAGACGAGCATACGGCCCACCTGATGGTGAGTGGTTACCGTCGCCCATGGACTTCAGCAATGCCAGGGGCAAAGCCGAGCCACTGCCTACCGTTAATTCCGCATCTTATATATCTGCAGATATTTAATATTTCCATGTAGTCTAATTCGATTTATGCGATCACAAATAAAACATAACGTTCATGTCTGTGGCTGTATGTGACTCCATGTAATGTTAAATCGATTAATTTTTTTTCCAAACCAACCTTCAAGCTCTTAACAGATTTTACTATAAGTTTATCAAACGTTTTATTATTTTTATATAAATTTAACAAAATTCAAAATACAATATAAACTGGCATCTTCGATATGTAATTACTATAACTTTAAAGACAGAAGATAATCTGCTTGATTAGATCTTAAATTTCACATTTATACGTTGAATATTTTTTATTTATTTATTTATAAAGCTGTGTTTATGAAGCAATCATGAAAACTGAAAGTTAGTTTTTAAGTTGGACGACCCCCTTAAACTTTTCGGGCTGAAACAATTGAAACATATATACATACCTAATATTTGGACTATGATTACAATGTTAATAACAAAGCACAAAGCTCAAAAAAGTTCAGAGTCAAACCTTTCAAATATAATTTCAAGCACGGCTATATACAATGTGAACAAGTCTTATTTTACCTTTATTTCCAGTTAAAACATCAATTAAAAATAGCTATTAATTAAATTTTCTTTTTTACATCAGAAGTAAATATCTTCTCCATTATATACTCTTATATCAAAAACACTGAACCGAATTTCGCCTTGTACAGTTTAAAAGCTGTAATTGATTGGTTTCTGTTTAGTGTAGCATGTGACGCAATGTTGATTGTTTACTTACTTGGCCTGTAATAATCGAGAGAGCGAGGGTAGTTGTGGGCATAGATAGGGCGCGGGGAGTAGCCGTAGATCTCGCGATGGACAGGCAGGTAACGGTAGCCGGGTACCGTAATCCTCTCAGCGGCAGCGATAGGGTCGTCGTAAATCGACTTGGAGTAAGGGTAGGTCGACAGGAGTTCGGGAAAAACGCTGCGGCGTGTTGGCCTGTACCTTTCCTCGGCTCTGATGTCTTCCGAACCTGATCAGAAGGTAAAACGTTACAAAAACATTATAAGCCGTTTTCCGTTAGAATTGAAAACTGGATTTTCTTTAATAATGTACCTTTTAGAGAACGCACGAAGGACTGCCAAAATCTGGCTTTCTTCGACGGCGTCTCGTTTCTGCCAATCATGTCTAAATGTGTTTTGAACATTTTGGCGGTCTATGTCGTGCTCGTATTCTGTAATGAAACGGATAACCCTCAGAGACTCGTCATTAACCTTGAGCCTGTCGATATGTGAAAGGACTGTCCAGGTGACATAATTGACTACAATAGTGTGCTCGTTCTTGTTAAATAGAGCAGTGACGTACGCTGGGTTAGTACCAGAGCCGCAAATAGCCGTCTCGTTGGTGGCTGGCGTTTGGAATAGCCTGTGGACTTGGATTCTGGCCAACGTAACTGGTAACGGACAGAAAATCAAAACGACTGATTTTTACTAATACCCACTCAATGCGCAGTTATTTTCGGGATTTTTGCGACCTTGTAACGTCGCGATCAAGTCGTCGTCGTTTCTAGTCTGTGAACGATTTAAATTTTGTTCTAAAAATTAAATATAATATATGTCTAATATGAATTTATTATCCGAAATAATGTTTGAATTTATATTATAAACACAAAAGTATATTTTGTTATTTTATTATATAAAAAAAATGGTATAGACTAATTTATTTATTTTAAATTATAGTAAAAGGTTATATAGTAATAAATATTTATTTTTTTTATTTTTTTCCCTCTCATTTTTCTTTTAAAGAAATAATTCGGATAAATTTGTAATGAGGAATTTAATATTTCCGTGACGGCAACTACTACCAATGGAAGCCTGATATAATCGAGAATATTCCAGATCTCAATCAATCGATGTGCGTCAATGGTATCAAGTGGAATTAGAGTTGAACAGACCCGAATTCTGTTGTTGGTTTTTATAGTCGTTTCAAAGATACTCAACCGAAACACAATCGGTACCATAATTATTGTACCTATATCACAATTTTTTTTTGTTTTCCTACCTAAGCTGATACCCTTGAGAGGCTATATCAGAGTAACCTTAACTAGTAGGTGAGCTCACGGGGCTCAAACCTGACGACTATCATATAATAAACATGTATAGATTAAGGTAATTTCATTTTAATAAGCACTATGTCTGATCCTGTATGACACGCATAATATTATATACTGGTGGTAGGACTTCTTGTGAGTCCGCGCGGGCCTATTTCTGCCGTGAAGCAGTAATGCGTTTCGGTTTGAAGGGTGGGGCAGCCGTTGTAACTATACTTGAGACCTTAGAACTTATATCTCAAGGTGGGTGGCGCATTTACGTTGTAGATGTCTATGGGCTTCAGTAACCACTTACCACCAGGTGGGCTGTGAGCTCGTCCACCCATCTAAGCAATAAAATATATATATATACTCACTGAATACACTGGAATATTAATCGATTTCGGTGAATTGGTTCAGATATTTCATTTAGTGAGAAGAAAACTGTTTACGAAAACGAAGTCAAGAATCACCGGACCGATACAAATAGAAATTATTGATACGATGACATGTAAGAAATGCCTAGCGCAAATACCTAACTAACTACGGTTTTTTTTTCGACAAATAAAATGCAACGCAATGTAATTTGATCTACTAAAAATCAGCTGATTCTAATTGCGATCTCGTATGATGAAAACTGGTCAGTAAGAAAGTAAGTTTATAATAATGCCTGTCTGTATTTGTTTTGGCACATGAGCATTTTTTTTATACTTTGTTAACTCGCTTTTATTAGCTTGATCTGTTTGTAACCGTGTATTTATGTAATTTTTAACGTAATAGTCACAAACACCGCGTCCGATTAACATTAAATATCGCACTTGTGTCAAGAACCTATGACAACGTGATATTTTTTTTTATTTTGGTTAATATACCTACCGGGAGCGCCAATACACAAATATATTTTTTTTATTTCTTTTCTCTTTTTTAAGTTTTAAATTATATTTGTTTTTGGGATCTGTTACCTAACTCTGGTTAGAAAAGATAGAAGAAGATAAGTTTGACCTGAGTTAATATTGATGAAGCTGATAGCTTCTTTAATTCTATATCTTATTAAAGCAAAGTAAACTAAAAAACTACGGCTTAACGAAGTAGAGAACATCACATTTTTTACAACTAAAGTTTAGATGTTTAATTGAATTACTTTAAAGAAGAAAACAAATATCGTCCGTATCTTTTAATGCGACAGTGTTTTTATAAATATTATACCGACGAATACCTATATTTTTTCTCAGTGATAATTAATTTAAAAATTGGGTCAGTTTTAAAGGCCAATGTCAGTTTATTTTAAATCAATATCGATAATTATAATAATAAGATCGTATTACAAGAATCGAATTTCGAAGGTCAAAGGAAAATACCGCAATATGTGGTGATGAAAAAAAAAAATAAAATTGTGAAACTGTTACAAAAATAAATGAAGGCGTTTCGATTTGGCGGGATTGCAAATTTGGCTCGGGGCGAGTCCGACCGAAAATAGAAACGCGGGCGCGGGCGGATCAGATTCACGGCATTCCCGGATCCAACGTATTGTCGCGGACAGGTGGGCTATGCCCCGCCAACGTGGCCCAAATGTTAATCACTTGCATACTCTCATTAAAATTAAAATAAAAATTTCATCCTAAAATCAAATTACAGTGTAAATCTATCATTATTTCCGGAAACATTACTTTATCAATGCCATCTTGCGCTTATATGAATAACAACTAATTGAATAATAATACTTGTCAAATTATTTAAAAATATTTACATTACAAACACGACACGTTTACTGCCTAATTGTGATGAACATAAACAATTAAAATATTATCAACATTGCATTTATGTACATTTTATTATTTAAATCCCCAGCGAACATGATTTACTGTTTAATAGTGTAGGTAATTAATACACATTTTTATGATTGCTGGATGTAACTTACGTGTTTGCTGAACAAATGTTACCCAGATAAGATGTCTGCTAATCTCGACTTTTAATCACAAACGAAATGCAAACTGAACTTCAGCTGGTGGATACTGAAGACGAATGAGCGAGACGGCTATTGAATTGCGCAATTTTAGAGCGAGACAGCGATACGCACTGCAGGATAACCGGCACGGTGAAGAAATCCCTCGTAACGGGCACACTTTTGGCACAGCCTTCGACTTAGCTTTAAAACACAGCTTCTTACCGGTTAAATAACGGTCGTAATTAAATAGGGTAGTGTGGTGTCGTGGACGAGCCGACGTCGAGTGTCGGACCGGGACGGGCGCGCACTGGTCGCGGGCGGAATGCTGCGCCACGTCGAGGACGCCCCGCGCCGCCCGCCCATGCCGATCATTCAATAAACATTATATTTCGCTTATGTTTTACCATTTTTTACATATTTGTCGTCTTTCTCTTAACCTAGGTTTCACCTTGTCGGTACCGGTTCGTTTAACGCCTAGCAAATAATTATCGCGGCTCGGAGGGTAGGACTATCGTAATACAATACAATTGAGACTTCGGCCTCTTCTCACGTCATGCTGTCTATTGGTTCTGGTAACAATCTAACACCATTTGTACGTACAACCCATGTAAATGTATAATAATGATAAAATAACTAAAGATGTAAGAAGTTAAATTGAAAATCATGTATTTAGCACGGAAAATCTATTAAAATTTGAAGTCGAAAATTTTCAGGACTTTATATTCGGCTACTAATAATTTAGGTATATATGTTGAGCAAACTCGAAATAGAATGTTCAAGTTAAAAGCGATTAAACCTCGAAATTGTATTCACGAGTTGCACCAAAATAGCGACGCGTTCACCTGAGATTTTCCAAGTTCGCTGGTGATTCAGCACACTGGATTTCAATGTTTTGTATTTGTTTTTGTACAGTTTATAGTATACTGTTCAACCAAACCCGCTAACCGATCTTTAGTTTGACCTCAAATAATCAGCCGTTAGACCAATCTTCAGATTTCCTGAAACGAATCCAGACGTTTTTTGGTTTATAAGGAATATACATAGTACACATATCGACTATATACAGAGAGCATACTATATGAAGCATATATGACTTGACATTGAAGCTGAAATAGCATAATTTTGAAGCTGAAATAGCATAAGCTGCATAGGCATAATTTTTTTAATTGTGCTTTATCATAAAAAGTTCAGTGGTGAGCTTTGGGGAGGCCCATGTCCAGCAGTGGACTGCCCCAGGCTGATGATGATGATGATATCATAAAAAAACACTGTCTATTTCCATGACAGATGGATGTCGCTAACGATCAAATTGGTGAAGTTGTTGTAGATTAGTAAGGTTTGCGTTGTAGTAAATCAGTAAAACGTGTACATATTTCGTTGTCACTGTTGCAAAATAATAGTTTGGGGAAAAAGTTTCCTCGCATTTTTTAAGAAAATTCAAAACGTTTTTTAATATAGTTTATTTACATTTAACTAAAGTATCTAAGTACCATTTTGTTCGATAACTTTTTGCCATCTTGTAGATAGGGACATGATCCCATTACTATAGAGACTTTGGTGCTTCTGATCAAAATACCGCGACAATTGGTTTTGGCAGTCCTCTCGTGATGTTAACCTGACACTGCCTAAAGAATTCTGTAGAGACGGAAACAGGTGGAAATCTGAAGGTGCAAGGTCAGGACTGTACGGCGGATGCATTAACACCTCCCAATCAAGCTCTCTTAATTTTTGCTGAGTAGCTAAATATGTGTGAGGTCTTGCGTTATCATGATGAAAAACCACACCCCCTTCTGTTGATTAATTCCGGCCGCTTTCTCTCAACTTCTTGCTTTAATCTCATCAGTTGTTCACAGTAGAGTTCAAAATCGATGGTCTTACGTCGTAATAAAGAATCACAAATAAGTACATGGTTCATTAGGTTTCTTTCAGTGAGCTCGCGAGGCACCCAAATATCGAGCTTTTTTGTGTACCCAGTTTTTTTCTAGCTACGTCGTAACTAATGATATGCCGATCTTGCTCCACTTTTTCAAAAATGGCATCCATTTTATCCGTAACAGCGACCAGAGCGACGTGCATCTTTGACATCAAAATTTTCGGATAAAAAACGCTTAAACCAAATTTGTGCTACTCTCACAGACCCTGCACTAGGTCCATAAACATCGCATCGCGCATTTTTCGCGGCTTGCGTTGCATTTTTGTAGTAAAATTTTAAAATGTATCGAATTTCTTCATTAGATTCACTGATCTTGACAGTACGAAAAATAGGTAAAAATCACACATTTTCCTAATTTGAATTTGGAATTATCTTCTTTAAAATTTAAACTTTTAATGATACCAAAACCAGCCAGATACAAATATTATAGCCAAAGAGATTTTATTACAAGTTCATACATATTATAATGCGAAAAGACTTTTTCCCCAACCTATTATTAAACGAAAACGTAGATATTTGTTGCAATTACACGCTATCTGCCATATTTTTATTTATAAATTCATGAAGAACCACAATAACAAAATTTAAGCTGAATTGGAGAAACGATAACCAAATTCAAATTCATAGAACACGAACAAACCAACAAACAAAGCAATTTTTTTTAACATTTCTAAATGTGTCTGCGGTTTTTTCATTTTTCGCCCACATTGTATTATTTGAAGAATGAAAAATATTGCATTTTCGTAGGATAAAGACTACCTGTGTCTCTGGTCCGTAAGCTAATGATTTTGCAAATCCGGTGTCTGTCTCATTTATAACCAGATAAATAAATAACCAAATTTATAACCAGAAATAATCCAGATTAACTTTGTGCGAAATTTCATAGTAATTCTTTCAGCCATCTTTGCGTGATTGAGTAATAATAAACATCTATACATACAAAACTGTCATATTTTAAATCAGATGAAAACATAATTTAAATACCTACTTTAAGTTGGAACATTTATTTAAAAAGATTGAATTATTTAGAAAATCTTAAAGTCGCAACTTTTTTACTTTCTTAATAAATATAAACTAACACAAACGCTGAAAAAAAATTTGTTTACCTTCACGAATTCACTAACTAAATTTATAGAGAACATGCATCCATGGTTTATAAATAATTTTAAATTTAAATCCCGAGTCTTTCGTGATTATTTTAGTCATTAAAAAAACCATTAGGATAAAATCTCAAAAGATCAAAAGATTTAACTGATCCAAATGAAATGCAAAATTTATTTGATCCGATAGGTGCAGATAATTTTATCTCTTTAAGATATACACAGTATGACCGACCATAAATACTGCAATAAGATAAAAATACGTTTGAATTTGGAATGTCTGTCATTCTTATGAATAGGTATTCTTTTTGTTTTTTCAATAACGCACTAATCTTTGTAGTGTATTATTTTAATATTATTATAAGCATATTCTTATGATATTAAAACATAATTTTAGGGAAAAGCCACATTAAATTTTTGAAACTCTACATACGCCACGAATTAGTCGAATCTTAGTACCGGGCCACTGATGATTATACTTGAACGCCTTCTGTTTGCGACATTAAATTCTGTCCGAAAGGGATTTTTTTTTTATATACGGCTTTTATTTCAACGGGTAATTTAGGTTTTACAGCCAGATGGTCAGATCTAGTAAGAGAAGCACTCGGTGGTAGTCTGTACCATGCGGTCCATGCCACCCATGATCGAACACAGTGGAAGAACGTCACATGTGGTCGCGATCCTCAGCAGTGAGGGAACGATGTAGAAGAAGTAGCCATGAGAGGCACTGGTCATTGCTTAACTCATAATTTTTTATTGATAGTTTAAAATGAATAGGGTCACAGGAAAAAAAATGTTACTGAAGCTTTTTTTTTACTATTAAACAACATTTATAAGTCATTTATAAGACTATATGCTCAAAGATTTACAGAAGATTTTTAATTATTGAGTAATTAGTTAATATTGAGACTGCTCGTAATCTAGTTTTGGTCCTCATCCGCGTGTGTTTTATGGTAACATTTTTAAAAGTTATGTTCAGAACGCCACGCTGTTGGTAATTCCTAAAATATTCCAAGTGATTTGCAGAGTTGATTTTTCTATTGGAAAAAGTGCGTGTTACAATCGGCAAAGCTTAAAGGATTATATTGATGAATCCTATTGAGATTTTGTATGAGTTCCATATTTTTATAATCGTGTTATACCTACTCGTATTAATGTATGAAGTAATTAACACCGAAATAAATATTTCATACAATAGAAAACAGAAGATTGGTCTCCTTACAGCAATTTTAATGGCATCACTAATTAGACAAGTAATTCTGTAGCAAGCATGATTTTATATAGGAGATAACAGTTCACGTCTTAAAAAAAATGCAATTTTTAGATTTAGATTTCTCCAATTCCGAGACATAATTCAAAGCATATTCCGATAATGGATGATCTAAGCTTATTGGTGATCGTAAAATGTACTTTATGGCAGTATCTGATCTTGATAGTTTCGTATACCGGCGCGTTATTTTTATTGTAACTGTTACAATTCAAAAGCTGTTTGACTATTTCAAAAGCCTTTTCGAGGCTTTCGTCGACGGACTCAGAAAAATCGGTATGTCCACAACGCGTAGGCTTGCTTCATAGCTTATCTTGTGATCCTACAGTAACCAGTCACAAATTATACAGCTCGCATGAACATTCAATGTTACCTTCAACAGTCGTAAAGGTCCACAACTTCTTTCTTCGTCAACGAAAATTACTCGGCCAATTATTCGAATTAGAATTCGAGGGGACATAGACCAGCAATAATCATGTAGTTATCTACGTGGTTTTATTTATGGGAATTCAAGTAGCAAAATCTAAGAGCTTTGCTTGTGTATAAACACTAACAATCAAATGTCAAACATGTCAAGTAAGGGCGCTGATTCGGACTGCGAATTGAACTCAGACTCCCGGGTACTAAAGTTAACGAACGATATTTTTTTTATTGCTTAGATGTGTGGACGAGCTCACAGCCCACCTGGTGTTAAGTGGTTACTCGAGCCCATAGACATCTACAACGTAAATGCGCTACACACCTTGAGATATAGTTCTAAGGTCTCAGTATAGTCACAACGGCTGCCCCACCCTTCAAATCGAAACGCATTACTGCTTCACGGCAGAAATAGGCGGGGCGGTGGTACTTACCCGTGCGGACTCACAAGAGGTCCTACCACCAGTAAGATTTAATTGGTGATGATGATAAATAATTACTCATTAACTTTGAACCTACACTCAAAATCTCACATCGATATGAATGCTGTGTATAAGTTTAAAAACAAACAGCAATTTCAACAGGATTTTTAAATTTCGTCTAAGCAAAAGTAACATAACATCAATAAAATTAATCTTGTTTCTAATTTCATAAAATATCTAACGAGTTTGGCGCCTACTGACAATATAACTTCTAGGACACGTAGTTTTTAAATAATGTAGAATATCTTTAGTTCCTTACTAATCCATCGACATTAAAATGACCTAGATCGTAAATTTAGTTTCAGAAATTTAATCCATGCGTTGCTCCGAATGTGAGTTCTGATCTGTTGATCCGCAATACGTCTTACAGCTAATACAGCGTTTACACTGTAAAATATTAGTATCTCTTTATATTCGTATTTGACTTTATCATGTTAAAGAAAAAAGGCGGTTATTTTTTGTCAAGTTGTTTTGTTTGTACAGAACCATTTCAATAGTAATCATTTTTACACATTAGGCTATAACAGCAGATAATCTGGTTCATGAAAAGCACTACTGGCACTAACTGTAAGATCTCTCTCGCTTTTAGTTAAGATATTAAAAAAGATAGTTCGGATACACTTTTTACGATTGAGACACTTTTTATATTGCTTCGATTTTTTTTTATTGCCCTTGTAGGCAGACGAGCATACGGCCCACCTGATGGTGAGTGGTTACCGTCGCCCATGGACTTCAGCAATGCCAGGGGCAGAGCCAAGCCGCTCCTTACCGTTTAATACTCTCCAAACTACTCTACTACTCTCTACTCTCGATTGTTGAAATATTGCGATTACGTACTCATGTTGTTTAATTTTTTTAAATTTGCGTGCTTATATGTATGCACACAAATAAATTAACATAAATGAACAAGTAATTTTCAAACAAAGAAACTGCCTTACTATTAAAAATAAACTCTTCCTGCAGGAATATCAGGGAAATACAATTTACAATAACAAAATATTCAAGACAAGCTCCATTCTACGTAGCGTTTTGTTTACATGATGTAATCTTCTCAATTAGGCATTTGTGTTGTCTGACCAAATGACGTCATCCGACCCACGTGTCTCACTCAGAAATTCACGTTTTATCAAATTTTGGCTCGTATTCAACTGCTCTATTTATAATTTAGCTATAAACAGTTGAAGATCACCGACTGAAACAGACTTCCGATACATAACTATAGATAGAGATTTCAATACATAGATACGATTGATTTCTATTGTTTTTTGTTATTTCCCATAGCTACGGCGTTCGGAATTGTACATTGTTTCTTACATAGCTCATTTCTTCCTTTTTTTTAACATCAACTTGAAACATTAATTCATATTCACTGAGAATGAAAAAAAAAAACCTTTTTCTTCTTATTTCATTTGATCCAATATTAATTTACGATGAGTTTATTATTTTCCTGTTTTTCTTAAAACAATTGCTGTATTTAATCGTTGTGTTGTATTGTGTTTTGTATAATTAATAATTTTGTTTAATGAACTCCGTATAATAACAACCAGGCTGTCTGCAATCTGTTACCAGCGCATCCTTAACTAATTCGGACACGTTGTTCGCAGAAATCCTGACAACTTTGAAAAGATAATAAATTTAGGACATGTCGACGGGAAATGACCACGTCGTCGATCACCTATCCGTTGGTGAAGAATTACCGGCATGTATATACCTGAAGCATTAAAGACTGCCGAAGTCATGTAGAATACTACCTGGAGCCACTGCGGTCATCCACAGTGCGTTTCCAGAGGTCTTTTTTGCCACGTACCATCCGGCTATGGAATGAGCTCCCCTCCACGGTGTTTCCCGAGCGCTATGACATGTCCTTCTTCAAACGAGGCTTGTGGAGAGTATTAAACGGTAGGCAGCGGCTTGGCTTTGCCCCTGGCATTGCTGAAGTCCATGGGCGACGGTAACCACTCACCATCAGGTGGGCCGTATGCTCGTCTGCCTACAAGGGCAATAAAAAAAAAAAAGAAGCACACGAAGAAGAATTGTGTAACGAGCGGTCAAAGAACAAATTTCAAACTAGACACTACCTTCACAAATGAATTACCAATTCGGGAGACGATTTAATTACACGTAGCTATTTTCAGTTCGCTACGGTTGCTTATGTGCAGTAGTTAATTTCATACCTATGTGTAATTATTCAAAGCTATCTGTTCTAATAAATAAACATTTCAATTTAGCTAGTAAATACATAAATGAAACTACGGCTGTAAACACAGGTGGCAATGTGTTTTATTTGTAGCTGTAATTAATTATGACACATTACGATGTGAATCAAAGAGCCAAAATAAATTCTAGTCTTGGATATCACATGTCAGCCACATAAATATGTCTCATCATTATTATCAGTGATTAAGTGATGATCGAACCTGTCATCGTTGGATTTTGGTACAAGGAAGTCTTCGCCCTTTCAAATACATTTAATTTTGTGGTGATAATTGATGAGACCCGTATCAATGGTAGGTAAAGATGAATACATGTCGAGATGATCTCCCTATCCTCGTTCCTAGTCTCACCATAAATTGCTGGGTCACCTTTGTCAGCCTTTGTCTACCGCTGGGTCTCTCCTCTAACCTGTTTTAAAGAAGAACATATAATAGCGCACAGGGAAAGGAGATGACGGGATTATCTCAAACAATTCCTCGGAGCATTGAATATTCAGTACAATACCCCAAAGAACTGAAGCTTCTCAGTAAACTCACACCCCCAAACAATCCTTGTAAAAAGGATTATCAGCAATCCGAACGGCATTCTTCTGCATGGAGTCAAACTGAACTAGCTGTTTTCAGGCATGTATATAAACGCTTTGTGGTCGCACATCCAAAATATCTACAAAATATTGTGATGAGGTGTTTATCTCTCTCGATCACCAAATCACCAAGGAAACATGTCTAAGTCCGTGTATGCACATTACCTCAACAATACAACTCCACATTAATCTTTAATAATATTTAAATTAGTTAGTATGAATTATGTACATACATAGTACATAGTACTTATATAGTAGTATGTAGATAATATTATGTTGAAATATTTCTTAATTTCATTAATTCTTTACTTCGTAATTTCAGAATGTCTTACTTCTTCTAATTCTGTGAAATCCTTTAAAAAACATAGCTACAGTGCAGCGATAGATATAAATCATGAGGTATAAAAATATGTACTATCTCTAGTATAATTATCTGGAATAGCATAATTAATAAATATTACAATAAACTAATAATAATAAACATAAATAATAATAATAATAAACAATGCGTTATTTGTGTTTACTTTCCAGTAAATTACTAATTTTCAGGCTGCACTATTCTTCCGGGTTATTAAATATAATTCTAAGTTAACTTTGTTGCATCTTCATAAACGTTCGTACCGATATTATGGAAGGAAATAACTCAGTTGAACATTAAAAGACAGAGAGCAACTGTGGGTTTTACAATCTATAAATGTCTACGGATACTGCATTAAGTACCTATAAATTTTGAACGCTATGCGGAATGATATTCAGCTGTATGTTCTATACGGTTACATGACTAATAAAGATTTTTTACCTAAATGTCATTCTGTTTCTGCAACCACGAGTTATTAGAAAAAAACCCAATTCCTAATCTATACTATTTTAATAATAATAATAAAAACTAAGAACAACTCAGACATAGAGCAAACATTCACCACGACCGATGTGGGAATCACACCTACAACCCTGGGCGTTACCCACAACTACTGCACACGGAGTCAATCTATTCATTCTTAAAAAATATTTTTATTTGGTATCTGGTTATCGTACTGTCTCGTTTATTGTTTTTTTAAACTTAAATATTATCTAATTTTTTAAATGAAAATATAATTTTTAACAACAACATAATTATGAGCTATACATGTAGCTATACTCTACAGTGACTCGACAACTCAAGTATTATAATTTATGTACTAAATGACACTGGAAGCTTATCCATGGTCAATGGAATACTATTTGTCGTGCCAACATCGTCACGACTGTTTCAGAATAGTCATGACTAGCTTAAGCATGAATAAACAAATTTTATGTCATCTTGAGCTTGTTGTTGTAAACAGAATAGCCAACAGTTTTATGAAACAAAATGTTTATGGATACAATTCTGAAAATTATGCTATTGTAATGTATTTGAATTTAATTATACAAGTGTATTCGTCACGTATACGTCAGTACCGCAATTTAATTTCTAAATAAACTATTTACAGCAATTTTTTAATATAAATTCTAGCTACATTTCTTGTAATTTATAAATAATAACTTAACATATTCAGCAATAGCTACGTTACTTTTCCAAATTTCTAAAAAAGACCTATTATTATTTAAATTAATTAGAAGTAACGACTTTTCGTCTTAATACTTTTGAAGTCTCATTTTGCAACATTAGTCATTGGGCAAAACATTTAAAATATATTTACTATGACATTTTGTAATTACAGAAAAAAACAATTACTGTTTAAAGTCTTTAGATTCATTTTAATCTCGAGTTTGCTTTTTCGGATTTACGTTTTCCGTCAATTCGAGCCAGAATTATATAATTTTAACTGTCACGGACATTTCAATCACAATAACAATCCAAACGTTATATTTATTATGCTGAAATATCGTAACATCAAATTTCACATTTCCACAAGAAAGCGAACAACAGCATCTGTTTATACGTGGAGTGACGCGGGTGTCGATATGCGTAGGCTGACATACACAACGATGGAGATCACCGTTTACAGCCAGTACTTGTTGACCCACTCCGCCTCCCTATTATCTTAATAACAAGGCCTCAAACGAAGGCACCCTATAACAATTTATGGGTCATCGTAGATTGGTTATACAGCTGTAATATAATATGGCTTGACCTTGCTACGAATAGTGTCCGCCTACGTGTGGACTACGATAATGCGCTGACTCGAACGTTTGCTCTACCAATTTTATTTTTGCATAAGTGCTAAAATATTAGTTAATAAAATGGATAAGCGTTTCCAGCATCCTCTTTGTCTATTAATATTTTTCCCTACCTAATCGTTGGTAGTCTAAGGGGCTATTCCAACGACGCGTGGACTGATATGTGAGCTCACGGGGCTTAACTTGAGAAATCTTGCTAAAACTTACCTTAGCAAGAGCAGTGCTTCGTTGAATATACCCTGAGATCATACCTGTGACTTACAGAGAAGATTCGGAAAAAAACTCAGTTACCGAGATCCTGGGCACTTTTTTTTATAAAATACATAGTAATAATTATAGTCATAACTTTAGTTTAAATTTCTACCCGATGATATGTAGGCGAAGTAAAATGTCCCTTAGAAATAAGGTGACACTCTACAAAACTTGCATACGCCCCGTCATGACTTATGCAAGTGTAGTGTTCGCTCACGCGGCCCGCATACACCTAAAAACATTTCAAATTATTCAATCCCGTTTTTGCAGGATAGCCGTCGGAGCCCCGTGGTTCGTCAGGAACGTCGACCTCCATGACGACCTGGACTTAGAGTCCATCAGTAAGTATCTGCAGTCGGCGTCCATGCGCCACTTCGATAAAGCGGCACGACACGAGAACCCTCTCATCGTGGCCGCCGGTAACTACATTCCCGATCCTGCGGACAGAATGGAAAGCAGTCGACGTCGCCCAAAACACGTCATCTCGGATCCTCCCGATCCACTAACGGTGCTTTTAGGTACTTCAAGCACCGGTCACCGTTCTCGTCGAACCCGTCGCTTGCGACGAAGGGCTCGACGAGTAAATTAACTCTCAGACACAGCCCACTGAGTTTCTCGCCGGATCTTCTCAGTGGGTCGCGTTTCCGATCCGGTGGTAGATTCTGCGAAGCACGACTCTTGCTAGGGTTCGTGTTAGCAACATCGTCAGGTTTGAGCCCCGTGAGCTCACCTACTAAAGTTAGGGTTACGCTGACATAGCCGCTAGGGCTATCAGCTTAGGTAGGAAAAAAAAAAAAAAAAAGTTTAAATTATATTAATATATAAAATAGGTTATGAAATAGATTATGTAATATTTTTTAAGTAAAGCATACTGTCAACCGTACCATTATCTGTAGAAACTATTCAAGCGAACCGTGTGAAAATTTCAATTCGTGAGCGAAAGTAACATGTAGCGTTTGAACAAGACAAGAACAATTTGTGCGCGCAAAAAGAAAATTATCGTTATAAAATTCGTCGTATTGTTATAATTAATTTAAAGTTAATAAATATTAACTTTATATTAAATTAGAACCTTTTTTGTATGTTTTATTTGCGATTTTTTTCCAATCAAAATGAATATAGTTAAAACGTAATTCTTTTTTTTAATAATATGTTGCCGTCTAGTTTTATACTATATCAGTATCCCCGATAACCGTACTCGTCGAACTCGACAAAGAGATCGACGTGCAACCTAACCCATGCAT
The DNA here is from genome assembly GCF_030269925.1 of Bombyx mori. Lineage (NCBI taxonomy): Eukaryota > Metazoa > Arthropoda > Insecta > Lepidoptera > Bombycidae > Bombyx > Bombyx mori. The sequence continues at coordinate 8,391,455 of NC_085124.1, forward strand.
CAGCCCGCTGAGTTTTTCGCCGGATCTTCTCAGCGGGTCGCGATTCCGATCCGGTAGTAGATTCATTCGCGAAGCAATTGCTCTTGAGTTGTTAGGTTCCTTCGGAGGAGCTCGGGCAGTGGTTGGCAAATCCCACCCCTCCTGGCTGAGCCTTTGCTCGCCCATCTGTCCTGGTGAAACTAGAAAGGCCTCCGGGTCACCAGTAATATTCCAATCATAAAAAAAATTATCAGTATCATGAATCGTGCAAAAAAAGTTAATCTTACCACGCTAGTAAGTATCATGATCGCTTAAATTCAGCAATTAGAATTGCCTGTAAGAAATTCGGTAATCGAGCAGTACTTTTTTACTTTTATTAGCAGCTTGCTTTTGCTTGTAAGCATGCAGAGATAAACAGTGAATGTATTACAACTGCGTTAAAAATAACACTCTTAATTATAAGCAGTAAATAGAATCATAATTAAGTCCAATTCTAATATCTAAACGAAAATTTCACTGAATCACATCACAAGGTAAAACCAGACAGTTCTGCGCAATAATTTTATTATTAAACTAAACGAATGATATACACAGAGAATGAGGTCGAAATTGTTCAATCATTATGGCCTTGGCTTGTAGTGGTTTTTCTGACGTGTCGTTTGTATAGTACTACTGATTAAATATATTTTTAGTATCTTATTGCTGCGGAGCACATGTGAGCCACCCGATAGTAAGATTGGTTTCCCCTGCGAAGTTATTGCCTGTTGCAAATTAATAAGAATGTGGATTCCGAGGAATGGTAGCAGCGATCTCCTTTCATTTGAGAATGATTTCATTCTATTAGAATAATTGTATATTTCATATGACTACGAGATATGTGAGCTTGAGATCGACTCCAATATTTATCTGAATTTGTTTTTGTAAGAATTGGAAATAGATGATAACAAATAAATCTTTTTCCGAAAAAGAATAAAAAGCCCCTCAAGCAAACTTTAGACGTACCCTCACCAGTTGACAGCTCAAGACTTTTTGAAGAGAAGCCGGAAACACGTCAGTCGAGCGGACAGATGGAGATGGCGCCACAATAGGAGAGTTGGGTATTGCTTCGCAAGATACGCGGACGCTCCGCCAGTTCCGACCGGGAAATTTGCGCATAGAAATGGCAACATTACACATTGTTACACAAAACTTTTCTAGCATAATGCCCTCTACTACGTGCGTACTTCACTCGGTAATTCTTAAGCTGCTTCCGATCACACAAGTTACTTTGTAAACAGAAATGAAGTAGTTTTTTGAACATTGATCGATCGACATATTATTATGTAATTCCGTTCCAGAATTTGCGCTGACATGGTGGTGAAGTTAATACTTTCCTCCTCCACTGTCTTTAACTTCAACGTTTTTTTTGCAAATCTTGGACATCTTTTTAAAAAAAATACTCCAACTTTTTCGATCAGGGGTGTGAAGTTGAAATGCCAAATTGCGTACAATTTACACCAATTATTTTCCTCTAAACTTTTCTTCACCTCTAATCATAGCCTATACTATCTTATTGATGATGCCACTGACACCGCTTCCTCGCATCTACTTCTACGGATTTATCGATTTGCCTTCATTTCCTGAAATTTATTAGTATGCAATTGTAGCAAGTGCTAGATCGTCATCTATGTATACCGCTCCTCATTATTTCATATATAGATAATGGAAATATTTTTATTACAAAATTGAATACTTATTGAATGCTTATTAAATTATCAAAATATAATCCATGGGAATTAATTTAAATTGTTTGCTAACAGTATAGCTATGTTTAAAATAAAATTAACAAACACAATTGTAATAGTATTCATTATTAATACACAGACAATTTACTGTAAGAAATCGTAATTACAATCAAGGCGTATAATGACCAGTTGGCAAGCTATCAAACTTAATTCAATGTCCATTAAATGACCTACCTTCGTATATAAATATCAGTGAATTAGTAAAGTTCTAGAAGTGGCTGATCTGAATATTCACGCTGCTATCGGAAGTGGATACAAATAGAGAGCACACACAGGGTGTGTCCAAGTAAATATTTGTTGAGTCGTGACTCGGGCCGGCGCCTCTGTTAGTTGACGGGTCGTTTGCCATTCTCACATTAATGTTTACTCTATTTGTCACGCTAATAGCTGATTTAATTACGTTCAAGTAAATTGGTATTAGTTGAAGGTGACCTGTTCTCAAATAATTGCTCCACACCAGTAGATTGTGCTTACGGCAGATTACATAGCGTTACTGTGAAATTAACCAAAAATTATATTGAAGTGCGCAATCTTTGTTTTGTTTATCAGATACTTTGAACACTAGATGGCTTTACTGAGATTGAATAAATATATTTAGCTGAAAATAAATAGTTACTCAACCTTCTATGCGACCTTCTGAATTAATTTATTTTGATGCTCAATAATATTACTCTAGGTGAGGCAGCGTAAACCATCGTGACTTTGCTTTAAATTATAACCTTCAAAAAGTGACGAACGCTCAATAATGCACTCACGACACGAAAACACATACCAAATAATTATTGAACAGCATTACTTTAACAGATAAAACAAACGTACAATTACAGTTAAACAAGAAACATCGAATGTCCTACATAAATATGTTAAGAAAAATATAGTTTAAGTTATCAGTATAAGGTTTCGAATAGAATAACACTTTTGAAAATGTAATACATTTCTATAAATGGCAACACAGCATTTGTAGGGTGAAATTCAAAGATGGCGCGGCACGCGTCGCGCTCGTGTCGGAAGTTACCCGGAAGCGCGGGAATACCGCCCTCGCAAGCCGAAACAATGCCTTCGTGTAAATTGAAATAAATTGATGCATTCGCATTGTTTATTAAACAATAACATACGCATCACCCTTGAAGATTACTTACCAGGCGAGGTTTAAAAACTGAACACGCGCACAAAGATGCGGTAATGGATAATCAGAAGTGAACTTGAATCAAATAACTAACTACTTTTTTTGGGTAACATTTTCTTTGGTTTTTGCAAGTCATAAATGTATTATAACTAACTTTAGGGTTTAATCTCGCGTTTTTCTTTCTCATTAATATTCTTTCGTCGACATTTGAATTTTTGTCACCTCCAATAACACCTTAGCTGTCCGTAACCACAAGAACTGTAATGTATTCGAAGCGACGGAAAAAATGTAAATTATAATAAGAACGCTATATTATAAGTTTTTTTTAATTCTGTGTTTTTGGTAATGGTGAGTATTTTGATAACAATAAATCCTGCAAATGTATACTTAGTGCAATTAATAAAATTATGAAATTAATAACCCAGATCCAATTCATTTATGTCGTATACTGCCTTCCCACATGAAGGGTATGTGCGAACGAAAATGTGTGCTTAATCTTCTGTAACCGACACAAGGTGGACCGTGAGTTTGTTTCTTTGTTCATAAGAATCCAAAAAAGTACCTAACTCTGTTTGGTTAAATTAAGTCTCAGATTGCACGAGCAACTACAATTTTTTAGAATTTCTCGCTGTAACGCTAAAGGGAAGTTACATTTTCGTCAACTGAAAACGGTTATTCCGGAAGACGAAAAGAAAAAAAAAACAAGTTTAATATGTTAAAAAAAACTTACTTTAATCCGAAATTTTCATTCATATATAAGCATAGCAAGTGGAGAGTGAATAATAATAATAATAAGCATGTATAATAAAACAAAGCGTAATTTAAACCCAAAACTGACTACGGCAAAACAATAACAATTAAAAAGTCACACGGGTGTATTTAAATGACTAGGAAGAGGGTGAGCGATTCCCGCGCCCTCTGTGACTCGTCGCGCTAATTACACAATCAGTTCTCACAATTAACCGTAGTGCAAACACCGCACCCCGAGCAATCATCGTTACACAATTCAAACATTTTCTGATTGAAACCTATCTTCTTTTTCGACAACAGTTCACATTGATGATAGCGAATCTTATCTCATATTTTTGTGTTTTTACTTTTTAAGCGTCCATGGAATAAGGTAAAACGTCGGATTAAGAGAAGATTTATTAGATGAGTGGGCGACCATACAGTCCACATATTGGTAAAGCCATAGATACCACTAACAATGGCGCGGCTCACCGTAATATGTGATGTGTGAATAATATTCATGTACGGTTACACTATCTTTCTTTTACTAATAAATTATAGTGATAGGTTGTTTTGTGAGCCCCCGCACAGGTAGGTACCACAACCCTACCTATTTCTGCCGTGAAGCCAAGGGCGGATCCAGGGGGAGGGTCATGGGGGTCATGACCCCCCCCTGAGCTGGTCCCAGGACCTAGGTGGACCACATATTGAACATAATGATTTAAGGACACAATACTTAGTCTGGCCATAAATTCTGTTACAATTAAAAATAAACAAAATATTACATTTGAATTTGGAATCTGTCATTTTTATTTGATTGCTCATTGAGTTTTCTCATTTTGGCGCCAATACATTGTACAATATTTTGAGATATTAAAATGGAGTGGGGTGATAAAGAAAACCGAATCGCTGTGATTGCATTACGCAAAGTAGGTATGGAGCCAAATGCAATTTTTAAAACTCTCCATACGCTTGGTATTAGTAAAATGTTTGTGTACCGGGCTATTAATAGGTGCAATGAGACCTCCTCTGTTTGTGACCGGAAAATATCTAGCCGTCCACGTAGTGTTCGTACGAAAAAGGTGGTCAAAGCAGTAAGGGAAAGAATTCGAAGAAATCCTGTCCGAAAGCAAAAGATTTTATCTCGGGAGATGAAGACAGCACCGAGAACCATGTCGCGTATTTTAAAAGATGACTTAAGACTTGCAGCCTATAAGAGACCTAGTGGTCATTTCTTAACTGATAATTTAAAAGAGAATGGGGGTTAAAATCGAAACAACTAGCATAGGGAGGTCATAGAAAAATGTTGTTTACGGATGAGATTTTTTTACAATTGAGCAACATTTTAACAAACAAAATGACCGTATTTATGCTCAAAGCTCTAAGGAAGCTTCCCAATTAGTCGACAGAGTGCAACGTGGGCACTATCCGACTTCAGTGATGGTTTGGTGGGGTATTAGCCATGAAGGAGTGACTGAGCCATACTTTTGTGAAAAAGGTATCAAAACATCGGCACAAGTGTATCAAGATACGATTCTTGAAAAGGTAGTGAAGCCCCTTAACAACACCATGTTCAATAATCAAGAATGGTCCTTCCAGCAAGACTCGGCGCCAGGTCATAAAGCTCGGTTTACGCAGCTTGGTTGGAAACGAACGTTTCGGACTTCATCAGAGCTGAAGACTGACCGTTGTCTAGTCCCGATCTTAATCCACTGGATTATGATTTATGGTCAGTTTTAGAGAGTACGGCTTGCTCTAAACGCCATGATAATTTGGAGTCCCTAAAACGATTAGCAGTGAAAAATTTTCCCATGGAAAGAGTGCGTGCTTCTATTGATAACTGGCCTCAACGTTTAAAGGGCTGTATTGCAGCCAATGGAGACCACTTCGAATAAGCTTTTTATACTTTAAATTGTTTTATATTTATGTATTAAACTAACACACTGTAAAAGTAATAAATGTTATTTGCAATAGAAATTTTTTTTCCTTTATTTCAGTATTTATGGCCAGACTAGGTATATTGTTGCTCCTTAATTAATTTAATATAATATAATAACTTTGTATGATGGCAAATGTTTGGGAACGAACGCATCAAAAATTTTAATTTTACCGCGCCACACTCGCGCGCGCTTGTCGACTACGTAACGTCTAGCTAGGCCTAACCTCAAATTGAATCCTAACCTCAATCGGAATCAGAACGACTAAACTTCAACATATCATAACATAGTTCTAAGTTAAAAAACTAAAATTTCTTTATACCTTTAATGTGCTTATAATAAAATACCTACTTTTTACTTGTATCTATTGTTATCAAAATTAAATTATAAGTTCTTGACTTGACCATGACTATGTGACCCCCTCCTGGCACCAAAGCTGGATCCGCCCTTGCGTGAAGCAGTAATGTCTTTCGGTTTGAAAGCTGCGGCAGCCGTTCTACTGTCAAACTGAGGCTTACAACTCATGTCTCAAGGTGTGTGATAGTATTTATGTTGCAGGTGTCGGTAGGGTAACCACTTAGGACTAGGTGGGTCATTAGGGTCATCCGCCCAGGTAAACATTAAATATTTCAGGCAGCAACTTCAAAATGCCTCGCGGTATATAAAGACATGGTCTATCCGTGCTAGCTTATGACAATAGCTTAACGACTCCCAAAACTGGGAACAGGTCGGGGTGCCGGGCAGGTATAATTATGTAAAGAAAAGACTGAGGCGCCGTAGATTGCTCTGACCTTTATTTACTTCACAAATGTTTTCCACTAGATAGCACTTAATACTCAATAAGGTGACTTACATTCGATAAACATGAAAACTGATTTTATGTTTCAATTATGGGTTTTCTTTTTCTTCGCAATGCCAAAACCAAAAGAAAAGAGAAACGCACATAATAAGTAGACTTCGACTGCTTCGTCTAAAATTCGATATTGATTACGGTCGAATTTCAATCATTGAGCGAAAAGTAGTTTATAAAATCATTTAATAACCTAAAATTAGATTTAAAAATAAGTCACTAAGGTAAGCTACTTTAGTTTCCGCAGTATTTAATTGAGCAAGTTATCTTGTTCACAAATCACGAAGCATGTAGTATTATTAGTCAATGGTAAGGATCGTTAGCTTTGATCTGAAAGTGCTCTTTCTATCAGTAGCATTGCGAGGGCGAGTCCCTCCTACGATATTAATAGTCAGAAGAACACACGGACGATAACGATGTTAACTGCGGTGTTCATAGCCAACGGATTGTGGGGTTGTGATTATGATCAAGGAATAAGAAAACTTAAAGAGGTAGTCTTTATTTAAGCTTACGATTTCTTTGTGATCTCTGGTAATTGAACAAGGGCGTTTCCTAAAATACACTAGTAGTAAAGCATCTACCGTATCTTTAGTGCAACGTCCAGCTTATCTCGACCGTGAATTTTGTGTCCTGAACAGATTCAGACTGATGAGTTGAATACCTATTATTCCAATGTGACATTCATGCTATCATTAGGCACCGGTAGCTGCTTAAAAGCTGCTTAAAATTATGGAAGTTATTAGATTAATTTCCTCGCGGCTAAAGAAAAAGTTCGATTATTTTTTAATGATTATTTTAATATTTTAGGCAATGCGACAACTTTAAAAACCGCTGATGAGCGATTTCTTCGAGCCATCCCTATGTTTGACAACTTTTTTTGTTTTGTCTACCTATCTGTCAGCAGCCTCGAGGGGCTATTTTGGCTTCACCTTGGTTGGTGGACGAGCTCCCGGGGCTCAGCTTGAGATAATTTTCTAAGTTTAGACTTTACCTTTACTCAACTTACCACCGGATCGGAATCGCGACCTGGTTTGTGTCTATGGGTTAAGTTGTATATCGAACGCACGGCGCATCCGACGAGAACGGTAACCGGTGCTTTTAGGCAAGCGCCGAGAACGGATCGGAGGATCTGAAATGAGGGTTGGCAGCGAAATAAAATATGAGGATTATTATGACAAAAAAAAAATTATGCTTAGCTTCTTAACTAAACTTTTTAGCTTTCTGGCTATTTTGAGTGAAATTCTCATAATAAAGGTACGTAATTACAAATAAAACTAACAAGGACTTTTAAAATGAGAACATAAGCTACGGTAATGATTTAAATAGTTTTGAAATAAATATTACAATAACAACAAAAAGAATAAGTGACAGTCAAATAATTTACTCATAAAAAAAAACTTAATTTCAATAACAACTCGTGAGTTTTTCAGAATCGGAGATGACAAATGCCCGCCGGAAGCGATCCATTCCGCCGGGAAACGGTGCGCAGGAAGTCGATTCGCCGACCGCGAATGCTGGTGGCGCCAATGTCGCTGTTCGACGTGCCCAGTTAACATTTACGGTTTTTCTCCCATTACCGAACTTAAGAAAATTAATTAACGACAAAAAAAGGGATAGTTGAAAACTGTTTTTACGTTTGAGTTTGAAAAATCCTTTGTCAGTTGACAGTTTTTGATTTTCATTGTCGGATAGACAGATTTTTTTTTCAATGCAAACCTCAATTTTGACAATGTTAAAAAAAGGCAGCTACGTTGATTGCGTAATTAAACATTCGAGAACATACTACGTGGTATACACAATATAACCTTCGAAAAAATTCAAAGCTACATTGTGGTGGATACTAGCCATAATTTCGATCAAATCATAAACATAGTATTTTCTTTAATTTTCACGAGTCGTAGACATAGCTAACACGATTTTTACGGTTTAATCTCAAGTTTTTATTGTCAATTATACTTAGTCTGGCCATAAATACTGTTACAATTTAAAAAAAAACTATTGCAAATAACATTTATTACTTTTTTATTTATATACATTTACAGTGTGTTAGTTGTTTAATACATAAATATAAAACAATTTAAAGTATAAAAAGCTTATTCGAAGTAGTCTCCGTTGGCTGAAATACAGTCCTTTAAACGTTGAGGCCAGGCCAGTTATCAATAGAAGCACGCACTCTTTCCATGGGAAAATTTTTCACTGCCAATCGTACGGATTGTTTACGGACTCCAAATTATCATGGCGTTTAGAGCAAGCCGTACTCTCTAAAATTGACCATAAATCATAATCCAGCGGATTAAGATCGGGACCAGACGACGGCCAGTCTTCAGCTCTGATGAAGTCCGAAACGTTCGTTTCCAACCAAGACTGCGTAGACCGAGCTTTATGACCTGGCGCTGAGTCTTGCTGGAAGGACCATTCTTGATTATTGAACATGGTGTTGTTAAGGGGCTTCACTACCTTCTCAAGAATGGTATCTTGATACACTTGTGCCGATGTTTTGATACCGTTTTCACAAAAGTATGGCTCAGTCACTCCTTCATAGCTAATACCCCACCAAACCATCACTGAAGTCGGATAGTGGCCACGTTGCACTCTGTCGACTAATTGGGAAGCTTCCTTAGAGCTTTGAGCATAAATACGGTCATTTTGTTTGTTAAAATGTTGCTCAATTGTAAAAAAATTCTCATCCGTAAACAAAATGTTTCTATGACCTCCCTTTGCGTACCGCTTCAGTGTTGTAGTTGTTTCGATTTTACCACCTTACTCTCTTTTAAACTATCAGTTAAGAAATGACCAGTACGTCTCTTATAGGCTGCAAGTCCTAAGTCATCTTTTAAAATACGCGACATGGTTCTAGGTGCTATCTTCATCTCCCGAGATAAAATCTTTTGCTTTCGGACAGGATTTCTTCGAATTCTTTCCCTTACTGCTTTGACCACCTTTTTCGTACGAACACTACGTGGACGGCAAGATCTTTTTCTGTCACAAACAGAGGAGGTCTCATTGCACCTATTAATAGCCCGGTACACAAACATTTTACTAATACCAAGCGTATGGAGTTTTAAAAATTGCATTTGGCTCCATACCTACTTTGTGTAATGCAATCACAGCGATTTGGTTCTCTTTATCACCCCACTCCATTTTAATATCGCAAAATATTGTACAATATATTGGTGCCAAAATGAAAAAACTCAATGAGCAATCATATAAAAATGACAGATTCCAAATTCAAATGTAATATTTTGTTTATTTTTAATTGTAACAGTATTTATGGCCAGACTAAGTATTTTATTCGACGGTCCGATTGTTGTACTGTTTTCGTAGCGCTTACCGTACACCTGGGACCATCACCGAAATCTAGGTCAAATGAACTGCCAGATTTTTAGATACTATTCTACACGGTTCTGTGTGAAATGTAACGTTAAAGTCTAGAAGTATATTTTATAGGAAAATAGACGGTAGTTAGCACAAATTTAAATACCGACGAACACCTTTTAAGTCAACTACGTACTTTAAACTTTAAGGTATGCACTTTAATGCTTAAAGTATTAAAATCCAAACTAAGCCGTATACATTTCTTGAACTACATTTTTGGCGTTTACCAAAAACACAAGAATTTTGGATTAAGCCACTTCAATTCTAAAGGTGCGGTATAACTAAACTTTTCAGAATCCCAACGAAACCAAATCGTGCCAAATAAAGTGTTTTCATATCTCAAATAGGGTTGTAGAATTCAGGTACATGGGCTCCGGTAGCCGCTTAACATCAGGTGGTCGGTGAGATCGTTCAGCTGTCTGCGCAATGAGAAAAAAACACGCACTGCTTCATGATACATCCCGCCATGTACGAACATAAGATAATACTAATATAGGCGGATGTTGGTAAATCATGAATTATTTTGAGGAAAAAAATACAGTCCGTATTGCTAAGATTTTTTTTAAGTCTTATGCATTATTTAATCAAGCCTTAAATCCCCTATATCTAGTCTTAAACATCAACAGACTTTCCGTTAGGTTTTAAGTTTAGATTTGTTAGCAAATTTCTCTTCTATATTGCACAGCATAGCATTTGCGCCCAACATCAAAGTACATAAACCACATAGGGGAATCGAACATCTGCCATTCAGACCGCCCACCGAAACATCTGCACATGTTTAAAGAACTAGTCTAATAACAATTTGAAGATCACATAATATAAATTAAATAATCAAATCGACAAAAGTGGGTGCGTTCCGTATAGCAGTAAAGGCGAAACGCTGGAGTGTAATGTGGGGTCGCGTGCAAGCCAGGTGGTAGAAGTCATTCTCCGGTGACAAATTATCATTGTGTTTCTTTAAAGGACCCGGATTTAACAACAATGCAGATAAAATGATGGAACTTTTTATCGTAGCCTCAGTTGACATTTAGGTTAGGCTATAAGATCTTTGTGTTTCAGCAATAAAAATGTTTATGTTCATAATTAAGTGCTCTAATAATCCACAAGATCTAAAAAGTCGACACTCAACCCAATTGTTGCTGTAAAAAGCCAACCGGACGATACTACAATAAGACAATGAATTATACTTCGTTTTGGATTTGGATTTGTCATGGCGCCGCAATTCCAAGGAGTATCCCTGCAACCTTCCGAGAGTATCGGGATACTTGGGGTCGACATTTCGAGCGATGTCCAGTTTCGGAGTCATTTGGAAGGCAAAGCCAAGTTGGCGTCCAAAATGCTGGGAGTCCTCAACAGAGCGAAGCGGTACTTCACGCCTGGACAAAGAATTTTGCTTTATAAAGCACAAGTCCGGCCTCGCATGGAGTACTGCTCCCATCTCTGGGCTGGGGCTCCCAAATACCAGCTTCTTCCATTTGACTCCATACAGAGGAGGGCCGTTCGGATTGTCGATAATCCCATTCTCTCGGATCGTTTGGAGCCTCTGGGTCTGCGGAGGGACTTCGGTTCCCTCTGTATTTTGTACCGTATGTTCCATGGGGAGTGCTCTGAGGAATTGTTCGAGATGATACCAGCATCTCGTTTTTACCATCGCACCGCCCGCCACCGGAGTAGAGTTCATCCATACTACCTGGAGCCACTGCGATCATCCACAGTGCGTTTCCAGAGATCTTTTTTGCCACGTACCATCCGGCTATGGAATGAGCTCCCCTCCACGGTGTTTCCCGAGCGCTATGACATGTCCTTCTTCAAACGAGGCTTGTGGAGAGTATTAAGCGGTAGGCAGCGGCTTGGCTCTGCCCCTGGCATTGCTGAAGTCCATGGGCGACGGTAACCACTCACCATCAGGTAGGCCGTATGCCCGTCTGCCTACAAAGGCAATAAAAAAAAAAAAAAAAAAATTAACATGACATCCCATTACTATTTTTGTAAAATATTAATGTTTCATATTATCAAGCGCATGATGTCATATGTGGCCAAACGTGCTTTATATATAATTTTAATATATCTTATACCTTTAAACGAGCAATTCTTGTATATATACATATACAATCTGAATCTCGGAAAGGGCTCCAACGATTTTCATAAAATTTAGTATACAGGGGATTTCGGGGTTGTTAAATCGATCTAGCTACGATTTATTTTCAGAAAATGTTGTTTTGTTCGTGTTTTCAATAATCAACTTTATCGATAATGAACTTTATGACTCTTCCCGACATCTTTTGGCGAATAATAATTCTATTTTTCTTAATTGAGAGCAACTAAATGCTTTAAAGACACACCAAAATGGCGTTATCAAAAAAAAAAAAACCGAGCAAAGCTCATCAGCTAGTTTATACTGTACGAATAAATCAACGGAAGTAGGTCGCATCAAATTACGTCACTACATGTCATGTTCAGCCGCGTTACATACATTTTAGGCAGCAATTAAAAAAAACAAGAACCATCCCAAACTAATCGCTATTTTAAAATTCTTATAAAAGTAGATGAACTAGTGAATAAAGTTTGTAACAATAGACTGCATTGTTACTTTTCAATCAAGCTACAAGTAATTACGGTCGGTGGGAAGCCTATTAGTTTCCCGAAGACTTCACCGCATCGCCTTGAGACGACCTGACATCGATCTATTAGCGTGTTACTAACAAACAATTAACCTATCATACTTTCCGTTGATAGTCAGAAACGGTAATTGAACTGTTGTGTATGATTGAATAAATATGAATGCATAATTTCATTTCATGTTTCTTTAATAACATTACAATACGAACGTATTTTTTTTTGTTTTAAATAACGTGTAGCCCCAGGAAATTTGTAATGATTAGTTACTTAGTCACAGGGAATTTGCTGAAGTCTCTGAAGATAATGGGAAACCAATTTACTTTAATCAATCAATTAAATTAATAAAATTCCCAATTCTTGTTAAGTCATTTTATCTCTTCTATCACATTAATCTTGTTAATTTATGTTACTACATTGTACAACTTTTCTTTGTATCATTCAAAGTCCTATACTAATCGAATAAAAATTATTCATTTCCTTCCTTCAGAGATGAGAATAGGACATTGTTACGCTTTCAATCTAGTAAAGCCGTATCTACACAGGAAGTTCGGTACCGATTATTGAGTTTAACTAAATTCGTTTTTTTATTAGGTAATATTTAGTGGTATTTGAACTATGAATGGCGATCATTAAAACGGTAAAAAACTGATGAGCTGTAAAAATTACGCCTTCACAGAGAAATTAATCCAGTATTTAGAATTTTTTTCATTTTCTTGAGTCGTAGATTTAATTAAAACTATTTTTCCGGTTTGATCATTTAAAAATCGCGAAATCAAACCGTAAAAATACTTTTAATTACGATTATTTAGAGATCAGCAAAAAATATATAGGTTATACATTGGTTCGTTTGCTGAAAAATTAGTTTTAAAGAGTTGTCATTTCACAAAAAACACCCTAGAAATATAATTTTAGACGCTTAGCCAAATATAGATAAACTGTTAAAGTTGCTTCTTTTAAAGAAAAGTCAATCGAGTATTTAGAGATCAGTAAAGAAACTATAGGTTCATTATTGTGTAGTTCGGCCCATTTAAAAAACTGGAATATATGGCTAAATGACTTCATGACCAAAATCGGGTAGAATGGATAAACTACGAAAAAAATCCTTGTCTTTTTTGTGATATAAAAATATTGCATTCTTTTGAATATCGTTTAGATAAAAGAAACACACACATTATTATATATGTCGTACGACACACCTGTGTATACAAGCCACATTTTTTTCCGTAGATCAAGGACCTCATATTATTTAACAGATGACATCAATACTACAAGTGCCTCAAAAGTTCCGATGTTCGTGAAGTCATTTCCGATTGTCCGTAATGACCGATGAGTTTGTAGCGATGACTTGTGGGTGGAAACATCCCCTTGCGTCCAACGACTGTTCTTTGTACACAGATTGCGTAAAAAAAAACAGTTGCGTTTGTCGGCAGTCAGACGCTACGAATCGCATCCGCTCTTCCGACTTTTGTCGGTGTACTCTATTGTAGTGTCCGGTATTTTTGATAAAATTACGCGACACAATGAGACGAACGCGCAATATCTTGTTGTTTGATTGTTGTAGCCTCATTCATCTATTGATGAATGCTCTACGTTCCATTTTATTGCTCGCAGTATCTTCCTTGTTTGAATTTGCAATAATGTTGCAGAGCTCCCCAGTATTTATTGAACATTACGTCCAGCGTTTATGTTACAAATAAAATAACACTAAAATTTGACATTTGTGCATTTGTAGATACATTTTAACATGTGTTCATATTAGTTTTATCTTCGTAAATAATTTACTTTAGAAACGTTAATGTATAGTAGTATTCCAAACAATGCATTCCAATCATGTAAAGTGCAAACTTCTTAGAGTAAAAACAAACCAGTAATTTGTCTGTCGATCTTATACATTGAAGAATTTCGTAGACGTTACTGACAGAGTTCAATATATATTTTCTTATTTTTTTTATTGCTTAGATGGGTAGACGAGCTCACAGCCCACCTGGTGTTAAGTGGTTACTGGAGCCCATAGATATCTACAACGTAAATGCGCCACCCACCTTGAGATATAAATTCTAAGGTCTCAGTATAGTTACAACGGCTGCCCCACCCTTCAAACCGAAACGCATTACTGCTTCACGGCAGAAATAGGCAGGGTGGTGGTACCTACCCGCGCGGACTCACAAGAGGTCCTACCTACCATCAGTAATTACGCAAATTATAATTTCTTATCTTCGGCCACTCTTGGTTAATGGCTCTTCGCCGCTGCTCCTAAACGACAACGGTCGACCTCGTACGACTCAACTGATGGTCTCTAAGCTACAAGAACTAAGATTGGAAGTTTTGCGTCATCCACTATACTCTCCAGACCTTGCACCAACAGACTTCTATTTGTTCTAAAGTTTGCGTGTTTGTTTATTCCGAAAGGCAGTACAAAATGCATTTGAAGAGTTTGTCTCGTACACCTGAATTTTTCAAGAAGGGCATCATAGGGGCATTAAATATTACCACTGCGCTAGCAGAGATACATCCATACCGTGAGCGCAATTTTTAATTGATTAAAATAGAAAGTATTTGTAAAAAAAGGACACTAAGCGGCAATTTCGTAGATGAAGACCTAATACATAATTTGTACAAAGTTTTCGTAAGTACTAGAATATGTTTACCATCTTCTATGCTATCATAAACTGTTCATTCGATTGTAATGAAACTTGGTACAGTTGTTGTTAGCATTTCAATTAAGGTTTCCATCAACAATCTTTGTACAGTAGGCGGCGCCCTAGTTGTTTCAAGAAATCAATATTCTTCACACAATAATCACAGAAGAGCGTGACGTTTACTTGTTAAGTTTTGCTAAGTTATACCTGAACAATTTAAATAGCTTCATTTAAATAACTTGGATTTTAAAATCCTATTAAGAAATAACCTCAACGCATACATGTACCTTTTTCACTCCTCTGTTACGTGCGTTAAATTATGAATTTCCTTCCTATCTGCCTTCCTATCTTTTTTTTTTCGGGCCGGTGGCAGTACTTTCTACGAGGTTCCCGCGCCTAGGTGGCTCGCAGGGTATGTGGGACTTGACGATCTGCAGATGTTGGGTGCAGACCGCGGGCCCTAGGATGTTTTTAGGGCTCTACCGGACTAAAAGAGTCCCCTACGCTCTTACACCGACGTCTGATCTCCGTCCGGGGTCAGAACCCGGTCCGAGTAAGGGGGTTCCCACGGTCAACACTACAACCAGACTCGCGGCGCCACCCCTAGGACGCCCGAGAACTGGTCGTCGAGACGATAGTCGGCGACCAACGACGCCGGTCTCCGCGGTACGGCGGCCCTATCAGGCCGCCCGGGCGACGCCGCTGGTATTCCGGGATACCCCAGCCCCGCTGGGTCCGACCCAGACTGCCGGGTCGGAACGCGATACACCGTCGACCGGACCTGCTTTCCTACCTAAGCCCATCTTCTACCTTCTAATGCATTTAAAGAATGTCATGTTTAAAAAAAAAAGAGTAGGCGGTACTAGTAAAATTGTAAAAATTAACAAAACAAAACTTGTACAACTTGTTTACATGCATACGCCCCGTCATGACGTATACAAGCGTATTATTCGCTCACGCAGCCCGCACTAACTTAAAACCCCTTCAGGTTATTCAATCCCGATTTTGCAGGATAGCCGTCGGAGCACCATGGTTCCTAAGGAACTTGGATCTCCATGATGACCTGGAGCTTGACTCAGTCAGTAAGTATCTACAGTCGGCATCATTGCGCCACTTTGAGAAGGCGGCACGACATGAGAACCCTCTTGTCGTGGCCGCTGGAAACTACATACCCGAACCTGTAGACCGAATGGTAAACAGTCGACGTTACCCAAAACACGTCATTACGGATCCTCCCGATCCATTAACGGTACTTTTAGGTACCACAAGCACCGGTCACCGTTCCCGTCGAACCCGTCGCTTGCGACGAAGGACTCGACGAGCGATTTAACCCACAGACACAGCCCAATGACTTTCTCGCCGGATCTTCGCAGTGGGTCGCGTTTCCGATCCGGTGGTAGATTCTGCAAAGCACTGCTCTTGCTAGGGCCAGTGTTAGCAACATTCCGGTTTGAGCCCGGTGAGCTCACCTACACGTTAGGGCGAAGCTGATAAAGCCTCTCAAGGCTATCAGCCTTGGTAAATAAAAAAAAAGTAAAAGCTCTGTCATTTCATTTTGCCAAAGAACCATCAGCCATCGATAGTTTAAAAAAAAACGGTAATACTGTACGTTAATATCTCGATGGTAATACTGTAAAAAAAATGTTACTCTCTAACAAAAGCGGTACAACAAAATATCACAATATTTTGTGGGTCGTTCTCTGAGGTAACCCTTTCTGACTCCGAGCACTTTGTCAGAATTAATAGCGCGTGAACACGGCCCGAGTTTCACAACACGCTGCTGCAACTTTCCTGATTTTCGGATTGTTTTACGCATTATTAACCCGACAATCCAATTACGTAAATAGAATTGAAGAGGGCATGTTTGTTTACTTTCCATAGCTGTCGTAGAAAATATAAAAATCCACATTTTAGTTATTATATATGACGGCGTTGACGGCGTAATTACGTGTTCTACGAATACAGAGGGTTCACGGAATTAGAAAACATCACTAAAAATTTACCTTTATATTATTAACAGGTGTAACAATTCGTTTTTATTATATTATACCATATAATGAGTGGGATCTACTTTTAAAGAACATTTCCACATAAAAATGCTAATGTATTTTTGAAAAATCTTCGTAGCACAGTATAACATAAACATTTGCACGATTAACAACGAGAAATCAATCGCCAAACGGCAGGGAGCGACATAGACACGATGAATACTAAAACAACCGTTTGTTAGTAGGGTGTGAAGGCAGGAATGATTAGGCAATATCCTGCGAGACGAGGAGGGTTCGCCCTCCGACCCCTACCGTTACAACTTACTTAATGCGCCCAAGCCATTGTGATCGGACATCTGATTTTCGGAAGAGTACATTAGCTTTCGATATTCGATTAAATTCAACAGTTTTTTTTTTTCATTCTAATCGACGCGGTCAAGCCTTTTTTTATGTTTAGGGACTACAGGAGCACATAATCACCTCAATATGAAGGTCGTCATTCAGCTTAAAACACGGACACACTATTAAAAATACTAACTACTGCTAATACTAACTACTACTAACACTAAAAATAAATTCAACGAAGTAGTAGAACTTTAGAAGTAAGTTCTAAACGAGCTTAGGTAAGAAACCATTATATTATTGTGCGAAGATCTGAAACACCGATGAGAACCGGTTCCGGAAGGTGTAAAATGGAAAATTCTTCCATATTGGTCTGAGAGCGGTGGACATGTAAAGAGGGGTAGGTTTGCCAGTTGGACCTGAAGGCAGATTTTGGTCGATTTGGTTGAGCATTTATATTAAATGAATGTGTGTTGATGATATACAGCAATAATTACAACTAGTTTTGCTGTTTAATTTCGCGTTTTTTTGGTCATTATATTATGTCCGATGCTTCGAATACTTTGACTATAATTTTCGCGGTCACCAACGACTTCGTCGTACTGTATCATTGGTTTTAATTATATTACGATTATTTACGACTTTTTTTTTTATTGCTTAGATGCGTGGACGAGCTCACAGCCCACCTGATATTAAGTGGTAACTAGAGCCCATAGACATCTACAACGTAAATGCGCCACCCACCTTGAAATATAAGTTCTAAGGTCTCAGTATAGTTACAACGGCTGCCCCGCCCTTCAAACCGAAACGCATTACTGCTTCACGGCAGAAATAGGCGGGGCAGTGGTACCTGCCCGTGCGGACTCACAAGAGGTCCTACCACCAAAACTAACGAAAACCGAAGAAGATGAAATGCAGAAATAGAAATAAATAGCTATTTAATATGGTTATGATGTTTGTTTTATTGTGTATTTTCTCTGTTGTATACTTTACTACAGCATTAATTGGATACTTACTGTCGAATGCTCTAAGCTTCGTCGAGCCAGCTTTATGTAAAACTGTTGAAAGAATAAAACGGGCAAGTTAATTTAAACGTCAGTTGCGTTGATGCTACGTAATCTGAACGGGGCGAGATATTAAAAGGATCCATCACACTAGCTTTGCGGTGTCACCCTTTATTCGCTTAGTTAGACAGTCATTGTCGACAGTTGAGGGCTAAACTGATAGGTACGGAGTTTAATTATCTAATCAATTCATTTTAAGAACATCTGTTCGTGGTATTTTTGTTGTTGTTGTAGATTGGTATATGTGCTCTCCGCTAGAGCGATGTGTTTCACCTAGTAGCACTAATATTTTTTTAGTGTTAGGGATTAGCCCAACTTTTATCAATACAGTCGTCCTATCCAAATAATTAGGGTAGCCGTTGTACCTACATTGTGAATATTAGCATTTATTAACATGCGGTCACCGTCCTGGTCGAATTTGTCGATTACCACGAAGCGCGACGAGTGAACTAACCCAAAGACACAGCCCACTGAGTTTCTCACCAGATCTTCTCAGTAAGTTGCGATTCCGATCCCGTAGTAGATTCTGTGAAGCACTGCTCTTGCTAAGGCTAGTGCTAGAAAATTCTCTCAGGTTGAGCCCGTGAGCTCACCTACCCGTCTGGACGTAGCTAAAATAGCCTCCTAGACTACCAGCGAATAGGTAGGGGGAAAAAATGCCAACAAATACACAAAATATCTACGTACAAAACTATTTCTATGAATGAATTTTTATTCAAACCGATAGTTAAGACTAAATGTTCCTCTAAAAGCACCCCGTAAATGTCTAATGACATCATAATCTGAGTTTGATTACACCGGCCGAGTTGATTAAATCCTTGTTATAACCGAAGATTTCGCCAAACCAAATTAGGCTTTATCCTGCTTAGAGTAAAGACAAAATTCAATTAATCAAATTTTTGGATAATAAATATCTTAAGACCCATCAAATTCTAAATGATGTGATAAATTGATTCGAAGACTTTAAGTTCCCTCGCTAATACTATTTCCCTTCTTGTTTTACTTCTCTAAATAGTTTGACATGCTCACAATCTAGTTGATTTTAAAGTAAATGCTACACCGTGAACCGTGTGACCAAAACCATACCATACCATAGGTACCACGCAACATCGGTCGATGTCGATAACGATCTGTTTCTGTTTGAGTAGTGAGACAACTTTTATACATCTATTATACTAGCGACGCGCCCTCGCTTCGCTTCAGAAACATTAAATTTTATTATTGACTAGCTGACCCGGCAGACTTCGTAGTGCGTCAATCGATAAATAAAAGAGCTAAGCTTTTGTATAAACAGACAGACGGACAGACAAAAATTGATAAAAATGTTGTTTTGGTGTATGTACCGTATAAATTATACATGCATGTAGTAAAAAGCAGATATTTCAATATTACAGACACTCCAATTTTGTTTATACCATTTTTGTGTATACATATGGCAAAGAAATGTAACATAATTTGAAATTATGAAAATGGATCATGATGCATTTTCTTACGTCTCAGTTGCTTGTGCCGATTTCTGGTCCTAAAAACTAGCGACTCTGTTGCAACTTTTAGCACGACATCTTTGCTGTCTTATGAGTTGCTATTATGCATGCGCCGATAGATGAAAAATACTTTCTGAACTTACTCAAAATTCCTTAATATCCATGCGACTACATCGGAAAAGAAGCATACCTATAGGTATGTCAAATTTAAAATGTAACGGATGCATAATTTCAGAGTTTTCTTAATGAGTCAGTTGTATTTCAGTTTTATATATATACGAATTGTAATAAGTTAGATTACATTAAATTTAATTTCATTTGAAACTTTTTGACATTTGAGACAATTACTGAATGAATAAACTGAACTTTTAATTAAAGTTAATTTAGAGTTCAATATAAACTGTTAGAAAGTAGACAGAATCTGGGATTAAAGTAAATCCGAACATGGCTTCGCATACAACGAGGGTCCATATTCGCGATAGTGACCATAAGTCATAGGAGCTGAGACTATTTTGAACAGTTGTGAATGTTTTTCTTTCTGATTTAAAGATACTGGATACAGGAAAAAAATATAAACACAAACAACTAGTTAATCTTAATAACAGCTTTAAGGATATCTTAATGATTGTCTGAAACCTTTGTTTGGGAAAGGAGAGATACCTATGCTTTGTTTGTATTATGGTAGTGGAACAACCTGGTCATAGACAGCTAGGACCATTGTTAATTTATGAAAAATATCAATTGTTTGAAAGGACTCGCGCGCTGTCACTCGTTCGTTGATCGTATTATGAGCTATTTTGATGTATAAAGTTATTATTACATTGCAAAATTTCACTGAAAAGTCTTGAGCGGTTCTTTTTATGAAAGAGTAACTAACATCCACCCTTACAAGAAATAATGTCTGAAATATTATATTTTGGTCTGAGCAAAACCAATCTAATACATTAGCACGAATATTTGTAAAGATACCCCAAATGACGCACCCCAATTAGAGGTTTGATTTAATTTAGATATCTATTTATTTATTGTTAGCGTTAGTTCACGACTTACGTTACAATCGAACATAATTTATTGTTTATTATAATTATTCATCTATCGGTAAATGCCGGCTGGCGATCGCAGTTCGCTGATATAAAACTCAGTATAAAACGCTACTGCCCATTTATCGATGTATCCATTACTCGCTTTTTTACGACACCCACATGAAAACTCGTCTGCCTTTGTATTGTACCACACACAAGAACAGTAGGGGTGGTCGTGACACACCAATCGAATGTACTAGCGATTTTAATATTGTCGACGATTTATAAGGATAAGTCACTGAGAGTAAATATTAAATTTGTTAGCGATACTTTGAGATTAAGTGGGAGGGGCTGGTGGTGAAATGTTCCCGAGGGCGGCAATGCGGAACGAATGAAATTAATTTAATAACCTGCTTAGCTCTGTTATATTGTACGTTTATAAAACTATAATTTTCCATTCACATGCTTGAATCCAGTGAGCATTGATTGGTTTCGTAAATTTTGTATAATCAAGTCACTTCGGACTTCATCGACGACGTGAGCTATTTCAAAACATCCTTCAGTGTACCATTATCTATTCTGTTACTTAACAAACACAAAGGTAAATCATAGTACAATATAAGAAGAGATGAGGCCAGATTGTGGGGGCGCAATATACTGGAACATCCATCCTCATTAGCGCGCCCTCCTGTCTTGCGTTGACGCCCTCAGAACAATACCAGATTTATTTTATTCAAATTGATAGTGTTCAAATTTTAATGTAAAACAAAAATCGTTTTTTTTTATGTATTGTTATTAACATAGTTATCGTTAATCGAAATAGGCTGACTAGTTTAAAATTGCATGTGCCTGAAAAATGAATCAAAATGCCGTAATTTCAATGCAGTCTCTGGTAATGTAGATTTTTCAATGTAGACCAAATTCAAACCTTTTCAAACCAAAGTAAGCGCTTTTATTAAGATTAATTAAAAAAAATATCTAATCCTAATTTGTAATTATAACAAAAATATTTTAAATTTAATTTTACTATGTGAGCATAACGTTAAAAACAATGGATACAAACAAGCCGCGTCCTAAGGATTGCTCGTAAGTATTCGTATATTGCGAGAGGCATAAATCCCACATATTGCTTCGTTGTAGTATTCGGGCCTGTAAGAGAAACAGCCAACCCTTGGTTGCCTCGTTATTGACTCTTACTTCGAATATTTCCATCTTCTTCTTTCAGCCATGAAGGATACCTAAGCCGTTTAATGCCGTCTCTTTCCAATTTCAATTTACTCGAGACGGATTTTCAAGGCTTTATGAGATCGCTGTACAGAACACGGGCGAAAAGCAGATGAAAATTGTTTGTCTTTTTGCGTTATCAGAGATATGTTTATCTAAAATCCTTAAACGAGAAATTATTTTATTTGTCGATTATTAATAATTTTTCTTGTCATAACTGCAAGTAATTTATCATGCAAGTATTGAGAGCACGTTTACAAATTTATATTATCACTCTCGTCTTTTTTCAATAAGGCAAGTGTCCATTCTAACTGTAAAAGCGTGTTTCATTCGTAAAATACCTACATTGTTTCAAAAGATCTAAATGTAGAGTGATTGGATTTTGTTTTTTCTGTTTTTAAATTGCAAAAGACGAAGAAACTACAGTTTTATCTATTATTCCTACAGATACTGCAGTCGCTATGTGATATCCTTAGGTAGCTAATAAAGACGACAATCTTTTGTTCTTGTTAAAGCATGAGTAAAGTGCCTGAAAATATACATGTCTCACTCTCACAACAGTGAAGCTTATCCTAGACGTACTTGAAACAAAATGAGTAGAACGTATATTGTCATTTACTTATACAAGAGCTGAAATTATACACAGACATATTATTAGCTCTTATTTTTATTGAATAAATATATGTATTGGCAATGTGAATAACAGCCTTTTTAGTTTTTATGTTTTGCATCGTCAACTGCGGAGCTGTTTTCGTAGTCTGGGAAAATCTTATACCTACATAAAAAGTAATGAGCAGAATTTTTAGATGACCAGACCAATTATATGTAAATTAATTGCAGTAATGTAAAATGTATAAGCATCTTTTGTCTACCGTTGCATTCCGGCTTGAAAAATAGCTAGGTTAGTCTTTAGTTAAATACAATTAAGACTATCGTTCGGTGTCATTCGTACAATAATATATATGAGTTGCAGTAACAATTTAGCACCAGGTGAGTCATGAGGACCGTCAAAAAAAGATATGTGTTCATAAATCTAAGCTATTTTAAGCTATCTTCTAAGGTATTTTATACAATAATAGAATCTTTCACGATCAGTCTGAAATAGGCGGAGCACAATCATTCAAAAGTGGGTGTGATTCCAGTAAAAGGTACCGCGCTTTTTCAAAAATTGTTGACAAAAAACAAACAAATGTTATTTTATCGGATATACATAGGGTACCCCCGTTTAAAAGTTACCATCTGCTTGATTCAGTTCTTCAAAATATAAAATGATTAAAGGTAATAACAATAAATATGTATATTTTGTCAAAATGATTTTTACAATTCGTTCTGTACATGTAGGTATCAGTATTATTGTTACATTTCTAGAAATTTACATTTCTTCAATGTAAGTCAGTTCAGTGTTCACATTTGGAATTGAGTAATGTGGCCGTTTTGTGGACATACTGCTCTTACTGATGAAGCGAAATGAAAAATGAATAAATTTTTAGTCTACTAATATTTTTCCCCCACCTGATTAGCCCAAGGGGCTATTCCAAATAGTCACGGACCGAATTTGCTAACACTGGCCTGCAAAAGCAATGCTTTGTTGATTCTATCACCGGAATAGAATCGCGACCCAGTGAGAATATCTGGCAAGAAATTCAGTTGTTTGTGTCTATAGCTGGTTCACACATCGAACTCATTGTCGTAATTTGATAAGTTCGACGAGTTCGATGACCGGTGCTTCAAGAGCCTAAAAGTACCGAGAGCTGATCCAGAGGGTCTGATAGAAGATCCAAACGAAGTTCTTAACAGTGTTGATTGAATAGAAATTCTAGAAAAAATTTCAGTGTTTAATACAAATATTAAAAATACAAGAATTCTTCTCATTCTAATACCCATAAGCTGAGCCAGGGTCTATATTGGAGTATTGTGGTTGTACACTGCAGAGTGTGCGGTCGGCATTCACGATCATCCCTTATTGTCCCTTTGTCCGGCTGTCAGTGGCCGCCCAAACACGTATTCTCTCAGGACGTCAGAAAAAAATCAATGTTTACCTTTATACTCGAGCACATATTTTTATACAAAGTGTGGTTTTATAGTAAGCGCAGTTTACAGAATAACGCCCGTTCACAATGGCTAAATGTGAACTGGAATTAAAAGTTCCGTGATAAATGAACACAACAGATCTGTAATGGAAGGATAGAAAGAAAGTGTTGTACGCTGGACGTTCAGTTCAAAATAATTAGATATATTACTGACGTACAAAAACACATTTGAAAAATTCAGATCATCGCAATATTAAGACTTAAATTGTTCTTCGTTTATATTTCGTCAATCATATTACATCAAGTAAAATATGTAGTATTAAACATATCTCTTTGGTGTATTTCTGCTCAAAAGATATTCCTTTAAATTCCAAATTTTCTTATCCGTCGGCTTAGGATTCTATTTATTTTAAGTTAGTACCCCTTTATTGGCAGTTAGTACCGATTTATCATAGTGGCTTAGAAACATGTAGGACAAACAAAAGATGCAAACATAAATTTTATTTACTCAATAGATGTAATATAAAATACGAGCAAGAAATCCAGAATATTTGTAATTTCATAACAAGAAGACATGTATATGTGTGTGATATTTGTCTTTTTTTTAATTTGCCTTACAAACTAGTCATAATAATAAAAATGTCGAAACCTTTGACTATTGCGTATATATAGCTGATGTTAGTTTGAAAAAGACGATATTATGTAATTAATACATGTCGGCAGTTCGTATTACAATATTTTTGTTTCAAATATTCTGACTTAGATGCGTTGAACACGGAACTGATTTAATACAAAAATAATTTGGCCATGATAGTTTAAATCTAGAACAATGTCATGAAATAAGGTCAAAGAAATGTTGGCGTGCTACGCCGTCGCTTGTTCGGAAAACGATTATATATTATTTGTTCAAATCTATTATGACATTGATGTTTCAATGAAATGAACTAAAAATGTCTGTGTATATTTTTTGTTTCAAGGCGCCTTTCAAATAGTATGTATGCACCGTATGACAACGAGATTGAAAAACATCAAATTTTGTTTCATTATTTTTTAATAGTATTTATTAGTTGTATGGGAATTCTAAAAAAAATTAATTAAATATTTTTATCATTTTAAAAAACTGAAGTTTGTTGTGAAAATAGTCGAAACGGAAAAAAATAACTCTAAACTCATAACTAATGTTGCTATGTGGCTTAGAAAACGAAGTACACATTTGATGGTCACTGTATTTAATTTAGAAATTGGAACTATATTTTAGCTTATTTGGTAGAAGAATCCTTAGCGATTGTTGTAACTAAATTCAAAATTATGTAACGTATAATAATATTTTATTTAAAATCCTATTATTGTTCTGAGGAGGACTATAGTTAATTATTATTCGTTCAATACGGACCCGATAGCTAAAATAGTCAGCGCAGCATTTTCGTCCATACATACCGTGTTGTAAGTGGCTACTTATGGCATACTCTATGGGTGGCCGTTCATATTTCATTCATTCATCAATTCTCATGGATGGGTGTCCGTAAACATGCGACCGCGAGCCATCTCCGCCGGTGCAAAGACTACAATGTAGATTGGACCGGACATTTCCGAACGGATGTGCTATCCTAAATGCTATTATACTCTATGTTAAACTCCTTCCTAGAATAATTGTCACAAAACAAAACATTACAATATTGTTAATCTAGTTTCGAATTCTAAAGCCATAATTGTTTTTGCTTAGTTAGTTAGTTAGTTTGTGTAGTTAGTCTTAATAAAATTAACAAGACAATATTCGTGAGTTTTGATAAACTTATTCTTCAAAAATTTCTTTGTTATTACCGACTTTAAATGTTTTCGATTAGAATACGTAATATCTGTGTAACTTAATGTGTACAAAAACAAGGAACTTCACAAAATACAAAAATAAACTTGTTAAAAATTTAATAGCATTCTAAAGTAATAACCAAAAGAAATATTTTAGTCGCGGTGATTCTGATCAGGACATGAGGCCAAGGTAATTAAATTATTCTATTACCATTGAACCTTCATACGTGTGGAAATTTATTTGTTAATTTTTTTTGAATTCAGTGATAAATACATTGTACGATTCATAGGTTCAGATAAACCTTAAATCGTATTGATAATTTGTATATCACTATAAATTTTGAATAACTAAACAAGTTGCGACGTTTCAATTAATATAATAAATTTTACTATAGGTACAGTTCAGGCTTGTACCCATGTCTCACGGTAGATGTATTGTCTATGTGCGCCGATAAACACTTAACAATAACGTGGGCTTTTTTTACCCTGCCTAATCGTTGGTAGCGTAACGGTTAGCATGATATGGACATGTGATGCGTAAAGAGAAGATGCATGTGACTAGGAGATGTATGAAAATAGTAGTGCAAAGTAGAGAGGGAAAAGGTCGACCGAAGAAGACGTGGATGGAGTGTGTGAATGACGATATGAGAGAGAGAAGGGTGAGTATTGAGATGACGGCTGATAGAAGAGAATGGAATAGAAAAATACGCTATGCCGACCCCTCCTAGTGGGATAAGGTCGAGAAAAAGAAGAATCGTTGTTAGCCCAATGAAATATTCCAACTACGCGCAGACTGAGGCCATGAGTGAAACGTAGACCGCGAGCTTGTGCACCCATCTGTGCATTTAAGCATGTTTTTCTGACATTCAGAACAGTTTTTATGATATATCTAACCCACAGACACAGCCCACTGAATTTCTCGCCGAATATTCTCAGTGGGTCGCTTTTCCGATCCGGTGGTAGATTCTGCGAAGCACTACTCTTGGTAGGGTCAGTGTTAGCAGCACTCCGGTTTGAGCCCCGTGAGTTCACCTACACACGTTAGGATGAAGCTGAAATAGCCTCTCAAGGCATAGGTAGGAAAAAAAAGATGTTATCACATATCATACTTAAGACACGGGCCAGCTGTTTTTGTTTACTGTGTTGTTTTCGTTTACTGTAACTGTTACATTTACTTACTAAAACAATAAGTATTTATGCTTGTTTTGATAAGTTAATTTTATATAATCAAATTACGTTAAGGTAGTGATTTGTTCCAATTTCGATTTTGAGAACAGTCTCTCTACACCCTGTAAGGAATATTAACAAACTTGTTGTTGTTACTGAAAAGATAAGCTTATTAATTGAATTTGGTATGCTAGGGCCAATGTTAGCAACACTCCGGTTTGAGCCCCATGAGGTCGCCTATTAGTTCGGTGAATATAGAATAACCCCTCGAGGCTACTAGAACAATAGGAAAAAAAACAAAAGAAATATGAAGAACACATTTCATTTCAGTTTATTTAACACTGAAACTATCTAGAGTTTCGATGGTTGTCCTCTACGAAAAATACAAAGTATTCAAACGTCGGGTAATAAGGAAGGTAATAAATGCGGCATTCAAGGTTCATAACAAAGCTACGATTATTTTATTTATTTATTTATTTATTTATTTATGTACACACAGAAAACAAGACACAGTACAGAGTAATAGGAAAATTATGTACAAAGGCACTGCTTATTTCTTTGAGAAATCTCTTCCAGCAGACCTGCGAGAGGATAATGAGAATAATAATAAAAAGTGATAAGTGTGTGTAGAACAAATAACACATAACTAAAATAACAAATACAACATGAGAATTATAGCACATACACATAGCAAATATTATAAGTAACACAGTAACACTCGTATATACGAAGAGTATAGTACCATGATCATTCGGTTGATGAGAGATAAAATTGTTTGACCTTGTATTTAAAAACAGAAACAGACTTGCAAACTCGGATGTCAGCCGGCAACGAATTCCACAGTCTGACCGTGTGCACAGTAAAGGAATTAATTCACGGCTGAAATAGAACATTGGTACTAACTAATGCAGAGCTATTATAAAAGTTGTCCTCTGTTGGCAACAATTAGAAGAAGATTAGAGGAAGGTAGGTACGAAAAAGAGATGACACATTACTATAGACTGATTGATGGGGAAGTAGCAGTAAGATAGTCGAGGTTACAGCCAATACGATTTACTCGTCGAGCCTCGGGTTCGGCCAGGACGGTGACCGGTGTTTGAGAAGGTAGGTACCTAAAAGGTATCCTAATTTCAGTTTTGTTTTTCAGTGATGCATTGTAATATTTGTTTCATTTAAATAGCTTCGAACGTGTCATTTTACATATTTTAGCGGGATGAACTTTGTAGATGACAATTGTTTGCGCGTCCGAAATTACGCGAGCATGTTGAGCGTCCTTAAATAAACTTTTAATTAAATTGTGTTATAATAGCTTCAGTGATAACAATTATGCTCTTTTCAATCATGAATTTACTTACAAACTACAAAATCATGAACAATAAGAACAATTCTCGAGAGACAACAAGTTCTAACATCTGTTCCCAGCATCTCAATTGTTATATTTTCGAACCAATCCAAAACACGTGGCGGACATTGTTCTTAAGAAGACAAACAAAAGGAATTTAGTGCTGAATTCGTCACTTCATAAAGCATTGTCAGAGATAACTGTCCACTCGTGGGAACGAAGAGCTAGGGACATTCGCATCCGGATTGTACCTGACTTTTTATGTACAATTGAAAACACTCTACAAAGCACTTACTCTCTAAACAGTACTAAATGGGTGTCCATTGAAATGTCCTCTGTTTAAAGTACCGGCCATACCAAAAGCTAGCCACTAAAATCAATGAACTCCACTTGCCAAGAACTAGATGAATATTGTATGTAAAGAGAATCAGGTTGTGATACATTATTAATTATTATCAAATTTTCATTTTGAACTTGAAAAAAAAAGAAAATTTTATTTGTATCAATGTCATAAAAGTTGGCTTTATCAATTATTACTCATTGTTACATGTTTTGAGAAAATATTTAAATATGAAACACTAACTCATATGAGAAGTTTTCCTGAAAATCCCTTCGGGAAACATGACAGGTATGACGTTTGATATAGTCGTATTGAATGATAACTCCGGCGGGTTCAAATTTTTCGTTATTCAGAAAGCTCTTAAACTTACTCAGATGACACCCAATACGTACGTATTTCACGATAGATTTCAACAACGAAAGAATAACGTCGTGCAGTATTTTTCGTAATCTAACCTCTTGTGAGTCCGCAGCACCACCCTGCCTATTTCTGCACTGAAGCAGTAATGCGTTTCGGTTTGAAGGGTAGGTGTAACTATACTGAGACCTTAGAACTTATATCTCAAGGTGGGTGGCGCATTTACGTTGTAAATGTCTATGGGCTCCAGTAACCACTTAACACCAGGTGGGCTGTGAGCTCGTCCACCCATCTAAGCAATAGATCTGGTCAATATATACTATAAATTGTATATAGTAATACTTTAGCAAAGTTATCGCATTTTAAACTACCCTAGTGCTGGTGCGCCGTGAGAACTATCACGCACTGATGGAAATATTGATTGCGATGCATTTCGACCTGCCGTCCCACCAGGTGAAGGTGCCGCAGCCAAGTTGTTAATTACCAATGTGATTGCGAGCCTATCAAGTTCATTTCTACCATAAAACAACCCTGGTTCGAGTCTGAATCAGATAGTATAGGCCAGGGGTGGCCAACTTGATTAGAACCAAGATCTACTGTTTACTGACGTAACACTCTACAATCTACTAATGACTTTTATTGAACTTTAGTAAAACAATGTAGTTCAGTATTCAAATAAGTAGTATATTTTCTTTTATTGAAAAGATTAACATAAAGCTGAAATTATGTATTAAAAGAGAACTATTGTTTGGAAGAGAGGATAAATAATGTGACGTAATGGTCATTAACAAATGATACAAGATGAAGATGATGCGTGCAGCAATTGATGATTACATTGCGCAGTCTGTTCTATGTATTTATATTTTTTTGTCTTGCCACGATCGACTGAACTAATAGCCACGATCGATCGGTCGATCGCGATCTACCGGTTGGCCACCCCTGGTATAGGCGATATGCATTACTTCCACCTTATATCTCAAGCCGTATTCAGTGTGCTTAGTGCGAGTTTTTTAACGCTCTCGATAGCGTAAAAGTTAACTCAATTTTGTAAGGAGTTGAAACGTTTGTCTACGTTTGCCGCTAGGGGCGCTGTTCCAACTGCATACAAACTTGAGTTAATTTTTACGCTATCGAGATCGTTAAAAATCTAGCACACAGGTAAGGATGTCATAAAACCACTTAGCACAGGATAATTTGTGAGTACATCTACCCAATTTAATTAATAAAAAAACAAACACAAAACACTTGTACGAAAACATTTTCTGTCACATCGTCAAGATAAATTTCTTTTGGTAATTTCAAAAGTTTTCATATTAAATATGCATTTCAGTTAATAATTCAAAAATAAAAAGATTCTTAAATTAGCAACAAGACGCACACAAAAGTGAAGACCACAATGGACACGAAATGCGAAATTTCATTCATAAAAATATTCTACCTGCATCTGAAGATTACTCCGTAGTACGTGTAGTTGTAAAATTTTATGAATGGAGACTTCTCAACAAAAAAAAAGGATTTGATCGACGAACCTTCCGCCTTCTGTGTTAAGTGAAATCAATTTTACGCTCCCGCGCCGTTGCATAAAACCGAATTCAAATACAAACAAGACAGCGTAACCAACACATGTCAATAGCAAAATTCAGCATTGTAATCCGCCAAATAAATAATACGAATGAACGCCTCTGGAGAATCGCTAGATAATTCGATGTCATGTACGATTGAAACATCATTTAAAACTGTTGTTGAGAAGTCTTCTGAAAATGCTATTTTATCTGAAATATAATATAATCAGTGCTAGATAATTATACAGAAAGAGTCCCAACCTTTTTCTCCTACCTATGCTGAAAGCCTTGAGAGGTTATATCAGCGTTGGGTGAGCTCTCGGGGCTCAAACCGGAGGTGTTACTACCTATCAAGAGCAGTGGTTCGCAGAATCTACCATCGGATCGGAAACACGACCCACTGAGAAGATCCAGCGAGAAACTCAGTGGGCTGTGTCTATGGGTTAATTTGCTCGCCGAGCCCTTCGTCGCAAGCGACGGATTCGGCGAGGACGGTGACCGGTGCTTGAGGTACCCAAAAGCACCGTTAATGAATCGGGAGGATCCGTGATGACGTCTTTTAGGGGGAAATGGACTGTTTACCATTCGATCCACAGGATCGGGTATGTAAAGTCCCAACGAGACTTAAAGCAAGGCATGGTAATAGCTACTGACAGCTAAATATAAGTTTGATGAGTTCAATACAAAAAACGTTAAATTATAATATTGCCAACCTTACTAGGCAATTGATATTGTATAAGTTTCTTATACACATTAAATATATATTTTAATAATTGAGACTACTGCAATAACCTATTTTATTTTTCAACTTTCTTGAAGTAGGTATTTATGCATTTACCTTTTATCTTTAAAGTACATAATAATATAATCTGTTGACATAAAATGAGTAACAATCAAATTAGTAGCGATTGCCAATTACAAATAATTGCGATTATAATTATCAAACAATACAAACTGATAGTAATTTATTGTTATCACGCACCATTATCGTCATTGTGTTGTATAAAAGCAGGCACTTAAAATTAAAAGATAAAATCAATTCATATCAAAACAACATCTACTAGTTGCGAATCAGAACTGTATTATGAACAGTTTGAAAAACTACTGCAGTAGTCATGAATAACTTTAATGAATAAAACTCAAATCACAGAACATAAATGGTTTACAAAAATTTGGCGACAGAGTGTCTGCAGCGGATAATGCTCCTTTAAATGGCGACACATAAATATTCCTAAATCATTTTGCCACTACAAATCCTTATTGAAGGCGCGATGCCTTGACGTGGGTCTTCTTTCCGGTCTCAACACACATAAAGAAGGCAATTATAAGAATTAACATCGCCTTGCTTCTCCTATGCAAGGCCCTCCACGAGCTTCCGAAATTCAAAGAATTGAAAAGGATTGCAGATTATCGATTTTTTTTAATATAAAAGATGTCTGAGTATGAGTTTCTGTTCTTGCTGAGAAGTTCTTGTTGAGATTAATAAAAAACCAACTTAAAACGACAAGGAGTATAAATTAGGACGATTTTTCTGTAGGAATGGTTCGTTTTGTAAAAAGGCGATCTTTTTATTACGTATGCCACGATGTCCAGCGTGTTTGTGTCAGGAAGGAGACCCCCCGCGGAAAATGAATTAGTTCGCCATTTTTTTATTTAGACAAAACTTAACAATTTATTTAAGTCGTTTCTTTCGTATATTTTTCAATGAGCAGTTTTGTTGATTTATTTGAATTTTTATATTCGTGAATTTAATACTCCCTAATCCATACTGATTTATTTATTAATTGTACCAATACGAAATTTACTCTGTTGTTCTCGCGATCAAACTATTGAACCGATTTTAACGAAATTCAGTGTGAAAATAGTTTGAACATTTTATCTCACTCCAAAGCATGGGGCTCACTCAGCTTACGCGGTATAAAGAGGGAGAACCTGCGAACAGAAATCTTTTTTAAATGGTTAAGATAGTACAAGAAACAAAAACGTTAAACTCGTGTGTGTGTTTGTCATTTAGGTAGTCGTAGGTTGAGATTCATTTAATACCGATATATAAGTATATACGTGTTTGCAATCTAAAGTAATTTGAACTTAATATCAAAAGTGCTCACGAGTACTCACGATTGTTTTTTTTTTTTTATTGCCCTTGTAGGCAGAAGAGCATATGGCCCACCTGATGGTGAGTGGTTACCGTCGCCCATGGACTTCAGCAATGCCAGGGGCAGAGCCAAGCCGCTGCCTACCGCAAATTAGGTAACTACCGTTAACTGGCAATGCCTGATGGGCAATTCCATAATGAAAAAAAGGTAGGATTTTTACGGCTTAGTCTTGCTCGTTACTTAAAGACTGAACCGTAAAGACTAAGCCTAAGTAAATATTTAGCGAATACTTGACACAACTAAATTATATTTACGACCCGTGAAAAACAAAGAAAAAGCGATTTAATTTTATGATAATCGTATTACAATGGTAATTCAGAATTAGCAGAAAAAACATTCCGTAGACAGACAGTGGAAATATTGAATACCCAACGTATAAAACGCCGAAATTAATCATAACTTAATCACAGCTATTTTGAACAGCACAACACCTACGCTGTCTAAAGTAACCATGGCTTCCCATCAGCTTGGGTCGTGATAAAAGTAATTAATCACCGTGGACCCGAGCCAAAGTGACCATTAGCGGGTGCTGACTCACTCCGGTGCCGGTGGTCGCTTCACAGATAAATGCGTCGCCTCAATGGACTACTTGTTAAATACTGTTTAGGTGGATTATCCTGCGCGATACTGAAATATCAGATTGGTCGCGTTGACTCAACAACGCTTTTTCATTAGGGACTTTTATGTGAAAAGCACTTTTAACGTCCACTGTTTTAAAAAAAAGGGACAATTTTTTTTTTTTATTCCTGAAACTGGCATATTCATAATAGGGTATTTAGTTTTGTTAGTAAGTTTTAATACATTCTGATTTTTATTGTTAGTTGATGTTAATTTTTATACTTAGCAGTAAGTTAAGACCATTTTTACATGTGCTTCGCTTGTGATCACTAACTACACTTTATAGACGAGGGAATTCTTAGCATTAGGTTGAAAAGTAGCCTATAGGTTCCTAAGGTTCTAACTATTCTATACCGAATTTCCTATATATATTAATGCTTTGAAATGCTTTATGCGTGAAAACACAATAGACAAAGTTTCTTTCGTAACATCAAAAGCATAGAAATTCTAAATTTTCAAAATCTTTATGTTCTAACAGGCATTTTTGCAACACCAGATTTTCGTGAAATAATTCCTATATTCTACTCGAAATTAAACTCGGTCTATCTGTGAGAAATAACTGGAAATCCGTTCCGAGATTCCGGAGAAGTGCCCGAACAAACAAACAGATAGAAGATAATTCTAAAAATCTCTGGTTTATCTTGTTACTTGCCTTTTTATATTTTCCATTCTACTCTTTGAATATAATAGAATCATTTCTTCAATTACTATTAATTTTCTTCGATTTATACGGTATTCTACTCCTTTATATCATATTTATTAGCCGAGTTCTACAAAAACTCTCGTAATATAAAAAAATGAACAACAGCCAGACTGATGTCTGTCGAGAGTTACGGTCAAGAAAATTTATTGGTCAAATCTCTGACAAAATAAATCAATAGCTAATGTGTGGTATCCATTAATTGGCGCCATTTGACGTCTCTTTCACAACAATCAGCGGGGCACCATATTGCGACGGCTGCCGGAAGTACGTCGATATTGACAACTCTATTCCTGGTTTCCGTTTCGTCTGTATGTATGAGCTTTATTTGAAGTGTGTACATAATCAATGACTAAAGTAATACCAAAACATGAGATGACATCTGAAAAAATTTAACAATTAAAAAAAAATCTCATTAATATAATAACGTTAACTCATTAATACTCGTATGACGTCATTTTAGGCTAAATGGTACGACGATTTAAAATAACGATTAGCCACATGTGGGTTGTGATTGATGTAAAAAATATTAGAATTATACTATATTTATCTAGGCTCTAGATTTAGAGATCCATCTATTGACCTATATCAATATTATAATTTTATTAGGTGTATGAACATTGTTGAAAAAATCTTTACGAATTGAGAATCTGCGCCAAAACAACTTTAATCTATTTCCATGATAATGGCCGTTCTCTTAATAAAACAATTTTGTCCAACCTTCAATAGCATACGTATGTCTCAATCTAAAAGTTAATAGTTGTTCTAAAAGTTCTTTACCTGACGTTATCTGCAGGGGATGCTAAATCAGAAAATCGATATTGGAACGGACCGCGGGACATTACCGGTCGTGCTGACCCAACTTCACTCATACAATTTTATCTTCGACGAAGTTAGGTATCTTAATTTAACCGAGTTTGTTCCTGTTTGAAAATGTCTAATAATAACGATGTTTTAGGGGGTAGTTTGATAACTTTTTAATGGGAAAGAACTCTTTGTAGCTTTGGATTTGGATTCTGATGCTTAAAGAATTTGTACTGAAGGAGAAATTTGTAATACAACAACGAATTGGTTGAGGTGCCGTCTTGCCCATTTTCATAATGAACTAACCGTGTATTTAAAAGTAAAATTATTTACAACGTGGGGTCGAGATAACTATTCCATGGGAAAGAACTCTTTGTAGCTTTGGATTTGGATTCTGATGCTTAAAGAATTTTTACTGATAGAGAAATTTGTGATACAACAACGAATTTGCTGAGGTGCCGTCTTGCCCATTTTCATAATTAACCAATCGTATATTTAAAAGTAAAATTAATTACAATGTGAGGTCGAGACTTCGTTAATAGGTCTCAATATCGGGGCGGCTATCGCTTTATGATCCCTAGGTTACGGAGCCGCTAAGCTGTGTTTAACCAGTTCAAATGTTTAACGATACTAAAAAATGATAGTTCTCTTAATTTTCATTAATTTTCTTTCTTTTCATTTTATTCATATAAAAACATATTTTCATGATTAACTATATATGATTTTAAGCGGTATATAAAAGTTGACTTGAAATGTACATAACTAATATTTTTAACGTAGTAAAATAAAACGTAATAAAGTTAAAATATTTTACAATACAGTGCACGTTGTAGAACCTAATCCTTAATTAGCTAAACTTAATTCTTATCGATAATTTTAAACAGAAAATAGGTCAAATGGCAGACAAACCAAAACACCTATTGATCATTGTATAGCACGGCACTTGTCGTAAATAAGAATATAAAAATAGAGAGAAATACAAAAAGCCTAATAAAATCAAGTAAGTGTATACTAATAATAAATTCCTGTGATGCCACTGTATGGCGATTCCTTTGATTGGAAGCCGATTTATTGTGCGGAAAGGCCGTTACTACGTAATATTTCCGGTAGACACAGTTCATTTTCCCTTTTTTACAGAAAAAAAGGGCGCGATACGTCTTAATCGAAGTCGATGAGGGTGAACGTAGCGCCTAAAAAACGTGGGGACCGAAGTTTATTTGAGAATATTGCTTACATTGTTTTTATTCAACATTTGTAATTTATTTGTTGCAACATAATTGAATACGTAGTTTTGCTAAGTGATTTCATAGAATTTAATTTAAAATTTTCGTTTATATAAATTAACCGTTTAACTGAAAGTTTTCTTGTTTTTATTTTTATTGTTATAGGACATGAGTTAAGGCAGTCAAAACTGTAGAACTATTTATAATAAATTTTAAGAAAGACAAAAGATATAAATAATAAAAATTATTATACAAAATTTTTAAATTTAAATTTTATTTAATTTATATTAAAATAGTTAATCTATTACTCAGACTTTTATTTATTGATTGAAACAAAAAACCCATTGCGAATTGCCGTGATGTGCCCACATTTCCCAAAAAAAGCTCGTAAGTTGTTTTGATTATTGAACCACAGAAGATACATTACTTATACAAACATGAACTGATTAGGAACAGAATTTTGTCCCAGAGAATCGAGACGTGACCCCAAAACGCGCGCATCCGCCGACGATGAAATATGCGAGGGTATTTCCGACACCGGCCAGTAGCTACTTGATTTAGCGGAAAGTCAGATAAAACCTAATGCGCACAACAAAAAATATATCACAATACCAACGCCATAAATATGACGGCCTGTCGTAAACCTTTATGTCTGTGCGTTGTAGCTGGCACGTGAAAAATGGCCCCTGTGATACATATACGAAAACTAAAACCATTTTTCTATAAATCACGAAAACTAGTGGTGTTTTCTCGATACAAGGCATAAAGCCCGCTTCATAAACTTTCTTATTATAGATCGAATATAAATATAGGCTAGCAGTTTAGATAAAAAAATCAAATGCTACGATAATTCGACGCTG
Organism: Bombyx mori; assembly: GCF_030269925.1. Classification (NCBI taxonomy): domain Eukaryota; kingdom Metazoa; phylum Arthropoda; class Insecta; order Lepidoptera; family Bombycidae; genus Bombyx; species Bombyx mori. The sequence goes on from NC_085124.1 coordinate 8,428,582, forward strand.
GTAGCTTGTTATTCTGTGCAGAAGCGCCAAATGGTCGGTATTACTTTCGAAAAATGATCAAACTCGATAAAGACAAATTCCAAGTTAATCTGTATGATGTGACGACGGCTAATAACAAAAATGAACTCGATGCGGCGCTTCAGGAAGTGAGTTATTAATATTCGTTAGATATACAACATAACGTGTTTATTAGAGAAGCGGTAATAAATCGCGGGTGGTGGCGCGAGGGCGCAGGGTTACCCGCAAAATGGCTCGCACGCGTGCCGGGCGAACGCTAACGATGTTCTCCAGATCCTAGAACGATGTTCACTGACTTTGATTTACTTATAGGATTATTGACAATATGCCGGAACGCTAAATGAATATTAAAATTAATTTACGACTTATTAATCGTGTGAATTTAAATTTGTGTTTACACTTTTTTTTTGGCTTAAATGGGTGCACGAACTCACTGCCCACATCGTGTGAAGTGGTTACTGGAGCCCATAGACATCTGCAACGTAAATGCGCCATCACCTTGAAATATAAGTTCTAAGGTCTCAGTATAGTTACAACGGCTGCCCCAGCCCCATTATTTCATTGTCCCGCTAGAAAATAGAGTTGTTCTAAATTCTAGAACGTATAGTCTTGCCATAAATACTAGGACAAAGGAAAAAAAATCTATTGCAAATAAAATTTATTACTTTTACTTACTTTTTATAAATCATAATCCAGCGGATTAAGATCGGGACCAGACGACGGCCAGTCTTCAGCTCTGATGAAGTCCGAAACGTTCGTTTCCAACCAAGACTGCGTAGACCGAGCTTTATGACCTGGCGCCGAGTCTTGCTGGAAGGACGATTCTTGATTATTGAACATGGTGTTGTTAAGGGGCTTCACTACCTTCTCAAGAATGGTATCTTGATACACTTGTGCCGATGTTTTGATACCGTTTTCACAAAAGTATGGCTCAGTCACTCCTTCATAGCTAATACCCCACCAAACCATCACTGAAGTCGGATAGTGCCCACGTTGCACTCTGTCGACTAATTGGGAAGCTTCCTTAGAGCTTTGAACATAAATACGGTCATTTTATTTGTTAAAATGTTGCTCAATTGTAAAAATTTTCTCATCCGTAAGCAAAAATTTTCTATAATCTCCCTTTGCGTACCGCTTCAGTAGTTGTTTCGATTTTACCACCCTATTCTCTTTTAAATTATCAGTTAAGAAATGACCAGTACGTCTCTTATAGGCTGCAAGTCCTAAGTCATCTTTTACGCGACACGGTTCTAGGTGCTATCTTCACGAACGAACGATTCTTCGTATTTTTCGTACGAACACTACGTGGACGGCCAGATCTTTTTCTGTCACAAACAGAGGAGGTCTCATTGTACCTATTAATAGCCCGGTACACAAACATTTTACTAATACCAAGCGTATGGAGAGTTTTCAAAATTGCATTTGGCTCCATACTTACTTGGTGTAATGCAATCACAGCGATTCGGTTTTCTTTATCACCCCACTCCATTTTAATATCGCAAAATATTGTAGAATGTATTGGCTCCAAAATGAGAAAACTCAATTAGCAATTATATAAAAATGACAGATTCCAAATTCAAATGTAATATTTTGTTTATTTTTAATTGTAACAGTATTTATGGCCAGACTAAGTATAGTTTTTTTCGTGGATTCATGAAGTATAATGTACAATTTACCAGGTGCAATGATGGCATCCGTTATCGCAGTTTCGACTCGACTGCGCCCTGACCGCTAACGCCCCGCGCTCGTCCATCATAACGATATTAACGCTTACATCGACAATATTGTATTTCATAATATTATTACTTCGTTCTTTTTGGCCGCACTGAATTAGGACTTACACTATAAAAACCAAAGCGAAACGAAAACAAAATTAAATGAAATTGATTAGTCATGAATTTGTAGTATATCCTGTTTTTTATTTAGTGCTTAGATGGTTGGACGAGCTCACGGCCCACCTGATGTTAAGTGGTTACCGGAGCCCATGGACATCTACAAAGTAAATGCTGCCACCTACCTTGAGACATGAGTTCTAAGGTCTCAGTTTTTACAGTACAACGGCTGCCCCGCCCTTCAAACCGAAAAACATTACAGCTTTACAGCAGAAATAGGTAGAGTTAGGTTACATACCCGTGCGGACTCACAAGACGTCCTACCATCAGCACCACGCAAATTATAATTTTGGGGGTTTGATTTTTATTAGACGATGTTATGCCTTAGAAGTCAATCGTGAATAATTGTTAAGTACGTATTTCATTAGAAAATTGGTACCAGCCAGCGGGATTCGAACACTGACTGATGTATCACTTGATACGATTTCACCGGCCGTCTTATCCGTTAGGCCACGACGACTTAAGCACGGCAATGTTTTATAATATATGAATACTATACAGATAGATGAAGACCATTTCGATGGAGTGAATTAAAAAAAAAAAAAGTTGAGTCTGTGTCGATATCTGAATAGTCGAACGAACAGAGCGACGTGTTGTAGAAAAACAAATTGGGGGTTCCACGTGTGTCCTCTAACCGGCATCCGAAAGGCTGTATTTGTTGTGTATCGCACTAATCGGCTTAACCGCTACATTCAATCGCTCCCATCTATTGGGCCTTTCAACTGACATAATCGAAGGCGTTTCGAGAATTTATAGGAATTAATTCCCAGTTTGTTTGGCGCATTGTCGAGCTACCGACAACTCAGGCCATTGTGTAGAGTGTTATTATTTATTTAATAAACGGCGACAATTTCTTTGTTAAAATGTTTTCAATTAATGCTCAACGGAGGCGTTGAATTGAGCTCTTTGAAAAATTGCCAGTTGATATTACAGATCTATGGGGTCTTCACACAAGATTAAGAATTCCTGACAGATGAAGCAATTTTAATTAAGATAAAGAAGATTTGAAGTACTAGTTGACCCGGCAGACTTCGTAGTGCCTCAATCGAAAAATAAAAGACCTAAACTTTTATAAAATAAACTTAAAACAAACAAAAGGAATCCGTCCGACGGTTGACACATGAAAAGGAAAACAAAATTGTTATTTTTATTTAATTCCGAGCGTTTTCATATTTATCTACCTTTTAAACCTTCTCTGGACTTCCACAAATAATTCAAGACCAAAATTAGCCAACGGGCCAGCCGTTCTCGAGTTTTAGCGAGACTAACGAACAGCAATTCATTTTTATATGTATATCAAGTATAGCTGCATTTAATTTGATGTACTTGTAGTTTTAAAATTACTAAATATATTATTCGTTGTAGGTAAGAGACAGCCGACGTTTAATCGTCAATAAACGTACAGTAAATAAACAGAGTAAATAGAACAGGTGAAATAAATAGCAATAGTTACAGGTATTTCAGTAATCGGGTCGCAAGCTATCGCTGTTGGCAGCTCGTGATTAGATAAACGGCCGGGACTGGTAAATATTTAACCGGTAAACAATCATTGGTCACCTTTACGTATGTACTCGGGTGATGCCAGATTGATCTGTTACTTATTACGGTTCGCATAGAAAATATAAGTGTATAATATGCCGTATTAAAATATCCGCTACGATCATTTTTCATCCACTGTGTGGAAGAAACTAGTAAAAGTAAAACCGTCAATCATATTATTGTACTTAATTCAAAGTTAATATTTTGTTTATTATTATGCTTAGAAAATACAACTAAGTATTCCCTATCAATCTGCAACGAACTTACCAGTCCGTGCGTAGCCGGAATAACCCTTTAGGGTACCAGTGATTAAGTAGGGGAAAAAAACATGACTATTTATTATTACTAATAATGAAATTTAAAGTTTTAGCTGCTTTAGTTTTAGGAGCTGTAAATCACACTATGCCTATGTTTTAAATCAGATTCTAAAGGTAGGGGACCTGACTCAGTAGGGCCCAGATTCCTTGTACTATTGATATCCATGATAGTAACTGCTTTCACTGACACCAAATGGCCATAATCAATGATTGTTTTATATTTTACTTCGAAATGTAAGCGTAAGCTATACATAACTGTTCATTTCACGAAAAACCTAGAGTTAACTTCACACACAGATAACCTCCAAATATATAATAATAATAAATAATACGTTATTTTTGTTCAATTAAATCGACATTGTAATAATGTTTGAAAACGTGTTTAACACTAAAACTAAGATCCCAATGTAATGGTTGATCACTTACTGAAATATATCATTTAATCAGAGTTAAAAATTTAGATAAGCAAAATTGTAGTCTTTGAAAAAGGTTCAGTACCTATTATTATTTATTATCATTACATAAATACAAAAAAAACAACTTTCGTGAATAGAATACGTAGGTGTAAGTTTCGTAACTTACAAAAATTCATATTGTATCGATTCCACAAGTTATAATATCCAAATACGATCAAAATACGTAAAAAAACTAACATAAATATACTTGTGACTTGCGGCACTGTCTCATCTAATCGAAAATAGCAAGAAAAATAGGTACAAAAATTGGTGATAACGTCCTGTTTATTTATCTAATGCTGTCATCGAACGTTTTTTAACGAATTGTGGAAACTGTGAAGTTATCAGCTCTTCGATACAACCATTAGTACATACGTGTGATGTTCAGTGAAGCATATTTATTACCACTACACAGATTGGTGAAATTATTGGTAGGGTGATATGTAAAAACAATAGGCCTGTGGATGCTTCAACTGAAATAATTTCCGAAACGAAACTCATTGTATTAATTCTGGCTGGGCTGAGTTCCTCATAGTTTCTTTCGTTCAATTCGTCGATGCTACGCAATAATATAGAAATAAAAGAGTTTGTTGATTTAAATCAGTTTAATAATCTGATTATAATTTAAATATAACACGTTTTATACAGCCTACTGCACTATATAAATGAAAATGAAAGAATTTTAGGTTTTACTTTGTTTTAGGTGTCAATTTTTTGCCATAATCCGAAATTAATATTTAATCGTATCTATGTCTTTAGTTCAGTCGTGAAAAGAAAGCTAACTTTTACTGATTTTTTTATATATTAAAAGTTAACATAGACGCTCTAATACAGTCACTTATAATTTATATATTAAAATGTAAATAATGTAACAAGTGAACATTTTTTTCAATAGGCAGGTAACTGATCACTCAAACCTCTATTTACACAATGTACAATTATCTTCTCTATCTCTCACTAAATCTACCGAAAACGTATTTAATATAAAACATTTGGAATATACATAAATAATTATTGACTAAGCATATTATTCGACTATGATAATACTGGAACTTACAACTAAATATTGCATTCTCGATAAAATATTGTCATTTCCTACAATTAATCTAAGGAAATAACCCTTTTTACGTAGATAATGTTTCAATATAATTAAGTATATCAGATGAGTTGGAATGTATTTTTATCACTAAGAAATCAATTATATGTCCATTCAATATTATTAGACACTTAAATAAAATTTAAACCACCTCCCCTCACTTTAGGTTCGATTTTCTAAAAATATAATACAAATAATTAGGAACTCCTTATACCTTAAATTCCAATAGCTACTATAAAATATTCGAGGTGTTGTTTTTGAATTCCACTTTGCACAATTTTACATAAATGCTCACACTACATGACAGAATATAGAATTAAGATACCTTTAGAAATTTTGATCCTCGCTTATCGCTAAATTATTAATGGAATGCGTGAACCCCTTTATTGACGATGTCAAAAATTGTATGATAACACATTTCAACCAAGTTGACACTAAATTAGCGAATTAATGAATTCAACAAATATACAGCTATACTATATTGACTAGTCAGCCATGGTGTTTGGTCGGTGGTCTTCACCACCAGCAGCCGCTCGACTGAGGCGGATGGCCCGCTACTTGTTGGTGATGCATGGATTGATGGTAGGGAGGTAAAGCCATACCTAGGGGAGGTAATCCGTCCGGCTTACCGACGCAAGGTCTACCATCCTTCACTAAAACCGGTACGGCGACGCGTCGAGGAGAATTCAATCCACCGACGTTCAAATCATGTGCGCCTTTTTCTTGAACAGCACGTTTCGTCTTGTACCTGTGATTTTGGAACCAAATCTTCACTTGCGTTGGCGTCAATCGAATCAAGCTGGCCAGATGCTCTCTTTCGGGGGCAGATAAGTATCTCTGCTGGCGAAATCTTCTCTCTAGTTCGTACGTTTGTGCTTTAGAGAAGAGAACGCGGCGTTTTCGTTTTTTATGTGTTAAATTGGGATCGTTTGAGGCATTGAGGTGGTCGTGGTCATTTTCCTCGTCTTGTTCGATGTCGTGATCATCGTGCTCATGGTCGTGGTCGGAGCGCGGCTCTGCGAGGTGTGGCGATGTTGCCGACGGACCGACATACGATAATTCCGAAGCACGAGATGTACTATCGGGACTTGCTTGCTGGCCTAAAGTACCTACAACAATAGAAAAAATATATACTTAATTAAAAAACGTTTACATTTTTCGTGGGCAGCTTTAGATAGAAGCTTGATTAAATATTGCGTTTTAAATAAATATGCTTTAAATATTACTACGAGTGTGAATTATTACTACTCTCAAAATACTAATGTGAAAACACGGTTTATTTCTTTTGTAATTTCTTCTGGGAATAATCCCAAACAAAAATTACATAATAAATATATTCTACGTAAATGCGCCACCCACCTCGAAATATAAGTTCTAATGTCTTAGTATAGTTACACCTACCCTTCAAACCGAAACGCATTACTGCTTCACGGCAGAAATAGGCGGGGTGGTGGTACTTACCCGTGCGGACTCACAAGAGGTCCTACCACCAGTAATTACGCAAATTATAATTTTGCGGGTTTGATTTTTATTACACGATGTTATTCCTTCACCGTGGAAGTCAATCGTGAACATTTGTTGAGTACGTATTTCATTAGAAAAATTGGTACCCGCCTGAGATTCGAACACCGGTGCATCGCTCAACACTTATGCACCGGACGTCTTATCGCTTAGACCACGACGACTTTTTTATTACTATTACTATTACGAGTATCACGCCAAACTTATATAAAATGATTGCATTGTCATTAGACATTGATATGTGCGCAAATTTTAAAGTTAATCGGATGTCTTGATATTGGTGAAAATAATTCTGGAAAATTCTATTACATAAATACATGGTTTGGGATAAAGCAAATAAGAACCTATTACGACAAAAAAAATATTTCCAAATTAATTTCATAATATTAAAGTAGACCGATCGATAGATAGATAGATAAAAATATAGACGTTATCAACCTATCCTCCAACATAACTATTTGAATAATGTTTGATTATGTTCTATAGAAAAGCACGACCCCCCATCTCTTTATCGTAAAACATGACTGAGGCAATCACCGGAGAATGCGCAAGGACATTTTTCGTATCAGTGTATTCTAAGCACGGGTAGATTATAAATTTTAATTGACCACTCAAACTGGCCACATTCACTTGGTGATGTCTATGAGTACCGGTAACCCTTTACAACAGTTCGTTTACCCATTTACATTAAAAAAAACAATGATGATTGATCAAACATGCCAAATAAAGATAACTTCGTTAGCTAGGCTTTTTTTTACTCACAGCCTAATATAATACCGGCTAACCGATTATAACGATATCAGGTTAGTCGGCGACATCAGTCCCGTCCGTAGATAATATTAGAGTTTAGTAAAGAAAGAGAGCCCGCTTAGTTTCTCGCCGGATCTTCTGATTGGGTCGCAATTTCGATCCAGTGGTAAATTCAGGGAAGCACTGCTCTTGCTAGGGCAGATGTTAGCAAAGCCACACAGGCTGAGCCCCGTGAGCATACCCTCACGTTCGGTGAAGATAGGATAACCTCTCAAGCTTACTAGCGGTAGGTACGCAAAAACAGGAAAGAAATGTGTTTTATATCATATATTACCATTTTCGTTAATCGGCTGAGTATTCAGAGTATCTTAGTCATACGTACGAGTATATTAGGGTATATGAGTCGTCTATTATCAAAGGTGGCAATCTGTGCATTTGGACAAAAAAAAATTATTGATATGTCAATACAGATTGATTTGAATATAATCGTCTCCTTCAAAGAATACGGTTCAAAACCTGCATTAAATAAAGGTTAATAGTTAACCTGTTATTTATCTAAGATGTCGTTCCGAAGAGTTTTGTGACTGCCAATGGAATACAAAGTCAATAATTCGTTTTTCTGATTTACCAATCATTGTCCAAAAGTCAGATTGCCGGCTTTGATAATAGTCGACTCATATATAGTACGGTATAGTATATAGTATACGGTGTAGTATATATAGTAGGTGTACCAAAACCGAATAAACCTTAGTTTCAAAATACTTAACTGATACAAATAAAAAGCGCTAAAATAAAATTGTATACCCAATTATATATCTACAGCTACACCACAGCATACTTTGTAATCTGGTTGTTTGGTGCAATCAAATCTAAATCTCCACTTAATACATGAGGGGTGCTCCATGAAATATTAACTAGCCGAAAGAGCGTCAGATAGAAATATACAATGCGTCAAGAAAAAATCACAGCAAATATCATTACATTGTCCTTTATTCACCCCTCGAATGTTTAGTAACGTTTCACACGGGCCGCGGGCGGGAGCTGGGCGTGGTAGACGCCGAAGGGGTGCGGTTCTAGGGAGAGGGGGGGTGGTAAGGGTGTGCCACACCCATTAGCAGATGCCCACTATTTTCAACAATACACTTACTTTCATAAACGCATCCTGGATTTTCTAGATCTGATTCATAATTCTTATATCTATTATTCGCACAGTATCATTGAAGTCACTGATTATTTTATTAATGTTATCTGGGCATTCATTTATCATAATCTTTCTATTTATTATATTGCTAAGTAAAACTCGATAAAAAAATCAAAGCCAAATTACAATGCAAAACGATGAATTATTAAAAAATATACATAGATTGGATGCGGAAGGCGGAGGATCGTTCATTGTGGCGGACTATGCCTACATCCAGCAGTGGAGAGACACAGGCTGATGATAATGATGATGATACATAGTTAATTTCGTAATTTATAACTTCAACAGAACTAGTGTTCGCCCAATTATCACGTAGGTACCAAGAATCATTTTGTAATATATTTTCTGTTTTGTTTTATTATTGACATTTTACGAAAATAGAATAAACAATTTGCGATTAACAAAAAAATTTCGTTAATAGTTATCATACATAAAATTAATTTGATTGGCAAATAAAGGAGAAAATACTGAACTATTTCATCTTTGCCTTAATATACCTATATAGATTCGTTTTTCCAAAACACACTATCCAATTCATTTTGAGTCTAAAGTAGATATTTCCAAAAAAAATATGTATATTAAATCTGAACATGATCAGCCATTACAGAGGCCATTAAAGAGGAGACAAAAGATACACGACAATAGGGTTATAAATGTCGTCGAATAATGAACAAATTGCGTCCCTAACAGCCGCAAACAGCGTGTAATTGATAGCTGGCAGCTGCCTTCGGCCGCTCACGAGGATGTCAGCTTAGTCTATTGGCGACAAATTCGTTGCGGCTCGCACCCCTCGCGCTAAACAATCGCCGTGTTTGGTAGCGACCCCTAATTGCCCCCGTGGGGCGTGAACGATCCCCAGCATAAAGCTAAATACGCGTGAGATTTAATTCCGCAACATATCTCTTTAGGTGATAACAAATCACTCAAACACATTGTACGAGATTCTTTAGCGATATGCCGCGACTTGGCTGTTTCCCTGGTATTGCCAACGTTTATAAACGACAATGACGGATTACCGCCTAGTGGGCTAATCGTTTGTCTATTATCGATAGAGGAATTAATAGACAAAAGTCTATCTACCAAATCAGAGACAGATTGAAGGATATGGTAATCGTAACGGGTAGAATGAGAGCCGAAAACGTTAGAGATAAGCGATAAAAATAATTAATGACAACAACAGATTAGTGGGTAAAGGCACTCAACTGGAGGAGCATTTCAAAAAATAATCTCAGCCTCTCGAACTCGACTACACACATTATTTTCGAGTGGGTCAACTTATTTGTGTATGATAATTCAACAATTTTGACTACCATGATTTCTTTTTTTGATAAAACTTGTAACCTCTTATTCATTTGTCACTCTCGACTTAATTTATGATTTATTTTATGAGTCATGTAAAGTTTAACAGCATAATGATAAGCGATATCGCTTGAAATTAAATGATTTGTGATTTATTTCACTACTACACTCATTCAAAAATCTATTAACATAATGTTTCTTCGCCTACAAACCCTTGTGTTAGGTTACACCTGCAGATCGTTAAGTCTCACATACCCCGCGCGCCCCCTAGGCGCGGGGACCTCGTAAAAAAAAAAAAAAAAAACAAATTCGTTTTTATTTAGTAGACGATATGATATTTCTACTATGAAGCAATCATGCTTTCTGATTTGAAATGTGGTCGCATTCATGCTCTAGTGAATCTGGATTCCAGTATAAGTGATGGTGTTAAAAAGTCGTTCTTGAGATATTCTGTCCAGGAAAAATAATTAAAAAAGGTTAAACTTTGATATTACTTTAGAATCAGAAAGATGCAAAGTTTCTCACTTCACTTAATACGTACGGGGCATGTTAACAAAACGGCAATTACTAATTCAAATTTGCCCTGCGTTTTTTCCCTTTGATCTTATTTAAAGTTTGCAATAAAAAATAAATAACGCGGTGTTAGCGTGTTAACGTTTATTCATATCACAAGATTTAACAAACCACTCGTATCTCTAGCAAATGATAAGTCTAAAGCAGTTGTACTTTTGTTTCACTTAATAAACACTAACCATACCAGACTTAATCAAGTTACATCTACTACCGAAACAATTAGATAAAATAATAAACTACATTTTGCCACCATCTAGAAATTTCTTTGAAATTATTCTATCGTAATATATCTACTCTTCGCATGTCTCCTAGATTATAGAGCTTAGAAAAGTGTAACGTCTCAATAAAAATTAATCCGCTCTATAAATATTATATATGTATTTACCGTGTTAAACAAAATAAATCGTGTAAAATGAAACAAATTTAATTCATATTATATACAGGCGGTAACAAGACACAACCGTTTAATACTCTTGTCAAGCTTATCGTTTATCTTCGGATAAATATGTCATTTACTAAGATGAGTAAGTATACGGTCGGCTTAGGTACAGTTTTTTGATAACGATGTCAATTCTAGGATGATTATGTAAGAGCAAAACGATCAAACGGTGGATTAGGTACACGTGGAAGGTACATTTCCATCAAATACTACAGAAAGAATAATACCTAATGTTGTTTAAAAAGTCGAAATATACCATAAACTAGTAAGAGTTTTCTTAATTTGGTAAATCATTATGAGACATCATGTTTAAGACAAGATATGCTTAATTAATCTTATTTCTGCACATTTTAAAATGATGATAAGCTACATGTTTCAATTCTTAAATATGGATTTATAGGAGAACCAATCGGTACGCGCGGCTTTGCCCGCGTGGCCGAAGAAAAATGTCAGAGCAATTTCCTATGGGAATAAGATGTTTTTTCGCTATAAAAAGTCAGAAATGCCACTCTCCGAACCTAAATCCATCATTAAAAAAGTCAGTCCGCTGCTTCATTTCCACGTGAAAGAAGGACAACAAACACACAAATAAACAAACTAAAATAATGCAATATAATTAAAATGTAAAATGGATAGCATGGATAATCAACGACTATTTTTAATATGAAATTATTTATCTGAAATCTGTTGGCCATGAAAATCGATAAATCACATGAACCTTTCTGGGTTTATGATTTCTAGCATCTTTTCAGTGGCCTAATATTGATGTTATAGAACGATAGTAAAAGCTAAATTATCGAATTTCAATTCAAAAATATTTAAAAATTATTGCTAAACCCGAAGTTTAGAATCGGACAGTATTAACTATCAAAAATGGCGCCTAAACTGCGCCAAAATAGGATTAGCCACAATGATGCGTTATCATTGGCGTTAATACCGTTTTAGATTAATTAGATTTTACTTCTTATTAAAAATATAATTTTACGGGATATACTGTATAACTTTTCATGCAGGAGCCTATTTATTACCTGCTCAACCTGAATGTTCCTAATAATATTACCCTGGAAGATTTTTATTTACATTTAACTGTATAATTTTATTATCTTTAGTTAAAAAAAACACATTCACGTCACGAATTTAAAACTTACACCTTATTGATTTCTCATTAATAACAGTGGGGCGTATTTTAAGGTACAACCACCACTAGGTAGGTAGGTACAATTGGCATTACAATCACGTCTCAATGTCAATTCGGCATTCACATAACTCGTACAATGTTTTAAATTTGCTTAAACAATTTATTTAAAGTATGCTGTACGGCCGAAATTCGTGCTGGTTTTATCTATATATTTATTTATAGTACGCATCTAAAAAACTGCTATGCTATATCCAAGAAGTAGATTGTTCGACGAAATAATAGCAACAGCAGAAAAAGAATTGAGAAGCAAAGCAAGGAATAGGAAAAAAGAGAGTAAGCTGGAAGAAGCCTATACCCGGAATACCGTTGTAACTATACTTGAGACCTTAGAAATTATCTCGAGGTGGGTGGCGCATTTACGTTGCAGACGTCTAGGGCTCTAGTAACCGCTTAACACCAGGTGGGCTGTGAGCTCATCCACCCATCTAAGCAATAAAAAAACAGTTTTATATTTGTAATTAAGAAAATCCTGTTTTGTAAGAATGTTGGAAATAAAAAGGGCTTATTATTATTTTATATGTCTATATAATACATATAATGAGTTACTTAAAATGCGAATATGTATTACGACATACATTCAAAGCATGCCTACCTACAGAAAATTTAAAACAATGTAATTGAAAATCTCTCTTAAAATATTAATATTCATCAATCGATTAAATAATCAGTGCTAAGTGGTTTTATTTTTTATTTTATGGAATGTAGTACTGAGAGGTATACAAATAACACTACCTATGCTGATGAATAACAGTAACAATAAAAAATAAAAACAGTAAGATACAGAAGAAAACTAGAGATGTAGTACAATTTAAAAAAAATATCTTACCGTTGTTCTCGTGATGATCCATAGACAGCCACGGCTGGTGATGCCTCAAAAGCTCATGTGAATATGGATGATGAGGAGGTGCATAGGATGGTAGATCCAAAGGGCAACCAAGCCCTCCCTGGGTGGTGTTGTTTTCTAGACCTTTGCCTTCATTGAGTCCAAGGATATCGGAGATCTGGAAGCCTGGCCTCTGACCGGGCATCTTCATACTGTCCAATAATCTGTGTGAATATAAAACATTTGAAAAACTATGATATAATACTAATAATAAAAACTATTGCCTAAAGATTGTAAAAATAAACGATTACAACTTATATTTTATTTTTTAAACACTTTTTATATATACAACAATTTAAATCGTACAATTCACATATCGTTAGTAATAATACATAATAGAATAATCATATTATCTAAAAAAAAGTATATTTTGAATACTGAAAAAATTTACTTTGCAACGTTAAAACACATCAGTGAAATATAAAAAAACACACATGTAAGGTTTGTTAGACGTTACTGTGAACCTAGTATGTAGTAATTCAAGTATTTTGTACAGAAATTTATTTCTTACTTTTCTGATTTACTTTGTTAAATGATCTAAATGAGCAGAATGGAGTCACGGCTCACTGTACGTACTGTTAATTGCTCATGAATGACCTATAGATAAAGCGACGTAAATATCGCCACCTCCCTTGACCCAAGAGGTCGAAATCTTAATTGTATTTTATGACAACTCTCACACTATAATAACACACAAAAACAATTCATTCATTAATTCATGAAAGCGTTATACTATTTTTATATATTATATTATTATATATTAAAAAAAAAAAACTTAAGACACCTTGAAACTCCGACGATAGTAGTACTTAATTGAACATCACACAAACGGAAAGTTCTCTTGACTTTGAAAAATGTAAACCACTCCAAATCTAATCGTTTGTATTAGAAAAAAAGTTACTTCATCCTAACAAGTAACAAGCACGTTTCGATGGCATATAATTGAAAGAAAACATTCGAAATTCCGACGATTCCATTATTGTTAAAGTGGAACTCTCGAGAAAACGTGACCAATATAAAGGAAGATGTCTAAACAAGAGCTGCGCGCCCGAGCATGGGCTGTCTATCAATACATCACAATCACATTACACGTATCCGTGAACTGTTCCCGCGGTCCCGTACGTGACATCGTGAAAAGGCGGCGTTCATAAGAACCTTAACAGGTTGTAAACATAACTATTAACGAGCTCTTACTAAGAGATGCAAAAACTGTCACTGAGGATGTCACGATTTTTCGAATCCCCACTATCGACTCAGATTTTAACAAAGATCCGATATTGAACGATTATTCTGTAACAGACCAAGTTATGACGGACTTGAAATTTATATTAACGTTTTAAAAGTGAACTAAATGATCACTCAGGCACCTGACACTCGTTCATTTGAAATCGCTCACCCAGGAAATGCTGAACGAAAAGCCGCCGGGTAAAGTGCCGGTAGAAAAGCAGGTCCCCATGGTGGTAGTAAAATAGGACTCCAAGCGAGTAGCGAAGCCGGCGGCAGCAGCGGCGGCGGCGGTGACCGCGCACTTTCACCCTCCTCGCACTTCATCTCCCGACCGGGAGAACTCGTTTTTGGAATAATCTTGATGGCTTCCGAATCACCCACGCGAACACGTGCTACGCCTTGCGACGTCGCGTCTGCACTAAACAACCCTCGAGTGGCCCTCGGGGTGAAGCATACCCCGCGCCGCCCTCGTGCCTCGACAGCCTACTCAGCTTTAGACTAACTTCGAGGGTGCTCCATTCGCCTCCACCAATGAATACGCTTCAGCGACTGGGCGGGACATTGGCCGACCAATCGCGCTAGCGACGAAGCCTTCCCAACAAAAAAATCTGGAGTATACACTTTGAACAGAGGAGCTTTCGACGTAGCGTGTTATGTTATGTCGCTTTTTGTAATGAGTGCGAGCATTAAGTCCATTGTTGAAGCAGGGTTCGTTATGGACGCCGCTCCAAATACCCGGATAACGATTTTCGTTTAGAGTGTTTTAATAAAGTCCGTGTAAATCCATGTTTGAGGATGTTTTTTTTTCATTTTGGTTTATGCGCATTGTTCACCCTTACAAATGCTTAAAATATTTTTAAGGTTTTCACTTATAATCGTTAATAACTAAATGACAAATCTCTAAAATAGCTTTGAACTATAACAGCGACCGGCAAAAATAAAATAAAACAATGAAATCGGTCAAAACACTCTTTTTTTCCCGCAAGTGCATCGTTGTTATTAGTTAGTAGTCGAGCAAATCGCTTGCACATGTTCAAGTTCTGAAGAACGCGGGCGGGCTCCTAAATTCCAAAACAATAGTTTGTATTGTGAAGTTCTTCAACCAGGTAGAATAAGCAAAAAATTGCTATTAATTTATGACTTGCACGTGTGCAGTTTTCCTTTGAATTATACTTATTTCAAAAGGAACAACTTAAAATCTCCAATCAAGTTCGATTTTTTCAATTATCACCACTACATTACAGATTACGCTTCAAATATTTCAAAATTAAGGAATATTGTGCCCCGTTCTAAAGAGTAGAACTAGGCCAATTCAATGAATGTTTTTTGGGTCGCAAATTCAAGTTTTTATCTTAAAGTTCATAAATTAAATATGAATACTTGGTGGCTTTTATCATAATTTTTTCGAGACTTATCTCTACGTGGATGACAAACGTAAATAAAAAGATATGATTTGTTTTATGCTATTTCAGCTTCGCCCTAACATGTAGGTGAGCTCACGGGGCTCAAACCGGAGTGTTGCTAACATTGGCTCTAGCAAGAGCAGTGCTTCGCAGAATCTACCACCGGATCGGAAACGTGACACACTGAGAAGATCCGGCGAGAAACTCAGTGAGTGGGCTAATGATTTGTACTAACTAGCGTTCATTACGTAAATTGTTCAATGAAGAATAAATTTTTTCACAAGATGCTATTTATTGCAAAGGTGCTTCGTAAATATTAGTCAGTACCGATTACGCGAAGTTGAATGTAGGTACGTGATGTGTGCATTTTATCCCTGAGATCATCTGCGAGATCGCGGTTTGTGAAGTCTTAAGTTATGTCCCACCATTTACGGCTTAATCCGTTTGGCTATAGAATGTACTAAGAATACCTATGTCAATCAATACTCTAACATCAATCTTTTAAAGCAGTGATGAGTACAAGCATAACTGGACATGTGGCTGGCTCAATTAGTAGGTTAAAATTATATTTCATTTTATAAAAAAATCCCAAGTTCCTAATTTTAATCACAGTTTGATACGATTTCCAGTAGAAATATTAAATGTTTCCTGTTTTTGATAGTAACAGCTATTGTGTTTTTTATTTAGTCGTTTTAGGTCTATAATTCTAGCTTTATGCTTACACTATAAGTACCTATATAGTTTACTTATATTTATTTAAATATGAATGCTTTATATATTTCTGTACGGAAAATTACGTATTTACGTTTGTTTTATAACAAAGATTTAAGTACTATATTAATTTATTATTTTGGCAGGCTGAACGACAAAGGGAAGATTTTCCACCGAGCGGGTGATATTACTTGGTAGACCGACGGTCCGAATGTTGTTATTCGGAACTTGATATACGCTTTATCTTGAAAATGTCGTAAGCGAGATTCAGGCATCTGTCAATTATCTTGCGTTGTATGATGGCTACCCGCTACAATTATTAATATTATGTAGTTGAATAAAATGACGGAATAATACTATAATATAAATTGTTATATTCACTATAGATCACAAAGTGTTAAAGAGGGCCAATTATGCAAATATTTATAATTTATTTTATGAAAATAAGCACCAAAGAAGCACAAAAGAAATAGATGAAGAAAATTAAATAATAAGCAAAATTTTGTTTTGCTAATACACACGCTTAAAAAATATCATTGTTACAAACACATTACAACCAACCACCTTAAACTGTACGATTGTATAAAAACTCTACGCATTCATCGTTTTTGTTCAAAGGGCAACAATAACAAAAGGCAATTATTTATGTTGGGAACTCACCCCTAAGTGGCGTGCAGCGTTCACGAAATGTTTAATTGACTTATTGAGAATGAGTTTTTAAAATATCTATCGTTACAATCGCCTGTGTGCTCATTGCTCATCGTTTTATTGTGAACATGTAGGACATACACACAAATTTTTCAGATAAATCTCTGTAGTTTTTAAAAATCCATGAAAACAAAATCTGTGTCAGCGTGTAGATTTTCCATTTATAATGTTATATTCTACTACATAAACATTTAGGTCAAAGATTTAAAACTGTAAATTTTACGCACGCGTTTATTATGGTAACCGTAGGAATACTTACATAGAGTATTTTTCTGCATTGGCAGTCAGATTCAAAGACGATCCAAACAAATCAAATTCTATTTAAACTAAGATACGTTTACTAGGTCTACAATAAGATCGGGACCAAGCCCGAGCTGAGGGGGTTTCCCTGAAACCCAAACCATGCCTCCATAAGGGGGCACGAAGACACCACGGGAGGATGGGACTTTGTTAATAAAGTAGATGTTAATTTTTATAGAATTTCTGAAACACGGAGCGATCCAGTGATGGTTTATGTGTCTTCTTTCTTCTGTCTTCTGGTTTCTTCCTTCTTCTTACTTCTGGTTGCTCTTTATCATTTTTCCTCATGAATTTGACGACCGTGTATAAAATGTAACTAATATCTTTATTGTTCTTCGTCAATTATAGAAGTGTGCCAGAATCAATCTGTTTAATATTCCCATTAAATGAACATAGCGTGTAATGGAAATATTCCCGAAAACGAAGATAGTATTAGTAATACTACTGAACCAAATCTATATATATAAAAATGAATTGCTGTTCGTTAGTCTCGCTAAAACTCGAGAACAGCTAGATCGATTTGGCTAATTTTAGTTTTAAATTATTTGTGGAAGTCCAGAGAAGGTTTAAAAGGTGGATAAATATGAAAAATCTCGGAATGAAATAAAAATAATAAT
Source organism: Bombyx mori (assembly GCF_030269925.1). NCBI lineage: Eukaryota > Metazoa > Arthropoda > Insecta > Lepidoptera > Bombycidae > Bombyx > Bombyx mori. The sequence continues at coordinate 8,446,729 of NC_085124.1, forward strand.
TTTGTTTTTCCTTTGATGTGTCCCCCGTCGGACGGATTCCTTTTATTTATCGATTGAGGCACTACGAAGTCTGCCGGGTCAGCTAGCAAATAAATAAAAATAGACAGCAAAACGTGTCTGACTTTTATCTCCAATATAAAGCTAACAAAACAGAAAAAAAACAAATCCACATATTTTGCTTATACTACGAGGAGTAAGCTGCACAGGCCAGATTTGTGAGGGGAAACCGGCAGGTGCGATGGCCCTCCCTCGCACGGATCACTAGTCACATATATTTCCTCGGGCACCATAATGTATCGAACTTGATTTAATACTATGATTAAAATTAATGTAATAAAATTAATGAAGAATAAAACTATATAATATATTAATGAAATTTAGAAAAATATATTGCCAGTCAACTAAAATGTTTTTATGAAATGTACAACCAATAGAACATTGCTTATGCCATTTTGAATTTGCAATATAAATAATTGGCCTATAGGTACTCAAGAATGACCATCTTAGCCATTATATTATAGTAATGTGAAATAGTAAAGAGCTACCAGTACCTATACATTCTACTATACATACTACTATATACTACATATTTTTTTAACATTGTTCCCTTGATTAACTGGGACTTAATGATAAATAGTAATATTTAAATATCTTTCCTACAACATTGGTCGTGTAAATTTTCAACAAATTTATTCGGGTATAAAACAAAACAATTAGGTCCGCCGCTTTTAAAAGACGATCGTACCATACTTATTTACATAGGTTAATGATAAAATAATGGAGCTGATAGTAGACACGATAGAAATGTAATTTCTTTAAAAGTATTATATTGAGGAAGCCGCGCCGTCGGTACCAAGCGCCGACGTCCGCTGCAAGAAAAAAAAACTACCCCGTGACCAAACTGAGCACAGAGCTCCGTCAACAAATTACTTGGCAACTTTTTGCATAATGTCTAAAATGAAGCAAATTACTATTAAGAGTCCAAGGATTCCCATAACTTAGCATTGTAGCTGTAAATCTGGAAGCCATCACGACAAAGCCGCATTCGTGATCCACACAGTTCCAAAAAACAACAACAACTTCTACGGGGAGAATACAGTCGGCACCTCGTCATGATAATCGCCTTATCGTTGCCGCCGCTGACTACTCCCCGAATCCTGATCATGCAGGAGCCAGTCACCGTCGACGCCCTAGACACGTCCTTACGGATCCATCAGATCCAATAACCTTTGCATTAGATGCCTTCAGCTCTAATACTAGGGGCAGGCTTAGGGACCCCGGTAACCGTACTCGTCGAACTCGACAAGGAGGTCGACGTGCAACCTAACCCATGCATCAGCCCGCTGAGTTTCTCGCCGGATCTTCTCAGCGGGTCGCGATTCCGATCCGGTAGTAGATTCATTCGCGAAACAATTGCTCTTGAGTTGTTAGGTCTCCTTCGGAGGCGCTCGGGCAGTTGTTAGCAAATCCCACCCCTCTTGGCTGAGCCTTTGCTCGCCCACCTGTCCTGGTGAAACTGGAAAGGCCTTCGGGCCACCAGTAAACTTTCAATCATAAAAAAAAAAAAAAAAAAACAAAAAAAAAAAGTCGGCACCTACACTACTTAAGGTGAATTTATGGCTGACGGAACTACTTTACTCAGAAGTTAAGTTCGAACTCTCTGTTAGTGAACTACCCGACGTCGATACGATTTCACGAATATTTCTTTACGGCAATCTGGTTAGGCGGGCTGAGACTAAATGGCTGATGGCACGCCAACTTACGAAGAGGGTTTCCAAGCCAATTAAGGGCTTCACGAAGCCATGGGAGAGGACACAGCTGTTCGCTTGCGAGTTCGATGGTACTCAGTGCCGATTCATCGATGTCGAGACTATAAGTGTGGGTCACGCGAGCTTAACCAAGCATTCAACCGTAACATAAAGTAGATAAACGCATAAATTTGACGTTGAATAGGCAACTTGTACTTCTGAATGCTTTACATCGTTACATATAGCTGTGTGGCAGTCATTGTAAGCCCTAAATCGATTAAATGCCTTACAAAACAAATGATTCACCGGTTCGAATTAATCACGCTATCTTCTAGTTAGTTGGTAGCGTTTTGCAAATTGATAGGAGTTCGTCGAAACGCGGTATGACAGAGCTTGAAACATGAGGGAAATTAATCTGTGTTCGCTGGTGGAGGAAAAATAGATTGATAAGTGAGTAGATCGTAACTATACATGTACATAATAATAATGTTTCCTAAACTGTAAATAAGTAAACTTCTTTTTTATTGCTTACGTACACACGTAAGCAATAAAAAAGAAGTCTCGTCCACACGGACGAGCTCACAGTCCACCTGATGTCAAGTGGTTACCGGAGCCCATAGACAATGACATGGCCCCTCAAGTACTCTTTTGTTAATCGGAAACAGATTTGTACCTGACACATTCGACAATTATTATTATTAAAGTACTCGTACTGTGAAAATATGTTTCAGAGCTCTATAGAAGAACACTCAATTTCAGTTAATTCTATAATAATTCTTTAAGAGAATAAATATAACAGCTATATTTTACAATCAACTTAAATAAAAATCAAAGCAAGATATAAATTTGTAACAACTTTTTTTGTGCCGAATACCCGAAAAACTTAGGGGTTTTTAGAAATCACTAATATTTACAATTCCACATAATATGTGATATATTGCGGTATACCTTGGCAGTCTTCTTACGCACATAACTAACTACTAAGGGCGTTCGCTTCACGACTACGCACGGCTCACACCGTGCAAATAAATTATTTCAAGGGTGACAAATCCCTGTTTTTTTAAGGCAGCCAGTTTATTCTAGTGGTGGGCAAAGTACACAGATCTAAAAACACTAAATTTGCGCATCGAAATCATAATGCATATTAACTATATAATAATATGTAATCTGCTAAAGGTGAAAATAAAACCGATTCTTCTTACTCGTCACTCGATTGTTCGGTAAAGCCTTATGGGTACATCTCTAAATTCTGCTTTTAAATTTGACCTTGTCCTTCAGTTGTTTTTTTTTTTGAAATAGAGAAACAAAAGAATAATAAGTTTATAACGAAATAAGTGACTCCCTAATGCTATTCAAATATATTTGACTGAGAAGAATTTGTAAAAATTGCTTCACTAACACCATTACTTAATTTGAAAATTTTGCAATTTCATTTTTATTTTTCCCGATAAACACACCTGTCTCTTTTATTAGAATTACTTACGCATAAGAATTATATCTAAAGTCATCCTCGGGTTGCTGCTGCCGAAATTGGTAACCGAGGTCAGCGCCATAGTCCGGTGGTATGATGGACCAGTTATTGTCATAGTTATAATATTCCCCATATCCCATATCTCCTTCGGCCATCATTCTCATTATACACTTTACACACTTTCACCTTTAAACAGATTAATGATTTCGAAATTTATTGTCTCAAATCTCAGTTTATATCATGTACTTAACGAAACGTGATTATATGATGCATAGTTGATAATATTATGCGAACACGTTGGTAGAGTCGCGAAGGGACCGTGCTGGTATCGACTGATCGATGCCTCGCCGACCCTTATCATTAATATTGTATCGTTATCATATCTAACAGCTTTCCCTGCGATACGAAACTTTTATAATAGGCATGAGTATGAAATACACACACGGACACTTAGAGCGTATACATATACATTTATCTGTGGCAAATGTGATGTGTGTGACCGAAAATATGCCATTGTCAATTTAACTGAACTCTTATGAAATCATCAAGTGACAAGTTTGCTATCTAAAACTATGATAAAACGTGCAAATGTAACATTTGAAACCATAGTTCGGATTCTATGTGAAGACTTATTATGCTAGTTAAAAAATACAAGTCGTCAAACCACGGTACATTTGCTAAATGCTAACATACACAAGAAATCATTTTATCAATGTCGGCGCAAATGTGACTATTTACCTACATATTGTAAATTAATAATAATTGAATGTGATAATCGGATCATCTGATCATCAACTAATTACTCTGTGTTTATTAGGATGAGAAATTGATATTAAACAGTCCCTTTTATTGTAATTTCAATACTTTAAAAAGGTGTAAACACGCTCTCGTGTACCAAGCCCTATAAATACGGCCGTACTGTCTAGCGCTTGGTCACTTCGATAAAGCGGCACGACACGAGAACCCTCTCATCGTGGCCACCGGTAACTACATTCCCGATCCTGCGGAAAGAGTGGAAAGCAGTCGACGTCGCCCCAAACACGTCATTTCGGATCCTCCCGATCCACTAACGGTGCTTTTAGATAGGCTCAAGCACCGGTCACAAAGCAAATTAACCCTCAGACACAGCCCACTGAGTTTCTCACCCGATCTTCTCAGTGGGTCGCGTTTCCGATCCGGTGGTAGATTCCGCGAAGCACGGTACTTGCTAGGGTTCGTGCTAGCAACGTTGTCAGGTTTGAGCCCCGTGAGCTCACCTACTAGTTAAGGTTCCGCTGAAATAGCCTCTCAAGGCTATCAGCTTAGGTAGGAACAAACAAAAAAAAAGCGCTTGGTCATTCGTGTCCGAGCCGTTGCACGGTACGGGTCTCGCTGGAACGTTGTTACGTTCGTGAAATATACGCAGTTCACCAAGTTCTCGTGAAGTTTTGTTTCGGAAACCCAAATATGAGTCATCGTCAAGAAAGTAATAACTTTTTAAAAACATTACGGACGTTACTCCTCCGTTATATATTATTAGATCCCAAAATCCTTAAGAATAAATAATCTAACAACAGTAATTAAAGAAGAATAAAATAACCTAGCAAGAGTAGTGCTTCGCAGAATCTACCACCGGATCGGAAACGCGAACCACTGAGAATATCCGGCGAGAAACTCAGTGGGCTGTATCTGTGGGTAAATTTGTTCGCCGAGCCCTCGTCGCAAGTGACGGGTTCGACGAGAACGGTGACCGGTGCTTGAGGTACCTAAAAGCGCGTTATGGATCGGGAATCGGGAGGAACCGAAATGACGTTTCTAGGGCGACGTCCACTGTTTACCATTCGGTTCGCAGGATCGGGGCTAAACTATCGAGTTACGTGTTGTAGCTTTAAGGATAAGATGCCATGTAGTGTTATCGAATAATGCGACTATGACAGGATTGAAATATCGCCGGCAGATGTTTTTTTTCTTAGAAATACGTAACTAACAATAGTTCGCAAACGACTTCCGTAATGAAAAAACACGGTGTAATTAAAATTTCTAAATTTGCGTAAACATACTAATGGTAGGTGTATAATATAGGTATAGCCAGTACGAGTAGATACAACCAGCGTGCATCTGTTGTGTTACCGTTTTTTCGTCCAGTGTGCTTAATGCGAGTTTTTTAATGTTCTCGATAGCTTAAAAGTTGGAACTTTTTGCCTACGTTTGCCGTTAGGGGCACTGTTTCAACTGCATACAAATTTGAGTTAACTTTTACGCTATCGAAAACGTTAAAAAATTCGCAGTAAGCACACCGGTCGAAAGATGGATGAGTTCGTCTATTCATTAAGATAAGGGTAATTGAATGATTTCATCATAAATGTTTATTGGAATTAATGACTGACATTAACGAGCTCGTTGCCGATTTAGTTTTCTAGTTCGATCTAGTTCTGCCGCGAACACGCACATCTCATTTTTAAAGAGAGAAGAGCCATTATTCTATAAAAAAAATTTTTTTTGCTTTTGTTTCAAAGCAAGTGAATAAATACACTGCCCTGGCGTTAAGCTTTTACAAAAATATATAATATAGGTAAGCATTTCCCACGTACTTATTGTATTAGTAGATGTATTATTAACATATAAGGCATCAGAAATGAAACTTATATCAATTGTTAATCATCCATGATAATATGATATAGGTATACATAATTGTAATCTATTTATGTTATTTTACACTAATATTGTTAAGTGAAAATTTTTATGTTAATTTTTAAACTTGGGTATATTTTTTTATAAACACGATTTTTTCGCGTGTCCGTGATTTTACGTAAAAATGAAGCTACTTGTCGACTGGTAGTTTATGGACCGGGGTGTGACACACTCTATACCGGAAAATGTAATGTGTTTAATTATTTCTGAATTAAAAATTGAAAGCGAGTGAAACCGCGGCTACATGTAGTTTAGAACATTATAGCCGGATCATACTAGATAAATTGGAGAGTGGTGGTAATTGATTAATGATCTGTATAATAAGCATTATTAATCCAATTTAAAAAAAGATCGATGACTATCTTTGATGGTGATAAACAGTACATGTCAACGAAAACGGGTAGGTAATAAACACATACGTGCACAGTATATGTGTACTTTATTATAATGTGTATTTCATTCTACAAAAGCACACTTTGAAATATATTATTTTGTTGACAACAAGTTTTTCTAATCAGTTAGCATGTCACGTCAGTTGTTTAACAAAAATGCTAACCGTTTTACCTCTGGTGGGACTCGAACCCACAATCCTCGGCTTAGGAGGCCGATGCCTTATCCATTGGGCCACAGAGGCGAGCGTCTGAGCGTCGGTAGTGGCGGCTCCCGTTCATCGCGATGTCGACGCCGATGTTGCGTCATAACTAACCATATAGGATACGTACATATTACATACACGCATATGTACCCAAATAATTATTTTTCATAATCACCGTCATTGATAAGCAAATTAAGGCCTTGTGACTCATACTGACAGACTTTGATTGAAAAAATGTAACTTCAATTAATTTTATTAACGTAGGTATTTCAAACAAAAAAAAAACATAATTTGAGCAAAAGTAGTTTAAGTAGGATTAAAAAACAAGATCTCATGGTGTGGGGTTGGTTACTTTGTGAGATCACTGGACTCTTTTAAACATCATGTAGAACAAGAAATTGACTGATATGCTCGTCTTCCCGACTCTACCTTTTTTTTCCTACCTACCTAAGCTGATGGTCTTGAGATACCATATCAGCGTACCGGGTGAGTAGATGAGCTCACAGGGCTCAAAACTGAACACTCTAGCTTTAAAAACTATCATATCGAGGGGTGAAAGGCTATTTGGTTTAAGCGACATCTAGGGTGATATTGAGTTATATACATATACGGAATCAGCGAATTTTTCTCCGTCGAATGATGCCGGATTTATTAAAATCAGAGCACTTTTTTGGCGTTTGAAACAATACTATTTTTGGGTTGTTTCCAAAGTGGCAGTGTATTATCCAACGTTGATTTTGAATTTTTTTTTTAGTAAGGTACTTAAACCATACGATGATATTAAGAGACGAGACATAAACCAGTTACCTTTTCTCAGAAAAATAATCCAATAAGAGTTAAAGCGTGTTTCCTGTTTCAATTTTTTATTAAGCAGTAACTTAAATCATTTTGACTTCTACCAATTACATGGTGTGATGTCTCTTAAACCATTTGTCCGTCACCCAAATACGACATGGAGTGTCGCTTAAGCTCTTTCAGCTGCATCTATTTTCCATGCAGGGTGCTACTTAAATCAAGTAGTTCTTTTGTTTCAGATATTTTGCTTAGCCGTTAAAACATTTTGGTCCTATTATTTTATTAAATGCATGTCGCTTAATACAGACAATAAAATGAAGTAATGCAATATGAAACATTTTGTCGGTATAAATAAAAATACGGGTCGGTCTTTCAATCATAAAATTTTAATATGATACATTTTATTCATGTCGCATGATACCATATTTATTTCATCTCCCGGGAGTTAAAAATCGTGATCTTTCAACCGGACTGCCGCGCGCAGGCGCTTCAGTCGAACTCCAGAGTGCATCGAGGAATGACATGACGCGCAGTCGCCGCCAGTGTTTACGTAAAACGTCTGTCTTTGAAATCGAATCGTAAGTACCTACTTTAATTTCATTATTTACGTAAAATTTTCAATTGAGATGAAATGTAATAAAGTTATTTGTTTTTATTATTTTTATTAGTCTTTGATTATGTTACTTCTTCTATTAAGTAGGTAGTTAACTCATTATTTTAAGAGAATAATGGCAATCTTAAGTTATCTTTCTCCATTTATGTGCTATATATATAACGTGATAATGATTATGGATATTGTTGTAAGTACTTATATAATTATTTAATACTCGTATCTTTAGATGCATTTTAATTATAGTAGGTACACTACGTTTGTTTATGACAATAAAATTACCCATGTGCAACATGCAAATTACTGTTTTAGTTATCTAAATTTATTTATGAACGAAACGATTTGCACAGTTTATTTATGAACTATGTTTCTTAAGTACGTTTTAATGTATTGTATTATAGGTACTACTATTTACCGTTAACTATTGGATATAATGTGAAGACTCCACTTTAAAAGGTTCATCCTATGTATTTCCCTTATAATTACTATATTTACTATTTCAGATAAATATGGAGACGGAAAGACAGAAATTCTACAAACATAAAATCAAACGAATCAGTATTTCGAACAAGGATGATAAGTCTTCCGTAATTGATGAAAGCGACACTAGCAAATCTACAGTAACAATATTAGGAAGTACCTCTTATCATAAACAAGTCAACGATTTAAGTATTATTAATTCCAACAACATAGATCAACAACCTGAAACCTTGTTTGGTGACCGAATCGATTTAAATTATGAATCGAACTTTTATGCCAATACTGTGGATGAGGTGGTAGGTGTATTTTTTTATATTTGTCATGCTTGTAATAGTAGCCATTTATTATAAGTACACTAACATAATTATAAAGTATTATTTATTTTACTTATTTCAGACAAACATGACAGATGAAAATATACCTGATGATTTGAATGACCGTGATGTAAATATTAACGAAGTAACGATTGAAGTGGAACGAGAGGTAAAATTGCTTTTTTTTTTAAATTAGTTAGTAACGTAATAAAAAGTATACTGCGTGTTATTTTGATTTTGTTAAGCTTTAACAAAATCTTATCAATCGTTTTTACATAAAAGAGCAACAAACATCCATTTATCTGGCTACCCTCATAAATTTTCGCATTTACAATAATACTTAGTACGATGCAACATTTAATGCTGACTATTTATGTCAATAACATTTAAATTTTCTTTTAGTATCAAGAAGAAATAGACAAACCTGAAGTAACGGAAATAGAAAGAACCATTAGTAACGACAGCCTTCAACCAACTATTACCGATATCATACCTGAAAAAGATATGGATATATTGAGAAAATCTTTAGAAGATGATAATTTGGATGACAATGTACAACTAATTCAAACAGCGGATGATAATCCAATACGGAAAAAAAACAAACGGGTTGGAGTGAAAAAAAGCTACGTTGATTTTTTAAGTGAAGATGACGATTTTGCCTGGGACTCAACGTCGTGGAGAGAAACAGACGACTCTTCAAGTGATCAAGATGATCAAGTACCAACGAAGAAAAAGAAAACAAGCATAAAAGATGGAAAAGTGGGAGATGCAGGATTAAAAAAGAAAAGAACAAATAAGAAAAAGGTACGAAAGGATGCTAGATCAAAAGGCGTTCAATATGTTAAGGCAGATGGTTCAATTGTGAAAGAAAGAAATATGAAACCGAATCCTTGCTTAAAAAAAAACTGTCCCTACAAGTGTCAAGAAATAACCTCAGAAAAAAGGAGTGCCATATTTAAACATTTTTGGGAATTATCTCCGGAAAGAAAAAAGCAGTGGATAATATCTATGTCCTCTAAGCAATCCATAAAAAGGAAGAGATCCAAAGACTCTAATTACAGGAATAGCACATTCTGTTATTTCATAAATGATGGAGAGGGTCGGCGACAAGTTTGTTTAAAGTTCCTCATGAATACTCTTGATGTCACTCAAAGATACATTTATTATACATTAACAACACAGGAACTTGGTATGGCGAAAGAAGATGGAAGAGGAAAATGCATTCCCCCCAACAAAACATCTAACGCAATCAAAGAATCAGTAAAATCTTTTATCAAAAGGTTACCTGCAATACCATCGCACTACTGCCGAAAGGATAGCACAAAACTATATCTGCCTGTTGAATTTAAAAATATAAAAAATTTATACCGCTGTTATAAAGAAGACCTCATTAGTAAAGGAGTCGATGTTGTAAGTGAAAAAGTATTCCGTCAAATATTCACTACTGATTTTAACATTGGGTTTCATGTGCCTAAGAAGGATAAATGCATAAAATGCCTACGTTTTGAAGGACAGAAGCCAGAGGATTGTGCCAAATTTCAAGATCATTTAGAGGAAAAGAAGGCATCAAAGAAGCGGTTAGAATGTCATCGACAGTTAGGTAAAGAAAATCCTTCCATTCTGTGCACATCTTTTGACCTCCAGAAAGTTCTCAATACGCCTCATGGCAATAACATGTTACTATTTTATTCTAGAAAGTATGCTGTTTATAATTTATGTTTTTATGAAAGCATCACAAGGAATGGTTTTTGTTTTATCTGGGGAGAATCTGAAGCAAAGAGGGGCGCAAATGAAATTGCTACTATTATACAGAAATACATAGAGAATGTGGATTCTCGAGGTACCATTACATCTTTGATCTTGTATTCAGATTCTTGCCCTGGACAAAACAAAAATAAAATAGTCCTTGCAACAATACATAATGCTTTGTTGCAATCGAACAATTTACAAGCAATTCAAATGAATTACCTTCTCCCTGGCCACACGGAAATGTCGGTAGACAGCATACACTCTACAATCGAACAATCCGTAAGAAATATTACTGTATGGGCCCCTTCGCAATGGGCTACAATAAGCCAGCTAGCAAGAAAAGAACCAGCACCTTATAATGTTGAAAATCTGACACACGAGGATTTCTTAAATTTTGATGATATGTCTGAAAAATATTTTAAGGGTAACCTTGTAGGTAAAATTAGTAAAATCCGTACAGCAACATTTAAAAAATCTCATCCAAATCAAATGAAAGTAAAATTTTCAATGAAAGATAATGCATCCGAAGAGATTATACAAATTATTGCGAAACCTAGAGCTATCAATCGTAGATATAATACAAGTTTGCCGATTACCAAAGCCAAATACATGGACCTAAAGAAATTGTGTGACACTGGGGTTATACCCAAGATATTTCATAAAGAATACATAAATCTACAACACTGCAATTCCAAAGATGTTCTACTGGATACTGATGTAGAAGATACAGTCGAAGAAAATGATTATTAAATACGTTCTTTCTTATTGCATTATGATTATTATCAAGCATTGGCTGTATTTTATAATTACTACAAGTTTTGTTTATTGATTTGATATTTTTTATTTTGTTTTTATTAGTTTAAGTTATAATTAAACAATATTGGTTGTGATTAATTATAGTCTTAGTAAGTTTTATGACAGCCGATCTCAAGTAATATTGAATAAATAATACCTAATTATAGTTGATTTTCCTACATTCAGACTGAATTTACTTGATTAATATCACATCAGTAAAAGTAATAATACTTTATAATGTACAAAATACTAATACGTATTAATACTTTAACTGATGTGATAATAATCAAGTAAAATCAGTCTGAATGTAGGAAAATCATGTATAATGAATTAATTATAGTTGATTTTCCTACACTCAGATTGATTTTACTTGATTATTATACGAAATATGAATACTTTAACTGATGTTGTTAATTAATATGTTGTATATTAATCAAGTAAAATCAGTCTGAATGTGGGAAAATCAACTATAATTATTTATTATATTATTATAATTATAGATGATTTTCCTACAGTCAGACTGATTTTACTTGATTATTATACAAAATATTAATAGTTTAACTGATGTTGTTGATTAAGACTAAAAAATAAATAAATATGATTGATGTTCCCACATTGAGACTGATCTACTTAATTATTTTTCTAAATAAATACTTTAACTGTTGTTGTGTTTTGTGTATTTCTTTATTTATTAAATAATATAAGCACCTGAGATTTTAAGTGATTGCGATATATTTAGGTTGTTTTAACAGCCACTGATAGTATTAGACGTAAAAAAATGTAACATCAAACGGTAAATTTTCAATATTATATGTCACATAAGTAAATTCGCCTGTCAGTCATTTTAATCTAAATTGGTAGTTGAGATAAATAGCTTGCTACTATTAATTTTGGGCTAAGTCACTTCATGCTTTTTGGCTTACTCTGAAAATATATTGCAGCGTCGCTTATTTTTTTTCCCCTGTAGCCAATTGTGGTTATGAAGTCACTTAAATCTTTATTCCATACTCTGAAAAATAAGGGCTTAAGGCAATTTGTATTAAGCGACGTTTATCTTTGTAATTAAAGGTCCGTTTTATTCGGTATTAGCATCAACAACTTGATGTTTTTAATTGAATTTCAATTAAGTTTACTCCATTCAAATTGCTGAAGAAGTTTTTTTGTTATGATTTTTTTTCCAAAATTTTAAACTTTAAATGGCTCTCCTGTAAAGTTGCAAAAATGTCGCTTAAACCAAATAGCCTTTCACCCCTCGATATGTACCTGTTTGAAGTCGTCATTACCAAAAGCGATCCGACTATTATCGAGCGATCCGACTATGCCGGCGTTCGAATTCCGAAGACGCATAAGTACATATTAAAATACGTGTTCACGAACGACTTCAATGGATAAAGAATAACACCGTGCTTTTTTAATAACCTATATGGATGGGCGAGCTCACAGTCCACCTAGTGTTAAGAGGTTACCGGACCCCATAGACATCTACAGCGTAGTTGCGCCACCCACCTTGAGATATGAGTTCTAAGGTCTTAAGTATAGTTACAACGGCTGCCCCACCCTTCAAACCGAAATGCATTACTGCTTCACGGCAGAAATAGGCAGGGTGGTGGTACCTACCCGCGCGGACTCACAAGTGGTCTTACCACTAGAATTACGCAAATTATAATTTTGCGGGTTTGATTTTTATTACACGATGTTATTCCTTCACCGTGGAAGTCCATCGTGAATATTTGTTGAGTACGTATCTCATTAGAAAAATTGGTACCCGCCTGAGATTTGAACACCGGTGCATCGCTCAACGCGAATGCAGTGGACGTCTTATCATTAAGGCCACGACGATTCTGCGAAGCACTGCTCTTGCTAAGCAAATTCTCTCAGGTTGAACCCGTGTGCTCCTGAACCTACCCGTCCGCGAGAAGCTGGGATAGGGAATAGGGTAGCAGCAAATAGGTAGGGAACAAAAACAATCTGACCAGTGATGACAAATCCGGACCTGAAATGTCATTGTTTAATTTCCTTTAAATCTTTATTGTTGTGCTCAATTGAACTGTACAAATAATCTGTGTTATAAATGCCGTCGCAGTTTTAACGGACTTTTTGGCGGGAACGCGAGGAGTGAAGTTGTGTGATTTGTTTTATTTTGTCTATTGTTTCTTCGGATTTAAATGTGTAATAATGGTGGTTTATTAACTGTTTAATATCTGTGAAAGTGCACAAATGTGGGAAAATGAAACAAAGCCGCTGGACGTAACTTCTCGGGATCCTCCAAAAAGTCCACTGAAAAAATCTTAGTAAATGATCACCATTTTACTGAGATTATATTTTATCCCATATCATCTCATTTCATTTCATCCCAGTTGATTAATGTCTCAAATTAATCATCTTCATTTCATTTCATTCCAGAATATCATTTTTCATAAAAATATGAATATAAATTAAAATAAGATGTCACTTAAAGGTCTCAGTTACCAGGTCATAAAATCCGAAATCCAGCAGTTTTAACGGTTTCAACATCGCATCAAATAAACAACCGACTGATGTTGAACTTATGACGTTTTAAGTTCACACTCGAAAAGTTTGCTCGTTGTGTGTTTTTATGGAAACACTTTTCACACATGAATTTTCTAACGTTTGCATGTAACATAGTCGTTAACTAACAAATTTTCAACGAAATAAACTTTATTTAAAATACGCGTTTAAAAGTCGGTGAATAAATTATCTGACAAGCAAATAGCAAGGCGCTGATATCAGCCAGCAGTAAAATTTAGATTCACCTTCGAACCTGTTTCCCTTAATGAGTAGGCCAGAAAACCAAAATATAAAATCTGCTAAAGAGGTATACCATATCGAACCGTCTCGCCCATTCCTTTCTGATAGCGGACGCTTGGATAAGGAATTAACTTAGCTTTAATACCCACTCAACCAATACTTCTCCCATTTAAACGACCAACGAGGGAAGTTATATAAAAACTTTCTTTATTAATATAATAATAATATATTAATTGTTTTATCGAGAAGTCCCATAGAAAGCATAACCCGAATAGCAATGTCACCTTGGTCGTGATATTCCTATATAATAGAATTAATATTTTTAAGTCATCGGAATCTGAATAAGACGCTCTGTTTACAAGCCTATCGAGAGATGCGACCGTCTGTATTCAAATCTCGTATGTATGTAAATATCAATTTTGAGTGAACATAAAAATCAAACCGACAAAACAAATTCTGTAGTGAATTTTAAGCCCCAAACGGCTAGGTGCCATCGTCCTTTTGCGGAACCGTGGGTACCGTAATTAAGTTGATAATTTTCATTTACGGACACTTGCCTTTTTTGTGTTGATATCTAAGATGAAATGTTTAAAATGAAATATTTATAAATAATTTACTAGTGACAGGACGTTTTGTGAGTCCGCGGTAAGTACCACCACCCTGCCATTTCTGCCGTGAAGCAGTAATGCGTTTCGGTTAGAAGGGTGGGGCAGCCATTGTACTATAAAAACATAGAACTCTATATTATATAATTTGCGTAATTACTGGTGGTAGGATCTCTTTTGTGTTCGCACGGGTAAGTGTTACCACTCCAACTATTTCTGCCGTGAAGCAATAATGTGTTTCGGTTTGAAGGATGGAGCAGCCGTTGTAATCTCAAGGTGGGTGGCGCATTTACGTTGCAGATGTCTATGGGCTCCAGTAACCACTTCACACCAAGTGGGCTGTAAGCTCGTCCACACATCTAAGCAAAACAAAAAAAAACCTCTCTGAAAAGTGGAGCTCGTTGGGGTTCAGTCGATAGTAGGTTCTGTAGGGCGAGTTTTGCGCGCCTTTCTAAAGGCGTAATCTCTTAGGATCAATTGGAAGAAGGCGAGAACTTCTATCCGCAACCTCTCCCACTAGTTCTTTAGAGGCGCTTAACTGCGATAAAAAAACGGTACCACTATCCTACCCGTTTCTACCGTGAAGCAGTCACGCGATTTCATTTAAAGTGACAGTATTTATACTAACTAGAGGTCCCGCAGTAGTCGAAATTCGACTATAATTAATTGGAATTGTAAGTTTGTACACTATTATGATTGTATTTTATACTTCTATATTCACGAATTTCGCCAAGACTACACTATAAGAAATATTAACAAAGACAAACCATATTCTATTCTCAATTTGACAACAGACGTCAAGAACAAAAGTTTGACAATAAATAGTATGCATGCGTGTGTGCGTCAAATACATGGTATGTAGTGTGTGTAATGTTTTCTTTATTTATTTAATCTATCTTTTATGCATTATTTTAAAAAAATATTAGCGTTGTGCACTTCTTCTCTATATTCTCTATAAGTGTGAAAAATTTCATACTCCTCCGTTCGCGCAATTTTCTTAAAAAGGGATACAAAGTTTTTGCTTCACGTATTAATATATAAATGAGCTCGTTCGCCCGTCTGTGCCAAAAAAATATTACTCAAGTGTATTCACGGGAATTATCAAAATAATACAATCGAATAATCAAATTGAAAATAATTTTACTTCTTTTAAATAAAACTATAATTCTATTTATTTATAATGCGTTTCAAATAAGAATGTGCATGGACCTGCGCTATATTGTGACAGCTGTCAAATCGAAAAAAATAAGTAAAGTCAGTCAAAAAGGTGGGAATTTTTAAATATTATTTTTTAATCCAAATCTTTGAGTTTGCCGATTCCACTCATCTCACTGCTTCAGTAATCATCATCATCGTCGCCCATCGACAGATAATAGAGCCCGACAGTGTTGCAGCCTTGATTTTTAAATAGGTGTGTTTTTTCTTATATAATCTAAATTCATGCTTAATTTACCTCGACCAGTACTCATCATATCAAGAAAATTATATAGAGTGTATGGTTTATTAAAACAAACATATTAATAGTCTTCATAATTAGGCAAAAAATTCACTAAAATATAGAAAAAAAATTTTTTGTTGCTGTCCGTAATTTTTTATCGAACTTTGACAGATCAAGGTCATTGACTTGCACGTTCTTATATGAAACGCACTATATATGAGTGTACATAATGCGTTTGACGGATGCTAGAAAACTGAATAAAATTTCTAAATCATAGCCATATTATACAAAAACTCATTCACAATATATTATTATTAAATAAAATGTATTATTGCATTCTCTTTATATATTATCACGAAGGAAAATAGTCGATTTTCTCTTTTATCAAATTAGAGGCAGCAACTCTCGTTACAATTCGTTGCGTATTTAAACATTTTTACACCAACGAGATACCATATCGACGTTGACAATATTACAAAACTGTTCTTAGTTCAATGATAGATGTTTCATTTTAAATTTAACCTAAGTTAACGAACATTTTATTCTGAACGTAATTTCTGTCACGAATTACTTACAACTCGCGGAATAAGTTAACAATCATATTATCACAGTAGAGACATATCAAAAATAAATATTTTCGTAACAAATAATTATATTATATTGTTTGCTTTGAACATCATTTTAAATTTTGGTAGAGCTTTAACGAATTGATGGAAATAATATTGTATTTTTCACCATCATATCGCTTGCCTCCGAAGCAAAGTTCGCCACCATCACCGGTAACCATAGCGATCATCCAATGCCAGATCTATTCAGAGCTATCAGGCATTTGGCTCTGCTAATGAGTTTTCTTTCAAATTATTTCCTATGCGGTAGACAGCAGTTTGGCTGGCCAATAATTCTCAGGCAGGCTGAATGATCGCGAATGACTTCGCAAAAAAAAAAAAACAAAAACAAAAAAGAGTCTATCAATAAACGAAGAGCAGTTCTGAAATTCATTTCATATTCATTAGGTAAACGCCGGTAACATTCTATTTATCGCTTCTACACGAATAATGAACAATGTCACCGTTTGGATAACGCACGAACGCGCTCTGATGACCGAAGCGCTTCTTGCAAACTTGACACACGTCGTAGTCGTTTATAACAACACTCTTTGATTCGTGGTAATGCTTCAGCTCTTGGACCTAAAACATACAATTTGTTATTATTACCACAGGGTTGAAGATCACCCAGTCGCAGGATACTTCTTTTTTTTTTTTCAATAACCCGCACAGGTGAACCTTTCACTGTTCATGAATGAGGCCGAAGTTTCAATTGTATTGGATATAAGTTATTCCGCCTATCGGACCGAAACGCATAATTGGTTCGCGGCCGAAATGTTGCCTGCGGGATTGGATCACCGGCATGGTCGCATTGCTCGATAGAGTACATTAAGAACTTCGAACATTTACCAAAATACAGAGACACTGCAAAGTGGAGCATTTCAATTATAATAACAATTCCTATGTACAGAGCCGTACCCATTTGCAACCTATACTATTGATGATTACAGTATTATGTACATAATTACGTCACGGGACGCCTCGCCGTGTAGACCACGGAAGCTTCTCTTTTGTATAGTTAAAGATGAAATAGGCATTAGGCATTACCTGCATATGTTCCGCATACAACAGTCCTTTGAGTATTTGCATTCTCCGTTTCAACGTGAGTTGAGCCTCTAATGAGCTTTCCAGAAAGTGTTTCAATCGGCTAAGCGGCACCGAATCTGGTAATACTGCGAGTGCCTGAGAAACAACATTCAATACAGTAATACCACAACGATACTATTATTAGTCAACATAATTTTTAACAAGATGCAAAAAGGCCGAATGTATTTTGAGTTAACTACATTTATATTTAAACTTCTATGTCTCACATGTCTCACGAGGACATCAGAAATGACGAAGCTGACCTAAGCTGATGCGACTACAGGTAAAATTGCTGACAGTAATGAGTATTTTTTATAGTTTAGGTGTCTGGACGAGCTCACGGTTCACCTGGTGTTAAGTGGTGACCAGAAACCATAGATATGTAAATACCGCCACCTACCTTGAGATACGAGTTCTATCTAAATTTTTACAGTACAACGGCTGTCCCGCCCTTCGAACCGTAACGCATTACTGCTTCACGGCAGAAATAGGCAGGGTGGTGGTACCTACCCGTGCGGACTCATAAGACGTCCTATCACCAGTAAAATATTTATAAATATTTAATTTTAGGCATAAACCCAAATGAGTAAAGTGTCCGTAAATGAAAGTTATCAACTTAATTACTTGAGGCTCAGTACGGAGTGGATTTCTGTTTGTGTCCGTCTCATCTTTTAAGCATAGGTATTTGGGCAGGGCAATAAAAATCTATCAAGTGACTAATTAGTTGAAATGTAATTATTTTTTTACTAATCCATCATTCTGGTACTGCACGTAATGTAACACGATTAATAATTGGCTGGTTGTTTTTTCTTTCCATTACGGTCACAGAAAGTATGAAGTAGATAAAAGTATGAAGTAGATAACACAACAAATTCTTATCTTAACAAATAAATATTCTTATATGCTTATACGTTAAGGTATATTTTAGATTGGTGAATAATTCCTTTAAATCCAATATACATCGACACTAATCAGCCTGCAGCGACAGAGAGGTAAAATAATTGAAATTACTTTTAAGGGAGAGATCTTATCAGCGTGTTTTTCCAATATATCCAGAGCCGTTTCTAGATCGGGCACCGATGTTTTCGGGTGTCTTGGTACGTTGGCGAGCGGTCCGCTAAGGGCGGCAATCTGATCGGGATTCATCAATATCTTCATGAGGATAACGTAAACGTCTTGACTCTTGTCCTTGAGATTTTCACTCACGTTTTCACAGTATCGCATCGCTCTTTCCACGTCCCCTGAAAACATTAAAACTTAAGCGTTGATATAATATTATAACGTGGTCGTCGTATATTGAAGTCGTCGTGGCCTAAAGGATAAGACGTCCGATGCATTCGTATGTAGCAATGCAACGATGTTCAAATCCCGCTAACAAGTACCAATTTTTTTAATTAAATACGTACTTAACAAATGTTCACGATTGACTGATGGAGAAATAACATCGTGTAATAAAAATCAAACCCGCAAAATTATAATTTGCGTAATTACTGGTGGTAGGACTTCTTATGAGTCCGCACGGGTAGGTACCACCACCCTGCCTATTTCTGCGGTAAAGCAATAATGCGTTTCGGTTTGAAGGGCGGGGCAGCCGTTGTAAGTATACTGAGACCTTAGAACTCACATCTCAAGGTGGCTGACGACATTTACGTTGTAGATGTCCATGGGCTCCGGTAACCACTTAACACCAGGTGAGCCGTGAGCACGTTCACTCACCTAAGCAATAAAAAAAACAATAAGCTATTTTAAAGTATGTTACGCAAGGCACAACGTGAGGGGACTACGTGACTAACAACCACTTCGTATTCTCAATTCGTATATAAGACACAGCACTCTTGGGTCTCACACCGATCAAGACACACCATGTCAAATTAATTTAGGGTAACATTTAAATTGTAATTATTTCGAATTAAATTTAGTTTGTAAACTTGTTCTTTTTCTGCAACCTTTTTTTTCCGTACTGTATGTTTTATAATTTCTTTATTATTGTCGTATCTTCTGTCGGTACTGATGAAAGTGTTAAATTTAAGATTTAAAATCCGTTATCGAGATTTGTTAATTAATTAAGGGTTTATTAACACTAAACATACCATAACGGGTCAAATGACCCATTTTGAACTTTTGCATTGAAAATGCACGTATCATCTTATTGCTTTTGGGCATTTGACTTTATGACTTTTTCTTACCAATTAATCTACAGTTATTATACTACATATTTATTTTTGTTTTGTTTATTTAGAGTATCACTTGTCGTATACTACTATATCTACCCGCTATGGTAGAAAAAGGGGACCAGTAAGTGTTGATATGATTAGTATTAAAACGCAAGAGGTGCGAGAGGATTAGTATAATTATTACTAGCAACCCGAGCTCGGTTCGCTTCGGAAATTGTAATTTATTATCGATTTCTTCACTATTTAATGGATATTATTATACATATAAAGCTTCCTCTTCAATCACTCTATCTATTAAAAAGAACCGCATCAAAATCCGTTACGTAGTTTTGAAGATTTAAGCATACATAGGAACAAACAGATATAGGGACAGAGAAAGCGACTTTGTTTAATACTATGTAATGATTTATCATTATATTAGCAACTAGCCATACTCACCCGCTTCGCTGGACATTTAAAATTAACATTATTATTTATTGTCATTATTATTAGAGAGTCCAACACTTCTATAAATATTAGCCTATCCTTTAAGTACATGTATTTTCTACATGGATACCAAGTTTCAAGTCAATCGGATGCATGTGCATCAGTAGTTATAATGGAACATCCGTAAAAACCGCTGTAGATTTATATATTAGTATAGATAGTATAGATTTAAACGGTAGTTTCAAATCATGTAAGAACATCGTATCATATTTGTATGCTAAAAAATCAAATTTACTCATTGAGAGATTTTCAATTGTATGCATATACACACCCTTAAATGTTAGATTATTATTTACTACTACGTACCCAAGATCAGCACATATATTGCGAGCGCCATTTCGTGTCGTCCCAGCTTCCCCAGCACCACGGCGCGCTCCTCAAACAATCCATCGGTAGGGAAATGCAGCAACACTCTCTCGGGCGTGTAGTGAGTCGATTTTTCTAGAAAAGCCAACAGCTTCGACTTCGTATGCAGCAATTCTTCTTCGGTAATATTCGCTTTTTTATTAATTATCTTCTCCCTGTACATGTTTATTAGGGCGTCGTGGAACAATGGATTCGTATCGTTCCACGTGTGTATAATGTGTTCCAGGTAAGGTATCACAAGCGATTCGTGTTCTCTCAGTAAGAAGTCAAGTACTTTCGGACGGGGTAAGTTTTCGACTTCGATTTTATCTTCCGTGAATATCTTCAAGCCCTCCTCGGGGTTCTCTTTCAGAATCCAATCGGAAAAATTGAATATTAAATTTATATGCTCGGCACCTGTAACGATTTTTTGTTAGTTTTGATATAATTTATATTATTTCGTCGTTGTCAAACCAAAATTTGCTAGGTGCACTATTTGAGATTTTTACTTTTTGACCTTTTCGTATAGTTCATAGCCCTATCTACCGTATAAAAAAAAACTGTTATGTGTCTATAGCTTTAATATTTCTCTATAGCTTTCATTTCATATAGTTCTTAAAAATTCACCTTCATATGAAATTTTATACGAAAATGATTTACTCGTTAATTCAAAATAGAGTTTTTGCACATAGCAGATTTTGGTTTGACAGCGAAGATTAGATATAGTTTGGTAGGCAGCGGCTTGGCTCTGCCCCTGGCATTTCTGAAGTCTATGGGCGACGGTAACCATTCACCAACAGGTAGGCCGTATGCTCGTCTGCCTACACGGCCAATAAAAACTAAAAAAAATATACTAGAGAAATATATTTATACATATACAGAACTATATTTGAGACCTTAGAATTATATCTCAAGGTGGGTGGCCCATTTACGTTGTAGATGTCTATGGGCTCCAGTAACCACTTAACACCAGGAGGGCTGCGAGCTCGTCCACCCATTTAAGCAATAAATAAAAAAAACACTCATGTTAATGACGCACCTAACTGTTGCAAGTAGTTCTTAGTGCCCCGATATCCCTCGAGGCTGGAGTCCGGCTGCTTGGCTTGTTCCCGCAACAGCTGAAGCGCCTTCGTGTGCTGCCCTTTAGTTTGGTACAATATTATCAGTTCGCTGTGCTTGCCGTGTTGCAGTAATGTCTTCTCGGCCTCCTCTAAACGACAATTGTTCAAGCGTAACAGGGGCGCGACAAATGCGTCGTTTGTCTAAAATCACAAATCACGTTGTTATTCTAGCAGGCCGTGTGAATAAGGTTCGCAGATTTAGACCTTACAGCCTTGCCATTACACGCGTATCGTAATAAGTTAATCAATATAATATGTTTTACTACCGACCCGCCCTCACTTCGCTTCGGAAACTATAATTTATTATTGATTTCTTCACTATTTAATGGATGTTATTATACATATAAACCTTCCTCTTCAATCACTCTATCTATTAAAAAAAACGCATCAAAATCCGTTGCGTAGTTTTAAAGATTTAAGCATACATAGGGCTATAGGGACAGAGAAAGCGACTTTGATTTATACTATGTAGTGATTTAACATTATATTAGCAACTTGCCGTACTCGCCCGCTTCGCTGGGCATTTAAAATTAGCACTATTATTTATTGTCATTATTGTTAGGGAGTCCATCCAACACTCCTATAAATATTAGCTTATCCATGAAGTACATGTGTTTTCTACATGGATACCAAGTTTCAAGTCAATCGGATGCATGGTTCAGTAGTTATAACGGAACATCCCTAAAAACCGCTGTAGATTTATATATTAGTATAGAAGTATAGATTTAAACGGTAGTTCCAAATCATGTAAGAACATTATATCATATTTGTATGCAAAAAAAAATCAAATTTACTCATTGAGCGATTTTCAATTGTATGCATATATACACACCTTTAAAATCTGCTGACTCTTGTTAATTGGACTCTTGTAATGGCTGGGCGGCCATGCGTACCGGTTTGAAAATTGTTTAAGGAGTTATTAGAAGGCAATTTTGACTTCTACCACGTGTGTCAAGGTAGACCTCACGTATTAATCAATATTGCGGTAGGCAGCGGTTTGACTTTGCCCCTTACCTTACTGACATCCTCGAGCAACGGTAACCACTCACCATCATGTCCGCTATATGCTCGTATGCCTTAAAGAGCAATAAAAAAGCGACATTGTATCGTCTATGGATTCAATCGCTATGCATTAGTTCAAAACCGCAAAATTATAATTTGCGTAATTACTGGTGGTAGGACCTCTTGTGAGTCCGCACGGGTAGGTACCACCACCCTGCCTATTTTTGCCGTGATGCAGTAATGCGTTGCGTTTTGAAGGGCGGAGCAGCCGTTGTAAGTATACGGAGACGTTAGAACTTGTATCTTAAGGTGGGTGGCGAGTTTACGTTGTATATGTCTATGGGCTCCAGTAACCACTTAATACCAGGTGGACTGTGAGCTCGTCCACCCATCTAAGCAATAAAAAAAAACATATCATCATCTTTCCACTCACTTCAGTACTACCTTGTTATGGTTTTAATGAATACGGTTACGATAAACAAAACTTGTACAGGTTAGTTACCATTAAATAGCATTTCAGAAGCGTTGTATCAATCAACTCCATCTGCTGAGCGACGTTTCTTTGGCTGGTTCCCTCTTGCGGAGGAGACCCGTTAGGTTCGGGACTGCCCTTGCCGATCTTTCTTCGCAACTCAACTAAATACGGTATAAGTGCGTTCAGAGCGTTCTCTAAATCTTTCCCTTTCAGCTTTCCACTTTTCTCGCCGTCTGTACGGCCGTCTAGTTCAGGAAACAATTTGATGACATCGGCCGGATCGGTGTTTAGTTTGGCGAATTCCTGCATCGCTTGCGTGTAACATTTGTTGTCGAAGTCTTCTAGTGCATTCAGCACTTGTATGGAATGTATTTTTTGTTTTTTCTCCTCGGGCGAGCATTGTGACAACGTCTGTAAAATACAGTCACGATTGTGGGTCTATTTTTCTATCTTTCATTACTAACAAAATTTTTTCTTATAAATTACAGAGCTGTCGGCTCAATTACCGCCTGATGCAGTTACCGGATCTCGCAGACATGGGCAAGCGAGAATGTCACTACAAACTCGGAGCATAAGGTTGAAGTTTCAATGTTATTCTTTAAAAACCTTGATGATAAACGGGGTAACCTACATAATATTTCCAGCGTAATGCTGTTTACATCCACAGCAATTTCTAACACGACCGAATGTAACTTTTTTCCCCTACCTAAGCTGATAGCTTTGAAAGGCCATTTCAGCGTAACCCTAACAAGGTCAGCTGACGTCGTTGCTAACACCAACCCTAGCAAGAGCAGTGCTTCGTAAAATCCCCCACCGGATCGGAAACGCGACCCACTGAGAAAATCTGGCAAAAACTCAGTGGGCTGTGTGTATGGGTTAATTTACTCGCCGAGCCCTTCGTCGCAAGCGACGGATTCGACGAGAACGATAACCGGTGCTTGAGGTACCTAAAAGTACCGTTAGTGGATCGGGAGGATCCGAATTGACGTGTCCGAATGTAACAAAACACGATGTCAACTTAGAATACCTAAGTATTCGAGTCAGAGTGAATATTAAAAAATCTCACAGATTGTTCATTCCTTAAAGGCCTAGTGTAATTCGTTCTACATGTTTTTGAAACACGAATATTGCATTTGACATTGATGCTCACAAATACTCACGCTTAACAGTAAAGCAATGGTTCCTCTACGGTTTTTTACAGTGAAGGGCATCGTCGTGAAACCTGAACAAGTTCATAAGGAAGCCACAATTATACTTACATTCAAAATCGAAATAATTTTCTTTTGTCTCTTATTATATTTGACTTTACTTTTTAACATTTCGAAATTAACGCATGAACACTTAAAAAACTAAGTACTATTCGATTTATTTTATATATTTGTATCTATATAAGTCACGCACTGTCATGTAAACTATTTTTCTGATCACGTAAAAGTTAAAAGCGTCGTAGCTTATCAGTTTTAAACAGTTCTAGATTGTATGTTATAAACATTCACATTTTCCTTATAACGTTATTGAAAGTTGGATAGTTGGACCGATCGGTAGCTAATGACGTGATTTGTTTTAAACGAAAAACTAGGGCTTGGGTAACGCGTATAATTGAGTACACCGTTACTTTTTTATAATTTTTTTATTGCCTTTGTAGGCAGACGAGCATACGGCCCACCTGATGATGAGTAGTTACCGTCGCCCATGGACTTCAGCAATGCCAGGGGCAGAGTCAAACCGCTGCCTACCGTTAAAAATAATAATACCACAGCAGCCAACGCCGAACTAAATGTTAAGCTGACTTTTAATCTTTAGGTAGAATACATTTCAGCGTCGAACAATTTTAATAATGTCGATATACATATGTATTTGTTTAATACCGGTATTACATATACTTTGCCAGATTTTACTGTTCATAAAGGATTTTTCATAAGATAATGTCGCCTACGTTCATCATAATTATGTATATATGGATTAAGCCTTCCTCAATATTCGCTAGGAATAAGAGGCAACGAATAACTTTTGTACAGTCATCACTTTACACATAAACGGGGCTAATGTCCAAAATTAACTTATTTAACCATAGTTTATATTTAATCTTTTTTAATATTTACATTCCCATAAATTAAAAAAAAATATGGCAACACGTGAAATCACGTCAGAGAGCGAATTAAATTGAATTGAATCCTGATGAGACCGTCAACTGAGAAAGAAACGCCAGTAACGACGAAAACACATTTTAGACTAGTTACATTAATCAATTATGTATTCTTATGCGGATGAAATTTTATTTTTAAGACATCACCAATAGATATTGAAATTAGGGAACAAGATAGAAGTGACACCAAGGAAGAAAAACCGGTTATTAAATAGCTACATACTACCGATGTAATTAATGTTCAATAATGGCAAGTTCAAAACACTTTATTATCCTAAATTGCAAAACAGAAGTATGGTAAAATACAAATAATCACCCGGTTGTTGCGATCGAGAGCTAAGGAATCAATATTTCCGGCACGTAATATTTGTATTATTACATGGGTTAAAATTCTCTAGCAGACATCTTGTTTTTCTAAATAAATAAACACCCTAAGGATAAAGAAAGAAAAAACAGAAGCAGTTAACACTTAAGATAAAGAATAATTGCTTAACCAGTTGCCTATTTCAGAACCAGTTCCGCAAGAAGTTTGGTGATCTTAGTAGATAAGAGTAAAATACGACACGACCCGAGCGTCACGAATACTGTTCACAACTACATCACACGAATGGTGTAACTTTCATGGAACTTAAATGTAATTTAGGCTTCCTCACAAACACGTCAGGTTCGATTCGACTCACGGATTGATTTAAAATTAAAATTATTTAAACAAAATAATTTATTTATAGGATAATGTTGTTTTTCCGCCAAACGAACGAGGATAAATACGAAGACATCTCATTTAACATTTGTAATAACATAAAATGTTTTTGAATCATATTAATCTCGAAGAAATAGTAGTTATATATAAGCTTATAGCTTATAGATAATAGTTTTATATTTTTGTTTATCAACATACATGTTAAAGACTATTTAGAAATACTATATATATATTACTAGTGACAAAATAACATAAAATATCAATACAATAAAATGAGAATATCGTAATTTATAGGCGAAGTCAATTAAATATGAATTATTAAGAATAAGTAAGACACTACTGGTAAGAGATCTCTATAACATTTAAATGGGACCACATGTCGACCAAAAATAAGATTCTTCAAAATAGCTTCACCTTGAAAAACGTTCTGAAGTAACAAATAAAAAAAAAACAATTGGATTGGAGATCTCCACTTTTTTTTAAGTCACTTAAAAATATAAAACTTTCTGTTAATAAGGTAGTTATGTGAGCAACTTCTCTATGATTGTCTGTGCGAACTAATAAGTCGCGAGTCCTTAGTTACGCTATCAAGGTATGATGTTAATTTAGAATTATAAAATACTAGCGACCCGCCCTCGCTTCGCTTCAGAAACTATAATTTATCATTTATTTCTTCATTATTTAATGGATGTTATTATACATATAAACATTCGTCTTCAATCACTCTATCTATTAAAAAAAACCGCATCAAAATCCGTTGCGTAGATTTAAAGATTTAAGCATACATAAGGATATAGGGACAGAGAAAGCGACTTTGTTTTATACTATGTAGTGAAATACTTTTTACTGGCTAAGCTGTTTGGAACTATGCACGTCCTAACACTTTCTATGAATAATGAAACGTTAAACGCTAAAGGTTCGTACTTACAGTTAACTCTATAGCTATTTGGAACTGTTTGTCTTTCAGTAGCTGTTGCCTTTGTTTCGTTATGTCGACTAAGCTGAGACACCACACCTGCCCGACGGAGGCCACGAATATTAAGCCTCGTTTGCATCTGAAAAATACGGAACGTATCCAGCCAACTAACGAACACAGAAATGATGTTAGTTCACTGATGTGGTTCATGGCATATTTTATTTATACATATACTAGCGAACCCGACAGACGTTGTCCTGCATACACTAATAAATGAATGGAATGAATGAATGCATACACAAAAATTCATTCAAGTGGATCCAACCTTTTAGTAGCAGTATAGATAAATAACCTAGATAGCGACTGCAGCGCCACCTCCCGCGCTGATTAGTGAGTTTAAACCATCCAGGGCGCCACCCAAAGGCATTCAAAAAAAATCATTCAAATCGGTCCAGCCGTATACGAGTTCAATGACAAACACGTATAGTAGAATTATATATACAGTCAAAACCGTTTACTGCGACATCGTTTAGAACAACATGCCGGTTATAATAACCTAGAACAAAGGTCCCGGCTGAATGCTATATGACCGCCTCATTAAAACATTGCTTTATACGACATTGCTTATAACGACATACCTTATAAAACGACCACATTTACCTAATATTTCGGAGTATTAGATCTGTTAGAACGACCGGCTAAGCTCTATTGTAAACAATTTGAATAGGTATCCACATCTGTCTTCAATGGCTATTAAAATCAGGAAAGAAAACAATAGGATTTAGTTAGTGTAGGGTCTTTTCTAATTCTTAGAAACAAAACACGTGCATGCGGTAGAGTCAAAGTCCGCTTCTTCATATCTCTTCAGTTAGTTTGTTACTTATCTATACACAAGACGCACCAAAACTTTGTGGAGTTATTCGTGAAACTTTCAAAATGTCGCAAAGAAAAAGAAAACAAATAAATATTGAAGAAAAATCGCGTATTATGTAAATATATTTTTCCAATAATTCCCTATCGATTTCTTTGTACTTGCACGATACACATTAAACATCACCGGTTGTTACGACTATCGGTTTTTACGACTGAATATGAGCAGTCCCTTCAATGTCGTTATAACAGATTTTGACTGTATATATATATATATATATATATATATATATATATATATATCCATCCGGGAGTTCATGTTACGTCCTATATGGCGGTTTTTACCGATGATATTGCATCCGACCGACTTATTGCGTCCTGTATATGGACGCAAGATTGTCCATTTCTCAAATTCAGCCAGAGGTAGCCGAAAGATCCGTACAATGCGTGGGTAAAATATTGGCATGGACGTTATTTTGTCACCGGATTGATTCTCAGCGTATTTCTTAGTTCCGCTGTTTGGCACGCGAATTTTGGAGGTCGCTTCTCCGCGGCGTATATCGGTAGCGTATATTGGATATTTTTTTTACGTATATTTCACCGATAATGTGGCTTCTGTATATAAAAAAATTTCAATTCAAGTTTTTATCAATTCCAATTTGTGGTTTAATTACGTCACACAAAATGACCCCGTTCCAAGAGAAACGCGGGAACAACAGGGGTGAGGGGGCGGAGTTAGCATGCGTCATGCAAGCGCCGTGATTTTGTTTGCAATTCTGTTCCGGCCGGCGCGGGCGCAACGACGACTATAGTGTGAATATCAGCATATTAGAGAATGTATAATAATACTTTTTATCAACGAAACACGTGAGCGGAGCCGCGGATGAAAACTAGTGTTACTTACATACGCATTACAGAAGTTTATTCAGTTATAGCCAATGATAAAATAAACTAGACTTTAATTAGTCGTTTTTAAATAATTCTTATTCTTAATCGTAATTGATATGCCAGTCTCCTTTCATGTTCAATTTTCGCAATTTTTTTGTTTTTGTTTTGTAGACACTTATTATTTAATTATGAGTATTGTTTTTTGAATTATATAATTATGGTTTTAATTGTACTTAATTTATAAAAATAAATAATAGTTTAAAAAAACTAAAAAATACGCTTTATATAAAATTCAACAAAAAATAGAAAATAAATTTTAATAAATTTAAATTCAAAATAGTGTAAAAAAATACATATTTTATTGTAAAAAAAGCGTGGTGTGCATGGTGTTATTAGTTATAAACATATTTCTGATAGACATGAGTAGAAGAATTATTATTTCAATAATATCTTAAAAAGCACCTCACGCTTTTTTTACAATAAAATATATTTTTTTTCATTCATTCATTCATTTTTTAGTTGAATTTCAATTTTTTCAATTTTTTTTTCCAATTTTGAATTGTCATCGGTCCTCGATAAATCTATAGAGTTTGAATGAAATCTGGCCGTTTAAAGTGGGTCAAAATCGCGTCTATAGTAGTCAGTTACAAACATACATACAAGTGAAGCTAATATAAAGCGTGTAATAAAACTTGATAGTATTGTCGAAAAAATTGTTTTATTTCGTGTTCATAGCTAAATTTATAAAAATGACACTCATATAAATAATGTACTCACACATAAACCTAATTGGAAGAAAGCTGAGAAAGATGAGAGAAAGATGTTTAATCTCGTCTAGAGGAAACCCGAAGGTGGATAAGTTATTTAGAAGGATTCGCGCCCTTTCACCAAGCGTACTGGCAACTAGCTAGGACCCTCAAATCGGAAACGATCGCCAATACATTCTTTCGTAAGCCTCTTAGGCCAACCCTCGGCTTTTGATAACGATGAAAAGGTAGTGTTATTAGCCGATGCTCTGCAGGAGCAGTGCACCGTCAGTGCTCAAGCCGTGGACCCGAACACACCGAGTTAATTGCTAGAGAGGTCGAGCCCAGAGCTTCCCAAAAACCCTCAGACGCGTTACCCCACATTACCATTAACGGAGTAAAAGAAAAAATTGCGAACTTAAAACAAAGGAAAGCCCCCGGCTCCGCCAGAAACAAATGCCGCATTTTAAAAATTTAACCCCCTAAACTAATAATCATGTTAGTTTCTATTTTAAATGCCGCTATAATGAACTGCATCTTTCCCGCGGTGTAGGAAGAACGTTATCGGCATACACAAACCTGGAAAACCTAAAAACGAACCCGCGAGGTACAGCCCGATCAGCATCCTCCCAGTGTTAGGCAAATTATGCGAGTGAATATTACGCAAACGCCTCTGGGATTTCATCTCCTCGAAAGGCATCCTGATCGACGAACAGTTCGGATTCCACGCGAAGTGCTCGTGTATTCAGCAAACGTACTGCCTCACAGACCTCATCTTAGTAGGGATAAATAGCGTAGACCCCTCTCCACGAGGGCCCTCTTCTTCGAAATCGCGAAGGATTCGAAAAAGTCTGGCGCAACGGCTTAATTTACAAACTGTATAAAATAGGCGTGCCCGACAGTCTCGTGCTCATCATACGAGATTTCTTGTGGAGCCCAAATACTAGCTTCTTCCATTTGACTCTATACAGAGGAAGGCCGTTCGGATTGTCGATAATCCCATTCTCACGGATCGTTTGGAACCTCTGGGTCTGCGGAGGGACTTCGGTTCCCTCTGTATTTTGTACCGTATGTTCCATGGGAAGTGCTCTGAGACATTGTACGAGATGATACTGGCATCTCGTTTTTACCATCGCACCGCCCGCCACGGGAGTAGAGTTCATCCATACTATCTGGAGCCACTGCAGTCATCCACAGTGCGTTTCCAGAGATCTTTTTTGCCACGTACCATCCGGCTATGGAATGAGCACCCCTCCACAGTGTTTCCCGAGCGCTATGACATGTCCTTCTTCAAACGAGGCTTGTGGAGAGTATTAAGCGGTAGGCAGCAGCTTGGCTCTCCCTCTGGCATTGCTGAAGTCCATAGGCAACGGTAACCACTCACCATCAGGTGGGCCGTATGCTCGTCTGCATACAAGGGCAATAAAAAAATAGCCTTTCGTTTCGGTATCGAGTCGAGGGAACTCGATATCTCGGCCGGAGTTCCGCAAGGCTCCGCTCTCTCCCCGCTACTTTTTAGCGTGTCAATTAACGATAAAACCCGGTCGCTAGCGAATGCATCGATCCTTCTTCTTTCTCTCACAGTCCAGGTCTCAACCTCATATAAAAAGATGGGGAACACCAGTGCCCTTACCAGTCGGACTTTGGTGGTCTTGGTGATATTCCGGTCCTTATAAGCCGAGTTTATCTATGGCCGATCGCGTTATGATTATGCGCCGCTTAATTTCTTCCTCCGAACCACCACTGTTAGTCACTAGTGAACCTAGGTAGGTATAAGATGAAACGACCTCACAACTTGCAATCTCTGTAATCTCCGAGGTATTTTTATTGCTTGTCCACTATAATCATTTTGGTTTTGTGCCTGTTGATTCGGAGACCAAGGCAACTGTTTCGACGCGATTTAGCAATTCTTTTGCTTGTAGCAAAGATCTGATTGCCAAGTGGTTACAAGCCAGCAGAGTATTATCGTCAGCATCACGAAGATTGCATATGTTTTTGCCACCAATGGACACACCATCAGTCCAGTCATCTAGAGCGATTCTCATAATTGCCTTAGTGTAAATGTTAAACAAGAGAGGTGACAAGATACACCCTTGCCGGAATCCAGCGCTAGGACGCAGAGGTTGTGAGGCAACGTTGTCTAGCTTTACTGAAGATGTTTTGACACTCCCATATTTTCGAGGGTTTTCCATAAATGCGGCCATTTAACAGAGTCAAATGCTTTTTGAAAGTCAACTAAGCAAATGAACGTTTGCATGTTGAACTCTCTCGGCTTCTCTATTATTTGTCGCACAATCAAGATCGGTTCTCTGGTTCCCTTCCTTTACAAAGCCAGCTTGTTCTGGTACTATTTGTGTTGCTGAACAGCTTTTTAAACGTTCATTAAGAATATGTAGAATTTTGCTGCAGTGTGATTGATATCAGGGCAATAAGACGATAATTGCTACACTTCCTTGTCGAACCTTTCTTATGCAAAGGAATAAAAAGGGAGTGCGTCCATTCTGTAAGCCAGGTGCCAGATTTCCATATCTTGTACGAATTGCGTGGAAGATTTCGACACCACTCTGGCTAAAATCTTTAACTGTCTAGATTGGGATGTTATCACTTCCTACTGCTTTTCCAGTTTTAAGATGTTTGATGGCATGACGAACTTCTTATTTCAGTATTTCTGATTCGCATTCTTGGATATCTGATGTCGTTGGGGGTAAAATTTTGCAGTCGGGGTCAAAGAAGAGAGCTTGGCAATATTCTTTCCATCGGTCTGAAAGTCTTCTAACTCTGTTACTACACATCCATCCGATTTCTCAACAGCCCAGGTCTGACACAAGTTTTGGGGATTACACTAATTTTCCGGTACATCTCTTGTTTCGTGTTTTTCAACATGCGCTTCAGCTTTCGAGCAGATCTCTCTCAGAAAGTTATTTTTATCCCTCCTACAGGCTGTTTGAATGTTAGCACCAGTTTGTTCAGTATTTGCACTTCAACTTCCTGTGCTTTTTTGTGTCGTCTCTCTTCCACCAATGGTAAAGCTTCATCACTCATCCAGTGCTGATGTTTTTGGTTTCAGATTTGGTAGGTTTAAATGTTTTCACTGCTTCTCAAATCATTGCTTTTGTTCTATTCCAAAATTCTTCAGCCGTCAGTTGATCATGCCGTTCAATTTTCATTTCTTTCCAACTCTTTTCGAAAGATACAAAAAAGATGTGGGTGTCATGAGGAGCAATTATTTCGCATTCATTAATTTTTCTTGCAACCTGAAGTTTAAGTTGGAATTTAGAGACAAGGATCAGATCCGTAGTCGGCTCCACCACTCCACCTTGATTTTATAAGTATATAGTCAATTTGATTTCAGTATTGAGCAGCTGGTGAAGTTCAAGTGCAGCAACAAGCCTGCGTGGACGTTGTTTGAAGAGTGTGTTCGCTATCGATAAACCATTGTCATCTCGGTGGGTCGCAATTTCGTTCCGGTGATAGATTCAGCGAAGCACAACTCTTGTTAGGGCTGGTGTTAGCAAATTTTCTCAGGTTTGAAGCCATGAGCTCACCTACTCGTAAGGTAATAACTGAAATAGTCTCCTAGGCTACCGGCGAATAGGAAAAAAAGCCGGCATCCAAACCCAAAGCTACATAAATTTTATTTTTATTGACTTCATAAAAGGAGATGGTTCTTGGGATTGGTTCATTGGGATCTATTATTTATTACATTAATCGAAGACGGCAGCACTCCAAAAAGTATACGGTATCGATATTACTATAACTTTAGGAGGAAGCAGCAACCTCAAAACAATTTATGGAGTACATACAGAAAAAATATTCGGTACCTATATCATCTCAAATATAGCAAGTAGTCATGTAATTAGTGGAATGCATAGAATAAATACAGGACAGTATACGGAACCGATATATCCATACATTTGGATGGATGTCGAAAAACTGATTAAATGTATGGAACAAATACAGAAATATACAATGTGACACATTATTTCCATCATGAACGGATGCAAGGAACCAGCGAAAATTATTTCAAATTGAATATCTTATTTTTGAATTTAAATAAAATTTATTGTTGGTAATAGAATTCACATGACACCAATGTAACTATATTCGCACGAATAATAGTTTAAAACCCATTGGAAACGGTGGATGCAACAGGGTTCGACTATGAAAAGACGCAAGAAGTCTTCATCGATTTAAATATATAAAGATATAGATATATTTACATTTTACCTGTACATCAGTCTTGCTTTATTCAATTCGGACAATGATTGTATATAAAACGCTGGCTCCACAGTCTGCACAACAACTTGATCTTGCAATAGACCCAGTACAAACGGCTGATCCCACACTAAAAGTGATTGTATTTTATTAAGTCGTAAAAAGCAATCAGATTCACCAGAGAATGGATAGCAGTGTTCTCTGAATACCGTAGCAACATACTGCGGTCAACAGCCATTATCGGTATTGATGTTTTATAAGCCCACATTAGGGTACCGTCTAACTTGTCTCTAATATGTCGCAATAGTACTTTCCAGTTGGTAGGGTGGGACAACGGTTGGGCGTTATGAGAGACACTTAGACCTATATACATATGTCTAAGACTTGCGGAATTCACGCTGTAATGTTTGGCAATATAACCAGTTAATACGGACTAAATCGTGAGCTCATGTACAATGCAATGACTTGAGCTCTTTTCAAACGCCGAACAGATTCTTATTAACGTACATGGACAGATAAATCCAGTACCTACCTGCTGTTACTTTTTTCCTACCTATTCTAGTAACCTCAAGGGGTTATTCTAGATTCACCGAATTAGTAGGTGATTTCACGGGGCTCAAACCTGACGACGTTGCTAACACTAACCCTAGCAAGAGCAGTGTTTTGCAGAATCTACTACTGGTTCGGAAACGCGACCCACTGAGAAGATCCGGCGAGAAACTCAGTGGACTGTGTCTGTGGTTTAATTTATTTATTTATTTTATTTATTTATACTTTATGCACAAAACAAAACTTGTACACAGGCGGACTTAATGCCATGGGCATTCTCTTCCGAGCCCTTCGTCGCAGGCAACAGGTTCGACGAGAGGAATAATCGGTACTTGATGTACATGAAAACACCGTTAGCAGATCGGGGGATAAAAATTACGTGTTTTGGGCGACGTCGACTGTTTACCATTCAGTCCGCAGCATCGGGAAAGACGATGTTCATAAGTCACAGCAATAACGTAGATTCCAATTGGATGGGTCGCACAAACATAAAATACCTAAGTTAGCTGTTAGGTGCAAATCTCAGTTGTATTGAAGTAAGGACTCATAAAGTCTCGGCAGAAATGGGCGATATTTTCAATAAGTACATCGGTGGGCAGCGCCGATTATTAGTCAGAGATTTAATGTTAAAGTCGGAGGAAAGGTTATGTTTAGAGCTTTGAGACAGGCGTATGCTTAGTTGATGAGATACAGATATCTAATAGAACAATAAACAGACAAACTTACCCACAGCAAGAGGCGCCTCCTTCCATTTAATAGTTTTCTTTATATCGACATTTTTATTAGACTCCTCTATAAGAACCGATGTTTGGTCACGTCCTACTAGGAAAGATGTCTCTGTGTACTTAGAAATAGTTGGCTCTAATGATTTAGAACTACTTGTGGGAAATAGTTCTTTTGGTTTTCCATCTGACACCTGAAAAATGTAATAAAATGGTATGCAGAATGTAACTATGCAAATCGACTATATGAGTCGACTATTATCAAAGCCGGCAATCTGACTTTTGGACAATGATTGGTAAATCAGAAAAACGAATTATTCACTTTGTATTCCATTGGCAGTCACAAAACTCTTCGGAACGACATCTTAGATAAATAACAGGTTAACTATTAACCTTTATTTAATGCAGGTTTTGAACCGTATTCTTTGAAGGAGACGATATATTCAAATCAATCTGTATTGACATATCAATAATTTTTTTTTGTCCAAATGCACAGATTGCCACCTTTGATAATAGACGACTCATATCTTTTTGCTTATTTCGTATCAAAAAGCAGCCATCATCACGTCGAGGCGCGAGCTCGCTTGAACTGAGGTATGAAATTCAATGGCCATTTTCACAGACTACCTCGTAACATAATGCCTACATTCTCTAATTTTATTATTTAGAGACATAATTATTTAACTGTTAATTTACATTTTTTTTCATTTTTGGTTTTATACATATATATTTCTAAATCTTTGATTTTACTTTGATCCGATCGCTAAGATTTCCTAAAAATGTCGTCGAAATCGGTCCAGCTGTTTCGGACCCTATAGGGAACAAACTATTTTTAGATACAACATATCGACTTTTATAGATATGGCCAGTGATTATTAGACAATATGATTATTCTGAGTTGTCATATTTTTTATCTAATTACTTGAGGATAACAACTCTGTCGTACCAATCACTCAATAATTAATGTAAAAAACCTTTTTAGACCATAGAACATTATATAAACAACAAGCATAACATTGAGTTCTCTTTATATTTTTACTTCATATTCAAGATCAACTTCTAATAAAGTACTATTGGCACTAAGGTGTACTTGGGCCAAAAAAAATACAGCCGAAAAGCCAACTGGATATTAAGTAATACCAGCATCGTCCTCATTTAGATTTAGAATAGACACAAACACAAACATGGCAGCTGTTGTAACTATACCTTAGAACTTATATCTCAAGGTGTGTGGCGCATATACGTCGTAGATGTCTATGGGCTCCAGTAACCACTTAACACCAAGTGGGCTGTGAGCTCGTCCACACATCTAAGCAATAAAAAAAAGCTATATTTAACAAATCATTCATTGGTTCGTGCTTTTCACTGTACATTGGATTTCGTTTGCTTACATCATATAGGGTGTACTCTGCTTTAAATCCCACACATAGATACTGCAGACCCCAGGCCATTACTTTTGGTACATCTGGTATATTTAGATCTAGCATGTGTTTAAATTCACCCTTACTCCCGCAGTACACTTGAAGTTTCCTCCTTACTGCAACGCAAAGACGAACATCAGATGACGCTGCACCATTACTTGATGAAACCTGAAAATTGAATAGTAATATTATGAATTCTAATGAGTGTTCTACCAAGCAGTAACAATGGATTGATACTAGAATGCCACATTTCATAATCTTACAATTTTAATGCTAGCGAATGTGCAGCAGTAGTGAAATGGATTATTTTAAATATAACATATGTCAGTTCCATGATGTTATTATAAATTTTTATTAACTTAACCTTTTAAAGTTTTAAAATAAAAGAAATTTAAATACTTTTACCAAACCATGAATAGATTTTTGTAATATAATAGAAAAGGGTTATTGGAAAGTTATAAGAAGAGAAACTGCTCAACAAATATTTACTGTTTTGTCTTGAACATAAAGAAGCTATAAATGAAATATGGATTATGTAACATGAAGATTAGATATAGTAGAATAACCGTTCATTTTTTTTTTTTTATTGCTTAGATGGATGGACAAACTCACAGCCCACCTGATGTTAAGTGGTTACTGGAGCCCATGGACATCTACGACGTAAATGCGCCACCCACCTTGAGATATAAGTTCTAAGATCTCAGTATAGTTGCCATGAGTTCCATCTCATCCCTCTACAGAATTATTATCCCTATGTTATTACATTACTTAATTATTCCCACGATTCCCTCAAATTTGAGGGAATGCCATGGTCATTGCCATGTCCACTTAAAATGATATAATATTATGATTTGAAAAAAATTCAGACTT
This sequence comes from Bombyx mori, assembly GCF_030269925.1. NCBI lineage: Eukaryota > Metazoa > Arthropoda > Insecta > Lepidoptera > Bombycidae > Bombyx > Bombyx mori. The sequence continues at coordinate 8,484,105 of NC_085124.1, forward strand.
TCAGATTGTTTCTACAGGTGGACAACAGTATTCATGCTGCAGTGTACATAACAGAAGCCACTTAACACTTGGCAGTTGGTTCATAATCTCTTCTGCTACACTGGTAAAAATCCAGTCTTCAATCTGATATGGCACCATGGGTGAAACAAATCTCTTGATGTCAGTAACAGTAATGAATTAATGCGAAAGCTAGATATTTCAATGAATCTAACCTTACAATCCAAAGCAAAAAGTGAAGCACCCTTTGTCTGTTCAAAAGTTTTTATTAATGGAAAATTAACACCATTAATGTTGTATGTAGCTAGTGTAGAATCTGTCAGACATAATAATAGATTTTCATCTGAAATGCAAAAACATTACTGTATAAGTAACAGCTCCAAAAAAATTATTGCAGTATAGGAGAAAGCAACTATACCACAATAATCAGATACTAAAATGTTCTTATAGAAAAGATTATAGTATGAATCAAATCAATAGAATCTTTGTTCACAGAACCACTATGACACATAATTATATAAATTTATTTATTTTTTTGTTTTCACGAGTGAATGATCACTATCACTTACAGACAAAAAATACGCATTAAAATGGAGTGAATACAATTTGATTACCCAATACCTAACCTGTAAATTTAAAGTTAAGATAGAAGACAGAAAGTATTTGGGAAGGAGAAAGATTATTGATTATTGGGTACTGCTATTGCAATTGAGTTAAGGGATTGCAATCATAATTGCCAGAAAAGACCAGGATTATATACTCATATAGCCAGAGTGTATAAACTATTGCAGGATCCTTTTACATAAGTATGTAAAGCACAACCTGTTCTCTAATACCAAATTTACTTATAACATCATCTAATAAAATTATTTAAACATAATTTGACTAAAACAATAATATAAATACCCAGTATAACTTCAATTTGCTGAATAGGTTTTTTGCTAAAATTCTTCCTGTATCTTAACAAATGTACCTGATACTTTTGCTCTTCATTATTTGTTGATAAAGAGTACATCAATAAATGGCCTTGCCTCGTACCTAATAATAGGTTATTCTCTGTAAAATGACAATATGAATGTTAGCTGATTTTGTGGATAGTAACGGTTACTTCTAACATGATGTGATTTTATACATCTTATCCATAATAAAATACAACAAAAATCACATGTTTCTAAGGAGATTATGGCTTTAATTAAATTAAAACTTTACAACTTTATTATTACTTTAACTTTTTACAATTACTTTATTACTTTAAGGTTGGTAAATTGTGGTATTTTAAAAGATGCCAATAAATATATTCATAATATCAATCCTACCTAGGTATGTAACTTCCTACAAATAATAAACTTGAGTGTATTCCTTTTTGTGTTACCTCTTTAAAAGTGAAGGGTCACAATATTACTACACACTCTGTTACATCACCTGTTGCAGAATTGATTTTAAAATAGTTTTACGGTTCAGTTTCATGATTATTATATCCATTTTATATTCATCGAAGTTTTGAAAATTTTAGTTTTTAAGGTAATAGGACTAATTGTTAGTTGTTGAAATTGGAATGTTACATTTACTAATTTAATACACAAAGGAGTCAGTTTGTTTTATATTGGTTATATGAATATAATTAAAGAAGAATTGTGAATTAAAGAAGACAGAATTTAATTTATGAATATATAAGTAAAACTGCAATATTTTTTAAAATAATATTAATTATAGTAATCGGCAAACTTCTTGAGCAAATGACCTTGACTGCGCAGAACCGAATTTTAGATCACTTTGGTGGTGAGGGTGAGGCGCGACGGCAGGGGAAATCGTATCGAGCGCGTTATTGGTAGATCAGTCGAACCTTGCGTCCCGCACCGCGCCCTCATTCCGCTTGCTCCCAAAAGTACGCTTGCGTACAGTGGAAAGTCTATCGTTATTAATAGTTAAGTTATTTGTTATAATTGCTTGTGGACTTTGTTGCCATTGCTATTTGTTGAGTGTTTGTTGATTTTTTATAAAACATACTATTATGTTTTATTATTTAATCAAGAACTTAAGCACATGTGTTCGGTAACAAATCAGTTCATTGTGTGTCTGTCTTTATGCAACCCGCACTTAGCAATCCTTTTATTAAAAGGAGAACAAGTACCCTCACTAATACACTACATACCTTCTCCCCAAGTATATACTATCCATAATAATATGAAATATATTTTGATCCCATAGATACAGACACAAGTACAATTTAATCACAATTTAAAGTATTAGATTCTTAATCATAATTTTCTACATATTACTATTAAATAATGTATAATATCTAAGGTTTTAATTAATGTAATTATAGTTAAATCTACTATAAGGTGACCTCTGATGTATGTGACTTTTGTGACGAATTTTACCACCAGAATATCCTGATTCTGGTTCGGGAGGAATTCCTAACATTTCTGCCCATTTATCCGGACTCGGTATCTCTATAATTTCCTGTTCCTCCAAACTACTAGAAATGTCTTCCATATCTTCTTGTTCCTCAACATTCACTGCCTCACAATCCACTTCCGATTCCTTCCCTCTTTCTGCAGTTTCCTGTCCAGAATCTGTTTCTTTTTTAAGTAATTGATCTATATGTCTATTCACCACTGTTCCATCACCAGTTTCTACTTGATAGTTTCCTGGCCCATTCCTGTAAACTACCGTTCCTGGTAACCAACGGGATCCATTTCCAAAGTTCCTGTACATCACTTTCTGCCCCACATCAGTGTGTCTAATTTTTTTGTTGCCATTTCTTTCAATCTGTTCATTTCTCTTACACGTTTGGAGATTGTCTGGATGGAGTGTATCAAGCAAGGTGCGCAAACGCCTGTTCATCAATAATTCACATGGACTTTTATTTGTTGTTGCACATGGAATTGTGCGAAGTCCTAATAATATATTGGGAAGTTTTATATCCCAAGAGATACCGTCCATCTTCCGTAACTTGTCCTTGACTGTTTGAACCATTCTTTCTGCCAGTCCGTTAGTAGACGGATGATGTGGCGCCGTTGTAATATGTCTAATTTTGTTAGACTCTAGAAATTTTCTTGTTTCTTCAGATACAAAAGGTGTTCCATTGTCAGACACCAATACCTCACACAATCCGTGTGTCGCAAATATTGTTCGAAGGTGTTTAACAACGGTCGACGAAGTCATATTGTTAACAATGAATACTTCTGGCCATCGCGAATACGCGTCAACTATAATCAGGAATATTTTATTTTGGAATGGTCCCGCAAAATCTACATTAATACGAGACCAAGGTTTGGTAGGAGTTATCCATTCATAAGTTGTTCTAGGGGGCATATGTCGATTTTCCAAACAGCGATTACAGTTCTTTACCAACTTTTCAATATCCTTATTCATTTGTGGCCACCAGACGTAGCTACGAGCAATCGCTTTAGTTTGAACGATGCCACTATGAGTTTTATGCAAACAATCTAAAACTGGCTGCCGAAGCGATGGTGGTATTATTACACGATTGCCTATTAGAATGCAGTCTTCATTCAAGGAAAATTCATTTCGGTGAAGCCAGTATGGACGTAGCGACTCATCATTTATCTTAGCTGGCCATCCGGAAAGTATATGATGCCGTACTCGAGACAAAACTGAGTCTCGTTTGGTAGCATTTGCTATTTGAGCAACATCTATTGGAAACTCGTCTGGTGTTTCGGCCAGTAGCAATATGTCCTGAAGCTGTTCTTCAGGTTGTTCTGATACAGGTTGTGGCCAACGACTCAACCCATCTGCATGTCCTATGCATTTTCCCGGTTTATAAATAATATCATAATTATGTGAAGTAAGTACTAATGCTATTCTTGTAAGACGTGGTGACAACATATTAGGAATGGGCTTTCTTGGATCAAATATACCTAACAAAGGTTTGTGATCCGTGACAATAGTAAATGACCGTCCCATGAGATAGTTCTGAAATTTATTTATTCCAAACATTATTGCAGTCGCTTCTTTATCTAGCTGCGAATAGCGCCGTTCGTGCATGTGAAGTGTCCTGGACCCCATAGCAACAGGTCGTTCCTGTCGGTCACTCATGACATGTGACAAAACTGCACCTACACCGTAATCTGAACTATCACAGGTAAGTATCAAAGGTTTTTCAAGATCATAATGAGCTAAGGTTAACTCTGAGGACAACAAACGTTTTGCTACCTCGAAACTTTTCTGTTCCCGTTCTGACCACTGCCACTTATGTGCTTTGTCTAGCAATCTATGTAAAGGTTCAAGTATGGTGGCTTTGTGAGGAATAAATCTCTCATAAAAATTATAAAGGCCAAGAAAAGCTTGAAGCTCTTGTACGTTCTTAGGTTTGGGAGTTTTCAATATTGATTCTACTTTACTCGGTGCAGGGTGTATACCCTCAGCATCAATTATGAAACCTAAAAATTCTACTTGTTTCCTTACAAACTTACATTTGCCTTTATTGAGTCGTAATCCCGCTTTTTCAATGCGATCCAGGACTGCATCTAAGCGTTGTGTCATCTCCTGCGCTGTTCTACCACTAACGATGATGTCATCGATTAGCACTGCAACACCAGATATGCCAGCTAGTAATGCTGTCATTAAACGTTGGAATATACCCGGGGAAGCCTTGACGCCGAAAGCTAGCCGATGTACCGTGTAAAGACCTTTACATGTGTTTAAGGTTAGGAGACGTGCTGTGTCGTCTGTGACAACCACCTGAGTATAAGCACGATCAAGATCTAACGTTGAGAAAATATTACCTCCAGAGATGGTGGCAAACACTTCACTTGCGGTGGGCATTGGATACGTATCAGACTCTGTAGCCTGATTAACTGTACTACGATAATCTCCACAAAGGCGTACGTCTCCATTCTTTTTTACGATAGGAACAACTGGAGTAGCCCACTCAGAAAAAGTTACAGGGCGGAGTACTCCTTCAGCTTCCAGGCGATTGATTTCTTTTTCAACTCTTTCTTTGATAGCGTACGGTACAGGACGCGCTTTCATAAATCTTGGCACTGCACCTGGTTTCAGGTGAATATTTACAGGTTCCCCACGATAAGTACCGAGTCCGGCTCTGAAAACTTCATAATGTTTATTCAAAATTACCTCAGTCACATTAATTTCTTTAATAGTATTTACATTTACACATATTCCTAAAGCTTCAAACCAATTACGTCCTAACAAATTTGGACCCGAACCCTGAGCCACAATAACCTTAAGAGAACATTTAATGTCTTTATATTGTACTAGCACTGTGGCTTGACCGTCCACTCTGACTGCAGAATTATTCCAAGTACATAATTTATTCATCAAAGGTTCCAAAGGCATGTGAGAGTGTATTCGACGCCACGTATGTAAATTCACAAGAGAGTAGGCAGCACCCGAGTCCACTTCCATAATCACTGGTACACCATCTAGTAACACATTTACTTCGTAAGCTGGTACGCGCCGACTATTTGTGTTCACGTTGTAAATACCATTTAATTGCGCTTGAAATTCATCATCTGTATAGTTAATGCTCTTTCTTTTGTTGTTTTTCTTAGATGTACATATCTTTTCAATATGCCCTTTTTTCTTACACTAATGACAAATTGAATTAATATATCGACACTCTCCACCGTGTCGGTCTCCGCAGCGATAGCACAGTCGAAAATTACGTTTGAAATTGACGACATTCACTTCCATAGGCTCGGCATGTGACGTCACTACCTCACCCTGTGTCATACCAAATGTGTCCGTGCTCGTGCTTTGAATCATGCGCACATCCTTTCCGGCGCTCTCCGATGATACCATAGCATGTACAACATCTTCATAACGAAGTTGTTCTCTCTTCAACAACTCATACTGAAGCTTATGATCGCTCATGCCGCACACCAGTCTATCTCGAAGCATACGTTCTAATTCAATAAAATTGCATCCCGAACTAATTTTGCGTAACGTAGCAATATAATCAGAAGCCAATTCGTTTGGTGCCTGATCTCGTTTGTAGAATTTGTATGACATAGAAATTTCATTTGGTTTCGGACTGTAATGTTTGGTTAGAATGTTTTCAATTTCAACAAAAGTCACATCACTAGATTTTCTTGGTGTAATTAACGCGAGAACAGTTTCGACCACTTCAGCACCACACACAGTAAAGAAATTAGCCTTTTTAACAGTATCACTTTCGATTCCATTTGCCTCAAAACAATATTTTAGTCTGTCAATATAACTGTCCCAATTATCCGATTTTACATTAAATTCTTGGAATTTTACTGATTTACGCTCCATATTAGTATTTTACGATCGTCGCCAATATTATGTTTTATTATTTAATCAAGAACTTAAGCACATGTGTTCGGTAACAAATCAGTTCATTGTGTGTCTGTCTTTATGCAACCCGCACTTAGCAATCCTTTTATTAAAAGGAGAACAAGTACCCTCACTAATACACTACACATACACTATGCCGTGACAAACTGGTGTAGTACTTAAAAGAAAGGGTAGAAAATTTGTGTACGACGTATATTGCTTCATTATAAAACAGGGGAAGAATGATATGGAAAAATTAAAACAGACTTCGGAAGCAACAAAAACATCAGTGAGTACTGTTAGGTGCATTATTAACGAAGCTAAAGGCTCTGGCTTGCTCGCCGTGTTGCGGACTCCGGGTAAGAAAAGATCAGGGAAGAAGAAAGTTACCGGAATGGATAGTTTCGTTCAATCTGTAATAAAAAGATGTAATCATAATAACTACATAACAAGCAGCGAAACTCCGTACCGTAGAAAGGCTTCGAAAAATTTAAAGAAGATATAAATTTGAATGGCTCGGAATGAAGCTTACGACGAATTATGAAAGAACTAGGCTTCAGATGGAAAAAAGAACAGAAAATAATCGGAAGCTGGTAAATGAAAAAAGTAACATTCGATTACTACGAATCGAATATCTTCAAAAAATAATTAATTATAGACAAAAAAGAAGACCGAATCGACCGAGTTGTAAACTACGCCGATGAGCCCTATGTCGACTCATCACGATGATAGCGACTCGGGTGATGAAAACAGTGATGATGATGATGGTCAAGATTATGATAACGAAAAAGAAAATACAAATACCAGCTTCGCTTCAACTGAACCAAGACCTGGCAACAGCTCTAGTTTTGACTTAATAGAAGGAATATCTATTTTACCCCAAGATTAAATTATTACAATTATTAACCTATATGTTTTGTTGATGTTCTAATAAATAAATACATATGTTGATTTTAATAATTTTAATAGCCTTATGACGCAGAGTAAGTAATGTTATTGCACGTGAGTGTACCATGCGCAAACTTACCCCCACTACGTCAACAAATGCTCAAGAAGTTTGCCGGTTATTATAACATGTTTATTTATTTGCTTACAGAAAACAAGGTACTTTGAAGTCTGACATTTTTTTCAAGGTTTCATCTCCATCTAAGTGCTAGATAAGTGCAAACCATATTATTTGAAAGTAATCAATCTGAGATGAAGCTGTTCAAGTTTTATTAAATAATATGTTAAACTGTTTAAAATGTATATATATCTTACCGAATGCAGCTATTGCTTCGATCTGCACGGTGGCATTAAGCAGATGTGAAACTTCATACGCTTCGTGCATTTTACACAATTTTGTAATTAAAACAACAAAACAATTTCGTTTAGATGAAAACCTTACACGAATCTGAATCCTCCCATTTCGTAGGAAACTATGACTTTGTGTTTATCAAGATCCTTTTTTTTTCGAATACCCATAATAAAATTGCCAAAAGTGAATTTGGTGCATCTACAAGCGGAGGATATATTATGGTTTATTACATTAAGCTTTTGTAAATACCAAGTAGAAACAAAAAATAATATTTTTATGAATGATGACAAGCAATGTATGAATACATAAGTTTTGGTAGGTTTACAATTATGACAAATAAATGTGTGTGACATTCTAGTAAATCTGACATAATGCCTATTTTTCATCTAAGCAGGCAAAGGGAAGTAGCCTGGATAGAAATTAAATTAATAACGAGAAATTAAGCCGTAAAAATAGTTTCAATTATGTCTACGATCCTCAAAAACCGGAGGAAATAATGTCTTTAGTAACAATTTTTTTACCAAAAGCAATAAATAAAAAAAGTATAAAAATTATATTATGGTGTCGTGGGACACCAGGTAGGAACGAAATTCCTTCGGCTAATGTAGAATCGACACAAATTGCAAAAAAAATCGTGCTCAATTTTATGTAGGTTTTCTTGATTTTTCTCTTAAATTTTCCTGATTAGTTTTTATTTAAGTACAAGAAAGTATTTAGGAAATTCAATATTTTAGGAAATAATAAATTACTTAAAATAAAAAAACATCGTAATTCAAATTATCAACTAAAATAACAAAATATGTCTCTTTATTTTTGTTTGACAACATAAAATTACATAGAAATAGAAAATAGAAAAAATAATAGAAAGAGAATGGATGAGAGAACGAAAAGAAAGAGGGAGAAAGAGAAAGGTATTATACACTACTCGCTTGTGTATGCGACTGTCGCGCCTGCGCACGTCTCATTTAACGGTTTTATTCCACGCACTTTTTTCCACGGATTTTTTCTTACGGTTTTATTATCACATTTTTTTCAGTTCGGTCACGCAGCAAAATCCCTATCCCCTCCAAGCCTGCCGTAAGGAACTTCGTTCCAAAATCATACAATGAGGAGTACATTTATTTCAGACACCCAGTAACGCCTAGTTATTCGAGTCGTTTAAATATCATATTATAATATGTACCCAAAATTTGCATCGGACCTTCTTCAAAGTCTTTATCTAAATCGTTATTTATTAAATCCATAGTACTTATCCATACACTTCCACTGCTGTTAGCTAACTAATTGCAGAAATTGTTAGTACATATGTCGTGGCGTCGCGTGTTGGTAATGTGCACGGTGCATATCGGGTGTCGTATCAACACGTTGCGTCACGTCGTGTTTTATTAATGTTTTTCCGCCTTTATACCAGTCGAAGCTAGAAGCCGTGCTTACAAGTACTGTGCGCTCAAATTCATATACGAAACAAGCGAACCTCAACTGTTATAATAAATTGGAAAAAAATTGAAATGTCCTTGGGACGCCGAACATGATAAAATCGCCACAACCTCCGTTTCAATTCTATATATATATATTTCTACAAAATGGCAACTTTTCGCATAGTATTCTTAGAGGCATTTTGGTAACAGGCCCGAGGCCGTAGCATACCATTATAAATAAGCAATTTAATCGGTAAATTTCTTTATTTTTTTAAGCCATTATCATTTATACATTTATTCCTGAAAAACACCGAATTGACAATGTAATTCAATTCAGACAGCTCCAATCCAGCTCTTCCCACCAATACAAAATAATTCCAGACAAAATCGGTTTGTTTAATAGGATGAATTGGACATGAAGATACATGAATGATGCCATAATAAAAATCTTAGTGTAGGGTACTTGGTCCAGGGTAGGTACTACTATATATAAATTTTATATCATATGGTACTTTCCTTAAGCATGTCCACGCGAACAAGACGATAAAAAATAGTAAATTAATTATGACTACTTTGAAACTCAGGGGTAATAGCAGCCCCGTCTTGTACCGCGAAACGCGACGGAAGCATGGATTTACAATGTGGCACAGCCGTTTTACATTGTATTCAGACGTCAACCTAGAGGTGGGATACCGACATCACCGACGTTGTGATATACAATAACTCCAAAAATACAGCGTGGAAATGTTTCGAAAATTTTAGAGCAGAATAAGCTATATTCTTCACTAATTTGCTATGTAGATTAGGAACTATTATCAAATGTTAACATTTGTGGGCATAAATAGACTGCTTTACAAAGTTTATGAATCTGTTTATGAACTTTTTTTAGTAGCCTTACTTAGCTTACAGCAACTATCATCATATTTCTGTATTTAATTCTATGAACAGCACTAGTATTAGAACGAAACACTTTACCTTTGCGATTTTATGCTATACTTGCTTGTGGATTCGATAATAGTTTTTTGTTCCATTTTCGGATTTGAGGATAGCTAAGGTTAGCTGAGAGGTAGCTTGTTATTTAAAGCTGATAAATTGTTAGGGGAACTTTCGAAATAAAAAGCCATGGTTACTATTCATTTAATATTTACTTTATAATTATGTTATTTTCATTCATAACTAACAACGATATGGGTGTTACGACGTATTCAAATTCAGTAAAACAAATATTAAAACAAAATACAAATTTCACTCACTATTAAATTTAATATTACAGTAATAGTAATAAGAAAACTTTACTTTAAATAATTTATTATAAGTCATCATAACTCCATTTTCCAACTATGTATATACGAAATTCTCATGTAATTAAATGTGCACGCAAATCGTGAAAGTGAGAATTCAGTGGGATAAAAGACGTTCAAATATAGCTTCGAACATTCAGGTCACTAGTATGTTTTATAATTTTTTTTACACAAAATGATCTTTAGAAGCAACGTCGATTACAAAATTCATACAAGATAAGACTTAATAAAATATGCATATCTAAACTACCGTGTCTCTTACTGAGTCCGCTGCGGGGCACCGGTGACGCGCCGAGCCTCAGTGGCGCCGAGACGTCGCCGTGGCGCGGCGCGTCACTCCGATGGTGCTCCGTTAACATAATTATAATATAATATTATATTTACACAAATCGTAAACGTGTTTCTGAAAACCGATAAGCCTAAACGATGAGAAACTAAGCTTCACTATGTGTGATTTGAAATCGATGCGCCGAGCGCTCTCCTAACATACAATAATTTATAAATAGCAGTACGAAGGTACATTCATAGTATGCATGAATACACGCATGTGTATGTCGCACTACGGTCGGACACTGGCGATTTCCGTCAGATACCAAAAATAAAATTTGTCAATTGATCGCTCATACATATCGCGAATGTAATGTACAATTTTCATTACACAAGACAATTGTTTTTTGCCCACACTACTTCGTTAGTTGATGACGTCACATAGTATTAAACTTTTATAACTTCAAACGTTTATTGTTAAATTATGCGAGCTGCTGATTGTTGTTTTTTTTTATGTTTAAAGCTCTGAGATGTGTAAATATTTCAACTACTTTGGTTCCACAAAATGTGCAACAAGCAATCGACATTTCACGAATAGGCTACTTCTACAGGGTGAGTAAGTTTTTGTTAGTCTACGCTAAGAAATTTTTACCAGGACCTAAAATGTAATAGTAAGCAAAAATGAAGTGCAAACCGAAATTATTCAAATACTTAAACACTATGACAATGAAATTTAGCATTACTATAACCGTCCTCTTAATAAATGACTACTAATAACAATAGCGTTCGCAATGACAAATTTATTATATATTATAGAAATATCATTTATTGAATATAGAATACAATATTATTGAAAAACTATGTCGTGACATTAGGTTACACGGCACATTATGTAGGTACATTACAACTATCCTCTGGATAAACGAATACACAGCAAAACATATCTAACACAGAAACTGCCGGGAAATGAAACATCTATTATTTGTGAAATACATCTAAAATTTATATTCCTTGAAATATTTTACACAAATACATTATATTCTGAGAAATCAATAAAATTATATTGAGAGATCAGTTTATGCTAGCTATAAAAATTTACAAAGTATGCTTTCTATGTTTGCAACAAAACATTTAATTTGCTTAGTCGAATTCAGCTCTATGTATATGTCGAGTTAGCGATACGACTCCCAACAATAAATACACTAATGCACTACTGAATAATGTCTTCCCTACAACAACACGGCCCAAGCGTGGTCGCTAACTGCGACCGCTACGGATAAAAGCGAAATTATCTCATAGGGCGAACGGACAACACGGACGACGTCACTAATAAAAACGGAATCGAGCAATCCGTCCATCGTCGGACGGACGGCCTCAGACTCGGCGTTCGAGGTATGTACACGAGGAGACGATCGGAGCTTACAAAAGTACAAAGTGATCACATCGCGGGTCAGAATCTACGGCGGATTTTCGTTTCCCGCCGACCGGGGCGGCTCAAGCTCTATCAAGTACGCTAGGTCGTCTCGGGGAGCGCGGGTCTAGGAAGCGTCGGCCGTCGCGCCGCCCGATGCCGCCTCGCCTGTCGACAAATACAAGGTGAGCTGGTGCTCGGACCGTCCGACCCCTTTTTTTATTGCTTAGATGGGTGGACGAGCTTACAGCCCACCTGGTGTTAAGTAGTTACTGGAGCCCATAGACATTTGCAACGCAAATGCGCCACCCACCTTGAGATATAAGTTACGTTACGGCAGAAATAGGCTGGGTGGTGGTATCTACCCATGCGGACTCACAAGAGGTCCTACCACCAGTAATAAAAGGGGTATTGCAAGGGTCTACGTACCTGGCGCGTCGTGGTCGGGCGCAGAGGAGGCGGCGGCCGGCTCGGACTGCGCGGCGCTGCGCGGCTTCAGGAACTCGTTGAGCGAGGGCTGGATGCCGAGCTCGTACTCGGTGAAGTTGAAGAGCGGCGGCAGCGGGCGGCCGTTGGGCAGGCGGGCGGTGGGCTCGCGCAGCTCGTCGAAGAAGCTGTGCACGCAGGCCTGCAGCGGCGACAGGCGCGCGCCCGGCGTGTACTCCAGCAGCCGCGACACCAGCGAGATGGCGTCCGGGGGCGTGCACGCGCGGAACACCTGGCGGTTCACGGGCATCTTTCGTATTTTATGATATATTTGTACCAAAAAGTATACAGGGTATTTAATCGGGAGAGTCGATTTGTTAGCGGTGTGGTCACTTGACTCACACCGTCACAAATAGATTTCTGAAGATAGGTACCAAAATGTATACAGGCTATTTAATTAGGAGAGTCGATTTGTTAGCGGTGTGGTCACCTCGACTCACACCGTCACAAATAGATGTTAATATGGACTCAATAGATTTCTGAAGGTATGTTTTGTCTGAACATCTTCTTCCTTTTCTCTTATTGAGAACCGAGAGAGAAGAATCAAATCGAAGCTTCTTGCTAATCTAACTGGTATATTAATTCATCGATTCAAGGGTATATCTGGATGTTTTTTATGTATCGTTGAGATGTGAGTACAATTAACACTTCGACTGTGGTGAGCTCGATGGGTTCGATTAGTGACGATATAATTTAACAAACTGTATCTTTCAAAATTAATTAGTTAATGCGATTATAATGCGTGGATGATGAAGTTATTTATTTTTGTTATTTTGTGCTGAACCACGTGTCAAGTTTGCTCTTTTGATAAAACATGAAAATAACATTACCGTAGAGGTTTGTAATGCGTCGTCCCACATTCCAAAATTTTTATACTTGAACAAACTAAACACGTGTGCGACACAATGACGAATGCACACTGAACACCAACAAACAATCATTTTGAGAAATTGTCAGAATCAACCGAATTAGTTGTATGCGACTTTCAAGTCAAAGGCGATTTGGTATTCGTCTTTGGATGCGCTAAATGCCTTCATATATTGTCTTGCTTTACAATACTTTCAGCTTGCAAGCTTATTTAAAGTTTAACGTGATGTAAATGAAGGCATCTAGTTGAACCAAATAGCGGATTCTTACTCGGATGCGCTGGTGGTCAGTGGCAGTCTTGGGCATGGACATACGCTCCAGCATACACTGCAACGATGCGCGTCTGTTTAATCGACTGCCCATAGCAGCACCGCTTGCATATACCCCAATAAAGTCTAAGCTCACTCGAGCAAGATGAGAGACGAGGGGACAGAGACATTCCTAGCACTTATATTCCGTACACTTGTAACTCAGAATTCGTCCAGAGACGTAAAACTGGACTCAGGGCGAATTTACGTTACGAAATTAGTGGCATGAAATTAATTTCGTGACATTAGTTTTACCAACAGTTTCACGTGTAGCTTAACATTTTCGTAATGCATGCATGCATTTCGTAATAAATGCCTTATTGTTAACCGTTCTCAAATTTACCAATGTCTTTTTTTCTTGATTGTCTTTTTTTAAGTTTATATATAAGCATTTCTTTAGCTACATTTAATATAGCAAAATATAGCTATGATGCTGATGGCGCCATTGCGAGGTAACCATTACTGCGATACTGCGGATTTCGCGACACAATTTTTTTTACGAAATTACTTTCGCATATATTATATCGAAACTACTTTCGTGAAACTGAGTTCAACATCCATGACACTAATTTCGTAATGTAAATTCCGCATCAGAACTACAAGTTCGCGGTAGAAGGATCGTATGTTCGAGAAAAAAATCGGATACATAGCTCTAACCACCTAACTGGACACTAACAGTTTCCTCATCATCTATGTGTAGTGGTAGAATCTTCGCCTTAACTTCCTAATTAACTCTCCTCTACTTCTTAAGTGTGTTTCAAGGATATAATAACAGTTTTCTAGTACGGTAATAATTCGTCATGTCTCCTTCATGTAACATTCGCGTTGTAATGTCTACGTGCTGAAAATATTCTGCTTGTAATTTTTTAAGGCCACAGAATACAGCGAGATACGTCCTCGACGCATAGAAAATGCCGTGCGATTATCAGATATGGCTGTCGCATACGTTCCCTAATGAAAACACGAAGTTTCAATGAAAAGTTTTCTTTAAATCCGTAGTAATGTATCGTGTATGTAATATACAATAACGATAGCCTAACAATTATGATTATGATAACAAAATTCATGATATAACGGATATTTATGAAGGCGACACTAAGGACTAGTCAATGTATGTGCTTATCATAAATGTATCCAGGATGAAATTCATGTTTTATGTATGGATTTTCAAAGAAGAACAAATTACGATTTCATAAAAACTGACTCTTTTCATAACAAAGGTCTTAGATAATTTAACAAAATTCAAAAAAGGTATCTCTATATTTGATAGATTTTTAAATTTATCTCTTAACGGTTTACTCTGTTGTCTATGGACAGATTTTGAAAATATTTTTGTTTTAGTTTGATACTCTCGAAGTGATCCCACTGTTAAGTTTATTGATGTATTTACCTTAATAATATTCTAATAATTATTTTGAGTATGTTATTACCTTCGCCCAAGGGTGACTCTTGATTTGCGGAAACTTAAATTCTGTATAATTTGGATTCATCTCTCGGATTTGTTCTCTTGTCGGTGTCCCTAAAACCTGTTAAAAAAGAATTTAATTTATTATCAATTAAAACAATAAAAAATATACTAATACAGGAATCGAGCTTAACAATTTGGATATTATGACTGTGGACTGCACTTGTATTACCTTGATAATTTCAACCAATTGGTCAACCCCGGAATCTCCTGGGAATATCGGTTGACCCAACAACAGCTCAGCGACAACGCATCCCGCGCTCCACACGTCTAGGAAACGGAAACACATAATTATAAACATTAAAACCATTGCAATATAGCAATGCGAATATAAATATAATTAATATTCTTTGTGAGGTTTTGCATTACAGTCAGGCATTAACAACAAAATTTCCAAAACGGCGTGTATAAGATCTGTTCCAACTGAAATATTAACTTTTTATTTGGACAAATGAACAGATTAGTTTTATCCGATTACCAATCCATCGCCATCACAAACATGAATGCTCCCACCCGTGTTAAGATACGAGGTAGAGATCTCTTTTTTATTTTATTTTTTTCTTAGATGGGTGGACGAGCTCACAGCCTACCTGGTTTTATGTAGTTACTGGAGCCCATAGACATCCACAACGTAAATGCGCCACCCACTTTGAGATACAAGTTCTAAGGTCTCAAGTATAGTTACAACAGCTGCCCCACCCTTCAAACTGAAACGCATTACTGCTTCACAGCAGAAATAGGCAGGGTGGTGGTACCTACCCGTGCGGACTCACAAGAGGTCCTACCACCCGTAATTACGCAAATTATAATTTTGCAGGTTTGATTTTTATTACACGGTGTTATTCCTTCACCGTGGAAGTCAATCGTGAACATTTGTTGAGTACACTATTTCATTAGAAAAATTGGTAGCCGCCTGAGATTCGAACACCGGTGCATCGTTCAACACGTATGCACCGGACGTCTTATCTTTTAGGCCACGACGACTTCGTAGGTCCAATTAGTTATATAATAGATATAAGAAACGTACCAATTTTCGTGGTGTAGTCGGTGGCGCCAAAGATGAGCTCCGGAGCGCGGTAATAACGCGAACATATGTAGGAAACGTTTGGTTCTCCGCGAACGAGGTGCTTCGCCGAGCCAAAGTCGCACAGCTTCAACACTCCAGTCTTGGGGTCAAGCAATAGGTTCTGCGGCTTGATATCTCGGTGACAGATGCCCAAAGAATGAATGTACGCCAGACTTCTGAACAGCTGGTACATGTACAGCTGCGAAAAATATTACTACATTACACAAACATATAAATGAGGACTAACCTAAAATGTATATATGTATTATTATAGACTATCATTAAAAAAAAAGAACTACTTGTTATTACTACATAGTATAAAACAAAGTCGCTTTTTCTGTCTCTATATCTGTCTGTCCCTATGTGAGTCGTCTATTATCAAAGGTGGCAATCTGTGCATTTGGACAAAAAAAATTTATTGATATGTCAATACAGATTGATTTGAATATAATCGTCTCCTTCAAAGAATACGGTTCAAAACCTGCATTAAATAAAGGTTAATAGTTAACCTGTTATTTATCTAAGATGTCGTTCCGAAGAGTTTTGTGACTGCCAAAGGAATACAAAGTCAATAATTCGTTTTTTTGGTTTACCAATCATTGTCCAAAAGTCAGATTGCCGACTTTGATAATAGTCGACTCATGTATGCTTAAATCTTTAAAACTACGCAACGGATTTTGATGCGGTTTTTTTAATAGATAGTGATTGAAGAGGAAGGTTTATATGTATAATAACAACCATTAAATAGTGGAGAAATCAATAACAAATTACAGTTTCCGAAGCGAAGCGAGGGCGGGTCGCTAGTTACAAAATGTAATGCAACCTCTCCCGTGAAGTAGTGAACACGCAATGACAAATAATTTAAAGACCCAAACATTGTACGTATACCCTTTACATTGAGTGTTCACTAAATCGTTTACTTGGGTTAGGGGGTAGTTCCCTTACATTGTCTACACTGTTTACACAGAGTAAAGTCTTCAAATAAATGCCAAATATAAAAGTTTTAGTCTCCGTGACCTAATGAACAAAAGAAGCCACGTATCAAACGATTAGACTTATGCAGAACCCGCAGGCAATTTTTTTCTTAAGTAATACGTACTTGAAGGGATGATGTCGTGTAATAGAAATTCACCGATAAAACATTCATAAATTTGCGTAATTACTAGTGCTAGGGCCTATAGTGAGCCCACACAGATAGGTACCACCATCCGCTCTATTCCCACTGCAAAGCAGTCAAGTGTTTGAAAGGTGAGATAGTTGTTATACAATAAAACTAAGACTTCGAAATCATGTCTCAAGGTGGATCACGACATTTACGGTGTGATGGATTCCGGTAACTCCTTAATACCAGATGGGCCGTAAGTTCTCTGACCGATCAATGCAATAAAAAGAGGGAAAAAACATTAATAACGTGGAAAAGTGAAACGATTCTCGTAACTGACTTTTGCGATCAGCGTGACGAGTAGTAGCCCACCCCAATAAGTATCATATTATAGTTTTTTTTCTTCCTAAGGACTAACGTGTAGGTTCACGGGGCTCAAACCGGAAGTGTTACTAACACTGACCTTAGCAGTGGTTTGCAGAATCTACCATCGGATCGGAAACGCGACCCACTGAGAAGATCCGGCGAGAAACTCAGTGGGCTGTGTCTATGGGTTAACTTACTCGCCGAGCCCTCTTCGCAAGAAACGGGTTCTTGACCGGTTCTTGAGATGCCTAAAAGCACCGTTAATGGATCTTGAAGATCCGTAATGAAGTGGCAAATTATAGTTAGTATTTTCTAAAAAATAAGTTCATTTGAAAAAATAGTTTAATTGTATTCTAACATATTGACCAATATAATATTATTCATTGAAGATCTATATGTATATATGGACTTACAAGGTGTTACAATAGCACGAATACTTTTTCAAATCGAGACACTGTATTTGGTCCTTCACACCTAATTGAAGAATTTACCATGCATACTTACCTTTATAAAACTAATGGGTATGGTTTGTTCGTCTTTGGAGTAATGACGCGCCACTTTGTACACGGTCTCGGGTATGTACTCCAGCACCAAATTCAGGTACACTTCGTCTTTCTGAAATCATTATTAGTTGTACCTATGTCAATGTTGCAAGATGATAGATAGCACTTTACCTATTACGATAACTTTTTATTCGAAATAATATATTTTAGATTGATTTTACTCAGATTGACTTTGTGGTTGACCACAAATTTGTTTTTAGCAATAAGTGATTTTGTTTATGAGAATCGATATAGCATGATTTCTTTTTGGTAAAACTTAATGTTAGATAATTAAATTTTAGATTAAAATTTTCATATTAAAAAGTGAAAA
The DNA here is from genome assembly GCF_030269925.1 of Bombyx mori. Lineage (NCBI taxonomy): Eukaryota > Metazoa > Arthropoda > Insecta > Lepidoptera > Bombycidae > Bombyx > Bombyx mori. Next base: position 8,502,614 of record NC_085124.1, read on the forward strand.
AACTAATGATTTCGTTTGGCTTTAATAAATACTGGGTCTTCTCTGGTTATTCTGCAAATAGTTATTACAAGTAATTTTATACCATTTACATTGATGGCCTTATTGAACTAGAGATGTTTTGACTTTTCTTTCAATGAATGATTTTAATGTGCCAATAATTATTACATAAATGGCCGTGTCGCTTTAAAAGCCCATGTCAAAAAGAATACAAGCAAACAGCGGTTAAATTCAGACAAGACTAATGATCAAAAAACATGATAAATGTCCCGACGTGTTCAATGGATTGTGATGTAAAAGCACTTAACTGGAAACTGACGATTCGTGATAGATTAAGATTGGTCTCAATTTATTATGCACAATGTTTTATTGGCGTTTGGAGGTTACCGGTCAATATTTTAAGGAGAAACGGCTTGTTAGTGAACAAATTAGTTTCGATGAATGAAGACTGAAATGGAATAGAAAATTGTTAGAGCAGTTGTTAGTCGTGATTATTTTATATCATTCACGTCGATAAGACAGGAAGCGCGTGATACGTCACATTTTCACTATTTAATGTGGCACAATTAAAACTGTTGTAACCTATTAATTTTGAAAATATTGGTCGGTAACCATGAATCGATTTGGCAGGCCTAAATTGTGCGATAGCACACTAGCGTAACAATTTTATTTATTCATAAACATACTGTGACATCAAGGGTCTGCATTGCGTTTAACAGAGAACTGACTGCTGCGGGCACTGCCGCCTTCCCCAAAATAAAACACAAAACATAATCCTTAGTTACGAAACGTTTCAGAACGAAATTTAACGTTCATTTAATCCTAGTTTCTCACAATACTTATACACAATAAAAGGGCTTATAAACAGATCTCGCTTCTAAATGTTATATTGACAAGCAAGCTGTCTAGAAATTATACTCTAGTAAGATACACAGTAAATAAGATGTTGTTGCTCAAAGGAATAGGCTTAAATAAGCGCGAATCTCCTTACAATAATAATAATTCTTCGATAAACATATCTCACCTTTTCGCCACTGGAATAAAAGAAATACTTCAGTTTCACAATGTTGCAATGCTCCAGCCGTCGCATGATTTGAAGTTCTCGGTTCTGTAACATATTGAAAAAAATGTTTAAATTTGTTACATAATTTGGTTTATTTTTAGTGTAGTAATTTTAATATATGTTTTCTAAAGATTGTATCTAACAAATACATACATTTCAACATAAAATATATCATTGTCTATTGCTAAGTGTATGAGATATAATTATATTCGTCCCACATAGATACAGCCCACTGAGTTTCTCGCTAGATCTTCTCAGTGGGTCACGATTCCGAAGAGGTGGTACATTCAGAAAGGTACTGCCCTTGCTAGGGTTAGTGTTAGCAAATCGTCAGGCTGAGCCCTGTGAGTTCGCCTACGTGTTCGCTGAATCTATTATAACCTTGAAGCTACTAGTAGAGGTAGGCAAAAAAAGACGCACTTTGGCACATGTGCGGTTGTGCGCTTTCCAATTTTATGAAGTTGGGTATTTCTTGTCCATTTTTATCTTTAGTATTTAAGTTTTATTTTTCTATATTTATTATATCGTTAAACTTTTTAATGAGGATATAAAAAATGAATCATTTTTACAAAGTTTAAAATTATTCAGACGATGCGGGGATGCATGACAAAAACAAGATACAAATTCGTTATATGATACATGATATTAGTTAGATTATGTATTTGATCCTCGAAATAATTACATAAGATCTATAGGTATGCTAAAAGGAAATAAATTATTTGGGGAATTTATACAATTTTAGTGCGATTTATTTTACCTTAAACCTCTTGTCCTGGAGCACCTTCTTGATGGCAATGAGCTCGCCGGTGTCACATAGTTTGGCTTGATAGACGACGCCGAAGCTGCCGTTGCCGATCAATTTCATGTCAGCATAGCTCACTTCCTGAGGCCGGTCAGGGCCCTGCCCCGGCGTCGCTACCACAGTCGTCACCTTTGAGCCGTCCTTGCCTGTAATTATGGATAAAAGAGATATGTATACATTTATTTAAGAATCTACTGTACCTACTATTAAACTAAAAATAAAACAGTAATGTAAAAGAGGGTATATCTAAATCGTCGAAATATTTTAAGTGATTTATAATTTTTTTAATCTTATTGTGATTCATATTCATTCATTGTCATAACCACATTTCCAGTCTTTCAATATTTTAATAAGGGCACGGTGTGACCTCGAAAATTAGGAATAGTAAAGTGAGAATCTTTATAGAACACACGTAAAGTTGCTTATGAATTTTAAAGTAAAATAATACGCATTACCCGTAGATCGGAATTGTAATCAGCATATTAAATAACTGAAGAGTTATGTCGTATTCATTATTCTAGAGATGTTATCAGCGGTGCGTTTCATTCAAACACAATTCATGATTATGTACTTTTAGAGTGTTATTACGACAACATTATATTAATTATATGCAATGTATAACATATTTTTAATCCATATTAGGTTAATAAAACGTGAAAGTTAAAAGTAGACATGCTAACACAGCATTGTGAACGGCCTCTCTAATGCAATTGAGTGTTGACGCAAATTAATCGATTTCACTGTCCACGTTACATAAACTACACAATAGCTGGGATACTTGAAATTTAAAAATTTTTTTTTTTTATTGCATTGGTGGGTGGACGAGCTCACAGTCCACCTGGTGTTAAGTGGTTACTGGAGCCCATAGACACCTACAATGTAAGTACGCTACCCACCTTAAGATATAAGTTCTCGGGTCTCAGGTATAGTTACAACGGCTGCCCCACCCTTCAAACCGAAACGCATTACTGCTTCACGGCACAAATAGGCAGGGTTGGCGGTACCTACCCGTGCGGACTTACAAGAGGCCCTACCACAAGTAGTATATTATGTATCTACCGTTAGTGGTCATAAACTGTATTTAAACCGAAAATTTAAAGACCCAATCGTACATAGTATAGTATATAATAGTAGACAATAGTCTTTAGAATGATCTTTAACATTACTAACCTTATTCCAAATTAAGAAATTGGAAAATATCTCGTACAACTATAATAAGTTACTAATTTTTTTTTAAGTTAAAGTTAAGTTAGTTAATGTAACGTTATTCAGGGTAAGTAGAAGATTCACCGACGTAATCAAATTCCATAGAAGCAGCACGCGAACCCATTATGAATTTACAATTATAAAATAATACGTCAAACTTTACAATAATATAATGAAATTTTCAAAGTGAAGATCTCTATTATTCATCCTTCTTTACTGCTAATAAATATACGTTCTAAATCTAAATGATTCCGACACAGTCACTATCTCCGACAGCAAAAAAATAAAAATATTGAATAACATAATGTAATTCTTCAGTGCCCATTTCAGCTCCCGTAAATATTAAATGCAGGAGATAAACCTTGACCCAAAGTCTGTTTGGCAACTTTATTCTATTATATCCTAGAGCTATTGTGATTCAAATATTAGATTGTATCACTTAACAAAGGAAGAACGTTTAACTCGTTACGTTATTGAATTTTGTAAATAAAGGGTAGGTATTAAAGCAAGTCGAAATGCGAATATTTGCAATATATATAAGTACATATATATCTATATATTAATACGTGAAGCAAAAACTTTGTATCCCTTTTTACGAAAATTGCGCGGACGGAGGACTATGAAATTTTCCACACTTATACAGAATATAGAGAAGAAGTGCACAATGCTAATTTTTTTTTAAAAATAATCCATAAAAGATACATAAGAAAACATTACACACACTACATACCATGTATTTGACGCACACACGCATGCATACTATTTATTGTCAAACTTTTGTTCTTGACGTCTGTTGTCTAATTGAGAATAGATTAAATATTGTTTGTCTTTGTTAATATTTTTTATAGTGTAGTCTTGGCGAAATTTGTAATTATAGAAGTATAAAATACAATCATAATAGTGTACAAATTTACAGTTCCAATTAATTATAGTCGAATTTCGACTACTGCGGGACTTCTAGTTTTTATTATTTGTTACTCTTCTATGACAAAACAAAACGCAAGTTGTACGCAATAAAACTTTTACATGATAGCCTTTGGCATCGATCGAGATTGTTCATCTATATGCTATGTTTTAATTTGATCAATTAAACGATTGAAAACATTGAGACGAGTCGGCGAACAGGTATCATTTCAATGCTACCAAGACCTGAATAAAAAGGAATAAGACAAGGCAATCTTCATGACGAGGCAAAGCCTTTTGTAGAAAACTCGACAGTGGAATAGTGACAATTTTAAGCCAGCGTTTGACGGCTTTTGATGATTGTGATTTCACAATTGAATTGTTTTTTCCTACAAATTAAAACTGCCTACATAAATGTTTTATTTAACGTTTGGCATACAGTAGCTCCATAGAGTTGATTTGCGATGTTATCCAAATCTAAATACATATCTGCTATATGTGAACTTTGAGTAGACAAGAAGCACTCTTCAAACTGAATTAATGATGCGATTTAATTATACACGTTTTAGACATTTTTGAACGATGAAGTACATTTTATGAAAGGAATAACATAATAATATGTTGATAGGAGGTATTAAAGTCTCCACAGAGATTTTCCACATTCTGCCTATTTGTGCCGTCAAGCAACAACCAGTTTTCCATTGCTGACGATCGAAGACTTAATATATAACTCGTTTGATAGGTACGGTTCTTAAAAAACAGCGTACATTGACGAGAATAAAACAACACGCTAATTATTGTCTACACGAATGATAAACTTTGTGTAATAGCACGACATAGTAATGACACGTCAGTTTCTCTGTACTTCATTTGATTAATGTTTTACGAGTAGTCGCGTTAGTGCTACACTGTATTCAGGAATGCCTTCTAAGCATATCAATGGTAATGAACATAATCTAAGCTTAGCGCTAATCTCTCAGCTCACAGACTGCTGGACTTAGGCCTCCCCCAAACCTCGTCACAATGACCGGTTCTGCGCTGCTTGCATCCAGCGGATTCCCTCGACCTTCAACAGTCGTTAATCCATCTTTTGGGAAGCCTTCCAGTGCTAATTACTAAAATAAAGTAAATATAAAATAAATATGTCCTATCGGTCTAGAAATTTCCTTTTTTTTTAATTCACTAAGTCTGATGGGGATTTCGTCCGAAAAATAAATTCTTGTAAATTAATGTACAAAATGTATAGTAGAAACAATGTGCACAAAATTATGTTCACCCCATCGATCATAACTTATCGATCTTATGTACATTCTACCCCAGGCTTATGTGACGTGCCACACCCATGAAACTTCTATTGACGCTAGACAAGCGCACTCCACCCTTGTTTATTTGTTGTTGCAGTATATCTTTTTATTGCCTAGATTGGTAAATGAGCTTACACACCACCTAGTGACGCAAAATGTCTATTAGAACAACATGAACGCTGCCATCCACCTTGAGACGTGAGGACAAAGTCACAATTGTATTGTATAACGGCAATTTTATCTTTCAAACTGGAATAGATGACTGCTTTGAGGCAGTAATAGGCAGGCTGGTGTTGTCAATGCCCTGCTTGCTACCAGTAATTACGGAAATTAATACATATATATTTTTTGCGTATTTGATTTGAATACATTGTTATTCCTTCATCGCGGAAGTCTTTTGTAGATGTATTTTTAAGTATGCATTTCCTTTTGATAAAATAGATATCTGACTACGGGATTTGAAGATCGACATGGTCGCATAGCTTGACACGTGTACACCGATCATATTATATTTTACACCACGACTTTAAGGTAGTAAAGTAGTAAAAGTAAATAACGTAGATGGTCGCTTCTTTGTCGGGAGATTTAATATTGAAAATAGCTAAAATTTCGTACGGATGGGTATCCATGTGAGTTCACAATACGCCTTAACCCCAGTAAATGTGATCGTAATATGCTGGTTATAAGGTTCCGAACACGTATAGGACCCCCACCGAAAGAGATGCATCGGTATACTCTACAAGGCTATGTTTTAGCTAATTAGCTTAATGTGAGTACTGTGGACTGTTAATTTAACTACAAAGTTGCTAAATTGATTGCAATCACACGTTCGAGGGTGGGCGGCAGCTATCACAGTGTGGTAACTCTGATCTCTCATAAACAACGTTAGTGAGCACTAAGCGTATGACCATTTTGTATATTTTTTTGAATGCACATAGAAATTATACAGAAAGAACATAAGTTTTTGTAGATAGGTGACCTTAATCCATTTATGACTTTTGTTCCAGCAAACGATAAGAGCGACAAACATATAAAGGACGGGAAGTTTTACAACATCAGTAACATATACTATATTACTCACAACAAAAGGGAAAAGCAAAATATGTGACAGCGATTGTGAGAAATATTTGGTACTTGTTCGTCTATTGTTTTTAAAGTATAATAATAACATGATAAGTATTTAGTTTAATAATAATTAAAGGAGCACAAAATTTAAACATCTTTGAAAAACATTAAGAGACTACAAAACAGCAATAATATGCACGGTGTTTTGCAGTCTTTTTATTTTTCCTGGAGCGTTGTTTTCAGTGTTTTCACCAACAAAGCCAGTAAATTCATAAAAATTCTACTTCAAATTATTTATTAACGTGAAACCCAAAACTTATTGGCTGAAACCCAATCCCAACGCCACCACAAGAGGTTTAAGAGGTTACTGTCACCGTCGGCCATAGTGATGTCGATGCCCACCTAAAGATAATAAATAACCATTTAAACTTTTGAAAACATTGATATCTCAATTGATTTTGTACAACAACTATTCTAGACTCCAAAAAATAATGTACCATTTCTACGCAGCAGGTTTCATGAATGCATGGTTATTGAAATTTATAGAAGTAATTAAATTATATGTATTTAATAATGTTAAGAATATTGGTAGATGCTTAATCTATCTCTATATATAAAAATGAATTGCTGTTCGTTAGTCTCGCTAAAACTCGAGAACGGCTGGACCGATTTGGCTAATTTTGGTCTTGAATTATTCGTGGAAGTCCAGGGAAGGTTTAAAAGGTGAAAAAATATAAAAAAGCTCGGAATTATATAAAAACAAACAATTTTGTTTTTCCTTTGATGTGTCCCCTTGATGTGTCTTTTATTGAGGCACTACGAAGTCTGCCGGATCAGCTAGTTTAATAATAATTTAACACAAATCATTAACTCACTTATGCTCCGACGGAGTTTCTTACAGAATGTCGATAGGCGATCACGAGCACGGCTTAATTGGCCACTTTTCTCGGTGTCAAGTAAACGGAGGAGGGCCGGCTCCGAGCGTACACAAATATCTCCGACGGGACGCATAGGTGCGGTGGAACCTTCCGAAACTGTTAAGTTTTCGAAGCATACCGGCCTTGCGGAACACTCCAGTTTGACGAGGAATCACACGCAAAGGCGCGTCGTATCAGACTGCCGGCCGACTGAGCGAAGTGACTGTTACTTCCCCGGCACCCCGCCTCGTTGAGGTCGTGCCCGTATAACAGCATAAATAGTCATATAGTGCTAATTCGAACCTCGCGACCTAGCACGTAGCAGCATTTAACTGGAATTATCCATGGTTTGGACATATAACTTTTGTAGTAAACAAACCGACAAAGAGTGACAACGTTTTGTCTTAATATCATGAACTTTTCAATTCTGTAGTCGGGACGGAAGTTCATAGCAAAAACCAAACTAAGAAAAATAAATTTGATAAAAAATGACGCTCAATTTCTATCAACTGGGTAAGAGATAAATTTAACGGATATCAATCATATCTCTAAAACTATAAAAAGTAAATTAGAATCCTCTACCTTATTTTAAGCAAGTATTTGATAATACGTTTATATTAATGGTTTTTATTTTCTCATTCATCACTTATGATGTTATATGGATTATAATTCCCATTTCTTTGTTCGTTGTTTTGATATCCCATTGTGTAGTGTATAACTAAATAATGAAATAAACCTATCTACTATTTTTTTGCTATTTGGGTATGGAGCACAAATAACATGTCGTAAGCTCTTAAGAAATGGACTTAAAATGGGCAAACCTTTTCATTCCGCCATTATACTTCTTCACAACAAATTTAATATAAGATAACTAACTACTCTTGTTAATTTTCAGTTTTCACGTAACAACTGCCTTCAAATTTCAAAATGGAATGCGTCAGTGTTAATACCTATTGGATTGATGGATGTTGTGAATTTCCGTATGGCGTATTCTCCGTTAAGCGGATGAAATAATCCTATTTTCTTCCTGGGAATAATAAACAGCTATACCTAGACATCGTCTTAAATCTTGAGTTGGTATTAGGTAGGTTAAGTAAGAATTTAATAAACAAACCAAGTTTGTAATATGTATAACCACTTGGTATTATATCCAAACTTGGTGTATTTGTATTACTACGAAACGGTAAAGATGTTAAACACTATCTTCCCTCATTAACAATGACTTATCCTTGGTGTACCCAAAATCGGCTAAAGAACAATATAAGATGACTCTGATAGTAAAGTCTATTCGCCTATTCAGCGCCTAAGTTAAGGGTAAGCGCGGCTCTGGTCTCCACTATTGCTATTTCTTTTCCTGTATTTTGTCTTAGCAGTTTCTTACATAACCCCCTAATTTCTAAGCCGCTAGTTTGTATCTTATCTACTGATGGAAAGGTACATTGTAAGCTCGCAAGGCTGGGTAGGACCATTCTTTTAAGCCATAAATCAATCATCATTTCCGGCCTTGAAGATAAGGGCACCCGTTTTACTAAATCGATCCAGTCTTCAATCTTTTACCTCTAAACAGGCAGTTGCACCCAGAAATAAGCACACTATGGTATGTATGGGCGTCGAAAACCACTTAATAACAAATTAATAATAAATTAGACGGCGGCTGGCCATGCCCCTGACATTACTATTGTCCACGAGTGATTGCAGTTATTTACCATTAGGTGGGCTAGATCCTAGTCAGCTGCTAACAAGCCCAAACGAATTAAAATATTCGTAGTTCAAGAGCTTATCTTTTCGTTTCTCTATCATCCAGTTTGGATCCTTTAAATCTTTTATGCATAAAATAAACCCCTATGGACTGTGATTCTGATACAAAAGTGCGATTTTCGTGGACTGCCCAGAGCTCTAGATCAAAATAAAGTTAAAGCAATTTTGTTAAAGTGCATTCTACTGTGTGCCTGAGCTAGATACTGCAACACCACAGTATACATGAAAACAGACCTATTATGTATATAGCAATGATTATTCGTAATGATATTTTCAAGGGCAAAACATGAAGAGATCGAAAAGATAACCTGAGCTGGTGTGGTAGGAGGATCCAAATTGCTGTTCAACGCAGCACTTAATAAAAATGATAAATCGAAAACAATCTTCAACTTGTAGTGAATGATTAAGGAAGATTGTGTACAACTGACTAAGCAATCGTATAACATTTTTAGTTTACTTTTTAATAAATTCTACCTAAATTAATCATCAGGATCCGTTTTTGGAATCGCTGACAAAAACTGGTTATATTATTTACAAGGATTTTTCTCCAATGAAACAAACATAGAACTTGACGATGTCTATGATTAACAGCATTGAATCTTATAATTAACTAGCGACCCGCCCTCGCTTCACTTCGGAAACATTACATTTTATTATTGAATAGTTGAGTCCCGCGAGTTACCTGCGGTTACTGTCGTATCGCGGGTGACGCCGCGGGGCGAAGCTAGTCTAAAAAAAGTAGCCTAAGTTAATCCTTATATCATCAGCTACCTGTTAGTGAAAGTCTCGTCAAAATCGGTCCAGCCGTTCCAGAGATTAGCCGGAACAAACAGACAGACAGACAGACAATCAGAAAATTGTAAAAAAATATATTTTGGTGTATGTACCGTATATACATATATTCATATGCATGTAATAAAAAGCGGTTATTTTTTATTACAAACAGACACTCGCAATTTTATTTACATGTGTATAGATTACTTATGGAGATGGTGAAAAATAGTTTTTTTGTAACTTTTACTTTAATTAAAAACAATAGCTATAAGAACAAAACTATGAATTTTGACTAGTTATTTTAAATATGTGTTTATTTAAATTTGATATGATATAATTATTTTAGCATTATGTTTAATATTAAATTAAGCATAGAATGCGCTGTGCAAGGTAGGATTACAATGTGTAAACTTTATGTGCACCATTATGGTTATTGTGGCATGCATAATAGGTATGTATACGATCAGTATTACACTTCATGCGTGCGTGTCTACCTTTTTATATCATGGGTGATAATTTAATCGTGACGTCATCGGAGCCGAAATAGTAATTTTCAACTTCAAACACTGGATAAACAAAATATGAACTTCTAGTGAAGAAATATACATTCCTGACTGATGAACTTTAAATGACACAAGTAATGTTTTTAATAATACATACATGTTTCATTATCAAATGTGAGGCCTATAAAATCAAAGGCAGCTAAACGCCATAATGTCGTAAAATGTATTAACAATGGCTCTATCTTGTTTAGTTAGTTGAACATGCTTTTGTGTTTTCATGTTATAAAAAATTCAGTTAAATCTCTAACAAATTCAGTTCAAAAAAGTTAAGTTTACTCTGTATTAAGTACTAATAAACGAAGTTTTATCATTTAAAATTCAGATTATTAGTGATATTCTCATTCTTTATAAATCTGCTTTAAAATAAAGAATATCGTAGCTATACGAACAAAGTTATTTCAGATTCTCAAACCGGGAGTGTTGCTAACACTGGCCCTAGCAAGAGCAGTACTTCGATGGATCGGGAGGATCCGTAATGACGTGTTTAGGGCCGATTTTTGTAGTTTACCTGAATATTTTACAGACTTGGATATAGCTGCCTTTGATTTTATAGGCCTCATGTTACTTTCTCATTTTATAGTATATTTAATTAGCCTATGACACGAAAAGAATTAGAACACGTGATTCTAATAGAATTATCGTTGTCATGGACTCTACCTAAGTAGTAGTACTTAATTGGTTTAAAACATTTTGTTGTCGGGTTCTTGACACGCGAATAGTTTTAGCACTTCCAACACTTAAATGTATTTCAATAAATAAGATGATGAAAAATAGGTATATTGAATAGGCTTAATGAAAACAAATGTGCACAATTTTTAGTTTGTTGCGAGAAAAATAATCTATGTTCTGTTATATAATGGCTGCGGTAATCGCCCACAACCGTGGTGGTCGACCGATCGTGAATCCAATGAGTTTAAAAATTATACTTTGCATTTATTAAGCTATTTAAAAACCGAATGAACCTATTTAAAAACGCATTACTGCCGTGAAGCAGTTGCAACTATACTGAGACCTTAGAACTCACATCTCAAGTGGGTGGCGACATTTACGTTGTAGATGTATATGGGCTCCAGTAACCACTTAATACAAGGTGGGCTGTGAGCTCGTCCAACCATCTAAGCAATAAAAAAATATAAAAAAATAACTCGATTCGGGATAGTACACATATAACAGTAATATTTATTTCACGTCATTATGCATATCTTCTTTGTTTCATGAAACCAACACCGCTTGTCGGTCCTTTGCGATTCGTGCACATGCTCTGCTGCCTTTGAATTCTACCACGGCTTTATTGTTGCAAGAGACTTGACGCAGCTAATAAAAGAACCGGTTCGACGACTATGACGCATCACACACTCCATAAAATGCGCTTTAGTGTTACTATGCAACCTTTACCACGAATTTTAATAAATAATAACCCATCATAGTGAAACGAACGTCGGTTTTGCTATAGTTATAGAATGTTTAGTGAAAGTGAAAGGCCGGTGAAACGAACGATGCGGCGATGGACGAAAAAAAAAAGCAATATACAATTTAGCGTATGTGCACGAAATCAGAATACAGCCACTACCGGACACATCTCATTCCTTGAGGTTTAAGAACGATCAGGGGAACTTAATGATGGTAGTATGTCTGGTTACTAACCAGAATATGGGAATTCGTCGAACTCATGGTAGTATTAATTGCGTCGTAGTAGCAATATCTTCAACTTTATCTACGATAATTTTTTGTATGAAGTTGAATCGTCCTTCACGAATCCCCCCCCCCCCCGCGTTTTGATAAATATAGGTACCTGACCCTCTTAACAACAGGAGTCTTGTATTATCTGTGGCCGCCAATATCCGTTTAACATCAGGTGAACTGGTGCTCATCTGCCCATCTCAGTTAAAAAGGTACATTTATATACATATAATAGAACTCGATAAATTTAGCGACAAGCAACGGCTTTTCGGAAGTACAATAACTTAATATATTCTATACTAAAAAACTATGAAAGACATTTGAAAAATAGGTACCTAAAAATAATAGAAGCATAGCAACTATTAGATAACCTTAAGGTTTATTAATTTTTCATCAAGTTTACGAAAACCCGTACGAATATTGCCGTAACGTTAGCTACACATGATAAACGGTTCACTAGAACGTTATTCTTAATTTTAACTCCGAATATCTGAAAGTTTTAATCAAGAATCACCTACTGATTCAAATTTGATCATCTTGGTTATCGTAGGTGATCATAAATTTTGACTGTGTTGTCATGTGATTGTAACGATTAATTACGAGTATGAGGTAATTTTAAGCCTGTTAATCTTGTGGATAAATAAAATTGCTGTATAATATTATCTGTATTGGGCACGTTTTGACATAATAGCCACAGATGATAAGTGCTTTGGCGAAAGCAGTATGCTGCTATAGATTAATACTGCGAGAACACAACCGCCTATCATCCGGTGAATCGTTTAGCCTACGCACAAGTGCTAATAACCATCTGAGGTAGGTAGGTAAGCCGAAGAGGGCTAGAACGAATAAATCGAATCCGTTGGACGCGAGTAACGCATGACCGGTCGTTCTGGCGAAACCTTAGAGAAGCTTTTGTCAATTAGTGGACGTTTTTCGGCGTTCAACGTTAATAATGATAGTAATATAACATGATATGAACACTCAACAGATAAGAAAAAAGATATTTTTTTTCAAATTAACTCAACGTTCGCGATCTATCACACATTTCGTAGATATTTTCAAGAAATGTAGTAAGTAGTAATATATGGTTTAAATCAATTTATAAAATTACTTTATTAAAGAAATAAATTTTCGTAACTTGAAGAAGTATTCATGTTAGTTCAGCAAATGAATTACTATTTTCTACTTATGCTATTTTATATGCATGTTACTCCTTTCTCGGGAATGGCTACTTTACATATTGTATTACTTAGTACTTTTTTTTTTTTTATTGCCCTTGTAGGCAGACAAGCATACGGCCCACCTGATGGTGAGTGGTTACCGTCACTCATGGACTTGAGCAATGCCAAGGGCAGAGCCAAGCCGCTGCCTACCGCTTAATACTCTCCATAAGCCTCGTTTGAAGAAGGACATGTCATAGCGCTCGGGAAACACCGTGGAGAGGAGCTCATTCCATAGCCGGATGGTGCGTGGCAAAAAAGATCTCTGGAAGCGCACTGTGGATGACCGCAGTGGCTCCAGGTAGTATGGATGAACTCTACTCCGGTGGCGGGCGGTGCGGTGGTAAAAACGAGATGCCGGTATCATCTCGAATAATTCCTTCCTCCTTTTTAATTACAATTTGCTTTGATAAGCATTTTCCTTTTAAACTTTAAAAATTGTAACATTCTGTACGGCTAACAGTAATATTAATGTAATAAAACCTATAGTCATTTATTAAAATTCATAAGCCCTTTTCGGTTAAGAAAAATACTTATTTTCCAGTTTCTCCTTATACGACAGTCGGGCTAAAACCAAGGCTAATATATGCATAGATGGGAGCTTGAATCTGTGGCTATTTATGAAACAGTAAGTATTGATTTTTCGTATTTTTCCCAGATGACACTAACAACAACACACTATTTTAACGGCATTCTTTTCTTGTTCTTATTTTTTTATCGCCTTTTAATTTTCGCCACGTACCTTCAGGAAATGTGATATCGTAATCCTAATATTACATAATCTGATGGTACGCGGCGAAATCCGAATCCATTCCAATATTTTTCCCAAGCGAAATAGCAGTAGAAAACGACTTGATTTTCGTTTATTTATACTTTGCATTGCTGACGTCCATAAGTGACTAGCCACTTATGAACATACGAGCCGGAGTTACTTTGGTCTACAGAACAATATCACCGCGCGCCTTAAAGTTCTGTTATTGTTTCCTTAAAAAAATTGTCATTGTAATAAAACAGTCCAAAAAAAACCACGAAAAATACTGACTACCTAATCCCAAGGAACACCGTGAAACAATGAAATAATAAATCGTACAAAACAGAAAAATATTAAAAAAAAATACAAATGGGATGATAAAGCATAGAGATATGAACTAAAATATTTAAAACAATTCTGGGCGTAATTCCAAAAGCACTGACGTATACTGACTACTGGTCATTGTCGCAATTTCACATCCGAAACAAGGAAACTCGCACAAAGTGACGCGTGCCTCTAAAGAACCGAAATAACGACAATGAAAGTTTCGAGAGCTAAAATAAAACTCTATGCTGATTACCTCGCATCTAAATTAATAAAAGGTATTTAATATCTTGTGTTGTTGAATGAAAACGAGAAGGACATAGGTTGATCTAAATTCGAAATATAATTCGATTAAAAAGATACATAAAAAAGTGTAACGTGGCCTAAACTAAGATTCTCATCAGTTATCTTATCATACTGCTTTATGAAATAACATATATACGTATTTTATAAATGTCGTAAAAAATTACCTTGTGGTTATCAAACGGCAACTAAATAATATCATAAACATTTTACGTATTTTAATGTACTTTAAGTTCTTCGTATCGAAGAACGATTTACACAACAAGCAATGAATTTTGATCAAATTCTATCGACTAATGCCTATCTATCTTATCTTTAATATTGAAAGTCCTCATCTCTATGTAATTTTTAAAAGGCAACAGTTGAATCAATTAGTAAGGAATAACGATGCCATTTTCTTGTGATTTGAATAAAATATAAGTTCGGTAATAAATACTTCTTAATACTAGGCAAAACAAATCACTTAAAGCTAGAATTTTTATCAGTCTTCAACGTCCACTAAATTTATGTATTGTTTCGATGTCACCTGGCTGATAAGGATCCACTTGAAATATTTCCTATCAGTTAGTACCAGACACAGTACATCACATTTAGGGCGTAACGCCAAATTTAAAATTATGAAGCTCAACAAAAACCGATTCACAAGTACAAAAATAAAAATGTGCACAAATGAGCGTAATTTACCTATATTTTTCAGATAAAATACAGGAAGGACATTTTTTATTCTAGTGTCCCTTTTATCCGGATCGGCATTCACTGTGTAAGTTCCCCGACGTCGCAGCATCGTTTATTTTACTTTTTTTCAGACAGTCACATATCACAAAGAAATAACATCCATATTCGTTGTTTTCACAAAAACAGATTGGTTCATAGAAGAACATCACCGATTTTATAATGAACTTCATAGCACATAACACATTTCTCTTGAATAATGTCCGTTGTCTGATAGATATGAATAAGATTGTTTTCGAATAACTCGCGAACCGGATAGCGGTTGCGAATCACAATGTACAGTGCTTGCTAACTGAGGAAGTGGGCTAACGAATCAATTGGTAATTTTGCAACATGTACAGACTTTTGTGACCGGGTCGCATAGCGAAAGGCAAGTTGAGAATCGAGAGTACGTTGCCACGGTTCTTCTGCGAATGACAGGGTGATGTGGTCACGCCGACCACGAGATAGTGAGATCGGTGACAGTCACTGATAACGTTAGCGATAAGTGAAACTGACTAACTTACAATGCTAACAAATACTAAACAAGAGATTCTAACTAAGCATTACATGTTTTATGTTTTTTTTAGAAAATCTATTTAATTTTATGTAATGATAGTTAACTCTTTCGGGATTAAAATAGTTAAAGCACAAAGAGATTTATTATAAAGTCACGTGTTCAAAGTCAAACTATACAGACAGTATGAAATAGTTATATTTTTCTTTCCATCAACACAGTAAATTCTCAGGAAATGTATTGAAAACATTGTTATTATTTAGATAATGACTTTTGTGGCAGGTAATAAAAATTTAAACGTCACCTATATAGTAACTAACGGCAGTCGTCGCTGGCTAAAATATAAAACGTCCGGTGCATTCGTATCTAGTCGATGCAAAAGTCTTCGAATCCCGCTGGCAGGTACTAACTTTTCTAATGAAATACGTACTTAACAAATGTTCACGATTGACTTCCACGGTGAAGGAAATAACATCTATACAATCTATATATATAAAAATGAATTGCTGTTCGTTAGTCTCGCTAAAACTCGAGAACGGCTGGACCGATTTGGCTAATTTTGGTCTTGAATTATTTGTAAATGTCCAAAGAAGGTTTAAAAGGTAGATAAATATGAAAATGCTTGGAATTAAATAGAAATAACAGTTTTGTTTTTCCTTTGATGTGTCCCCCGTCGGAGGGATTCCTTTTGTTTGTTTTAAGTTTATATTATACAAAAGTTTAGGTCTTTTATTTATCGATTGAGGCACTACGAAGTCTGCCGGGTCAGCTAGTCGTGAAATAAAAATCAAACCCGCAAAATTATTAAATTTGGGTAATTACTGGTGGTGGACGTCTTGTGTGTCCACACGGGTAGGCACCACCAGCATGCCTATTTTTACCGTGAAACTGTAATGCGTTTCGGGTTGAATGGTGGCGCAGCTGTTGTACTGTAAAAACTGAGACCTTAGAACTCATATCTCAAGATTGGTGGCAGCCTCCCTCTCCCGACTAGGCGCGTCGACACCTCCGCCACCGCCATTCGCCCAATCACGATGTTCGACCAGCCCATACCGTGGGCCCCGAAGGTCAAATACTTAGGCGTCACGCTCGACAGTAGGATGACATTCCGCCCCCATATTAAGACGGTACGCGACCGTGCCGCCTTCATTCTAGGACGTCTCTACCCGATGATATGCAGGCGAAATAAAATGTCCCTTAGAAACAAGGTGACACTCTACAAAACTTGCATACGCCCTGTCATGACCTATGCAAGTGTAGTGTTCGCTCACGCGGCCCGCACTTCACTTCGATAAAGCGGCACGACACGAGAACCCTGTCATCGTGACCGCCGGTAACTACATTCCCGATCCTGCGGACAGAATGGAAAGCAGTCGACGTCGCCCAAAACACGTCATCTCGGATCCTCCCGATCCACTAACGGTGCTTCTAGGTACTTCAAGCACCGGTCACCGTTCTCGTCGAACCCGTCACTTGCGACGAAGGGCTCGACGAGTAAATTAACTCTCAGACACAGCCCACTGAGTTTCTCGCCGGATCTTCTTAGTGGGTCGCGTTTCCGATCCGGTGGTAGATTCTGCGAAGCACGGCTCTTGCTAGGGTTCGTGTTAGCATCGTCGTCAGGTTTGAGCCCCGTGAGCTCACCTACTAGCCACGGTTACGCTGAAATAGCCTCTCAAGGCTATCAGCTTAGGTAGGAAAAAAAAAAAGTTTCAGCGTTTATGTTGTAGATGTCTATGGGCTCTGGTAACCACTTAACAACAGGTAAGCCGTGAGCTGGTCCACCCATCTAAGCAACAAAATTTAAAAAAAAAAACAACCATCTGATGAGCAGCGTGGAAAAAAGCCAATTTGGAAAAAAATATATACACAATGCTTCCAATCAATGAAATTAATCCAAATCAGTAAAATGACTTCAAAATTGCCTGGAAGAACTTGCATTGAATCAATCTCTTTTTTACCAGACCAAAGATATTTAAATATTTTTTACCTATTATTAATATACTTACTGTACTTCATCATTGAAATAATTCATAAGCATGTTAGACATTTGTATGGATCTGAGTTGCTGTATAGTGAAATCTTTCTTATGATGATTATATATTATATTCACCACGATTATATGGGGTGTTTTATCAAGAAGGCCTTGGATTCAAATTTTTTCAAATTTCTTACACCAGATTATGTAACATGATGCCGGAATATCATCTTCAGATTGGTGGATATATGGGCACCAACATGTTATTGCTCAATGCTGAATTTTATTGAGTTACAAAATAAGTCAAAATAATGCTCAACACTTGATAAA
Source organism: Bombyx mori (assembly GCF_030269925.1). NCBI lineage: Eukaryota > Metazoa > Arthropoda > Insecta > Lepidoptera > Bombycidae > Bombyx > Bombyx mori. The sequence goes on from NC_085124.1 coordinate 8,520,780, forward strand.
GCTCATGCCAGCAGTATCGTTCAACCATATTTTATAACATTTACGATGAGGGATAGATTATATAAAACAAAGTGCTTAATAGAATGTGTCAAATTCAGTTGCTTACAACTGTAATTGAAACATCACTATCAGGAGTAATGTTTCTGTTGCAAAAATCATATAGATATGCCACTAAATTTCTAAAATCTAGGAGAATACATACCTACTATATGTTCCCAAATGATTTCCACCATGACAGAGTAATATCTTGCAATAAAATTAAAACAAACATATATAACTTTACATTTGTCCAAGTTGGTGAGACTGACAAGATTTAAACCTCATGTCTCAGGGAGCATAGCAGTATTTACATAGTGATCTTAATCAGAGTGTAATACTTTTGGAATGAGAACTCATTGGCTATGTATATAAGAAGCAACCAAATTTGGTTCATTTACTGATGAACTGGAGTTTAAATTAATTTCAATTCTTTGTTATGAATTTGATTAGTGTTAGGTCTCAGATGTCATATTCAGTATTTTTTTCAGCTTTCATGACTTTTCTGATTTCAGACCTGATATTTCATAATCCACTATCTCTTGAAATTAAGATATATAGGTCTGAAATAGTATACCAACATGAAATTCTCTAATTCTCTAACCATTCTTAGCATGATCAGGTCACAATCAAAGTTCCTAAAGTGTACAGTAAACAAGCCACTATCTGGAAATTAATGTTATCTAAATAATTTTATGTATAATTTTGCTCTTAAGTTGAGTTTGATTTTTGCTTATTATATTTATTTAAGTACATAAAATTTGTGTCTCCACATTAAAAACCTATGAAATTTTTACAATTGCAATTAAACATTGGTAAGCTGTAAAATAACTTACTTTATATATCAAAATCCACCTGCAAAAAAAACTTAATGTTACATTTCACCTATGGTATTATTTTATTGCTTTAAAAATGTAAGACTAATCTTTAAAAAACTGTTTATGGCAATGATGTTACTGTATCAATATTTTTATACAGTTGTCAATTGGTAGAGATACTACTGCTAAATGTAATTTTTCACTAATTTGAATTTTTTCAGAACAGATTTAGAATGATTTTGTATAAAACTACTGTTTTATAGGCAGCATTAATATTCTTATTTATTTATTTATTGCTTAGATAGGGGACGAGCTCACAGCCCACCTGGTGTTTAGTGGTTACTGGAGCCCATAAACATCTACAGCGTAAGTGCCGCCACCCACCATCAGATATGGGCTCTAAGATCTCAGTATAGTTACATACAAATTTTTCACACATCTTTTGGGATGTAACGAGATAGCACATAATAAAGATAGGTAGATTTGGTATGTCCAAGAATAATAAGTTCTAAAAAAATAAGAACCTAAAAATTATATTTACCTATTTTTTCTGCATGCATGTAACACATCAAAAAAATTACATGGGGTGGATTCAAATTGCACCCTTTGTAATAATATGTAAGACAAACTATTAAGGTGAAGACTTTCAGGCACACACATGTAAGAAATATAATATATATCTCAACTATATCTATCTAAACATTCTAAACTATACATCTATATATCTAACCTATAGTCTAAATTATAGCAAATTCATTTCTTTTATTTATGACATTTATAAAGGTCATTTTAAGTGCCTTTAAAACACATTTTAATTTATGTTCTACAATATCACCTACCCTATTTTATCTGTGTAAAGGGTTATAAGTGATAAGTTTCATTGATAACATATTGTTATGAAATTCTGGTGAAAGTAACAATTTAAAAAAAAAACACTTTATTTTTTGTATCTACTTCAGTGGTCATAGATAGAATAGAAATTTAAAATAGAATTTTAATAAATTATTCGTTTTGCTGAAATAATATATAAATATCTTTAAGCTCTTAAATACCCATGGTTGCATGTAAGTCTCTTCTTTTTTATGCCATGATCGCCCCCAATTTGTGAATTCCATAAAAAATAGTATATTGTCTACTTAATAAAACTTGGGAATGAAACAATGCAATTGAATTGACTCATTTTAAAGTTTTTTACCAAGACAATAATTTCAATATAATGAGATCCCACTTATCATATCATTATTTAAATTGGTTCTGGATCTGTTTGGCTTTTTTATCTTATCCAACATAATGCCATAAAACTTAAATAAAGCAATACATTTTTGGTAATTTAAAACTAAATCTGTTTTAAAAACCTATTCACATATTCACCCTATACTCACAATTTTTTTTATTATTTAGAATGTTCATCGAAATTGCAATAAAGAAAATTTAACAAGATCTAAAACCTATACAGCATACAAGCTAACTACTGTACATGATTATTGTGTTAGGATATTTTCTTGTATTGTCCGATCAATCTAGAGTGATTCCTTTACCCAAAAATTTGCACCTTGTATTCATAAAATTGGTGGAATTTGTTTTTTTTTTCGCATCTCATAGATATATTTTTTTTTTACGTTTTACATTTCCAAAAATGGTTATAGTTCATTGAAATGGCTGGCTTGACTCACTTAAAATTTTAATTTTATAGATCAGATCAAGCATAATTCTAAGTGTAAAAGGACATGGGCCACTCTCCATACATTGCACGGCCCACTAAACGAAGTTCAAGGAGAGTCATGAAATTAAGTTTAAATAACAGACTATATATCCCTTTTTTTATAAACAAATTAAAATCAATATTGTTCATGGGGATACAGAGATATTAAAAAAATAGGATAAGATTTTTAGGTTACCTATATCATATGATTTGCTGTCAATACACTTATACTTTAACATCATCATCAGCTTAAATATTAGTTACTATACTTTATAACACAGACCTAATTCAATGAACGCCAAGACTTAATTTTATGCACAACAAAATATAATAAGCAGGTATATTGCAACGAAACACTTAATATCCACAATGTGCACGAGTGCGAAAATGACTGATCAAATGTAAAACGTCAATAAACATTAAACAAGAGTAAATTTGTTTTTGCTTATGATCAATAACTATTGATCAATGTAATGATTTATTCTATGGATTTAAAAGTATAAAAATAGATTTTTGTTTAGATATGTTTTATATTAGTTTTAAAATCCATTAATTGAATAAGTTAATATATTTTGCTAGTTTTTTGCAATATTAAGAAGATTTAATGAAGATTTTTTAAAGAAAGCCTTTTTAAGAAGATTTAATGTAGATTTTTTAAATTATAAATATATTTTACCTATGGTAACTCCTTCAATATTATTAATTTAGCTTAGACATGCTAATTTCTTTTTATTTATGATTTTAATTATCACACCATATAATAAGTATGTAAAAATGAAATGTTTTTGCTATAGATATTTCATTCGTGTCCTTGAGAGCACTATTAGCTGGGCCGAAAATGACCCATGTCCTTTATAAATTTCACTATAAAATAAGTATCTTGTTAATTACGTCATTTATAATTAATTGTAACCTATATGTGTAACACAAAAAAAAGAATGATCAAGATATATCTAATGGCATTATTTGTCAATGTGTCCATTCTTTAAATTAAGTAGTTTTGGGTAATTCAAAACCGGAAACAAATTTTAGTTATAAAATTTAAGACGCATTTCTTTAAAATCTGTAATTTGACGTAAAATAGCTGTCACACGCTAGGCTATGTGGCAGACACTTTAATCGTGAAGTTTGGCCATACTGTCCATTTTTAATCACTCTTACAGTGAAAATGAGGGCTGTATTGATTTATTGCAAGCTGAAATTCGTTATTTGAATTCTGCGAACATTATTTAGCGTTTTGCAGCCATATTTTAAATTGTCAATTTCGAAATACGTCACTGCCGTAAGAAGAAATCACGATGGCCGACAAAAGAATGGTTAGGTGATACTTACTGCTAATTTTTACGCCTCCGAGAGGTGGTTTTGGAGGTTGATTGTCGAAAGTCTTTCGAACGGATTTGCTGCCCTCGGCGAATGACGTGGTCCTAGGGCGTCCGCTCATTATTGAAATAGAATAAACCGCCTAAAAATCCGAACTTCATAGATATTTCACATTTCTCGTTACCACCCTTGCACTCGCACTGAACTCACTACGTTGTCAAATACGAATTCAATGAAGAAATATTTGAAACAATACCACTACTACGAGATTAAAAATCAAAATAAAATAGTTCCACTACAGAATTACAGTATCATTTTGATAATTTTTCAAAATTTACATTGAAAGTGTACTACAGATTTTAGTTTCATCGGGCTTGACTTGTACTCGCTCGTTCATTCGGCTAGATTCGGCATCCAGTCGGACTTTCGATCATTGAACGAACAAATATGACGTCACAAACTTGGGTTATATCGCCATCTACTGTATTACCTAACATTTGTTTGGTAATGTCGCTAAAACAACCTTTACACAGATAAAATGAAAAATGAATGTGGACGGTTCCTAGTTCACTTTTCTCACATATGTCACAAATATTAACAATAGTAATCTGATAAATTTACAATTATTTAGCAATTTATACTTATGAGCTTAAAATATATAAAATATAGAAATTATAATCCTCTTGAGTTGCTACAAAATATACAGTTTTCAAGAAAAAAAATTAATACGCATGCAACTTGGGGCACGTGAAGGAAGTGAAACTTCTTTTGGTTAACTTTATTTTTCTTCCTTATATTAATTTCTCTTGTATTAAGAAATTCTGTGTATACGAAAAACGACCTAGCTCGCTTTGTCTTTTCCCTCTCTCCACGGTCGAGGGGTTCATGAGACGCTCTGTCTATTTTCTCACTCTTCCTGCATTATATTTTTTCTCTCTAGCTGTAACGAATCTGTCACGAGTTAAAAGACAAGGCCCAAAAGTGGGCCAACTTCATGACAAAACTATTTGTACTTGAAAAACTATGCCTTATTTTTTCATGTTGCTTAGTTTATGTATCAACATTTCGTTAAGGTACGATTAGCGCGGTTTTAATAAATTCAGTTATTTTTAATGATATTGAATATTATCAATCACATTGAAATTTCAGTGATTAATAATTGGGAATTTAATTGTTTTTATGATCAAACAATCACTAATAGTCGTCGAACAAACGATAATTGATCAAAGTGAATTAATCTGAGCGATAAAAATAAAGATATCTAGTAAGAGAGGCCCACTTAACGGTGATCATTTGTATAATTAATTATAAATATAAGACGAACAAACAATTTTTATATTCGAACATTAACGAACAAACAAATAATTTAAAAAAAATATCCGAAAATCAAAAAAAGATGGGCCAAATTCAGTGAGCCCTAGATTAGGTACGGTATCTAGCATTTAATAAATGACAATACTTTGTCTTTTGGACCGTTCTTTTTCCTACCTAAGCTGATAGCCTTGAGAGGCTATATCAGCACAGTTGCCAGATGGGGGGGATTCCCTGCAAATTCGGGGGGGTTTTCGACCTGGGGGGGGGGGGGGGGGGAATTCGGGGGGGAAAATTCTTTGGGGGGACATTCGGGGGGAAAAAGTTAGTTGGGAGAAATTTCGGAGGTTTGTTGAGTATCAATTTGCAATTACTATTAGAATAATTATAGTCTACAATACTATTCACAAGTCAATATTATAAAGGACAAATTATGCAACCAAACAGCAATAGAAACTGCCGAAGCGGTTCTCAGGATTCGATTTTCACTGCCAAATAGATGCATAAATTTTGTTCCCACATCGGACATGTTAAAGATCTTTAACTTCGAAAACGAGTATGCTTTAAATAATAATAACGAAAATGAATATGATCGTGATAATTGTTTAGAGATGGTTGAAGTTATAGGGATAGCTTGATTAAAAAATAAAAGATTCCTTTTGGTTTTTTATTTCTTCTTTAAAATAAGTAAAAACTGTTTTGGGGGTTTTTGTCTTCAAAAAGCCTATTTTCAGGGGGTTTTCGAAAAAAGTTGGGGGGAAATTCACACGGTCATCTGGCAACACTGTATATCAGCGCCATTTGCACCAGTTTTATACATGTTTTAAACTAAAATATATAAATGTCAAAATGTCTACCTATGTAATTTTTGTTAACCAATATTGAAATGAAATATTTTTTTACTATGCGTATTCTACCGTTTATTTATTCCATCAAGAGTGCTTCAGGAACTAATTGAGATGGTACCCATATTATAATTTATCTTCGAACCACTCGCTATCGAACTAGAGTGTTGCCTAGTCTCTAGACTTTATTTTTAAGTTGAAAATCTCAGATGAACTCCCCATACAGCATTTCAACGCTTTAAGGTCTCTTTTTCAAATAAGCCTTAATGATTATAATTAATCGAAAGCAGTGATGTGGCTATGCCATTTATATTGAAACTCACTTATTACAAATCCCCATAAAAAGGATAAATTAGAAATCCTGAAAATGTTTTAAATCTGGAATCTTTTATTCGGTAGGTACGGTAGTAGTTGCACTGTTTGCAAAGGCACGTGTATAAAATGCGCTTTGCTTCATAATGTAGCCTGCGGGTACTGTACGTAAGAATAAGAAAATCCTCTACAGGTACTTTGTGATTATTAGGCCTTCTTTTTAAGGTTATATTTAAATTACAGATGTGAAGATGTTATGTGAAAACAGTGTGCTTAGTGCGAGTTTTTAACGTTCTCGATAGCGTAAAAGTTAGCTCATATTTGTATGGAATGGGATCGTTTGCGTACGTTTGCCACTCGGGGCGCTGTTCCAACTGCATACAAAATTGGGTTAACGTTTACGCTATCGAGAACGTTAAAAAACTCGCACTAAGCACTCTTTTTTTTTTTTTTTATTATTATTTATTATTAACATAGAAGTAGAAACACAAGCATAATGTGCATCTGTGCTTGAACTAGGTGATAAAACCTGTATCTCAAGCAGCAGTGCTCCTCGTACAAAGAATACAACAGCTTTACTTCACAGAAACAGAAAGTTAATAGACAAAAATACATTGAAATTCATGGTTTACATAAAAGTGACAAAATGTAAGCTTCAAAATATAAAAATTAACAAAAAAATAATATTGAAGTGAATGTATTAATGTACCCTCTGTGTGTAATGAGTCTGCGCATGAGTGAGTGTAAGAGGGTGTGTGTGGGTGAAGTCAAAAACATTAAAAGTTATTTAACAAATTTTCAGTGTCCTCATAGTTGAAATTAAGCAACCAATTGAATACAGAAGTTCTGCATTTCTTACTATTTAGGGGATATATATTAAGTTGTTTATTAATTTTATTATAAAGAGTGGGACCCAAGTAGCAAAAGAACCTATGGATAAATTGAGTTTTAAATCGGATGGTTCTACAGACATTATGATTACGTCGCCTCTGTACTAAATTAGGGTTGTAAAAACAAATGGAATGTTGTTTCAAGATTATTTTATAAATAAATAATTGCCGGATACTAAGCACTTCACACTTCTGATAAAGCTGATGTGTAGGGAACCTCTTAGGTTTAAAAGAGCAAACTTTAAGGATGGTCCTCTGAGCTTTCTCTAATGGAAGTAGATTAGTTTTGGGAGCTCCACCCCAAGAAGTAATGCAATAAGACAATATTGACTGACAAAGGGCCTGATAGATTTGTTTAAGTAATTTGAAATCCATAATATGCCGGATTTGCTTGAAAATATAAATAAGTTTCCTCGTGCGGTAGGTAACAAGGTTTATATGTTGTTTAAAATTCAAGTTGCTATCAATTATAATCCCCAAATATGTAACACTGCTTGAACGAGACAAGGGGGGGCAAGTGCATTGTGAGTTAATTTTGCAGTTGCCATGGTGTGCGGTTAGATTAAGACTAGCCGGAGGCTGAGTATTTTTACGCATAGTAAAAGTTACCAGTTTGGTTTTATCCGTGTTAAGTGTTAAATAATTGTAGCGAAGCCAACTGGTGACTATACAGAGACCTTCCTGGGCTTCCCTAAACACACTATCCCATGTTCCAGCAGAAAAGAGTAGAACAGTATCATCAGCATACGAAATAATTTTGCCACGAACAGAATTGAGCTCCAGGAGATCATTAATGTAAATCAAGAACAAAACAGGACCAAGTATACTACCCTGAGGAACGCCATAAGTTACAGGAATGTCTCTGCTGAAATAGTTATCAAATTTGACGCATTGGTAACGGTCAGTTAAATAATCATTAAAGAGTTTCAGTTGAACACCTCTAATCCCAATTTTTTCAAGTTTTTTTGTAAGAATAGGGATAGAAACTGTATCGAATGCCTTCGCCAAATCCAGGAATAAACCTAAGGTTTTGTTTCCCTTATCCAAGTTCTGGACTATATAGTCTACAAGTTCATAAACCGCATTGTCAGTAGATTTTCCAGTTCTAAAGCCAAACTGACTATTTGATAACAAGCTGTTAGATTCCAAATACCGTACAAGCCTAGTATTGATCAAGCGTTCTAAAAGTTTGGAGATCGAAGGAAAGATAGAAATCGGTCTATAGTTCTGGACCTTGTCTCTTTCACCCGATTTATGTATAGGGATAATGACTGCCTTCTTCAAACAACTCGGAAACGTCCCGTTACTCAGACAAAGGTTAAAAATATAAGTTAAGGGTGTGGCCAATAAGTGACAATGTTGCTTGAGCAAATCATTAGAGATATTATCCCAGCCAACAGAACATTTAGACTTTAAGCCGGCAATCATTCGAGATACTTCATTACTATCTGTGTTCAATAGTACAAATGAACCAAGCCCAGAGTTGCCAACCCTGTCAAGTACCAGGTCAACATTGCCACTGTTGTTGCAATCTATGCGGTCAGCTAAGCTTTTACCTACATTTACAAAATATTCATTAACACAATTCAAAGAATCCGCCACAGAAGCGGCTTGTATTAAATCATTAGCTCTGTAGTCAGACTTAGAAGTATAGGTAATTTTTTTCAAGGTATCCCAAAGTCGTTTATTGTTATTTTTTGCTCTCATAATTTCATTTCTCTCAAAGTTTCTCTTCAATCTCTTTAACAAATTATTACAGAAATTTCGGTACCTCTTGTAACTCAATTTCAGTATATGATTATCTGGGTCACATTTTGATTTCCTATGTAAACGGTCCCGAGTCCTCATACACCGTATAAGCCCTGGAGTTATCCAAGGCTTAATAACTTTCTTACGACGAGAGATTTTTGTAATAATCGAGTTAGATTTTATAGCGAATTGTAAAGATGCAATTAGGAGCTCTGTCGCAATATTGGCATCGTTAGTACCATAAATAGGTGTAAAATCAATACCTGCAATATCACTTTGGAGTCCGACATGGTCTATTGTGGTTTTTGTTAGTCTGGAACGTAGTGGACTTCTTCCGCGACACAAGCAGAGTATGACAGCTTGGTGGTCAGTCAAAGTGGAATTAGTAACTAATGTAAGAGCAGCTCTGATATGTATATGATCTATCCTGACCTCCTCGAGCTTCAGGTAACTAACTACCTTATGATTCATTCGTATTGGAAGTTCATACTGAACTATTATCCACCCGTATTTTAATACCATACCCGTTAATTCCCCGCCGTCTAGTTCCTATGTATGTTTTTAGAGGTGGCGCATCTTGCAAGTCTACCAAAGGCTACCTCCATGCTGCCTTTATTAACCTCAAAGCAATTAAACCTATATCTCAATGTAAAAGATCGGGATTATGCTCTTTAAACTGTTCCTATAGACTCTATTTCTTCTTATGCCGGCCACTGACATGCGCGCAAACATTCGTACAATGTGAAGGGCCGTCAAACATTCATTCGCAAACCTAGCGGCTGTGCAAATGGGTTCGCATTCTCAATTTGCGAACCCGTTTGCGCTTCCTCCTACACTTGTTTACGAATGTCTCACGAATTTCTCCTCCTTTTTAATTCGTCAATAGAACATTGAAGAGAAAAAGAGTTTTGAATTCTTTCCCAGACATCATTAACAGCCATGCTGTTTTTATGGGATTTCTTTTGATGAAGATACGCTACACAGTAGACGTCACGAACTATGAAAATGGCGATACGTCCGTTACCTTCGCAATCGTCGGCGCAACTGGGCAAATGTGTGGGAGACTACACGAAGGTTCGCGAAGGTTCGCGGTTCGCTCGCTTTGATGTCTGTTAAAAAACCGACACAGCTTGGAAAACCACGAATGCAGCGAAAACTTTGTATAATCATTTGCAAACGTCGTCCCACACTTGCGGGTTTGCGTATTCGTGCGCATGTGAGTGACCGGTATTAAAATCAACAGACACCCTGTTTTTTTTTTTTTTTTGTTTTTTTTTTATTGACTTTGTAGGCAGACGAGCATACGGTCCACCTGATGGTGAGTGGTGACCGTCGCCCATAGACTTCAGCAATGCCAGGGGCAGAGCCAAGCCGCTGCCTACTAAGTGTTTGTGCGCTAATAGCCAACAAATAGTTAACATATATTGCGTGTAATGTATACATTACGTAATGAAACATAGGTAACATTGCTAAGTTAATTATGTAATGATTTGACACAATGTAAATATGAGGCAACTCAGTAATCAAATATGTTTTGACGTACGAAAAGATTTTTAGACATATTATTATCTCAATCTCAAACGTTATTTACAAAAGAACCCACAAAACGCGCCAGCAGCAACTATGTCTTTAGGCAGTGTGATGAACTCTGTTAGTCTCTAGTTAGTAAAGTCGCAGTTGCGCGCGCGTCGCGAAGGAGGTTAGACGAGCGATACGCTCGCGACCTTTTGTAGTAACTGATAATGTAATCAACATTATATACTACTCCAGATGATCAATCACCTAACGCACTACAACATAAAATGGAGTATTACACATCAGATAGTTGTGACAGTGACTTCAGGGAGCAGAAAACACTCGATTTATCCAATCAAATGATAGATACATTAAGTATCTCTGCTGAAATGAGAAGTATAGTGGATGAAAAAGATTGTGCTGAAAGCTACGAGATAATATTACTGTACAACAACAGAATACAATCACTTCCAAATTTCCTAAACAGGTTTTGCAACTTGAAAATTTTGAATGTGAGCAACAACAGGCTGACTGTTTTACCAGATGTGTTTAAGAATTGTCCCCTCACGACTTTGGTAGCAAAACATAATCAACTCACTAACGAGTCACTTCCCAAATCATTTTATACTGCAAAGAATACTCTTCGTGAACTGAACCTCAGTGGAAATCAGTTAAATTTATTCCCAGAGCAGATATTCGAATTGACACATCTGAAATATCTTTACCTAGGCAGTAATAAAATAGTTAACATACCAAAGGACATTTGGAAATTAAGCGGGTGCGTATCGATAAAACCTTAATGTTAAAAAAGAACGAGTACGTGGAAATAGCAGAACGAGGAAAAATTTTTGAATTTACATGACTAGAGACGTATCTGTACAAAAATGCTTTACAGAGAATATACAAATATTGATAACTTTACATTAACAATTAAGATAAATTACGTGAGACACTGTTATCACTACTTATTATGAATGACTTGCGTTTATAAAGAACTCAAATTTATTTGTTCTTTTGACTAATTATCGTTTTGGCTATGTTTAGTAGGTAGTTTAAACTTTAATGTATAATTCGACACAATTCATTCCTTTTGCATATGTAATTCATTTATAGCCATTAGAGGATCTTTATAATGAGTATTTACTCTGTATATTTCAGAGGGAGTTACTTTATAGTTATTTAGGTACATATATTTGTTATTTTTTATATTTATATATATATTTTTATTTATTTATAAGTCGTCATGGCCTAAAGGATAAGACGTCCGGTGCATTCGCATCTAGCTATGCCCCGGTGTTCGAATCCCGACAAAATTATAATTTGCGTAATTATTTGTGGTAGAACCTCTTGTGAGTCCGCACGGGTAGGCACCACCGCCCTGCCTATTTCTGCCTTAGAACTTATATCTCAAGGTAGGTGGCGGCATTTACGTTGTAGATGTCCATGGGCGCCGGTAACCGCTTAACACCAGGTGGGCCGTTAGCTCGTCCACCCACCTATGCAACAAAAAAAAATATATTTATTAATATAACCATATACCTATATAACTACATATCTATCCCTCTTCTATTCTTCTGATATATATTATAAGAATAGGTACGGATATGTGAATGGCATCCTCGAATTTTATTTTCGAAACCCCCAATTCCTTTTGGGAAATTACCGTTAATTTGTATTCATATTTGGGTGTCTGCTCAAAGTAGTGACAAGGTTACTTGCTTTCTTTGAACGGATGTGTTCTAATTTCAACCGGAAATATATTTAAAAGATCATTAATTAAGACCCACAACTTCACTAACTCCTACAAAAAAAATCGTTTATATTGGAACTATAAATATAGAACTGAATGTCATTCTATGAAGTGCAAGTTAAAGCTGTCCTTGTATACAGACAATCATATGGCTCAATTGGTGAGTGGTTACCGCCTTTCATGGATGCCAGCAATACCAGGGACAGAGCCCAAGCGCTGCCTACCACTTGTTAGACCATCTCGCGGAAGGAGGCGCCGGCGAGTGAGGCAAAGCTCTCCTCGCTACGCAGAAATCCGCCGCCGCCACGCTGCCGAGCATGAGGTCGCGACTGGGGTCCTATCCGTGACCCGGCCCCCTAAGATCTTCGGGCTCCACCCGCTTTGTGCAGGGAGGGAGGGACCAATGCGTGGGGTGGCGTGCTCGGCACGCTCGCGGTACGACGGGATAGATCTAATATGCTTTGCGTCGACCCTGTCCAGCCGTCTCAATACTGTCCCGACTGTGCTCCAGCCCGGTCCGGGGTCCGGGGTGGAAGGGGGACGCCGGGTGTGAGGGGCAGAAGTTTTTAGTGAGGTTCTACTCTTGTAAAAAAAAACGCTTAGAAAATATGTTTCGCTCCAAATGTATTGCCATAAAGACATAGGGTTATTGATTCTGTGATTAGACTAGTTGTCACTTATTAGCACGTCGACTAGAAAATATGTTGTAAAACTTACCATAGATCAATTACATAGCTCAAGTTTTATTGAACCACCAAAGTAAAATTAAAAGAATGAAAAATGCCTAGGTAGTTCCTGTTTCACTTACAGACAATAAAAGCAATGAAAACTTAAAAATTCCAGTCAGACATGATCCGGCTTATTTTTAGTGTACATGATGATAACAAAACAACATTTATCTTTTTTGGTATAAAATAATATTGTCGGACGTTGACGTCGATAAAGAGATACTGAACTGAGTAGATGCTGAATCAAATGAATATTTAGACAGTTTATTTAAGCGATTCAAATTGGGAAGTTTCAATATAATTACAAACCAAAAATTAATCAGGTACATAATAATATGTACTACCTACTTGTTTTAAAAATAAGACAAAACCGTCTAATAATTATAAACCGGTCAAACGTTTGATAGGTAGGTATATGGTTGGTAGGTTTCGGTAAAGATAGGCCCGGGAAATAAATCATTTGTCCAGGGATAGAGTTGTTTGTAAGTATCACTGATGTTGAAACTACTTTTTATATTATATTTTATTTAATATACCAGATATACTTACTATATCAGAAATATATATTAACAAACAATGTAAACAATGTTTACATATACAATCTTACATCATTATCAGTTTCCTACAAAATTTAATCACTGATAGTAGAGTGATGTAGGAACTTAAATTTTGAAGGTCCTGTTTACGACGTGGAAACAACAATATTTAATTCAATTCTTATGAAATTAATGAACCTAGAGCGCATAATTTAATGATAATTCCTAATTTCATTATTAGCAAAACCTTGTATCCTTACCTCCTTAAAAAATCTTTTTATTGCACTATATATATAAGTAAAGAGAGATCCAGAGCCACGCGATTCAACTGTTATATAGTTCCGTAGGATACCTACCTACACATCAATTGAATTACCTACCTAAATAAACGCACTTTGACACATGAGGTCAGTCTCAATTGTATTTGATAACTTCTGTCCCACCCTTCAAGCCAGTACGTAAGATTGCTTCTCGGCAGAAATATGTAGAACGGTTGTGTGGTAGCCATGTGGTATCATGGGGGATACGACGAAAAAATTTTCATGTTGCGTTCATACGTTTTATTACTTACTTAAATTAGCTTCATACTATATGAATGACTTGTAATAAAACATGTTACAATTACAGTTTGCAAATACTATCACTTGGTGGTAACCAAATTATCGAAGTGCCCGAGAACGTAGGTCACTTAACTTCACTACAAGCGTTGGTGCTCAGTGATAATTTGATCGAACAATTGCCAGCAAGCATCACAAAACTGAAGAATTTAAGATCTTTATTATTGCACAAGAATCGATTGAAAACTTTGCCTACACAAATTATTAAACTAAAATGCTTGACAGAGGTATGAATTCAAATTTAATAAAAAAAAATCTAAAAAGGTGCCAATAATGCTAGTGAAAATACAATACCTAACCAAATAATTTATAAAAAATATGTTTGAATACAATACAACTGTGTGGCTTGCAATGCACTTAAAGGAAAGTGGTTAACGCCGCCTAAGCAATGCTAAACGTAACTATAGCGCAATTGTACGGTTGAAGAAAGAATGTGTGTAATGCCCAGGGAAAACCGAAGAATGAAGAAAATTATACAGCTTTAACAATCAGAACATATTCGTTTTGTAAGCCCAGTGTATCGTGTAGCTACGGCAAGTAGACAAATCCTGGGCAATAGTGAAGCTATTTTTGTGGTGGGAAGTATATAGCGACAGCATAGAATCACACAAATTAGTCCTTAAAATTCATTAAAATGATTAATATTTTTAACTTTATTCCAAAGTATGCATGTATACTGTATGTGTTTTTTTAATTACAGCTCAGTCTTCGGGACAATCCCCTTGTAGTAAGATTCGTTAGAGACATGACTCTGCAGCCACCATCACTCTTAGAGCTGGCTGGTCGCACTGTGAAACTTCACAACATTCCAATTGAAACTGGAGGTATTCCTAAGACATTGATCAATTATCTGCAAGCAGCCCAATGTTGTGTCAATCCAAAATGCAAAGGTATAATAGTAGTACTATTATTGTAACATATAAATTGTTTTTGTATTAGCTTGTGTTCAAATACGACCAAGCTACTTAAATAACAAATATACACTTTACAAGGTGGAACCCCGATGTGTTCACCATTGCGAACTTTTTAGGAAATACTGATACATGAATCATAATGGTGCAATACATGGTGGCATCGTTTTTCAATTTTATTTCAATATGTGTTCATAAATTTATTTTGTGCATTCACTAGTCAACAGACCAGATGATTGCACAACAAACAATATTCTAAAGTTCTCCTCATTTCGAGTGTTTAGAATAACAAAATCGAAACGCACTCAAAACCATTTTATTTTTCATGAAATTTAACTTGTATATTGTGAGAGGAACAAATCAAATCAAATGATTTCCTGCGTGAGATTAAAGAATAAATTAACATGTAGGGTCTTAAAACGTTTGCTGGTTTTTTTTGTTATGGAGATATAAAATATTCAAATACTTTATATCACCATTAACAATACTTTTGTATGATATTTACCTATCACAACTAATTAACATATTTGTTACAGGTGTCTTCTTTGACAACCGCGTAGAACACATCAAATTTGTAGATTTTTGTGGAAAGTACAGGATTCCATTACTACAATATTTATGCAGTTCAAAATGTATTACTGGAAGTTGGGAAAGCCGTGAGGTAGACAGTAATCCTCACCCACATATGATGCGAAAGGTTCTTCTGGGTTAATTATGCCATAATGACATTATTAAGACCAGACAGATTAAAAATCACAAATTGTTTTTCTTGCTATCATCTATTGTCAACTTGACGTTTTTAATTATTTTTATTTAGATTATTTGTTGTACAATTTATATTACTTATGATTGTGTTGTATTGGGACAAAATATTTTTAAACTGTTAAATATAATAATTATCATACACAGCATAATTAGATAAAACAAAAATTTACAGAAATAATATTTTTAAAACATTATGAGTAATATAATGAAAATGTTTACCAAGTTGTGATATTTAAAGAAATATAATAAACAGAATTTATTGTTAAATCAACTAATTTTCTTTTACAACAATGATGTTACTCTGTCTCCTGTAGAAACTTACGTCTTTCTTCCTTTCCTCTAATAATAGCACTTTTAAATAACTTACAGTAGAGCTCTATGGCTGTTGGGGAATCATCATTGCCAGGTACAGGGTATGATACCAAATTAGGATTACAATTTGAGTCGACAATTCCAATTGTTGGTATTAACATTTTTGCACTATCTCTGACAGCTGTGTGCTGATTCAAAATATTATTCTGGGTGTTAAGAAATATACATAAGTCAGGTAATCTTGTTATAGCACCAAACTGCTGATTGGCATTTGTGAAGATACCACCTCTCCAGAATCTTGTATGAGCATATTCTCCACATTCCATTGCTGTTTTTTCCACGATATGTGCATTTAGTGAATTCCTATTAAAAAAACAAATGATTCCACCTCTGTATGCAATGTGGGCTGTGAAATTAAGAGCTTTACGTAAATGTTCAGCTGTTGTATCCAAATCAAAAATGAGGTGTCCAAGTCTTGAACCATATATGTATGATCTCATGTTATCATTAAGGGACCCTATTTTATGACCATAATGCACTCTTGCATCAAATAGGTCTTTTACTGTAAATAAATTATGTACACCAAAATAATCTGGGTAATCAAGAGGATTTTTCTGATTTTGTTGCACATCTGTAACATAACATTTCCATAATTTAAATGTAACATAATAAAGATATGGTATGTTACTAAATAACTTTTTTTAAATTGATATTGACGCTTGAAAGGCATGAAATGATAGGCAATAACCATATTCGATGCGCAAAAATTATATATTTCTAGGTCTATTAAAACCATTTCAATCCTACAGTTAGATTCATTAAAATAGATTTCTTTTTCAGGTATTTCAACCTCAAATTAGTCTACTGTAAAGTTCACGCATTATTGCTTAGTCACGTTTGCCTTTCAAGCGTCAATATGTTCTTATCAATTTACTGACCAATTACATTCTCTGGAATGACTTGTGGAGAAGTTGATGTGTATCTCAGAAGTGAAAATCCATATTTTGTATATCTACACCCTGCAAAAAAACAATGTTAAAGAAATTACTGTTTAATTTTTTTTAGTTAAATTTATATTATATAGTAACACATAAGTTAATGGGATTCATTACTTATCATTCAAGTAGAATTCATACTGATACCATACTACTATACTTACTACTATTTATACTATAGATTATATACTATAGATGAAATTTAAAAAACGGAGCTGTTAAAAGCAATTTTTGTACCAGAAATATACTGTTTATGATTCTCAAGATTTTCCAATCGCAATGATAGTTGGTCAGTTTCATTTCATTTATCTAAATAATCAAGATCTTGATTGATTTGCATTTATTTATTACTGAGCTTTCATGTATATGACTACAACTGTTAGCTCATGAATGAATTGATTGTCACCTCTTAAGTAAGAAAAATAAGTTAGTAATAGGTTTTAAAATAATTTTATTAGTATGGCATGTTCAAGAATTCATCTCATTTTGCATTTTATCAGGCTCCTACGAAGGTTTTGCCTTGTGACAGATTTAACAATTGAGAGTTGCAGAATAGTCAAACACGAAGAAGATTAGAATTTCATAAGCTGTGCTGCCGACGAATGTAATAAGTGTAGATATTACTATTAAAAGTGGTTCTTTATCAGTAAATTTTGACATCATTAGCATCCTTACCTGTATTACTCAAAATCATTACGTTTCTTTTTGTCCTATTTATATAGGAAAAGGAAATCAATAGATGGGTTTGTTTTTAAAGTTTTTTTAGGTTATATTCATAATACATTTAGGTAAATTTTTTTAAAGATTATATGGTCTGGTAGCGAGACTTTTAAGCCAGGATTTGAATCGTGTCCCACTAAGATTCGTCGATGCTGTCTACCTGAATTCGACGTCATACTTAGCCCATATCATCAACCAACAGAGTTTTTGCTGAATTTTCTCAGCGAGTTGCGATTTTGATCTATTTTGAGTGCTTGAGCTGACACCCTTCGAGAACTGTAGGAAGCTTCCACGGTGACTAACCTCCCTATAACTCGTTCTTTATCACCTATTCCTTGTCCTTCGAATATAAAATTGACATACTCAGTCGACCTACCTACCAATCATCTTCCATCACCCACAGCCGAATCCCCATTTCTTATTGAAGCTACCGTCTTTCGTACTCCACCACCTACTAATGATATCTCATCACTCATGGATCGTGTTGCATGATTACCTGAGCAATTAGATTTGGATACTGGATCATGGAATGGGGTGATTAACCACTGCAATTAATTTAATTCTACCGAAGCATTATAGCTTTGATGCTTTTTTTTATAATTTTAAAATGTCACGGTTTTCTAATTATAATGAATATAAAAAAAAGTGTACGTGTACTTATGTACGTGCGTAAAAAGTTATACTTTATTTTTATTAAATGTATTTCTTTTTTTTAATTAATATTTAATCAATTTGAAAAAAATCGATTAAACAACATCTTCAAACACGCATATTGGACATCCCTTTTCTTGACATCGTTTAAATTCGGTAATTCTCGGTACGGTTCGGAAAGTTCACCTGCGGCTATACTCAGACTCGCCAAGTTACGTCGGTCGTATTGTAATGAACGATTTAGTGGGCAACTTCATTCTGTTAATTTTGTGTCACGGTGCGCGCGCATCGTAAAATTTCACTCTCATCAATTTTTCATAACGCGCCTAAAGAAGTATAACTTCAATAAATAGAAGATAAATAAGTTCTTATAACTAAAGGTCCTTTTCAAACACACTCACATTAAATTTTACAGACAGCCCTAAATTTAAAGCATTTTTTTTTGTAAACAGCTGTTATAAGATGGTGACCTAATTTATTGATATAAAAAAGAAATCCAATGTTATCATAGTGTTTTAAATGTAAAAAATGTATGCCAGTTCTTATACTGGCAAAGCTACCCAACTCTCAAAAAGAAAAAATATATATTTCCTCTATTTTGTGAGATCTTCACTCTATGCTCATGCAAAATCATTTAAATTTCAATTGTAAACGTTTAAAACCCACGGAAAATTCATATTTTTTATTTATACGTACTAAATAGTTCGCATGGCGGGGTTTTTACTGGTGGTAGGACCTCTTGTGAGTCCGCGCGGATAGGTACCACCGCCCTGCTTATTTCTGCCGTGAAGCAGTAATGCGTTTCGGTTTGAAGGGTGGGGTAGCCGTTGTAACTATACTGAGACTTTAGAACTTGTATCTCAAGGTGGGTGGCGCGTCTACGTTGTAGATGTCTATGGGCTCCAGTAACCACTTAACATCAGGTGGGCTGTGCGCTCGTCCACCCATCTAAGCAATAAAAAAAAAAAAAAAAAAAAAAAAAACAAAGTTACCCAGGTTGACAGTACAACTACCTACAAAAATACTAACTCTATGATCTAGGTACCTATAATTAATATGTCTTATCTTATTAATATGTCTTATGATCTTATATTATTAATATGTCTTATGATCTACATCCACAGTCACACATGGTGACTTTTTGGTGGGAACACTAGGAGTGAAGTTGTGCAATTTCTTTTATTTTGTCTATTTAGTGTTTCTTCAGGTTTAAATGTGTAATAACGGTGGTTTATTAACTGTTTAATATCTGTGAAAGTGCATAAATGTGGGAAAATGAAACAAAGCCGCTGGACGTAACTTCTCGGGCTCCTTCAAAAATCTCAGTAAATGACCACCATTTTACTCAGATTATATTTCATCTTATTTCATTCAATTTCATCCCAGTAGATTAATGTCTCAAATTAATCATCTTTATTTCTTTTCATTTCACTCCATATTATCATTTTTCATGAAAATAAGAATATAAATTAAAATAAGACATGACTTAAAGGTCTTAGTTACCAGGTCATAAAATCCCATAAAAAACAGTCACAGATAATACATAGAATAGGTACCGTAAAATGGGGCGATTAGGGACAAATTCCAACTTTATGAGCAATTTTAAGGTAGTTGTTGATGTATATAATGCTATATCAGGATCAAAATGATTGAGTCTTGGGGGCATCTTTGTTGTCTAATTTAAAATTATGCAACTAGCATTCCAGTTTAAGCAAAAAATGCAAAAATAGGTGTAATCCCTATTTACCCGAAAATTGCGGTTAATTGGGACGAAATGAGAAATTTGCTAGGGTTGGCACTACTTGTATTTTTATATATAGTTTTAATTTATTTATTTATTTAGTTGCACCAACAAAGTGATCATCAATAAAAAAAATAGAAAAACTGACAAAAGTACATGGCAGACATCACCTCAATTATAGGTGCAATCGACAGTGCAGTAACAACAAAAAAAAAAAAATATATATATATATATTTACACATATATAGTGGGCTTTCTTAGAAACGGTTTATATTTCTCCGTTCTTGGTAAGTACTTAGGGGCTGATATTTCTATCTGGGTTAAGAGATTAGGTGTGTCGGTTATTCCATGGATTAATCAGATGAATACCCCCACTCTGAACAAATATTAAATATTTTATTATGTAAGACATTTTTGTCCACCTTGAGATTTCATTGATCTTGTTACATGTCTCTGCAAAATCGACTTACTTATATTAAATTGCTTATCTATTTCAACTAAAGACTTATTCCCAATTTCGCTTCGATAAACCAGATTTTTACCAACAAATTTAAAAAATATTGTTATAACTACATAGACAACCCTACAAACCTGTACCTATTTATACTTAGGTCGTTTCCATTTCACGTATGCTCATCCCAATTGACCCCTTTTTCGTTGTTATTTGTACCTAAGACGTCCCCAATATCCCCAAAAACAACAGATTTTTACATGTATTTTTATTTAATCAAATACATTAAAACCAATAACAACTGAGACTTACCTTTAATATATATGCTGGTTCAAACCCTAAATAACGTTTATAAATCATCGTCGTCTTCTATTATTATCAAATAAATAAAAGAGAGTAAAGTTTCTAGCACTAAAATAATTACCACCACAAGAAATTTAATTTGAAACGCGATTTTTTATAAGTTAGCAGCTATTATCATGCATATGCAGAGTTGTTTTGTGAACTTTCAACATTCTACTATTAAACTACAAAAAAATGGAAGATTTTGCAACGAATATAAAACTTATATTGAGCGTCGAAAGATTTTCCCGGTTTTTTCCCGATTCGCCTTTCAATCCCTAATCGCCCCATTTTACCGGTACATACTCAAAAACTGACAACACAGTAAACGTCAGTTGACTTCGTCTAATAAAAAATCCGACTATAAAACTCAAACAAAAAATAATATTGACTTTGAAAATTTAAATAAAATGACGAAAATAAATATTGAAGAAATTGACCTATATGCTGTGCTTGATTTACAAATAACTGCAACCGAATCGGAGGTAAACAAAGCGAACGAAAATACTTATTACATTCTACGTCTACTACCAGCCTTCGTCATGTACTTTAGGCTTAATGAGTCGAAAGGCAACGGTGGTCAAGGTCGAGGACCTTAGTCGATTTGTTTAGATTTCGCCTTGATGTAGCGAGGAACGATATTAAGCGGCTACCGGTGCCTATAGGCAGCACATCGTGAATATGTACCTCGAGACATTTGTGATTAACTGGTGGTAAGGTAGTCAAATTCAAATTATTTATCTCAACATGAATGCCCTATGTCTTGAACTATGTGTTAAAAAATGCCACAGCTCTGAGAAGAATGAGCAAACAAACTCAACTAGCTTGTATTTCTTTCACATTTGTGTTCACTAGTACTTAGGTCCATGGTGGCTTATCCATAAACATGGTTTTGTGACCAAAATCATGGTGATAACTAAACAGGTTAAAATTGATTTTTATAATATTTCAAGATCAAAAAAGCATACAGAAAAAAGGCTTTACAATGCCACCCAGACAAAAACCCAGATGACCCTAAAGCGGCAGAAACATTTCACGAATTATCCCAAGCATTAGAAATATTAACTGATACTTCTGCTAGAGCAGCTTATGATAAAGTGCTACGTGCTAAAGCTTCCGCAAAGTTAAGGCATCAAGAATTAGACAGTAAAAGACAAAAACTCAAAGAAGATTTAGAAAAACGAGAAAGAGAAGCAGCATCTGGCACACATACAAACCTTACAGATTCTCAGAGACTTGCAAAAGAGATTGAAAGGCTACAAAGAGAGGGAAGTCGTCTATTATTGGAAGAGCAACAAAGAATGAAAAATGAAATACAAAAAAGTGTAGAACGAATGAAAGAACCTGTTTGGGATCCAAGTTTGAATAGAATTAAGATTAAGTGGAAAGTTGATAAAACTGATCAGAATAATAGTACTTATGATGAAGCTACATTAAGAAAGTTCTTGAAGAAATATGGTGACATTGTTGCTTTAGTAATATCATCCAAGAGTCGAGGTAGTGCCTTAATAGAATTTGCTACTAAGGAAGCAGCAGAAATGGCTGTTCAGTTAGAAAAAGGTAATCTAAATAGTATTACTTTTTACCTACAGTTAAGCTGCCCATGTTAGCTGGTCTCGATACTATAAGAGACATTAAAAAGTTCATGAAATATTTTTTGTGATAAAAATTTATAATTTGAGTGTCATTTCAGGCCTACCTGACAACCCTTTAACTTTAAAATGGGTTAATGATAGACCAGTGCTTACTACCAATAAAACAGTCAATGGAGAACCATCTTTGGTATCAGATAGAGATTATGAGTCTCTAGTTTTCAGAAAAATGAGACAAGCTGCAGAACGACAAAAACTTATTGAAGAAATGATGAAAAATGAAAAATAAAACAAAATAAGTTCTAATTATTTATTAGTAAAACACTATTTTTTTACAGGATCAAATGGTTTCCAGCCATTTATAAATTCTAAGACCTTCTTCCTTTGCACATCACCATATTCTCGTTGTGGGTTTTTCCATGCTCTATGATCTAAGTCCAATATTCCAGCAATTATTTCCTGTAAATGGTAAAGTAAAAATAATGTCTGTTTTTGATAGGGGGCTTAGATATAATTTTTATAATTAGTCTGGCCATAAATACTTTTACATAAAAACTTTTCTTTTTTCAACTTTTTAATTATTTTGAATTTAGAACAAAATTTAAAAAAATTCTTTCGATTTCGCGCCATTTCACATTTTTCGTCTTCATTACTTTTTTATTTATTACATAGATGGGTGGACGAGCTCTCCGCTTACCTGGTGTTAAGCGGTTATCGGAGCCTATAGACATTACAACGTAAGTGCAGCCTTGAGATATGAGTTCTAAGATCTCAGTATAGTTACAATGGCTGCCCCACCCTTCAAACCGAAACGCATTACTGCTTCACGAGAGAAACAGGCAGGGTGGTGGTACGTATCGGTGCAAACTGACAAGAGGTTCTATCACCAGTAAAAATAAAAAATAAAATACACAGAAATATCCTCTTTACCAATGAAAAAATATTCACTATTGAAGAACACCACAATAAGCAAAATCAGTGTCATCAAGTGTACGCTCACAGCTCTAAAGAAGCTGCCTAAGTGGTCGGAAAGGTACAACGTGGTCATCATCCTGCGTTAGTGATGGTTTGGTGAGGCGTGCCTTATCAGTCACAGAACTACATTTTTGTGAAAAAGGAGTGGAAACTTCAGCCAAAGTGTATCAAGATACAGTCTTGGATCACGTTGTGAAACCTCTCAGCAATGCACTTTTTAAAAATATACTGTGGATTTTCCAGTAGGACTACACCTGGTCACAAGGCACGAACTACTCAAGCCTGGCTTGAAACCAACGTTCTGGGCTTTATAAGAGCTGAAGACTGGCCCTCATCTAGCCCAGACCTCAACCCTTTAAACTTCAAATTATCATTAGTTTCAGAGGACATGGCCTGCTCTAAACGACACGGCGACATTGAGTCTTAAAATAGTACATTGTTCACCAAGGGAGAAAAGTGGGACATTTCCTCCCGCGTGTAAAATTGCGAAAAATATTTAATTTTTAACTGATTTTCTTTTAATATTAATAATTTATTGATAGGAGTCAACTGTAAGAGAGAGATAGAGAGACAGAGAAGTCAATATATCCTAATACATGTCTCACTCAGTCTCATGCGCGTGTATAATGCCCTTGCGCTCTTACCCACAGAGGTATTAAATTGAATTTAAGGGCTTGATTGGCCCCTTGGATCGGACTATCTTTTTGTAAGAGGTTTTAAAATAGTTGTCTAGTGGTCATATATAAAAATCAGCTTTCAGAATTTACGTGAAGTAGGTAATGATTTTATGTACCTTGAGTACCTGACACCTGAAAATTGGCCGTCTAAGCAAGCTAGCAGGTAGGCATGCGTCTTTGTACATACACTACATACGCAATCGGCCACATTTCGTTCGTTAGAAAATACGTGACGTCTGGGGGCCCTGTGATCTTGGATTATAAGAACTGTCTGATGAACTCATCTTTGTTTAATACTTCACTATTAAATTTTGTTGCCTTTTGTTTATTTAACTTTTACACTAAACACAATATTGCAAATTACCCGAACACAACAATGGCGGAGAATTTTAGGTGCGTGAGAGCAGACGTAGACACTAACGCGCATGCGCATTTGTACCCAGGGAGAAAAAGTTACACTTTTTTTCCCTGTACAGCGGGACGAAAACTGAACTTTCGGCGTAGGTAGGAGAAAAAATCTTTGGAGCAAGCGGTGGCGAAATTTCCCTTGGAAACAGTGCGTAAATCCATAGATTCGCGGCAAAACAGATTAAAGGCCTGTCTAAAAGCCAATGGTTTTTTTTGGTCAGGAGGAAATCACCGGACTTCCGCCCTCTCCTGGGAATGGAGGGCGGGACATGTCGGAGTCGAACTGACTAAAACCTCCGCTCAACAACTCATGTCCGAACCTCGCATGAGACAGAACTCATGAAAAGGCAAAGAGGGGACAGTGCGGAGCACATCTCTCCCACCACCCTGCCCCTCGGGACGCGGGACTGTCGGTACCACAACCACCAGCCCTCTCAGTAGGCAGGCTATTCGGAGCCCTCCTAGATGGCGCCAGTTAGAATGGGTTATCCTACGGAATACCCCGCTGGGTCAGAACCAGCGTGGATCGAGGATATCCGGCCTTCCATCACCTGGATGCTCTTACGTAAAACGCGTGCAGAGCAGCTTGCACGTTGTCTTCTTAGGCCCCCATCGCCGGTCCCCAGACCGACATGTGAAGGGGACCTAAAACACTTACAGGGCCATGGCTGGGGCGAGATCCGCCTCCCTGGCCCCGCTCGACGGCGGCGGGCTTGTGCGTCTCTCACGCGCCCCGCCGCCTTCTCCTACGAGATGGTGCACTAGCAGAAGTCGAGCATCGCCTTCCACGACTCGTCGCCGCCGAGCATCGATGCCACAACACTCGGCAACGACAAGTCGTTTCCTATTTTTTTGCGACGAGGTCAGGGCAGACGTCGAGCGTGTGCTCTACCGTGTCCAAGTCGCAACCACAATGGCGGTACTGTCGTCGGCTCGGCTCCGATCCGGTGCAGGAACTCACCGAAGCCAAGCATGCCCAGTGAGCACCTGCGTGAGCCAGAAAGTGAGGCGTCCTCTGTTACGATTCACCCAGTCCACAAGGGCTGGGCGAATCGCCTCGACGGTCCTGCGACCAGCCGAAGTATCGGCCAGCCGCCTGGACCATAACTTCAGCAAAAGCCAAAGGTGGCCATTTAAAAAAAATGCATTTTCATTTGTAACAACTTATGGCTGGACTAGATATACATATAGTCAAGTAATTTAAAAAAATTGTAGATTTTAGACTTTGCTAGCTTTTGCCATTTCTGACGTCCTTAAAAGACGGTAAGCACTCGCCTTCAGGTAGGTCGTAGGTTCATTTGCCCACAAAGGCAATAAAAAAAAGATGGATATAATATTATCTTTTCTGGGAAGATTATTTTTCCCCACTCCTAAGCAGGTGTTTATTATTTTTATTACAAACTTTGATGAAGAAGTTTACAAGTCATCTGAAATTAAATGGCTTCTGGAGCTTGTAGAAATCACAATACTGTAACTCAAATAGGGTAAGAATTGCAACTGTATTGTGTGATGGCTAAGAAAGGATTTGAACATCACCTTAAGCAGTACAATAAAGAGAAAGCTAATTTTGACTTAAATGAAAATGCATACTTATTTATGTAACAGAATTTTCAAACCAATAACTATATATTAAGTTTACCTCTGCAAATGTTTTCGGGAATAATTGTTGATCTTCAATTACATGTGCGAAACCAGGATCCATGCCGAAATCTACCCAGAAATATGGTAGTCCTTTAGGTATTCCTTTCCGAATGCTTTTACCTTTTAGATCAACGACTTTTTTGTTCATAGACCATTCTGCTTCACATTCTAATAATCCTTTCTTAAAATACATAGGTGCTGTATCACCAACATCTCTTGGTAAAGGCACACAATTTATAATCATATGAGGATATTTGTGTAATCTTGAAGCTGTTTCGTAAAATACTACATCTTTATTTTGTGAATTAAAAAAATGTGTCAAGGCTTTCCTATAGTTCTGAAAGGAATAATTCGAGACTAATTCACAAATTGTGTAACACAAGGTTGTATTTTAATAGCGTAAATTTTAATCAACAGATATGCTTACCAAAATTTCCTCCCAAACATCTTCATCTAAGGATGTGACACAAAGTGAATGCTGTAAAGTAGTAATTAAACAATGATCTTTGACAAGTGATTGTTTTGATGGTAAAGCCAAGTACACCTTGTTACCACAGCTGATCATCATGTGTTTCACCATATTTTTAGAATCTATGCAATATTCACAACCTTCCAAAGATCTTTCAATCCGTATATGCTCATTAATGCTTTTCTGTCTCTCATTTTGACACTCCTTAGCATCATCTCTGTTCTTTGATATATGATCCATGAAGATGTCTGCAAGATCATCATTTGGATTTTTAGATTTACTTGCAATCTTTGCCAGTTCTGCTTCATCATCATAGTTGTTTCCATATTTTTCTTGCTGAAACTGTTTACAATTTTATTAAAACACTATTTAAATTTTGCTACATAAAGCAAATAATAGGTTTGTGAAGATGGATATTATTCTGCACAATATTATATTGCACAAAGTCTATTTATTTTATTTAAGCTTCACAGTACCATAGGCAGCATATTTCTGATACAATCAGCAATATTCACGATGCGCGTGAACAAATTTCACTAATTCTTTTTTTTAGGTTCGGACTGATCTCTGTTGCATATATATATATAAATACTTACACCTCATTATAACAGCATATAACAATATATAAAGCTCTGCTTACACTTAATAACTGTTTCCTCTATGTTAATTTTCTGATAAAAATAAGATGTTTAGTTTCTAAGATTGCTATGTTTGATGTGTCATTTTATATTTTTTGTCAATAAAGGTTTAGAAATCTTACCATTTGAGCTAGGTTATATTTGTCATCATTTCCAAAATATTTAGCTCTTTCACCAGATACATGAGTTTCTGCTTTTCTTTTACCATCACCATTTTTAGCAACACCTCTTTTAAGTTGGGTTAAAGGCATTGCATTTCCTTTTTTGTTGGTAGAAATAAGCATAATTCCTTCATTGTCTTCTTCTTGGCCAGCATCAGGATTCTGTTTTCTATATTCTCTTGCAGTTTCCAATTTTTCTTTTAATTCATTGGCAAGTTTTACATTTCCCATTATTTCAGCTTTTACAATTTTAGCTGCTAGTTTATTCATTTTATCATCAGTTAAATACTTACTCTCAACTGTGTCTTTACATTTTGAATGACTAACTGTTGGTTCTGAATGTTTTTCAACATTGGTTTTTTGTTCTTCACTTTTTCTTTCAGTTTGGTTTAAGCTTTCATTTTTTTTCCATTTGCTTGACCCTCTGTTCTGATATAGTGTCTGCTCTGCTTTTGATGGGCTTCGGTTCTCATACTGCTTTGAGTGATGGTAATCAGATTTATGACCTCTAGAAGATAGTGTATAGTAGTCATCTTCTTCAGATGGTTTGAGGAAAGGTCTTGCTTTCCGAAAACTTTCTGGTGTCTGCGGTAGTCCTGAGCCACCATCTTTCCAGTAAGGATTGAGTTCTCTACTACTAGTTGATGGATTATATGAATCAATACCATTCTTTTTTTTTACATCTCTTGGTGGCTTAATGTCCTGTTTTGAGTATGTTTTCAATAGACCTGTCATTGCCATCCAGTCTTCTCGAGTTTCTTTTTGCACTATTGAACTTTCTTTTTCAACCCATTGCTCTGAATCAGAATTTGAAGAACTTGATGACTGTAAGATGGAAAGAAGGGAAATAAAAATTTGTGTTTTGTTGCAATAATAATAGAAGACATAGTGGTCGTAAAGTTTTAATAGCAAAAGTACCTACGCAAGTTTTGATTAAAACCCAATGTTTATTTAACAAATCTTTTGAATACAGTTATGCTTCGAATAAATTAAAATTAAAGTTATATATTCATTAATAGGAAAATAAAGAATAAAACTATAAAAATAAGTCAAAATTTTGATTGCCTGTAGCGAATTTTAGTTTATTCATGTAAAACTTACGTTAATAATATGTGCTTTTTTTTTACTCTTAAGCTCTTTCGGCTCATGAGATTTATTCTTGTGCTTTTTCTCTTTCATTTTGAACATGATTGCTTCCGTATCTCAGTGGTTAGGCACCTTTATATTAGGATATTTAAAATCTTACTCTATGCTTTATATAACGATTATTTAATTAATTATCTATTTACTTATGTTTTTTATGATTTCTCATGTTATTAAGAACAAACATAAATAAATAGATATGTACACAATATGTGAACAAATAAATACAACATAGACTATTTTTTTGTTTTTTTTAAGGGATTTAATGACCCGGTAACTAAAATTTTTAAGTCGTTTCTTATGTTTTATTAATAATCTTATTTTTTTTTTAAATAATATGGAGTGAAATGAAATGAAGATGATTCAATTTGAGACATTAATCAACTGGGACGAAATTAAATTAAATGAGATGAGATGATATGGGATGAAGTATAATCTCAGTAAAATGGTGGTTATTTACTGAGATTTATGGAGGATCCCGAGAAGTTACGTTCAGCGGCTTTGCTTCATTTTCCCACATTTATGCACTTTCACAGATACTAAATAGTTAATAAACCACCGTTATTACACATTTAAACCTGAAGAAACACTAAATAGATAAAATAAAACAAATTACACAACTTCACTCCTCGCGTTCCCGCCAAAAAGTCCCTTAAAGAGAAATAATGAGTACCTACCTACAGACTGATCTTGGGTATGTACCGTAAAATAGGGCGATTAGAGATCGAGAGGTGATTGGGGAAAAAAACAGGAAAATCTTTCGAAGCGCAATACTAGTTTTTTAATCGTTGCAAAATCTTCCATTTTTTGTAGTGTAATAGTAGAAAGTTGAAAGTTCACAAAATAATTCTAAATATGCATGATAATAGCTGCTAACTTATAAAAAATCGCATTTCAAATTAACTTCTTGTGGTGGTAGTTATTTTAGTGCTAGAAACTTTGCACTCTTTTTTTTAATAATAATAGAAGAGGACTGTGATTTATAAACGCAATTTAGTGTTTGAATCATTATATATATTAAAGGTAAGTCTCAGTTGTTATTGGTTTTAATGTATTTGATAAAATAAACATACATGTAAAAATCTGTTGTTTTTGGGGATATTGGGGACGTCTCAGATACAAATAACAACGAAAAAGCGGTCAATTGGGATGAGAATAAGTGAAATGGAAACGACCTAAGTATAAATAGGTACAGGTTTCTAGGGTTGTCTATGAATTTTTAACAATATTTTTAAATTTGTGTTTAATTTAATTTTTAAATTTGCGGATGACAGCACGGGGGATGCGCGATATATCGGCCATCAGAGTCTCTCTCGGAGCGCGGTGCAAGAGAGACGATCAAAACTTGTGTCTGAAGTGGAGAACTCTCTGGGGCGAGTCTCCGAATGGGGTGAATTGAACTTGGTTCAATTCAACCCGATAAAGACACAAGTTTGGGCGTTCACTGCGAAGAAGGACCCCTTTGTCATGGCGGCGCAATTCCAAGGAGTATCCCTGCAACCTTCCGAGAGTATTGGGATACTTGGGGTCGACATTTCGAGCGATGTCCAGTTTCGGAGTCATTTGGAAGGCAAAGCCAAGTTGGCGTCCAAAATGCTGGGAGTCCTCAACAGAGCGAAGCGGTACTTCACGCCTGGACAAAGGCTTTTGCTTTATAAAGCACAAGTCCGGCCTCGCGTGGAGTACTGCTCCCATCTCTGGGCCGGGGCTCCCAAATACCAGCTTCTTCCATTTGACTCCATACAGAGGAGGGCCGTTCGGATTGTCGATAATCCCATTCTCACGGATCGTTTGGAGCCTCTGGGTCTGCGGAGGGACTTCGGTTCCCTCTGTATTTTGTACCGTATGTTCCATGGGGAGTGCTCTGAGGAGTTGTTCGAGCTGATACCGGCATCTCGTTTTTACCATCGCACCGCCCGCCACCGGAGTAGAGTTCATCCATACTACCTGGAGCCACTGCGGTCATCCACAGTGCGTTTCCAGAGATCTTTTTTGCCACGTACCATCCGGCTATGGAATGAGCTCCCCTCCACGGTGTTTCCTGAGCGCTATAACATGTCCTTCTTCAAACGAGGCTTGTGGAGAGTATTAAGCGGTAGGCAGCGGCTTGGCTCTGCCCCTGGCATTGCTGAAGTCCATGGGCGACGGTAACCACTCACCATCAGGTGGGCCGTATGCTCGTCTGCCTACAAGGGCAACAAAAAAAAAAAAAAATTGTTGGTAAAAATCTAGTTTATTCATGATGTTTTTGTCTACAGCTTTTATTCAAAATGCAGTGTTATTTTATTGTTTGGCAAATATTTATATGATCAGTTACGCGGTGTTTTCTATTATTAGATATGCCTCGCGTGTACGTATCAAAGAGTGCAAATCCTTATAAGAAATATGATCCCTTAATATTAAAAACAATAATAGAAGCTCATGAAATTAGGAATAAGTCTTTAGTTGAAATAGCTAAGCAATTTAACATATGTAAGTCGGTTTTGCACAGACATATGACAAGAACAATGAAATCTCAAGGTGGACAAAAATGTCTAAGTAATACATAATAAAATATAGTAATATTTGTTCAAAGTTATCCTGATCCACCTGATTAATCCATGGAATAACGGACACACCTAAGCTCTTAACTCAGATAAAAATATCAGCCCCTAAGTACTTACTAAGAATGAAGAAATATAAACGGCTTTTATGAAAGCCCGCTCGTTCGAATTTAGGTGCTTACCCTCCCTTAAACAAAATTGTTTGGGACTACAATAATGTCCACGGTAGTGCGGTCTCCGTTAATGTTCATTTAATTTTGGGGTTGTCTGATTGCGCTGAACTAACTTTAAGTGATGAAATAGGTGTTTTTTCTAATTGTCTTACAACTTACAGGAAAAATCTGTCGCGGATAATTTCCCAAGTAAATATAAATAAATCATTAGTAATGAAATGTAATCAAGTTTTAGTTATATATTTTTTATTTTTGTTGTCAATGCACTGTCAACTGCACCTACATCTGCCATGTACTTTGGTCAGTTTTTCAATGTTTTTTATTGATGATCATTTTGTTGGTGCAACTAAATAAATAAATTAATTAAAACCAAGGAATGCCAGCCCTAGCAAATTTTTCTATGAACAGTGAACACTAATTTCGTCCCCAATAACCGCAATTTCTGGGTAAATAGGGATAACACCTATTTTTGCTTTTTTTGCATAAACTGGAATGCTAATTGCATAGCTTTAAATTGGATAACAAAGATACCCTCAAGACTCAATCATTTTGATCCTGATATAGCATTTTAAACATCAACAACTACCTTAAAATTGTTCATCAAGTTGGGATTTGTCTCTAATCAGCGCGTTTTACCGATAGGTACCGGTAAAAAGCAAAAGTTGGTGATATCCCTATTGACCCGGAAATTGAGGGTTAACCCCCAATTAATGGGGGGGTACGGAATTTGTGTTAATAGAGAAAGGGGATGGCCCATTTTAGGCCCAAAGCGGACAATAGATTATAGAAAAAATACTTAGTGCATTAATTTTGTCATAAATAAATATGCATTTACTTTCTTGCAAATAAGCGCCACTATAGTTTACAATAAGTAGTTTAAAAAAAGTAACTCTATTGAAAAAACAAGGATTTTTATTTTTGCGGGAAAAATATTGCCAGCTTCAAATCCT
Source organism: Bombyx mori (assembly GCF_030269925.1). NCBI lineage: Eukaryota > Metazoa > Arthropoda > Insecta > Lepidoptera > Bombycidae > Bombyx > Bombyx mori. The sequence continues at coordinate 8,553,167 of NC_085124.1, forward strand.
TTTACGTATGAAGTAAATATTTTGAGTATATAAATAAAACATATAAATAAATCATTTTAAGTATTATCATTAATCAAACGATTTTAATGGATTTTATGCACATAAAATAACATCGAAGACATACCCATTGGACTTTAACTTGTAACTATACTTGAGACCTTAGAACTTATATCTCAAGGTGGGTGGCGCATTTACGTTGTAGGTGTATGTGGGCTCGAGTAACCACTTAGCAACACCAGGGTGGCTGTGAGCTCGCCCACCCATCTAAGCAATAAAAAAAACTTTACTAGTATTGTTATTTAAATATGTACAACTAAAACAAAAACATAAAAAATTATGTGTACTCGTAAAAAAAAGATTAAGATATAAATCAATTATCGGTTATTTAAAAAAAAAATCGATATATGAATTTCATGTAATTATTTTTCTTTATACTGACAACACTGAATTTAATCTGACTGACTGACACTTCGCTTGCTGCTTGTGGTGTTGTGCTTGCGTACAAAATGGATGTGTTTTGATTTTTCTTCGATTTATTTTACATTTATCAATAACGTTTCATACTACGACTAAAAACATTGTGTGAATTGTGGTTTTACCCTGACCGAGATTTAAAACCGTGTATATGGTCTCGTTTGCTATTTTTAGATGATACTAATTGTGTATGAAGATGAAGAAAATATAGATATTTAAAGAATTAAGTGTGTTTTTTATACCCTATTGGATAAAAATACATTAGGAACATCTTAAACCTTAAGAAAAGAAAAGTTCTTGAAGTATCTCACAATCCGACACTTATTTATATAGAAAATTAACCTCAAAACGAGTTTTTATTTTTATTATATTTTTTATAATAGTGGCGTCAATTTCAATATATTTTTTAGATATCCAATACATTTAAGAATTTGAATCAGTACATTTTTATAGTAATATTTGATGTCCATCTTGGGCCTAGCACACTATGGAGAGTGGGCAATCCCCTTTGCTAGGGCTAGCACTACTTGGTTTCAATTAATTAATTTATTTATTTAGTTGCACCAACAAAGTGATAATTTTTATGTGTGTATATAATAATATATACTCATAAATATAATATATATATATCTGAGTTAAGAGATTAGGTGTGTCGGTTATTCCATGGATTAATTTGTATAGAAATATGTTAAGATTTTATGTGGAAGAATAAGCAGACTCGGTTTTTTATCACACATTATATTTTTATTCACACGACACAATCTTCATAAGAAGAGAATGTAACCATGGTAACGAGTCAACATTACTAGCCCGGCGACACGCAGCTAGTTCTGTACCTCAACAAAATATATCATCCATTAGTTTCCTCCGGTTAAGAAGAGTCTAGATTAAAGTGTAGCTATAAGACAAGTTCCATAGAAACCGTTTCTGGGCACTTTCCAATCGTTTCTTGTTTATCTCATAATGAGGATTTCACATAATTCAGCAATATTCTAAGGTACTGCGTACGAGATAAAAATTATAAATTGAGAGCATTATAAATTGTGAAATTAATAATAAATTTCCGATATTCCAAATAACATTCTTTTTTTTATGCCAATTCGGTCTAAATATACCTTTATTATTATGCGTTTGCGTAAGTCATAAGAATCAAGTGGATAACCCCACTCTGAACAAATATTAATTTATTTTATTATGTATTTTTCTACTACTTCACTTAGACATTTTGTCCACCTTGAGATTTCATTGTCTTTGTTACATGTTATATTAAACTGCTTAGCTATTTCAACTAAAGATTTATTTCCAATTTCATAAGCTTCTATTGCTGTTTTTAATATTAATATTTCTTATAAGGCTTTGCACTCTTTGATACTATAATAAAACAATGTTTTCAAGACATAGCATAAAATATAATAATGATAGGTAGCAAAAATGACAATGTGTTTGAAGTATATTTCAAATAATGGAATATGTAAAAGAAGGTTACAACATTCCTCCCCATCTACATCTCGTTGATCAGACGGCGGGGTGCCTGTATACGTCGATTACTTCGACGCGGAGCAAATGGCACAGGAGTGGAGACCGGAGCAGGTGAGGAGTATAACTTCGAATGCTGTGAAGGTGAATTTGGAGAAATTTGTACATTTGTAGGCGACTGCAGTGTAGGTAATGAATTCTTATTGTTAGTTAGCCTTTCGCTAATTGATGTTTCCATTCCAATGTCTGGAGAAGCAGTCGTCGGCAGCATAGAAGAATGCGCCCTTTCATTCCTCGGGGTTTCTGAGGTGGAAGACTCGCGTGGCCTGATGTGATCAGCGTGTCTTCGTTTTTCTAGTCCTCCTGGTGTTGAAACAATATATGAATATTTATGTTTTCGGGATGTAATTACCGCTGGTTCCCATATTTTATCATTGCGTGTTTTAATATATACTTGGTCACTTGGTCGGTAACTCGGTGATGTGGTACGAATATTTTCTTTTACTTGTAAATACTGCATTAACCTTCTTTTGTCTGGCCGAATGTTGGAAAGTATGCAATTCAATTGTCTTCCAAACATCATCTCAGCTGGAGATTTACCAGTGGACGAGTGCGGAGTGTTTCTGTATGTAAACAGAAATTCTAATAGTCGGCGCTCGAGATTTGTATTGTCTACCGATGCCATTCTATTTTTGAATGTTCTGACTAAACGTTCTGCCAGCCCATTTGTCCGAGGATGATATGGAGATGATGTGACATGTAAAATAGACTGTTTTGTGCAATATTCTTTAAATTCATAAGATGTAAATTGAGGTCCATTATCGGATATAATCATTTTTGGTAAGCCAAATGTACAAAATATGTTATCTAATGTAAGACAAAGTGATCTGGTGTTGATGTGTTTCATCGGTCGTATTTCCACCCATTTGGAGAGAGCGTCGCACAATACCAACCAATACGATCCTTCGAACGGTCCAGCAAAGTCGATATGGATTCTCTCCCATACTTCTTCTGGTATGGACCAGGAAAATACAGGAAGTTCAGGATTACAAGGGCGGTTCTGTTGGCATCTGGTACATTTCTTGACAAATAATTCTATGTCTTCGTCAAGGTTAGGCCACCAAACATAGTAACGTGAAAGTGCTTTCATAGCAGAAATGCCAGGGTGTCCTCGATGAAGGTATGTAAGAATGGCTTTTCGGAGTGCTGTAGGTATAACGATGCGTCCTTGCCTCATAAGTATCTTATTCTCAACAGATAATTCAGTCCGGTTTCTGTAGAATGGTTTCATTTCTGGATTGTATACTGATTCTCTCCAGCCGGTTTTTAAATTTTGACAAACTTTTGTGAGTATATGATCCTTTGCAGTTGTTTTCATAAGTAACTGTTCTGATAGGTTAAGGTCAGTCATTCGAGTGCTCAAAAGACGTAGATCTATTTTATGTACAAGCCCTTCTGTCTCGGAGGGTTCAGTTTCAGGGTTTGGTAATCTGGAAAGGCAATCAGCTAATGTGTTATTTTCACCTTTCCTGTAGTAAATGTCATATTGATAACTTCCCACTACTAGGGCCCATCTTACCAATCGGTTATTGGCTAGTTTAGGAAGGTTGCGGCGTGCACCCATAATATGTATAAGAGGTTTATGGTCCGTAACTAGATTAAATTTCGTTCCTCTCAAGTACTGATCAAATTTTTTTATACCAAATACTATTGCTAAAGCTTCACGATCAATAACGGAATATTTCATTTCCGCTGGTCGTAGTTTCCTTGAAGCAAAAGCAATTGGCTGTTCTATGTTCGAGTCCTTGTGGAATAATACTGCACCCAATCCCTTTTCGGAAGCGTCACATGCTAAATAAAGGGGACGTTTCTCGTCAAATGCAATTAATGGTTGTGAAGACGTTATGCATTTCTTTGTATCTTCAAATATTCTGTTTTCATGATCAGTCCAACGCCATCTATTTTTTTTACTAGTTAGATCATGAAGATCCGAACAAATTCCGTGAAGATGTGGTACAAACCGTTCGTAAAAGTTAACTAGTCCTAAAAATGATCGTAGTTCTTTTGCATTACTAGGTGCTGGGGCCTTAGTTATGGCATCAATTTTAGATTTGGTTGGGTGGATGCCATGTTTATCTATTATGTGACCTAGGTATTCAATCTGATTCTGTAAGAAATTACATTTCTTTAAATTAACTTTTAGGCCAGCGTTTTGTAAGCGATCGAATACAATAGATAAAGTTTGTAAATGTTCTGAAAGATCTTTCCCTGCTATAGCTATGTCGTCAAAATATACAGCTACATTGGTGATATCGCCTAGCAGTTGATCCAGAAAATGTTGAAAAATTGAAGGAGCAGTCGATATTCCAAAAGGCATTCTATTGTATTGGAAATACCCTTTATGGGTTGACAACGTCAAGTACTTTTTCGAATCTGGTGCTATTTCAAATTGTAAGTATGCGTCTTTAAGGTCTATTTTTGAAAATAATTTACCGTTTGCGAGATTTTGGCGTAGTTGATCGAAAATCGGAACTGGGTGTAGATGTTTAATAAGTACTGGATTAAGTGTAGTTCTGTAGTCTCCACATATCCTAATTTCCCCTGTAGATTTCAGAATGTTAACTGTGGGTGTAGCCCATTCAATAGGTGTAATATTAGGATCTACTTTTTCCACTATAAGAAGGTTACAACAGATACGTACACGCGAGACATACCTATCTAAAAATAACACGTAACTGATAATATAAATATTTGCTAAGCAATAAAATAACACTGCATTCCTAATTAAATAAAAGTTCTAGACAAAAACATCGTGAATAAACTAGGTTCTTACCAACACGTTTAAAAAATATTGTTATAACTACATAGACAACCCTACAAACCTATAACTAATAACGACTGAGACTTACCTTTAATATTTACTATGGCCCAAACACTGAATAATGATTATAAATCACAGTCCTCTTCTATTATTATCAAATAAATAGAAGAGAGCAAAGTTTCTAGCAATAAAATAATTACCACAACAAGAAGTTAATTGGAAATGGGATTTTTTAAAAGTTATCAGCTATTGACGTGCATAATCAGAGTTACTTTGTGAACTTTCAACATCCTACTATTGCACTACAAAAAATGTAAGATTTTACAACGATTAAAAAACTAATATTGAGCGTCGAAATATTGTCCTGGTTTTTCCCCATTCACCTCTCAATCCCTAATCACCCCGTTTTACTGTACCTAATACTTAGATGATGTATAGTTTATAATCATATTAAGTGTATAATCTATGCCTATAATACCATAGATAATATTCTTGGGAATGTGGACGAAAGACCTCGATTTGGTGGGTACGGTACCTACATAATATTTACTTACTCACATAGCAGTAATATTTGGTAGGTACCTACCTTAATTGGTATTCAGGCAGGTGTTGATTAAAGTGAATAGGTACTACCACGAGAATACAAACGTATGTGTTGATAGGAAAGGAGTGTACCTAGAATATACGAAAACTAAACAAACCAGTCAAACCAAGTCAAACGCGCAGTTGTTTAATGTGTACAAATTAGAATTTGTTCCGAGTTTTTATTTCCTAATTTGATCTGAACATTTTATCAAACAGTGAGCTTTCATTTTCATTTTTTAGTTACGGATACGAGCATTCTAGGAGTAAAACTCGTGATGTGGATACATTTTTTAGATGCTTGATTGAGTTTTAATTTATTAAATTGATAGTTGGACTAAACGATGTTTTCTAAGAAGAAGAAAAAGCCACTTATTTCGCCGCCTAGTAATTTTGAACACAGAGTACACACTGGTTTCGATAAGCACGAGGGAAAGTTTGTTGGACTTCCTCTTCAGTGGGCTTCACTCGTTGGAAACAATCAGGTAAATTGTTTTCATTGTTTGTTAATCGAAACAATCTAGGCTCAATTAATGATTAACTTAAGTTTCAACTACAGTTTTCATCTGTTTTAGTCATAGCACTTTTTTTAATTTTTTTTTATTGATTAGTTGGGTGGACGAGCTCACAGCCCACCTGTTGTTAAGTGGTTACTGGAGCCCAAAGACATCCACAACGTAAATGCGCCACGCATCTTGAGATTTAAGTTCTAAAGTCTCACGTATAGCTACAACGGCTGCCCCACCCTTCAAACCGAAACGCATTACTGCTTCACGGCAGAAATAGGCAGGGTGGTGGTACCCACCCGCGAGGACTCACAAGAGGTCCTACCACCAGTAAACTATGTTGTTTACTAAAATGATCAAGATTCTAATATTGATTGCACCTAATCAAAGATTATGCTTTAATTCTAATCCATTCACAGATATTAAAATCAACAAATCGACCTTTACCATTAGTGGATCCCTCTGAAATTACTCCTACAGAGATATTAGATTTGAAAACAATTGTTAGAGGTGATCACAGGATAACACCAGTGTCAGCTGTAGCAAGACTCTTGCCTGCAAACATTCCACAGCCACAACCAGCCAACCAACAAAATGGTTTTATATTGCCAAAGACATCAAATGTTGCTAGATCTAATTCTCTTAGAAGCACAAGTCCACCAAAAATTCGACGAGATTTACGTAATCAGGCTAATGTACCACCATCAGTACCCGAAGAATCTCCTCCTGTGCCTCCTGCTCCACAGCAGTATCCCAGTTTGAGACGGGAGCAGAGTAACTATGCTGTAAATAAGCCAATTCCAGAGTCTCCAGTGGAATGGTCACAGCATATGCACGAGGCAACAATCAGACAAGTTGCTGAAATTAATGATAACCATCATGCTGGTATGACTTATCAGAACATACAGAATGCGAACATGCCATATCAACATAGTCATCAAACACAAGCTGTTACTCACAATATGCATCTTGGCCTTAATGGAAACAACTTGCCCATTGGTGAGATTTTTTACTTCATTTTTTTTATTTTAGGATCCATTTGATAATAATACATCTGAGATTAAAATTATCTGTATGTATTAGAATTGAAGGTACTTATAAATATAAGAATAAATAATATAAGAAGGTACTTATTCATTAATTATTCTTATTTTGGAACAGAACAGGCAAGTTTTAGTCAACAGTAAAAGCATTGGTATTATTCTGATGCACCAAAGAGACTGTATTTACATTATAATGTTTATTGGTTCTGGTAAATTGTCTAACATCTGGTTGGCATGAAGCCATTTGTCTATATAACTAATATAAAGTTTAAAGCAAATTTCACATTATCTCGTAGGTCTACTTATATAGTTGTCTGTGTAGCTACTAACCCTTGAAGTTAATTAGCATTAATAAAATTATAAGAAGTTTGGTAACCCTAAGAAAAACCTAAGAATATATTGAGCTTATGTACATTTCATACTCCAGTTTGATTATCATCTTTGTGTTATTAAATAATAATTGAAATTGTGATGTACATAAAATTGTTCTAATATAAAGATGTAAATATTTTTTTAATTGCCACAGATGTTTTACCAGCCCCTCTGGTGATTAGCAATTATCAGAACCCTTGCATACTACAACCTGAATGTCAGCCTTGAAGATAAAACAACGTTGACATTTCAGCTTTATAAGAATATTGGCTATCTCACCATTCAAACCAGATTATGGCTAGATTTCTTTGCATTGCAAATCAATCTATGTGGGTTTTCATCATTTCCTTCTAATATTCAGGATAGGAAATAACGAAAGTGTTCTGTTAGAAAATAAGCTGAGGATGCTAATATTATTGACAGATGGGAAAGAAGGGTTACACACCCATGTCTTTACATTAAACACTATTATTATGTAAGATCCTCTGATATTTTAATAAACTAGTGAATTCTATGTCAGAATTGTCAGTTTCTGCAATATATAATTAAATTGATTAATTTTACACATTTTTTGTAATTTTACATACAGATTGAAATCTGTAAAGTATCGTCATGTCAGGTTGATCATTCTTTTCAATGGCAGAAACATCTCATAACCAGACATATAATCTTGTTATGTGTTGCTATTTTCTGTGAAATGTAATTAAATTAACATCAGGTGTGATATGTGTGCAATATGCTATCTTTGCCATATATCAGTTGTGTTTCTGTTTTTATATATAATAATGAATGATGGAATGCATTGTATGTATTGTGTGCATGTAATGCATTCCATTATCTATATTTTTCATGCATCTATAACAGTCAGACAGACAGACAAAAAGCTTCCCTGGATTGTGAAATTTGTGCTGATTACATCACAATCAATGCCTTAAGAACGCGTTAAAAATAAACATAAAAAAACTCATTTTGAAATACCTAACTAATAATATAGAATTTAAAGACATTAAAACTTCAAACTGTTTTCGGAAAGACAGACTACATCAATTACAATATACAATAGCCACTTCCGATATAGAAACATTTTGCAATATGTTTGTAGTTACAGAAGCCATAGTAGCACTGGCGACTTATTGAAAGACAATATTATTAAGTAATTTGATTACATACATTTTTTATTAACTATGTGAATAAAAAACTTTATACCCCTTTTTACGAAAATTGTGCGGACGGAGAAGTATCAAATTTCCCACACTTATAGAGAATATAGTGAAAGAGTGCAGAATTCAAATTTTCTTTTTTTATTATTAATAAAAAATACATTAAATCAATAACATTACACACACTACCGTGTATTTGACACACACACACCCACGCATATATACTCTTTTGTTTATTGTTAAAATCTGTGGTCAAATTGAAAATCGAATTGTTTTTAATATTATTTGTCTATAGTGTAGTCTTGGCGAAAACTGTGATTATAGAACAATTATGATTATAGAAATGTGACAATAGAACCATACAAATGTACAAACGTATAATTTCAATTAATTATGGTCGAACTTCGACCGCTGGTCGCCTACTAGTTTAATTAAATTGCTTAATTTTTAGGTGAGAACCAACAAGTTCTACGTCACCAGCATCCTGCATCGACCGCCGGTCCGGGCTCGACAGCGACCTCGATACCGCTCGCCGCATCAAAGCATGAATTGCGATTGACGCATGAACAGGTAAACTGCAGAGGCGGATTATCCGTAAGGTAAACCAGGCACGTGCCTAGGGGCGTGTAGTTACAAGGGGCGCGCGAGCTCAGAATTTTTAAATAAATAAATAAAATAACATATCGACGATTAAGAACTAAATGCTGATCTGTAATTTAAACTATTGCAGAAGCTTCGATATACTCGTATTATGCAATATGGCGGGTTTGTTTGTATTTCATTGGCGCATTAGCTTAAGCACAAGGATCCTGGTCTACTAAAGTCTAGGGTTTGATGATACAACGTCATCGTAATTGCAAAAACAACTAGTTAAAATTTATAGTATTATGATGGCCATTGATGGCCGGTACAGGGGCACCGATAAAGTGATTGCCTAGGGCGCTCTGGACTTTTAATCCGCCACTGGGTAAACTTGCGTCTCAAATTTCATAACAGCGTTCTGTTATTGCATAATAATAATAATAACAGTTATTGTTTTGCCTTTCATAACGCAGTGTGAAGGCTTTGATTTTTTAATACCATAACTAACTTATCGATGGTAAATAAGGGCTGCTGACGACACAGTTGTTCATTTATTTTGTTTTAATGTTCACTATACTCTATTCCAATTACGAAGTCCCATTTGTGATTTGACAGATGTTATTATTATGTTATTGTGTGTGTGAATTAATTGTATAATGATTTAGATTGATTGTGTATTTTTTAAATGATGTTTACGACTATGAACAAAAAATGCTTATTATTTGAAATTGTGCAAAACGTGAAGAGTTACGTTCTAATGCCGGCCACTCACATGCGCGCAAATTTCTCGCCGGATCTTCTCAGTGGGTCGCGTTTCCGATCCGGTGGTAGATTCTGTGAAGCACTGCTCTTGCTAGGGTTCGTGTTAGCAACGTCGTCAGGTGCCCCGTGAGCTCACCTACGAGTTAAGGTTACGCTGGAATAGCCTCTCAAAGCTACCAGCTTAGGTAGGAAAAAAAAAATAGGTATAAGAAGTGTCAAAAGGGACTTCGTAATTGGAATAGAGTATAGTGTTCGTCTAATAATTGAAAATCGACGTTAATCACTGACACCTCAAGATTTTCTATTATCATTTTATTCGATTTTTTTTTATTAATAATATTGTATTAATTAAAATTGAAAGTTCGTCAATAGGTACTACACAAAAATAAAAGGCAGATTCGATGAACAAAAGGGAAAATGATACTTAACTGTTTTGTCATTGCTTATTTTTAAATAGAAAGGCACATACAAACTTTCACTACATTAGTAAAAACATCAGTCAAGCCGAGGTGTTTGTTCGGTATCGCTATGGGTATTGAATGCCTAAATCGCTGTGTCTATTATAAATTGACCACCAAAGGTCATGTTAGTAAAAAGTTTTTTTTTTTTCAACTATTCATTTCTAATAAAATATGTAAATGCGTTGTATCTACTTAATGACCAAAATAACAATATAAATTTACTAGCCGTGCTTGCCCGCTTCGATGGCATTTAAAATTAGCATTATTATTTATTGTCCTTATTATTAGAGAGTCCAACACTCATATAAATATTAGCCTATCCATTAAGTACCTACATGTATTTTCTACATGGATACCAAGTTTCAACGCAATCGGATGCATGGTTCAGTAGTTATAACGGAACATCCGTAAAAACCACTGTAGATTTATATATTAGTATAGATATAGGTGTGAAAAAAAAAACTTGGTATGGTATTTATTTACCGATAGGGCTGGTGGTCGTGGCGCCGACGATCGCCGGTTCGGCGTCCCGAGGGGGAGGGTGATGGGAGAGATGTGCTCCGCACTAAACGCTTCACTTTCCCCCCTTTGCCTTTTCATGAGTTCTGTCTCATGCGAGGTTTGGACGTTGGTTGTTGAGCGACAGGAGGTTTTAGTCAGTTCGACTCCGACATGCCCCGCCGTCCATCCCCAGTGGAGGGCGGAAATCCGGCGATTTCCTCCTGACCAAAAAAAATAATGGTATTTATTTCCATCGTTGCAATTAACAATATGTTCCGCAACAGTTCCGCGCAGCGCTACGTCTAGTGGTGAGCGAGGGCGATCCCCGCGCTACGTTGACCGGCTTCAATAAGATCGGCAAGGGGAGCACGGGCATAGTTTGCTCGGCGACCGACACCCGCACGAGGAGAAGCGTCGCCGTCAAGATGATGAACTTGCGAAGGCAACAGAGACGAGAACTTCTGTTCAATGAAGTTGTAAGTGTATCAATGAGTTTTATTAAGTGAGGCTATGATTTCGGGGTATGCGATAGTGGGTCATTTAAACGATTCTGTGGAGTTTCTGCAAGCTTCATAATAGGATATGTGAAAGCTATCAAGCTATTTTTAATTTTAATTATATGTATTATATGGAACCCTATATAGTACGCAGTTCGAATCGTTTTTTTTATTTTTTGTGTCTGTTTTTGAATATGAGCGCGCATCCAAACAAATTATTCATATTTGACGGAAAACAAATTTAATAGTGAGTTCATCAAGATCATTTGATGATCTTTATTAGTTCGGTTATTAAAATACACAGTGCTATTTTAGCGGATACCTGTCACAGAAGTCAAGATATTTGGCAGATGTTTGAATTTCGTTAACGACATTTTCAAGATAAGTTTCGATAAATATAAGTTCCGAACGCCATCCTTTGGACTGTCTGTCTATCGAGCAATTTCACTGGCTCGGTAGAAGATCTTCGTTTTATCATTACTCCCAAACTGTCATCCCTCGTTAAATGACGAAACATCTTGACAGACAGAATAGAGACCTAAGACAATCGACAATAAGGTACAAAGTCGAGTAACCGTGAAGTATTAACTTAACGAACATTTAAAAAAAAAGTTTTGGGTCATCCAATAGAATCCGATCTTACGATTTAGATATCGTTAGTTGTACCGCATAAACTTTGTTTGACTGTTGTAGGTGATAATGCGAGACTACCCGCATCCGAACATAGTGGAGATGTACGCTTCCTATCTCGTTGGTGACGAGCTATGGGTGGTCATGGAGTACATGGCGGGCGGCGCGCTCACCGACATCGTCACCCGCGTCCGGATGGACCCGGAACAGATCGCCACGGTCTGCAAGCAGTGCTTGAAGGTAACGCTTATGATAACAGCCCCTTGAGTTTCTCGCTGGATCTTCTCAGTGGGTCGCGTTTCCGATCCGGTTGTAGATTCTGCGAAGCACTGCTCTTGCTAGGGCTAGTATTAACAACACCTCCAGCTTGAGCCTGATTTCTTAGTATTAATAATTAAAAATATGAAAGAAAAACAAATATAAACGTTACTGTCTAAAATAAAGATTTTTTCATCATGTATTATTTCTTCCATTTTTATCTATCGATTAGTCGAACCCGTTGTCTTTCACTGTACTAATAAATATATTTTTTTCAGGCTCTGGCATTCCTTCACAGCCAAGGCGTTATACACAGAGACATCAAATCCGATTCAATACTAATGACGGCAGACGGGCGCGTCAAGTTATCAGACTTTGGCTTTTGTGCTCAAGTGTCGCAGGTACGTTTGTTTTGAATATTTCATAGGCTAGCGCGCTAGAGATAGCTCCTGTAGGGTCAACAGAACAGTAACACAACATTCTGAAATACCGAGTCTGGTAAAAGGCGTCTCTAAATCGTATGACTGGGTTATAAAGCTTACCAAAGTGTAGTTCTAACCGTTTTTGTCGTGAAGAAAGTTTTAAAGCTGTACAGCTGTAGGCAGGTTGGTCGTTTCCGGCGTAATGACGTCACAAAGTTGCGCTTGTTGCAAGAGTAACCGAGCCATATTGGTGTTATGATACTGAATTTGGACATTGACACCTGTGACGTCAGAGCAGCAGTTTGTTGAGTCTGTGCTTATATAGAGCGTGTGTGATATTATGCAGGTTGATAATTATTAATAAGACACGACAGTTTGCAACCTGTTTATTGTGCGACGACTCGACACAGACTGTCCGAGCTAAGCCCGCTACAAGTCCAATTAATTATGATATTGTACAGAGTGTGCTTAGCGCGAAAGGAAGACCCTATACTGTAGGGCAGTGGACGAACTCGTTTGTAGACGTGTAAGTCTGTCTTTCTAGCACTAAGTGTGCATGCGGTTCTAACTAAGACTTACAGAACTTTATACAGATTTTTTTAGTAAAACACTAGCTGACGTATACGGACAATATCGTTTGTTTTAGAAAACAAAGGCAAAGGTTTAAACAATTAAACAAAGGCATAGACAATAACCGTAACCTGATTTTAATATCAGTTTATTGGTTTCTAAAAAAAAAATATCATTGACGAATGTAGCCTTAAATTTGAATAGTCTAAACAAAGAAGTTACAAAAAGACATTTATTTTCGTTATGTTGGCACTGATACGTACTCAGTACGGTACAATTTCGAATAACTGACAGGCTGATGCTAATATCGCTCTGTGCCCACCGTCTGCATACAAAAAGGCTGAAATATTGTGGTGGAAAGAAAAAAATAAAATTATTATGATGATTTCAGGAATTACCTAAAAGAAAATCACTAGTTGGTACACCGTACTGGATGTCACCTGAGGTGATATCGAGGCTGCCGTACGGACCCGAGGTGGATGTGTGGTCGCTGGGCATTATGGTGGTCGAAATGGTAGACGGTGAGCCGCCATTCTTCAATGAACCTCCCCTACAGGTAAGTTTACGTGAATTTATTTTGTTAATTCAAGGTCACTCTAATTTTGTCAGCCTCGAGTTCAAAGTTACGGACGACGGATGTAGTTCTTCATAAATTGTGCTCGTATTTATTAAAATATAATATGCTAGATGAGCCTCGCGATCATACGCGGCGTCACCCGCGGTACGACAATAACCGCGGGTGACGCCGCGGGGCTAGCTAGTCTAAAAAAAGTAGCCTAAGTTACTCTTTATATCATCAGCTACCTATCAGTGAAAGTCCCGTCAAAATCGGTCCAGCCGCTCCAGAGATTAGCCGGAACAAACAGTAAGCCAGACAAACAGACAGAAAAATTAAAAAAAAAATGTTATTTTGGTATATGTACTTTGTATACAATTTTACGCATTTAATAAAAAGTGGTTATTTTATTATTACAAACAGACACTCCAATTTTATTTATTTATATAGATTAATATTCAACGTCATCAAATATTTAGAATCTATGAAGACTTTTATTTTATCTACAATCACACATACAAATCAAAAATATGTATACTTTGATTTCGACTACTAATTACTTATGGCAAAAACGGGCCAATCGAACTTTGATCGTAAAGGACAATGCCCATTTTCTATGGGCGTTTGGGCCCCTAAAAAAGTTGTCGGGTGATGATGATTTTAACTTAATTTGATAGACAAAGAAATATCGTTTCATATTCAGAAAACGATTTTTATATTCTCACCCAGGTTTAAGAGAAATCTGTTTTTTTCTGCAACTAAAATTAAGTTGGTAATTGTTTTCTTCGAAATCAATAATCGCTCTTATCATTATTTACAGTATTAAATAAGTTAATTGTGGTTAATGTTGCTAGAAATAAGCCCTTACGTACATTTTATTATTATTATATCCTCATATTAATAATAAAATGAAATGAAAATCCGGAAGCCGGCAACGATATTGTTGTTGTTGTTTTTAAATTCGCCAACAAGCAGGCAAAGAGCGTAGCCTATACAGCCTAGCCTGTCATAGTTATTTTTTATATATATTTTTTATGTTAATAAAAATCCGGTGTATTTCTTTTTATTGCTTTTTGGGAGTTTTCACGTCAACTTGATGAATAGCACATTGAGTGAGCGTGAATTTCCGCAGACCTTTTATCTTGAAAAAAAAAACAGTCACTGCTATGTTAGCCACAGTTTTATTCCAATGTCTCAATAATCGTGAACAACGATTATTGACTTTTAATACACAAAACAACACCCAATTTGTATATTATATATTACAATAAGCTATTGAAAAAACATAAAATAAAACTTCAAGTGACGCTTCACTCGGGTTGCTGCTAAAACTCTCTGATCATATATAATAAGAATAGAGTAATGGTAAGCCATTGTGATTTTTACTAATGGAATCATTAATATCTAAAAATATTAAATAATTCATGGTTTTAAGTAATAATTATTATTACAATATATAAATATTGAATTGAACAAAACTAAAAAGTCTGTGAATTATAACCATTAGCAATTTTTTTTATTTGTTGTTCAAGTCACAGACAACTCTTTCGTTTGTCAGCATATAAGTTTACTATAAGGCTGTATGGGCTAATTTTCCCTTTGTCTATTGGCGAATTTAAAAACTATGGCACTCGGTTTTGGGATGTTATCAAATAAGTAATTTCTATATTAATAAGTAATTTAAAATAAGTAATTTCTATAGTAATGTTCTATATTATTAGTTAGGTATTCCAAAATGAATTTTTTATGTTTATTTTTAACGCCTTCTTAAAGCGCTCGACTGATTATGATGTCATCAGCACAAATATCAACAATATAGTCAGCACATATATATTGATTACTAGCTGACTCGGCAGACTTCGTAGTGCCTCAATCGAGAAATAAAAGACCTAAACTTATGTATAAAATAAACTTAAAACAGACAAAAGTAATCCGTCCGACGGGGGACACATCAAAGGGAAAACCAAATTGTTATTTTTATGTAATTCCGAGCATTTTTATATTTATCTACCTTTTAAACCTTCTCTGGACTTCCACAAATAATTCAAAATTAACTAAAATTAGCCAAATCGGTCCAGCCGTTCTCGAGTTTTAGCGAGACTAACGAACAGCAATAAATTTATATATTATATATATAGATATATAAAATTCTTATGTCACAATGTTAGTTACCATACTTCTCTGAAACGGTTTGACCAGTTTTTATGAAGTTTTATATGCATGTTCAGTAGGTCTGAGAATCGGCTACTATCTATTTTTCAATCCCCTTAAGTTATAAGGGTTGTCCACCCCTAACATTTATTTTTTATGTTTTGGACATTTTTTTTTTGTTATAGTGAAGCATTGTGTGGTTGAATGAATTTTTGTTATTTTTATATTCCCTCATCGTTCACAGCGCTACATTCCTCTCACTCATTTACCACATCCTGTTTTTTTTTTTCTACACTAGAAATTCCCTAGTAATCTTATATATGGCAAAAAAAGTTTGCCGGGTCAGCTAATTTTTTTATATTAATGCCACATCTCGCTCGGATGCAGGCGATGCGTCGAATCCGCGACATGCCGGCGCCCCGGCCGCGCGGCGCCGCCCGCTGCCCGGCCGACCTGCTCGCGTTCGTGGAGAGCGCGCTGGTGCGGGACCCGGCGCTGCGGCTGTCCGCGCCGCGGCTGCTCTCGCACGCCTTCCTGCGCCGCGCCGGCCCGCCCGCGCTGCTCGTGCCGCTCATGCACGCGCCCTGACCCGCCCCCACCCGCCCTGACCCGCCATCACCCGCCACGGGACACGCCGACTGTTCTCGACTGCTCTCGGGTAGACCGGTGTTATAAAATAAAAGAGTCGACTGTATTAATACGATATGTGTAATATTTGGTTAATTTATAAAAGAGTAACAAGCAGGTGTTGCGGGTGTCGTTGCTGCACGAAGTGTCGAAGAAGGTGTTAAACCGAGACCCCGCGCCGCTGTCCTCCTCCCGTCGCCCGCGCCGCGCGATAGTCGATGTTTGTGCATCGAGACCGACAATCGTAACCTACACAAATCCGGACGAACTAATCTATACTAATATCGTCTTTTCTCATTAAATGTGTACAATTTCCAAAAAAACGATTCGAAATTGAGTTAATATGCGGAATCATTTGGTATCACCAGTTTTTTTCTCTCTAATAAATACTGTCAAAAGAGCGTAGTTTAGTTTTAGTTTTTTTTTTGGTTTACCTATGTTTTGACTACTATTAACAAAATTAATACATAACTTTATCTTACTTTAAAAGACAGAAAATATATGAAATAAATGTTGCAAAGATGATTAATATTAAAAATATCACATGTTAAACCTTTAAAACACTCTCCTATAAAATTAGTAAGTTTTGAGATTATACAGTTTTAATGCGAGAAGACGATATATAAATCTCCAATGGTTTTTACGGATGTTCCGTTATAACTACTGAACCATGCATCCGATTGACTTGAAACTTGGTATCCATGTAGAAAATACATGTACTTAATGGATAGGTAATAATATTTATATGAGTGTTAGATTCCCTAATAATAATGACAATGAAATAATGTTAAAAATGCGCAGCGAAGCGGGCGAGTACAGCTAGTTCTATCATAAAAGCGACTACGTGTCAAACGGAGAATTGCGGTGCAAATATTCCGAGCGATGACTGGTGGTAGGACTTCATGTGAGTCCGCACGGGTTTCTTCGTATTTCTGCCGTGACGCAGTAATGCGTTTTGGCTTGAAGGTTCAGTCGTTGTAATTATACCGAGATCTTAGAACTTATATTTCAAAGTGGGTGGCGCATTTACGTTGTAGATGTCTATGGGCTCCAGTAACCACTTAACAGCAGGTGGGCTGTGAGCTCGTCCGCCCATCTAAGCAATAAAAAAAAACCTACCAGTGTCTCATTTTTTTTCTTTTCTACCTAAGCTGTACAGCTGTAGGTAGGTTGGTCGTTCCCGGTGTAATGACGTCACAAAGTTGCGCTTGTTGTAAGAGTAACCGAGCCATATTCGTGTTATGGTAGTGAATTGGATATTGATACCGGTGACGTCAAAGCAGCAGTTCAATTAATTATGAGGCCCTATCCTATAGGGCAGTGTACAAACTCGTTTGTAGATGTGTAAGTCGGTCTTACTAGCACTAAGTGTGCATGCGTAGGCATGAAATAGCCTTCAGAGGGTATTTCAGCGTAACCTTAACTAGTGGGTGAGCTCACGGGGCTCAAACCTGACGACGTTGCTAACACGAACCCTAGCAAGAGCAGTGCTTCGCAGAATCTACCACCGGATCGAAAATGCGTCCCACTGAGAAGATCCGGCGAGAAACTCAGTGGGCTGTGTCTGAGGGTTAATTTACTCGTCGAGCCCTTCGTCTCAAGCGACGGGTTCGACGAGAACGATGACCGGCCAGTGTCTCAGTTGACGCCATGAAATTCATCAGCTAACATGTCACAAGCTGTTGGTTGCATGTACAAATCCTCATGTTATTTGGTTACAACAAACTGAAACAGGTATTCATTATATAAATCAGTAAATGAAAAAATCTCCTTTTGTCAGGAACGACCATAGACATCTCATATTTTCTGTTGAACGGCCAATATTAGTTATCTCTCTCTAAATGATATGATTAGATGAACTCTGAATTATTAATTTATGGAAACAATCCAGATGGAAATGAAAATCCAGATTGGAATCATGACATACCCAAGTTGTTTTACGCAACTTCTTTTTGTAACGCAGTCAATATCGATTTTGATTAAGGTTTATTCATGTAAATGTTTAAATAATTATTCTGTTTTTCTGCTAAAATCATAATATTCACATTTGGTAGTATTAGGTCTTTTAGAATTGACCAGTGTAATGATATGTTTATGTATTAAATAAATCTTCATATCAATTGTATTCTATAAAATATAGCTTAGTTGAAAAATCGTCTGTTATTGAAACAAAATGTTATGACATTCCCTATTGTATTTCCTTATATTTGTACGTATTATTGTTAAACATTCTTTATTGCCATAAAATTGTTGAATTGATGTAGTTTAAAATAATTTATTACATTTGGAAGAATAGATATTAGTGTGATACTCAACTACCCCGTCCAGTAAGTACAACGTTTTGTCATGTTTCTCTCTTGTTATTAATCATAATGTTTCGGTCTACTTAAATTATAATTGGAAACATAAAAGTTATCAACGAATTACTTAAGTGTTTCGAACAGAGTATTAACATTGACAATTCACAAAGATGATTCGGTTTTAGCGATAAGTTAATAATTTTTTAGTATTACTTAAAAATGTCAACATTCCTGAACTTCGATACTTCCAAATTCTTGTCACAATTTTAGGTAAATTGTACGAAAAAAATATCTTGGCCTTGTAATTTAACTGTGATTTCACTCGCCGACTTTTTATTAATATATTTACCTTCGACTTACGAATAGGCTAGATCCGCTAGAATTAAAATTATGAACTATTAAAATGTTATTCGTAGTTTTAAGAGGGCCGCTAGGTTTGATATTAATCCTTCATATTTTTAGACGTAACAACAGCCTTAATAGTATTAGTGCCTTAAAGTAGCCTAACGTAATTTTAAAATAATGCACCTGATATTAGCTGTAAGGAGATATCGATATTCTCATCACAAATTACCCATCTCTCGTGCAGCTGTATTTTTCCGTAATTTATTGTTACATCGACATCCGTTTTGTATAAGGTTTTAAGCCAAATATATTGTATTATGAAATCACATTGTTAACAAAAATGTTATGAAATATAGATTTTGAAATAATTTTTATCTTTTGATTTTCACTTTTCTGTTGTAAATAATTTCGTTTTGGCCTAAAATAATGGAATACACAACTTTGTAAGATATCTATTAACATAAACTTAACTTAACATAAACTTTGGTTCTGATAGTAAGTACCTTACCTTACCGTCAGTAGCGGATTAAAGGTCCAGAGCGCCCTAGGCAATCACTTTATCGGCGCCCCTGTACCGGCCATAAATGGCCATCATAATACTAGAAATTTTAACTAGTTTTTGCAATTAAGATGACGTTGTATCATCAAACCCTAGACTTTAGTAGATCAAGACTCTTGTACTTACGCTAATGCGCGAATGAAATACGACGTTATAACTGAAGAAATCAAGAGGGACGACAAGATTTAGATTATATATCAGCATTTAGTTCTCAATCGTCGATATTTTATTTTCTTTATTTATTTAAAAATTCTGAGCTCGCGCGCCCCTTGTAACTACACACCCCTATGCACGTGCCTAGTTTACCTTACGGATAATCCGCCTCTGCTTACCGTAGTTTTCGGCTACGATTTTTAATATTAATTTTTAGTTGTGTAGATAAAGAAGCGAGCCAAGAAAGTACACTGAGAATAGGTTATGAGTAGTATCCAGTGCAACGATGCTTTGCAGCTATTTTTAATGCGACAGAGTGAGAAATAGTTCTATTAGACATCGATATGATCTTTGTGATGGGAGTGGTGTAAGGAATGATATTCGATAACTAACGCATCAACTGCTCCGGAACAGATCGCCTACTATCCGAAACCGTTACGCTTGTCTAAACTGTAGTTGTAGTCGTCGTGGCATAAAGGATAAGACGTCCGGTGCATTTGTATCTAACGATGCACCGGGTTCCAATTTTTCTAATGAAATACGTACTTAACAAATGTTCACGATTGACTTCCACGGTGAAGGAATAACATCGTGCAATAAAAAATTAAACCCGCAAAATTATAATTTGCGTAATAACTGGTGGTAGGACCTCTTGTGAGTCTGAGGGGTGTAGGTACCACCACCCCGCCTATTGCTGCCGTGAAGCAGTACTGCGTTTCGGTTTGAAGGGTGGGGCAGCCGTTGTAACTATACTTAGACCTTAGAACTCAAGGTAGATGGCGCATTTACGTTGTAGATGTCTTGGGCTCCAGTAACTACTTAACACCAGGTGGGCTGTGAGCTCGTCCACACATGTAAGCAATAAAAAAAACTGCTAGTTTTTGCCTGCCTTTGAAACCAGTTAAGTATTTAATGGAATAATTCTTTCAGGTGATTTTTCACCCACACAATGTATTGCAAAACTTTACAATTGCATATACTTTTTAGGACTATTCCGAAATATTGGTACCATCGACCTGGTTCGGTTGACTTGGAAGGTGAGTTATATAATGCCTGAATTAACTCATCAAGATTTCGTTTACTTGGATGTTTCTAAGGATCACATATTATACACAAAGCGTGTATTTTAACATACGAATGAAGAAATAATCTTTACGGAACATCTTTGCGTTGGTCACCCACGATATGTTCATCATTGTGTTTACAGTAGGTACAGGACAAGAGTAAAATCGATTGTTTGGGTAATTTTCAGTATAGCAGCCATTATTAAGTTTGCCTAAAGTTATAACTTGCATTTAAAGTTACTATTTATTGTTTTGTACTCAAATCGTCTTGTAATCTCTTGCGAATATAATTAATTTATTATAAAGTTATAATAAAAAATACAACTTGAATATTTTTAAGAAAAGAGATTTAATGTTCTAGTTGTAAACATATTAGTACACAATCCACAGAAAAATGACGTTTATTTATAAAATTCATATTCGCTCTCATCTTTCTTGATGTTATTCTTGTAACCCTTTTCGAAATCTTTAGGAAGGACAATATATCTGAAAAAAAACAAAGGTTTTTAGTATCATTCACATAATTATTTCGAAGATTCCAACGATTATTAAAACAAAGAGAGTTAATGACCGGAACTATAAAAACCGAAGTTTTTTATAAATATTATTTTCATAAAAGATTAAGGGATACAGTTATCTTTTTTCCCTACCTGTTCGCTGGTAGCCTAAGAGGCTATTCTTTTTTTTTATTGCCCTTATAGGCAGACGAGCATACGGCCCACCTGATGGTGAGTGGTTACCGTCGCCCATGGACTTCAGCAATGCCAGGGGCAGAGTCAAGCCGCTGCCTACCGAACTATTCTAGTTAGGCCCGGACGGGTAGGTGAGCTCACAAGCTCGACCTCAGAATTTGCTAACACCTAGCCCTAGCAAGAGCAGTGCTTCGCAGAATCTACCACCGAGAAGATCCGGCGAGAAACTCAGTGGGCTGAGTCTATGGGTTAGTACGCTCGTCGAACTCTTCGTCGTAACAGACGAGTTAAAAACAAAAAAAAAAGCACCGAGAGTTAATCCAACAAGATATTATGGTTTTGCTGAGTGCACATACTATTTAGATTGCAATCCAGATTAGATCTAGGTACTACTTGTACGATTTAGCTAATATGTACTGTAAAGCTTGTAATATGTTTTTAAATAAAAAATAAAAAAGATTCGCTCGTTGAACCCTTCGTCGTAATCGACGAGTTAAAAACAAAAAAAAAAGCACCGAGAGTTAATCCAACAAGAAATGTTTGGGGCGACGGCGAGGTGGGGCTTGTATTGTCCCGTCGCGGTCGGATAAGGACAGTTACCTGTTTTCCCTGACAGCGTGCATGCCGGCCTCCTGACAGATGGCGTTGATGTCGGCGCCGGACACGCGGTCCGGTCGAGCCACGAACTCTTCCAAATCCACTTCATCCGAAAGGTTCATCTTGGTAGTGATTGTCGAGAAAATCAAACGTTTTTGACGCCTAGAACAACAGTCAGAATTCAAAGTTTGTATCGGCAATTGAAGGGTTAACCACAAATGTTAGTCGTATGACCAGAATTTGTGTCTGTTTCATACCTAATCACTACATAGTATAAAACAGTCGCTTTCTCTGTCCCTATATCTGTCCCTATGTATGCTTAAATCTTTAAAACTACGCAACGTATTTTGATACGGTGTTTTTAATAGATAGAGTGATTGAAGAGGAAGGTTTATATGTATAATAACATCCATGAAATAGTGGAGAAATCAATAATAAATTACAGTTTCCGAAGTGAAGCGAGGGCGGGTCGATAGTATACTATATATTAGAATACTAAAGCGAAGACGGACAAACACTTCTCGCGTTATCCTGAGAGTGGAGGAACTTGGAGTGTTGAATTTATACAGTGTTGTATGCAATGAATATCAATTTCATTACATTCACTAGGTGTATTTTCTTTATAAGAACTAGTTTGTTGTAACTATAATAAAATAACTAATAGTTTAAAAAAACTAAAAAAATACGCTTTTATAGAAAATTCAACTAAAAATTGAAAATAAATTGAATTTCAATTTTTAAATTTTTTTTTAAATGTTGAATTGTCATCGGTCCTTAGTAAGTATGCCAAATTTCGAGTTAATCCGAATTTTTGAAGGGGGTCAAAATCATGTTCAAAGATTCCATTACATACTAACATACATAGGTCTGAAGTTAATAAAAGCGTATTAAAAAGCGCTGCCTTTTGTGCCGCCTATGAAGACTTGAGAATCCGACTTACCTATCTGGAAGTGGAAACTCGATTTTTCTGTCGAGACGGCCAGGTCTTAGCAACGCAGGGTCCAATGTATCAGCACGATTTGTCGCCATTATTACCTGTAATAAATAATCGATACACAAACGATAAAGTAGACAGTATGATCCATGCATTTATTTTGGAAATTACAGAGCATATTTTCTTACTTTAACATTAGTAGTTTGATCAAAACCATCCATTTGATTGAGGAGTTCAAGTAAAATCCTTTGAACTTCTCTGTCAGCACCAGTTTGGGCATCAAATCTACAAAAAAAAAGTATATGTATATAGTATAGTATAATAGTGATAATAAATGAAAGAGATGGTTATAATATGTGAAAGTAAAGCTCAACAGATGCTCAGTTTTAGGTGCATATGATATAGAGTGGTACCAGAATGCTGCACCCTGAATATCTATTTTACTCTTCAAATCGGGCGGAAGGGCGTTGCAGCCGTTGTAACTATACTTGAGACCTTAGAACTTATATCTCAAGGTGGGTGGCGCATTTACGTCGTAAATGTCTATGGGCTCAACTAGCCACTTAACATCAGGTGGGCTATGAGATCGTCCACCCACCTAAGCAACAAAAAAAAAAAACGAGATGCATCATATGTTCGCTACAGAAATACAAGTCCTTCCAGTATATATATCGAATTTTTTAAAACGGTTTAATTATTATTTTCATATTGGAACCGTTAATTACCTTTTAGTAGCAATGGCATCAATTTCATCAATGAAAATGATTGCTGGGCTGTTCTCTTTGGCAAGACGGAAAACGTCCCGCACCATACGGGGTCCTTCTCCTAAGTACTTCTGTACAAACTCTGATCCGACGACACGAATGAATGCAGCTATAACAAAACACAAATGCAATGTTATACTTTAGGGTGCTTTACACAAGCAAAGGTACATCTTGAAATAAAAGCAGACAGATGAGAAGATATTAAAAAGGAATGTTATTGCATTACATAAATTAACATTACTCGCTCATTTACCTTTAGACATTTGAAGTGCCTCAAGTTTACCTCAAGAAGTTACAAGTCTTGAGACAATCAAATATTATGCTCATGTAATTTCTGAATTGACTTAGGGTGTGAATAGAGTCATCCGACTCAGCATTATAGTTAAAATATAAGCTAAACTGTTTAAAAATCATTTAATAAATGCTTGTAAGCAGCCTATTTCTGCCGTGAAGCAGTAATGCGTTTCGGTTTGAGGTTATGGCAGCCGTTGTAACTATACTGAAATCTCTGAACTTATATCTCAAGGTGGGTGGCGCATTTGTGTGAGATGTCCATGGACTCCAGTAACCACTTAACACCAGGTGGGCTGTGAGCTCGTCCACCCATCTAAGCAATAAAAAAATTGTAAACATTTGCTAGTAAGCATTTGTAATTTAATTTTAGTTAACAGTTATTAAAGTTTAGACAAATTTCTTTAATTCAAAATATGTACTGAAAATTTCATATTTCTAATATTCTACCTGTAGTGTGATGCGCAACAGCTTTAGCCAGCATAGTTTTGCCACAACCTGGTGGTCCATACATGAGCACACCCCGAGGAGGCTCAATACCGATTTGCCGGTACAACTCTACATGAGTGAGAGGGAGTTCAACAGCTTCTCTAATTTCTTGTTTTTGTGTATCCATGCCTCCAATATCCGAATATTGAACATCAGGTTTCTCATCTGTAAAAAGTAAATTACTTTTTGAGTGTAATCGTCGAAGACTTTCGAAGTCGTGGTGGCCTAAAGGATAAGACGTCCGGTGCATTCATTTCGAAAGACGCAACGGTGTTCGAATCCCGCAGGCGGGTACCAATTTTTGTAGTGAAATGCGTAGGAACTTAACAAATAATCACAATTGACTTCCACAATGGAGAAATAATAGCGTGTAATAAAAATCAAACCCGCAAAATTATAATTTGTTTAATTAATGGTGGTAGGACTGGTAGGGCCCCTTGTGAGTCTGCATCGGTAGGTACCGCCACCCTGCCCATTTCTGCCTTGAAGCAGTAATGCGTTTCCGTTTGAAGGGTGGGACTGCCCTTGTAACTATACTCACTCATATCTCAAGGCCCATCTTGCCCACTCATGGCGGCATTTACGTTCTAGATGTCTCTGGGCTCTTTATGTGTGAGATGTCCATGGGCTCCAGTAACCACTTAACACTAGGTGGGCTGTGAGCTCGTCAAACCACCTATGCAATAAATAAATAAAAGACCGAAAACACACACCGTTCAACTAGCGTCTTGATCAACACTTGATTGATTGATGCATTATTACTGTGCACTAAACACGCTGATAAATAAAAATGAAAATATTCAATTTATTAGAATTACATTTAATTAAATACTAGAGTTGACACTGTATTGAATAATAAAACATATTATAGATGAGATGAGATTCTATGAAAATTCTATCACTTGAACCATCATGGATATGTCACTTCTCATGGATAGTTTCAAATATAGTTAGAATATTGTCAACTAATTAAAAGCACCTGAATGGTTGCACCAACAAGTATAGATTCAGGATAACTTCCTACAGTAGAAATAATACATACCAGCTTGCAACATAGAGATTGAGCTGTCGGCTTCAGGAGGCAAGACGTCAACTAGAGCATTAGAATGCTTATGCAGAGCAACTGAAGCAGATGGCTTCAACAATTCTCTATCAATTGTTGAGAGAATACGGACATAATAATTTGAGCCAGTGGTGCTGCCAACTGAAATAACAAAATAAAATATGTTTTATTCTGGAAGTGGGTGTAAGCGATGCAAACAGCAAATGAGTCGTCTATTATCAAAGGTGGCAATCTGTACATTTGGACAAAAAAAATTTATTGATATGTCAATACAGATTTATTTAAATATAATCGTCTCCTTCAAAGAATACGGTTCAAAACCTGCATTAAATAAAGGTTAATAGTTAACCTGTTATTTATCTAAGATGTCGTTCCGAAGAGTTTTGTGACTGCCAATGGAATACAAAGTCAATAATTCGTTTTTCTGATTTACCAATCATTGTCCAAAAGTCAGATTGCCGCCTTTGATAATAGTCGACTCAAATATAACAAGTATTGGAAATGCCAACAAAGTAATATCAAGATCAAAAAAATATTTTTAATTGCACAGAATTTTGCCACAAAAAAATGTCATTGGATATTCCTGAAGTGTGTACTTATGACTTTATTTGTAGAGAAGTTTTCAACATTTGTTTGACATTTTTCATCACTTTAAATAATGAGCACTGAAAAGTCCAGTCCTCGCCAGCATTAAAAATAATAATGTAAATAAAAAGTAATATTAGGAAGATAGAATAAATTGATTGTAAAATGTAATTTAGTATTTTTTCAGTTTTAGAGTTCTAGACATAATTATAACTACTTCCATAGTTTCATTTCGCATTTTTTAAAGTCAATTTATTAAGTTTCGTATACTTTTCAATATTCATGGTGATACACAGACAATGGTAATTTATATTATTAAATAAATGAACCATTTACCTATGCCTGTATTTTGATCAACTGCCTCAAGAAACTGTCCAATGACAAGAGGAACAGACTGTATGCGCTTTACTTCTTCCTGTGCATGCAAATATTCTTTCTTCAAGTTTCGTTGTTCATCTTTAATGTACTCTTCTTGTACTTCTAAGAACTCTAACATTCTTTGGAGTTTCTGTTAAATTTACATAAAAGTTAATATTTATTGTCTCTTTGTGTATTGCACAATACACTAAAGATAATATGTATTGTGTATTGCAGATTGAAAGTTGTGATTTAGTGTTTTTTATCTACCTATAGCCTCAAGGAACTATTCTGGCTTCACCTGATGTGTAAAGAGCTCACAGCTCAGCCTAAGAGAATTTCCTAACAAGAGCAGTGCTTCTCTGGATCTACCACTGGATCACAATCGTGACCCACTAGTGAGAAACTCAGTAGGTAACTACTACTAGTGGCTAAAGAAAACCATGCAGTTTTTTTCCTTAATGGGCTAATGGGCTCATGGCTATCTTGATGTTACTAGCACAAGATTTATTCTGGTTTGAACGGCAGGGCAGCCACTGTAGTATGGAACTGATGTCTCAAGGTGGGTGGCATCTCATACATTTACTTATTGGTGAAAATGAATAGTTTTAGTGGAGTTTATAAACTTGTTTCACTTACCTTGTACTTTGTGTATAAATCTTCAGATTCGAGTTCATCAAAAGATTGAGGACCAGCAAACGCCAAGCCTTTTGAGTCTGTGACTTGGTCATCCTAAAAAGTTCAATATTATGTGTAAAGGTTGTGTTACAGTTATTCGATTAGTAAGCCTTTTTTTGAATACTTACTTTCTCGGGTAAAATAATTCCAATCTCTTCCATTGTTTCTATAGCTAAGAGATTTCGTGTACTATCTGATTATTATTTGATTATCTGAAATGTGTTTTACACAGAGACAAAGTGTAGTAGACGATCAAACCTGAACATTCGTACCTAGTTATTATTTGGTTATTTTAATTCTTTCTGTCTAAAACTGCAATTCAATGATTTTTGACATTTCGTAGCGCAAACTTTTTAAGATGTGTAGTTTGTTCTTAGTTGATAGGCAAAGGAAATGTAGTCATATCACTCTAATAGCTTTTTTTAAATGAAATGGTTAAATAATTATTTCGTGTTTCATTAGAATGAAGTGAACCCTTTCAAAAGAAAAGTAAAATTAAATAGAATGAAATAAACCAAAATTGGAAATGACTCTGAAACAAAAAAAATCAATAAAATGACATAGGTACCTCAGTTAATTACAAACTGCAATGGAAGCTCTGGAAAATACATAAGAAGTTATGTGAGGCCATTTTTTTCTAAATATTGACATTGTGCATATTGACAAAAATTAAATGAGTCAAGCATACGAATGCATGCAATCTTCCAAGATCAACTTTCAATTTTTATAATGTTGGAAACGCGAAACGTATAACATGGGTCGGCGCGGCGGTCCAGATGCAGACCGCGCTCTGCCCACAGATTGGTATAATAGTTACTACGTGTCTGTTTAAGGTCAAGTCATAGTCAAGTCAAATAGTGAATTCATAATCTTAATATTTGGCTTTTTTAGTCTGTACATTCGCTATACCTTTGCCTGTCAAATGGTACAACAAAATAAAAAAGGCTTCTAATCTAACCTAAAATTGAAACATTACAATAATTCATAAAAATATTAAATAAATATTTAGATTTAATATAAATATTGTAAAAATACTAAACAATCACACTGTTCTAAACTTTTCTTGAAGATATACAGAAATGGCGACCCCTGAAATGATGAGTGAAGTTGATCAAATTAAAACTGTAAATATTTAGTATTTTCACGAAATAATTTGTTAAATAATGTTATTTCTGAATTATTCCACTTATTTAAAAATATAATTTAATTTCTTAAATTCTTTAACATTTCTCCAATAATTATCATCTATATGCCGGTACATTTTGTTTAGTGTTTTCAAATTTCAGTAGAAAATTTAATTTTTTTCAAATTTCATTTCAGTTCAAGGATTTCCTTGTACAATACAACAAGCTGTCTGAACTTTGTTTCAATGATTGCATTCATGATTTTACGTCGAGGACTTTAAAATCTACCGAGGTAAGGAATAGCTCGATTAGTTAACTATATTTTCGTCTGTTACTTTGCCCCCGTGTAACGCTCTTTTATGTGTGTTCCACGGTGGCATGAAATGTAGCTTAATTCTTAGAGGAATATAAGCTTATTACTTTCCCTGATATAATACTATTTTCCCTGAATTTTCAAAATTAGTTCAGCAATTTAAGTGTCAAAATTGAATACAGCAGTTACTTTCTTGTTAATTATATCATTTGAAATATAACTTTCAATCACTGTTAAAAATACCATTTGCAGCATATGATTTTAATGTAAGAAACCTTATGTTCTGTTCAAAATCTGTAATCTGCCCATCTGTCTGTGAAAAACTACATGTAAATGTATACAGTAGATCTGGAGCACTGAATATGGACAGCCAAATAGAGACTGGCAGAAAATAATTACAGGAACTGCTGGCTTCTATAATTCTTTATTTCATTTTTTTCTTTAATGTACAGAGTCACCAGATTCAGTGTTATCTCATGAATATTAATGAGTTTTTTCTTTATTCTCATTTTGTGGCATTTGTTGACAAATAGTTCAAGTAATTATTATTTTTGGCTTTTATTACATTTGACAGGTGAGCATTGTATCCCTGTGATTATTAAAGCAGGATAGCAGTTAGTGGGAATGTTAAATGAAAATGGGTGTTTCATTACATAGATCACTGATTGAAATGTGTTATCTTTTAGGACAAATGCACTGTCAACTGTATGGAGAAATATCTACGAATGAATCAGAGGGTTTCACAAAGATTCCATGAGTTCCAAATGCTTGCCAATGAAAACATGTTAGCATTAGCACAAAAATCTGGTAACCCTAGTTAAAAAGTATGGTATATTTGTGACTTATCTAGTCATTTTCTTTAAGGTGTAGTAAGAGAAAGCACACCCTATATAATGATATACTTGTGCAAATGTACAGTGTATGTCTAAATTGTTGTCAATAAAGTTCTGTTAGACAGATTCTTTGTTTTTCATTGCTTATCATTATTTTCAAATTCACTAATAGTGAATTACTGTCACACTTGGTTGTGTTATGTAAGATTATCATGAAAAAGTTCAATTCGTGTTTTTGATGAATTTATTCTAATTTTTGATAGTAATTGATATGGAAATTCATTAATTTGCTAAATTGTAACTTTCATAGACTAATCATAATTATTAATTTCGAAATTCAAAATGGAAGCATGACATATTTATTTTTTGGTTCCAAAGCTGCCACTGCCTGCACCGTGGCATTGCTTCACGGATCTGATATATCATTACCTGTCTATTTTATCATCATACTACTCGTTGCTAGATTAGAAATCACTAGCTTTATAAGGAGCTGTTTTACATACAATACATTTTATTTTCTTTTTACCATGAAATCTTTTGAGTTAATCCATTTATAGACAGAGATGATCACTTTGTGAGGTCAGTGTGCTTAGCGAATCAATCAATAGCGAAAAAGTTAACTCATATTTGTAGGCAGTTCGAACAGCGCCCCTAGCGGCAAACGTAGGCAAACGTTTTCAACTACATACAAATTTGAGTTACCTAACTTTTATGCTATGGAGAACGTTAAAAAACTCGCACTAAGCACACAACAGTGTGCTTGTACGCCTCACTGTGAATAAAAAAGTGAAAGGTACTTAGGACACAAAACAAGGTAAACAAAAAGGAAAATTGTTAGGTGGCCAAAAAAAGGGAAACTAGTTCTCAACCAGTTTGGGTGGATTTTTTTATAAGAGAAAAATGTATGTTTGTACTGATCAATGTATTAAAACACATACAACTTGTTTCAATCTTTATTTCGGACATGGCTTAAAGCATCTTTGTTCGGGGGGTGAAAAGTCTAAAACGAAGGAAGACTGGGAGCTAGTGTAATCAAAATGGTAATCATTGAATTTAGCCTCTACGCTATACTTTGCGTTCGCTGTTGGTCCTTCATCGGGATCTGTGTTCAGGACGTACTTTAGTGGGTATGGACCAGACGGAGCGTTGTTGACATTGGACGGTTTTGTACATATTGTATATTGTCCTTCGTGCCTTATTATTCTAAGGATAGGCTGTGTAGCCGCAGGCTGTTTGCAGCATGATGGTGAGGATGGACATAGAGCTAGGCATTTCGGAGGCATGCAGCATGGCTTTGAACACAAGGGGCGTGAACAGCTAGAAGGGCAAGGAGTGCAACTGCCCATTCTCATAGAATTATGTTGTTCAATCTTCCGGAGTACAGAACAAGATACATGTCCCGGGCGCCAACCGCATCGTAACTGCAAAAGTAAAGGCTATTAGTAAAATAAATACTCGTACAGTAATTTATTTATTTAATTTATTTATTTCATTTACTTCAGATTTTGCATCTATATTACATTCATTAATATTTCATATAGTATACCAGTATACGCAATAAAACAAAAGCAATAATAATAAAACAAAAAAACCAAATTAACGTCAAAACTACCTTAATCCAAACTCTAAAGGCTGGTTTGGATCCAGAGTGCTCAACATGCACACTTGTCCAGTGTTGCATTATTGGGTAGTCCAGATCCATCCGCGAGGCGAAAGCCGCAGGTACCTGCTGCGACTGACCCGCATGCGGCGAATTAGGGAAGCAATTCGTTTACAATTCATTGTTGCGAAGCTATTAATTCGCGCATCCGCAAACATCCCCGATTTAGTGGTAGTTATACGGCTTTGAACCATTGGCCTGGTTATTGGTGTCACCAGACTATTATGCTTTGGGCTTCGCAGAATAGCCGTAATTTCAACGAAATTCAGACTTCGACCCGTCCATGGTAGACATGGCGTGGCGGCTTTCGCATTGTGTTGTTTATGTACTCTGCATGTTTATGTATTATGTGCGCTATATTTATTTTCCCGATTTGAATGAAGTTAAAAAAGTTCTAATTTCTATTTAGAATGTTAACTAAAAAGAAGTTATTGTAAAAACAATGGTAACCTGATGTTCAGGTGAATTTTTGGCCGTATACAACCAACCCATGTGTTTGGGCACAGGTCCAGGTTTTACTTCGCGTCTCTCTAAACATCTGTGCTTTGGTAGATCACACCGTCCTAAACAGCTTGTTGATGATTTATTCGCTGTAATAATATACAACATTTAAAGAAAAAAATACACATTAAAGTGTGCATGTAATGTCAGTATTGTTACATAATATTGTTTTTTTTTTTTATTGCTTAGATGTGTGGACGAGCTCACAGCCCACCTGATGTTAAGTGGTTACTGGAACCCATAGACATCTACAACGTAAATGCGCCACCCACCTCGAGATATAAGTTCTAAGGTCTCAGTATAGTTACAACGGCTACCCCACCCTTCGAACCGAAACGCATTACTGCTTCACGGCGGAAATAGGCGGGGTGGTGGTACCTACCCGTGTGGACTCCCAAGAGGTCCTACCACCAGTAATTACGCAAATTATAATTTTGCGGGTTTCATTTTTATTACACGATGTTATTCCTTCACCGTGGAAGTCAATCATAATAAAATCAAACATTTTTATATTTATAATTTGAGTGCATTGCAATTTTGCGTTGACAAAATTTAATATTCTAATGATCTATTCTAATTAAACTATCACACCACACACTGCCAGTGGCTGTTGCTGAACTATATTGAGATCTGATGTCTAAGTCTCCTCACTCTCAAACCGAATTACCTACATGATTGTTTCAATTCAGAAATAGGCAGGATTTGTGGTACCTTCGTCTGTCTCGCCTAACCTATACAGGATGACAAAATATCTCACCAGCAGATCTTAAGATAGGAATTAGGGTGTTGGTCGGATATTAGAAATATGGACTGAAGCAGTAGTTACAGCCCGTAGATGCCGACCTTCGAATCTTATGTTTTTATTAGATTTACAGAATTATCTCGTGGGATGGCTTCGTAAATCCGAAGCCTACGGTCGGTATTGGTTATTACGTTATATAGAAGCTGAAGTTGCATACAAATTTTTGGTTTTAGCATATTCGCCTATAATATTATATCGCAATTTTCGTCTAAACCATTCCGCATACAGTGCCGAATCTTAGAACCACACTTATTCAACGCTAGGGGTGGCATGCGCTCTTAACCCTCTTATCGTGGTCACCGCTAACTATACCTATATCCTGCCTATATCCGACCCAGGCCACGGAGCAAAGCAAAGCCGCCAGCGCCCAAAATATATTTTGTCGGATTCGCCGGATCTACTCCCGGTGCATTTAGGCTCTTCAAGCACCGCTCCTCCGGACTCCGACGAGTTCGACGTCCGAACTAGCCCATAGACAACCCACTAAGTTTCTCGCCGGGTCTTCTCAGTGATTTGCGATTCCGACCCGGTAGTAGATTTAGTGCAGCAGTGCTCTTGCTAGGGGCTAGTGTTAGCAATTTTCTCAGGTTGAGCCCCTGAGCTCACCTACCAGCAATACCGTCTTTACCATAAGGGCACACGGGGCCCGTGCCCAGGGCCCCCATTCTTAGGGGGGCCCTAAGGACCGACAATTTCTCTCACACATTTATTCGGTTTCCGTTATCGTAATCGTAACCAAAACCAGCAGCATTCTAATATCATTAATGACATATTATATCATACCGTATTTGATTACCTATAATAAATGGTCATACTCAGTAAAAAAATGTTATTATAATTCCCTTTTTTTACTTTCCAAAAGGGCCTCAAATTCTACTGTGCCCAAGGGCCCCAGCCTAATTTAAGACGTCCCTGCCTACCAGTCCGCGTGAAGTTGGAATAGCCCCTTAGGCTACCAACGATTAGGTAGAGGAAAAAACGCGCTCTTCTGCCTCGACTTACATATATGTAGATCGGGCATTGGCATTGTAAGGGAGAAGGGATAGGTTTTCCTATAGAAGTGAAAATTCAACAAAGTGACTGCTATAGTATGCAAAGAAAATGCTTAGAACATATAAGAATTACTATTTAAACGGAATTATATTTGACAAAAACATGAAACAAATAATAACTCACATTTTCCGGGTTTACAGCAGCATGCCATTTTGTTAGGATGAATGATTTGCTAAAACATAACATAACTATATTTGAATTGAAATTATAATAATATTATTTAAACTCTGTTTGTTTCCTTCTAAGTTTTACATTTTTTTTATTAACGAAGTACATAAAAATTTATATCAGAAATTAATTGAGTTGATGTTGAACTCACTTATGGGATTGTGGAAAATGTGTTGCAAATAAAGCGGATCTGTCAGGACATTTTTCTTAGTTTTAAAGCAATTTATTGTTTAAAAATTAAATTTTGATCCATGTTGCTTGTTGTCCAATTTTTATTTGGCATTCGAATGTTTGACGGAAAAACATGTTTGATATTTATATTGTATTCTTCTTAAATCAACATAACCTACATGGTGGTCAACAACAACAACAACAGACCCAGTTTAACCACTGAAGTATGAAACCTATAAAGGTCTATGAGCTTAACATATTGGAACCATTTTGAAAGGTTTTGTTTAAAAAATATAGTTCCCCTAAGAATGAGTTATAAAATGGTCTTCATCTCAAAAATAAGAATTTTATATTTAGTACTTCGTCATGATCCAAAAAATAAGACGACCGGCGTATTCGCATCGAGCGATGAGACTATGGGTTCAAACTCTATAATCAAGGACTATTTGTAATTTGCTTAATTACTGGTAGTAATTAGGGCGTAATTTGAGCCTGCACGGGTACATAACACTGTCTATTTAATTTTGGGGTTCGAACGGTCGGCTATCCGCTATACAATTTGAAACTGAAATTTTCCCCTCATGTCGTAAGTTTGGTTGTGATGTCTATAGGCTCGTGTGTCCACTTAACATCACGTGGCCATTAGCACTTTCAACCATGAATGCAAAATAATAACAATAATTGGGTACTCAAAGCTTTCAAATTGTCCTCTTCTTTTGCATACTACATATGTAGTTATCGTCAAAAGACGACAGCATCCGCTTTACTATTTGCCTTGTATTAATAACAAGCAATCAGTGAGGATCTCGGTCAATGCTAAATTCCGGGCTTACAGTATCACAGTAATAATCTCACGGTGCAGCCACGCAGTCGTGGTAAAGATTTCAATATTTTTGTTTTGTGTGTGTTTATAGTAATATTATTTACATGGTATATTATTTAGGTATAGAAAATATACGAAATGAATTTCAGTCTACTGGGACTATTTGTATTCGTAAATCAATGTGTTAGTTATAAAATATTGGCTGTGTTTCCGTACAATGGAAGGAGTCACCACAATTTATTTTCGACTTTGGTTGAAGAGTTAGCTTTAAGAGACCATTCGGTTACAGTTGTGAATTATTTTCCAATGAAAAACATATCGAAATTAAGACAAATACCACTCGAGTACAAAGTGAGCGGAAGCGATGTTGTTGATATAGACGATACTCTAAAAAACCTTCCTGGTATATTGGTTAATTTTCATAAAGCTTTGGACACAGCGAGAGCTTTCAAGAATTTAGCTAACTCAAATTGTAATAAATTGATGTCCAACAAAGAAATACAAGGAATAATATCGTCGAAGACTAAATTTGATTTAGTGATAGTTGAGCAATTTGTGACGGACTGCGGTCTTGCTGTTGCCTTTAAGTTGAATGCACCCATTGTCGGTATAACTGCTCATATTTTGATGCCGTGGACTTATTCAAGGTTGGGTGCGCTCAATCACCCGGCATACGTTCCGAATCATTTCATTGGTAGCGGAACCAAGCCTGGCTTTTGGGATAAGATACAAAGTGCACTAATTAATATCGCTTTCAACATTTACTTTAAGTATGTAATTCAAAAAAGCGACCAAATGATAATCAATAGTGTTTTTGAAGATGTACCGGACTTGGATGAGATCGGAAAGAATATTTCATTGATTTTATTGAATCAGTATTTTCCTTTGACTGGATCTCGGTTATATGGAGCGAATGTTATTGAAGTTGGTGGTTTACATATCAAAGAAAATACAACTATAGATGATGAGGTTCGTTCATGTAGAAAATTAAATTTACTCACTTAGATTTACGAACAAGAATTTTGTTACAAGTATGTGGATATTACGAGTAATTACCGCTTTAAAATAATTAGAAAGTTATAAGAAAAATTTTAAAACAACAATTTTATTTAAAAGAAAGACTAATATTTATTATTTTATTAATTTTAAGTAACTTTTAAAATAAATAAACTAATAAAAGTGACTTCGACTCATGTCTTATGATGAGTTGTCAAACCTGTCGCTTGCGATTATGGATTTGGCGAGTAAATTAACTCATAGACAGCTCACTGAGTTTCTCGCTCGGATCTTCTCAGTGGGCCGCATTTCGATCCGATGGTGGATTCTGCGAAGCACTGCTCTTGCTAGGGCTAGTGTTAGCAACGTCCACAGGTTAGAGCCTCGTGAGCTCACCTACTCGTTCGATGAATCTAACTTGACCACTCGAGGTTACTAGAATAGGTAGGGGGAAAAATGAGTTATTATGCGGCGTTTACGTTCTAATCTCTATGCCCTTCTGTTACCAGGTCCCACCAGGTGGATTGTGAGCTTGTTCATATATTTAAGCAATAATAATACATCTTTGCAGGAAATTAAAAGCTTCATTGACAAGGCAGAAAGCGACGTCATTTACATTAGTTTTGGAACTGTTGCATCTAATTTTCCGGATAGAATAATTAAAGAAATAATAAATTTTATCACGAAAAGTTCCGTAAAGGTTCTATGGAAAATTGACAATGTTGGTAATTTGAATTTGCCGAAGAATGTTTTAATAAGAAAATGGTTTCCGCAGACTGCTGTTTTGTGTGAGTTTATCCTTAATCACACTTTAGGACAGAATCCAATCCAACGGAAACGAAATAGAATTTAATCAGATATATTTTTCATTTATTTATTGCTGCAATAGACAGACAGGTAAACGCTGACATTGGGCCGTTTTATTTGGGGCGGCGCTGTTCATGGTGACCTGGTCGATTGCTTGGTCCCGACCGGATGCTGGAGACAGAGGGGTTCGATGCTCTACTTACAAAACACGACCTCCGCGTCCGGGCAAGCCGCTTCTATGTCCACCGTTTTCAGTGGATGACCGTAACCCTCAGATACAACTCACTGAGTTTCTCGCCGGATCTTCTCACTGGTTCGCGTTTCCGATCCGGTGGTAGATTCTGTGAAGCACTGATTTTGCTAGGGTTAGTGTTAGCAAATTCCGAGCACCGTGAGCTCGTTGAATCTAGTATAATTCCTTGTGGTTACTAGAATAGGTAGCCTGCCTATTTCTGCCGTGAAGCAGTAATGTGTTTCGGCTTGAAGAGCAGCCGTTGTAACTATACTTGAGACCTTAGATCTTATATCTCAAGGTGGGTGGCGCATTTACGTTGTAGATGTCTATGGGCTCCAGTAACAGCTTAACAACAGGTGGGCTGTGAGCTCGTCCACCCATCTAAGCATTAAAAAAAATGTAGGAAAAAGTCTTCCTGCCAAAAAAAAACACCCAAGTTGCTGAGAATTCCTTATAAAGTCCGTTTGAAGAAGAACGTGTTGTTCGGGATGAAGATGCAAAAATTATGACACACTTCAAACACTCTCTCGAGGAACGCAACGGTTCATGTGATAGGTTAAGATGATCTGGGCTCCGGTGGTGGGTAGTGGAATTGTTAAAAGGACATGATGAAATAATTACTCAGAGCATACGATAAAAAACGTATGAAAAATCCTATACAAAACATAGTGAGCACTAAATCTCTCAGTAGACCTAGAGGACACGTGCAACCAGGGTGTTTTGACAATTCGAATGGTTTTTTTTCTGGATTAATTGAAATGGAAGTAACGAGTATTTAGGGTCCCCGGCCTCCTCGGGCCCGCGGTCTGCTCCCAACACCTTGTAGATCGTCAAGGCCCGCATACCCCGCGCGCCCCTTAGGCGCGGGGACCTCGTAGGAAGTTCGGCCCCCTGCCCGAAAAAATAGGCCTAGAAATAGGAGCACCAGGCGTGAAGTACTGCTTCTCTGCGGAGGAATCCCAACATATTGGAAGCGAAATTAACTTTCTAAGTTACTCGGATACTGAACGCCTCCAAGAATCTCGATACCTACTATCGGAAAGTTTCAGAGTTATTCCTTGAAATCATTGCGCTATGACGAATGGGAACTACCTCGCAGTTAACGTGTAAACCTGTATCTTCGATGGGTTGAGTTGGATTAAGTTCTGTTAATATGAATGTGTGTGTGTTTATAATTAACCAATATCGATATAAGCAATACTTAACTATTATTAGAAATATCATAAATAAAAACATTAACAGGTCATCCAAAAGTGAAAGCATTTATCACACATTCTGGAATGTTAAGTTCAATTGAAGCTATGCATTGTGGGGTGCCAGTCATAAGCGTTCCGTTGTTCGGAGACCAATTCGCGAACGCAGCGGCAGCTACTGAAATTGGCTTGGGAGTTACCATTGATGTTTCCACAATGAATGAAAGAAAAATCAATCAAGCCCTAAAAACTGTGATGCAAGATTCGTAAGTTTATGACTTATGAATATTACTACTAACATTCATATGAACGTAATTTTTAGTAAGTGAAAATGAGAAATCAAATGATAGACAACAAATTTTCATCAGGTAGCAACTTGTTTTATTTACGATGTAGATGATACGATGATAAAATTATAATTTGCGTAATTCCTGGTGGTGTGGACTACACTTGTGAGTCCGCACGGGTAGGTACCACCACCCTGCCTATTTCTGCCGTGAAGCAGTAATGCGTTTCGGTTTGAAGGGTGGGGCAGCCGTTGTAACTATACTTTTTTTTTTATTGCCTTTGTAGGCAGACGAGCATACGGCCCACCTGATGGTGAGTGGTTACCGTCGCCCATGGACTTCAGCAATGCCAAGGGCAGAGCCAAGCTGCTGCCTACCGCTAAACCTTAGAACTTAGAAGACCTTAGAACTTATATCTCAAGGTGGGTGGCGCATTTACGTTGTGGATGTCTATGGGCTCCAGTAACCACTTAACACCAAGTGGGCTGTGAGCTCGTCCACCCATCTAAGCAATAAAAAAAAATAAAAAAATGTTGTTTTCCTTATTGCAGTTATCAGATAAGGGCTCAAAATTTGTCTGCTTTGTGGAGAGATAGGCCCGTGTCACCTCTGAATTTAGCTATATTTTGGATTGAATACGTGATTCGGCACAAAGGTAATGTTGAACTGCGTCCTCCTACTGTTGATTTGGGATTTTACGAATTACTTATGTTGGATGTTTGTGGAATGGCTATTGGCATTTTAATATCGTTTTGTTTGTTTTTTTCTATTATTATCAGTTTGATACGATTTATTAGAAGACGACATATAAATCCAAATAAAACTAAAACCCAGTAAACGCCTTTATGAAAATTTCACAAATAAACTCAATTTTAATAACAATATTGAATAGAATTTTCTAAACTGTTTTATAGTACAGTTGTTATTAAATAATTTGGCATTTAAGTAATAATTTTTTTTTATTGCCTTTTTAGGCAGACGAGCATACTGCCTACCTGATGGTGAGTGGTTACCGTCGCCCATGGACTTCAGCAATGCCAAGGGCAGAGCCAAGCCGCTGCCTACCGCAAGATAAATACACAATGTTTGTTTCAATATGAGTATAATGAAAAATATTTACGATTTACCGTCATCATTAAAGCCTATGTGCGGGTGTTGTCTTCAACTAGGCACAGGCCTTAGTTCGGGTACCTGATTCGTTACAACGACATTCTTATTCAGGATTGATCAACAATCTTTGAGTGATCAATGATTCTGATGGCTAGCCATGCAAGGCACTCGTAGAAGGTCACCTCTACTAAATTCTTTTAACAATGTTCATTATTCTTTTAACGTACCTATTTTATTATATTTCATGAGTCGTAGATTGGATTAAAAGTGAAGATTTACTCTTTTGTTAATTATATTACTTTGATACAGCGTTGCAAGCATTTTGATTACAGTTCTTTGTGTTATACTATAAATTTAATATTTTCGGTACACTGTATGCTCGCCTTCTTTTTACATCCTGTATTTTTATTTAAAATAAAATATGTATTTCGAAAGCAATTCAAGTTTTCTTTGATTTCTTTTTACCGTTCGTTTTTTTTACAATTGGCGCGGAAGATTTTCTTGTACGTTTCAATGCGACGAATATAATAATAAGTGGTGTTAATAGCACTGCTATTACATCAAGCAGAATATATTGGTATAGAGGAGTGTCGGCTGCAGCCGTTCTAAAATTCAAATCTGGATTCCTGGCAACAAACTCGGTCCAGTAGATTGCTGTTTCTAAAGGGGGCATTGGTCGGTCGTGCCATGCTTTCGAGACTTTTTTTACCTTCTCACGGAATCTGAAACGAAAAACATTTTTTTTTATTGGTTAGATGTGTGGACGAGCTATCAGCCCACTTAGTGTTAAATGATTACTAGAGCCCATAGACATCTATAACGTAAATGCGCTACCCACCTTGAGATATACCTAAGGTCCCAGTGTACTTACAACGGCAGCCCCGCCCTTCAAACCGAAACGCATTACTGCTCCACGGCAGAAATAAGCAGGGTGATGGTACCTACCCGCGCGGACTCACAAGAGGTCCTACCACCAGTAATTACGCAAATTTTAATTTTGTTGCGGGTTTGATTTTTATTACACGATGTTATTCCTTCGCCATGGAAGTCAATCGTGAACATTTGCCGAGTACGTATTTCATTAGAAAAATTGGTAGGTACCCACCTGGAATTCGAACACCGGCGCACCACTCAACACGAATGCACCCGACGTCTTATCCTTTAGGCCACGACGACTTCATAAAGTAGTGAAGTAGTCGTAGCCTAAAGAGTAAGATGCCCGTTGCATTTTTATCGAGCTATGTGACTATGCTGGTGTTCGAATTTTGCAGGTAGGCAATGATTGTCCTTATGAAATATGTACTTAACACATTTTAACGGATGACTTCCACGATGGAGGAATAACATTGTGTAATAAAAATCAAACCCGCAAAATTATAATTTACGTAATTACTGGTGGTAGGACGTCTTGTGAGGCCAACAAACGAGTGGGAACCACCACAACTATGTCTGATCCTACTGTGAAGCAGTAATGCGTTTTGGTTTTAAAGGTGCGGCACTGCTGCTGTACTGTAAAAACTGATATTTAGAACTCGTATCTCCGGTAACCACTTAACACCAGATGAGCCGTGAGCTGGTCCACCCAACTATGTAATAAATAAAATCAAATCAAATTAAAGTTTATAGGAAATGGTAGCCTTGAATGGATTTAATTTAAGTATGTCAAATCTTGGGTCAATTAGAAACGAAATACGAAATTACTAATATTTCGGGGCTTATTTGATAATTGAAATTTATTAGCAAGCACGGGTAGGTATTGTCCTGCCGATTATTGCTGCAGTGTAGTCGTGTGATTCGGCTTAAAGAATCGTACAGTCATAATACCATCTTAATCATCCCATCCCATTATAATGACATACCATGGTCATAATAACTGAGATTTCAACACCAAGCGATAAAGTGAATAACGGTATTCAGTTGTGACTTATGGACTCTGGTAAACAGTTAATGAAACGTAGGTCGTGAGCTCATTCACCCATCTAAGCAATAAAATGTTTGATTATCTAAGATATATAAATAAATGATAACCGGAAACAAGTCGCAGACGATCATCTGGATCATCTGGTCCCAAACTAAGATTCTGTGTGTTATGGGAATCAGAGACTGATATACGTACTTAAACACATCTATAAGTCTAAATATATGCTACGTATGAATAATAAATATTAAATACCAAGACAAAAGGCAAAATAACCAAGAGAAATATTAATATTCGAATTCTGATAAAACTTAACAAATATTGCCTTACGTGGTGTTCAAAACAGTTTGGAACGCATTCAATAAGCTCTCAGTTGTTAAATCTCTGAATTGCAATTGAATTCCTAGACCGCTCTCTTCGACGTCCGCAGCATTAGCAGGCTGATCGCCCAAGAAAGGCATGGCCACTACTGGTACTCCAAAATGAATGGCCTCGGTAATTCCACCCATTCCCGCATGTGAGAGAAACGCCAAAGTTTTCGGGTGTCCTGAAATAATAAAGCGGTTAAGTTGTCGTTAATTATAAAGAGATATATGAAAATTGTGGTCAAAATTAGGTTACCACCGGTAACAGGATATATTGCTATACAAATAAACTGAGGCTGTTTAAATTGTTACTAGGGCGGTTATATGGGTTTGTTTTATTCATTCAGTTTCCCTTCGGATCTTCTCAGTGAGTCGCGTTTCCGTTCCGGTAGATTCAGCGATGCACTGCTCTAGCTAAGGTCAGTGTTGGTAATTCTCTCAGACGGAATCTGTGAGCTTAGCTACCGTTCAGCTACCGTGAGTTGGAATAGCCCCATAGGCTTTCAACGATTAGGCAGGGAACAAAAGTACGTTCTGCACGACTTTTAACGCGTAACTAATAATTTGGGTCAAGGCGGAACCTGTGAGCTCAGCTACCGTTCAGCTACCGTGAGTTGGAATAGCCCCATAGGCTTTCAACGATTAGGCAGGGAACAAAAGTGCGTTCTGCACGTCTTTTAACGCGTAGCTAACAATTTGGGTCAAGGTTACCTAATTCATTTTCGTTCCAAAGAAATAAATACCTACCTTATACATACATAGTTAATATGATTGGAATTCGAATGTTTGCTGTGTTATCCTCATTATTCGATAAAGGTTATCCCTCGATAATGTTATTTGAATTTTTTATTTTTATTGCTTAGGTGTGTGGACGAGCTCACAGCCCACCTGGTGTTAAGTGGTTACTGGAGCCCATAGACATCTACAACGTAAATACGCCACACACCTTGAGATATAATTCTAAGGTCTCAGTATTGTCACAACGGCTGCCCCACCCTTCAAACCGAAACGCATTACTGCTTCAAGGCAGAAGAAATAGGCGGGGCGGTGGTACCTACCCGTGCGGACTCACAAGAGGTCCTACCACCAGTTGAATGATAAATTAGATAATAATATCAAATAAAAGGACAAATTATTAATACGTTTTAAATTGGTAACTTTTAAGGTTTATATTAAAGGCGCTGTGTGGATAGTGGATCGACGATTTTTTTTTTTTTTTTTATTGCCCTTGTAGGCAGACGAGCATACGGCCCACCTGATGGTGAGTGGTTACCGTCGCCCATGGACTTCAGCAATGCCAGGGGCAGAGCCAAGCCGCTGCCTACCGCTTAATACTCTCCACAAGCCTCGTTTGAAGAAGGACATGTCATAGCGCTCGGGAAACACCGTGGAGGGGAGCTCATTCCATAGCCGGATGGTACGTGGCAAAAAAGACCTCTGGAAACGCACTGTGGATGACCGCAGTGGCTCCAGGTAGTATGGATGAACTCTACTCCGGTGGCGGGCGGTGCGATGGTAAAAACGAGATGCCGGTATCATCTCGAACAATTCCTCAGAGCACTCCCCATGGAACATACGGTACAAAATACAGAGGGAACCGAAGTCCCTCCGCAGACCCAGAGGTTCCAAACGATCCGTGAGACCGGGATTATCGACAATCCGAACGGCCCTCCTCTGTATGGAGTCAAATGGAAGAAGCTGGTATTTGGGAGCCCCGGCCCAGAGATGGGAGCAGTACTCCACGCGAGGCCGGACTTGTGCTTTATAAAGCAAAAGCCTTTGTCCAGGCGTGAAGTACCGCTTCGCTCTGTTGAGGACTCCCAGCATTTTGGACGCCAACTTGGCTTTGCCTTCCAAATGACTCCGAAACTGGACATCGCTCGAAATGTCGACCCCAAGTATCCCAATACTCTCGGAAGGTTGCAGGGATACTCCTTGGAATTGCGGCGCCATGACAAAGGGGTCCTTCTTCGCAGTGAACGCGCAAACTTGTGTCTTTAACGGGTTGAATTGAACCAAGTTCAATTCACCCCATTTGGAGACTCGCCCCAGAGAGTTCTCCACTTCAGACACAAGTTTTGATCGTCTCTCTTGCACCACGCTCCGAGAGAGACTCTGATGGCCGATATATCGCGCATCCCCCGTGCTGTCATCCGCATAGCAATGCATGCCATCAATAGACAGCATGTCATTGATATACAGGATGAAAAGCGTGGGGGAGAGCACCGAACCTTGTGGAACGCCAGCGTTAATGGTCATGGTATCAGAACAGTCACCGTCTACAACGACCGTGATGCTCCGCCCATCCAAAAAGCTAGCGATCCACTTGCAGAGACCCTCGGGGATTCCGTAAGATGGTAGCTTCGACAGAAGTGCCCTATGCCAGACCCTGTCGAAGGCCTTCGCAATATCAAGGCTCACAGCAAGAGCCTCGCCCTTGCTCTCCAAGGCTTCAGCCCACCTGTGAGTAAGGTATACAAGAAGATCGCCAGCTGAGCGACCGTGACGGAAACCGTACTGTCGGTCACTGATCAGCTGGCGATCCTCCAGATACTTCAGGAGTTGTATATTAATTATTCGCTCCATCACCTTGGAAAGCAAGGAAGTTATCGCGATAGGCCTGTAGCTCGATGGGTCCGACCGGTCACCCTTCTTGGGGATAGG
Organism: Bombyx mori; assembly: GCF_030269925.1. Lineage (NCBI taxonomy): Eukaryota > Metazoa > Arthropoda > Insecta > Lepidoptera > Bombycidae > Bombyx > Bombyx mori. The sequence continues at coordinate 8,597,512 of NC_085124.1, forward strand.
GTGGACGTGGGCAGTCTTCCATGAAGACGGAACCCTGTTAGCGCAATAAGAGAGGCGATACAAACGCGTTAGCGCAGGCGTCAGCTCAGGGGCGCACGTTTTCAGAACCACTGCAGGGATGCCGTCTGGCCCGCTCGACTTATGGACGTCCAGGAGTCGGAGTTCCCGCCTGACTGCACACTGTGTAAAGCAGATCTCCGGCAGGGAACTATCACACCGGAGGATGTTCGGTGGTGTGGCACCCCCGTCGTCCACAGTCGAGTTCGAGGCGAAGAGTTTGACCAGAAGGTCAGCCTTCTCTTTCGCACTATGGGCCAGACTGTCATCGGACTTGCGTAGTGGTGGGAGACTAGACCTGCAAAAGTTACCTTCTGCAGCTTTGGCGAGCGACCAAAAAGCACGGCTCCCAGAGGGATAGCTCTTCAGTCGCTCGCCAATTCTAGCAACGTGCTCCGATTTCGCCCTGGCAATAACCTTCTTGTAGGACCTGGAAGCGGCGTTATATTTCCGCCTTTCCTCTGAGATGTTAGGATCCCGACGTCTCCTAGCATCATCCCATGCAACGTATGCGGACCGCTTGAGGTGTGCAGCATCCCTGCTGGCATTGTTATACCAGGGTCTGCTGCGACCCCCAACGGGCACTTCAGAGGAGGGAATAAACAATTCCATCCCCTGGAGCACCACGTCTTTAAGACGGTCCGCACAGACGTCAGGATCAGCAGAGGAAAAGCAGAACCGCCCCCATGGGTAGGATGCGTAAAACTCACGCAATCCATCCCAATCTGCTGACAAATACTGCCAAACTCTTCGATACCTGGTCGTCGTTCGACGACTAGGACGAGAGAGTGGTGTGGCAGCACGGATAAGGCAGTGATCAGACGATCCAAGTGGAGCGTCGACCACCACACTGTATCCGGCTGGATCGGTGGTCAGCAGAAGGTCCAACAGAGAAGGCTCGTGCCCCTCAATATCTGGGACACGGGTGGGCTGTGTCACCAGCTGGGAGAGGCCGTAGGCCAAGGCGAAATCGTAGGCAGTCCGACCCGGGAGGTCAGTGGTTCTGGACCCCAACCACTCTTGGTGATGAGCGTTAAAGTCTCCAAGAACCACCACCTCCGCAGATGGGTACTGCTCAAGCACGCGGTTAGTCCCCTCTTGCACATGCTCTATCAGAGCTGAACCTGCATCACTGCTGTGGGACCTGTACAGGCACGCGTAGACTCGGGTACAGCCCCCGTGATCTACGCGCAGCCACAAGAGGGACAGGTCCCGTTGTTCGAGGCTTCGTAGACGGCGACAACAGACATCAGCCCGGACGAATACACACACCCCGGCTTTACGCAGGAAGTTGTGCTCCAATACGTAGCCGGGGTATTCAAGGTACGAAGTATCATCCGGAGCAGATATCTGCGTCTCCGTCAGAAAAAGAAGGGCAGGCTGCGCCGTCTCAAGATGGTGGTGTACGGCGTCGAGGTTGCTATGTAGACCCCTTACATTGCTGAAATCCACATTAAATGTGGAATGGGGAGTCGCCGACAAAACCCTTTTCCTTTTTCGAACTTTCATTTTTTAATATATTTTTTTATTTGGAGAGTGGGATTGGGCGGGGTAGGATGTTCGAGGCGAAATCGTGACAATACCTGAATAAAGCGCGGAGCACAGTACGTGCTCGACCACGGGTTGCGTGAGCGACTGACGCAGGGCATGGAAGGGCCCCCAGTCCACCCTGCGTGCGATCGCCGGGATCCACTCCGGTCTCCGACTCCGGCACGACGACCGCACGACAGGATTTTACACCGGTTGGCGGGACAGCTTCCCGGGGCGGAGTTTAGTAGTGACACCCGGGTTCAGGTCCCCAACTGACCGGCGGGCGGCGGCGAACACCGTTTCACTGGGTCTCCCTATACCCCCGTCAAACAATCACGTCCCGCGACCTATTGAAGGTCGCGACAATCCGGTGATTGCGGGTGGAGTGGTCATATGTAGGCCGATTATCAAAGTGAGGTTATAATAAACTAGCGACCCGCCCTCGCTTCGCTTCGGAAACATTAAAACACACATGATACCAAAAAAAAAAAAAAATTAAAAAAAGTAGCCTATGTTCATCAGGGACAATGTCGGCTTCTAATGGAAAAAGATTTTTTCAAATCGGTCCAGTAGTTTCGGAGCCTATTCGAAACAAACAAACAAACAAATCTTTCCTCTTTATAATATTAGTATAGACTACTGTAGCTCACCTAAAATATCAACTTGCGGCAGCCAATGAGACACATATAATTTGTTTTTATCAACTATTAATGATTTGTCTTCCCATTTCCATATGAATCTCTGCGGCATTCTTTTCATAACTTCCAAAATAGCTTCTACTTTATCCGTTGTCATAGTTGAGCTCTTGATAACAGAACCAAAACTTATGAATATAATTCCATGTTCAGCTTCATCAACGAATTTTTTCAAATCCTGGAATTCAGATAGTAACGTACCTATGTATATAAAATGTATATAAAAACATTTTTTGTTGGATAGGTAGGAAATGTTATACTGAATCTATAAAAAATGTGTCTAATGTCTTAATAAATACTAACGACTTTTAACAAATGCGACAATTTAAAATTTAAGTTCGCGAGTCATAGATATCATTAAAAAGCTTTTACGGTTCTATGTAGCTTTTCTTATTTCGTAATATATTTATGAGGATAAAAATAAAAACATTTCAAATTGAATACAAGTTTCTACGGATGATTTTGAGATATTATTTTGGATTTGATATATGGTTTAGGATTTTAGATGAACATTAAAACAAATCATGTAATATTATTAATACTCACACTAGTTAAAGGATTGGCGTTGCTAACGTGATAGCCGCCGACTTCAATCACATTGGATGGGAACAGCCTTGACCCGGTTAAAATGAAGTTGTGATACAATAGATGAAATTTCATGTTCCTAGCCAGTTCTTCTAGCGGAGGGATGTCATCAAAATATTCAGCCAGTGTGTTTTGATCACTCCGCTGGCTTACAAAGTAATAAAACGTTCTAAAGAAGAAGTCAAAAAACAATCTCTCGACTCGGTGAAAGAGAGATGGCTTAGTTCCCCCCTCCAGGAAATGAAAGGGCACGTATGATGGGTTGTAGGGGATGCCTAATCTCTTATAGTGATAAGGCATTAGTGTGTGTGAGGACATTCCGATCGCTGGAGCACCTAGTTTATAAGCTACACCTAACGCACAATCACTGTTGAACTGTTCGACAACAACCACATCAAACTTTTGCTTACTTTTGATCAGTTCTTGCACTTGTTTATTAGCTAACATTACTTGACAGTTTTCTTTACCAGAAATTGCGAGGTAGAAAGCGGCACTGAATACAGACCAGTAAGAATTCCGAACGGATTGGTTGTCTTCCGTTATTTTGATTGTTCCCGCCAGACTGATGTCGTGGTAGTTTGCCGGTGGATCTTGTTCGGGAAAATGTGAAATAATAGTAACATTGTGGCCTCGCTTAGCTAATTCGCGTAAATAAACTCTGAATACGAAAAAATGGCTCTTCCCCTGGTACGGATATATTCCAAGTATATTGAGCCCGTCTGTATAGCATGTAACGAGAAGTAGTAATAAATAAATCAGTTTCATTATTTAAAATTGTCGACCACGCGAGAGCCGCTCAACTTACAGGCAGTTAGCGGAAATACTGACGACTGACAACATTGGACCGGTTGATCGGTCACGCTCTGCCTTAAGTATGACGTAATGAGCATTCCTATTAATATTTTAGTCTCAACACTACTCAACGGCGTCTTCAACCAATTTGATGAGTTTTAATATTCTTATCAATGTAGATGAGCATGAGTTCAAGGCTCGCCTGATATTAAATGGTTATCTAAGTCCATGGACAATAATATGAATGACATCGCGGAATTACAAGTTTCTCTGTACGAGTATTTAATATTGACCAGCCATGATCTAAAAAATGGGAGATCATAATAATTGATATAATATTGAGTACGAGCAATGCGATGTTTGTGTGCAACTCAGATTACAGTTTGTTTGTTGACGGAGTCAAAGACTAGAATAGAAGTAAATTAAACCCAACAAAAACAGGAGAGGAAGCTTTTAAAATGATTCTTAAACTAAAAGATGCGTAAAGACCTTAAAATTTGAAGCTGGTCGAATTATTACCTAATCATGATGCTTAATTAAAAAAATTTTTAAAAATTTTTGCGAAGAAAGTTCTCCGGTGGACTGCTTATCATAGAAGCCAAGAGAGAATTTTCCGATAGCAAGAAAAACAACGACTTTGTAAGAAATTTTGGTATCATAAAAAATACAGCAAAGCTTTACGTAAAAATAAATGAAGAGATTGTAAAGCTCGCTGTGAATGCAGGAATAGAACTGGGACCTCGGTATATAAATATAGAAATAGAGACACGAATTCTTATTTATAAAAGAAATTTTAATCTACGTATGTTTGGGCGACGTATAAACTCTTTTTCAGAATGGTCACCAACTGCATTTATTGAACTTTAATACATCTCAATATGTTTTAACTGTTTTCAGAAATCTCGGAAGCCCAACGCGGCCTTTTAAATTTACTTATTAATATTTATTTACTTCTTGCTTATAAATATTATTAAAATTTTATTTACAATTTTTTGTTAGGAGTGTAAAGGAATAGCTGCCTTAGATACAGAGTCAAAAATATATGTAGTTAAATAGTTCCTGTCGTGGTACTATCCGACTATTCAATACTAAGAAACACAGTCTGAACACGTAACACGTTCATTCACACTGATTTTATACAAGGATAAAATGTATACTTATCAGCAGAAGACGATAATAGTGAAGTGTTTACGACATATGGGATCTCTACTGATATGGTTCACGTTGCGATATCAGCTAATTAATATCTAGGCGTCTGCATGGCGCAAGTAGCGCAGACGTCTGGCAGTACCCGGATACAAAGATATTAATCATAATATGAAACAATTTTTTTCGAGCAGGAAAATATTCATAGACTTTCTCGTTTACGCATTGGGGAGCGGGACAACTTAAGAGTCCAACCGACTAAAGCCCTCTTTTGCTAAACAGCCTGCGTCAGAATCACATAGAGTGAGGCTATATGTTATAGGAGTTCTATTGCTATTGTTAGAATCTGTTCTTGGCTACCGCACTGTGATACCGTACCAAATTATCGGCTCATCTATTCTGTTTTAATCCCCAAATTTTCCAAAATGTTCTTCGATTTATGAAGAAAACCATCTGTACCTTACCTGTGTTATAGACATGGTTCATATGCGATTCCCAGATCAGTAACTCTATCGAATATGACACAAGAAATGACATTTAATCATCAACAACACATGATAGGTTACAGCGTTAGAAACAAAGATAGTTTTGCTGATTACTAGTGCAAGTCATTCTTTGTTGTACCACTCGCTAAATGTGCGAAATATAAAACGATTCGCGCGTCATCTAAATGATCATCAATTATTTAATGCCTAAACTTGTTCGATGAATGACGCGCGAACGCACAGAACACGAACAAACTAACAAGCCGTAAATATTCATTTCAATATGGTCTGTACAAACTGCTGCTTCAAATTCACGGCCCACCTGATGGTGAATGGTTACCGTCGCCCATGGAATTCCATGAATGCTGAATTCAGCAATGCCAGGGGCAGAGCCAAGCCGCTGCCTACCGCAAAATAGTGTCCGGTCAGATTTCATTGGTTAATGAAATTACGTACTAATTGTAAAAGAAATAAAGCAAAGCGCCAAGTGGTGATAGGACAGAGAATTTAAATTAAATTCGTTTGTTAATCAATCGTGTGAGGCATAGTATCTTCACGTGAGTCGATACAAACATATGTACATATAAGATGGAAGTAATGGGAGGGATGACTTGATGGAAGACGTACTAGTTGTGAAAAGTAAAAAGTACTGAGGAATGGCCAAATACCGGTACCTTGACTGCACTGTAACAGACACCAATGATAGGCAATAGGAGATTGAAATACTGGCACAAAATGCCCTAAGATTGAGCGCAGCTCTATATTCGGTTCTCTTTTCGAAGTCACTAAGCAGACGCAGCAAGAATCGGATATACAAGACCATAGTTAGATCAATCTTATTGTATGGGAGTGTAATTTGGACGCTTACACATAAAGAAGAGACAAACCCCTCATATCTGAGCGACGTTGAAACTCAAAAATGAAAAATAAATAATAGTTAAAAAAAAACCTAAAAAACAAGTTTGTATAGAAATACCAACTAATAAATAGAAAATAAATTTATTGTAAAAAAAGCGTGGGATGTTTTTTAAGATATTATGCAAATAATAACACTTCTACACATAGGTCTGTCAATAAAATATTTAAACTATTGACACCGCGCACCTTACGCTTTTTTTTTAAAATTATTTTCTATTTTTTGTTGAATTTTCTATAAAAGCGTATTTTTAACACAATATGTTTAACATTACGTATCATAAATTACATTCAGGCAAATATAAGAGTTTCCAATTTGCTAAGTAAAAAAAGAAGGCGCTCAATTGAATTTGTTGTTTTGACTGCCGAAAGTAAATAACGAGTCTGTTTTTAATAATATTGAATTGCTTTTTTTTATTACATCTAAGGATGGGTGGACGAACTCACAACCCACCTGGTGTTAAGTGCTGACTGGAGCCCAAGACATCTACAACGTAAATACGATGAAGTTCGGGGCAGGACGGGAAATAAGCTTGTATCCATGAATGGTAATCGTGTTCGGACCGGTAACAGCGCCATTTGCACGAAATTCAGGCTGCGCAAGTGCGTCCGAGCAGAGCGAACGTATTGGATCTCGTTTTTGCAGGTTAGCCGTCGGGGCTCCGTGGTTCGTGAGGAACGTCGACCTACACGACGGCCTGGGCCTCGAATCGATCCGCAAACACATGAAGTCAGTGTCGGAACGTTACTTCGATAAGGCTATGCGTCATGATAATCGCCTTATCGTTGCCGCCGCTGATTACTCCCCGAATCCTGATCACGCAGGAGCAAGTCACCGTCGTCGCCCTAGACACGTCCTTACGGATCCATCAGATCCAATAACTCTTGCATTAGATACCTTCAGCTCTAACACTAGGAGCAGGCTGAGGAACCCCGGTAACCATACTCGTCGAACTCGACAAAGAGGTCGACGTGCAACCTAACCCATGCATCAGCCCGCTGAGTTTCTCGCCGGATCCTCTCAGTGGGTCGCGATTCCGATCCGGTAGTAGATTCATTCGCGAAGCAATTGCTCTTGAGTTGTTAGGTCTCCTTCGGAGGCGCTCGGGCAGTTGTTAGCAAATCCCACCCCTCCTGGCTGAGCCTTTGCTCGCCCACCTGTCCTGGTGAAGCTGGAAAGGCCTCCGGGCCACCAGTAATCTTTCAATCATAAAAAAAAAAAGATCTCGTTTTTGCGTTGTATAGGAAGAAAACTGATTTTGCAAGTGTTTTATCCGGTTTTTGGTTAAAATACTGATGTGCAGACATGTAAGTACTTGAATTAATATAATGTTTTAATCTTCAGCGTGTTGTAGTACTATAACACTTTAAATTCAGATTATATTTTTGCGCCGGTAAGATTTAATATTAGAATTGCTTCAACTTATTTGACTACATGTGGGTCGGGGCACAATGATCGGGGCATAACGGGATACTATCCCGTTTTGCCCCTTCCTCTTGGTTTAAATAATACCTTCTGTGTACCTACTTACCTATCGATAGTATTGCAACCTGGTTTTGCAAGCGTCCATAGGCTACGGTAACCGCTTTTCATCAGGCGAACTGTAAGCTTCTTTGCCGACTTAGTGGTACAAAAAAAAGTATAAGTATATATTGTTGTAACTTCTACATTAGCAAGATACATCGTTGCTTTTCTCATAAAGTTTTTTTCTCAGATACAATAGTTCGGAACTGTAAACGAAAAACAGATCGTGGCAAATGGGACCCTGAAGTTCTGGGTCTTATGGGTTCTTAATAACAAAATGGGGCTTCTTCGAGCCTCTGCTACATATAATGTTCCGCCACCGTGTAAGAAAAGCTCGTGATACTGTGGATGACGACACTGATTCCGATAACGACTAAGTATGGGAAAAAGCATTAGTGACGATTCAAAACTGTTTTTACAGCAAAACAAGAAGATGAGTTGGCGCAATGTGTGAAATCTATGAAGGCACGGTTAACAGGAAAATAACTTCGTGTAATAAGCTTATCAGTTGGCTCAGCGAAATCATATAGATAGCCCACTTAATGAAGAAACTGGCATGGCAGGAGAAGATTGGCCCAGAACCGACATCAGCCGCAAGAGCTATGCATAGCATAGCCATGGAACGTATGTCCCACCCATGTACAATATACGCTCGGAAGCAGATGCGAGATGAAGACTGATGGACAGAAGACTTAAAAAGATAAAAAACGAATACATAAAGTTGGAAATAAGAAGATAAAAAGTACTGAAAACAAGCGTCAAGCTAAAAGACTCGCCAAAGAAATCGAATCAGAATATAGTTCATCTTATGAGGAGGACGGTGACTGGGCCTGCGTCTATTGTGGTTACTTATACTAAGTGTCAACCGAGGGTTGGGCTATCTGCAGTATTTGCCATGGTTGGGCACATGATTCCTGTGCCGGAGTAGATGAAGAAGACGACGAGGCACACATTTGTGAACGCTGTCTGCCCGATTAAAATACGTACTCCTTTTGCCCCGTAGCATTTCCCGTCTTACCCCGTCCATGGGGCAAGACGGGAAATTCGCCTCATTATCGTTAATCATTATTTGTCAAAAAAGTTCTGTGATTTTGCATGATAAAATTATTAATTTTAAGAGACAAATGTATAAGTGTTACTTGTTTTCTTAAATAATTTAATTAAAGAGTATAATTGTCTTGATACAGCGAGTTTTGTCTTAGCTATCTCATCTTGCCCCGGTCTCCCCTAAGTTCTAAGATCTCAGTATAATTACACAGGCTCCCCTACCCTTTAAACCGGAATGCATTACTGCTTCACGGCAGAAATAGGCAGGGCGATGGTACTCGATAGGGTATCAGTCCTTGTTAAGTACCTATGCCAAATTTCGAGTCATTCCGACGTTTTGAAGATGGTCAAAATCATGTATAATGATTCCGTGACATATTAACATAGATACTAACATAAGCATGAAACTAATAAAAGCGTATTAAATAACATTACGAGTACCAAATGTTAAGCTATGCAAATATCTGCTTAGCTCCTCAGAGGATAAAATTGATACGATATTATCATTTTAGTGGGCAGTTTGAGGAAATAATATCGTTTCAGCTTCTTAATTAATTGTTACCCATTAAAATTTATTTATGGTAGTTGAATTAGTTGATATTACAGATGTAAAAAATTTCTTCTTAATTTATTGATGATACTAATTTAGCTAGAATAGGTAAAAAATGGAATAGATATGGAATGGAATTAGAGAAGAGATAAAAAAGTTTAAAGTTTTTATTATTTTTATTTTATAACAAATATTATGGGCACAAAGTTTAAAATTTGGAGATTGCCGATTCGAATATTTGGATTGTGCCTATGCATGATTGTGTTCAATCAATATCATAATTGTTTGCAAAGTTGTTTTCTTAAACTACGTATATTTTGTTTATGATTTAATTTGGGTTCTTCTTGCTGAATGACTGATGGCCAATTGATGGTCAAAAATGGCTGATTAAATAGAAATAGCAACTTAAATTAATTATTCTTTTGATAATTTTTTTCTCTCCACCTTTATGTGGGTAAGCACTAAATATAAACGGCGGCATTCCGATAGAGGCACCCGTCACGTGCGGACGTGCTCATCGTCCACTCGATCGCCCGGTCTTTGTTCGCCCGGCTTTTGTTAGCCCGGCCATTGTTCGCGCGGCCTGTGTTCGTGATACATCTGCCGACCAAGTGTGTTTCCTGGAAGCTTTTATTTGTTTTGTTTTAGTTATTTTTGTGTTCGTGGAACATTTGCCGACAAAGTGGTTTCCTGCAAGTATTTATTTATTTGTTTCTTTTTGTAATTTCTATTTTGTTGTGCTTTTTCTTTGTCCTGTAGTAATCGCGCCGCATTGCCACCTGTGTTCAATAGAACCGCTCAGGTCCGAGAAATTGGGGCCTCGCCGCAAGGCGAGTGTTTTCAAGACCCGGGGCCGCCCCACCTGGGTACTCAGCGATCATGGACGCTGTATTCGCGGAATTCCTCCGACTTCGCCACCCACAGCTCGCCTCGGAGTTTCTGGCCTTCAAGGCCAATCACACTGCGAGCCCTCTCGAGGACTCCGCCGCTCTCGCTGCTCCTGCGTCGCCTGTACCTGCGTGCAGAGCTTCTGCATTGAGCACCGCAGCCTCTGTCGTGCCTGCCGCTCCCGTGTCGCCTATACTGGCGAGAAAAGCTGCTGCTCAGACTCCCGTTGCGCCCCCAGCCCGTGCCACTTCGTCGCCGCGTCCGGTGGCACAAAATAAAACCCAGACCCCTCCCCCGGTTATCCTTCAGGAGAAGGCAGCTTGGGATCGAGTTTGCCTGGCCCTTAAGGCCAAAAATATAAATTTCACGAATGCCCGTAACCTCGCGAACGGCATTCAAATTAAGGTTCAAACACCCGACGACCATAGGGCCCTCTCTTCTTACCTCCGTAAGGAACGTATAAGTTTCCATACTTATACGCTCCAGGAGGAGCGCGAACTCCGCGTTGTAATACGCGGAATCCCTAAAGAGTTAGAGGTAGAGCTCGTCAAGGTCGATCTGTTAGAACAGGGCTTTCCAGTGAATTCTGTGCACCGTATGCACACCGGTCGCGGTAGGGAGCCATATAATATGGTTCTAGTCACCCTCCAGCCTACCCCCGAGGGTAAGAAAATCTTCAACACACAGACCGGTTGTAGGCTCTCCGGTATCGCCATCGAAGCCCCCCATAAAAAAGGCACTCCTAGCCAGTGCCATAACTGTCAATTGTACGGGCACTCTTCCCGTAACTGTCACGCGCGCCCCCGATGTGTTAAGTGTTTGGGCGATCACGCCACGGCCCTCTGCGCTCGCGACCAAAAAACCGCGACGGAACCGCCTAGCTGTGTCCTGTGTCGCACACAGGGTCACCCCGCGAATTACCGTGGTTGCCCCCGAGCCCCTAAAATAAATCGCCGCGTCGCCCGCCAAAACCGCCTCCGAGCTTCCAGCCCAGACATCAAAGCCTCGGCACCCTTTGCGTCGCAGGCTAAGCCAGCGTTCCTTCCGGCGGCGGTGCCCAGTGTCTCGGCCTGGGCAAAACCGCTGCCGTACACGAACACGGCTACAACTCCCTCCTCCGCGATTCGTCCCGCCCCCGCGACTCGTCCCTCTCCCGCGACTTGCCCTCCGACCGCGTCCGAAAATCTCGCTTTAGCGATCGACTTCTTTCAGTCGATCAACTTTGAGCGCGTTAACGCTTTGGGCGACGCCATTCGCGCTGCCTCCACTGCACAACACTTTATCGCCGTTGTGCAGGAATACGCCGACGTATACGCGTCATTAAATACGTACGTCCTCCCCTCACTCCGCCGGTAATCAATGGCGTATATAAGTAGAATAAAGCCCCTATCCGTAACGATAGGATTTTTTAACGCTTACGGTCTCGCAAATCAACGTGATCAGGTTTCTGACTTTTTGCGTGACCATCAAATTGATATCTTTTTAGTGCAGGAGACCCTACTTAAGCCCGCGCGCCGTGACCCTAAAATCGCGAACTATAACATGGTCAGGAACGACAGGCTCTCTGCCCGTGGTGGTGGTACCGTCATTTACTATAGAAGAGCCCTGCATTGCGTCCCGCTCGATCCTCCCGCGCTCGCTAATATCGAAGCATCAGTGTGCCGAATCTCACTGACGGGACACGCGCCGATCGTTATCGCGTCCGTTTATCTTCCACCGGATAAGATCGTTCTAAGCAGTGATATCGAGGCGCTGCTCGGTATGGGGAGCTCTGTCATTCTGGCGGGCGACCTAAATTGTAAACACATCAGGTGGAACTCACACACCACAACCCCGAATGGCAGGCGGCTTGACGCGTTAGTCGATGATCTCGCCTTCGATATCGTCGCTCCGCTAACCCCGACTCACTACCCGCTAAATATCGCACATCGCCCGGATATACTCGACATAGCGTTATTAAAAAACGTAACTCTGCGCTTACACTCGATCGAAGTAGTTTCAGAGTTAGATTCAGACCACCGTCCCGTCGTTATGAAGCTCGGTCGCGCTCCCGATTCCGTTCCCGTCACGAGGACTGTGGTGGATTGGCACACGCTGGGCATCAGCCTGGCTGAATCTGATCCACCATCGCTCCCGTTTAACCCGGACTCTATCCCGTCTCCTCAGGATACCGCTGAAGCCATAGACATCTTAACGTCACACATCACCTCGACATTAGATGGGTCATCGAAACAAGTTGTAGCGGAGGACTTCCTTCACCGCTTCAAATTGTCCGACGATATTAGGGAACTCCTTAGAGCTAAGAACGCCTCGATACGCGCCTACGACAGGTATCCTACCGCGGAAAATCGTATTCGAATGCGTGCCCTACAACGCGACGTAAAGTCTCGCATCGCCGAAGTCCGAGATGCCAGATGGTCTGATTTCTTAGAAGGACTCGCGCCCTCCCAAAGGTCTTACTACCGCTTAGCTCGTACTCTCAAATCGGATACGGTAGTAACTATGCCCCCCCTCGTAGGCCCCTCAGGCCGACTCGCGGCGTTTGATGATGACGAAAAAGCAGAGTTGCTGGCCGATACATTGCAAACCCAGTGCACGCCCAGCACTCAATCCGTAGACCCTGTTCATGTAGAATTAGTAGACAGTGAGGTAGAACGCAGAGCCTCCTTGCCACCATCGGATGCGTTACCACCCGTCACCCCGATAGAAGTTAAAGACTTGATCAAAGACCTACGTCCTCGCAAGGCTCCCGGTTCCGACGGTATATCTAACCGCGTTATTAAACTTCTACCCGTCCAACTCATCGTGATGTTGGCATCTATTTTCAATGCCGCTATGGCGAACTGTATCTTTCCCGCGGTGTGGAAAGAAGCGGACGTTATCGGCATACATAAACCCGGTAAACCAAAAAATCATCCGACGAGTTACCGCCCGATTAGCCTCCTCATGTCTCTAGGCAAACTGTATGAGCGTCTGCTCTACAAACGCCTCAGAGACTTCGTCTCATCCAAGGGCATTCTCATCGATGAACAATTCGGATTCCGTACAAATCACTCATGCGTTCAACAGGTGCACCGCCTCACGGAGCACATTCTTGTGGGGCTTAATCGACCAAAACCGTTATACACGGGAGCTCTCTTCTTCGACGTCGCAAAAGCGTTCGACAAAGTCTGGCACAATGGTTTGATTTTCAAACTATTCAACATGGGCGTGCCGGATAGTCTCGTGCTCATCATACGGGACTTCTTGTCGAACCGCTCTTTTCGATATCGAGTCGAGGGAACCCGCTCCTCCCCACGACCTCTCACAGCTGGAGTCCCGCAAGGCTCTGTCCTCTCACCCCTCCTATTTAGCTTATTCGTCAACGATATTCCCCGGTCGCCGCCGACCCATTTAGCTTTATTCGCCGACGACACGACTGTTTACTATTCTAGTAGAAATAAGTCCCTAATCGCGAAGAAGCTTCAGAGCGCAGCCCTAGCCCTAGGACAGTGGTTCCGAAAATGGCGCATAGACATCAACCCAGCGAAAAGTACTGCGGTGCTATTTCAGAGGGGAAGCTCCACACGGATTTCCTCCCGGATTAGGAGGAGGAATCTCACACCCCCGATTACTCTCTTTAGACAACCCATACCCTGGGCCAGGAAGGTCAAGTACCTGGGCGTTACCCTGGATGCATCGATGACATTCCGCCCGCATATAAAATCAGTCCGTGACCGTGCCGCGTTTATTCTCGGTAGACTCTACCCCATGATCTGTAAGCGGAGTAAAATGTCCCTTCGGAACAAGGTGACACTTTACAAAACTTGCATAAGGCCCGTCATGACTTACGCGAGTGTGGTGTTCGCTCACGCGGCCCGCACACACATAGACACCCTCCAATCCCTACAATCCCGCTTTTGCAGGTTAGCTGTCGGGGCTCCGTGGTTCGTGAGGAACGTTGACCTACACGACGACCTGGGCCTCGAATCAATTCGGAAATACATGAAGTCAGCGTCGGAACGATACTTCGATAAGGCTATGCGTCATGATAATCGCCTTATCGTTGCCGCCGCTGATTACTCCCCGAATCCTGATCATGCAGGAGCCAGTCACCGTCGACGCCCTAGACACGTCCTTACGGATCCATCAGATCCAATAACCTTTGCATTAGATGCCTTCAGCTCTAATACTAGGGGCAGGCTTAGGGACCCCGGTAACCGTACTCGTCGAACTCGACAAAGAGGTCGACGTGCAACCTAACCCATGCATCAGCCCGCTGAGTTTCTCGCCGGATCTTCTCAGCGGGTCGCGATTCCGATCCGGTAGTAGATTCATTCGCGAAACAATTGCTCTTGAGTTGTTAGGTCTCCTTCGGAGGCGCTCAGGCAGTTGTTAGCAAATCCCACCCCTCTTGGCTGAGCCTTTGCTCGCCCACCTGTCCTGGTGAAACTGGAAAGGCCTTCGGGCCACCAGTAAACTTTCAATCATAAAAAAAAAAAAAAAAAAAAATAAAAAATAAACGGCGGCATTAAAAATAAATATAAACGGCAGGTACTTGATTTATGAAGAATAAGACTTATAAGTAGTTCTCGAAAAACTAGTTTTGTTTGAATTTCTTTGCAATACGACGTAGTAACAATGTTATAATGTAATTAACTAGAAAACCAATACATATAACGATAGCCGTAAAGACAACAAACACGTCTAAATACAAATATTGGTATAATGGTACATCAGCTGATCTACTTCGAAACGTGATATTGCTATACTTGGCTGCAAATTCCGTCCAGAAAACGGCGTTGTCTATAGCTGAGATAGGACGATCTTTCCAGGCCATAGATATAAATTTCACTTTCTTCCTGAATCTGAAATAGAAAAAATTTGGAAATTAATGTAATAGCCAACCTTTAATTGGTCTATTTTTATTGGCAATGCAGATAGACATCAACAGCTCTTGCTTTTATATGTTACATCATAGATTGTTTTCATACAGCAAATTTTGCTTTTTCATTCTTCATGGAAGCGAAGTAAACATTTGTACGTTAAGTACATATTTAATTAAAACTCCAAACAATAAAACAAAATCCAAATCAGAGACTGTCGGGAACAATTGTACGGACAAATTTAATTTTTAAAAACTTTATGAACTCTTCATAAATCATATCATATGATTTGTATTCAAAATAGGCGTTTATTATATTTATAAGTATTTTAATGACTATTCCTAGATATGCGAAAGTTTCTTAGGTTATATTTCGCAAATTGCCTAATCATATAATATTAAGTAATTTGTCAACAAGACAGTATAAACAATTCGCCTTTTTGCATTAAAGGTGTACAATTTCCAAAAATATTCGAAATTGAGTTAATATGCGGAATCATTTGGTATTTTTTTTTTGGAATACCTACATTATTTTATGTTACTTTAAAAGACAGATAATGCAACTGGTAAAAAAAAAGTGTGTGTGTCCGCTCCGACGCACGACTGGAGTTTACTGGATATAAAAAATTAAACGAAACAATACGAGAAATAGTTCTATATTACGACAACACGATACACTACAGATTATTAACAAATTAACGAGACACAAAACAAACGACTAACAAATATATGAAAATACAATAATGAGAGAAACGCGCGATCAGTACGAGGCTTTGTGGCGGACTGCCGGCGCAGCAGCCCGGCGTCACCTGCGATAACGCGGCCGCGCGTTGGCTCCTGATTGGCGCGCGCACGCATCACGCAATCAGGAGCCAATCAGGCGCATAACGCATTTCGTGTGACATGCTAGTACGATTTTGGTCCCCATAATTTTCATACCCCGGGCCTATATATGTAAATCGATTCTAAAGGAGTAAACTCCAATAAAAATAAAATTGTTGCAAAGATGATTAATATTAAAAATATCACACGTTAAACCTTTAAAACACTCTCCTGTAAAATTAGTAAGTTTTGATGATTATACAGTTTTAATGCGAGAAGACGAATTATGTTATAAAGAGTTACAGCGAATATTATTTTTATTCAGCTGTTGAACTTTTCCATAAAAGCCTGGAGCGACTAATTGTTTCAGTTGTTTTTAAATAATACGAATAGGGAGAACAAGAAACATGAGAAGGTACATTGACTACACTATATTAAAGATCCAAATTCAACGGTCATCCGTAATAATGATATCGACGCTTGAAAGGCAAACGTGACTAAGCGACAGTGCGTGAACTTTACAGTAGACTAATTTGAAGTTGAAATACCTGAGAAAAATTCTATTTTAACGAATCTAGCTGTAGGATTGAAATGATTTGAATAGACCTAGAAATATATATTTTTTGCGCATCGAATATGGTTATTGCCTATCATTTATGTACAAAGCAGTTATTGTCGTTTAGTCACGTTTGCCTTTCAAGCGTCGATATGTTCTCTTCCGTGATGGCTACAAGAAACACTCTCGAGAGAATAACGATATAAAATATGACTGTGTAAAATTCACAGGCGATTAGAATGAATCTTTCAGAAGTGTTCTATCTCGTTTTTTCGCACTTTAAATCTTGCAGGTCTATACATTCGTCTCTTTTTAGTATCGTTCTTCGGTCGAGTTACAAAACTTTCTCTATTTCAATAAGTGCACTTCCCGAATGCAAATGATTTTCTAACAAGATTTAGCTTCGATTTAGTAGCCAAACTTTACTAATAACACTTGATTATTTTTTTAATATTGTAATAGACAGGTCAATGATCTCATAGCCCACACGGTGTTAAATGGTACAGCATCAGCCCACAGTCGGCCACTACTGGACATCCAATCCACACCACTGAGCCCGGTTTTAGATTTCCCTATACGTTTCTTGTCGACCACCCTTCAAGAGTCTCACGTTACGATTGCGGCTGCGCGGTCTGTGTGCTTAGTGCGAGTTTCTTAACGTTCTCGATAGCGTAAAAGTTAACCCAATATTGTATGCAGTTCGAACAGCGCCCCTAGCGGGAAACGTACGCAAATGATCCCATTCCATACAAATTTGAGTTAACTTTTACGCTATCGACAACGTTAAAAAACTCACACTAAGCACATTCCTCTCAAGAACACGTCTGTTCTAGCGATCGTGGTTACTGGTGGTTACTGGCGCGCATACTTACTCAGGGTTTAAAATGGTCCGGAATTTTTCTAGCAGAACTTCTTTGCTAAGTTCCGTGATTTGAATTTGGAGTCCAAGGCCACTTTCTTCGATAGCAGCGGCATTCCCAGGTTGGTCCCCAAAGACAGGCATGCCGATCATGGGTACACCATGGTAAATAGCTTCGGTGGTACCCAGTAGTCCACAGTGAGAGAAAAACGCCAGCACTTTCGTATGAGCTGTCAACATTTGGTAAGAGTACTTAATTAAAATTTTAATTCCATAACGAAAAATAAATAGGAGGCAATGTGTACTTTAAAATTTCTTAGTTTTTAATTTGGTAGAATCTAATTGCCATTTTCATAATCAACTAGAACAACTTTCGTATAAATATTAATTTTTGAACCTTTCAAAACAGAAAACCACTTAATATATTTGTTTGTATATATGTTAAAATAAATAAAAATGTTTATTAAAATCATAAATTAGAATTTAGATTCAGATTTAGATTAGATAGATATTGCTAAAATATTGATAATTTGCATTTTAAATATAAATCGTTTTTATTTTATGAATTTAGTGTTTTCTTTCCAAAATACATATGTTTAATACATTGACACTAAATAAAGAGTTAATCTTAATAAATAAGTTAAACGTAAATGTCACTAAATGAAATCGTATGTTGGTTAGTATTTTTTTATTTTTATTTATTGCTTAGGTGTGTGGACGAGCTCACAGCTCTCCTGGTGTTAAGTGGTTACTGGAGCCCATAGACATCTACAACGTAAATGCGCCACCCACCTTGAGATATAAGTTCTAAGATCTCAGTATAGTTACAACGGCTTCCCCATCCTTCAAACCGAAACGCATTACTGCTTCACGGCAGAAATAGCAGGGTGGTGGTACCTACCCGTATTCATTAGCGATCATATATTAGTAAGATTAAGAAAATTTTAAAAACAAGACATAGTTCAGAACAATTTATATTTATTTTATCTCGTAATGTATATAGCGAGTATGTTATGAATTATTCATTTGTTTGAGTAAATCTTTGTTTGTCAAATACCTAATATGAGTCGTCTATTATCAAAGGTGGCAATCTGTGCATTTGGAAAAAAAAATTTTATTGATATGTCAATACAGATTGATTTCAATATAATCGTCTCCTTCAAAGAATACGGTTCAAAACCTGCATTAAACAAAGGTTAATAGTTAACCTGTTATTTATCTAAGATGTCGTTCCGAAGAGTTTTGTGACTGCCGATGGAATACAAAGTCAATAATTCGTTTTTCTGATTTACCAATCATTGTCCAAAAGTCAGATTGCCGCCTTTGATAATAGACGACTCATATATAAACAAGCACACACCTTTCAGAATTTGATTAAAATATATTAAATTCATTAGGTCATTATAATTAAATTATTAGTCTTCATTTAGATTTTTATAAGTCTGTAAATGTTGTATTTACTTATTATTTTAGCTTAGCTTACAGACTTACCTAAAATATCGTTTTGCGGTAGCCATTTTGAAAGCAGTATATTCTTCGGGTTTCCAGGTAACGATGCTTCATCCCATTTCCATATAACCCTTTGTGGTAACTCCGACAGAGCAGCAATTATAGCCTCAAGCTTATCACGCGGAGTGGAACTGGCACGTAACATTGATCCAAAACTAATATAGATTACACCATGCTCGGATTCCTCAATAAATATTTTCAAATCCTAAAATCAAACATTGAATTGATTACACATTTATTGTAGTTACTTTACGAAAGTCATTTAATTAATTTCATATTAGAGTTCAAAGTATTTGCCGTTTTGTAATATGTATAAATTTTGTACATTCGAATCGAACAGATCTATGTATTACCGTAAGTAAGAATTATTCACAATTTCTATATAGCATTTTTGTCATCTCGATAGAATCTAATTGTTTTTGCCTTTAGAGTATAATCAGCATAACAAGACCACCAATGTGTCACCATAACTTTTTCGTAGGTAACCTTCGCAGGATTTTTTTTATTGCTTAGATCGGTGGACGAGCTCACAGCCCACCTGGTGTTAAATGGTTACTGAAGTGCATAGACATCTAAAACGTAAATGCGCCACCCATCTTGAGATATAAGTTCTAAGGTCTCAAGTATAGTTACAACGGCTGTCCCACCCTTCAAATCGAAACGCAATACAGGGTACTCGTATGTGACCTGGATTTTCGCAAAGAATGACTTTTCTTCTTACGTCACCATTTTTGTTTCATAATCTCTTAGTTTCTGAATTTATTTATTACAGTGCTACCTACGTATTTCAAGGTCATTTGGTACCAATTTCACAAGATTTTGCATAAATTCAGTGCTAATGAATCAGTAACTTAATGAAATTACCATAAAATTAACTTTAAAGCATAATGTTTCTAATGTTAATTGTTAGGTATCAGAATGCATAAATTTTATTATATGATTGTTTAACGTAGTACCTGGTCTTTTCCAAGTCAAAGCTAAGGTTCCAGTATGAAAGCCATTAAACTGAATCAGATTCTGCGTTATTCGCGCTGATTTTTCTCGACAATATTGCGAGCTATGAATGCTACTTCAGAACCACATCGGAATGTCTATAAGTAATTTTTTGGATTTTGGAATTTTCCATATTCAATTCAAGTCAAAGAGTATATAAAAGCAACGTTAAAAATATATTTGATGTCTTATTCAACATTTTAACATTTAAAAACTAACTATTGGATAACTTTCATATTGATTCAAAGTGGTCATTTTTATATCTAGCGATAAATAAAAGTCTGAAAAATCACCGAATAAAAAACTGAGTAAACATTTTTAATGCATAAATTGATAGAGAAATTGATATCATGCTGTCTGGGATTTTGTGTGCCTCATTATAATTTAAAAAAATACTATTACTAACATATTTTCTAACACAAAATATTTGCATATCTAGCGTTGATTTTCTTAATATACATTATCTTAAAATTCAACCGTTACATTGAAAAACCTCAGATTCTACCTATCACAATCTGATAAGAGTTTTCAATGGTTAACTATACATATTTTTACGGTACTATTAAAATTTGATTCTTGGACATTATTTGAATGCGGTACAATATTTTAAGTTCTCTATCTTAATCCAGACGTAGTCTGCTTTTTACAAATTTGCTATGATTTTTTTATTGAATGCTTCTGTGGATTTATTAAAATGAGGCTTACTTATCAGATTTCAATTTTCTTGGGTTTTCTCGCGTCGCAGTTATAGCTTAACAAAACATTTTGAACTCGAAGCTATGAAGTTTGATTTATTTTCTTTTCTTTTATTTCGTTAAGAGAATTAGATACGTATGAATGCGAATTGCGAAAAGAATTAGTTTTCTGAACATGAATATTCTGAGTATAAAATTGCGTGTTGATGAAGTGTTTTGTAAAATAGTTATATAAACGAAATGCTACTAATTTGAGAGCGTTGTTAAGTAAACAACATTGTTCTGCTACTATTTTGCAAGAAGGTCATAATGTGGGCTTGCAGGAACAGATGCTGCTAAGCAGCCATTTTATTAAAGGTTCAAATAGTTGTTATAATGCAACTGAGACTTCTAAGGTTATAACAGGTTAAGGACTGAGTCTTTTTGCGATTTTTGCCAAAATTAATTAAATGCATATGGATAAAGAATTACTCAAATAAGCTATTCCTACTTTTGGTTTTTTGATTACACAATTATATTGTCGAATAGTCCCCCTTCAATATGTTATAGCTACTAGCCTAGATGAGCCATGGGGGTCCGCGTTTCGTACCTATTCAATAGAAAGCTTGCGGTCAGGGGTATTCTAGGCAGGTGAGTTGCGGCGGCCCCAAGGGACCGGTAAATTTGTTTTGGCAAATAATAGTATCCACCCACAGGGACCACTCCGGTCCTTAACCTGTTAAGGTCTGTGGTGGTATTCACAATGATATCTACGGGCCTCCTATCCAAAATCTAGTAGGCCATGAGCTCGGCTGCTCATCAGATGCGATTAATATTCAAATAATATTTTCCTCAAAACTTCTGATTGATGTGAAAATTTGCATACGTATCCAGGAGAGATGACATTACATTTTTGAAAATAATATTAATTTACGTAATAGTGTTTTCTACGGATTTTGTGAGACGTAGAGATAAGAGTTTCATTTCGCGTTTTTATTGTCATTATATAATTTCCGACATCTCGAATATTTCATAGCTCACCGGAGTCGTAAAAAATTCAAAATGAAACCAACCGTAAAAGTAATGTTAATTATATCCAAGACGTTATGATTTTAACAGAAAGAACCTAGAACAGTTAAATTTAGTATATTAAATTTAGTTTTTGTTTTTAAAGTCATTGGCACATGGAAAACAAATTTTCAACGTTTTCAGTTTTAGTTTATGCAGTGTGCACTTATGTATATTATTATAACGCGTAATTAGTAACTGGTAAGTTAAGTATTACTAGGTATTTAATTTATTAACATACAGGTGACGTGTTCATAGTTAAACAAAACTACTTACTTGAGGTAATTCCTGTGGCTTCGCTACATGATATCCTCCCACTTCAATAACGTTCGAAGGTAGCAAGTTAGACCCGTATAATACAAAATTGTGATATAAAAGTAACAATTTCATTTCTCGAGCCAAATAATCCAAAGGCGGAATATCATCAAAATATTCAGCGAGTGTCTCTTCGTCGATCGGTTGATATTTATATTTGTATAGGTAATTAAAATAATTGTGAAGAATGGTCCTTTCAAATCTCTGGTACAGTGACGGTTTGGATCCGCCTTCCAGGAACAGGAATGGTACGTAAGCAGGATGGTACTGGATACCCAAACGCTCGTACTGCCAAGGAACAATCACGTGTGAGTTGATCCCGATTGCTGGAGCCCCCAATTTATAGGCAAGACCCAAACTACAGTCACTCACAAATTGTTCCGTAACCACAAGGTCAAAGTGCTGTTTAGTTTTCCACAGTTTTTGGACATCTTCATGATTTAATAATGTTTTGCAGTCACTATTTCCTTTTTCGAGAATAAAATGCAAAATATTAATTACAGTCCAATAAGACTTTTGCAATGGGAAGACGTCTTCTAAAATTTTCGTTTTTCCCGCCAAACTAATGTCATGATAATTTTGGTGAGGCACTTTCTGCGGAAAATGCGATACAACAGTCACGTTATGGCCCCTTTTGGCCAATTCTTCCAAATATGGACGAAATACAAAGAAGTGACTTTTTCCAGGATACGGGAACAGACCCAAAATATTCAATGAACACACTTCAGTTTTATGCAAACAAAAGATAACCAACAAAAGTTCAAGTGTAACGCTAAATCTCATTTTGAGAGATTGTATTCGGCACTAGCTCAAATCGTCAACTGCAACGCCGTCTTCACAGAATGATTTCAGAACGTATTCTGATAAGAATAGAATGTCTAGCAGCAAGCACGTTTTCGATTTACAGCGATAGTATGTATTTTTATCAATAAAATATTCACATAGTCAAGATCGGATGACTTCATATTTTTTCATAAGGATATGTTAATTTGTAAAGTAATACGATCAGTAATGAGAGAAACTAGTTCTTTAGCTATTAAATAACCGTCAAGTAAGGTTATTAATGCACTACAATATTTGTAGATGTTGTAAATTGACTATACCGCATACAAGTATTTAGGTACGTATTTGTAAAATTGTTTTGCTTGTATTGATTGTTTTAGTCAAAAGAAATAATAGAAATTATTAAATAATTCTGTAGTGTCAGCCTACTGTGATAAAATTTCAACCTTTGTCAAAAAAGAAAAATGAATGAAGAGAATTCTGTAATATTCTAAAGTCGATCGATTATTTTTTCCTTTTAAAAACATACAAGCATTGATGATAAAATAAAATTTGTAGGTCCTATATGACATAACTGTATGATTTATATAAAAAATCTAGGAAGAACTTACGAATTTATCTTTAATTTGACGTATTCGATCACAATTTTATTCGTATCAACTCCCGTATTGATTTATTTCTTTATGAAAATCATACAGGCGCTTACCGATATCAAATAAATTGCACTGATTTTAAAAAAAACTTGTCTTCTTTTCTCTATTTGTTTATTATATAGACCGATGTACGAGTTTACGACTCATCTGGTGTTAAGTAGCTACCGGAACCCACATATATCACAATAAGAATGCCGCGACCCACCTTGAGACATGAGGTCTATAGTTCCTGCTCTATAAAGAAATTTTGAAAATAATAGCTTATTATGTATATGATCTTAAATCAACGATTTATGGCTTTTGTCAGCTTGTCCTTTTTGTCTTTTTAGACTTTTCAGAGGCAGGCTTTTTTTTGGTCTCCTGACCAATTGACCAGTGGAGGGCGGAAGTCCGGCGATTTCCAGGAGGAAGGAGTATGGAGGGCGGGGCATGTCGGAGTCGAACTAACTAAAATCTCCTGTCGCTCAACAACCCACATCCGAACCTCGCATGAGACAGAACTTATGAAAAGGCAAAGGGGGAAAGTGAAGCGTTTAGTGCGGAGCACATCTCACCCATCACCCTCCTTCAAAGGCAGGCTAGCATACGAATTGCTAGACGATAGTAGTTACGGTCGCTTAAGAATGTTAGCTATGATTGGGAAGCCGCAGAGTCGCTGCTCCGGTTGTCTCAGACAGTCTCTCTTTAAGTCTCTCAAGTTGAACAAGTACATGAGAAAACGCACAGGAAGCACTCTGGACTTTATTTAATTCCAGGGTCAGATTGTTTGATTATTAATTCCAGCAGGAAGCTAAAACTGTTAGTTTGATTTTGACATAAAATATCAAAAAATCGGTTGTCTGTAAAGTCGGTTTACTGACGATAGTTGAACGTGACAAATAAGAAAATACTGATGGAATGGTTTCATTTTTCAATTATCGCAATTATCGTTGCTATAAACAATTGACACCACATTCACTTTTCACTGAACTTCATACTTGACGAAAACATGTACGCCTCAGAGTGAGGTAACGCCGCATGAGTCGTGTTTTTTCGTGCGTGCAGCCGGCTCCATCGAATTATAAGACGTTGTCACGTCAAAATGATATGATTTTTCGCTATGAAATTGGGAAACGGGTTGAAGTCCTCATATTTTCACAACTGATATAAAGTAAGATTTATTTTTAATTATAGATAAGTGATAGTTCTGGGCCAATTTTAAATTAAGGGATCGATATATCAGTGGTTAGTTAGTCTAGCAATTCTATGACCCGGGTTTTTTTTACCTAAATAATTAAACTAAAACATCACAAAGTTTTTGGATTGTTGTATCATGGTGTGTATTTAATATGCGTATTTTTAATTAGGATAATTTATTTTCAGTGATTTCCATTAGTATTTACATGATCTAAATTTGAAAGATCTAATTTTGATTGACAAGGTCGACAGTAGGCAGCGGCTTGGCTAGCAGTAGGCAGCGGCTTGGCTCTGCTCCTGGCATTGCTGAAGTCCATGGGCGACGGTAACCACTTACCATCAGGTGGGCCGTACGCTCGTCTGCCTACAAAGGCAATAAAAAAAAAACTTCGAAATTGTATGACAAAAAGGTCATGGTGGAAATTTAATAATATGTTTTTTTGTATATGTAACAGAAAACGACAAAGACGTTCGCTAAAACATAAAGAGTTTGAGGAACTTATCAGGTTTTTCTTTACTTAATAGTGAAATCTATGAAATAAATTAGTTATGTATTAATATGTTTGTTTATATATTCACAAAACGAATGGCATATCAAGTCGATTTACCTCTTAATTGTATTCATGATTTTAAAGTTATGTTATTTTTATCAGGTTAACCTTGGCTCGTAGACGCAACCCGCCGCAAAGTTAACTTGATTTAATTAACAAAATTAACTACTGACATTTAATATCGTATAATTAGAATAGCGTCTGTGGACATTTGGGTGTTTTCGCAATATCGTATAATAATACATAGAATATTTTGTATTCATTAATTGCTTCATACTGTTTCATAGATGTTTGTTTTTTGTCTAAATTTAATTTGTACTTCTTTTGCTAGAATATATTGTCCTGCATATAAAATATTTAATTTAAAATTTCCTGTTTTACTGTAGATATCGTAAGCTCCCCAGCCCGGGGAAGATGTACTAATTCCCTCGAGGCTACCAGCGAAAGGGAAAAAATGTAAATTCGACACTGACGATAAGCGGTAGACTTCTGTGGCAACTTTTTTTTCTTACCTATTTTAGTAACCTCGAGGGGTTATTCTAGATTCACCAAGCTAGTAGGTGAGCTCACGGGGCTCAAACATGACGACGTTGCTAACACGAACCCTACCAGGAGCCGTGCTTCGCAGAATCTGCCACCGGATCGGGAACGCAACCCACTGAGAAGATCCGGCGAGAAACTCAGTGGGCTGTGTCGGTGGGTTAATTTACTCGTCGAGCGCTTCATCGCAGGCGACGGGTTCGAGGAGACCAATGACCGGTGCTTGAGGTACCTAAAAACACCGTTAGTGAATCGGGAGGATCCGAAATGACGTATTTTGGGCGACGTCAACTACTTTCCATTCGGTCCCCAGGAATGTAGTTACCGGCGGCCACGATAAGAGGGTTCTCGTGTCGTGCCGTTTTCTCGAAATGGCGCACTGATGCCGACTATAGATACTTACTGATGGACTATAGGTCCAGGTCGTCATGCAAGTCGATACTCCTGACGAACCACGGGGCTCCGACGGCTATCCTGCAATGTGGCAATTGTAGCATACGTTAATGATACATTTTTTCTAGATAACTTTTTCTAGATTTATCGATTTTGAGGATTCTTTTATTATTTGACAGCTGATACTTCTCACGTGATTTTATTTAAATTTTATCAAGATCGAATCAGTAATAATAGTTAACCTTAATAATGCAGATTTAATTGAATTCGTATATATTGAGCACACTTTTATTTTACTTGGTTGACCAGTCACTGTTACGAGGACCATGGTGGATTGGAATAAGCTGGGCACGTGCCTAGCCGACGCCGCTCCGCCAATCCTCCCTTACGGCCCGGATTCGAATCTTCAAAAGAAGTCGATGTGGAGGACAGCTTCCACCGCATCCGACTGTCCCCCGATCTTAGGAATCTCTTAAGAGTTAGGAACGCGGCAATCCGGGCCTACGATCGTCTTCCCACGCATTCAAACCGGATTCAGATGCGTCGTCTACAACGCGAAGTCCACTCCCGCTTAAGCGACGCGCGTAACGATAATTGGCATAGTTATTTAGAACAACTCGCGCCCTCCCACCAAGCATACTGGCGACTAGCTAGGACTCTCAAATCCGAAACTACCGCTACTATGCCTCCCCTCTTACGCCCTTCAGGCCAACCACCGGCATTCGATGACGATGACAAGGCTGAGCTGCTGGCCGATGCACTGCAAGAGCAGTGCACCACCAGCACTCAACACGCGGACCCCGAACACACCGAGTTAGTCGACAGGGAGGTCGAGCGCAGAGCTTCCCTGCCGCCCTCGGACGCGTTACCCCCCATTACCACTGACGAAGTTAGAGACGCGATCCACAACCTCCAACCTAGGAAGGCACCAGGCTCCGACGGCATCCACAACCGCGCGCTAAAATTTTTGCCAGTCCAACTGATAGCAATGTTGGCTACAATTTTAAATGCCGCTATGACGCACTGCATCTTTCCCGCGGTGTGGAAAGAAGCGGACGTTATCGGTATACATAAGCCGGGCAAACCGAGAAACGAAACTTCTAGTTACCGTCCGATTAGTCTCCTCTCGACGATAGGAAAAATTTACGAACGTCTCCTTAGGAAACGCCTCTGGGATTTTGTTACCGCGAACAAAATTCTCATAGACGAACAGTTCGGATTCCGCTCAAAACACTCGTGCGTACAACAAGTGCACCGCCTCACGGAGCACATTCTGATAGGACTAAATAGGCGTAAACAAATCCCGACCGGCGCCCTCTTCTTCGACATCGCGAAGGCGTTCGACAAAGTCTGGCACAACGGTTTAATTTACAAACTGTACAACATGGGAGTGCCAGACAGACTCGTGCTCATCATACGAGACTTCTTGTCGAACCGTTCGTTTCGATGTCGAGTAGAGGGAACTCGTTCTCGTCCCCGTCAACTGACTGCCGGAGTCCCGCAAGGCTCCGCGCTCTCCCCGTTATTATTTAGTTTGTATATCAATGATATACCCCGGTCTCCGGAGACCCATCTAGCGCTCTTCGCCGATGACACGGCTATCTACTACTCGTGTAGGAAGATGTCGCTGCTTCATCGGCGACTCCAGATCGCAGTAGCCACCATGGGACAGTGGTTCCGGAAGTGGCGAATAGACATCAACCCCACGAAAAGCGCAGCGGTGCTCTTCAAAAGGGGTCGCCCTCCGAACATCACTTCGAGCATCCCACTCCGTAGTAGGCGCGCAAACACCTCCGCCGTTAGTCCCATCACTCTCTTTGGCCAGCCCATACCGTGGGTCTCGAAGGTCAAATATCTAGGCGTCACCCTCGACAGAGGGATGACATTCCGTCCCCATATAAAAACGGTACGCGACCGCGCCGCGTTTATTCTAGGACGACTCTATCCAATGCTTTGTAGTCGAAGCAAACTGTCCCTCCGCAATAAGGTAACTCTCTACAAAACTTGTATACGCCCCGTCATGACGTATGCAAGCGTAGTGTTCGCTCACTCAGCCCGCACCCACTTGAAATCCCTTCGGGTTATTCAATCACGATTCTGCAGGATAGCCGTCGGAGCGCCATGGTTCCTTAGGAATGTGGATCTCCACGATGACCTGGAGCTCGACTCTCTTAGTAAGTATCTACAGTCGGCATCGCTGCGCCATTTTAAGAAGGCGGCACGACATGAGAACCCTCTCATCGTAGCCGCTGGAAATTACATACCCGACCCAGTAGACCGAATGGTAAACCGTCGACGTCGCCCAAAGCACGTCATTACGGATCCTCCTGATCCATTAACGGTGCTTTTAGGCACCACAAGCACCGGTCACCGTCCTCGTCGAACCCGTCGCTTGCGACGAAGGGCTCGACGAGCGAACTAACCCATAGACACAGCCCACTGAGTTTCTCGCCGGATCTTCTCAGTGGGTCGCGTTTCCGATCCGGTGGTAGATTCTGCGAAGCACTGCTCTTGCTAGGATCAGTGTTAGCAACTCTCCGGTTGAGCCCCGCGAGCTCACCTACTAACGTTAGGGCGAAGCTGAAATAGCCTCTCAAGGCTATCAGCATAGGTAGGGAAAAAAAAAAAAAAAAAAAAATTACTTGGTTGAAATTTATATTTAATTAAAATTCTCTATTTCTGATCAAGACTTAAGTGTAGAAAAACCTTTTTTTTTATTTTTATTGCCTTTGTAGGCAAACGAGCGTACGGCCCACCTGATGGTAAGTGGTTACCGGCGCCCATGGACTTCAGCAATGCCAGGAGCAGAGCCAAGCCGCTGCCAGGAGCAGAGCCAAGCCGCTGCCAAGAGCAGAGCCAAGCCGCTGCCAGGAGCAGAGCCAAGCCGCTGCCAAACCTTTAACCTTCCACCTTCCAGAGAGCTTAAGGTAGCTTCGTGGTAGAAATAATGAAAATTATCGTACCTAGAATATACCATTAAAAATGTTACTAATAATAAGAATAATAATAAAAAAAACGAAAACATTACTTTCTTTTCAGTTTATTTTTTTTATCGTTTTCCCTCTTACTGGTACATAACCGACCTAATAATTTGAATACAACGAATACGCTAATGACGCTTATGCTGCCGAGTACAGCAATAACGTCAAGAACCAAGTATTGGTACAATGGTACATCGACAGATCTACTCCGAAACGTAATATTACTATATTTGGCTGCGAACTCTGTCCAGAAAATTGCACTATCCATTGCTTTTACGGGACGGTCGTTCCACGCTTTCGATATAAATTTCACCCTTTTTCTAAACCTGAAAAGTTAATGAACATTTTATTATATTGGTTACCGGAGCCCATAGACATGACGACGTGAATTCTGCTACCCACTCAAGTTATGAAGTTCAAGTCTCAATTGTAAAGTTTAACAGTAGTCCCACCCTTCAAACTGGAACGCATTATAGCATCGCGTCAGAAATAGGCATGGTGTAATCTACACGTGCATGTTTTTTCGGGTTGGGGGCCGAACCTCCTCCTAAAGATAGGTAGAATTCCGTGGATAACACTATGACCGGCCGCGTTGCTCTCCCCTAGGATGCCCCTCCGGTAGAGTTCGCGTCAGAGAGGCTTTAGTTGACCTTCGCTTAAGTGGTTTGAACTCCGTAATGTCTACCACAGTGCGTACAAAATATTGTAATTTAAAAAAAAAAAAAAATTAATGTTTAGATGAGTGGACGAGCTCACGGACCACCTGGTGTTCATTAAAAATGTAATTAAATAAACGGTTATGACATACTCTGGATTCAAAACGGTTCTTAATTTCCCTAAGAGGTTCTCTTTAGTCAAATCTTCGATTTGTATTTGGACACCTAAACCACTCTCTTCAACGGCCGCCGCATTTGCAGGCTGGTCCCCGAAGACCGGCATTCCCACAACAGGAACTCCATGATAGATAGCCTCCGTGGTCCCTAGCTGACCGCAATGCGAATAGAAAGCTAGTACTTTCGGATGGGCTGAAATAAAAAATAAGTAATAATGTAGCTATTGCAAACGAATGCGAAATTATAATGAATTGAAATTTCTCTTGTGACTTCAATCTCATGTGTCAAAATCAGTGTGTAGTCGATATTTATGGGCTTTTGTAACGAGACTTTAGACCAGGTGAGTTAAAAGCTAGCCGGATAATTTAAGGCAGTAAAGGAAATTATTAAAATTACGGTTTTATTCTCAACGCGATAAGTCATAAACCACTAACTAACTAAAGTACAAATTTTCACCCAAAGCGTTTCTTTTTATTTTAATTTGAAATAATGAAATCAATTTTACGTTTTTTGTTCTCTCTTAAAGATCTTGAGTGTTCAGTGTATTTTTATCAGGAATGATGAGATGGGTTAATATCTTATCGTATTATCGATCATATGACAATAGCTTTTTGCTTGTTTGACGAATAAAGTATGTGTCGATAACATCAAATAAACTAATATTGTTTATTCAAATAATTATGTCAAAACAGTTCCCTTTTTTTTTTAAAAGTATGCTTGTGGTATTGTGTTCATTTTAATTTACTTAGTTACAATGAATAGTAGCCAAGACCTATTAGTGTTTTTGTTCATTATAATGTATTTTAAAATATACGATATGCGATCTTGAACTTTGATTGTGTTTTCTTTCTCTCGTTCAAAACTATTTCTCAATAGTAAATTGAATGTTACCTAAAATATCGTTTTGAGGAAGCCAGTTTGATATGAAAATATTCTTAGGGTTGCCGGGTAGTGTTCCTTCCTCCCATTTCCATATCACTCTCTGAGGTAATTCAGCGACAGCACCCAATATAGCCTCGATTTTATCTAATGAAGTAGCCGCAGCTTTTAGCATCGATCCAAAACTAATATAAATAATGCCGTGCTCAGATTCCTCGATAAACTTTTTGACATCCTGAAAACAAAGCAATGCAACAAACACATGTTAGCATGACGTGTGTAATGAGGTTTAATTTAAAAGTAATGCTACTAATGCAACACTTAAACCCACTGAGTTTCTTGAGGATCTTCTCAGTGGGTCGCGATTCTGATCCAGTTGTAGATTCAGCGAAGTACTGCTCTTGCTAGGGCTAGTGTTCGGAATTTTCTATGGTTGTGCCCGTGAGCTCACCTACCGGTCCGCGTGAAGTTGGAATAGCCTCTTTTTAGGTTACTAACGATTAGGTAGGGAAAAAAACAACACTTACCGGACGGAGTTCCTTGGGTTGAGCAACGTGGTAGCCCCCGACTTCTTTTACATTTGAAGGTAAAATATTAGGACCGGATAGCACAAAGTTATGATAGAAAAGCATTATTTTGATTTCACGAGCTAATTCGTTTAAAGGTGGAATGTCATCGAAGTATTGCGCCAGTGTATTTTGATTGGTTCTTTGAGAGAGGTATTCGAAAATAAAATTATAGTAGTGATGGAATATTGTTCTTTCAATACGTTGGAACAGTGTAGGTTTCGTTCCGCCTTCCAAGAATTGGAATGTCATATACGAGGGATTGTAATGTATGCCGAATCTTTCGTATTGGTAAGGCATAAGAACGTGGGAGTTCGTGCCGACCACTGGTATTCCTAATTTATAAGCGAGCCCTAATGCACAATCACTGTTAAACTGTTCGACAACAGCAACGTCAAAATGTATTTTATTTTTCCACAAGTCCTGTACCTCCTTATTGGCAAGCATTATTTTGCAATTTTCCACGCCAGTGTTCATCAAATAAAAGCTGACTTCAATCAAAGATTTATAGGACCTTTCGACAGAAAAGGCGTTTTCCATTATTTTTGTGGTGTTTGCTAAGCTTATATCACGATAATTCTTAAGCGCTTTGGTTTGAGGGAAATGAGAGATTACAGTCACGCTGTGTCCTCTTCTGGCCAATTCTTCTAGGTACGGCTGGAACACAAAAAAATGACTTCTGCCTTGATACGGAAACACTCCGAGGATATTTAACGTATGCACACCACTCATAATGAACGTGAGCAACAACAATTTTATTTTCGTTTGTTTTGCCATTTTTAATAATCCAACCAGACTCAACAGCGATAAGTTCACAACTGATTGTTTAGCGACGGTATCCTAAATTGTAATGTAATGATAAAATAATTCCCAAGTCAAAGAGCGGAACTTGTGCGCCACAATTATTGGATAATTTTTGGATATTTATATTATACCTATAATATTTTATCTTATCTCTTACAAAACTGTAACAGAAGTGTGACTGTACCGAAAGTAGTTTGCCATATGGTGTTTCTGTGTAGGCGCATGACACTCAATTTAATGAATATAAAACAAATAAATGATAAACGATTGGAATCAAATTTATTTTTATTTGTTTGAGCGACAATAGTTTCTGGTTTTATTCCGATTATGTTTGTGTCTTTATTAACGTTATGATTGGGTTGCAGGTCCTTTGTACTTGTAGGGACACAGTTTGTTATGTAAACAAAATTGTTCGTAGTCATAACATGTCGTGGCTGCGCCCGCAAGCTCCGTTGCTTTTCAGTTTTTAAGTTCAGTCGCGAATAAGCGCTCCGATTAGCCAGTTGTACTGTTTAATTATCTCACTTGCGATACCGCCCTGAACCATTATTGACCACTACCAAAATAACACCTAAATACTTACATATTATTTTAAAAAAAAGGTACGATATAATAAAGATGTAACTGTAAAACAGTAAGTTTTATTACGGTAAACATGAAGACCCTTGAACTCGCATCTCAAGGCGGATGGCGGCATTTACCTCGTACATTATCTATGAGCTACGGTAACTATTAAAAACAGGTGGGCTGTGGCGCATCCTTCCACCTAAACAACAAAAAAAGGGACGAACAAATCTCTTGAATTATATCAGTTTCCAATTCTAGTATATTCTCTCTTCTTTGTTTTTCTTCACTATTCTTTAATTATAAATATCTTATCGGAGGTTTAAACCTAAATTGACTATAGCGTTATCGAGACCTTCTGAACGTACTATGAATTTATCTATTCATATTGGTTTGTTTAGACGCCGATAACTAAAACGCCGCTTTAGTATTCAATGTTGCCCTCTTGTGGAAAATAAATCCAATATGGTCATTGGAATCGGCACTATTTCAGTTATATTCTCAAATTTGCTTTATTTTTTTTAACACGGGAAATTTGTTCGATCCTCTCAGCTTACATAGAGTAATTGACACTTAGACGTCATTTCTCATAGTAGATCGCAGCCATAGACCTTAGGTTTCATACTTCAGTGATCGCAGCATTCAATTCACCGATTAACACCGGATGGAGGACTGTGAGCTCATTCATCCTTCAAAGCAAAAATAACACGTAGTAGATTTAAATAAAAACTGAAATTGGTATCGACTGGTTCGTATGACCGTCCCATAAAAAAACCGAAAAATCTGCAATGTGCACTAAGGGCCTGTGCACACCACGTTTTTTAAACGCGCCGTCGACGCGCGTTCGTAGCGATACAGACGCGATACGCACGCAAGTCAGCCTGTAAACCTTTGCACACCTGTATAAATTAAAATACGCGTTTGAATCGATACAGACGTGATGCTAACGTGCGTTTGTATCGATACACATGCGCGTTAGCATCGCGTTTGTATCGATACAGACGACAACAAACCGCTCTGTAGGATAAACGTACAAAACGTGGTGTGCACAGGCCCTAATAGTCAATGACTTGTTTTTAGTTAGAAAATATATTATTGGGACAAATCGCTAGATAATAATTAATTTCGATTTATAATCAAGAATACTATAGGTATAAATACTAAGATTGATTAAGAACACAGTAAATATGCATCTCTTTTTAATGTTACTATTCATTTATAATTATAAATTAATTATTATGTTTATAATAAATAGCCTGCAATTAAATTTAGAAAAAAACACATAGAATTTATACATATATGTACATATTTGAATTTAAACAAGGGTTCCACATGACCACAACTGCTCTGCCAAGAGCAACCGACTATGGTATTTGAATTTAATTTTTTACTATCACTGCCTGTTGCTATTTAATGGGTACATAACAAACTATTATTAGTAGATACATCTTCAAGTAGATTTTGTGGGCAAAGGCGTTTCAAAATTATATCTGAATATTAAGATCTCTAAAACATAATAATTTAAGTCAATATCGTTTTTGATTTCTCTATAATTAAGTATAGTTATTATAATACTTACGTTATAAATATTTTTTAATTATAGAAAAGATTCTTAATTAATAAAATCTTAATTATCCTCTTTCAAAGTGAGAATTATACATACGTGGTGGTAGGACCACTTGTGAGTCCGCGCGGGTAGGTACCGTCGCCCTGCCTATTTCTGCCGTGAAGCAGTAATGCGCTTCGGTTTGAAGAGTGGGGCAGCCGTTGTAACTATACTGAGACCTTAGAACTTGTATCTCAAGGTGGGTGGCGCGTCTACGTTGTAGTTGTCTATGGGCTTCAGTAACCACTTAACACCAGGTGGGCTGTGAGCTCGTCCACCCATCTAAGCAATAAAAAAAAAAAGCTCCATCTAGTATGTATAATAATTTGTGATCCTTTACGAATTACGTCAAACGTTTTCATACTGCACGACAGCATTGTTCTTTTTTCATCGTGTATCATGTATCATCTTCGGCCTTGGCGGGATATACATACGTCACGTTACGATGAATGATGAATAAGGCGTTTTAGACATCAAGGTTTTAGCAAGGCAATATTTGTCTACAAAACACAATAAATAATTTCAATATTCATAATCCTCCTTGCGTCGTTTCCTCACCACTGAGGGTCGTGACCATGATGTTTCTACAATATTTTACTTTTTTTAATGTCCCACCAGCGCTTTCGATTATTAGCTGCGTGAAGGGTTTCGTGGAATTGAGTTTCTAGTGTGGTGCGGATTTGATCAAACCACCTTGTCGGATTGAACCACCGCTCGACTCAATTTCCCTGTCACGAATAGTCTCTCTAAGCTATCGGGTGTTTTCCGAGTTATATGACCGAAGAAATCGAGTGCGCGGCGAAGGCAGAGTATGGACAGTCTTGTCTTAATTAGTTAGCAGTTGTTCTAAGATAGACACACTGTGTGCTTAATGCGAGTTTTTTAACTTTCTCGATAGCGTAAAAGTTAGCTCATATTTGTATGGAATGGGATCGTTTGCGTACGGTTGCCGGTAGGGGCGCTATTCCAACTGCATACAAAATTGGGTTAACTTTACGCTATAAAGAAGGTTAAGAAACTCGCACTAAGCACACTGGTTCTTTTCGTTGTTCAAGTTATCCGGAGCATTCTCCTCCAGCGCCACATTTCAAACGCACCTACGTGTTTGCGATCAGCTGCCTTAAGGGTCCAGGTCTCCGCTTCGTATAGAACAATGGAAAAGACTAAAGTGAGCACCAGTTTTCTAGGTAATGTTATAGTCTTTTAAATTTTGGACGGAGCTGGGTCATAGCTCCCTTTGCCATTCCGTTACGCCGTCGTATATTATTTTTATAATACAATATTCATGATACATACTTTTATTATCACTAAGAAATTCCGAAGGATCAATTTTGGGAGAATACTTTAGGAATCGGTAACTATGTATGTTTTATGAAATGAATTCGAACAGGATATTTAATTTTTTCAATTTAGAAGATATTTCTACGTATATATGTATATATGTTAACGGAAATGTTTTTTTTTTTTTTTTTTTTGTGATTGAAAGTTTACTGGTGGCCCGAAGGCCTTTCCAGTTTCACCAGGACAGGTGGGCGAGCAAAGGCTCAGCCAAGAGGGGTGGGATTTGCTAACAACTGCCCGAGCGCCTCCGAAGGAGACCTAACAACTCAAGAGCAATTGTTTCGCGAATGAATCTACTACCGGATCGGAATCGCGACCCGCTGAGAAGATCCGGCGAGAAACTCAGCGGGCTGATGCATGGGTTAGGTTGCACGTCGACCTCTTTGTCGAGTTCGACGAGTACGGTTACCGGGGTCCCTAAGCCTGCCCCTAGTATTAGAGCTAAAGGCATCTAATGCAAAGGTTATTGGATCTGATGGATCCGTAAGGACGTGTCTAGGGCGTCGACGGTGACTGGCTCCTGCATGATCAGGATTCGGGGAGTAGTCAGCGGCGGCAACGATAAGGCGATTATCATGACGCATAGCCTTATCGAAGTATCGTTCCGATGCTGACTTCATGTATTTCCGAATTGATTCGAGGCCCAGGTCGTCGTGTAGGTCAACGTTCCTCACGAACCACGGAGCCCCGACAGCTAACCTGCAAAAGCGGGATTGTAGGGATTGGAGGGTGTCTATGTGTGTGCGGGCCGCGTGAGCGAACACCACACTCGCGTAAGTCATGACGGGCCTTATGCAAGTTTTGTAAAGTGTCACCTTGTTCCGAAGGGACATTTTACTCCGCTTACAGATCATGGGGTAGAGTCTACCGAGAATAAACGCGGCACGGTCACGGACTGATTTTATATGCGGGCGGAATGTCATCGATGCATCCAGGGTAACGCCCAGGTACTTGACCTTCCTGGCCCAGGGTATGGGTTGTCTAAAGAGAGTAATCGGGGGTGTGAGATTCCTCCTCCTAATCCGGGAGGAAATCCGTGTGGAGCTTCCCCTCTGAAATAGCACCGCAGTACTTTTCGCTGGGTTGATGTCTATGCGCCATTTTCGGAACCACTGTCCTAGGGCTAGGGCTGCGCTCTGAAGCTTCTTCGCGATTAGGGACTTATTTCTACTAGAATAGTAAACAGTCGTGTCGTCGGCGAATAAAGCTAAATGAGTCGGCGGCGACCGGGGAATATCGTTGACGAATAAGCTAAATAGGAGGGGTGAGAGGACAGAGCCTTGCGGGACTCCAGCTGTGAGAGGTCGTGGGGAGGAGCGGGTTCCCTCGACTCGATATCGAAAAGAGCGGTTCGACAAGAAGTCCCGTATGATGAGCACGAGACTATCCGGCACGCCCATGTTGAATAGTTTGAAAATCAAACCATTGTGCCAGACTTTGTCGAACGCTTTTGCGACGTCGAAGAAGAGAGCTCCCGTGTATAACGGTTTTGGTCGATTAAGCCCCACAAGAATGTGCTCCGTGAGGCGGTGCACCTGTTGAACGCATGAGTGATTTGTACGGAATCCGAATTGTTCATCGATAAGAATGCCCTTGGATGAGACGAAGTCTCTGAGGCGTTTGTAGAGCAGACGCTCATACAGTTTGCCTAGAGACATGAGGAGGCTAATCGGGCGGTAGCTCGTCGGATGATTTTTTGGTTTACCGGGTTTATGTATGCCGATAACGTCCGCTTCTTTCCACACCGCGGGAAAGATACAGTTCGCCATAGCGGCATTGAAAATAGATGCCAACATCACGATGAGTTGGACGGGTAGAAGTTTAATAACGCGGTTAGATATACAGTCGGAACCGGGAGCCTTGCGAGGACGTAGGTCTTTGATCAAGTCTTTAACTTCTATCGGGGTGACGGGTGGTAACGCATCCGATGGTGGCAAGGAGGCTCTGCGTTCTACCTCACTGTCTACTAATTCTACATGAACAGGGTCCACGGATTGAGTGCTGGGCGTGCACTGGGTTTGCAATGTATCGGCCAGCAGCTCTGCTTTTTCGTCATCATCGAACGCCGCGAGTCGGCCTGAGGGGCCTACGAGGGGAGGCATAGTTACTACCGTATCCGATTTGAGAGTACGAGCTAAGCGGTAGTAAGACCTTTGGGAGGGCGCGAGTCCTTCTAAGAAATCAGACCATCTGGCATCTCGGACTTCGGCGATGCGAGACTTTACGTCGCGTTGTAGGGCACGCATTCGAATACGATTTTCCGCGGTAGGATACCTGTCGTAGGCGCGTATCGAGGCGTTCTTAGCTCTAAGGAGTTCCCTAATATCGTCGGACAATTTGAAGCGGTGAAGGAAGTCCTCCGCTACAACTTGTTTCGATGACCTATCTAATGTCGAGGTGATGTGTGACGTTAAGATGTCTATGGCTTCAGCGGTATCCTGAGGAGACGGGATAGAGTCCGGGTTAAACGGGAGCGATGGTGGATCAGATTCAGCCAGGCTGATGCCCAGCGTGTGCCAATCCACCACAGTCCTCGTGACGGGAACGGAATCGGGAGCGCGACCGAGCTTCATAACGACGGGACGGTGGTCTGAATCTAACTCTGAAACTACTTCGATCGAGTGTAAGCGCAGAGTTACGTTTTTTAATAACGCTATGTCGAGTATATCCGGGCGATGCGCGATATTTAGCGGGTAGTGAGTCGGGGTTAGCGGAGCGACGATATCGAAGGCGAGATCATCGACTAACGCGTCAAGCCGCCTGCCATTCGGGGTTGTGGTGTGTGAGTTCCACCTAATGTGTTTACAATTTAGGTCGCCCGCCAGAATGACAGAGCTCCCCATACCGAGCAGCGCCTCGATATCACTGCTTAGAACGATCTTATCCGGTGGAAGATAAACGGACGCGATAACGATCGGCGCGTGTCCCGTCAGTGAGATTCGGCACACTGATGCTTCGATATTAGCGAGCGCGGGAGGATCGAGCGGGACGCAATGCAGGGCTCTTCTATAGTAAATGACGGTACCACCACCACGGGCAGAGAGCCTGTCGTTCCTGACCATGTTATAGTTCGCGATTTTAGGGTCACGGCGCGCGGGCTTAAGTAGGGTCTCCTGCACTAAAAAGATATCAATTTGGTGGTCACGCAAAAAGTCAGAAACCTGATCACGTTGATTTGCGAGACCGTAAGCGTTAAAAAATCCTATCGTTACGGATAGGGGCTTTATTCTACTTATATACGCCATTGATTACCGGCGGAGTGAGGGGAGGACGTACGTATTTAATGACGCGTATACGTCGGCGTATTCCTGCACAACGGCGATAAAGTGTTGTGCAGTGGAGGCAGCGCGAATGGCGTCGCCCAAAGCGTTAACGCGCTCAAAGTTGATCGACTGAAAGAAGTCGATCGCTAAAGCGAGATTGTCGGACGCGGTCGGAGGGCAAGTCGCGGGAGAGGGACGAGTCGCGGGGGCGGGACGAATCGCGGAGGAGGGAGTTGTAGCCGTGTTCGTGTACGGCAGCGGTTTTG
This sequence comes from Bombyx mori, assembly GCF_030269925.1. Lineage (NCBI taxonomy): Eukaryota > Metazoa > Arthropoda > Insecta > Lepidoptera > Bombycidae > Bombyx > Bombyx mori. Next base: position 8,636,586 of record NC_085124.1, read on the forward strand.
CCCAGGCCGAGACACTGGGCACCGCCACCGGAACGAACGCTGGCTTAGCCTGCGACGCAGAGGGTGCCGAGGCTTTGATGTCTGGGCCGGAAGCTCGGAGGCGGTTTTGGCGGGCGACGCGGCGATTTATTTTAGGGGCTCGGGGGCAACCACGGTAATTCGCGGGGTGACCCTGTGTTCGACACAGGACGCAGCTAGGCGGTTCCGTCGCGGTTTTTTGGTCGCGAGCGCAGAGGGCCGTGGCGTGATCGCCCAAACACTTAACACATCGGGGGCGCGCGTGACAGTTACGGGAAGAGTGCCCGTACAATTGACAGTTATGGCACTGGCTAGGAGTGCCTTTTTTATGGGGGGCTTCGACAGCGATACCAGAGAGCCTACAGACGGTCTGTGTGTTAAAGATTTTCTTACCCTCGGGGGTAGGCTGGAGAGCGACTAGAACCATATTATATGGCTCCCTACCGCGACCAGTGTGCATACGGTGCACAGAATTCACTGGTAGGCCTTGTTCTAACAGGTCGGCTTTTACGAGCTCTACATCTAACTCTTTAGGGATTCCGCGTATTACAACGCGGAGTTCGCGCTCCTCCTGAAGCGTATACGTATGGAAACTTATACGCTCCTTACGGAGGTAAGAAGAGAGGGCCCTATGGTCGTCGGGTGTTTGAACCTTAATTTGAATGCCGTTCGCGAGGTTACGGGCATTCGTGAAATTTATATTTTTGGCCTTAAGGGCCAGGCAAACTCGATCCCAAGCTGCCTTCTCCTGAAGGATAACCGGGGGAGGGGTCTGGGTTTTATTTTGTGCCACCGGACGCGGCGACGGAGTGGCACGGGCTGGGGGCGCAACGGGAGTCTGAGGGCGGGGGCGCGACGCGTTCACGGCTTTGCTAATTTTAGCGGCCGCGGGAGCTCGAGACTCCGCGGCACGCTTCTTACCCTTCTGTACCAGGGTGAATCCATCCGTCGATGAGGCGGGGGCGAGGTCGACCTCCATGTCCGAGTCAGAGTCGGAGCACGAGGAGGCGGGTGCAGGCGACCTACGAGCAAGTGTAGGTGTTTTAGAGGGCGCGACGGAGGCCGCGGATGATCGCTCAGCTGAAACGATGGTCACGGCGGACGACGCAGCAGCTTTTCTCGCCAGTATAGGCGACACGGGAGCGGCAGGCACGACAGAGGCTGCGGTGCTCAATGCAGAAGCTCTGCACGCAGGTACAGGCGACGCAGGAGCAGCGAGCGCGGCGGAGTCCTCGAGAGGGCTCGCAGTGTGATTGGCCTTGAAGGCCAAAAACTCCGAGGCGAGCTGTGGGTGGCGAAGTCGGAGGAATTCCGCGAATACAGCGTCCATGATCGCTGAGTACCCAGGTGGGGCGGCCCCGGGTCTTGAAAACACTCGCCTTGCGGCGAGGCCCCAACTTCTCGGACCTGAGCGGTTCTATTGAACACAGGTGGCAATGCGGCGCGATTACTACAGGACAAAGAAAAAGCACAACAAAACAGAAATTACGAAAAGAAACAAAAACAAATAAATACTTGCAGGAAACCACTTTGTCGGCAGATGTACCACGAACACAGAAACAACAAAAGGAAACAAAACAAATAAAAACTTCCAGAAAGAGCACTTAGTCGGCAGATGTACCACGAACACAGGCCGCGCGAACAATGGCCGGGCTAACAAAAGCCGGGCGAACAAAGACCGGGCGATCGAGTGGACGATGAGCACGTCCGCACGTGACGGGTGCCTCTATCGGAATGACTAACGGAAATGTATGTAATCCGTCATTGTATACAATTCCTAGGAAATGTATGTAATTCCTAAAATCGCACGGAAATGTGTGAAATAAATTATATTATACTTACACATTACACATTTCCTAGGAAATCTATACATTTCCTAAATAGCAATCGGAAATGTAAAACATTTAAGATATTGGTGGATATGCGGGGACAGCGGGACGAGTCTTGCACTACGGTCAGTTGCCAACTTGCAATCCACTGGAACCGGCCAGGGATTTAAGAAGTGCCTTTGCAAGAAAAACTGTGCTACATCAAGATGTCTGTGTTTTAAAAATAAAGTATTATGTACTTCCAAATGCCATTCGAGCTTACCCTGCAAAAATAAATAGCTATATGGACTGACAAAGTATTATAATATAAAGATTTACTTTTATACTTTGACATTTATAATTATTTAATTATCAGACTGATTACTTGCCAAATGAAAATTTGATTTTATGAGAATAAATATAAGTTGATTTTGTGATACGTTAAAAGTTAATAGATAGTTGATTTTAGAATTTTTAATTAGTAAGATAATATGAATATATTATTATTATTTTACGGTATGACTGTTACCCGATTGTCTCAATAAGTGTTATATTAAAAAAATATTATTAACAACGTGTTTTATTACAGAAAGCATTTACTTTATACATTTCCTAATACGATATTGGAATTATATACAATTCCGAGGAAATTTATACATTTCCTAGGATATCTATGTATTAAATAGTTTTTCAAACAATATTTTATACATTTCCTAAATAGTATCGGAATTGTACACATTTCCTAGGATTTGTATACAATTCCTTGATTTCATACATTTCCGGTAACATATACACATAATATAATATACACGTATAGACCTAATAATAATATACATACAATATATACATATACTATTCCTGAAAGTCGAATTTTTAACTGTCCAACAGAAAAATACAATTTATATTTCTCGTGATACAGGTCAAAATACAAATTTTTATTGTATCGATACTACCATTTAAAATCAACATTCACGAGTAATGTACAGTGCTCAATAACAAAATACGACCTTATAGTAAATAAGCTTTTATTTAACATTAATTCACAGATACACTCTTTGAGACAGACTCTTTGAGTAAGAACAGGTAGTGGTCTTAGTTATTTGACGTACACTATATGCTTAAAAATAAATTAACAGTCAAACTGATAAATCGTATAAAAAAAAATTTAAAATTCTCAAGCCCACAATCCTTATTAGCATGTCCATTGTAAACACTAAGCATCTCTAAATACAGAGATCTTTACTATAGCGATAAAGATCACGTTCTATCTCTATTGAGTTATTCATTCGAATTTTACTCTTTTTCTTTTCCTTGTGTCCCCTACGTCATCGCCGTTTCCGGAATCAGCTCGACAGCAACAACAGCAAAGGGTTCTGAGGATTTTGTACAAAGCGTAGAACAGGATATAAACAACGATTGCCACAAACAATAACACGTCTAGCTGCAATTGTTGATATAGTGGTGCTTGTGACGACAAAGGCTGAAGATTGGGAGCTCCTTGGTATCGAGCTACGTATTCCGTCCAATAGATGGCGTTTTCCAAAGGCGACAAAGAACGGTCGTGCCACAACCTGGACGTCAGCTTTGCTTGTTGTTGCCTCCTAAAAGAAACAAATACAAAATCGTTTGTAATTGAATACATATCGCAATTTGATAACAAACATGATATACTTTCTTTACAATAATTTACTATCCTATTTATATCGGGTGATAATAAGCTAGACTTGCCACTGAGAATATACACCTTAATAATTTTTCAGTCTAGATTTGTAGTACAGCACCATCCCATCTCTTCCCGTAAGCGTCGTAAAAGGCGACTAAGAGATTCTATTTCAGCTTTGCTCTAACATGTAGGTGAGCTCACGGAGCTCAAACCGGAGTGTTGCTAACACTGGCCCTAGTAAGAGCAGTGCTTCGCAGAATCTACCACCGGATCGGAAACGCGAGCCACTGAGAAGATCCGGCGAGAAACTCAGTGGGCTGTGTCTGTGGGTTAATTCGCTCGTCGAGCCCTTCGTTGCAAGAGATTCTCAGTGGCGAACGCACAGTATCATTCTCTGAGTATTGTACCAGCGTACCGAGATCGCCAGCCGGTATTTGTTGGTGGTAGTGCGTATTGACCCACGAGTAGTTACCACACTCCTACTTTTTTCTGCCGTGATGTAAACATTCGTTCCAGTTTTAAGGGTGGGACAGCCGGTGACATAAATCAGTTGGCAAATAACAAAAAATCAAATTCGATTGAGACCAGACGTCATGTTTCAAGGTGTTTGACGGTATTAACCTTGTAACATCTATGGCCTTTAGTAACCACTTATAGATGTAGTGTTCGATGAGTGCATTCATCTATCTTAGCAATAATAAAAAGCTATATGCTTGGCAGGTCATGGGCACAAGCGAATCGCTACTGTGTTCTTTATTTTTGCAACAAGCAATCACAGGTCTAAAACATGAGATAGCCATTAGGCTAATAGTATTAAGATTCCTGCTAGACGATGTGGTGTCTATGGACGCAGAACAAAACGATTCATCAATAATAATAAAAAATTACTTCGCATCCAAAACTTCATTGACTGCACCCAGTAGATGTTCTTTATTTAAATCCTGGTAATGCACTATGGTCGCCATGCCGGCGTCTTGCATTGCTGCTGCATTGCCATATTGATCTCCAAATAAGGGAATAGCCACCACAGGGATACCAGCATCGATAGCTTCAATGGTGCTCAGTATACCGGCATGAGTGATGAGTGCTTTTACATTTTTGTGCTCTGTAAAAATGAATTAAATCTTAGAAGGTATTTATTGTTTAAATTTGCATCGTGGCCTTTTTTTCGTGTTGGGGTCCGAAACTCTTACGAGGTTCCCGGGCCTAGAGGACATGCGGGATATGTGGGATTCGGCCGAAAATATTAAAGGGAGTCCTCGTGGCCTTAGGATGAGGTATACCGTGTATCAATCGATACAACTGTCTTAGCATTCAAATACCGCAAGCAGGTACCAGCTTTCACTTTCAACAAAAGACTTCCACGTTGAAGGATCGATCCAAAATCATATTAGTGGCAGGGCGTATTGTAAGTTCACACGGACCAGTATCACTATCCTGCCTATTTCTGTCGCGAAGTAGTCATGCGATTCGGTTTGGATGGTGTGATAGCTTTTACATTAGATATTCCGCCCCCAAGACTCAATGTGGGTGACGACATTGATGTAGTGATCTTTATGAGCTCCAGAAACTAATCAACACTAGGCGAGCCTTGAGCTCGTTCATCCACGAACGCTATTAAAAAGTTTTCTTAATTTTTGGAACTGTAGATGAGCAGATGATCTTATTGCCCACCTGTCTGTTGTTTTACCTGGTGTTCATGTTAGACCACGACCAGACCAGACTACTAAGACATGAAAGCCATAATTGAGACACTAAGCTGCAGTTTCTATTGTATGGTTATCATGACGGTCCTACCCTCCGAATTGGAACGCACAACTACTTCAGTGATAACGATATGCCCTATTACAATTTTTCACTTTGTTGTAAAAATGGTGTAGATAACTTGGAACGTCTGGTGGTCACTGAAAAAGTAGAAGGAAAACGTCCTAAAGGCCGGAGCACCAAACGTTTGTCCGACCAGATCTCCGAGCAAACCAGCGGACCACTTAGCGCTGCACTATAACAGGCAACTGACCGGAGCCGATCCGAGCCGATGTCCTTGGTGATCAATCGAATTAGATTAAATGGGTCTAATTAATAGATGAATATTTAATTCTTACTTAAAATGTCATATTGGGGTAGCCACTTCATTGTCATAACATTTCTTGGCAGGTTCTGTATGGCTGCTCCGTCCCATTTCCAAAGTACCCTGTGGGGTAGTTTTCTGAAGGTGAGGAGGAGTTCAGCCAGCTTTTCGGCAGGCAGGGTGGAATCTTTTACCGTTGAACCCAAGTTCACATAGACGACACCATGCTGAGCCTCGTTTATAAATCTCTCGATTTCCTAAAAAAACATAATTTCTCATGAATTTTTATTTATTTTTATGTCTGTAAAAACAAATTTTTTTATTGCTTAGATGGGTGGACGAGCTCACAGCCCACCTGGTGTTAAGTGGTTTCTGGAGCCCATAGATATCCACAGCGTAAATGCACCACCCACCTTGAGATATAAGTTCTAAGGTCTCAAGTATAGTTTAGCCCTTCAGATATTGGGGTATTAATTCATATGTGGTTGTCTAAATGCAAAAGAAGTATAAATATATAATACATAGAAAAACATATTAAAGCGTACAAGAAATGTCGTCTTGTACGCTTTCGGAAATATAGGCCCTAAGCGTTTGAGAGGAAGGCAATCTATGGACGACAGTCGTAAAGGGATAAATTTCCACTAAGGATTCCGTAATGCAAACCACTACTTCCAAATAAATAACACAACAAAGGCACCCTCTTTTCAATTTTATTTGTGGAAATGTAAGGACGTCTCATTTAACATGATCGAGTTCTATAAATGGCCTCACAATAATACTCTTTGACTAAATAAACTGCACTTTTTGTATTCACGTGTCAAGTACTTGAGAACAAAGTATATACGTACATATCTAGTGTCAATTACACGAAGAAAAAAAAAACGGAGTGGATCGTATCCAAGGCCACGGAATATACTAGTATTCTTAAATTTTATTCGCTCTCTTGAATTTGATTACTGTCAATGTGTGTTGATAATGTTTCTCATCATACTTTCAAATCTTCTATCAATTGGTGAATAAGTAGGGCATTATAAATGATTTTGATAATCTCCATGCAGAATTTATTTAATATTCTGAGTTGGTTTTTAAATATTGTTTTATGGTTTTATTATTATTGTAAAATCTACTGTAGTCATATCTCTCAGTTAGTGATATAAAAACACAGATACTTAATGCGGTAGCGGTCGAAGCTCATGTTTCGCGACAGGTGATAACCAATCATTCATAAATGTCATAAAGTTTATCATCAACAAGTCGTAAATCAGTCATACCAAATACACGGTCGAACTGTGAAAGTTTCCCTTTGCGTTCGGCAACATCAAAATATAACATTTTTTTACCGCTTTCTATGGCAGACAAGTTTGCGGCCACGTGATGACGTAATAGTATGTGATTTGGCCCTTTGAGCGTAGTGTTTAATTTGGAAAGCTTTTACAAACCTTAGAACATTCCTTAGTTCAAAAATCGTCTCTCAGTTGACTTTAAATTCAGTGTTAGAGGTACACACTGAGACCTTAATTTTTTGATTAGTTTTAGATTGCAAAGATAGTTAGCAATAGTACCTAATACTACGTTTGTAGAGAATACACTTGACAAAATACAATTGACCGATATTATGAGAAGCCCGTCTTTGATGAGTAGGTACAGACAGGAAGGAATTAAGAGCCAAATCGTGAAGTGTGAATAGAAAGTCTTTTAGATGAAGTAGTTTGCTTCGGATTTTTAATTTAAACATCATTTAGAATAATTCCGTACAATAATAATAGTGTTAATCACAGACTCGTCAATAAATATGCGCCATTGTTTGCTGTTCGACAAACTTTATATTTTAGATTAGAATAAATATCATCTTTCGTTATTTTTCGCCAATTAGACTGTTTATTGTTTGAAAAAAGGTGCTCAGGAATCGCTACAAGATGCCTTCCAAGACTGTGTAGAATCCTGATCCCTTGAGACTGCAAAGGTGCAAGTATCGAAAATGACGTTACCTAGGTATACGTTTTGATTAAATAATAACAATAATGAAGGATTTTGAATTTTTTAATTTATATTGGCAACTTCGTGATTTAACACCTAAACCTAAAACTATTCTTATGGAATTGTTGCCTGTATCATAAACACTTAAATTACTATAGAAGCAAAGTTTTATTGTGAAATATTTTATTAAGTATAATGATGTTTTCATACTCACTGTTGGAATGATTTTTGGAGGTCTCACGTGTATGCCGCCAATATCTATTACGTTATCAGGCCTGGAGATACCCCCAAAAACGGATTGATGTGTGTTTACAAACACTAAACTAGCATTTGACGCAAGCGTTTCGAGAGACGGAAGGTTGTCTCCTAAATATTTATATAAGTACACGTGATCTGTGATTTGTGAACCAACATAGTACACCCAGTTTGTAATATGATACAATATGTAGCCTCTTACTCGGTCTAGGAACCAAGGATTTTTTCCGTACGATAAGCCGGTTTGGGTTACATAAGCTGCATTGAAATTGATACCTAATCGATTGTAGTGCCAAGGCTGTAAAGGCTTCGGGTTCAATGCTATGTACGGCGCACTCAAATTTGCCGCCAATGCTATTCCGCAGTCACTGTTAAATGATTCGACCAGTACGACGTCATATTGAGGCCGCGTCCTAATCAAATGCAGTACTTGATTATTATTCATGAGAGTTTTGCAATCATCGTTGCCGGCTTTTGTCGCCACTAGTGTTTCAAAGGGCACTCGCGACACTTCACTTGCTATCACTGACTCAAAAGATAAACCTTTATACACATGTCTGTCACTTAATAAAATGTCTCTGTACGAAGCCGGAGCATCTGACATCGGAAAGTGGCTGATCAGGGTCACATCGTTGTTTCGATTTGCTAGTTCTTTAAATAAATCACGGTAAGTCAAATAGTTGGTGCGATCCAGCGATGGAAATATTCCCAGTATTTTATAACAGTCAGTTGTTAGTATTATTGTCACGAAAATACAAACAATTGTGCGTTTTGTCATATTGATGCAGACACGTACGAGTTACTGCACAGTTAGTTGGCTACTAGGGCGTAAAATGTAAATGGGAGTCCGCTGACGTAGTTACCTAATAATAGGTAGAAATCGTGAGGTAATGATTCCACTGACTGACGATGCCACGATTTCGTAAGTGTCAAAAATATTTTTGATCTCACTACACAGCAGTGATATTGAACTTCATATTACATAAATAAGCATAGGCACAGACAGTGGCTGTTCTTTGTTTAAAACTGATCGCCAACTGTTTTATTTATAAAGTGAAGTACATACAAAATTCAAGCGATAACAATGTTAACACAACAATGATAACAATGTGTTATAAAATATGTGTACTTAACACAATTATTTCAAAGATACAACAATAAATTCTTATTTTAATTAACCTAATTCACCAAGATTGTGACCGAGCGCGTTTTTCGTTTTAAATGCGAATATTAAATTTCTTGCATGTTTAAATATACACAAACATGATAGTTCTTTAGATGATGTTGTCCACGAGTCCACGACGATCTATTACAGGTTGCACACTCATTCACACATCACACTGTTACGTTGTTAATGTTATTTTATAATATTATGACGTCATACAATTCACAGTGACATCACACCAAATATATCACAAAAAATACGGTTAATGCATAGCAGTCAGAACATCATTGTACTGTTTTAAAATGGATAATAATCGTATTTATTTATCCTGAATTATGGATTTCCGGAACAGTGATGGAAGTGATGGAACTTGTAGCCCTACTTAACCTAAAATATGTTTACTGTGTTTTCGATTGGCTTTAGTAACGGCATCTGTGAGGTATTTTATGAACTAAAAGCGCAAAATTAGACACGCCCCTGCGTATATGTTTCTAATAATTTATCAGAGATGGCACAGTACTATCTTCGCCTAGACTGCGTTTCTGTATGATTTCTTTCTGGTAAAATATATTGTCGGGGCATAATATACTTAATAGACAGATAGAGTTTTAAATTCAACCCGACAAGTTAACAAACTTAAGCTAGAAATTTTAAAGTAGGTAATGATTTCAAAAAGAGTAATACTCGTGCTTGTTGCAATCCTCTAGGACATTTTGAACGGATTATTAGTGAACCAGCTACATATAAAAAAAAACAAAAAATACCTAAGAATGTTACGTATAATTACAATATTTGAATGCACAACATGTACTTACAATTTACAAACAAATAATAAATATAACTTTTTAGCGGCGCGGCGGTTAGAAAACATTTTTGTTTTATCCCAGAACCATGTGGTCAGTCCGATCTGTTTTATTTGTTTTTCTGCATTAAGAATAGACCCGATAATAAGGCTTTCGGTGCTGTCAGTCTTAATATGATCTTAACGTCCCATAGGTCCACAAGAGAGCTGTGGCGGCAGCTAGCTAGCCGATCTTCAATAACACGATTTAATAATCTTTTTTTTTTATTGCCCATGGTGGCAGACGAGCACACGGCCCACCTTATTGTGAGTGGTTATTTCCCCCTGTGTTATAATCACCGTAAATATATACGAGACGATAACTTTCAAAACCCGTATAATAGTAAGTAGTATCTTTAACAAAAATAATGACTTCAATCGAGTATTTCGCACACGATTAATAAACGATTTTTTTATTTATTTATTTAATGAAGATGTTGATGTAGTACATTATTATAATTCTTATATTATAATACTGTGTACGTAATAAAACATTGGTTTTGCAATACGCCTTGCAATGTATTGCCGACGCCGCCACGACAACACACCGTTGCAAGGCTTCTTTAAATAGGGCTGTCAACGTGATAAATAAATACACAGACTAAGGGTTTTTTATTACATCTTACTGATGATAGGCCGTATAGTAAATCTGCACGTGTAGGTACCACCATCCTGTCTATTACTAGCATGCAACACTCAAGCGCTCCAGTTTGAAGAGTGGGGTAACCATTATACAATGTAATTGAGACTTTAACCTCATGTTTCAATGGCTGCATTCACGTTGTCATTTATATATGCTCCAGTATTTTCTAAAAACCAGGTGAGTCGTGATCTTCTTTACTCATCTTCGCCAAATAAAAAATAAAATAAAATAAATCAGATGGTTTGCATTTATGTTTTTTAAATATTCATGGTAGGTAAAAGAGCATTCCTACTACGGACTGATGAAGGGATGTGATCTTTAATTAGTAGCAGAGATCGAAGATCGATACTTCCTTTGATCAAATCATTGTGGCTGCGAATCTCAAGTTAGTGGTTTGATCTAAGCAACAATTGCCTGTTCAGTCGGAGCCGATGCGTGTAATTACGTTCTACTATTTACTGGGTTGTTACTTACGTTACGACGTCATACAATTCACAGTGACATCACACCAAATATATCACAAAAAATCAAAAACATAACCTTAAATACGAACGTGACGAAGGTGCTGCTGTATAGTTTTATATAGATGCATACTTTCTACTCGTATCTACTTTGTTTCTTAAATAAAAACGAATTTAGAAGAAAAACTATTATATTATTAGGAAATAAGTGAGACCTAATTTATTGCATATTCTCGACGTTTTGCTGATAAAATTGCCTCGAATATAAATTATAATTTATAACCTACTTGAATTTAAAAAAAAATCAAGAAAAAATAGAATCATTTTTTATTTAAAATTTAACAACCCTATAAATTTAAAACCAGACTGTCGGATTAACACGAATTATAGTGTTTTACTAAGTTGTTTACATGTAAAAAGGATGAGACAGAATATACCCTTGCCTAAACTCTTCAAAGTTAAACTTCACTGGCGATATTGGCCGACGTTGGGCAAACGTGACGGATACGCTTTAAGGTGCCCGAAATAGTTGTATAGATATAAATTTAGCCCACATTTACGTCTTAAGTAATGATAGATGGAGAGTGTTTTGCAAAGTATATCACTGGGAGATAAGGTCACGATCCATGCCGCCCACCTTGAGACGTGAGGTCGCAAACTGCGTTGTAGCGTAATTGGTTCGTAGCCTGTGCGGATCCATAATGCCCTATTACCAGAGATTAAACAAATTTATAAATTTTGTATAGTTCGTTTCGTAGAGACACTTTGAATATTTTTTTTAATAGCCCTTGTAACCAGACGACCTGATAGTTAGTGGTTATTATTGCTCACGGACGTCAGCAATGCCAGAAGCTGAGCCAAACCGCTGCCAATCGCTAAGTATTTATTTAAAGGAGAGTTCATGTAAGAATATTCCTTGCTACGTACAGAAATTTTTACTTTAAACATTAAAGTTAAATATAGAGATATTATAAAGAGATCTCTTCCAAACTAACAGCGAAAGAGATTTTGAAGGAAAGACCCGAACGGTGTATTAATGTTTTTATTATAAATCCATTTGTATGGGGCATTGGGCGGCCTACACCACCATCGTATAAAATGTAATTACAAAAGGGAAGTTCTCGGTCTCTTAAATATAGATTTACCCTTTGAAGAGCGATTTTGTCGCGAAAGTCTTAGTCGAAATTATGTTGGATTATCGCAATTACTGGAATTGAATTATTACAATTTATGGAAAAGAGATGTTATACGTTTATTATTTTATCAAAACCTATTTCTTTTCCAACCTATGATTATTTTTTTAAATATAAATTGCTTTGAAATAATATAATGGATGCATAATGCGGTTTATGACGACGCTAGTTAAAATTTCAACGTATTAAAAATATATTGAGATGTTCTTATTACCTATATTTTGATAGCGTCTCTGACATAATACTCGTAATTCACGTATGTACATATGCATGTCATTTTAAATCTATTCCACTTTTACATTTTTTTAATGCTATTAACAATAGTTGTGTTCAATTAGTGTTAAATTAACAATAGCTAAGTTAAATTAATGTTCAAAATTAATCACCGCTGTTTTTAAAGATTTTGTAATGTATTTTGACAATTACTACAGAATTACAAAATAAGACCTTATCAATAATAAAAGACGCTTTCGCTTGAATAAAATTTAATGATAAATGTACAAAATTCAGATACATCGTTTTCCAAACAAATTTTACTAAATTGAATGGATCCAGGATACGAAAGACGAAACTCTAGAAAACCCAGAAGGTAAACCATTAGTGCATCCTGATGTTGCGAAGAAAGAACTAACGCCAATCTGGAAAAAAAGGTTGGATGCTTAAGTTAAAGTTACCCGGAGATAAAATACCCCACGTATTAAATCATTAGATACAATAATTTGAAACGTCTTTTAGTTAAAGTTTTTGGGGGTTATATAGATTTTTTTGTCAGAATTGCTGTTTTGCTATCTGCTTAATTAACTTATTCTCCTGACACAGTTCCGTCAATAGCTGGGTACTCTACTCTCGGGTTGCAATAGCTTAAAGATTCTAACAAGAACCTAGAAGAAGCGCTGTAAGCTGAAAAACATATTATTATGCCATAGTTGGTCCTTCTAAATCATCCTGTCTGCAACTACCGTGATAAGGTGGATCAAGCTCTTGTACATTACTGTGTGAAAACTGCGCCTTATGCAATAAAATATAGTAACTTAAATAAAATATAGTAATATTCTTGGAGCACATGCTCTGGTCTGAAACGGTTAAGAATATAATTGGACAGGGATCGCTGTTTTACGGGAGTTTACGCTGGATTTGGCCTTGAATAAAGATATATGTATAGGCTTTGGTGTGGCCGTAACAGATCCACGTGGATCGCAGCAACTGATGTCCTTATGCATAGTCCAACCACCATTAGATTCATGCCAATATTTTAAATGTGAAAATTGTATATTTGGAGCAGTGGCACAAGCAACGCTTTTTTATGCAGTTTTTCATTATTTTGACAGTACCAATTAAAAGAGTGTGAAGCCGCGCATGCGTATGGTATCAATAATAAATACTATTAAGACAGTGTTGTTTTTTTTTTTTTTTTTTTTTTTTTTTTTTATGATTGAAGGATTACTGGTGGCCCGGAGGCCTTTCCAGTTTCACCAGGACAGGTGGGCGAGCAAAGGCTCAGCTAGGAGGGGTGGGATTTGCTAACAGCTACCCGAGCGCCTCCGAAGGAGACCTAACAACTCAAGAGTAGCTGCTTCGCGAATGAATCTACTACCGGATCGGAATCGCGACCCACTGAGAAGATCCGGCGAGAAACTCAGCGGGCTGATGCATGGGTTAGGTTGCACGTCGACCTCTTTGTCGAGTTCGACGAGTACGGTTACCGGGGTCCCTAAGCCTGCTCCTAGTATTAGAGCTGAAGGCATCTAATGCAAAGGTTATTGGATCTGATGGATCCGTAAGGACGTGTCTAGGGCGTCGACGGTGACTGGCTCCTGCATGATCAGGATTCGGGGAGTAGTCAGCGGCGGCAACGATAAGGCGATTATCATGACGCATAGCCTTATCGAAGTATCGTTCCGACGCTGACTTCATGTATTTCCGAATTGATTCGAGGCCCAGGTCGTCGTGTAGGTCAACGTTCCTCACGAACCACGGAGCCCCGACAGCTAACCTGCAAAAGCGGGATTGTAGGGATTGGAGGGTGTCTATGTGTGTGCGGGCCGCGTGAGCGAACACCACACTCGCGTAAGTCATGACGGGCCTTATGCAAGTTTTGTAAAGTGTCACCTTGTTCCGAAGGGACATTTTACTCCGCTTACAGATGATGGGGTAGAGTCTACCGAGAATAAACGCGGCACGGTCACGGACTGATTTTATATGCGGGCGGAATGTCATCGATGCATCCAGGGTAACGCCCAGGTACTTGACCTTCCTGGCCCAGGGTATGGGTTGTCTAAAGAGAGTAATCGGGGGTGTGAGATTCCTCCTCCTAATCCGGGAGGAAATCCGTGAGGAGCTTCCCCTCTGAAATAGCACCGCAGTACTTTTCGCTGGGTTGATGTCTATGCGCCATTTTCGGAACCACTGTCCTAGGGCTAGGGCTGCGCTCTGAAGCTTCTTCGCGATTAGGGACTTATTTCTACTAGAATAGTAAACAGTCGTGTCGTCGGCGAATAAAGCTAAATGGGTCGGCGGCGACCGGGGAATATCGTTGACGAATAAGCTAAATAGGAGGGGTGAGAGGACAGAGCCTTGTGGGACTCCAGCTGTAAGAGGTCGTGGGGAGGAGCGGGTTCCCTCGACTCGATATCGAAAAGAGCGGTTCGACAAGAAGTCCCGTATGATGAGCACGAGACTATCCGGCACGCCCATGTCGAATAGTTTGAAAATCAAACCGTTGTGCCAGACTTTGTCGAACGCTTTTGCGACGTCGAAGAAGAGAGCTCCCGTGTATAACGGTTTTGGTCGATTAAGCCCCACAAGAATGTGCTCCGTGAGGCGGTGCACCTGTTGAACGCATGAGTGATTTGTACGGAATCCGAATTGTTCATCGATGAGAATGCCCTTGGATGAGACGAAGTCTCTGAGGCGTTTGTAGATCAGACGCTCATACAGTTTGCCTAGAGACATGAGGAGGCTAATCGGGCGGTAGCTCGTCGGATGATTTTTTGGTTTACCGGGCTTATGTATGCCGATAACGTCCGCTTCTTTCCACACCGCGGGAAAGATACAGTTCGCCATAGCGGCATTGAAAATAGATGCCAACATCACGATGAGTTGGACGGGTAGAAGTTTAATAACGCGGTTAGATATACCGTCGGAACCGGGAGCCTTGCGAGGACGTAGGTCTTTGATCAAGTCTTTAACTTCCATCGGGGTGACGGGTGGTAACGCATCCGAGGGTGGCAAGGAGGCTCTGCGTTCTACCTCACTGTCTACTAATTCTACATGAACAGGGTCCACGGATTGAGTGCTGGGCGTGCACTGGGTTT
This sequence comes from Bombyx mori, assembly GCF_030269925.1. Taxonomy (NCBI): domain Eukaryota; kingdom Metazoa; phylum Arthropoda; class Insecta; order Lepidoptera; family Bombycidae; genus Bombyx; species Bombyx mori. The sequence continues at coordinate 8,651,992 of NC_085124.1, forward strand.
GCAATGTATCGGCCAGTAGCTCTGCTTTTTCGTCATCATCGAAAGCCGCGAGTCGGCCTGAGGGGCCTACGAGGGGGGGCATAGTTACTACCGTATCCGATTTGAGAGTACGAGCTAAGCGGTAGTAAGACCTTTGGGAGGGCGCGAGTCTTTCTAAGAAATCAGACCATCTGGCATCTCGGACTTCGGCGATGCGAGACTTTACGTCGCGTTGTAGGGCACGCATTCGAATACGATTATCCACGGTAGGATACCTGTCGTAGGCGCGTATCGAGGCGTTCTTAGCTCTAAGGAGTTCCCTAATATCGTCGGGCAATTTGAAGCGGTGAAGGAAGTCCTCCGCTACAACTTGCTTCGATGACCGATCTAATGTCGAGGTGATGTGTGACGTTAAGATGTCTATGGCTTCAGCGGTATCCTGAGGAGACGGGGTAGAGTCCGGGTTAAACGGGAGCGATGGTGGATCAGATTCAGCCAGGCTGATGCCCAGCGTGTGCCAATCCACCACAGTCCTCGTGACAGGAACGGAATCGGGACCGCGACCGAGCTTCATAACGACGGGACGGTGGTCTGAATCTAACTCTGAAACTACTTCGATCGAGTGTAAGCGCAGAGTTACGTTTTTTAATAACGCTATGTCGAGTATATCCGGGCGATGCGCGATATTTAGCGGGTAGTGAGTCGGGGTTAGCGGAGCGACGATATCGAAGGCGAGATCATCGACTAACGCGTCAAGCCGCCTGCCATTCGGGGTTGTGGTGTGTGAGTTCCACCTGACGTGTTTACAATTTAGGTCGCCCGCCAGAATGACAGAGCTTCCCATGCCGAGCAGCGCCTCGATATCACTGCTTAGAACGATCTTATCCGGTGGAAGATAGACGGACGCGATAACGATCGGCGCGTGTCCAGTCAGTGAGATTTGGCATACTGATGCTTCGATGTTAGAAAGCGCGGGGGGGTCGAGAGGGACGCAGTGCAGGGCTCGTCTATAGTAAATGACGGTACCACCACCACGAGCAGTAAGCCTGTCGTTCCTAACCATGTTATAGTTCGCGATTTTAGGGTCGCGGCGCGCGGGCTTAAGTAGGGTCTCCTGCACCAAAAAGATGTCAATTTGATGGTCACGCAAAAAATCACAAACCTGATCACGTTGATTTGCGAGACCGTAAGCGTTAAAAAATCCTATCGTTACGGATAGGGGCTTTATTCTACTTATGTACGCCATTGATTACCGGCGGAGTGAGGGGAGGACGTACGTATTTAACGACGCGTATACGTCAGCGTATTCTTGCACAACGGCGATGAAGTGTTGTGCAGTGGAGGCGGCGCGAATGGCGTCACCCAAAGCATTAACACGCTCAAAGTTGATCGACTGAAAAAAGTCGATCGCTAGAGCGAGATTGTCGGGCGCGGTCGGAGTGCTGGTCGCGGGGGAGGAACGAATCACGGGGGAGGGACGTATCGCGGGGGCGGGACGAATCGCGGGGGAGGGAGCTACAGCCGTGTTCGTGTACGGCAACGGTTTAGCCCAGGCCGAGCCGCTGGGCACCGGCGCCGGCACGAAGGCAGGCTTAGCCTTCGGCACAGAGGGTGCCGTGGCTTTGATGTCAGGGCCGGAAGCTCGGAGGCGGTTTTGGCGCGCGACGCGGCGATTTATTTTAGGGGCTCGGGGGCATCCACGGTAATTCGCGGGGTGACCCTGTGTTCGGCACAGGACGCAGCTAGGTGGTTCAGTCGCGGTTTTTTGATCGCGAGTGCAAAGAGTCGTGGAGTGATCGTCCAAACACTTGACGCATCGAGGGCGCGCGTGACAATTACGGGAAGAATGCCCGTACAACTGACAATTGTGGCACTGGCTCGGAGTGCCTTTTTTATGAGGGGTTTCCACGGTGATTCCGGAAAGCCTACAGACCGTTCGGACGTTAAAGATTTGCTTACCTTCGGGGGTAGACTGGAGGGCGACGAGAACCATATTGTATGGCTCCCTCCCGCGTCCTGTGTGCATGCGGTGCACGGAGTTTACGGGTAGGCCTTGTTCGAGTAGGTCGGCCTTTACGAGCTCGGCATCTAACTCCTTGGGGATGCCACGTATGACTGCACGGAGCTCACGCTCCTCCTGGAGCGTATACGTATGATAACTTATACGCTCCTTTCGGAGGTAGCTTGAGAGGGCTCTATGGTCGTCGGGTGTTGCTACTTTTATTTGTATCCCGTTCGCGAGGTTACGGGCACTGACAAAATTTATGTTATTGGCCTTGAGGGCCAGGGAGACACGGTCCCAAGCAGCCTTCTCTTGAAGAATTAACGGAGGAGGGGCCTGATTTCTCGTTTGTGCCACCGGGCGCGGCGACGGCGTGGCACAGGGACAGGGAGCGACGGGGGTCGGAGGGCGGGGGCGCGACGCGTTCGCGGCTTTGCTTATTTTAGCGGCCGCGGAAGCTCGGGACTCCGCGGCGCGCTTCTTACCCTTTTGCACGAGGGTGAATCCATCTGTCAATGAGGCGGGAACGAGGTCAACCTCCATATCCGAGTCAGAGTCGGAGGACGAGGAGGAAGGCGCGGGAGCGGCGGACGCGACGGAGGCCGCAGACGATCGCTGAGGTATAACGGAAGCTGCCGCGGTAGACGCGGGAGTTTTTCGCGGGAGTATGGGGGACACGGGTGTGCTGTGCGCGACGGAGGCTGCGGTGTACGGCGCGGGAGTTTTGCGCGCGCTTGCTGGGGACGCGGGAATGGCAGGCGTGGCGGAAACGGCGGTCGCGGCGGGCACGGCAGAACAGTTCACGGCGCGTTTAGCTTTGTAAGCTAAAAATTCTGTTTCGAGGGCCGGGTATTTCTCGCTTAAGAATTCCGCGAGCAGTGTGTTGGTTGGAGAGAACTCCATTTCTTCGGACTGCCCAGGGGGGGCTGCCCCGGGACTTAAACACGCGCTCGCCTTGCGGCGAGGCCCCTGCGTCGGTAACACTAAATTGGCCGAAGCGATTCTAGGAATTTTAGAAATTTTAGTGAATAATAGAATTAGAGTGAATAGAACCACTGCACAGTTCCCGGGCGGCAATGCCTTGCAATTAGGCGCAGGTACAAATTCCGAGAAACACTTGGGCCACAGATGTGCCACGAACAATGATCTATTATCACCGGTAGTCACTTCCGACAAAACACTTGGACGCCAGATGTGCCACGAACCGAGGTCGGGCAATCGAACGAACAATGAGCACGTCCACGCGCGTCGGTTGCTCAAATCGGAATGACAGTGTTGTGTATTCTGGCAGTCTTGTAGTGTAGAAACTTTCACTTGAGATACACATTACATTTAGTTAAAGTGAATATTGACAAAATAATTAAGTCATGCATTTGAATTGATCGCTGTGGATGAATAAATACTAAATGAACAGTGAACAATGTGGTACTTGACAATGTTTAGCGGGTCACAAATATTTCTCACCAAAACTCGTCTAGTGTTGATATTCACGACCAGAGGTCCACCGGTGTCGCCTGGACAGGCGCCCCTGTTATTAGCGCCGCTGGTACAGAGGTGATGGGCTTGAATAACATTTCCGTAAGATCTGATGCATTCTGCGTTGTTGATTACGGGCAGGTTGACCGAACTTATTGCTTGAAGAAGGCCTACAGAAGCTCCTAGAATCAGACACTAGAAAATTAGTCTTCTGTATTCATTAAAATATGAACATTCGGTTTCATACCTTGATATATGAGTTGAATTATTGTTTAGTTTTTATTCATGTAAACAGGCAGAAGTGTTTATAGTCCACTCTTTGTTACGTTATTCAGGTTCGCATTACAGTATGAATACCGCATCAGGGCAAATTCTCATTGAAATTGAAATAAAGGTTATTCTACATTTCAAATCACGGTAGATGTCTGCTTCGCGGCAGAAATAGATATTACTATGAAATTGACTCGTGAGTGTTTGAACAGCCGTGAGAAAAAAAAAGGAGTTTTTAAATTTTTTTACTTAAACGTACTAAAACTTATATTTTTAATTTTTATTTAAACGTCTAGCGGAAGAGGAATTTTAAGGTTGATTAACCATTAACCTAATTAAATCCGTTTTAGAAGAATTTTATGAATAATTTGTTTTAATAGCTGACCCAAAATAAAGTAATTTTGAGAGCGATTTATTTGAAACACGAACATTGTGCATATTCATGAGATCATGTTAAAAATACACGATCTTATCGGCCGTTCAAAATCGTGTTTTGATGTAGTTCAGAAAATCAACAAGTAAAATTCGTTTGAATTTAACGAAGTGCGAATTTAATATCTGTAACCCCGTATAGAGAATATACACGGATATGTATTTCCCTTTGTTGTATGCACTCAATTATCTTTTATCTATAGAATAACTTAATAACTAGCCAAAAATAATTAATTAATTTGTAAATTTATTGATCCAATATATATAAAATATATTTTACTTTGCGATCTGTTTTTAATATGTTATATATTTTTTCTTCGGTTACCGCGTGTCGTAAATATAAAAAATATTATATAATAATCTCTTTTCACGGCCTAATCATGTGTTGGATACGTTCAACTAATGTATTTATTACCCATTGTTATTCAAATATGGCGTTTTTGTATACAGAAATAACTAACAGCATATGAAACCTGATTGTCTATTTGATTTGGATATTATTTTGTATGGTCAAACTGTAAAATATGTATTCGAAACAGAGGATATATTGAATTGGAAATAGTTGAATCTTGTAGAAGCATTTTGGATTGCCACATACCTTGACTGACTCATTTTCGTAAGTGATTTGATGAGATAGATACGAGTTAATGTGATCATAGTTTTTGGTATAAGCGTAAGACTGAGAACTAAACGCAAATATAAGTACATGTTTTGTCTAAAAACAAACCGATTCTTCCTTGCTATGCTATTACCGAAATGCTTCTGAAATTTCATTCAAAAGCTAGTTTTAAATACAAACCACTACTAGTTACTCCAAACCCAGAAAGAACCGCTGTGCGTCCCTCAAAACTTTCATTAATTTCACTGCCTGAAGGTAAATTGACGGCTTGAATCATTGCTGGAAAATAAGCAAAACATCCTAATGTTATTTTATTCATATTATTGAACTAGCGTGGACGGCCAAATGAGCTATTAGTCACATTTGTAGGTAATGGGTCTATTGAAACTACGACATGTGTATGGCCAATCCCCGCGGTGGTTGCAAACCCGTATTCAAAAATATTTATGTATCTGTTTTCTTGCTAATATGCCAGCAATATCGTATTCTTTTTTCTACGTGTTCCATGCAACATTGTTGAATTTTATTTTAGCGATAGATCGATATACCATACAATGCAAATCTATTTAATAGTTACATTTAAGACAACAAATCCTTCTATGGTAAGTGACGTCTCCAGATACTCAACGCGACTCTAAAACGAAAATAGCAAAGGTGTACTTACTTGAAAAAGAAATTCTTGGTACAAGTATGACAGCGATATCATTTGCTACAATCCACGGGTTGTATCCTGGGTGTAGAACAACTCCAGTTGCGGTGAGTCTAGTGCCGCCAGCGAATAGCATATTGGAGCCAAGAACTGCGGTGATGGATGCCACAATGTTGTTGCCATCGTTTTGGCAATGGGCAGCTGTCAAGATTCGCGTATCCGAAATGACGGTGCCACCACATACCGAGTTGCGAATGGCACTTATAGTAAGAATTAATCCTGCCTAAGATATTTAAAGTTTCAAGTTAAAATATTCGATATTCTGAGAAATTTTGAGGCTTAGAATGACACTTACTTGGTAGGGTACTGAGAAGATAGTGGTAGTCGAACCTCCTGCAATCCGTTGTCCGGAACGAATTAATTCTCTTTCAACATACCAAATCTTTTTAGCCTCCGGGATTCCTATTCGGTCATGATAGTTATAAATACCAAGTTCTGAGAGTGCTGTTCTTTCTGAGGCTTTTGTTAAAGTCAGCGCTACAAAGAAAAAACCTAACCCTTTCAACATAAACATCATGACTTCTCAAATAAAATGTTGGCCATTGGCAACAGCTTTTAAATAAGGTAATTAATGAAACTGATAAGCGTATCTATAAGATTAACAATCCTGTTATCGCTAAGCTCTAAATAATCCTGAATCGAAGGCACGTGTCCAATGCATGACTTATCAAAATCTTCAATTAATTGTAACTAACGTTATTAAAATTGAGAACATAGAACTATATGTTCCAAACAAAAAAATTATAGATCAAGTAAATACATTAAGTACCTATCGTAAAACTACATTTTTTCTAACAATATACAGGGTGTCCCAGAAAGAATGGATAATCCTGAAACACCTCATAGTAGAGCTATTGGGGACACAAAATAAAAAAAAAACCCAGGTAGTACCAAATTACGTATTTAATAAAATGTTGATATTTTCTTTTGTTAATGTTGATATTTTCAAAACTGCTGTGCGTTTCTGGAATATAAAACAGCTACAAATAAATGAAATCCATATGTTTTTTGGTGTTACAATATTCTACATGGACTATACTAAGGAATATGCAGGAAATCATATGAGTAGCTAGTGTAATTTTTTATAAAAGTTAATCTGAACTTAAATTTTAATCATGAAATTTAGTATTTTTTAGTGTTTTTATTTGGGTAAAACCTAAGAATTTTTTATTTATTTTTTATTTTGAGTCCTGAATAGCTCTACTATGAGGTGTTTCAGGATTATCCATTCTTTCTGGGACACCCTATACATCACTTTAATTATGCGAATCTAATTATGTAAGTATAATTATGTAAGTATAATATCTCAGTAGCGTTCGATGCGTAGAACCGAAGATCGGGTTCAGTGGCGAGCTTTGGGGGAGGTCTATGTCCAGCAGTGGACTGCCGCAGGCTGATGACTATCTAAGTATAATTATGTTGGTATGTACGTGATATAATTATATATTTATGTGATGCTATTTGTCTTCACAATTACTCTTTTCCAGATTTCTTTCTAAAAAAACCGGTTGTTTGGAAGACATCGTTATTAGCGATATGACCGCCTATTGTACAATTGTAACTGTGGTGTAAGTGTCGGAAGTATACGAGACTAGAACAATCTCACCTATACTCCGAATATCAAATATCTTTTTATCGAACATATCGACTACAGCCGAGTACCGAGTCCGGATACGAAATATTACAGTAGACACGTGTTTAAATGATTTAGATTTGACCAAATAGATAGAAATTGACGTTTATGTAAGAACGGCGTATCTAGGAAACGTCAAATTTCAGTGCCAACGTTATCGAATATTTGTGCAAACCCGGATATATTTTTTATAATTATGCTAGATATATTTTTTATTGTCATCAGTAGAGCAATTTCTCAATAGAAAAAAATTCATACTCTTGGTAAATGTTACTATATATATAATAAGTATTAGTACAGAATGTACAAGGTGTCGAAATAACGTATCTGAAGTTGACACGAGACTCCTAAACTAGCCAAAAGATAATTGAAAACAAAACATATTTACTAAGCTAATATAATAAATATGATGATGTTTTCGTTAGTTAATATTTCGTTACGCATCAATATAATTTGAAGGCATCCACTCACCGCACTTTTACATACTAGATTCCATGTTGTCATGGTCTAAAAAATAAGATGCCCGGTACACTCTTATTTAATTATGTGCGGTGTTCAAATAACGCCTTTTTTGTGGGCAATGGACCAATCTTCGTACGAGGTGTCGAGGTGCAGGGGGCGCGTGCGCTTTTTGCGACTGGATGATCTGCAGATGTTGGGGGCAGACCGCTTACCCAAGGCGTTTTTAGGGTCCTTCTTACCAAGCGATTTCCATTGTATTCTCTCACATGACGTGCGATCTCCGTCTGAGGTCAGAATCCGTGCAGAGTACGGTGATTCGTTCTCAATCAAGTCGTCGTCAACGACCAACGACACCAGCATCAATGGTACGGTAGCCCGTCAGGCCGTCCAGGCTTTGCGCTGATGTTTCGGGATATCCCGCTGGGTTAGAACCTGCCTGACAGGTCGGAACGTGGCACTCCAACGACCGGGGTGCATTTCCACAGTACATGCGGTGACGCGGATCTCACTCGCCACCGAAGCGTAATTCCGATCTCCTCAAGTCGCCTCGTGATAATCACCGGGTGGAGACTGCTCCCTAACTGGGACCGAAGCTGGACGAAGGCCTTCTTTTCGGCACCTGGCTCGGCGGCGATGGCATGGCGCCTAGAGGGAACAAGAGCTTTACGTTTGTCATTCGGCCGCCTCCTCCTGTGAGTTGGTGGACTCGCAGAAGTCGAGCATCGCCAGTCAGGAATTCAAATCACGCATGTGTCGACATTTTTGACAAATAAGATACATAGCACATGTTCATAGCACTTCCACTATGAATTTCGTGTAATAATAATATATTAGTATAATAGTAATATGTATAACAATCAAAAGTATTACAATGGGCAGTTTTACTTGTTTAGTGATCTATTCAAAGTAATCCTGTACGGAGAATAACTAAAACTCACAAAGTTAATGAGCAAGTTTTCACAGTTTTAACAGTAAAAGAACAATGGTATAACGTAGTATCGTTTGACTAATGTCGTAATCATATTACTAGTTTAATGATTATAGTGTATAAGTAATATGCGTACTGACTTGAGTGTGTTATGAAGCATCTCGGTCACTAAGTGCAGATGCTTTTAGTGCCATATATGGTATAGTGTACGGTAAATAGTGTTGTTGCCGGAAATGTTCCTCGGGGATATTGCTTTCGTGATGTATTCTAATTACAGCTCAGAATCGTTTTTTTCATCTTAAATCGTCAGCGATTCCCCTGTTTATTTGTCAATGTGTTTTTTTGCTTGAAATTCAAAACATCGTAAGTTTATGTTCAATTAATTTGATTGATTATCGTTTAAATACAGATGCAAAATTATTTTACAAAGTAATTGTTATAAATAATTAATAGTTTAAAAAAAAACTAACAAAATATGCTTTTATAGAAAATCCAACAAAAAATAGGAAATTAATTTTAAAATATTTGAATTAAATATAGTGTAAGAAAAAATGATTTTATTTTAAAAAAGCGTGGTCATCGGTCCTTAATAAGTATTTGGAGTTAATCGAACGTTTTGAAGGGGGTCAAAATCATGTTCAAAGATTCCGTTACTTACATACGCCTGAAGCTAATAAACATGTATTAAAATCGCATGAAATAGGCATCCAATGTATTTTGAAATGGCTCATTTTAGTACTTACCTACAAAAAGCAAGGTTACAAGCTCGCACATTTCTCAGTTCTCAAGTCAGCGGCGGAACCCTCCCCTTCAAAAAGCACACTGACGCCTTCGTGACCCACTTCTAAGTTCATACTTCATACTTCCCATTCCTATTCACGTGCTCACAGAACAATGATGACAATGATTTCCTATGCATTGTAACTAAGATTGTGTTTATGTTGTGTGTTTGATGATAAAGAGAATTGTATATTTCTCGGCTGGGTCTTAGTGAAAAAAAGGAGTAAACTCTTTTCATCAAACTCAAAAATGTAAATAGGCTATTTATTATTTTGTAAACTCTCTAATCTCTTGTCCGTCCTCATTTTCATGTAGTAAACATATTATCAATATTCTTCCACAAAAAAAAATTACTCCTATCAAAAGGTGTTGGCAAATATTCAATCTGGGGATACTCCTTATTTATACTTTTATTGAGATTTTATTGTGTGTGCTAATAATAATAAGAAACAACAACAACAACAATAAGAATCAGTAAGAAGAACTGCTTCTTGTAGAATTCTTTTGTAAGAAGAATTTCTTTGAGATAGTGTGAATGTATTTTAAATGAGATGTAGATATGGAATATTCTAAAAGTGGTTAAACATTAATAAAAGACTTAATTGCGTTTTCTGTACAATATTAACATTTAAAGCCTTTATAATTATTTTATTACACAGTATTCTTGAATTGAATAAAACTGAAGTCGTATTTTTTCTCAATGACGAAGAGTTCAGTCCATCTCTAGAAGAAAAAAATCCTTTTTTTTAAACAAAAAAAGTTTTTTATAAAAATTACAAAAAAAAAGTTTTTCTTTACAAATATATAACAGAAGATAAGATGCGAAGTCTAAAGTAGTTGAGAGTAAATTCTTTTAAACATATTGCGCCTTGCGCCATAGATTTGAATATTTTTGTTTCGAATTTTAAACGAATATCCCACAAATATTATAGAAGCAGAACTACATTCTAGTCGAACCTGAGCAATCAAAACAAAATTCGTTATTGGTTTGAATATGGCGGAGAATGAAAAAGACAATTATAAAAGTTATTTTGAAGTGAGAATTTCTTTATTATTTGAAGTTTGTTAAAAAAAGATCAACTAATACATTGATAGAAGTTAAGTCTGCGAGATAATTAGTAATTTTGAAGTATTCCTTTCTACCGTGTGTCAAATGCACACATGGCTTTTTTGGATATTACTTTTTTCGCTCATAATTTATATCCTTATCTTAAATGTGACAAAAGCTATCATTAGCTACGTACAGTTAGTACTTTAGTACCACTGCTGCAACGTGGTGTTAATTTCCTCTAAATAACCCATGACTTCCAATTTAAAGGGAAGGGCAACCATCTATCTAATATAATTGCGAATTTGACCTTTCGTACACAGAAAGGCTCTGTAATCCGGAAAAAAACTATAGCCTTTTAAACATCAATTTTGGTAAAATGAATTCTTAGAGCATGACGAGATCAGATTAATCCGTTAAAGAATCTTTAATTACATTTTCTCTTTCATTTACGTGGTCAAATGTTAATTTGAGTAATAACATTTAATGAAAATCATTCAGTGGTGTTTTGGGGATACTTAATCTTAGATTAAGGTTGCGTCATCGTGTGGCCGGTCCCACGGTTCTTAGCCCTATCTCGTCCGCAATCAAAATGAGTCTATGCGGAACCCCTGCGGTCCAGTAAAGACCCGAACTTAATAATTAATTAAATTTTGATTTCAATATAACTTATTCGAGTGTTGAAGATGAAAACTAAGCGAATGATGTTACATTCAATTTATCACTGAGCCACTTTTATTTTTAAAATACTACAAATACTAATTTTCATTAAAATCATCAAGAGCAAAGTTTACAAATAAAGCTTAGCATCAAAATCATTATCCAAGTAAATTTATAGCTTTTTAGAATGATAATAAAAAAGTATAGTAATTTGTGTGTCGGTCAAAGACGATGGCCACTCACTCGTGTGGAAATTGTCAATCGTCTAACATACATTTATGATAAGACCTACGTACATATGTAACGGAATCTTTGAACGTCATTTTCAGCGAACTTAAATCGTCTTATTACGGAATTTTATTTGAAAAGATTGATCACTTGTGATACAAAATGTATTATTACCTATTATTATTACCTATTATTAGTACCTACGACAAGAACAGGCAGAAAAGATAACTGCAATAAGGCAGTCAAGCTCCTCAGAGAATAGTGAGGCCCGGATTAACTCGCAATATGCTGGTATTGTTCATTATGAGCTTTACCGCAGGGTACATAGCCGTCGATTCAACAACCGATGAGATTCATTAACAGAAAGGGTGTGGTTCTCGTCATGATAACGCCAGACCACCAAATTCTTAGTCATTACTGCCATTAGTCAAATATAGCGAGAAAAGCAAGTTACTACTGCATCATCTTAAAAGGAGACGGAAAATCATGGGCCAAAAATGTAATAACTTGGAATGTAGTCTAAAAAATTTGTCATATTTTTTTATATAAGAATATAAAAAATCACCTCAATCCTCTTTCTGGGACCGGAGAAAAATGAGAAAGTTAGTTTTTGTCGGTATAACGGTGTGATCGATTTAATTAATCGATTACAGGATTATAAAAAGAAAAACATTGCACTAGGTAATTAATGCAAAGTAATTAAATGAGCGATTTATACTTGTTGTATACAAGTGCGGTATACGCCGGATTTAACTGCGATTATATACATAAATGAAGAAAAGTCTATTATTACTTAACAAAGTAATATGATTATCGATTTCAAATCGATTAAAATCGATTGTGTTTTTGATGACAGTTTTGACAGTAAGCTGACATGACGTTTGTTCATAGATTATACAATTATTTTTTGGCGCTTGTTGGTTTTTTCTGCTCTACTCGTTTTGTATCTTCGACGCATTTTGAGTGTGTATCTATCGGGCTGTTTTTATATTTTCAACGATCACTGCTTTATTATTCCGGATTCCAACTCTGCCAGCCTTGTACGACAATTGCTTCTACACTGGTCACCGAAGATCGCTCACACGTTTAACTTGAAATTGTTGCATTGGATACTGTTGAAATTATGGATCGCTGTGTGAGTTGTGGGATAGCAATTCCATATTCCATACCAGATATAAATCATTGATATTCATTCATAATATGACATTTAAAAGATTATCCAATAGATATAATAAACATTTACTTATGCTTAAATAAGTTATTATTCAGCTCTTTTAAAGAGATTGTAACATAACCTAACTTTTACTAAATCTTTATTAACTCAGCTCTCAGATTGAGAAAACTTTTATAATTTTCAGCAGGGTACTGATAAATCTGAATCTATTAATTCATATTAGTTTCACCACGTTACATTCGGGCCCAAAAATGTATGTAATCGTTTCAGTCTCCTTTGCGGTTATAGTAAGATGCATTGCATAATTACTGCCTAACTATCATACCATTAAAACCGGAACAATTCGACACGACTGATATTCAACATTGTCACATCTGCTAAAACCACTGGGCCCCTCAGTGAATAAAACGGTAAAGATTAGCACGCAAAATTTATTAGGCTATTAATTTAACTCCCGCACAAAGTTCCAAGTAAATTTCTTTGCGAAACAAAGCTTTATTTCCTGTTTCCGTTTTTAAAAACTACACTGTAAAGTAACTGAGAAATACAATTTACAGTAAGTCATACGTGATACAGCTAGTTCGGAATGTTTATTTTGGAGTTGTTTCGACTATGACATTTTAAAATAGTGTTAGACAAAAAGAACAACTATTACAAATTCGGGCGGCTTTTGTTTGATTAAATGAAGCTATAGTTGTTGCAAAGTACGACTGCGCGCCGCCTTTAGTTGTGTGAGTGACCAATCTGTATACGCGTCAATGTAGGCTAGGTATATGTAGCTAATGTAGCTACTGACCGCTCCATCGGGTACATCTCTCTCTCTCTTCGATCGGTCCCTCACTGCTAAGGATCGTGACTCTGTCCGATTTCGTCAACCAACTCTCTCCATCGATCCCGCTCTGCAGCCCGGTGAAGTGCGTCGCTGACAGGTATCCCCAGCTCCTCCGCTATTTGGTCCGACCATCGTTTGGAACCTCTACATACATACACTAATGAAAATGAAATGAATTTGGTAGGCAGTGGCTTGGCTCTGCCCCTGGCATTGCTGACGTCCATGAGCGACGGTGACCACTTACCATCAGGTGGGCCGTATGCTTGTCTGCCTACAAAGGCAATAAAAATAATTATGTGTGTTTACGATTACAACTACAAATAAAGGCCACGCGCGCTCGTACTTTCCAACAATTATAATATGTATCTATTTGTTGTATGTGGACAGAGGCGGCTAAAGTCTAATGTGAAGTTAATATCGGAAATCATACCACAACGTAAACGCTGTTTTTTGCATAGCCTTTATTGCTGATACGAAACAATGATTTTACATACTGTAGCAAATTGTTTTAACTTAAATCTAATACATCGGGTTTTCCGTTTCAGTGATCAGCGTGTCCTGTGACACTTAGGCTTTTTTTTATTGCTTAGATGGGTGGACGATCTCACAGCCCACCTGGTGTTAAGTGGTTACTGGAGCCCATAGACATCTACAACGTAAATGCGCCACCCACTTGGGATATAAGTTCTAAGGTCTCTTGTATAGTTACAACGGTTGCCCCGCCCTTCAAACCGAAACGCATTACTGCTTCACGGCAGAAATAGTCAGGGTGGTGGTACCTACCCGCGCGGACTCACAAGAGGTCCTACCACCAGCTTCTTCCAGCTTCCATTCTTCTCTATTGGTAGCTTTTCTGGACTAGATTGTGAAAAGCTGCTTTACTATGAGTCAAAGTCTCGTTTGCATTAGAAGACGTTTACCAAGCTTTTCAGACCACGTAGTTGCTTCGCCTTTAGACCTCATGTATATTCGGGTAGCGTTTTATTAGTTAGAGTCGACGACTCGTTAGCTCGTCTGTCAAACTCAATCAGTTCAAAGTCACCTGTCATTCTCTAACTGAAATATATTTATTTGTTGTCAGTGAGGTTAGTGTTAACACACTTTTAATTTGCTACTTGATTTTAAGCGATTATCGGACCCATTAAACACCATAACGACATGAGGTCGTAGTCTCATTTATACTGTCTCACCTTGTGACTCCTTCCATCAGCACGTATATTAGAATGAATAGTTATTATGACTTACAGACCTGACTTGTCGCTGCCTGGCGTCGTGGCATCGATGCTTGGCGGCGATGAGTCCTGGAAGGCTATGCTCGACTTCTGCGAGTACACCATCTCGCAGAAGGAGGCGGCGGGGCGAGTGAGGCAAAGCTCTCCTCACTACGTAGAAACCCGCCGCCGCCGAGCAGGTGGTCGGGACCGGGGTCGTATCCGTGACCTGGCCCCCTAAGAGCTAGGGGTCCCACCCGTTTTGTGCGGGGAGAGACCCAGACGTGGGGTGGCGTACTTTGCATGCTCACCCGCAGTAGGAAGCCGGGTGATGGTAGACCGCGTTCCCCCGACCGCTCTGGGGGAAGGTGTAACGCGGCGCCATCAAGGCGGGCTCTCGGCCCGCTGAACGAGGGAACCGGTGGTCGTGTCGCTGGCGGCCGCCGGTCCGGCGTCCGTGGGACGGTGGGATGGATGTAATGTGCTCTGCGTCAACCCTGTCCCGCTGTCTCAATAGCCCCGACTGGGCTCCAGCCCGGTCCGAGGTAGGGCGCCGGTTGTGAGCGGCAGGAGTTTTTAGTGAGGTTCAACTCCCACATACCACCTGCCGCGCGGGTGGGAATCAGGCGATTTTCTCCTGTGGAAAAAAAAAAAAAAAGACTTACAGACCGTGATAATTACAAATCGTCTACTTTAAAAAAGTGTTAATTAAAAATTATCTATTTCTTATATGTGTGTAAAATTTGTTAGTTAACATTTCATTGTCTGTTTTATGACATAAGCTTCTGGAATCTCCGGCTCATCGCGAAGTTAATTCAAGGTATATGTATTAACAAACCGACAACAAGGTGTACTTGAAAAACGTGTTCAAAAATACCGCGAACCGTTTGTAAGGCAAATTCAAGAGTCACAGTGGTTACTTATATAACTCTTGCTTAGTGGATACATAAATGTCTAGGTTTAAGGCCTGTACACACATTAAGAGGTTGTTTTTGCACGTGTGCTGTGAACTCAACAGCCGTGTAATGACCCTTTCCGTGTATTATAAAGGCTTTTTACCCCTTTTTAAAGCAAAAATTATGTCCTTTCGCGTTCACGTCGACCGTTAAAGTACCGTTGAGATTTTTTTAAAGATTTATTTTTTAATTATGACACATTCAAATTGGGGTGTCGTGATAAACTAATATTGGATTCATATAAAGTAGCTATATACATATAATTTCGATCTTGTTCGTGTTGTATTTTGAATTTAATTACAAACAAAGACGATGCTATATGTTATTGATATCGTTATTTTTTGATAGTGTATTTTTCACGATTCTACAATTTTTGTCGTAATCTAAAGGGTATTTTTGACATATTTAACGTCCTCAATGCAAAACGCAAAACAAAAGTTCTGACTTTAATTGTTTTTAATTAATGTTCCAGGACCAATAGCAACGGAAAAAAAATCTAGTTTGGAGCCGCTGCATCTAGAACGTTTGTGTGTAAATCATTTAATTATTTTTAAGGTATTTATATTATTATTAATAACGGCCGTCTGGTGTAGTGGTAAGTGACATGGTCACTACACAAGGGGGTCGCGGGTTCGAATCCCGCCAAGGGAAGATATTTGTATGATAAATATAAATGTCTTTTCCAGGGTTATGGATGTATATTAAATATATGTATGTGTATAATAAAAATATTACATTTATTTCCGTTATCTGGTACCTGTAACACAAGTTCTTTACGAACTTACCACGGGACCAGTTAACGTGGCGTGATTGTTAGTAAATATTTATTTATATTTATTTATTTATTTATAACTACTAAATTATTTAAGTTTCTAACTTCTAGGAAAATTTCGATATTCCCAATGCATTAATACGAATGTAATTACGTTTAGCATAATTTTATACCTCATTATAGTTGTTGCTAAGTACGAGCGCGCGTGGCCTTTATTTGTAGTTGTAATCGTAAATGCACATTTTCGTTAGTGTGTGTGCCCGATGGAGCGGTTTTTTTTTCCTTCCTATGCTGATAGCCTTGAGAGGCTATTTCAGCTTCATCCTAACGTTTGTAGATGAGCTTACGGGGCTCAAACCAGAGAGTTGCTAACACTGACCCTAGCAAGAGCAGTGCTTCGCAGAATCTACCACCAGATCGGAAACGCGACCCACTGAGAAGATCCGGCGAGAAACTCAGTGGGCTGTGTCTATGGGTTAATTCGCTCGTCGAGACCTTCGTCGCAAGCGACGGGTTCGACGAGAACGGTGACCGGAAAATTTGTTACATATACAACATTGACGCGTATACAGATTGGTCACTCACACAACTAAGGGCGGCGCGCAGTCGTACTTTGCAACAACTATGCCTCATGTGGCTATCTATGGTTTCACTTAACTAGTAGGCGAGTTCATGGGGCTCAGCCTAAGAGACTGTTAGCATGACTTATACGCTGCTACCGTATCGGAATCGGGACTCACTGAGAGGATCCGGCGAGAAACTCCGTGGGTTAGGTCCGTGGGCTACGTTTAATGGTAAGGTAGCGATCAACTTGTTTAAAGTATTGTTCAAAATAAAACTATAGAATCCTATGATAAAACATACTGAAATAATTCAAACTGCTTTTGTTTGCCTAACGTTTTTATTTATTTATAATAAATAAACATAATATTATTTCCATAAACACTGCTTTCTTTGCGGATTCCGCCCAGCGTAATCCCTTCACTGAATATTCGCATGGGAAAAGGTCGCGGAGTTGAAACTACTTTTTATTATATATTTTTTTTTTATTCATCATAATCTTATTAAAATTGGCTACGAGAACCTTTCTAAAAGTATATAATCTGGCATGGTGACCTAATATTGTACTTGGCCTTCGATATAACAGAAATGTTGTGATTTAGATGGCACAATATTCAAACATCGACGAATAACAATTTTAATCCATCTGCGACCACGAACATCACAGTATTGGAAAGTTCGGAAATTATAAAAAGAAAACAATAAACCTGAATTTAAACTAAAATATATCGGTCCTGTCAAAGACATGTGATAATATTTATTACTATTGCCTACTAGCAAGATACTTTTAAGCAAGCTATTCGTACTTACTAGCAAGTAGTGAAAATTATTGTTTTTATATGGCGAGGTGATTAGGAAAGCCTGAAGGACGGGATAATTTCAATTTCTAGATAAATTTCAGTAAATGTTTAATATCATAACAATCCATCTGTGTTGCTACAAAATATTAAATTAAATATTTGTTTCTTTATAATTAATATGCTTGAAATTACGTTGGAAAGATCTGGCTTTGGAATGAGCTTTGACATGTCGTTCGACAAACGAGGCTTGTGGAGAGTACTTAATGGTAAGTAGCGGTTTAGCTCAGCCCCTGGCATTGCTGATGTCCATGGGCGACGGTAATCACTTACCATCAGGTGGGCCATATGCTCGTCTGCCTACACGGGCAATTAAAGTTGATAAAGGTACGGGTGGACAGTAAAATATTTTGCCTAAAACTTTAAAGTGTAACGCAACTCCATTCATGTTTCTATTCCACTAGCGAGACTTAACGCGAGTGAACACTGAATTTTCCACTCTTGTAACAAATCTATGTCAGGCCACTGGCGATAATCCAAGTTTGTGATATCAGAACTATTTCCTCGATACGTACTTTCTAAATTGATTTGTTTGGCGTATACATATGGAGTTTTTTTTTATTTGTAACTAGCTGACCCGGCAGACTTCGTAGTGCCTTAATCGATAAATACAATTCCTAAACTTTTGTATAAAATAAACTTAAAACAAACAAAAGGAATCCGTCCGACGGGGGACACATCAAAGGAAAAACAAAATTTATTATTTTTATTTAATTCCGAGCATTTTCATATTTATCTACCTTTTAAACCTTCTCCGGACTTATACAAATAATTCAAGACCAAAATTAGCCAAATCGGTTCAGCCGTTCTCGAGTTTTAGCGAGACTAACGAACAGCAATTCATTTTTATATATAGAGATAAAGATAATGTATCATCATACATATTCAATATATCGAAATATAGTAATGGAAAGCCAAGTCAACGAGTCTAAAGCCTGATTGACTGCATAACCAATCCTGCCATCGGTTAATAACTATTTGGGTATTTAAGAGAACAATAGTCAATCATGTTAGTTTATTTGCTTCAATGTTAGATACATAATATGATTTTTTTACCCTGCCTATTCACCGGTAGTCTAAGTGGCTATTCCAGCTACGTTCTGGCTGGTTGAGCTCATGAGGTTCAACTTGAGATTTTGCTAGCACTGACCGTAGCTATAGCGGTGCTTAACAGAATGTACCACCGGATGGCAATCGCGACCCACTGTGAAGATCCGGCGAAAAAACTAGTGACAAATTTATTAGTTCTTATTTTTAATTTATCATGCCATAGATTAGGGTTTTTGAAAATGCATTGTTTTCAATAAAAAGTTAAAAACAAAATTGTCATACAGAAATGACTAAGTTAGAAACTTAGTAAATACAAAATAGCTAATATCTTTAAGCGAGTAATTTTTATAAGTTGTTAATATTTTCATGTATAATTCGGAAGTTGGTTAGGACCCTTGATTCAATTTTTGTATTTAGGTTTTTTTTCTATAGGTGATCCCTATGATGATTTTGGTCAGAATTATAGTTACTTTTTTATTTGTATAAACCTATGTACCTATTTGTATAAAAATAGATTTTTTTTAAGTGATTTGACCTACAGTATGAAATTTGGAAATAAATTAAACGTGGTCGTCCAGATATTGATAGAGAGCTTAGTGGTGTTAATGCTATTCATGTTTAATACATACGCGTTTATTTATTATCAATACAGTTTTGAATTTAGAATTTACATGCTTACGCCATGTTTTTGAGATGGAATAAATCCTTCTCGAAGACATATTAATTACAAAAATGGATCACAAAAAAGTAGAATTTCAAATTTGGAACTCATATGGGGATGCCATCGAGATCTCATTTCTGCGCGCATTTAGAAATTTAAAAAAAATAATTCGGTTCTTTCCACCGCTATTGCACTATATCAAAACTTTCAATTATAGTGAGCACACCTGCCTCTAACTTCATCCCAGTCCAATATTGTTTTCTTTTTATTCTGCATCTGCTCTTGAGTACCTTTTTTTTCTACCTATGCTGATAGCTATGAGAGGCTGTTTCAGCTTCACCCTAACGTGTAGGTGAGCTCACGGGGCTGAAACCGGAGTGTTGCTAACACTGGCCCTAGCAAGAGCAGTGCTTCGCAGAATCTACCACCGGATCGGAAACGCGACCCACTGAGAAGATCCGGCGAGAAACTCAGTGGGCTGTGTCTATGGGTTAATTCGCTCTTGAGTACAAAATTATGTAACCATACATCGGGAACATACCCATAGATTTAAGTTTCAAAATTTTAACACAATTACAAATGACATTAACGTTGTAAATGATTTAAATCACCAAAGCGGCCATAACTTATATCTAAATTGTTTATCAACGACGCGAACGTTAAGAACTTGGCTCCGTTTTGCACATTAACGTTTTGTACGGTTTCGATAACGATGTGACATTTTATTTTTCGTGTATCGCAACCCGAACGTAATATTTCGCATATGATCGTGTCTAAATCACAAAGTTTTTGTGTCCTGTGTACCCGACGTCGCAACAAAAGGATGACACGAAATGTGATTACTCAGCCAGCAGTGGAGCTTGCATGTCATGACGACAGTGAATTACTGGACCCTGGACACAGTAAATAGAACAATACAGATGATTCAAAAATTCTTTCGTCAGTGTAATCTGTCCATAATGGAATGGTTACAAACTTTCTTTCTTCGATAAGTCTAGTATATATAATAACTTGGGGAGGGTATTAGAACTTCGATTTGCATATGGAGGGTCGAATTAAGGAAAACCATCTCAGTATATTAAAAAGTGTCCGCTGAGGTGGCGCTATAGTAGCAAATGGAAAGATTTTAAAAACACAATTCAATCCAGCACAATTCACTCTGTCTAAAACTGCTATATTCTTATTATTTCCACTTCCTACACTAGTGCTATTTAGGTGATTTTTCCAACAATACTTTGCTGTTTACTGTTTTCATCTTGTCCCTTATTCAAGAAGAAGAAGATGCAAGTCGACTTACTATAATTATGATAATTTATAATAATGGAACACAAATAAGTCCGAACACCTTTGCGTTCTATTCTCTATAAAACTAACATAACAATAAGAAACCTATTAGAATAGATTAGTTGATGGTAAAAAATATCGAAATTCGACAGAAAACTGAAGTCATCGACATAGCTTAAAGAGTTAGCAAGCTGAAGTGGCAGCGGGCTGGCCAGTGGGACGGGCATGTCGTAGAAGCGACGGGTTCTCAACGTGGGACGCCCCCTGGTTAGGTGGTGCGATGACCTCCGAACGGTGGCCGGCAAGAAGTGGATGAGGAAAGCCAAAGATCGGGCTCAGTAGTGTGGATTGAGAGAGGCTCTTGTCCATTTTGTCCAGCAGTGGACGACTGTGGGCTGATGTTGACAGAAAATCAATTGAGGTTTCTGAATCAATCTGTTTTGTTTACCTCCAAATTTTTTTTCCACGTTTTTCAGGTGTTCCAACAAAAGCGGGCAAAAAGTTGTTGTCGCACGTTGTACCCAGAGCGAGACTGCTAAATGTTCGCACTCGGACGTTGTAAACATAGCGACATACACTGTGGCGTGTTTGGATTAGGCTCGGCGCAAAGTAAGAGCTATGAAAATATACTGTATATGAAATTCCATAGAGGAATATTTATTCTTAATTTTATTACTACGTATTTCACTTGGATACGACAAAGACACTAAAATAATATGTACATGGTATACTAAGCTGATATTATAGATTAGTAAAAAACAAAAGCTCCCTGCTTATGACAAAAATTTCTGACATCGCGAAACTTAAAATAACATAAAGTTTTCGAAATTTATACGGGTTTTTTTTTCATATTAATTCTATAGACTGTCTATAGAATGTCTATAGACATTTAAGCAATAGATATTACAAATGCTTCCATTTTTTCTTTAAAAGGAAAATATGCCAAAAATAACAACAAAATACTTTATTCACTAACAAACCTGTGATTTCTGTTAGACCTGTACAAATATATGCTATTTATATATTTATAACTAGCTGACCCGGCAGACTTCATAGTGCCTCAATCGATAAATAAAAGACAAAAGGAATTCGTCCGATGGGGGACACATCAAAGGACAAACAAAATTGTTATTTTTATTTGATTCCGAACATTTTCATATTTATTTACTTTTTAAACCTTCCCTGTCTTCCAAAAATCATTCAAGACCAAAATTAGCCAAATCGGTCCAGCCGTTCTCGAGTTTTAGCGAGACTAACGAACAGCAATTCATTTTTATATACTATATAGATAAATTAGTTTTAGTCTGTGACCGTGTTACAACGGATTGTGGTCTTTCAAAAATATTCAATTCATATTTTTGCAATCACAAAAACCGACATACTGTTCAATCAGTATACGTTTACACCACTCGAAGTTTCTTAGCGGTGGTTCACGCAGTAAGGTCGCGGCGGACAGGGGTGAACACTAAATTCTTTATACCGCCAACAAATCCAAGCCGCTGACGTCGAGATAGCGCCATGTTTTATTTGGGTCAGGTTCGGAGCGAAGTGCGCTCTCATCAGATAAGTGTTGCTGCAACTTACGTTGAAGTGATCACACGGGAAATTTATATATTCGTTTCTCCAATAATGATTCTTCCTGTTAAAGTTAGCAAATAACAGTAATTTCTTGTACTTTTTTCATGGATCAGCAGTAAATGGTAATGCTATGAGGTGAGGAGAAGGCATAATATAACTTATAACCGGAAATCGTGAACACTAGAATCGCACGTCACCGTGAGATATGAGTTCGATTGAATTACATTAACTGTTGTTCTGTCTTAAAATCTGCAAAGCAAATTTTGGATTTTCATTATCTTACCTTTAGTTAATCAGGGCAGCAGCGATCTGACTAGTAATTATAGTCCTAAGTATTTAAACAAATTTTGATATTTGTTGCTATTAAAACGCAACACCAAATGTAACGTGGCTGGTGATGATGATGAACGGTTGCTCTTTTTATTTCTCCTTGGCAGTCCGCTAGAGTGCTGGTAGCGTGCCGCGCAGCCTCGACCCCCTCAGGTCGTCCCATGAGCTTCACCGGGGGGGAGGGGAAGCCGGCGCCTACAGGGGATCAAGAGTATGCCCGAGAGTAGGTTTTTTTTATCTTATTGCCATATAGGCTGATGAGCCCCCCCCCCCCCTGATGGTGAGTGGCTACCGACGCTCATGGATGTCAGCAATGCCAGGGGCAGAGCCAAGCCGCTGCCTACCGTTAAAACCGAGACCGACACCCAAAGGCTCCTTATAAATCCGGCTTGACGCTGGAAGAGCCGCCGCGCCGTAGACTTTTAGTTAAATTTCAAATAATATTTTCATTCAATTAAATGTTAGTGAGGTTAGAATTTCATTAATAGAGTAAATACCATGGAAACATTAAACGTTTTGATCATTCAACGCTATATAAACTTGGTGTTATTAAATGTTGGACCGAGAAGTGTTACACAACCCCTTGAGTTATGTTCCTTCTTACTTTGTTATCTTCAAAAGAACATAGAATGTATTGGAGTCGAATTAAAATGGAAAAATATTGCCAAAGGTTATAGGATTTTACAGATAAAATCCAGTCCGATGACTATAAAATAGATAGAAGTACTGAGCATCCATGAAGTTCTATAACTATTTCTCCATGAAGCGTAATATCCAGTCCTTTCACCGAAGCTCACGTGCACGCATTGTATCAGCTATATAAGATTAAAAATATGTTTACATATTTATTTTATCATTTTTATTTTCATATTTATTGTATTACATATCAACCGATTAGTACATTTTTCGGATATAAATAGCTTAGCCCGTAGATACATACTATTTAATATCTACTATTTTATTATATACTATTTTATTAGTATATATTACTATTTTATCTCCATTGAAAAATGCTTTAATGTTTACTTATTAAGTTTATATTTAGTACGCTTTCTCAAGTTTGACTGTTGGTAGGAGCTCTTGTGAGTCCGCGCGGGTAGGTACCATCACCGTGAAGCAGTATTGCGTTTCGGTTTGAAGGATGGGGTAGCCGTTGTATTCGAAACTGAGACTTAGAACTCATGTTTCAAGGGGGGTGGCCGCATTTATGTTGTTGATGTCTATGGGCCCCAGTGACCACTAAACACCAGATGGGCCGTGAGCTCGTCCCCATCAAAGTAATTTAAAAAAAACAGTTGAAAACAACTCATTTTTAGACCTACTTCAATCGTTTCGTAATCTAAAGCTCTGTTGCCAAAGATATGGTGAAGTTTAACTAAAAGTTAGGATTTAAATTAGTCGGAAGCGGACCAACCCCTCTCGGGGAGAAACTTATTTTAAAGGGCCGTAAATCAATGTAATACGTTGCTAGTCAATTAAATTGGAGTATTTGGATAACTTTACAATGTAGTTTAGAATTAATGATTGTGTAACTTTATTCGTATCACAGTTCACACAAGTTTTGATGTTTCATAATATTACTACGTTTACTTTTATTTATCGTATATTAAAATTGAAAAACGTTTTTACAATTGACATTAATTGATATGTTTACTTAAGCTTGTACGAAACAATATGGTATAATACTTCTGTCCCGATTTAGTGTGGACAGTATTATTTTGTCTTAAAAAGACCTTTCTTCTTATTCCAATAACAACGCTTTGGACCGGATGATTAATTGAATAAGTGACCGTCCAGCCGCAAATCCCTAAAAAAATGTTGGCAGTATTTCGGTTACTCTCAATAAGCGTATAGAGCATCAAGGGTAAATTGTGAATAAAAATATGAGAGCGAGATTATTTTACGTGTGGTTCTGACGCGTTCAGTGACCTATGCCTAAGAAAATAACACTGTTTTCCGTTCAATTTGCTTAAAATGAGATTTATTTAGTTCAATCTTTTCCATATTTGGATGAATTACTAAGTTATAAAAGGTCTTCATGTTAAGCTTCGTCTTTCTTAGTATCTATGAAATATTTTTTTCGGGCATGATCCGTGATCCGTGAGGTTTTCGCGCCTACGGGACACGCGGAGTATGGGGGTTTGAATGGTCTGTAGATGTTGGGAGTGGACAGCGGCCCAAAGGACTTTTTTAGGACCTTACCCATCAAGAGACTCACTGCTCTTTTGCTCTCTCACTCGACGTCCGATCTCCGACCGTGTCAGAAACCTGGCAGAGTGGGGGCTATCCGCCGCTAACTCTGCTACCAATGTCGTCGTTGTTATCAACGATAGTCTCGGTGTTCCGGGATAGCTTGCCCGGGTTAGAACCACCTTTCTGCGTAGGAACGTGACACCGCCGACCGGATATGTTCAGCGACGACAGTGACGACGACAACGGGGACTGCATCGCAGGCCGTAGCCGCCGACGTGTCGTCCCATCCTTCTGGTGCCAGCGCGCTAGTGACAGTAGCGTGTGGCGCAGCCTCAACCCCCTCAGGTGACCGTCCTCCGTGACTATGAGTGGGAAGAAACTGCCTCCTCACAGGTGCCGGAGCTGGAACGCTCTCCTCCGGGCAAGGAGGTAGCGGCCGAAACATCCATGACCCGTCACCCGGAATATTGAAGAAGACGTTCTCGTGCCCGATTCACCCAGTCCACTAAGACAGGTGGATCAATATTTTTGAAGTCTAATGAAAGCTTTGTTTTCATATAAAGCGCTAACACTATCCCCTCATTGTATATTGTTTTAAAAATAAGTATATTCGCATGTATTTGATATTAGTGACCTATAAATAAATTAAACATCTTGTACAGATCTTTATATAAGGTGCATAAAGTCGGATGTAATTTTGGCGAAAAAATTATATTTTATTGTCAAGTTTTCTTTTGGGGTAGATATTCATTGCACAGATGTGTTACCAATGCTTAGCATTATAATTCTTGACGCCGATTTGTACGTGTAACTAGTCACCAACAAGCTGAAGGCAGCCCGAAATATCCGAAAGAAGCTCATCTTCGCAGGACAAAATCGTGATCAGTGGATAATGAAGCCGAGTAATGTCATCCATAAATAGATAGGATGCGGTCTCGCCATAAGTTAGGTGAACAAGTTCACGACTCACCTGAGGTGGTATATTTATTTGGATTAGCGGTCCCCCGGTAGTCGAAATTCGACTATAATTAATTGAAATTATGTTTGTACACTATTATGATTCTATTTTCAAAGACTATAATCACCAAAATGATTTCGTCAAATTACACTTTTGATAAAAATATTAATAAAGACAAACAATATTTAATCTATTCTCAATTTGATCACAGACTTTAAGCAATAAGAAAAGTTTGATAATAAACAAATAGTATGCATGCGTGTGTGTGTTAAATACACGGTAGTGTGTGTAATGCTTTTTTTTAAATGATTTAATGTATTTTTTATGCTTAATTTAAAAACAATATTATCATTGTGCACTCCTTCTCTATATTCTCTATAAGTGTGGGAAATTTCATACTCCTCCGTCCGCGCAATTTTCGTAAAAAGGGGTACAAAGTTTTTACTTCACGTATTGATATATAGATGATTATTTTATACTATAAAGTATTTCATTGAAACTAACTATTTATATTCTCCTGTAACCACTTACCTTTCGATTGTGAACTAGTTTCCTAGGGTCATAAAAAACGCAAATTAATTACTTATAATATAATTGCAGTGTAATATATAATATAATAAATTTATATTACATAAGCATTATGTATTGTGCTCGTATTAAATGAGGTCTGCGGTAACAGCACTCGTCTTGCAATCGCTGTAGCATTTTATTACTTTTCCATTTCCACTGGGGTTTCAATTTCCTTTCTCATAATTAATAGCCTTTCTACGAGTTGTCTGACGTTTTCTATTGCCTCTCTCAGAAACTTTACCGTTCCGTTTGCATGACGTTTTGCATTTAGAATCTATATATTAATACGTGAAGCAAAAACTTTGTATCCCTTTTTACGAAAATTGCGCTGACGGAGGAGTATGAAATTTTCCACACTTATAGAGAATATAGAGAAGAAGCGCACAATGCTAATATTTTTTTAAAATAATGCTTAAAAGATACATTAAATCCATAAAGAAAACATTACACACACTACCATGTATTTGACACACACACACACATATACTTTTTGTTTATTGCAGTAAAGTATTGTCAAACTTTTGTTATTGCTTAAAGTCTGTAGTCAAATTGAAAATAGGTTAGTATTGTTTATCTTTAATATTACGAGTATTTGTCTATAGTGTAGTCTTGGCGAAATCTGTAACAATAGGACCATAATAATGTTGAAACTTATAATTCAATTAATTATAGTCGAATTTCGACTACGGCGGGACCACTAGTCATATAAAATGTTTATCAAGTACGAGTACTACGAGTATATTATGTGGACCGGAATAATTAGTTGTTGCAAATAAAAACGGACTGTTTTACGGTTGTAGGTTTTAATACGATGGCTTTGATCGTTTTGTATATGCATGCATTTTCGTCTCGTGTCCATAACCACGAAAACTGTGGAGTATTGGAAACATCGAAAATAATTAAAATGATAATTAAAACGCGAGATAAAACCATTAAAGTGATTTTAATCATTGTGGATTAATTAAGGGAATATAACAGCAGCAGCTAGAGATTAGCGGCCTCGCGCACCCATTTTTTTTTATTTTTTTTTTATTGCTTAGATGTGTGAACGAGCTCACAGCCCACCTGGTGTTAAGTGGTTACTGGAGCCCATAGACATCTACAACGTAAATGCGCCACACACCTTGAGATACAGTTCGAAGGTCTCAGTATAGTCACAACGGCTGACCCACTGCATGTCTTAAATATTTGAAGGGGATGTTCACTAAATGATTGAAACATATTCACACTAACGGCATCGTATGGATTCTAAATCGGTTAGATTAATGATTCTGTTCAAAAATTACCCAGTTAAAAATAAACTTCAAGGAATGGATACTTTATGATGTCACCTCACATTAAAATGCCGAATTGAGCTAGAGAGATAGCGTTCTGTACTACGCATGTAATCCTCGCTAATCTATCTAAATAATATATTTCTCTCTATTAATATTGTGTATAAATAGAGCAAATAAAACGTATAAATTATTCATGTTACCGAATTTGAAGAATAGGATTATCTCAGAATTGTACGCCCGAGTTTTCTTTTTTGGACATGTATTTTTCTGGACATACTACTATGTACATATTAGATTTATTTTAAAGACGATGTACATGAAAACAACAATTAAATAAAGCAACATTTTGAATCGTATGTAACAATATATTATAATAAGCCAGCTTCTTGTTGTTTTCATTAAGTAAATAACTCATTTTAAATTTTTGTCATTTCCGAAAATTTATAACATATTTTTTAGCATACTATTTTTTTCACAAAAAGCTCTTGAAAAGGTCGTTTTGCTGTTCTGTAGCTGTTCATTTCGTTGGCTGCCCTATCAACCCACTAAACGATTCCCCTGACTCTGGCCTCAACGTCCGATCCTCGCCCGAGATAGAACTCGGATGAGGTAGGAAAGTTATTTGACCCCTCCTTCCAACTAAAAGACCTTCCTCGTATCTCCAGCCCGATGGCGTCAGAGCGGTGTGGAAAGGAATGTTCTGTTGCCTCTTTTTCCGAGATGGTGAACTCTCAGACGTCAAGTATCAGCTTCCGTGACATGTCTCTACCATGATAATCGCCTTTTCGTTGCCCCCGCAGACTACTCACCGAATCCGGATCACGCAGTAGCCAGTCACCGTCGACGTCCTAGACACGTCCTTACGGATTCATCACATCCAATAACCATTGCTTTAGACGTGTTCAGCTCTAACACTAGGAGTAGGCCTAGGAACCCCGGTAACTGTACTCGTCGAACTCGACAAAGAGGTCGACGTGCAATCTAACCCATGCATCAGCCCGTTGAGTTTCTCGCCGGATCTTCTCAGTGGGTCGCGGTACCAATCCGGTAGTAGATTCATTCGCGAAGCAATTGCTCTTGAGTTGTTAGGTCTCCTTCGGAGGCGCTCGGGCAGTTGTTAGCAAATTCCACCCCTGAGCTGAGTCTTTGCTCGCCCACCTCTCCTGGTGAACCTGGAAAGGCCTCCGGGCCACCAGTAATCTTTCAATAAAAAAAATGATTCTACCAAGCATCATATTCACACGGTGACAAATGTATCCTCTAGATAGGCTCCGACTGTTTGCTCCACCCTGTCTTCGTCGCCGTACTCACCGAAGCAACCGTGTCCGGTCCGCACCCGCTTCAGCTGGTAGGCTGAACGTCCTCAGTCACGGTTTATCTAATAAGTAGCTGTGTAGCGGTTCAAGTTATATTTTATGTTTAAAGGATCATCACTGAGTTCAATTGTGTGTATTCAACAGGGGATTTGGGTAAGCGAGGCCGCTAATCTCTAGCTGCTGCCGTTATATTCCCTTAATTAATCCACAATGATTAAAATCACTTTAATGGTTTAATCTCGCGTTTTAATTATCATTTAATTATTTTCGAGGTTTCCAATACACCACAGTTTTCGTGGTTATGGACGCGAGACGAAAATTCTCTTCGATTAAAAACGAAAATCGAAAAACAAATACTTCCAATCCACAGTAGTAGTCTAAATCTACTCTTCAATTTGTTTCTTCTCCTACACAAATATTTCCTACCATTCGTACCCAGTTTTACTGAGAACGGTTAGGTACCGCTATCCTACTTATTTTTATAGCAAGCCGTTCATAGCAAGACTCTTGAGACTCGCATCTCGCGTCTCAGCTTGGGTTCCATTCGGGAAACATGACCTTATCCGGCCGTCTTATCATGGTGGACCACAATAATAAAAGCTCCCACTTTTGGTCACCGCGTCCGATTAGTTTTGCAGTTATTGATAAATCCGACGGACTCAGCTCAATTTAAATGGTGAAAAAGTCATCCTCAACAGCTTTTGAATATAGAACCAATTATTAATAGCGTCGATGACTCATCATTGGCTTTCGTGTTCTAATGAAAATCAAATATTTGGCCATTAGCACGTAAACACTATTCGGAGCGTTTCAAAAACGCTTACGCATCAAATTAACTCAGCGCTTCCTAAAGTTAGGAGACAATTTGTGGTATACATGATGTCATAGCCTGATCACTGTTTGAATGGAGGAGAAGTATTTCTTAAACAGCAGATGTGAGCGTTTGGTGTGATGCCGCAAAGGTTTTAGTAGCTACCGATGGAACGGTAAGTCATACATTGATTACTGGTTGTTCGAAACCAATCCGTTAGTTTTTGAATTCTTACCACGGCAACACGGGTCGCGATTTGACGGTGCCGTCGCGATTTGACATCTGTCACTTTGTCTTGCTTCTCGAACGGGACGGTACCTGTATATTGACGGTCTACGCTAAAGTATTGTATCATCGCTAATCCTTATCCATTCCTGCCCTATACCCTTCTCCCTAAGTGATACGGCGTGAGAAGACGAAGGCATCGGTTCCGGTGAGTGATTGCATGATATTTTGTTAAAATAGTACATACGGCGCCGCGAATCGCGGCACAAGTTCGACGCGCACCTCGTGCTGGTTTCCGTAGCCCTAGGCTGCCACGAGGTCGCTGGGTTCGAATCGAACAATTTCTGGTAGCAGAGCGTGGTTAGATTTCTGAAATCTATAGTAATTACCACGAATGTAAAATTTTTTACGTCTAACCTCACTTAATTTTGTTACTAGTCAGCAGAAGTAGTGTAGGCATAGGGTTCGGTTCTGTTTAAACTATCATTCTGCTGACCTAGATCAGGTCATTTAGTGTGTTTCTATCCACCTGGTTAAGAAAATTAGTGAGTAGTAATAGTTAGTAATAGTAAGACTGATTTATTAGCTTCCACTGCGCATAGCTGACTAATTGTACGTGAGTTGGACAGCTGTGCTGGCTGAGTTTATGACCTAGCACACAGCTGCTACAGTGGTCAGCTATTTTCATACTATTACTACAGATTTATGTTAATTCTGCTCATCATAGCAGTAGATTACCACATCTATTTAAGCATAGTTGTGTGTAACAATCTGAATGTTATTACAGTTTGGGTTTATAATTCATTATTAATTTGTGTATGATTGTAGCTCACTTACTACTTATATTTTAGTATAATTACACATTTGTAATTGAATATAACTGGAGTACTTGTTGAACTTGTAGTAGTAGATTGCTGGTTGGGCCCTGTTTGGAGACCAGCTTAGTTATAGTCCAGAGGCCAACGGTGTATGAGTGTCATTTCAAAACTTATACCAGCAATTTGCTATTATATATATTTTTTGTTATTTGTTTTAATTTGTTCTAAATTTAAATTACTTGTTTGAATTTGTGGTAGTGGATTGCTGACTGTGGGCCCTGCTTGGTGACTGGCTTTGGTATAGTCCTGAGGCCATCAGTGTTTGAAAATTAATTCACAAATTTTTATCAGCAATTTGCTATCATATAATTAATTTTTAATTTTAATTTTGTTATTTGACTTACCCGTTGAACGGTGTGAATACTTTGTGATAGTAAATTGTTGATTGGGTCCTGCTTGGTGACTGGCTTCTAGTTATAGTCTAGAGGCCAGGTGTGCTTGAGTTTAGTTTTCAACTCAAAACCTGGTATCAGCAATTTTCTATCTTATAACTTTTAATTTTAAGTTTGTTCTTAATTGTTGGGGTGTCCTTGGTACAGTGGTGAGGTCTAGGTTACCTAAATACTTAGGAGTAGGAATATTTTGGTGGGCTCACTCGTACACTACTTTAAATAATTCCTTTGATTTTTTTTTTTAATTTATTTTTTGAATTTTTTTTATTTTTTTTTGAATTTTTTTTTGAATTTTTTTTTTGAATTTTTTTTGTTCTGGTTGTAAACTGCAAGTAACATGTCGGTGTCCTACATTCGCGGGAAGGTGACTAGTGAGCTCCGATGGTTCGCATCAGCTCATGCTTTGGTTGACAGAACAGATAGGGATGCGGCATTGCTCGATAGGGCGTCTCAGGTGCACGAACGGTTGGAGGTAGTGTACGATCGGTTGTCTGACCTCGTTGCTTTGGGGTCCGAAGTGGAGAAGGAGGTGATCCATGCCATCAGTCTTGACGTGGACCAGTGTCAGGAGTACGCTGATGCCATTCTGCAACGGGTGGCCGATATTAAGAAGCAGTCGTCTTCCGGTGGTAATGGAGGTTCGGGAACTTCGTCAGGCGTCATATCACGACTCCCCTCCATCGACCTGCCGATCTTCCACGGTGATCTGAACGAGTGGGTCGGCTTTATTAATTTGTTTGACAGCCTGGTCCATGGTCGGTCGGACTTGACTGCCTCTTATAAGATGGCTCAGCTTCGGGGTGCTCTGCGAGGTGAACCTGGTGAATTGGTGGCACACTTGCCTATCACCAACGACAATTATGCGGTCGCACGCCAGATCCTGTTCGACCGATATCAAAATCAACGACGGTTGGTGGACGCTCAGCTGGCCAGGCTGTTTGCGATACCAAAACTTTCTCGGGCTTCCGATATCAGAGCCGAGGTACTGAATCCAGTTACGGTGGCCACTAAGGCCTTGGGCAATTTGGGTCTACCAGTAGACCAATGGTCATATCTGCTCTTTTATATTGTTGCAGGTAGGCTGCCGGTTGAGGTGCTCACTCGCTTCGAGCAGCAGGACAACGCAGGTAGGGACGAACTGCCTACCCTGGCCAGTCTGCTGGCGTTTTTAGAAGCCGAAAGTCGCCGACACGAGATTATGCCACCGCCCTCCTCCTCTGGGTCGCGTGTGCCGGCTTCCGGCCACGCCGTTTCGGTTGCTCAGAGGGGAGGGGGAGGGGATAAGAGGGGGCCGTCTTAACGACTGACTGCGCTCATGGCAGCGGTGGGAGGCCCACGGTGTGCCTTCTGTCATGAGAGCGGGCACGACGTAGCCGCCTGTCCGAGGTTCCGGTCGACGCGCATCAGGGGTAGACGCAACATCGTTGCCCAGCGGCGATGGTGCTTTTTTTGTTTGGGCCGCACACGGCGAGCGTCTGTCCACAGTCACAATTGTGCCCTAATTGCGACGGTCGGCACCATGCCCTCCTGTGTCTGGAGTCTGCCGCCACTCCGAGGTCATCCGGACGCAGTCATCCAGCCTCGCCGACCGGTGAGCGCACCGGTCGTAGCCCTCGCCAATTCGGCGGCGTGGACCCTCGGAAAGAGGCTTCGCAGGGAGGCGCCGGGTTAGGTACTGCGGGCGGGTGCCAGCGGATGCCCACTAGCTACGCCGGGGTGGCCACGTTGTCCCCCCGTGCGGGGCCGTGTTCGCCTGCTGGATCGAGTAGCCCTGCTCACTCGTCTCCCCCTCCCTCAGAAGTACGGTTTTCCCCTCCGCTGAGGGAGCGGCCGACGCTGGAGCGACTCCCTCCAGTGTTTGGCCCGTTTGGCCATCGTACGCGGAGGTATATGAGGCGGGACGGGAAACGAGGGCCTTATGTGGGAGCGTGGGATCCGCTGGCACGCTACGACCTTCCGTCGCGCGCCGACCGGGATAGCGGGGACCCGGGCCCCCGCTAGGAAATTGCCGCTCACTGCAGTGTTGCCCCAGCCCCAGAAGCTGTTTTACTTCCTACCGCTTCTGTTCGGGTGTTGGATTCGGATGGCAACACTGTGTTTGCTCGAGCTCTGTTGGATTCCGGCGCACAGGGCAGTATTATGTCGAGCAACCTTGCAGTACGGTTGGGCAATCCTATTTACAAGTCTTCTTATTCTATTCGTGGAGTGGGCAATGTTAGAATTTCGGACATGATCGGTCACACTTCATTTATTTTCTCATCGAATCCTAACCCTCGCTTACAGTTTAGAGTCTCAGCTTTGGTGATGCCTGAGGTGATAGGTCGTCACCCTCCGGTGAAGGTAAATAGTTACATACGGTCATTGACTTCAGACTTACGGCTAGCGGACCCCAAGTTTGACACACCGGGGCCAGTAGACGTACTACTTGGGGCGGATGTACTAGGGAAGCTGCTCCTGACTGGGAAGCGCGTTCTTCATGCGGAGGGTTTGGTTGCAATGGACACAAAATTAGGGCATGTATTGTTGGGTCCTGCGTTCCGGCCGGTCGCTGCGAGGAAATCGGACAATTTTCTGGTCGGGTCTACGCTTTCGGAAGTAGTCCAACGGTTTTGGGAACTAGAAGAACCTCCTACAGCTTATCGAGTTAACCCGGATGAGGAGGAATGTGAGCTGTTTTACCAGAATAATACGGGTCGTCTCTATTCGGGCCGGTTCTTGTTAAGACTTCCTTTTCGGGCGAATCGCCCACTGCTAGGCAGTTCGAGGAAGGCAGCAGAGACTAGACTTTTGTCAATGGAGAGACGCATGAGGCGCGACGCGGTGTTCCGTCAGAAATATGTAGAGTTTATGCGGGAGTATGAATCCTTAGGTCACATGTCGGTTTCCAAGGTAGATTGGAGTGCTACGGAGCACTGTTTCCTGCCTCATCATGCGGTTTTGAAAACTCCTAACGGTAAAATTAGGGTCGTGTTTGACGGTTCGGTTACGACCTCCTCCGGCGTCTCGTTAAATCAGTGTCTCCATTCGGGTCCAAAGCTGAACCGGGACATTTCAGACATACTGACGAGCTTCCGCAGGCACCAGATCGTTTTCGTGGCAGACATCCGAATGATGTTCAGGCAAACGGTGATTCATCCGGAGGATAGGCGGTATCAACTCATTCTCTGGCGTGAAAGCTCAGATGAGCCCATAAAAATTTATGAACTGAACACGAACACTTACGGGTTGCGGTCGAGTCCATATTTGGCGGTTCGTTCTTTGCGGGAGCTGGCAGTGAGGGAACGGTTGCACTACCCTCGTGCTGCGGACATTTTGGAACGGGACCTATATGTCGATGACGTATGTACGGGCGCCGACAGTGTCGAAGAGGCCTTATCACGCAAGGATGAACTGATCCGCCTTTTGAGCAGGGGCGGGTACGAGTTGAGAAAATGGCTGTCTAACTGTCCTGAGTTGTTGACTGGTTTGCCAACGGAGTATCAACAGGATCCCCATCTTTTCGAGAATGTCGATAACCCTAACATGCTGTCGGTCCTAGGGATTCAATATCGTCCGATTCAAGATGAATTTACCTATCGGGTGGAGTTGGAAAATCCAAAGGTATGGTCTAAGCGAACGGTGCTTTCCACAATTGCTCGAACCTTCGATCCAAACGGTTGGATCGCTCCTGTCACTTTTCTCTTAAAGTGCTTCATGCAGCGACTGTGGTCTGCTAACCTGTCATGGGACGAGGGGATTGCTGGTGACCTATTGAAGGATTGGTTGAACTTTTTCTAGTCTCTTCCTGATATTAACCACGTGTCAATACCTCGGAAGCTGGTTCCTGCGGGCAAATACAAGGCGTCTCTCCACGGGTTTTCGGATGCCTCGGAACGCGGATTCGCAGCTGCGGTATACTTGCGAACGGTTTCTTCAACTGGAAGGGTTGATATACGGTTGGTGTTAGCTAAGAGTAAGGTCGCTCCGCTTCGGACACGCATGACAATTCCGAAGCTCGAGTTGTCTGGTGCCGCTCTACTGACTAGGTTGTTAAACCATACAGCTACTAGTTTACGGTCAGTTATTGATTTAGAAAACACTGTGTATGCTTGGACAGACAGCCAGATAGTGTTGTGCTGGTTGAAGGCTTCGGTTCATACACTTGAAGTTTTCGTGGCCAACCGTGTCTCCCAGATTCAAGGATCTGAGGTCCCTCTAACATGGAGACATGTGCCTGGTGAGCTCAATCCGGCGGACTGCGCTTCTCGGGGATGCTTAGCATCGGAAATAGTTGATCATCAGTTATGGTGGGGTCCCCAGTGGCTCACAATGAAGGCTTCTCAGTGGCCACCCTCTCGCATAGGAGTTCCTCCAGGTCTCGTGGCTGCACCGGCGCAGTTCCAGGATCGAGGAGTGATTCAGGGGTTGGATTTGGATCTGCTCATCAACCGTTATAGCTCCTTGGACAAGCTGGTTAAGGTTACCGCCTGGATTTTGAGGTTTATTCGGAATTGTCGTTTGTCGGTGTCTCAACGCAATATGACACCTGTTGTGTGTCCCATCGAGCGGAAGAAGGCACTGCTGAAATTAATTGAAGTTGTGCAAGCCACCAGCTTTCATTCAGAATTGAAGGCGCTAAGGACTGAGCGCCCTAAGCTTCGTGGAGCTATCGCTCGTCTTAGCCCCTTTGTAGACGGCCAGGGGTTGATTCGAGTGGGAGGTAGATTAAGTAACTCCAATTTACCTTATTCGGCGCGCCATCCTCTTTTACTTCCCAAGAAGAGCCAGTTAGTTGACCTGTTGGTGATGGATCGCCACATCGCAAATTCGCATTCCGGTTGCAATGCGCTGCTGGCATCCCTCCAGAGGGAATTTTGGATTCTGTCAGGGCGTCGTACGGTTCGGAGCGTCCTTTTCCGGTGTTTACCCTGTTATCGGCTTAAGGCGTCTACGATGCAGCCTCAGATGGGAGATCTGCCTCCAGACAGAGTGAAGAAGATGAGGCCGTTTTCTGGAGTTGGTACGGACTTCGCTGGGCCCTTCATGATCAAGGCTTCACGTTTGCGGAATGTTAGGTTAATTAAGGCTTATCTGTGCGTCTTTGTCTGTCTTTCAACCAAAGCTGTACATCTTGAAGTTGTTGCCGACCTTACAACTGAAGCCTTTTTATGCCAGCTTGGATAGATTTGTGTCCCGTCGAGGTTTACCCGAATTGATACGCTCCGATAACGGAACGAATTTTGTAGGTGCGGACCGTTACTTGCGGGATGTAGTAAATTTCTTGAACAATAACCAGGTGGATATTGAAACGGCCCTCTCTCGTCGCGGTATTCGGTGGACCTTCAGTCCTCCAGGATGCCCCCACTGGGGTGGAATTTTCGAGGCAGTAGTAAAATCGGCTAAGACTCACTTGATGCGCGTGATAGGGCAAACCTCGCTCACCTTTGAGGAGTTAACCACGGTATTTTGTAAAATTGAAGCGGTACTTAATTCACGGCCGTTGTGCCCGCTCAGTTCAGACCCGAATGACTAGGACAGCCACTCAATGCGTTGCCGGAGTATCCCCTCTCGGATATCAAGCCTGGACGGTTGAGGCGATACCAGATGTTGCAGCAGATGTCCCAAGATTTTTGGAAACGTTGGTCCCTTGAGTATTTACATCTGCTCCAGCAGCGCTTTAAGTGGACGGATAAAACCAGTCCCCCTCACGTCGGTGACCTTGTGTTGGTTAAGGATGCTAACCTGCCGCCACTGCGTTGGCGTAGGGGGCGCATTGTTAATCTGTTTCCCGGTAAGGATGGGACCCCTCGGTCTGCAGAGGTTCTGGTCGGGGACTCGGTTCTCAAACGAGCGGTCACAACGTTGTCCCGGCTGCCAGTTGATTAGGGACAGGTAGGGGACCTGTCCGGGCGGGTGACTGTTCGAAACCAATCCGTTAGTTTTTGAATTCTTACCACGGCAACACGGGTCGCGATTTGACGGTGCCGTCGCGATTTGACATCTGTCACTTTGTCTTGCTTCTCGAACGGGACGGTACCTGTATATTGACGGTCTACGCTAAAGTATTGTATCATCGCTAATCCTTATCCATTCTTGCCCTATACCCTTCTCCCTAAGTGATACGGCGTGAGAAGACGAAGGCATCGGTTCCGGTGAGTGATTGCATGATATTTTGTTAAAATAGTACATACGGCGCCGCGAATCGCGGCACAAGTTCGACGCGCACCTCGTGCTGGTTTCCGTAGCCCTAGGCTGCCACGAGGTCGCTGGGTTCGAATCGAACACTGGTGGTAGGACCTCTTGTGAGTCCGCGCGGGTGGGTACCACCACTCTGCCTATTTCTGCCGTGAAGCAGTGATGCGTTTCGGTTTGAAGGGTAGGGCAGCCGTTGTAACTATACTTGAGACCTTAGAACTTATATCTCAAGTTGGGTGGCACATTTACGTTGTGGGTTATTACTTAGTCGTGTGGGCGAGCTCACAGCCCACCTGGTGTTAAGTGGTTACTGAAGCCCATAGACATCTACAACGTAAATGCGCCACACACCTTGAGATATAAGTTCTAAGGTCTCAGTATAGTCACAACGGCTGCCCCACCCTTCAAACCGAAACGCATTACTGCTTCACGGCAGAAATAAACGGGGCGGTGGTGCCTACCCGTGTGGACTCAAAACAGGTCCTACCACCAGTATAACACATAGTTACACACACCACACCATAGACATAGTTGCTGCTACAGTTAAGTCTGTATTACTGAACTTTTATGTATTTCTCGTTTGGAACTCAAGCGCCTTAATGGAATTTGATCGCTTTCATATTGACACGATCCGCAGCGGGACGTTTCCACACGTTATTGGTGCCTTTCAACTATTATGACTGTAGTCTACGTGACTCAACTTCGTGCACTAGCTTTTAAAATATTTATTTTCTGGTCACTCCGACTTTTGTTGTGAATTTGTGTTTCTTGTTTCCGAAGTATTTTTATGTTTTCATAGTGTAATGTGGATTTTAATTGCGTTATTGGATAGAGCTTACGGTCCACGTTAATTTAAATACGTATGGGATAATTATAATGGTATTTCGGTTTGAAGGGTAGGGCAGCCGTTGTAACTATAATGGGATCTTAGAACTTA
Organism: Bombyx mori; assembly: GCF_030269925.1. Taxonomy (NCBI): domain Eukaryota; kingdom Metazoa; phylum Arthropoda; class Insecta; order Lepidoptera; family Bombycidae; genus Bombyx; species Bombyx mori. The sequence continues at coordinate 8,690,215 of NC_085124.1, forward strand.
TATCTCAAGGTGGGTGGCGCATTTACGTTGTAGATTTTTTTTATTGCCTTTGTAGGCAGACGAACATACGGCCCACCTGATGTTAAGTGGTCACCGTCGCTCATGGACGTCAGCAATGCCAGGGGCAGAGCCAAGTCGCTATCTATGGGCTCCAGTAACCACTTAACACCAGGTGGGCTGTGAGCGGGGGTGTAGCCCTAAGCTTTCACTAGGTGTCGGCAGCACTGTCAATTGCATCGTCTGCGATAATCTCAGAACAGCTGAAGACTGGATCACATGGTGCAACATTTGACGATAAAACTCATGGATGAATGGAGGTGGTCACGACACATGAGGGACACTGTATCTTACCTATTAAACAAGACGTACTCGCAACATGCCCTACCAATAACTACTAGTAATGACATATGAGAAATTTCTAGTTTTAGATTATCAAATGTTAATCAATGAACATTTTTAAAATTATTTTGAAAACAATTAGCATAAAGCTCACAGGCGATAAATTTTCATTGTTGTCATTTGTAAAACAATAATCGCATCAGGAGTTGGAATACGCAATTAAAAGAAAAGATTTTTATTCGCAATACGCATAGTTTTCCAAATTTTTAATAAATACGTAGTCAATTTTACTCAAACATGTACCGGGAATGAAACTACATTTAAGGGAAAACAAAACTTTAGGAACAGCAAATCAAACATCTTTGTAAATGAGTCGTCTATTATCAAAGGTGGCAATCTGTACATTTGGACAAAATTTTTTTATTGATATGTCAATACAGATTTATTTGAATATAATCGTCTCCTTCAAAGAATACGGTTCAAAACCTGCATTAAATAAAGGTTAATAGTTAACCTGTTATTTATCTAAGATGTCGTTCCGAAGAGTTTTGTGACTGCCAATGGAATACAAAGTCAATAATTCGTTTTTCTGATTTACCAATCATTGTCCAAAAGTCAGATTGCCGCCTTTGATAATAGTCGACTCAAATATAGAAACCGGTGTAGCTTTAACGAGCAGCAATGTATATCGTTATCAATAATAGAAACAGCTTCGTTTAAAATTGAACGTTAACTTCTTAATGAGGCCAAGAAATTTTGCACGTCGAGTACTAAAACTTAAGAGGCGTGTAAACTTTCATTCGGCGTCATTAAAAGTTTTCAGTTTGAAGATTTGTGCCAACACTAATTAGCCAGACACTTATGAAAAATTTTAAGTCTCGACGACTCTTAAATGTTTGCCAAACAAACGGGAACGTTGACCAGATGTCCTCTCTGAGGTGCCCCTTTGACTTGTGCTTCGTAACTTTGTACCACTTTTTTTTTTTTTTTTATACCTTCCTTTTAACCTGATGGTCTTGAGAGACCATTTCAGTGCAGCCTTAACTTGTAGGTGAGCTCACGGGGCTCAAACCTGACGACATTGCTAGCACGAACCCTAACAAGAGCTGTGCTTTGCAGAATCTACCACTGGATCGGAAACGCGACCCACTGAGAAGATCCGGCGAGAAACTCAGTACTTTACCATCAAAAAACTTTTCACAAATAAACGCAGAGCTACTTATAGGATAAAAAACTTCAAATTTAATCGAGCGATGCGCTGCGGTGTCTTTGAATTTTTAATTTTAAATAATAATCTTGGCGTCATGATTTCGAGAGAATTTGCCTATATCACTCTCTTATTCCCCTATCCCATATTATGTACATGAGCGAAAATTATAGCGATTCGTTCGACTTAAAGGGCGGATCAGCGTAAGCATATTTTATGCGGAGGTTGTTATTTTATTGTAAACAATTCAACGTGATGTTAGATACAATAATAAGTAAGAGTCGCATTCGTCTCTCAGTCATTAAAGAAGTGGTAGACATTTTTATGTTTTATTGTAATGTAATAGAATTCAACGTAAAATAGCGAAAATATCAAGAATACTTTTAATGTAGCTACTAAAAACGCGGATACGGTGAAAAAATATAATTTTATAATAACAAACTCCTTGCGGAACAGAGATGGTAGTGACGTTTTTATTAATAGATCGATTTACAAATGATACACATCAATTTTTTTTAAGAGATTTTATGACCTGGTAACTGAGACCTTTAAGTCATGTCTTATTTTACTTTATATTCTTAATTTTATGAAAAATGATAATATGGAGTGAAATGAAATGAAGATGATTAATTTGAAACATTAATCAACTGGGATGAAATTTAATGAAATGAGATGATATGGGATGAAATATAATCGCAGTAAAATGGTGGTCATTTACTGGAATACACATCAATTCGATTCACGCTACCATAGACTATCTTTGTAGTCGAAGTATGATTAGAACACTTTCAGAATGGTCTACAATTATAACTGCATCGAATGACCTACAAATACAAAAGAAGAAGGGTATTCGAAAATCACGAATAGCTCATTTTAACCTATCTGGCCTGAGAAACCCTTTCGCGAGCTTATTCAAATAACAGATTTTGCAACTAAATTTAAAATGAATTTCAGTGAGCATAGAGCAGCTATTTATTTTAAAAAAACCGAGTGTTTTTAAAGTAATTTGAAGATAGTACGATTATATAAATACATACGATTTACAAATATACAATATCTTTAAAGTAAATAAAATAACAATAATAAAAAATATATAAATTTTATATCTATATATATAAAAATGAAACCCGTTTTCCGTTGTCACGACATAACATGAAAACGGCTTGACCGATTTGGCTAATTTTGGTCTTGAATTATTTGTGGAAGTCCAGAGAAGGTTTAAAAGGTAAAGATAAATATGAAAATGCTCGGAATTAAATAAAAATAACAATTTTGTTTTTCCTTTGATGTGTCCCCCGTCGGACGGATTCCTTTTGTTTGTTTTATGTTTATTTTATACAAAAGTTTAGGTATTTTATTTATTGATTGAGGCACTACGAAGTCTGCCGGGTCCGCTAGTTATCTAATAAAGATTAGTTACAAACATGGCCAAATCCGCTATGAGTCAGCTAAACAAAATATGGAGAGATCGAAACATACTCAAGAAGACGAAAGTGCAAATTGTTGAGACGCTCGTTTTCTTAATCTTTTTGTATGGGGCTGAGACCTGGATCTTGAAAGAGTCTGACAGGCGACGCATAGACGCGTTTGAGATGTGGTACTGGCGGCGCATGTTGCGCATCCCTTGGACGGCTTTCCGGACGAGCGCTTCCATCTTCAACGAGCTAAAAGTAGACCAGAGGCTATCCACCAAATATCTATATAGAGTGCTCCAATACTTTGGTCACATAGCAAGAAAACCCTCTGACAACCTGAAGAGACTCATAGTGACGGGTAAAGTGGATGGAAGACGATCCAGAGGTCGGAGCCGAAAAAGATGGAGTGACCAAGTGTCCGAGTGTCTGGACATGAGACTGAGCCACGCACTTTATTGTGCCACTGACCGACTTAAGTGGCTACAAATTAAAAAAAAAGGTCACAGGCGGGCGCATCACGATGCTTAGCAATGAGCGATCGACTGAAGGAGGAGTTAGAAACATAGTTTTTGTATATGTGGATAATTTTACAATTCAAACACATCTTTTTACAAAAGTTCTAACAAATGTAGTTCCAAGAGAATACGTTATTCATCTTTCGCGTTAGTTTCAGGTAAATAAAGAATATCCTTAAATTCCCGTGAGGAATTCAAACTTTCATAAGTAAAGAAGGTATGTTGAGGAAGTCAGCGGTTACGAGAGGATTGCAATCTGCAGTCACCGGTGGCGCAGTTCAGTCACGATCGGGTAATAATTCGGGGACGTGCCGTCACTGCAACGTTAATGTGTCGCGCGACGCTTAATTGCAATTGCGCTTGTGTTAAATGAAAAGATCGTATCGTGTCATCAGCTGCACTTCGGTTTAATAATATCATATCATATCATGAAAGATACTATGCATAATATGAATTTCTTCCTGACTATTAAAATTCGATGTGTAATGGAGTCGATTTGCAATAATGTTGTCAAGTATTACGTAGTTGTGTCGATGTTGGCTCCCTTAAACACTGAACATGGAGCAAATTCCCACGAATGCAAATGCCCATTTCGATAGTAGAAACAATAGTTTGCATGCGCTATTCTTAATATCGATCGCTAAAGTTAATTTTTGCAGTGTCATAAGACTTCCACAAAGACAATATAAAATACCGTTTTGTAAAAATTAAACTAACTTCATTAATAGGTTTAAGTACCATGTTTTACTGTAGATTTCAAGTCAGATTTTAATAAATTTACATATATCTAAAATAAAATCGAATATAAGAAATCGAAGTCTCAACTTTATAGTAATTCAAGCGTCCTATAAATCGAGCTGGAATGGAAGTTTGCTTCTGTGGTCTACCCTTTGGGACATAAACTGCTGTAATAACATTAATTACGAATATAGAGCTGGTACGAAGGTCCTATGAAAAAGAAATTTTGCTACACGAGGGGAAGATAAAACAAAGGATAGGCTTGCTTGTCCGAGGTGTAAAAACCCTATGTGAATGCGACAGCTGACCACGAATACAGGGATGTAGTTAGAAAATTCTCAGTACTAAAAATATTTCTTGGAAGTTTTTTAATTCATTTATATTTTGCGCTTTTGGCCATACGAATTTTTGTTTCGAAATGTAATTTTTTTTCAAGTTTATGAACAGCTAATAATCTATGTTGTGTATTTTATTTATCTCCCTCACTTGAGTTCGGATCTGAACTAGACCCTTCTGGACAGCGATTAATGGCTAAAGCAATTAAAGTAGTAAACAGCAGGTGCAGTGAGACGCTGCGGTGGCGCTCTCAGGAACAAACAGAATAGTGTGGGAAATGGACCGAGTTTGATCATTCAGTAAATGATATTACATACGGACTCTTTGTTTGAATAGCTTGACATAGAATTGAGTAACATTTTGTATTTAGGATAATGTTCAGTGAGTTCACACTAATATAATTAGCTAGCTAACACTAGCTCTGAGGAATGAGCTCCCCTCCACGGTGTTTCCCGAGCGCTATGACTTGTCCTTCTTCAAACGAGGCTTGTGGAGAGTACTCAACGGTAGGCAGCGGCTTGGCTCTGCCCCTGGCATTGCTGAAATCCATGGGCGACGGTAGCCACTCACCCTCAGGTGGGCCGTATGCTCGTCTGCCTAGAAGGGCAATAAAAAAAAGAAAGTTATTTTTCTTCCTAGTCGTACACTCTTGACGGAGTGGTCGTGGTCATTGCATCAGTCGCATCCTGCGATACCGATGCGACGCCATGTGGCACGGTGTTTCGCAGAGTGAGAGCAATCATTTATGTTGAAGTGTGTCACAAATTTTATGAGGTCGGTCCATCGTGTTGGAGATCGTCTGCGAGATCTTTTGCCCTCGACTTTGCCTTGCACCACTGACCGCTCAATGGAGTCTTCATTACGAGTGATGTGCTCGAAGAACTTGAGGATTCGTATCAGTATTTGGACTGTTGACTGAAGAACGTTATAAGCATCGGTAAGTGTAGGAGCATATAGTTTATTCGTGAGTTATATCTATTCAATAAACGTTAAATTAGCAAATAATTTAACTGTTTTTTTAAAAGTTTTTTTTTTGTTTTCTAGAAGTAATGCAATCCGGCGAGAAACTCAGTGGTAGTTCGCTCGTCGAACTATTCGTGGTAATCGACAATTTCGACGAGGACGGTGATCAGTTCTTGAGGAGCTATAAGTAGCTTTCTTTAAAGTAAACATTAATTTCGTAGATAAAGACCTAATAAATTCACTTTCAAATCATATCGATCAAATGCTCCGTGGCTGAATGAAAGATATTGCGCTATCCCACTTTCACATGTGTATGTATGTTGCAAAGTATGTTTGCACTTATATTTACTTTATTATAGGATCGCGATAGAATGTCTCCGGACATTTATAGGTGTGCAATTTCGGAACGTCAAAGTGTCAGTGACCGCCTTGACACCAACTCTCTTTCAAATCCAGCCGCCAAGAGTAACGCATCAATTTTATATTAAAATTATATTAAATAATTAAATGATAATTTATATAAATTATATTAAAATTATATTAAATACTATAAATAAGGTACAATAAATATTTCAAAACAATAAATACAGTCCACGCTCAATTGCCACAACGCAACAATAGGCGTTCTATATCCTTAGCGTACAGTGTGTTATTGCCAGTATTTTCTAAATATGTTAGTTTTTTTTTACATTCAGTATTGTTTCGGCTCGTGTGTCCAACTCATAAGAAAGTAAATGTAAACGGAACAAGTCGGGCAATTCCGCAGGGCTCCAAACTATACACACAGCGGGCGTAATGCGATACTGTTTGTTCTAGGAAATAATCTCTTAGAGCAAACAAGAGTTGCACTTTATTTGTACCAACGTTTTAATGCGCACTGCATCTGCAGCGGGGCTCTATGCAAAGGATATTTCATTATTACTTTTTAAATTGGTTTGTTATGTGTTGAGTTTCAGAAGACTTTATGGACTTTGAAGGGACAGATAGCATCACGGTGGAGAGGATACCAGCAATTCTGGCGTCTTACCTTTTTTTATTGCTTAGAAAGGTGGACGAGCTCACAGCCCACCTGGTGTTAAGTGGTTACTGGAGCCCATAGCCATTTACAACGTAAAATGCACCACCCACCGTGAAATCTAAATTCTAAGGTCGCAGGATAGTTACAACGGCTGCCCCACCCTTCAAGCCGAAACGCATTACTGCTTCACGGCAGAAATAGGCGGGGTGGTGGTACCTACCCGTGCGGACTCACAAGAGGTCCTACCACCAGTAATTACGCAAATTATAATTTTGCGGTTTTGATTTTTATTACACGATGTTATTCCTTCACCATGGAAGTCAATCGTGAACATTTGTTAAGTACGTATCTGATAAGAAAAATTGGTACCCGCCTGCGGGATTCGAAAACCGTTACATTGCTAGATACGAATGCACCGGACGTCTTATCCTTTAGGCCACGACGACTTCAAAACCTTACCTATTTTGACTGTCGATTGTTTTGCAGCAGTAATAAAATATAGACGGCGATACTGATCTATATAATTGCACAACATTTATTTACTTACCTTTCCTAAATTAAGTAGATTAAGAAATAAATACACGGTTTAAATGATGATATTTGTTATAAAGCGTGGTGTTATGGCGCCTTTTTCTGTACAGTTGGGTGTTCGGTGTTTAGTAGTTCCTGGGGATCATAGAAATCACTATGTGAATCACTTCTCACCTCTCTACCCAGTTGCAATTGTTTTATTTAACGGCTGCCCCTTCAAACCGAAAATGGCTGCTTCGGGCTAGAAACGGATAAGTTGGTACCTTTGCCCTACAAAACTAATCTGACTTGAATACACAATTATATGCACGAATAGTATTTTAAATTACTTTTATTAAAACAATGAAGATTATGACGGAATAGCGGTAAAGCCGAGATGTTGATGCAGCGAATGTAGAATGTGTGTACACAAGTCGAGGTGGGTGCTAATTTCCCTGTAATCCGGAATTACAACTTGGTCCAGAATATTATGACCCCCACTCCCCCTTCATCTGTACCTGTGCGATAGACCCTTTACGGCAGATTAACAGCGATCGATTTAATTTTATGGTGAAATATAGTTTTGTTGTAAACTCAAGTAACTTTGTAAATCATTTTTACGAAATATAATAAGATTCGAAACCACTTTCACATATGAGCATACGGTCCGTTTGGTGATGGATTGCCGTCAGCCATGCACATGAGCTAAAAACAAAACTAAGCCGCTGTTTACCGCTCAGCATTTTTCGCAAACTTCGTTTGACATAATGTAATACAGAAAAAAAGACATAAATTACAGAATTATCCTGCTGTATTTAGATCAATGTTTAAGGGACAGTGATATCCGATAAGTTTTCACACGTTCAAATGGAATAAACACTAAACGGTGTTATTGCCTGCCCATAAAAACGGGACATAGCCGAGAGTTAATTTTTCGTGGCGAGACAGACACGTGTCCGTTGGATTTATGTCCGGTTCGTGTCAGTTTGGGTGAACAATAAAGGCTGGTCTCCGTTGTGCTTAACTTTCGTGTATAGAATTACAGATATTAAAATTAATTGTGCATTTAAATCTTACTGGTGGTAGGACCTCTTGTGAGTCTGCGCGGGTAGGTACCACCACCCTGCCTATTTCTGCCGTGAAGCAGTAATGCGTTTCGGTTTGAAGGTTGGGGCAACCGTTGTAATTATACTGAGATTTTAGAACTTATATTTCAAGGTGGGTGGCGCATTTACGTTGTAGATGTCTATGGGCTCCAGTATCCACTTAACACCAAGACGGCTGTGAGCTCGTCAACCCATCTAAGCAATAAATAAAATAAAAAATTGGACTGGAGTTAGCCGTTTCTTTGGCACCCAAAAACGAAAGTCTAAGATTACGTTTTTAATGCATCATCATTATTTTCTTTCGTAGATAATTTAGAAAACATTCAAATTTAAAAAGGAATGGAATGGAAAAGAAGTATATGTTCAATTTCGGTCCCTGGTTTTTTAATATAGTATATATAGAAACAATGAATTCAATTTTTACCGCGGTACAATTGGCCTGGTTTAACAATTTTGATTTATTGATTGATTGATTACGCGATATAACAGATTGGGAATTTGTCGGTTTCCTTTATTATCAACTAGCGACCCGCCCTCGCTTCGCTTCGGAAACATTAAAACACACATGAAACCAAAATAAATAAATAAAAAAAAGTAGCCTATGTTCATCAGGGACAATGTCGGCTTCTAACGGAAAAATAATTTTTCAAATCGGTCCAGTAGTTTCGGAGCCTATTCGAAACAAACAAACAAACAATTTTTTTTATTTTTCCTCTTTATAATATTATAGTATAGATAGATGATGTTGTATAATTTTTTTTTTTTATTGCTTAGATGGTCGGACGTGTTCTCGGCCCACCTGGTTACCGCCACCCACCTTAGGACAAGAGAAAAGGCAAACATTATTCTAGAAAAATAACGCATTACCCCATTTTTTTGCAATAAATAGTTTGAGTTATTGTCAGAAACACCCCACATCACACCGTCGTATTAGAAGTAAACAATTAATCTATGCAATTCTTATGTAGTACTAAATATAAAATATGTGTCCTGTATTTATTTTTTAAGTTTTCGTTCAGGCTAGAAAAATCACGATGCCAAGTATAAATTTTCAATTTGTTTTTCCGAATGTAACTTAAGAAGTTAACCAAAACTGATTTTTATTTCCACAATAAATTCACCCTAAAAGTAACGAATTTTTTTTTCAAAAGGCAACCCCAAGCTTCCGTTTATAGAGGGGGAAGTGACGCAGTATATGCATCTCGATATGTCTTCCAAACAATTTAAAGGAAGGGAGATTATCTTAGGGAAGAGTAGTGCTTCTCTAATGAAGTTAGACAGTTATGCCTGCAGGGGGCCCGTTTTACGACTGACACGTTTATTACCTATAAACTTGACTGCCACTTAACGACTACTGAACGATACAGAACACTGTTCACGCCAATAACGTGCTCACTAAACCAACAAAGTATTCAGAACAATAATAAATGTACTTACAAACTTTTGTGTTATGTTCTTAGAAAGAGTTTTCTGTGTCCTTAAGTAAAGTTTTTGAGTTTAGGCTGGTTCCAATATTTGTTATAAAACTCAACCTTTATACTTTTATGAAAGACGCTAAAAACTTTTTCAGTTTTCGTGTTTATTTTATCAATGTTTCATTATTTTTATATAACAACATCGATTGCTTGTTTATTAATAAAGTTTATTATAAGAGTAAACACTGAGAAACATTTTTGATGTTTAGAGTTTTCCTTTAAGAGGTACAAGCCGTAAAAGCCGCATTATTATTCTCCTAGTAAACGGCTTTTATCCGAGCGATTCCACAGGGGCGGATCTTCGGTGTCCACTGCACGGATCCTTTATAGTTAGATACTTGATACCCGGCTATCTTCTTATCTTGTCTAGGTTTATACGCGTTTGCTTATATCAGGGAAATTGATTTTCGTGTTATTAGGGTCAACTCAGCGAGAGTTGTGGTAGGCCTCTTGTGAGTCCGCACGGGTAGGTACCACCGCCCTGCCTTTTTCTGCCGTGAAGCAGTAATGCGTTTCGGTTTGAAAGGTGGGGCAGCCGTTGTAGCTATACTGAGACCTTAAAACTTATATCTCAAGGTGGGTGGCGCATTTATGTTATATATGTCTATGGACTCCAGTAACCACTTAACGTCAGGTGGGCTGTGAGCTCGTCCACCCATCTAAGTAATAAGAAAATTAAAAAAGGATGTTATACTGTAAAACATGTAGTAAGGTGGGTGGCGGTATTTATGTTGTTAATGTCTACGCGCTTCGGTAACCACTTCACACTAGTTGGCCGTGGGCTCATCCAACCACGTAAGCAATAAGAAAGACATGTTTTTCTAAATAACTTTTTTTTACATTAACATTACCGGGTGTCGAAATTATTACCAAAGCTAAATATGTACTATATTCGAAACATGTTATTGTTACCCTCATTTGACAGATGTTCTAATTTGAAAGGTGACTGTGGTAATGCTAATTTAAATTAGGAAGTTTGGCAAACATTTCCGAATCGAATGAGAAAGGAGTAAAATAAAATCAGTATTGGAAAGTTGGCAATTGGCGGATGTTTGTCGCGTTGGTGCGGAGTATGTGAGCGGCACTCCCGATGTCCCAAACCCGCACAATGCATACAAAGCGAACTGCAGATGCAGTCGCCCGAGATTTTTCCTTTCCCGCTATATCCTGCCTTCGGATTGTAACGCCAGTTGAACGGATGCGACAAAGATTCATTCGAATGTTTGAATAAGCTAGAACGTGATTTGATTTCGACTGTTACGGCAAAAAGCATGTAGGTTTCACAATGGAAGACTCGATGTGCCACTCGAGATAACTTATTGTGTTAAAATCTAGATCAAGAGAGTTGTATTGGATAGTCATGATAACCTGATAACCCCTCTTGCTTAGATTGGAGGATGAGCTCACAGGCCATGAGATATAAGTTCTAAGGTCTCAGTATAGTTACAACGGCTACCCTACCCCTCGAATCAAAACGCATTACTGCTTCACGGCAGAAGTAGGCAGGGTGGTATCTACACAAGAGGTCCTGCCACCAGTAAATAACTTATTATGTTAAGATCGAGATCAAGAGAGTTGTATTGGATAGTCTGTCATCGTAACGTATTATAACATGTTCTTGTTTGTTTTCTGCTGTGTATGGTCCCTGATAACCCCTCAATATGAGGTTTACCCTGAGGTCGTCAGGTAGTAGTAGGTATACAGCTATATAGGCGGTAGCGCTGAGCCTTAAAGGTAGGGAAACCGCCTGTTTCTGCAGCGAAACAATCATGCGTTCGGTTACGTTGTAGATGTCTATGGGCTCCAGTAACTACTTAACACCAGGTGGGCTGTGAGCTCGTCCACCCATCTAAGCAATAAATAAAAAAATTACCCCGCCTAGCTGATAATACGCCAAGCTACCAGTGATTATCTATTAGTAATTACGCAAAATTTATTAACTATGCAAATTAGCTTTGCTGCTTAATTATGCTACTCTTTTATCGTGGAAGTTGTTGTGAACACACATATTGACGTACATGACGTACATATACATATTTCCTTAGAACAAAAAAGGTAGAGGCGGGATCACTGTTGTTTGGCTTGGATACGAGTAAATCGATTTGTATTATAAATAAATAACATACAAAAAATAAGATAAAGATGTCAAGTAATTAAAGTGAGCAAGAAGAATCTAATCGGAAGATAAATAATTGGGGTGATGGGTATTTAAACTTAAGATAACTTGGCGTGTATAACTTCAGTGCACTAAGATTAAACTTTTTTTCCGCAGTTCACTTAACGCGGATGAAACTAGTCTCAGTTAAAATTTTCTACTAAGTTCCGGAGTAAAAAGCATGGCTCATTTTAGTTCTTTCCGAAGTAGTTTCAGTCGTCTGATAGAATTCTTCATGTTATTAAAAACTCCTTATTCAATTCCTTTTAGCGACATGAAGAGTAACGATGTTATAAAATGTAAATATTTTATTTTTTACTAGCTGACCCGGAAGATTTCGTAGTGCCTCAACCGATACAAAAAAAACCAAGCTTTTGTATAAAATAAACTTAAAACAAACAAAAGGAATCCGTCCGACGGGGGACACATCAAAGGAAAAACAAAAGTGTTATTTTTATTTAATTCGGAGAATTTTCACATTTATCTACCTTTTAAACCTTTCCTGGACTTCCACAAATAATTCAAGACCAAAATTAGCCAAATCGGCCCAGCCTTTCTCGAGTTTTAGCGAGACTAACGAACAGCAATTCATTTTTATATATTTTTTATTATTTTAGGCCTCTAGCTCACGGCTCATGCTTGAAGTCTTTATTCTTTCATCTTGCGTTGTGTGTATAAAGACTGTACCTCCCGACAGTGCTTGGGACTAGGAGCTCTTTTTATAGGTGGCTGAGGTCACGACACAACTAAGCAATAAATAAATATAAAAAAAACGACGAGGTCTAATTTATATTAAATAAGGTATTTCGGCTGCAACCCCACTCAAACCGGAACGCTTCGTGGCTGAAATACGCCTGGTATCTGGAATCTGGTATCTACCAGAGGCCCACCCAACTTTTTAGGGTTTAATTTTTGATATTGTTGATGAGTCGTCTATGTATACGTGTAACTTATGTCTTGAGATCTAGTACCTGTTTACGTAACCGTATTTGCTTGCGGGTTTTGAATCGCATCGTTTTTTATATGAGCAGGTGATAGACAAGTGGCCCAAAGGATAATACTATCAAAACGACTTAATATTTGAATATTACACGTAATGTAGCAATCGATAATCAACTGGGGCGTTCAAATTATAGTCTCTAATGAACACGAAAAACGTCAGTCAGTTGACTTCTCACGTCAAGTGAAATATAAGAATTCAAATTAAGAAATGTCCGTCAGCATGAATTTACGGGGCATTTAGTATGGAGGAAAAATCCTATTTGTATTAAAAGAATTATAAGCACTTCCTTATTTTTTATTACATTCACCTTTTTTCCGAAAAGAATCTCATCAGTTGTAAACACAAACATCTCGGAAACGTCAATAGAACTTAAATGGAATCCCGGCGTTTTATATTTCAAACAAATCTTATTCATATTCTTTTCTGACTTTTTATTTATCTGACGAGTATATTAATTTATCCTGTTTACGCTATTACGGATAAAATAAATTACCTAGTTCATTTACTAGCCTAGTTTCTGCCGGTCCATTTTGAACTGTTTATTGCATTTTATTCCTTACCGGGAGCGTTTAGATTTTCATTTCCCTTTGTAATTAAATAGGATAAGTCTGTAGGAGTGGCGGCGGGAACTAAGCTCTTCTGCATAAATTCAAGAATTCTTTCACGATATTTTCTTGGCAACAAATTATGTTGAGATTTGCAACAGCTTAGCTACGACTGATTTTATTGGCTCGTTTTGTAGATTCATGTTTCCTAGAGAATGTTTGTAATGCATATTTTTTTGTGACTTTTTTACGATTGATTGTTATTTTGAAGCTTTTGTGGCGATACCTATTTAGCCCGTTCGGTGAACCCATAGTCACCCACATGTCCATATCATGGTTCGACCTTAAAACTAGAACAGTTCAAACAGTTAGGATCCTAAAAAATGTTCCCCGCAAACATTTTTCAAGACGAAAGAACAATATCCTGTACAATCAGCCGTCGGTATCGTCGATGGTAAAGCAACGATGGTAAGCGGTTATGAAGGCCTACTTTAATAAGCTTATGGGTTTGATTTTTACAGAGCAATAATTACGATTTTCTTGAAATACGATTAAGATAAATCAAATACGATGTTCTTAAATCGAACATCAAAAATTATTTTCATATTATTATTGTTATTAATAGATAATATGGATAAGGAAATATAGGCTTTTTATTTTATTATTTATTTTATTATAATATATAATATGAGTATTTCGGCTTTATTCATGAAAAGCGAAGTAGATTCATAAATACAATATACGAGTATTTGTTGTATAGTTGATGTATTAATAATTTACGTAACTGTCAATTTTATTGTACTGCAGTTAAATAGTTTAGTTAGTTTTTTTACTTACAACATCATACAGCAAGTAATAAGTAATAATGCTTTTTCTTGCGAAACCCCGATTTTGGATGCATCTTCCATGACTGGAGGTACTGGAGATGAAATTAATAAATTGCACGGTCATTGGAATGTTTTCTCCGCCGTCCTCATTAAGCCTCACCAGGAAAGTTATTTTGAAATTGACTACCAAACAACTGTTTAAAGAAAACGGGCTACAAAAAAAAAACTCGTTCGAATGAATGGGAAAGTTGTAATAGACCAAGTTAATTATGTATGTCGTGAGTAAAGACAATGGAGTGTACTTTAATAGGTTGAAATCGAACAACAAAATAGCTTGCACAATATAATGCCAATCAAATTGTTTCATATATTACATGAATTGCTTCACTCGTTTATTCTTGTTGTGGTACGAAACAATACAATTATCTGCACATTATTACACATTAGGCTTGACGAAACGATGTAAGATTTTCTAAGACTCATTTCATTGTTAAGAATTCGCACACGGTTTTCGCTAAAATTAAATTACCAAGTAAGTAATTCCGTTTATGAAATTAACTTCATACGTATGCAGTAATTGAACTAACATTTGGTTAATGAATATTCACTATACTACTGCTATAATGAGAATTCACTATTCTTGTGACGTTTGTAGGATTTAAGCTTAGGTGACCCGTGATCTCGTCGGCTTGAATTCTGCAATAACAAAAAATAATCTAGTACATTTATTTATACTAGAGGTCCCGCAGTAGTCGAAATTCGACTATAATTAATTGGAATTGTAAGTTTGTACACTATTATGATTGTATCACAAATTTCGCCAAGACTACACTGTAAAAATATTAACAAAGACAAATAATATTTAATATATTCTCAATTTGACAACAGACGTCAAGAACAAAAGCTTGACAATAAATAGTATGCATACGTGTGCGCGTCAAATACATGGTATGTAGTGTGTGTAATGTTTTCTTAATCGATTTAATGTATCTTTTATGCATTCTTTTAAAAAAATATTAGCGTTGTGCACTTCTTCTCTATATTCTCTATAAGTGTGGAAAATTTCATACTCCTCCGTCCGCGCAATTTTCGTAAAAAGGGATACAAAGTTTTTGCTTCACCTATTAATATATAGATATAATGGACCGGTAATAAGACTCCTCCTCCTCCTTGCGTCGGTTTCCTCATTACTGAGGGTCGTGGTAATAAGACTAATAAGTTGAAATCTAAATTACGAAATGTGTTCGCGCTCCTGAACTTAACAAAAAATAATTACGCGTGTTGTGTTGAAAGGCGCCAAGTGTCGATCTGCGTTGTCGATAAGGTTGTGTTTTAGACTATTGCAGCGTGGCGTTCACGGTAATCGTAATTTACTGGTAAATCGAAAGCAAGGCGTGGCAGGGCTATACTGGTCCGGCGGCACGGTATCCTTGTGGCAGCGTTAAGGTGATCTAGTTGCTAGACAGTCGACTTTGTGAGTACTGTGTAGAATGCGGACGGGCCCTGTCTGAGTGAATTGCGTACTAGGAAGTCGGTAGAAGCAGGTTTTTACTTTCGATTAACAAAACACATTTCTCGATATGGTTCGATACTTAATGATGTGATATCGAAATTTTTAAAGGTTTCAAATCATAATTAATGTGTTACAGGTGAGGTTTTTTTAGAATAAGAATTTTTTAACAGTTGTACTAGTCTACTGATTCTAATCAAGATATTTATTCTAGAAAATTCTTTTTACTAAAGATCCGTCTTTATGACTATTTTATGATTTTTGAACAAAGTTTTTTTTTCTTAAACTTCACAATTTGGTGCGACAATATTAAGTACAGTAGAATAGGTATGTATGTATAATATATTATTAAAACTCGCATTTATTTGTTGTCAATAATTCTAAATTTATTTACAGTTCAGTTTCCGTCACTGACGCTTTCTCGGCCCGAAAACTTTAAGGCCGTTCCCTTAATAAGTTAGGAAAAACAATATATTTTATGCACACATGTCCATCAACCCACAATAACACAGCAAACAACAATTATGAAATTCTTTCCAAGTGGCGGGTGCGTGGTTCGCGGTCGACCCCTCGATGACGCGACGAATTGCTAATTGATGCATGCTTTTTAAGGTGTTTCGGCCTATACAAATCGCCGAGGTAACATTATAAATTAGTTTTACGCTTTGTGGAAAGAATAGGAGTAGCCGTCAGGTGCTCTATTTAGACTGAACTTGCCAGGAGGAAAGAAACGCGCGGGGGGCGGTGTTGTTGGTTCGTAGTATTGCGAGCGCGTTTCAGGAGCCGAGTATTCTTGTTGAGTTTGAAGACCACTATATTGAGCTTGTTGTACACCGGTATAAATATTGGTAGATTGGTACTGAGGTTGAGATTGATACCGGGGCTGGGGTTCAGGCTGGTATTGAGGTTGTGGTTGGTATTGCGGCTGAGGCTGGGCTTGATATTGTGGCTGAGCTTGGTACTGTTGTTGAGGCTGATATCTCGGTTGTGGAGCTGCGTAGTTCTCTTGTTCGTATAGCTCAGGATAGTACTGTCCGTCGTCTTCATTGGGCTTGCCGCCGTAGTTACGGGGCTGTGCTTGCGAGACGTATTGTTGTGGCGCACTATATTGTGGTGCCTTGTAATCTGGAGAGTTGTATCGAGGATCGGGCGTGTAGCCAGGAGTAGGAGCGGCAGCTTGAGGCGCAGTCGGAATGTGATCGCCAACGGCTTGGAATCCATTTTTGCCGGCGATGTAGTTCACTGTCTTCCTCTGGCCACTCGGATCGATATATGAGTAGCTGCCTTTCCTGTTGCCCTCAGCGTCGGTTTCTTCTTTAAAGTTGATGCCGTCTTCTTGTTGGTAAGCGGCGCCAAACGCGCCATTTCCACTCAGGTATCGTGCTTCTTGCACTATAGCCGCCGTTTTAGGATCGCCTGCGTATTTGGGGACACGTCTGGCCCCTTCGTGTTGCTGGCACGACACGGCCACTATGACAAAGGCGGACACAATAAGCCTGTACATTTTGAACGGTCAAAATGTGCACTGCTCGCGTGAAAGTAACAAAGTATGTAGTTGCGGGCGGGTGAACTTATTATATACGAGCCGCTGAGGCCTTGACGTGTATTGGAAGGGCCCGTGGGTTCGACCGCGAATATTTTACGTTTATAGACCGCAACGGATGCAGACCAGGGAAGTGGAATTAAAATGAAGAGTCCATGTGTCGTCTGTTGAATCAAGTTCGGTAGCCTTACTTAAATGTCATCGAGTCGGTGGACCCAATTAAATTTAAATAGAACCAGAGTTATTCTCGATTATGACTCTTTTAAATTGTTTTTCACTACTTATTTATCGGAATTGAAGTCGGTCTATGATTTCTGATAAGAAAGCAATATTACTTGATAAACTATTTACTGTATTGATCTGCATTACCCCAATTGTATAACCAAGTAACAAGGCCTATAAAATCGCGCTGCTTGATTTGATCAAATCATAGTTCATATATTTTTTTGCAAAACCTTGCGTAAGACACGGGTCACTCTAGTCAGTCATTGGGCCAGGAATTACCGCAGTTGTGAATTCTTTTGTTCTGTAAAAAACGTTAATTTAAATCGCTGAGATCTAAGTCATGACTGCTTCTCACCGACTATTTACGTAATGGAGGTCTAGTGGCGAGAAATTCTTTATTAGTCTTTGTTAAGTGCTCAGTTACGGGGTCATAGTGTATGAAATTTTGATTTACATGTTTAATAGGCGATGATTTATTGCTAAATGGCACATTGGCGTCTGTCATAGTTGTTTGTGTACGTTTGCCTAATATTGCATCATATTTGGGAAGTTGCATGAATGAGTACTTTCTCACGAAAATTGTACTATAAGGATTTAAATAAATTTTAAATTACTAAATTAGTAATGGTATACCGCAACATACCTGCTGTATCTTTATCTTTTCCAGAATTTCTGTTAATTGAACGGTTGTCTGGAAGAAATCGCTTTTAGCGATAGGACCGCCTATTGTACAAACGTATC
Source organism: Bombyx mori (assembly GCF_030269925.1). Classification (NCBI taxonomy): domain Eukaryota; kingdom Metazoa; phylum Arthropoda; class Insecta; order Lepidoptera; family Bombycidae; genus Bombyx; species Bombyx mori. Next base: position 8,708,386 of record NC_085124.1, read on the forward strand.
TGCTTGTTGACTCTTTTCTAATGATAACTGTGTTTTGGTGTGCAATAAAGTATGTTCTCTATCTCTCTCTAAATTCTATAAGGACATATAATTATTTTTTGACGATAATCATCAGTCTGGCCTTTGCGACTCTTAATTTAGAGCCCCAGTATCCACTTTTACTTTTTGTCTATCCATTTAAATTTAAGTGGTGGTTTTTTTAATTGTATTGATAAATATCAGAACGTGAACCTTGAAACATTACGTGGAAGTCTCAATTATACGTCGACTGTCTTAGAATGCACCGTAACACTTGTAATTGCGCAAACTTCTAAATTTAGTGGACTCAATTTTTATTACACGTTAATATTCTTTCACTGTGGAAGTTTATGAACACGTGTCAGGTACGTATTTTCTTTAAAATAATAGAACCCTGTGGCATTTGGTCGTTAACATTATCTTATCGCTTGATGCGAATAATCCCGGTTTCGTGGCCTTTAGATCATAATGGCTTCAGGCGTATTGTAAGTCTATTAGGACCGCGAAGCAATCATTAGTTTCGGTTCGAACGATAATAAAAATAACTGGCTTTATTACTTGTTTTCGCGTTATAAATTAATAAAGAACTATATGCTGTTCGTCATAAAATGATCATATTTCGCACAAGAGAATGGGAGCAATGTTAAATAGTTTCAAAAAGTGCTGCACAATTTTATCTATTTCTATATCTTTAAAATAGCCTTGTACATATGACGCAAGTCGTAATGAAAAATACGAATTCCTTTGGTATACTGAAATGTATGTAATATATTTTTTTTAGTCTTGATTTACAATGATTATAACGTTTAGATTAATTACTTCCGCTTATATGAATTAGTGATTATGAACATAGTGCTATCTAAGCTTCAGACTTTATCGCGTCAACCTAGAATTTGTTAACGACCAACTTTGAAAGCGACCCAGAGATTTATTGATTCTCGTTTTATTAGCCCCCGAAATAGGAAAATTTAACTAAACTGGTTTTGTAATTAATACCTGTTACAATTATTTAACGTGTTTTGTGTTAAACGATGTTTTTTTTAGCATTCAAGAAACTCGTAGTCTCTTATTTGTGAACATAAAAAGTCGTCTATGCCGCATAATTTAATATGGTATCATTTTAATAACTCAATACTTTGGTAATGATTTAAAAATTTAAGGGCCTCAAAGGATAGTACCATAGTTTAACGGCCGTCTGGTTTTTTTTTTTTTTGTTATGATTGAAGGATTACTGGTGGCCTGGAGGCCTTTCCAGTTTCACCAGGACAGGTGGGCGAGCAAAGGCTCAGCCAGGAGGGGTGGGATTTGCTAACAGCTACCCGAGCGCCTCCGAAGGAGACCTAACAGCTCAAGAGCAGCTGCTTCGCGAATGAATCTACTACCGGATCGGAATCGCGACCCGCTGAGAAGATCCGGCGAGAAACTCAGCGAGCTGATTCATGGGTTAAGTTGCACGGCGAACTCTTTGTCGAGTTCGACGAGTACGGTTACCGGGGTCCCTAAGCCTGCTCCTAGTGTTAGAGCTGAAGGGGTCTAATGCAAAGGTTATTGGATCTGATGGATCCGTAAGGACGTGTCTAGGGCGTCGACGGTGACTGACTCCTGCATGATCAGGATTCGGGGAGTAGTCAGCGGCGGCTACGATAAGGCGATTATCATGACGAGCCGTCTGGTGTAGTGGTAAGTGACATGGTCACTACACAAGGGGGTCGCGGGTTCGAATCCCGCCAAGGGAAGATATTTGTATGATAAATATAAATGTATTTTCCAGGGTTATGGATGTATATTAAATATATGTATGTGTATAATAAAAATCTTACATTTATTTCCGTTATCTGGTACCTGTAACACAAGTTCTTTACGAACTTATCACGGGACCAGTTAACGTGGCGTGATTGTTAGTAAATATTTAATATTTATTTAATATTTATTGAACGAAGAAAACCAAAAATAGAATCAAAATTGAAGTTAAGTAAGCATAATATGAAATATATATTTACAAAGGAATGTTCAATTATTCTGTGCACCGACGCATTTGACCTACAATTTTTGTAACGGCTTAAAATAATTTAGGGGCCTTGACCGTGAAATTCTTACCGGATAATGTACATTACTTTAAAAGAAATGTGGATTACGCAACGACAGCTGCTCGATTGAGTTTAGGTCATAATAACGAGATTATTTTTTTTATTGAAAAAACAAAGAACAATCAATTTTAAGTTTTGGTATAACAGTGCCTTCGAACGACACAGCCGGCTTTACTTGGCAAGGAATCAAGCTCTCAATCATGTTTCGCTGCTGCTGTGTTGCTCAAAAGGCCAAATAATTACATCGACAGACACAAAACTAATTAGTGAATTAAATTATTTAACTAAATGAACGTGTGGGGTAATTGTTAAATAATTTAGCCGGAGGTATGCATTGTATATGCATAATGATCATTTCACCCTTCAAAGTATTACACATGACTGCATCGTGGCACAAATTAATATAATATTTTTTTTATTGCTTAGATGGGTGGACGAGCTCATAGCCCGCCTGGTGTTAAGTGGAGTCCATAGACATCTACAAAGTTAATGCGCCACCCACCTTGAGATATAAGTTCTAAGATCTCAGTATAGTTACAACGGCTGCCTCACCCTTCAAACCGTAACGCATTATTGCTTCACGGCAGAAATAGGCAGGGTGGTGGTACCTACCCGCGCGGACTCACAAGAGGCTCTACCACGGTACTAACATACTAAAATACGGTGGCGATACCTATTCACGAAGCTTTGTTATACCACCTTATTGCCAGTATTCAATAAATAGTTATGTAAAATGATAAAACACAGTAAATATAAAGTATTAGTACATACACAACAAAATAAAGAGCATAATAGCTTTTAGTACTATTCTCAGCTCATTTTAATTATTTCATAATATATTCATAATTAAGTTAGAAAATTTAGATACAACTGGCGCACAATTTCTAACATGTAAGTCTATATGTCAACATTACCGACCTTGGTTTCATATATTAATTTACTCGCAAGCCGTGCTCCAGTTATGTAACTAGTCCAATGTGAGGTTACATAGTGTTTGTATTCAAATAACTTGAATTCACAGTCTGGGTCCAGTTCAACTAATGTTCACATAGCATCACTATTCGGGCGTGTTTTCAAGATCTTAAGCTCTATATTTTCTTTTAAACGTTAGAAATCAATTGCTCTATTGGATATACAAAATTTTTACTTAGTTTTATGACATTTTTTTATGAAATTGAAATTAAAAAAGAAAAAAAAAATTGCCCTTGTAGGCAGACGACACGGCCCATCTGATGGTGAGTGGTTATCGTCGCCCATGGACTTCAGCAATGCCAGGGGCAGAGCCAAGCCACTGCCTACCGAAAACCGAATTTACTGCATGCTTTGTCTCAAATAGCACAACACAATTACAAAGTTTAATAAATTTAACTATTTTCATCGCCTTATCAGTCTAGACTCTAGACTAGACTCTGGAGGTTAGTGATTCACTACTGTGCCTGAATGCGGGTTTGAATACCGGTCAAAGCTTTTTTTCTTTTTTTCGTTCTTGTATTTAAACTTTAAAACAACTTTTAAACTTTTAAACTTTAAAACAATAGAAATAAATGCTTAAATTCTGGGTAGGTACTAATGTGCTTTGTGAAAACTCAGTTTGCATGTTTTATATTCAGTGTTCTGTAAGTGCGATATAAATTGCTCGCATTTACATAGAGTATTCCGTAAAAGGTCACTGGTCGTTCGTGATCAAGGTCTCTTATACACCTAAACGAGTTAAAATGCCTGATTATGACACGTAGGTATTCGTACGATCCCTTAAAGAACATTTCTATGGCCCTATTATTTTATTCTGAATTTCCATGTACGGTTACAATAGTAATAGCGTATTCTTCTTATTCAAATGTTTAAGATGTAGATGGTCTCTTATGAAGATTAAGGTTATTTTAGAATAGTATTTTTTTGTATAAACACGATTTTTCAAGAAGCGTTTTCTTTGTTTTAGTTTTAATTTCATTATTTTATCTATGGTTTATAATTGCCATTGATTGGGTCTAGATTATTTTTTCTACTTATTTAACTGATGGAATATTTGAATTGTAGTTTTTGTAGATATAGATTAGGAAGACAATAAATATCTTTTGTCTATATTGGTATTTAGTTTTACCAGCCTACACTGTTTACTATTTTGAAAAACAATAATGAATAAAATAATAAGAAACGAAAATTAATCACTTAGATAAATTATTTATGTTGTTAGTAATCATTTTACTTTATTGATAAGATTGAAAGTCGTCGCGGCCTAAGGGATAAGACGTCCGGTACATTCGTATGTAGCAATGCAACGGTGTTTGGATCCCGTATGCGGGTACCACTTTTTCTAATGAAATACGTATTTAAAAATATTCGTTTGACTTCCACGGTGAAAGAATAACATCGGTAATAAAAATCAATACAGCAAAATCATAAATTACATAATTACTGGTGGTAGGCCTCTTGTGAGTCCGGACGGGTGGTAATACCGCCCTACCTATTTCTGCCATGAAGCAGTAATGCGTTTCGGTTTGAAGGGTGGAGCAGCCGTTGTAATTAACTATACTGAGATCTTAGAACTTATATCTCAAAATGGGTGGCGCATTTACGTCGTAGATGTCTATGGGCTTCAGTAACTACTTAGCACCAGGTTGGCTGTGAGCTCGTCAACCCATTTAAGCAATAAAAAATATATCAAAATAACTTGATATTAGGCGCGATCTTTTAGATTGTGGGCTGAGGATAGAGAACCAGTTCTGGCCGTACAGTTCCGCGATGTGTGATTTTATCGTAATTTTCAACCATCAAATGAATTGCTCTAATATTAATGTGCTGCGACAGCTGTCGGTTAACTATCCATAAAATTGTATCGTAAAAGATTGCACTATATATTTTTGGACGAGTTTTTGAACTGCATGATATGTAAGTGGTTACCGAAGATCGTAGAGGAGGTGCATGACGCCACATACCCTGATACTTAAGAATGGTGGACCCTTGACCACCCTTTGAACCGGAATCCAGGACTGCTTCCTGGCAGAAATAGACGGCTGTGTAACGTGTCTTAGGCAGTGGTACCTAACAAAACCTACCGCTGCCTTGTAATAATACGACCTCCAATGATTGTGGAGCTCTTTTTTTTAATAACGCTTTGTTTTCTATATCAAACATAAATATTGATTGTACTCAGTTAAATACTAATCTGAACTAATAAAAAAAAACACAAGATTAATTATTAAAAATTATTTTTGAAAGAATCTACAAATAACAATTTTTTTTAATTACGTAACGAATGAAGCACGTATATTATCTCGAAATTTCTTATTATTTATTTGAGCTTCGAACATGAATTTTGATCAAACAGATAACAAAAGGTTCAGTCATCTGTAAACTATAGCCTTTATATCTGATATTTTTGTTATAATATTGTCTTCCATAAAGACAGTTTCTGATTTAAAATTATCGCCTCTATATGCTAATCTCAGTTGTAGCATCTAGGGAGCTCTATTAATCTATATCAAGCTATATCACAGGCATGCATAACGCAAAGGAAAACTTAAGAAAAGCGCTCTCGTATATGCAGTAAAGGTGCTTTCTATAGATATGTATATATGTATGTATCTTATGAAACAATTTTCTCTGTAATTATGTCAGCTAGATTTCGTAAAATATGAATAGTTTCAGTTTTATTTGCGAAAAGATTTTCATGTTCTCGCATTGTTTAAAATAATAAAATTGCATAAAAATTACGTACAAAAACGTAATGAAGATTACCGAAGACCTTTCCGAAAAATTGCGTTCTTCGCCATCACGTTTTTCATTTCACCTTTTATAGTTATGCAACGAACTCACGAAAAAAGCTCGTGAAAGCTCGCAATAACTGTAACTCGGCAAGAAAGTAGGATGGAAGAAATAGCTTATGTACGTATGTACGTACGCAACATTGTATACAAACTACAGTTTGGACTTTAGTGTAAGTGCCGAAAAGAAAGTGTAATGTCAAAATCGACTTAGGGGTTTTATATTTAAAGATAAAAAGGTTTGTTGTCCTGAAGATAAAATAAAAAAAAGTGTGTGTGTCCGCTCCGACGCACGACTGGAGTTTACTGGATATAAAAAATTAAACGAAACAATACGAGAAATAGTTCTATATTACGACAACACGATACACTACAGATTATTAACAAATTAACGAGACACAAAACAAACGACTAACAAATATATGAAAATACAATAATGAGAGAAACGCGCGATCAGTACGAGGCTTTGTGGACTGCCGGCGCAGCAGCCCGGCGTCACCTGCGATAACGCGGCCGCGCGTTGGCTCCTGATTGGCGCGCGCACGCATCACGCAATCAGGAGCCAATCAGGCGCATAACGCATTTCGTGTGACATGCTAGTACGATTTTGGTCCCCATAATTTTCATACCCCGGGCCTATATATGTAAATCGATTCTAAAGGAGTAAACTCCAATAACTAATGCAAAGCTTCTTTGAAGTACAAAATATTTTTCTTCTTATAATAATTATTGATTTTCCATAATACTTATATGGTTTCAGTGTAATTTGTTTTAGAATCAATTAATAGTTGTTTTGTTTTCAGACTGGTGATAGATGTGACGAGTCCAAGGGATTCTTTCTTCGAGAGCGGAGATATCTAGAAAAGAAAAAACAAATATCAAATATTTTCAGCGTACTAACTTTGCTTATAACACGGGTGCTCCATACTTGCACAGGAGTACCCGCATCTTAAGATACATTTCACATAACAATGCCAGCATATGGATATAGAAATCCAGTAAACTCATCACCCTTGCCCTGTTAGGTTGGAGCTTAAGAACGGCCAAAGGGGGTTGGTTACTCAGAGGTTCGATTCGTATTCCATACTGGGTCACGAGGACCCCACGAGAACCTCTGCCTATTGTATTGCAATCTGTTAATTTTAGATTAATAAATTGCTTAATTTCGTTTCAATTAACTTTTTAGCCAAAACCTAAGTTCCAAGAATTGGAATATAATGTAATCTCCATGATCCTTTTTATCCAAATAAGCCCACCTCCTGGTGTTATTTGTTAGTAGAATTTTTTTTAACATACACCCTTAGTAGTAGTACATTATTACCTATTTTAACATTTAAATTTAGGAAAAAAGTATCAAGAATTGTCTGTTATGTTATCCGAAGTATCGTACCTATTTCTAACTTAATTACTTCGATTACTTTGTTACTTCTCCGAGTAAAAGCATGCCAGTGTCGAGCATAGAAGTTGTTACAAAGTAATTCAAACTTCAATGTTTAGTTATATCGGATCTTCGGTGGAAATTAAATTGATCATTTCAAAGCTCATTAAATATATAAATCTAAGATATTAAAGCTCTATGAGTTGGCAGTTACAGAAAACTACAGCATTCAGTAAATATAAGTGATGTATTCTTTGTAATGTTATGTATTGACGTAATCAGCGGAATCTATGGTGGCTGTGGGGACAAATAGCTGTCCAAAACCAGGTAGAATTTGGATAACTCTCCGATCTTAAGTAGTAAATAGTAAAAAGTATTTAATGACAAAAGTATATCGTATTCGGTTAAGAGCAAAAAAACGTCAGAGATCTGTCGCAAAGTGGGAATAGAATTGTTTTGTTTTCCAAGAGTAACAGAGAATTGAGATTAATTTATTACGTTTCTGAGAAAACATGGAACGCGGTGGAAAGCTCTCTATTAAGACGGCAAGCGGGATGGAACAATTAATTATGATTTCTTTTAACGTTGCCGGACGCGGGCCGCCCTCTCTTACAGTTTATCATTACATGTCCCTATAGAAAGTTGTCTTTGTATATAATTGTGTTAGATGTTGTTATATAAACTGAAGGTCCCGCAGTAGTCGAAATTCGACTATAATTAATTGGAATTGTAAGTTTGTACACTATTATGATTGTATTTTATATTTCTATAATCACAAATTTCGCCAATGCTACACTATAAAAAAAATATTAATAAAGACAAACAATATTTAATCTATTCTCAATTTGACTACAGACGTCAAGAACAAAAGTTTGACAATAAATAGTATGCATGCGTGTGTGCGTCAAATACATGGTATGTAGTGTGTGTAATGTTTTCTTTATTGATTTAATGTATCTTTTATGCATTATTTAAAAAAAATATTAGCATTGTGCACTTCCTCTCTATATTGTCTATAAGTGTGGAAAATTTCATACTCCTCCGTCGGCGCAATTTTCGTAAAAAGGGATACAAAGTTTTTGCTTCACGTATTAATATATAGATAATGTATATTATGAATACTGCTAGATTTTTTATCTAGTACGTTGTTGAGTATAAACATATGAAAACACGTAAGGTTTTTATGCAAATTCTATATCGTGGATCGTTTTGTACGTGACTATCGTATGATGATAAAAGTATACGGGTACTATGAATACAGAACAATGCTTGGGAATTGTTACGAAGGCGTTTATTGTATTATATTTAAAAAAAAAAACTACATTTATCATTGTTTTTTTGTATTTCTAATTGTAAACTAAAAAACCTCAGCTAATTAAGAATTCAAGTAGAAGAATTTGTGTGCCGATCATTAACCAATGAGGGATCTGTAGTTCATTTTACATATCATATTGTAAGTGGAAATTATATTTCTTGATTTAAATCGCTATGTATGGTAAATGGCTATCGCCATCCCGACACGTAATCGAAACTCATATTTCTCGAGTTGTCCGCAAGACGTCATCGTCATTTCTTATAATTACTTTTTCCTACCACTGAGATCCTTAAGATTAATGCCGCCTAATTGCCTATCTATTCAGTGTAGTCGCTGCTTTAAGAGCTCAATTTATATCTTTTGAGACTTTTTTTTTCTTCATTTAAATTATTTAAATGAATTGAATTAAGAATTATGGCTGTCGCGAGCAAGTAAAATAAGTATTCGTTAAAATATATTTTGAATTTTGATATATTAGGAAAACGATCTCTTCGTAATTTAGCTACATTTTCGTTAAGATTACATGAACCTAGGTTCTTTGTTAATAAATATATGAAGAAACATAAGAACCTTAATTTACACTTCCAAAATATTACACACCAAAAAGGTAGAGTATCAAGCTGACTTAATTTATACACTTACCTTACTACTATTTCAATTATTTAGCGTATAAAAGATTAAATTTACTTTATTTCTAATCCCGCGCGGGAAGGTACTACTACCATCCGGCTCATTTTTGGCGCGAAGCAATAATGTGATCCGGAATTTAAGGTGGGAGAGCCGTTTTACAATATAGTTAAGGCTTCGACCTCATGTCTCAAGTTAGGTGGCGGCTATCATGTTGTGATGGGCTCTGGTAACCATATAAACCCGCAGGAGCGTGAGTTAGTTCACTGATCATGAATAAAAAAAAGCCGAAAAATCGAAACCCTTTGCATTAATTTCGCAATTTCCTTTAAAGAATATGGTCGTCCTCAAATAGATGATACGTACTTCCCAGTTCCAGATATATGTTTTTCCTTCGTTTTACGGCTTCTAAATGCCTTGATGCTATATGAGTAAATAAACGAATAAATTTAATGAAGCATATAAGGAAGATAATTTAAACCGAGTCACGTTACATTGGTTTTTTATTTTTTTATTGCTTAGATGGGTGGACGAGCTCACAGCCCACCTGGTGTTAAGCGGTTACTGGAGCCCATAGACATCTACGACGTAAATGCGCCACCCACCTTGAGATATAAGTTCTAAGGTCTCAGTATTGTTACAACGGCTGCCCCACCCTTCAAGCCGAAACGCATTGCTGCTTCACGGTAGAAATAGGCAGGGTGGTGGTACCTATCCGTGCGGACTCACAAGAGGTCCTACCACCAGTAAGTTAAATTAACCAAAATAATTATTATATTTACTATGATTACTAATTTAATTATGAGATCCACGAAGTCATAAAAATAATTAGGTATAAAAAAAAACAAAAAATGAATGACAATTGTACTTTGAATCGACGAGGACATAACGCGTGCGAACTATGTACATTTTTGTGGGTGTATTTTTTGTTTGGGGACTTGTTGTGGGACTTTTAAGTTGTTACTTGAGTCTATAGAGAGCACAACATTAATGTCGCCTCCAACCGGAATCCATGACTTCTTCGCGACAGAAAAAGGGAAGATGGTAGGTGCCATTCACAATAAACTCGGCGACCGATAAGACCATTTTTTTCCTGTAATTGACTATAATTGAGATATAAAAATATATATATATTGTTGCGATATCTTAAATAATAATTAAAGATGGACAAAGTAGTGTTTTTTTTGTTACTAGCTGACCCGGCAGACTTCGTAGTGCCTCAATCGATAAATAAAAGACCTAAACTTTTGTATAAAATAAACTTAAATCAAACAAAAGGGATCCGTCCGACACATCAAAGGAAAAACAAAATTGTTCTTTTCATTTTTTTCCCCCACCTTATCCCACTAGGTGGCACAGCTAATTTTTTTCTTCAAAAAAATCCATTCTCTTCTATCAGCCATCATCTCAACACTCACTCCTCTCTCTCTCATATCGTCATTCACACACTCCATCCATGTCTTCTTCGGTCGACCTCTTCCCCCTCTACCTTGCACTACCATTTCCATACATCTCCTAGTCACATGCATCTTCTCTCTACGCATCACATGCCCTTACCACGCTAACCGTCCGCTCCTTAATTTGTTGCTTACCGGGGCCACTTTCACACTTCCTCTGATATACTCATTCTTTATCTTGTCCATTCTTGTCACTCCACACATCCATCTCAACATTCGCATCTCTGCCGCATGCACTTCTCTTTCATGCTTTACTTTACTAACAAACCAAATTGTTATTTTTATTAAATTCCGAGCATTTTCATATTTATCTACCTTTGAAACCTTCTCTGGACTTCCACAAATAATTCAAGACCAAAATTAGCCAAATCGGTCCAGCCGTTTTTGAGTTTTAGCGAGACTAACGAACAGCAATTCATTTTTATATATATAGATTAATAGCTAAGCCAGTTTAATATTTTTCTGCAAAATTTTCTGCATGCTGTTGTTACATATTAAACGAAAGTTGTACTTGTTGACACCACACACAATGTCATTTGATAAGCTTAACGTGCCAACAATTTGATTTCGTGCCAAGTTATATTAAAGCATAGCCTTATTAGAATTATAATTTAAGTCCGTTTTTTTTATTTTATTTTGATAAAGTTCGTGTAAATAGCAGACAGCACGCGAACCAAGAATCGCGTTAACAATTTGTTCTTGTTAAAAATTGTATTACGTGAGTGCTTATGTTGTTTATATTTTAGAATTGTATGTAACGCGATAAGGAGTTCGCTCTCGCAGCCTACGTGTTCAAATTACGAACATGCTTTCACTGTCGATGTGTTTTTTTTTAAATGTTTTGTGCCAAAGTCATTTTCGGTGCGTTTATTTTCGTTCCGATCATTTCGGTTTTGAGAAAAGCCGACGTCAGATCGCGACGGAAACATTTTTAATAACTTAACTCTCTCTCTCTCTCTTTTGCAAGCGGTACATAAAATTGACATATTTTAATATCTTTATATTAATAAGTGAAGCAAAAACTTTGTACCGCTTTTTACGAACATTGCGCGGACGGAGGAGTCTGAAATTTCCCACACTTATACAAAATATAGAGAAGGAGTGCAGAAGGGTCATATCTTTTTAAATTTCATCAGAAATACATTAAATCAATTAAAAAAAACATTACACACACTACCATGTTTTTGACACACACACACGCATGCATAATATTTGTTTATTGTCAAACTTTTCTTATTACTTATAGTCTGTGGTCAAATTGAGAATAGATTGAATATTGTTTGTCCATGTTAATATTTGTCTAAAGTGCAGTCTTGGAGAAATCTGTGATTATAGACATTGACAATATCACAATATTGACATCTTTGACAATAGAATCATAATAGTGTACAAACTTATAATTTCAATTAATTACTGGGACTACTTTATTACTGGGATTATTTTATGTCGACTGATGATTGTACAATTACCGAAACGCGTAACATTCAGGAAAGCTACGATTTATCACCTGTATTGTATGCGTAAATAAACGGTGTCGCAATAACTCATCTTAATTACTGGGGCGTAACATTCCAATTATCCAGTAACCAGCCGGGCCGGCTCAAGACGTCCCGAACCGAAAGAGATGCCACCAAATATTGATCTACGCCTCTACGGCTCTCGATACACAAATGGAATAAATTGGAATATTAATTCCGTATAACAATGGTACCGAACAAATTAAAGTGCGCCAGATGTCTTCCGCAGATTCTCCCTCCTTATTTCCATTTATTTATATTAGTTGATTTATTTTAATTGATGTCATTTTGTGTTCGGCATTCTTAGATTTTACCAGGCGTTGCAGAATTCTATTTAAAATTAATTGTCTTCGAAGTCATTCGAGCCTCATCTTTTGCAGGGTGAAGAAACGGTTATATCGTCGTCATTAAGAATTTAATTGATCTCTAGTCTAGTTTGTTCATAATCTTCAAATTGCATTTCATTTAAAACAGATAGTACCTTTCATTTTAATAAATATATTATTATCCAAAGAAATGTACAGTATTTTTACTGGTGGTAGGACCTCTTGTGACTCCGCGCGGGTAGGTACCACCGCCCTGTCTATTTCTGCCGTGAAGCAGTAATGCGTTTCGGTTTGAAGGGTGGGGCAGCCGTTGTAACTATACTGAGATCTTAGAACTTATATCTCAAGGTGGATATAAGCAATAAATAAAAAAATAAAAAATAAAGGGGTGTCGTCTGCATAACGAAGATTTGAAATCTTCCGACTTCCGACAGCTATTGCATCCAACCAGTTGTCGAGGGTGACTCTCATCATGAGCTCCGTATATAACTCTATATTGAACAGGAGCGGTGATATGACACAGCCTTGGCGAACCCCCTTGCAAGGGTGGAAGTGATGCGATAGTATGTCATCTATTCTAACTGAAGCTGTTCCTTCCTCATAGAGTCGCTTCAGCAGATAGACCAAGTGTTTCGGGGTATCAAGGCCAAGAGAGTTTCCTAAAGTGTTGGCTTTTTGACAGAATCAAAAGTCCTATCGCTAATCCTACTAAATAACAACAATTAAGCAGGGTAGTTGAGGAAGTATCTCTCATTATTTATTTACTTATGTATTTAAACATTATTCATAGAGGATATCATGAAAGTTAATTATTAAAACCACTATTACTCGTATTATATTTGTGCAAAACGATACTAAAATGTCACACAATACACGGAATTATTAATGTAATCTAAATTCGTTTGGTAAAATTAATTCGACACGAAAATTCCCTCGTGCAACCGAATTTTGCGATAAGCTTTGCCCGGTTCAACCGTGAATGTTAATTAGTCGACAAAAATGCCGACCATGTGACATAAGCGGATGTGAAAAATAATTACGTTGTCTAAAAGGTGACATGATTTTTCTCCGAACGCGCTGAATAAGTTCCGGAAGTAAATGTAAAAAATTTCGCTTGAATTAATTTTGCTTAGAGCAGGTTTTTTTATTCTCAAATTATGTTGAAGTACTGATTCATCAGATTTTCCAGTCCCAAAGGACGCTAAGCAGAAAAGTCGGTTTTTTAATTGAATATATTTCAGTTTTTTTTTTTTTTCATATCAGTCGCTTACTGACTTCTTCGAGTTAGTGTATAGGTCCTAGCGAATAAATGTTGCTCAGCTATCTAAAACATTAAATCAAAAAATATTTTGATCACTAGTATTTAATATTTATATTTATTTCATATTTATCTTTTTTTTTCCTGCATGGGTGGACGAACTCACAGCCCCCTGGTGTTAAGTGATTACTGGAGTCTATAGACATCTACAACGTAAATGCGCCACCCACCTTGAGATATAAGTTCTAAGGTCTCAAGTACAGTTGCAACGGCTGCCCCCCCCTTCAAACCGAAGCGCATTACTGCTTCACGGCAGAAATAGGCAGGGTGGTGGTACCTACCCGCGCAGACTCACAAAAAGTCCTACCCCCAGTCGAATGTGGTAACAAGTCGATTGAAACTCTTAAAATCTGTAGGATATTAAAAACAATGTGTTTTATAGCGTTCTCGCCCACATCTGACACTCCTTCGGTTGTAACAAGTTTATGATTACACAACAGGCGTGGACACGCCAAACAGTCTTGCAAGCGTCCGAATATCATATCAGATAACAAACAATACATACTTACAAAAAAGCCACAGTGCGTATATTTCTTACGTAATTTTAAAATTTCTAATCATAAAATGAATACAATGTTGTATGTGTATGTAGGATCGGGGCGCTAAATTAGAACATGGTATGTACTCTTTTTCACTTTTTAATAATTTCTAACCTTAACTACAAAAAATAACGTCTTTATCCATAAATTTTCATTTGACAACTCACTTTTTCTGACATAGCTAACATACCTTGTTTGCGGTATTGTCATCGCTGAAATTATATTAATCATCCGACATGTATCTGTGGGGTCTAGTGGTGTTGGGGACGGCCACTGGTCCGGCGACCCGTAAGCTTAAGTTGGTCGAGCGAGACGCGCTCTACGTCAAACTTCCTTGATTCATTCACCTTGATCCCCTTGGTCAAGTTCTGACTCATCTGAGGATAGGACATGTGTTGTTAAGCGATATGTTATTTTAGTCGGGTAAATGGCGTCGACCGTTTTTTTTGTATTGCTTAGAGGGGTGGACGAGCTCACAGCCCACCTGATGTCTACAATAGACTGTGTCTACAATACGACATCAGGTGGATATGGACATCTACAACGTAAATGCGCTGGGCATTTACAAAATATCCGGGCCGTAGTTGATAAAGTGTTATTAACAGGCAGACGAGCTCAAAGCCAATCTATTGATAAGCTTACCCCATAGACATCGCATCGTGATTGTCTACTTTGAGAAATGAGTTCGAAGCCTCAGCGTCCTTCAAACATGACTCGAATGACATGCGGAAGACAGCGAGTATGGTGGTATTTTATGGACTTACAATACATAGCTTCTACATCGATATTGTGTTATTATATATGTAGTAAATATTAAAATGTATTAAATTATCGAAAAGTCGAATTACTTTACACGAATACACAGTGCGTCTTATCAATCGTAGCCTTAGGGACTAATAAAGATATTACATGAATCTGATGTGATGTTCTTTAAAAGATAAGTTATGTTCTACTTAACGTTGAATCAAGTTATCAAAAAAATGTTTTTCCCATTACAAGCTGTGGAAACAGAAAAACCTGTCCTATGATTAATGTTACTAAGAAACAAAAGATACTTGAGGAGAAACGCCAAGGACAAGAAGGTTTTGTAACTTTCCCTGATAATAAAGACGAATTGTTATTATTTTGGACGTTTTCTTGGACAAAGTTTTTAGAGTACATGTTCGTGAGGAATTCTGGCTAATTGATGGGCTGTGTAACCGGAGACTGTGGTAGATACTTTGTCCGATTTGTGGCATAACATGTCCGATGTTTTGGCATCGAGTGATGTCACTATAATGAGTTGACATTTTAGGGCTATTAGTATCTTTAATTCGACTAGAGGTCCCGCAGTAGTCGAAATTCGACTATAATTAATTGGAATTGTAAGTTTGTACACTATTATGATTGTATTTTATACTTCTATAATCACAAATTTCGCGAATCTATTTTCAATTTGACCACAGACGTCAAGACAATAAATAGTATGCATGCGTGTGTGCGTCAAATACATGGTATGTAGTGTGTGTAATGTTTCCTTTATTGATTTAATGTATGTTTTATGCATTATTTAAAAAAAAATTAGCATTGTGCACTTCTTCTCTATATTCTCTATAAGTGTAGTAAAATTTCATACTCTTCCGTCCGCGCAATTTTCGTAAAAAGGGATACAAAGTTTCTGCTTCACGTATTAATATATAGATTAAATTATTTATTACTTCCACGATGAAGATATAAGTTATTTTATTAAATATAAATCATTGGCAATTTTAAGTTTTCTTAAATAATGGTCAATCCACGTTTACTAGAGGTAGGGCGCTTTTTATCGCTTAGATGGGTGGACGAGCCCACGGCCCATCTGGTTTTATGTGGTTACCGGAGCCGTTCTAACTATACTCGAGACCTTAGAACTTACATCTCAAGGTTGGTGGTGCATTTACGTTGTAGATATCTATGGGCTCCAGTAACCACTTAAGACCAGGTGGGCTGTGAGCTCGTCCACTATTCTAAGCAAAAAAAAAACCATGGACATCTACAACGTAAATGCCGCCGCCCACCTTGAGATATGAGTTCTAATTAGTCTCAATTACTACAGTACAACGGCTGCCCCATTCTTCAAACCGAAAAGCAGTACTGCTTTATAACGGACATAGGCAAGGTAATGGTACCTACTCGTATGGACTCCCAAGACGTCCTACTGCCAGTAAAGACGAACTACCACCAGTAAGGCCATATTGCAAGTCTGAGTGGGTTCTACCATCATACCCCTATCCGACGCCAGACGGTCCTGTATTCCGATTTGAAGGTTGATATTTGATTTGAAATGTCAATAAATGAAAAAATTGAGGTTTCGACCTTAAGCCTCAAGGTAGGTGGTATTCATATTGTGATGATTACGGGTTGTTACCCAAAAAATGATTATAAAATATAGTTAGGACGGGCTGTTTGATATCTTATACAGGAAAAAGTTAGTCAAGGAGGTAGGTATGAAGCTTGTGGTATGAATCGGTTGCGGGTAAAACATAGCGCTGAATTATATGGAAAATTCACTAATTAACTTCATGGAAAAAAAAAACCATTAAATTGGCCTGCTTGATTGTCGATAATGAATGCGTTCGCGCGCTTTGCGCTATGAACTTGAAACTGAATAGTTATTGTTCGCACTTCAGGGAAGGTTTTCTGTTACAGTACCATCAAAGGGCGTTGGTCAGAGTAGTTAATGCTTCCTGGCTGAGCCTTTGCTCGCCCACCTGTCCTGGTGAAACTGGAAAGGCCTCCGGGCCACCAGTAATCCTTCAATCATAAAAAAAGAAGAAAAAAAAAGTAGTTTTAATATATTTTTTATGTCCCTTTAGTTAGGTACAGTGGAGACTTACCGATTTTACTAGTATGCCGATGAAACATGACAAACAAACAAAAATCATAAACAAAACATAAATCCGTATGAAAATCTGGAGTACTAATGGATTGTTCGGTAAGCGCGGAGTGTGCCAGTTGGAATAGTGCCGGTGCCTCGTGGTATCGGAGCCAAGATAATCTACTGAGCGTTCCCGGTCCTTACATTGACCGTAACTAACGCCTTCCATTGAATTATCTTTGCTGTGCTCCCGCCAAGACCGTGTTATTGATATCATTCCCTGGTGTTTTACAAGTTTCATTGAATTTCATGTGAAGTGATTTTCATTTCGTTAGTATTTTACTTTACATATCATTTTTTTTATTGTTTATATGGGAGGACGAGCTCACAGCCCACCTGGTGTTAAGTGGTCACTGGAGCCCATAGACATCTACAACGCAAATGCGCCACTCATCTTGAGATATAGTTCTAAGGTCTCAGTATAGTTACAACGGCTGCCCCCTTCCTTCAAACCGAAACGTATTACTGCTTCACGGTAGAAATAGACGGGGTGGTGGTATCTACCCGTGCGAACTCAGAAGAGGATCTACCACTAGTAATATATTCTAATATAATAATAAATAAATAATTCTTCTATATCGTTCCCTCACTGCTGAGGATCGCGACCACATGTAACGTTCCTCAACACTGTTCGATCATGGGTGGCACGGACCGCATGGTACAGACTATCACCAAGTGCTTATACATACATGCTCATATACGCTTTATATATACATAATTATTTTATGCACGTACTCCACTCCGCATGAACACCATTAGAAAATCGTGTAACCTGAAATCAAATACGCAAAATGAATAAATTGTAGGTACCACATGTACCACAATCCAAACTATTATGGCCGAAACACAGATCTAGCTCATCCAAGAGTCAGTCGTCGTCGATGTCCTAGACAAGTCGTTACGGATCCACGCGATACACTAACACAATTATTAGGCGCCTGCCCTCTTTACACTAGGAGCAGGTATGGGGAGGATTGTGAGCGTTCTCATCTCTTTGATGACTACGACTTAGATCATAGTGTCAGTCCTCTAATTTTCTCGCCGTATTATTTCAGCGGGTCGCGATTTAAAACCGGTAGTAGACGCTATCACAAAGCAGATGACCTTGAGCTGTTAGATCTTCTTCGGAGGCGCTACAAGCTATCTTTTCCGCCACCACCACTTATTTGCGTGCGGCGTTGGCGGGGCTGAGGACCCGTAGAGCTAGGAACTGTCCAACGGCCAGGGCAATTGCGCTGTTAAACGAATTTCTGTCCGAAATCCATGATGATGACGTATTTGCCGATAGTTGGGGAATACTTTATTCCAAAATAAATTTATTTTTAGCATAATATTATAATAGTACTTAATAATTTCAATAATGTTTTTGTGTTAACGAGTCAGGCGTTTTGGTGAAAACTGTGAGCCTGACTTTGTATTCAATGGAATAAATAAATAAATCTTTCTATATCCAAAAAGAGAGCGGTCAGGTTTGAAGAAAGAGGTATTATACAATACAACTGAAATTTCGACCACATGTCTTATTTAAGGTGGGTGAAAGCATTCAAGTTGTGATGTCTATGATCTGTAGTTAGCACAAGTTAATGTCAGATCGTAACCTCGTTTGATTATATATAGCAATTAAAAAAAAAA
The DNA here is from genome assembly GCF_030269925.1 of Bombyx mori. NCBI lineage: Eukaryota > Metazoa > Arthropoda > Insecta > Lepidoptera > Bombycidae > Bombyx > Bombyx mori. The sequence goes on from NC_085124.1 coordinate 8,727,260, forward strand.
CAGTTTATGACATTCTTTTTTCTGTTGTTCACAATGCTATACACAAAGCGCTGCAGAATATACGTATGAAATTCTATGAAAATAATAAAAAAAAGAGCGACGGGCGACGACACCCTGTGCATCCGACATCCACATTTTACTTGCAAATTGCTTATATCCATCGATATCGGAACACCAACCGATTCAAACCTACATACAGTAAATAACTCTAGAATACAATACGATAGTTATGTGCCGCATAATTTGATACCAAATACAATGTAGTAGATTTGCTTTTGCAAATGTTTATTGCGATTTTCTTGTTAGAAACACTCTGTTGAATTCTACTCAATCAAGTTATTGATTGTATGATTCGAATGCTTTTAAACTACTTCACAGTAAGTTCTTCATGAAAAATTATTATTATTATTGTTTTTTTTTGCCTAGATGTATGGACGAGCTCACAGCCCACCTGGTGGTAAGTGGTTACTGGAGCCCATAGACATCTACAACGTAAATGCGCCACACACCTTGAGATATAAGTTCTAAGGTCTCAGTATAGTTACTGGTACAACGGCTGCCCCACCCTTCAAACCGAAACGCATTACTGCTTCACGGCAGAAATAGGCAGGTACCTACTCGTGCGGACTCACAAGAGGTCCTACCACCAGTAAGAAACAGTCTTGAAATAATAATTTTAAATCGTAGTTTATTCGTAGTTAATCACTTGTATTATCAAGGAATTGTAATGAGTAATTCATTAATTTGTAATAATTTGTTTGAAAGGAAATCAAATGATTAAAATATTCAAATTTGAATACCGAATACGCTCGGCTGAATATGGTCAAATAATTATAGTTCAGTAATTACCAAACAATTGTCTACAATTACGGAAGTGAAATATTTGTAGTTGTTCGATAAATTTTCTAATTTTCATAAAATTCAATGAATCACCCAGAAATCCAAGTCTATAAGGGAGCGTTCGAGATTCTATTTATTCTGATAGAAAAGGTTTAAGTATGAACCGGCCCTGTCAAGGCGAGAGAACTGTCGTGTCGTGCGCACACTCGAGAATTTCTTATTCGGTTATTTCTTGAGAAGTGTTTGGGATTTCCTTTTGGGAGGGAGTTTTAAGCCGGCAGTAAATTATTCCATCGACAGGTGAGGCCGTAAAGGCAAGATTTACACCCACGAGCACAGCGGGCGATCCTTCCCTTTGATAAGATGTATATTATATTACGAATAACGTTCGTTGCGCACCGACTGGGGATTGACCTGCCGACCAATACTCGTGGAGGTCCATATTGGAAAACTTTACATTCGTGTATCGCTTATCGGTTTTACCGATAGTGATTTACGGCACATGGTTAATGACAGAATCCGAAATACTTTGTTATGTGTATTCCAAAGTTAATCTATATATTAATACGTGAAGCAAAAACTTTGTATCCCTTTTTACGAAAATTGCGCGGACGGAGGAGTATGAAATTTTCCACACTTATAGAGAATATAGAGAGGAAGTGCACAATGCTAATATTTTTTTTAAATAATGCATAAAAGATACATTAAATCAATAAAGAAAACATTACACACACTACATACCATGTATTTGACGCACACACGCATGCATACTATTTATTGTCAAACTTTTGTTCTTGACGTCTGTTGTCAAATTGAAATTAAATATTGTTTGTCTTTGTTAATATTTTTTATAGTGTAGCCTTGGCGAAATTTGTGATTATAGAAGTATAAAATACAATCATAATAGTGTACAAACTTACAATTATAATGAATTATAGTCGAATTTCGACTATTGCGGGTCCTCTACTATATATACTAAATTGTCAAGTGCGCTGGCTGTCATAAATTCTCGTGTTAACAATATAACGTAAACTGAAAACTGCTGTTAATAAAATACGCCAGGCGTTATCGAACGTCCAGTTGTCAAAAATGTATTCAGTAAAGTGAACTTTTTTACACGAACGAAATCCATTTAAGACTTGGAAGTAATTCAAGTCTTTACCGAGACAGTTCCAAAAATCATAAACATTGTTGATTGTTAGTGCATATTGTTTCTGAATAAAAATTCATTTACGTTTACCGTAGAACCAATTATTTGTTTTGAACCGCTTTTAAGTGTTGTTTGTGAATTTACGATACTGAACTCAATTGATGACTTTAGGCAATTAAGGCTTCGACGAATATAATATACACGAGCCTACCTTTTTTGAAGTGAAAACTTCTTTAGAATCGTTTTGATTTCAAACCGGATGCAACGGAAAAAACGACAGGTAAGAGACACAAATACAAAAATGTGTAGGATGAAGCCAGCAAAGAATGAGACAGAAATATACATACTATTTAATACGGCGCCATCTGTGAGATTTTTTAATACTAACGCGTGTATGAAAGCTCTTGTAGTGAATTTTAATTTAGGTTTATACGTGAAATTAAAATATCAATTCACACCTTACAATTATTTACTAATGACAAAATTTTACATATACTTAAGACGTTTAGGATAATTGTATTTTAATTTTGGAAGGTTTCACTTCTACCACGTGTGAATTGCACACATGTATTTTTTTTTTCACGCTTGGGAATCCAATGACGGATACCCGGTCGAGGGGGGGTAACAGACCGGGTTATGTCGGACTCCGGCGCTTCCAGAAAAGAAGAGGGAGAAGAGGAAGAACGGGGTCCTTCTTCTCTTCCAATTCCTGCCAGGAGACTACGCCTTGAGGAAGGCGCGCGAGACGCTGCACGGCATCAGCCACGCAAGAGCTACCCCGCAAAACCGACTACCGACTAAATCCCATCGAGTTCCACCACTCCGACTCCACGAAACCCACGGTACCACACAGTGCGCGCCGAAATACACGAGCCTACCTAACAATTTATAACCCTGTTTTGATTGTTAAAGTTGACGTTGCTTAAAACTAAGGTTATGTTAAATTTCGTGAAAGGTCGCATCGTTAATGTTCCAAAGTGAGCCGTGGGCGGTACCAAGTCCGGTCAACGAAGGCAAAATCAAAGCGCACCAACTTACCCACTTGATTAACATAAACAAACGAGAAAGACGCTCCTATGTTTTAATGACACCGTTTTAAAGCTCACGGCCGCTGGCTTTATAGCAGAGGTTTCGAGCTTGTAAATTAGTTACGCCGGAGATGCTTGCTGACCGTAAATTTAATTTATCGTTTTTTAGAAGCAAGCGGTTGTTCTGGTTCCTCTATTAGATTGCATTTAGATGTAGCCACACACAAAATAGGAAATAGGACATTGCGACAAATACCAACTAACACACCTTTGATATATTACAAACATGTAACTGCAATCGATTATTTTTGCAAAATTAATTTAATTGAGTATTTACTGTATTGAAATATTAGTCACACAACCATTATTAAGTGTCCAGTTTCACCGAAACAGTCTGCAGCAGACTGCCTTTGAGGATTGTTCTTAACCTTAAGCAAATCGGTTGCTGCGGTATCTATTTACATAAACGGATAACGAAGTTGGCGCTAATCCACTATTGTTTCAATTGCAAGGCCATTCATTAGAGTAGGGAGAGTCCTCGTTATGCTAATGTACCTCCAATTGTGCCCTCACCGCCGCTCATGACGTTGAGTTAAGTTTGAGAGTTTCAACTAATAACTGCATATTCACCTCTAGATGGTTTATATATTTTTGGGATACAATGTTTAATGTTGTCTATTCTTTGCACGTGACATTTAATAACTATTTCACAGCTCTGCTTTTAGCAGCTATTGGATAGAAACATATTTAAAAAAATCCATAGAGAATTTATGAAATTCAACAGCTAAAATTCACGTGCTAAAATTCAAATGCTTTCAAATGTTCTAGATGCATTTTTGTCCATTATACTTGATGTTTGTAACGCAAATGGCAATTGGTACTTTACAGTTTTCGTGGTCACTTCCCAGATGTCCACGACCACGAAAACTGTAAAACATTCGAGTCGTGTAGAAATAACAACATAATGTAGAGTTTCTCTAAAAATGTCGAGAAAGAAATTAATGCTTTTAAATACTGATCAATGAATTATATTTATGGATACGTGGAAGTACAAAATTCCGACTCGATTGGCGGAAATAGCGATTCAATTGCCATCAGACACACAAGGGCTGAACGATCGTTGCGTGATCAAAATCACTTACCCTGTAGATTAATGCTTCACAAAAGTGATATTCCGCAATTTAACAATTTCATTTTGGTTATGATATAACATATTTGGTAAGCCTTAACGGTGTTGAATTGGAATTGAATCATCAGCGATAGCTTGTAAACGGCACATTAGTTTTGCTGAGGTCAGGCATGTTGAAAAAAAAACAAGATAAAGTTGCCCTATTCTGTATCACCTAATTCTGTAAAGTTTTTTTTTTTCGTATAATAAATAATATAGCAACTTAACATCAGGTGAGCCGTGAGCTTATTCACCGGTCTATGAAATAAAAAATGATAATATAGTCTAAAAAATCATAACGAAGTTTTTTTCCTTAATCTTTTTTTTTATTGCCCTTGTAGGCAGACGAGCATACGGCCCACCTGATGGTGAATGGTTACCGTCGCCCATGGACTTCAGCAATGCCAGGGGCAGAGCCAAACCGCTGCCTACCGTCTCCTTTCAAAAAGTCGTACTTTGGCTTAAGATCTGCCTTATATCGACAATATGTATTGGCATTTAACATATAATTCTCATGTAATATATTGAGTGGCATTTATTTTATCTTTTCTTTCTCACGTCTCTTGATCGAGTGATGCGACTATATCCTGAACAGTAGAGGCGGGTATGAATATTTAAGCCTTACATAGTACACGAAATAATCGAATTCCTTATTATGAAAATTTGAACAGCGTCTCAGTAAGCCTATTTGAAATAAAATCGCGCACACGTAATGTATTACGCCTGACAAGACTTTATAGTGAATTGTAGTAAAACATAATTATGCCCGTTATTTATAAAAATATTTTTGTTTTTCTTTTCACTAATAATAGTATTATGAAACAAATTAAGTCAAATTCAATACACCATTTACTTTATCTCATCTCTGTGATATTTATGTTCTGTGCAGGTTTGTATGACTTTTTTAAGCGCTACAATGGGTTTTCATTACTTATTTCGATAAATATTTTGGTTTTTATAACTTTTCATGACTCCAAACATTGAAATATATTAAATGAAAAATGCGAAACAGAAATTCTACAGAGTTCCTCCACAATTGAATTGGTGCGATTGACAATAGCTTGCAATTTTGTTTCGATTGTATCATTTCTGGATACAAATGGCCTGCGATATGGACCGTGTTTTATTATTTAGTTGGTATGAACTCAACAACTTGTGATACCGTTCTTAAGAATAAAAGAAATAGTGTTTAGGCTACAGGGTATATCAGGTCAGTGTTTTTGATGATATTATGTTGTTACATTCACTTTGTGGCACATTAATAAAGTTACGTTTGTTGAATAAATGTAATGTTATGAAATGAACAATTTTGGGCACGACACAACATTATTACTGCTCTTAGAAGTGACAGTTGTGTAGCTCACAAAACGTCTATAAAAAGTTTGGTAAATACTTGGACGAGGTCGGACTGGTAGGCTCTGTGTGAGGGTGCGTGAGGAAATGTTGGAAATTTAATAGTAGAGGCATGACCGCATTATTGGGCGCGTCATATTGAATTGACGCTGACCGATTGCTTCAGCCTTCCGTTCTCATGGACACGGAAAGGACTACTTACAACATTGTTTTCAGTCCTTCGGAGAGGAAGGATTATATTAAGTTTCGACCCCTGCATAATTGATCGTTTTTAGATCATCTTTAGTGGCTCAAAGTTTGTTCACTGTCGATTTGCGGCCGCAAAACATGTTGATGTATGCTTCTACGTCGACATTTCTTTACGGACTCTTTGTACTATTAATGTGTATTTGAAATTGTTGGTTTACATCTGTTATAAAAGTCTCATTACTATTAATCAATTTTAATTGAATTAATTCATTGTAATGAGAGATTTAATTAGTAATTTTATATATTAGAATTTTTAAAGAGTTAATTATTAGAATTTTTAGAATTAAGAATTATTTATTTATTAGAAATTTTGTTATAATTAGTAATTATTTTACTAATTAAATTTTACTATTATTAAATCGTATCAGTGATTCAGTTGAGCTTTAATAGTCGTTTATGAAATTGTATTTGTAGTGTGAGAATGAAACTAATTAAAAGTATAACAACTATCCGTAGCTTATGAGCCATTTATATGATTGCATTTTGTATTAAGCCAATAAAGGCAATTTCACAGTACAGCGGACTGGTCGGTTAAAAATCCAATTGTATGCGGGTAGTGAGATCGGGAACCAGCTGTGACCGCATTGTATGGGCCGCGGTTATAGTGGTAGTCGGACGCACGGTAAAGGCGGACGAGCGAGTCAGAGGCGGATGGACGGGTCAAACGGGCGCTTGATGAAAAGCCTCTATCCCCGTTTAGCTCATTTACAATGTCCGACTACTTTATTAATATTGGTCTCTCGGCTATTTCCTTCTGGCTTAGTGTACTCGAGTTTATCGAACGCAAAAGCTCTAGTTTAGAATGTTGTAATTTTTTTTTTACTTACCTCCAGTGCTATTTTTTTTCTGATTCGGGCAGGGGCCGAACCTCGCATGAGGTGTCCGTGCCTAGGGGCCACGCGAGGTATAGAGAGCTTGACGGTCTGCAAATAGGTTAGAGAATCGTCTGTGTTAAGTGTTCACTAGAACCCATGTATATAAAATCGTGAATGTCCTACCTAACTTGAGCGTTCGCCTACTGAACCAACACCTGTTTATTTTAAATAGTAATAAAAACGACCATTTTTTTTTTTCGCTCAAGTCTTGTATTATTTACAGAAGGGTTCCGTGAAACTATTACCTAAAACTCACAAGCTCCGGAAGATTACTTTGAATGAACAAAACCGTTTTGCGGACTGTTTCTCTTGTGTTACTTCGACTAATTAGGAGCCTTGGATCAAAGTAAATTGTTACTATTTATCTTTGTCAAATCAAGGGTACGTGCGCATTGTATTTATAACTAACTTAAATTAACAGGAGTTACCCAGAGGAACGTTCCGAAGTTTATTAATAAACGCGTTTGTGTGCTTGGCGTTGCATGTATTAATCTAGAGGTCACTGGTTCTTGAATGAGCGAATTGCAATTTTTTTATCGCTTTATATTAAGTGGTTGCCTGAGCTCATAGACATCGGAATCATGCCATCTTGTTATATGAGGTTAAAGCATCAATTATAGTGTACAGCATCTGTTCCACTGTTCGTATTCAAACGCATTAGCGTTTCGACGTAGAAATATACTTTTTTTTATTGCCTTTGTAGGTAGACGAGCACACGGCCCACCTGATGGTGAGTGGTTACCGTCGCCCATGGACTTCAGCAATGCCAGGGGCAGAGCCAAGCCTACCGCTTAATACGCTCCACGGTCATCGTTTGAAGAAGGACATGTCAAAGTACTCGAGAAACACCGTGGAGGGGAGTTCATTCCATAGCCGGATGGTACGTGGCAAAAAAGACCTCTAGAAACGCACTGTGGATGACCGCAGTGGCTCCAGGTAGTATGGATGAAATATACTCCGGTGGCGGGCGGTGCGATGGTAAAAACGAGATGACGGTATCATCTCGAATAATTCCTCAGACTTACTTCTTAAATGCAATATTACTAGTAAAAGCGTGATTTTCAATAGTAACGATATGTTATTGGTCCAATCGTTTTCCTTTCATTAATATTGAGGGTCAGGGGTCTAGTGACCCGGCGTTCCCCTTATTTCGATGCAAAGAGATCATTCGTTCCCGTTTCACGGTTAGAATAGCCTTCATTTTAATGCCAATCGCTTTGGAATGTCTGTAGGCTCCAATTTCCACTGATAACAGACAGACCGCAGTGCTATTATTATTGACGGCTGATAATTAAAAACTTAAAAGTAAATCATAGTTTCTCTTTAGACACGTTCCTTCAGTTTTCTAAATTGTGACTATTTATCTTTGGTCTTGACTTCGAATCGTTTTCCTTGACATGCTACGGTTACTCTTGAGCGACATAATATGGTCATAATTTGGCTTCTGAAAGTTTTGATATCGACCTGGCTAGCTCTTAGTCTATCGAAATTGTCTGCATTCCTGCGTTCAATAGCACAGGGAGTTGGTAGAAAGGTGTTTGTCACATTTAAATTAAGTAAATCGTAAATCTAATCTAAAACATCAAAGTAAGAAAGTTAAAACGGTTTTCATGGATTGGTCTCATGTTTCTTTCATTTAGATAATTTAATTCATATCCCAAGTATATAAGTAGATTCGAACGCTAAGTAACAAGTATCTTAAAAATTATATATTTTTTTGATATTGTGGATATATTCAAATTAAGTAATCTGATTTAAGATTCTCAGAAAAATCTTGGCTGGGGCAAGTAAAATCATAAACCTTCATCTGGTGTAGCGGCGGGTCGAAGTGAGCCCCCAACGATATTTACACCAGGGCGTGGCAGGTCTTTCTCGATCCAACAGCGCTAAGGGAAATTAAAATGCTATAACTTTGCGAAAGCATACTGTATACAATTTATAGTATAATATATAGTTGTAGGTGTCGAATTCTTACAAACTCCTGAAATAATCGGTCCGCACTAGCGATTGGGACATAGCTTACTTCGTCCGCACCAGCTGAAAGTACCACGGCGGGCCGATATTCCGCAGTGAAGGTTTTAACATTGACAGATATTTGCTTCAAAATTAGCCATTTTCTTATAAAGGTGCTCCAACAAGTCTAACAAACTACTTTGCAGTATATTCATCATGAAATTTGTAAATATTTAAAACAGGAGAATCACACTTTCCAGTAGGCAGACACTAGTAATTATCACAATAAATGATCATTTTCTCAAAAAAACTTTTGTAAATATTCTAAATCAATTTTAATAAATATGAGCGAATAACTCGTCTGTTTTCTGTGACTATCCGCGGACTAATTTTAATGCAAGCCCCAATTTAAATTCTGAGCAACCTAACAACAAAGAAAGGTCGATTTGATTTCATCTACCGACGGCATTGAACAACCATATTTACAGAAATTTCAAGAGAACGGAAGTAAAATTAGTTCAGTCATATTACTTTAACGACTCCGTTAAATAACACGAATGTCGATCCGAAAACGTGTTTATTAGCGAACCCTTTATCGCTAACAAGATCCGTCTAACTTTACCAATTCGAGGGTCGACAAATCGAAATCGCTTTTAGCCAAAACAAGTATTAATTTTGTATCGTGCGGATTTGTGCGTCCCGGTACAGGGCGGGCGGCGCGCAGTCTGTCCTCGGCCGAGGAGGACCACCCCCGCCCCGGCCAGTCGCTGCCGCGCCGCCGACGTAGCAACACCTCGCTCATGCAGGCGCTCCTATCACCTTCCTTCATTAAAACCGCGACACAATACGACAAGCCTGAATAACACTTTTCCTCTATCTAACTCCGTGAAACGTGTGAAGCGTTTTACACAACTGACACGTCGAACGACCCCGCGCTGTTTTATTTACAAACGAAAATTGTCGATTCCGGTGTTTAAAAGTAAACACGATTGGTGAAATTTATATAATATGTAGTTATGTGAATTATCTCAGTGTGACTTGTTTGAATGCTACGAGGATTCTGAGAATTAAATAATATGAAAACTATTTAATCTAAAGGTAAATGTTTCTTTTTTAAATCAGTGCTTCAGTTTCATTGTTTACATTGCAATTAAATGTCGAATTACATGGATTATTATTTGAAATTTCTGTAGAGTATTTTTTTGCTTTTAATATCGTACATCTGTGTTATTTGAGTAATGTTAATTGTGTATGTATGTGTAAAAATGTGCAGGTCCCCATAGAGTTATCTTACAAAACTATTTATCTTTCTTTGCATGTTTTATATTGTCGAAATACTTAAAACATACATTTATTACTCTAATACTGATCTTTATATGTAATGTTGGTACCTGTAAGATGAATAGGAAGTGGCTTGCATCACATTTAGAATGACTAAGTATTGGTTGTCGGTCATGATAAAGGCTGGTATGGGTAAAGAAGGTAAAGAAGGAAGAAGGCCATCGCTGCTGTTGTACCCATATCAATAGTGTGTCACGGATGGTCAAGAATAGCTGGGCGAGGGAAAAACTTCTCTTTTGTGCTTTCGCCCATAGGAAGCGCTGCCAGGTGTACGAGATGGTACTATCGTCCGTGTTCTATGATCAGACGTTACGAAATCTACGTAAAGTCTATCAGCAACAGCTAGAGACACTCGTGTGGAGTGAGTACCTTGCCATCTTTTTTGTCTTGAGCTCAATTCTGTTCCTAGAATGGCCGTGTCGATGGACTATGGTGACTACTTTATATCAGATGCCATGCAAGCTTGGGTGGTTTCAAATAACAAATGCTTCAGTGTCGGTAGTGACAATCGTACTATGATATCTATGAGTAATGTTGATTCTCGTTTAATATAAAGTGTTGTTGGTTGTCTTTCCAAACAAGAATTAAAAAAAAAGACGTGTGGCACTCAGGGACTGCTGCGGTAAAGCATTTTTTATCAACTTATGGAATTATACAATTAGACAATAATAATTTAATATTAAAACAATAATAGAAACAAGACCACGCTATATTTATAAACATTAACAAAAGCAAAACATTAACTGTCCCCTTCATACTCATAAGCTAGACCCCGTGAGATAGAGATGGGCAGACTTTTCATGATGCTCATGCAGTGCGACGTCACGCCGCGCGCTTATTCACAAACACTACACTAGTGCAACGTGTGAATGTGTTGAACGCGAGCTACATAGTAGGCGTAGTGGGGTGTCAGGTTATTTTCGTTACGGAATTTCTTGATTCAGTCGCCGCGCTCAAGGCCCGCGATAGAAGCTATGCAATAGCTTAAAAAACTTATTTAAATTACTTAAGTTTTTTGTTTTAGTTGAGAAATTGAATTAGCATATTTCTTCGATCAACGAACGTTATGTATGTATTTAACATGTTTAGCGTTTGCCTTGCAGGATTACAGGATGACATAGTCTTATTATTGATCGGTTGATACTACGAATAATAAATTCTAAAATAGTGAAAAATCTATATATTAATATGTGAAGCAAAAACTTTGTACCCCTTTTTACGAAAATTGCACGGACAGAGGAATATGAAATTTCCCACACTTATGCAGAGTATAGAGAAGGAGTACACAACAAATATATTTTTAAAATAATGCATAAAAAATACAGTAAACCAATAAAGAAAACATTACACACACTAACATATATTATATTTGCCACACACACGCATATATACGATTTATTGTTAAAGTCTGTGGATAAGTTGACAATAGATTGAATATTGTTTGCCTTTATTAATATTTGTCTAAAGTGTAGTCTTGGCAAAATCTGTGATTATAGAGGTAACTATAATAGTCTTTGACAATAGAATCATATTAGTGTATTATAGTCGAATTTCGACTACCGGGGGACCACTAGTTAATATCAAAGCGGAAGGCAACCGATTTTATTTAAAAAATTATACATTCGAATCTAAATTAAGGCAAAATATTTTGTCGTATAAAATTTGAAGCAAATTTTTTAGCTGTACCTGTATGGTATATATTATTTGATTCATAAAGATGTACATAAAGACTTACCAACAAAATTGTACTACTTTATAACTCTGTAAGCGGTTTGCGTCTGCAAATCTTTTTAAATCACAAAAGCCAGTCGTCAAGATCGCGTGTCGAAGGAGGAAAAGAAAATATCCTGTTGGAATAGCGCAGCTGGTCGGATTTGGCGCCAACTTCGGGCAAATCCGAAATGAAAACACGCCAGTCCCGGGATGTAGGCCATCCTGTCCCCGCCACAAGATAAATTCGGAAAGGATTCGCTCCACACACACATTACCAACTCAATAAGGATTAAAACTTCATTCGGAGGCGAAAGCTTTAAAACTTTAAGGTAAACGTGGTTTATCCCTTTTAATTACGCATATTTACATAGCAAAGATGTATCCGTCTCGTTTTTGAGTATGAAAGAGAATAGAGAGGCTATGCATAATTTTACTTGGCACGTATAACTGAAGAACACTTTTTGTGTTAAGCCTTATAAATATTTCCATGCAAACCTCATCCGGGTCGACCCACTTAAAGTACTCGTGTGTACGGCTACTTACTGAATGAGGAAGATTAGGTTCCTTTGAAATTATTTAATACTTTCTAACGTGGTTGTTTCCTCGGTAACGTATGACGTATGAAGGTATTAGATAGGGAACAATGGCATTTAGATTTAGTGTAGGAGAATATTGTTTTTATCTTATACCTTTAAACGAACAATTCTTGTATATTAATATATATATAATCTGAATCTCGGAAACGGCTCCAACGATTTTCATAAAAATTAGTATACAGGGGATTTCGGGGGCGATAAAACGATCTAGCTACGATTTATTTTCAGAAAATGTTGTTTTATTCGTGTTTTCAATAATCAACTCTTCCCGACATCTATTGGCGAATAATAATACTATTTTTCTTAATTGAGGGTAACTAACCGCTTTAAAGAAACAACAAGATGGCGTTATCAAAAAAAAACCGAGCAACCGGTCATCGTCTAGTTATCATTAATTTAACGAACTAGTTGTTCTGAGACAATTAACTAGTAATGTGTTGGAAAAAAGAAACCAGCTATATATTTTCATTTACAGTACAATGGACGGTCCAATGTTACTGAAAGGCAATTAGCGACACGCGGACAAACATGTTTGTATGTGCTGTAAACATACACATTTCTATAATTTGTTCAGTCGCTGATCAAAAAATAATTGTTGATATCTTTGAAGTAAATATTTTATCAATTTCAGTGGTTTACAAGATCCAAGTTGAAATTGGTGCTAAGATGGGTAGACGATCTCACGGCCCCTCTGGTGTTAAGTGGTTGACGGAACCCATAGACATTTACTACAAAAATGCTGCCACCCACCTTGAGACAAAAGTTCTAAGGTCTCAGTTTTAACAGTACAACGACCGCCCCATCCTTCAAATCAAAACGCATTACTGCTTCACGGCAGAGAAATAGGCAGGGTGGTACCTACCCGTGCGGATTCACGAGATGTCCCACCGCCTATAAAATAATAACCAGAATAATGACTATTTGATAGTTAAATCGGGAAAGCGATATTGTACGAACTCATGGGATCTCGCAAATATTTTGACGGAACAGTAGCAGATGTTTTTGCTACCTAATCGCTGGTAGCCTAAGATGCTATACCAGCTATGCTCAGATGGGTAGGTAAGCTCACGGGTCAACTTAACAGCATTGCTAACACTAGACCCAGCAAGAGCTGTACTTTGCTTAATCTACCACCGGATCAGATTTGTGACCCACTGAGGAAATCCGGCGAGATACTCAATGGGTTAATTGGATCAGTGGTAATTGCGTATAAATAATCTCTCGTCACAAATCGCTCTTCAATATACTATTAATAGAAATACATTTTATAGATCTACATTATATCTATTTTATAGATATATTTTTATAGTCTCGCCGGAACTATCATCCGTACCATCTGGATGGTTGGCGTTCCACTACAATGCGTTTTAAAAACAGTTTTCTGCCACGCACAGTAAATCTCTGAAATTCGTTGCCATCAGCGGTCTTCTCCAACAACTGCGACATTGGGTTATTCAAGAAAAGAGCATATTCTTACCTGAAGGGTAGGCAACGCACTGGCGTAAACGCTGGTGACCGTGGGCGGCGGTGAATCACTTACCATCAGGTGACCCGTCTTGCTCGATTGCATCTCGTTGCTATAAAAAAAAAAAAAATTATAGATAAGTGTATCTGCAGAACTTAATTATACGACATAAAATGCAGTTTTCTGAACTCGAAAATCAATTTAACAATAGTTCCACACGATACTGAAAACTGTGTAAAATATAGGTCGGTAAATCAACAACTGGAAAGCTCAGTGCATAAATACGGGCGTGTAAAATTGGAGAGGTCAGAAGCATTCGGCAATCGTTGAGTTTAACACGTTGAATTTTGCAGTTGCGTTCCAACAAAGTCAATATATTTGACCGAACCATTCTTGCGTTGAAACATCGACCAAATCATATTCAATCTTAAATGATTTTCGTTCAGAATTTATTCTAAAAAAATTATATGATCTGTAAGGCCAAAACTGATTGTTATATTTTCAGGACTGTCAGTGAGATCAAACTATAATAAAAATGATTCAAATAGGAAAATCTTTAGCAATTAGGTTTTGTATGCTGCCAATTTTTTTTTGTTGCTTAGATGGGTAGACGACCTCACAGCCCACCTGGTGTTAAGTAGTTACTGGAGCCCCTAGACATCTACAACGTAAATGCGCCACCCACCTTGAGATATAAGTTCTACGATCTCAAGTATAGTTACAACAGCTGCCCCACCCTTCAAACCGAAACGCATTACTGCTTCACGGCAGAAATAGGAGGGGTGGTGGTACCTACCCGCGCGGACTCGCAAGTGGTCCTACCACCAGTAAAAAAAAATACTGTTGCGTGTATAAATAAATATAGGCGTTTCAAATACTAAGCGTTTATTTTTACCGATCGATATATATTTGTAATAATGAAAACTATAAAGTAATGAAAACGTCATAAACGTCAAAATATAAAAGAGATATAATAAATTCGAGATTAAATCACAAAAGTATTTGACAGTAGCACATAGACAAGGTAATGCGAAAGCTGCCATCCAATTGGAGACATGAAATTGGACAAATAATTGCATTAAAAGAACGAGCGGATAGTGAGCGAATTATTATAGCCTGTTGATTCAATGTGAATGAACTACTGATCTTGACGTTTTTTTTTTATTGCTTAGATGAGTGGACGAGCTCACAGCCCACCTGGTGTTAAGTGGTTACTGGAGCCCATAGACATCTACAACGTAAATGCGCCACCCACCTTGAGATATAAATTTTAAGGTCTCAATTATAGTTACAACGGCTGCCCCACCCTTCAAACCGAAACGCATTACTGCTTCACGGCTGAAATAGGCAGGGTGGTGGTACCTACCCGTGCGGACTCACAAGAGGTCCTACCACCAGTAATTACGCAAATTATAATTTTGCGGGTTTCATTTTTATTACACGATGTTATTCCTTCACCGTGGAAATCAATCGTGAACATTTGTTGAGTACGTATTTCATTAGAAAAATTGGTACCCGCCAGCGAGATTCGAACACCGGTGCATCGCTCAACACGAATGCACCGGACGTCTTATCCGTTAGACCACGACGACTTCAATGTCACGTTAAGTGCTAGAATAAATGAACCACAACTTAATTAACGTTTCAGCGAACAATGTAATCAACAAACAAACAACAAAGTATGAGGCAAAGTGAAGAATGTGATCCCGTAATAATTATTGTTAATTAAATGAAAAGTTTCATTATTATTTTTAATTGTCTGTGAAGGTAGACTACCTTACGGCTTTTCGAATGGTGAGTGGTCATCGGCATTTTTGGACATGAGTAAGTAATACCAAGTAGCGGTCTACTGCTGAGGGATATTTCGAATCATTTCTTAATTTCAAGTAAAATTAATGTACTGTATAACCTAAAATATAATCATAACATAGTTGATGTATAAATCCTCACCAGGAATTTTTTTACGTATTATTTTAATGTAATGTATATGTCGGCGCAACGTCACTATTGATTTAACTAAAAATAGTTAAAGTTAACTGTTTCCTTAATTTTACGCATGAAACCAACTTTTTCTTATTGCACTTGTAGGCAGACGAGCATACGACTCACCTGATGGCGAGTGGTTACCGTCGTCCATGGACTTCAGCAATGCCAGGGGCAGAGCCAAGCACCTGCCTACCGCTTAATACATTCGACAAGCTTCGTTTGAAGAAGAACATGTCATAGCGCCCGGGAAACCGTGGAGAGGAGCTCATTCCAAAGGCGGATGGTACGTGGCAAAAAATATATCTGGAAACGCACTGTAGTTGAACGCAGTGGCTCCAGGTAGTATGGATGAACTCTACTCCCATGGCGGGCGGTGCGATGGTAAAACGAGATGATGTTATCATCTCCTTCCTCAAGCTCCAGATCAAGATCGACGTCCGCAAGCTCTTCTATCTGGCTCTCTTGGTTTAGCTGTTGGAGCAGTACGGTACGTGAGAATGTAGACCATCACGACAATTTGTATCTCGAACCCATCCGTAAGTCAATAGAAACAGTTACTTCATAACAGCAATGCGACATGATAACGCCCTTATCTTGGCCGCCGCTAACAAGAACTGCGAACTACTAACTATTATATTAAAACGATCCGTATTAATACCGAGAAGTCGTTCAAGTTTGGCAGCAACAAATCTTGGAAGACAATGCTTTGGCCAGTCCAAAATTTTACAGAAGAAGGCGGCGGACTGTGAGACAAAGGACTTTTCTTTTCCGCACTGATTATCTGTCGTTGAGCTGGGAGAAGAAAAGGGCTGACGCCTTCTCAAGGGGAATCTATGAGAGGTGGTCGCTCTTAGTGATCTGGTTTTGGACTATCAGGGATTACCGAGGCCTCCGCAAAGGCAATCTAAGGTGCCGCAGAGATTATACTTAAGAGCGATCGGTTGGCTGTGCATGGCTTTTCAACTAGGCAGATCCGTTCTGGTTCAGCAAGGTGTCTCTCAACACCAGCGATACCGTTTGGGCTGCTTCACAAGCCGCCAAATGTAATTGTCGATGTAGACCCGTTTTCGGAGGTTTTTTCGTCGAACAGACATCGCTGGAGTGGTCGCGTGTCTGATTGAAGTAGAGTTGGCCCTCCTACTTCTACTGGGTTTTCTTAGTTATTACGCTCTAAGACTTACGGATTACAAGCTCTTTGTTATTAATGGAAACGAAATAAAACCAATTATTCAATCCAATCCAATCCAATCATTCTAAACTCCAGTATCGTTAATTAAAACGCACTTCTGTAGAATATATTGTAACGAAATTCTATTTACAAAAAAAATCATCTTCAAATGATGGCCGTCGCAAGTGGCACTTGAAACAAACTGTGTTATCAAATCAGTGCACCCGAGTTAAAGAGCCGGTGAAATGGAAGGGGGCACTTATTGCCTTCCCCCACCCCTGAAGCCTTCATGACCCCACAGAGCCTGAGGGCTTTACGATCTACGGATCGTATGTGACGCCGAAAACGCGTCAAATAACTATTTACTACCTTGTTTTGTGAATGGAGGTTTGTTCAGGACAGTCAAGTAATATCAATTAAGATATATGAGCAAAATGGATATTCGAATTATTTAGATACTAAATATTTTGTAAATTGTTATCGTAATAAACATTTTTAAATCTTAATAATTCTTAGTATACATAATAATGAGGTTACAGAACTATAAAACTATGTTCGTTTGACCCAAACTTTTTATATCAGTGAGTTCGTTAATTATGTATGTAAATAGTATTTTTTCTATAAAAACTACTTTTTTCAGTGTTTTGTTACACAAACTTTTGTATAATAATTGAGAACGAATGTAATTCTAAGAATTAAAGTAAGGCTTATAGCTAACTGGTAGTAGCTTGTGACATAACAAATTAAAGAAAGTTAAAAGATAACTCTATTACGAAGACGGGGAACGAAAAGCTATTAAAATTGAAAACATTTAATAGTGTAACTTTCTTTTCTTAAGCAATAATAGTCTGTAAACTTCTAAGCTCTTTACGAGAAGAACCCCGTTCTGTAGTAAAAAAAGTAATTTAAGTTGTTTTACAGCGAACAATCAACACTTTCAAGACTGTCATGAGTTCTTACACTTCGACAGAAACACTCGGTTATTGTTTGTTAGTATTTTGAAGGGTTGTTTCTGTCATTTTGTTCGCCATTTCTTGAGTAAATCCCCCAATATATTTGTAAAAAGCTTTTAGGTTTGGTTAAAGTTTGATTTTCTTTTTTCTTTGGTCCTTTTAAGAAGATCTTTTATTGATTTTCTGGAAACTTCGCTTTTGTTAATATACCTTTATTAACATGTCTAATTACAGTAAGGTGATTTATTCGTTTGAAATAATATATTGATTTGGGTTTTCGCGAGTTCTAGATATAAAGAAATAAAACTATTTTAATTATATCCGTTGCTCCGAATACACGAAAAGTTTTCATGGTGTGTGATCAATTGAAATCTTAGCAATTTGTTCAAAAATATCACTTTAGCGCCTATTATATGAGAAGAAAAAAAAAAACCAATCAGTAAACAAACAAAATCCACCGTACATTTTTAAGATAAACGATTCGTATTTCGAGTAAGGACATGAAAAAAAATATCGTAGGACTGAAGATCGTGTTAACACTGGAGTGTTTGAGCCCATTGTTATTGAAATTGAAAATTAGAATTCAATTTATTTTGTATGAGCGAGGATGATCGATCCATCGTCTGTCATTAGGATACGGTACTTCGAGTACTGGCAAATCGTGTTTGATATGTTTGTGTAGTCGTCTAAATGGAAATAGATGATGTAAACGGTACATCTGTCTCAAGATTTTATCTATATATTAATACGTGAAGCAAAAACTTTGTATCCCTTTTTACGAAAATTGCGCGGACGGAGCAGTATGAAATTTTCCACACTTATACAGAATATAGAGAAGAAGTGCACAATGCAATTTTTTTTTTTAATTATGCATAAAAGATACATTAAATCAATAAAGAAAACATTACACACACTACATACCATGTATTTGACGCACACACGCATGCATACTATTTATTGTCAAACTTTTGTTCTTGACGTCTGTTGTCAAATTGAGAATAGATTAAATATTGTTTGTCTTTGTTAATATTTTTTATAGTGTAGTCTTGGCGAAATTTGTGATTATAGAAGTATAAAATACAATCATAATAGTGTACAAACTTACAATTCCAATTAATTATAGTCGAATTTCGACTACTGCGGGACCTCTAGTATATTGAAATGACTGATATTTAATATTTATGATAGCGTCAAAGTGATGTATTCGTAAATTCATAGAATTTTTTCCGAAGTTAGTCCAAAATTTATTTGATATATTTTTCCTTTCCAAAAATTATATAATAGTACCAGAATAATGTATCTTTATTAGCATAAAAGTTTTTTTTTAAAAGACTTTAAAGGTCAAGAGAAACATGTTTCAAATGAAAGCGGTTGTGATGAGATTATGTTTGTTCAAATTTTCACTTTAATGGATTTACATCATATTGAATTTTTTATTGGAGTTGCTTAAAAGCTGTTAAAAAGGTAAAATAACGAAACTTATAATGTAAAATTTAAATTTTATTTTATCCAAACTAGATGTAAACTTATGTAGTGCGAAAAAGAGTTAATTGCCGATCATTAAACGCATTGGAGCGGCGATTGAATGACTGAGAAATAACGCGCCTGAAGCACTCGTTCGTAGCCGAAGTGAATTGAAACAGGGATGTTGGATGTTATTTTTAAATAAAAAAAGGAATCAAATATGCCTACAGATGGGATGATAAGGGTTAGTTTTGCATCAACATTTTTTGTTGTGTTAGCAGCGACTATGCGTTTTAGTCATGCGGAATGTTTCGACTTATTCAAATTCAAATTCAAAATCATTTATTTCAACTTAGATGTCAGTATGACACACTTGTTGAATGTCAAAATATAAATAACAATGTTAACTCTACCACCGGTTCCAAAAAAAGCCAGTCCTGAGAAGAACCGGCGAAACAAACTCAACGGGCTTTTTTTTTTCTCAAATATTTTCTTTTTTTTAAATAAATAAAAATATTTACAATAAAGGAAAAAACAAGCAAAAAAATACAATTAAAAAAAAAACCAACCAATCAATTACATGGTTATTTTTCAACAAAAGTAACTGTTGTATTATCAAGCATTTTTCCTATTAAGCTAAGCAGCGATGTTTTAGATCTGTTGTCTCAGTTATGGATGTTTCACAGGAAGACATATCAAGTATGTAGCTACGCCCCAACATCACCTGTCCATCTGTCGAATCTGAATCGGAGCAACCCTACAAG
This sequence comes from Bombyx mori, assembly GCF_030269925.1. Classification (NCBI taxonomy): domain Eukaryota; kingdom Metazoa; phylum Arthropoda; class Insecta; order Lepidoptera; family Bombycidae; genus Bombyx; species Bombyx mori. The sequence continues at coordinate 8,747,326 of NC_085124.1, forward strand.
AAATTGTAAGGCGAAATTTTCCATTGTTCTTCACAGCCGTATGTATGCTGAGGCGTTTTGAATATTTCATGCTCGATAATTTATTGCATGATTTAGTGTGCGAGGGCCTGTATGATTGCGCTCCTTGAGAGTTCCGTGAGCCTCCTGATTCCCAGTTTTATGTTTAACGGATCCCTTTTCACAGAATCTACATACAGAAATAGTGCCCTTTACTTTGATATAGTACGCTTCCGTTTTCGTTTTGGTTCAATGTTTGTTTTATAAATATTTTTTGTTTGTTTTTCTGAAAGCTATTTAAATTTCGTGCATAAGTTTTTCGGTGTTTCTTATTATGGCTCTATTAACTAACACGCGTATTTATTTTTTCAAAATAATATTTACCGTATTCGAAATCGAGTCGAAACAAATTTCGGTATCGTAATGTTTAGTCCGTTTTGATATAAAGCCTTTTTTATTATAATGTTGTATATAACGTCTCGGGAACTTTTTAAAATCAAAGGGAATAAAAAAATGGAAAGACTGCTTGGAACATTTTACAGTGCCTTTGTACATAATTTTCCTATTACTCTGTATTATGTCCTCTTTTCTGTGTCTACATAAATAAATAAATAAACATTTTAACCAATTTTTAAATATAGTACAAAAAAGCTGTTTGCTTTTTAATAACTAGAATTTACAAACTAGAAGACTATTCATTTTGTTCTTAAGTTCGAAATCATGATGCAAGTCTTTACTGAATTGTATAATGGCTATCTTATACTTAAAATCGGAAGACATAACTGCTTCCTCTCGGAATTAGCGATTAGACTTATTCATGTACACTTACTATAACCTATACTAAAATACGTATAAAGTTCGTATATTTGGATGTTTATTTCTCAATTACGTAAAAAAATATGAATACGGTTAGGATACACGGTATCATTGTAAATGACATAGTCCGGGCCATAATAAGTGCGACAATCTGTTCCTTAGTTCGTCATTACACATACCAAAGGATATATACAAGGCGAATGGTAGCTTATAGACTAGAGATTGACAAGAAACTGTTTATCTAGAAAAATGGAACGTGTCTTATTTTTTGTGAATTACACATTTCATATTGGTAGAGCTAAAGACACGACTATCATGTAAATGTCATTGAGTATAAAAAAAATCTTAGGATATTTTGACTCTACAAAAGTAACATGATTTATTTACACTGCACTGCTCTACAATAAAGTTTTAAGACACTAAAAATGTGTTTGTATATGTACATACATATGTATAGAAATGAGTTTTTTTGTTGTTGCTTAGATGTGTGGACGAGCTTACAGCCCACCTGGTGTTAAGTGGTTACTGGAGCCCATAGACATCTACGACGTAAATGCGCCACCCACCTTGAGATATAAGTTCCAAGGTCTCACTCAAGTATAGTTACAACGGCTGCCCCACCCTTCAAGCCGAAACGCATTACTGCTTCACGGCAGAAATAGGCAGGGTGGTGGTACCTACCCGCGCGGACTCACAAGAGGTCCTACCACCAGTATAGTTTGTGTTTTCAATTTGAATTATACAAAAATTAAGGAACATAAAAACCGTTTAGGTACTGACCTAAACTGCGGCCCGCACATAATATTCATACGCCTCAAACTGTGGTATTTTCCTATCATAAAATAATTATGGGCTGAATTTGGTCGCTATGTTAGCGAGGGTGGCAGATAATTGAACTATACACTTCAGTTCTTTATCTAAGTTCCGATAGCACCATTTGTGAAGAATACCTCTTTAATGGCTACCCTTACTGAAATGGGCTAACGAATAAAGTCAATCTTCTTAACTTAAATCCTTAGCGCGGTCATAACTCAAGTTTATAGAGTTTCGGGACTTTTGGGCGATAGATTTTAGAGGGTGTTTAAGTTTATTGCCGCTTTGAACGAATTTAGATCAGGAATGATGAGAATTCCGTTCTGTACAGTTTTTCGTTTTACAAATAAATGACTTCTTGTCCTTTCACTGAGATTTCAGGGTATTTTAGAACTATTTCTGAAGCCATAATAGGAAATAAACTATAAGTTTATAAGTAAGCCGAAAAGGTTATTCGTTTAATCTATACTGATATTTATGTGAAAGCCATTAATAGTCTAAACCAACAATAATATTAATCGAATAACTCCTATTAGAAGAAAATATAAAATACTACGGAAACTATCTAAATAAAAGAAGACAATTAGACATAACGTCAACATTCGCGCTGTTATTACAATATTGTTTGGTGTTTAAGTGATTCGGGTCAAGGTGTCGTCGTGTTAAGCATATGCTTTCTTTCCATTAGGGGTGACATGTGAAATTCATAATAAACAAATTGATGGTGTAATGTTGTAGACGGTGTAAACATTGTCATTGAAACCTCCGTTGAATGCTATAATTTTGTTTTTATTAAAGTTTACATGAGCAGAAAAATAATTTAGGGATAAAAAAAAACAGATAAATTATTCAACTTTCAATATAGAAAACGTTTCAACAACAACTTAATTGAATTTTATTGGATTTTTTTGCCAGCTGAAAAAGATTTCTATGTAATCAGTGTGATGTCTCTTGCTTGTGCGGGCTAGATCATCTTGAAAGCATAGAGGAAGACAGTGCGGTGAAGACAGTACATTTGCTGGGTTTGTGCAGTAAACAACCTGTCGGGC